>NC_091739.1:5000000-6250000 GCF_030179905.1 Drosophila bipectinata | reverse complement strand
AGTAAAAGGTTAATTGCCAAATGGGTTATGGGTTGTTGACAAACAAAAACTAAACTATCAATCTCTTATTATTATTTTTTTAAGAATTGTCTTTTTAAATATAAGACAAACATAAACTTAAATTACAGGTAATTTGAATTACAGCTTAGAGGTATGGGCGTTACTTGTTTAATCTTTATTGTATAATACCATACTTAAGCTAAAATTAAGTTCACTTTGCATAGATTACTGGCATGATATCTAGCCATGGAAGCCACAATCTAAATTATAGGAAATTTATAATTTCCGGGCGTTCAATTGAATCAGCTGCTCCGGCTGTTTTGTCCAACCTTTATCCGGCAGCTGCCTTGAACCGATAAATCATTGAAATCGTCGCCCGATACTTTAATTTGAATATTAATGAACCCTTTCCCAGCACTTTCTCCACAGGACCATATCAGCGTGTGAATGAAGCCACACACAGCTATCATAGAGTCGGGGTTACAGGTGTAAATTGTCTTTCCCTGCCAAGGATTTCTTGAGTCTCAAGGACCTAGTATAATTAACACCGCGGCTTTTCCCACGCAGCCGGAATATTTGTGTGTATCTAATAGATACACTAATAGCCGCCAAGAACAAAGACGGAAATATACAGAAGAAATTAGAATTATAAAAAATACAGAAGCGCTAAACGCGGGAAATCAAAAGTGCCGCTCGCGGCGAAACTCAATCACAAACCGAATGCTCAAATATTTGTGTGATTAGTCCTTATCAATAGCCGCTCGGCAGGAGCATCAGGTAGCCCGGGACCGGCATACCGAGCGACCATCCGGGATCCGAAAAGGTCCCAGATATACTCGAAACCCTGTGGACCCACTGCGGCTAAAGTCGGGCGCTGAGCCTGCGGTGGTCGCGCCGTCGATTCCTTTCTCGTTTAACGTCCTGCTGCGACGGCAATTGGTTTCGATTTTCGATTTTTCGTTAATAGACCTTTGGCCTTTGTCTTCAGACGACCTGACGCCTTTGTGCTGCCGTCTACTGTGCTGTTTTAGCTGCTGCTGCCCTTTGTTCTCCGCTGGTTGTTGCAACAATTCACATTTGTTTCAATTAAAGGGATTTGGAGTGTTTGTTGGGCTTGTAAGTGTCAGCATTTGCCTTCAAGTTGGCTAAAACGTGTGGACAATTGCAAATTGGTTGCATTTAAGTTGATGTCTGTCGCAGAGCGGCAATGATCAGAGAATTTTGTGGTATGCCACGAAGGCAGGCCATGTTGTTGATCTTAAACATCTATCCTGCCTAAAAATAGAGTCCTATTATCTCAGCTTACAAATAATAAAACGATCCTCCCATTTAAAAAGCCGTCGGTTCCACAACATTCACTTCCATGTACGTACAACAAAATATAGATTTTTAACCAACAACCTTATAATTTCGTTGCGACACTAAATAACCAGTTGGTAGTAAGAAACGACACTCGGGCAATTGGCTCCTAACAACAAAGTATGGGGACTACTTACTTATGTATAGTACTTTCTATGCCACCATCCCGAACTGGCTTCATTTTCATTCTCAGACTCAAATTAATTTCAAAATGTCTTCAAATTTATGCGCATTTTTTATTTTCCTTACCCACGATACGGTTGCCCTACCGCTTCGTTTCTAGTATTGTTGGCTGTTGTTCTCCAAATTAATTATTCGTTTTTCTTACACCAAATTAATTGCAAACGCTTGACAATTAAACGCGGGCTGCCTTTAGGGGGTCATCGTCATTAATGCTAACTGAAAGGGGGGTTCCTAGAGACGGCCAGGGGGGGCCTGGAGGGGCTGGTGGAGACATGGCCCTCTGCCGCTGTCGCTGCCGACGTCGTTTGAAGTTGTGAAAACTTTGCAGCGACTAAATACTAAATACAGTCTCGTTACAATCTGAGGAGCGTCGCACTTCGCGTCTCTTTTCCGCTCGGCGCGCCATCTCGCTTGTACACCCGGTCGGATGATGAACGCCATAATTACCGTTACGTATACGCCACCATTGCTATTTTTTGTTGCTGTAGCCGATTGGTGCTGAGAGCTGCCGCGAAAGAGACGGCCTAAACAGGCAGCTGTCCCCCTCTAGCTTGGGTGATTAGGCCGAAAACTGGTTTTTCCTCTCCAGGAGAGAGCAAGCGGAAACGTCGACAACGAAGCCGAGCTTGTTGTGCAGTTATGATTTGATTGCCGAGGCCGAGGGTTTAACTTTAACCACCGACAAACGAGACACGACCGAGCCGCGCCGAGAGAGTGAGAGAGCGCGAGCAGCCGAAGAGCGAGACGGCCGAGCGCCGAGCAGAGAGCAGCGCGGCAGCAGCAAAAGAACTGAAGAAATATCGACGTGTCTAGTTAGCAAACCAATCTTCAATCTAGTTTCGAGCGTCGAGTTGAGAGGTCCTACCTATTGGATCAGCGCCGTCGTAGTCGTTTAACCCACAGATAAATTAGTGCTAACCCGAGAGATACAAGTACTTTCGAATACTTGAAATTACAATCAGTGACACAGAACAGTTTGTGTTCCGAGCTAAGAAACAAAGTATAAACGCAACTCCCAAGCGAACCAAGTGAAAAACAAGTCCAGAGACCTCCTTAAATGCTCTGCCCTCCAACCATGCGTCCGGCCAGCCCCGCCGAATCCGAGATCTCCGTGGGTGGAGCCCCCAGCCCGCTGCCCACCCAGCACTCACTTCCGAACCCACATCCGCATCCGCTGCACCACCCCCGTGCCAGCACCATCGATCTCCTCCAGCAGCAGCAGCTGCTGATGCAACAGCACGCTGCCGCGGCAGCTGCCGCCTTTGGACTGGGCCGCACTGCCGTCGGCGGCCTGCCGGAGGATTACTTCCAGCCGCTGAAGCGCTTGCGCATGTCCTCCTCGTCGTCGGAGCCACGTGATCACACTCCCAGTCCTCCGGCTCCGGCTGCTGTTCCGGAAAACCCGACAGCCGGACAAACAAACACCAAATCCGCCATCGAAGGCGTCAAGAGCTTCTCCATCGCAGATATCTTGGGTCATTCGGAGAAGCAGCGTGAGGAGTCTGTGTCGCCCCCGCCGGCCTCGAATCTGTTGGCTCCACCCGCCTCCCGACCGGCGCCTTCAGCCGGAGGACTACTGCAACCGCGAACCGAGCCCCTGGATGTTCACCCGGCTGCAGCGGCCGCCATGCTTTTACCCGGCGGACAAATCGTGCGGCCCTGGGATCACCTCCTGGGTCCAGCCATGCCCGTTCGCCCCTTCATTCCATCCGCCCTGTTGCACTACGAGCAGCGTCTGGCCTTGGATTACCACCGCCAGCTGCAGGAGCACTTCAATGCCCAGGCCCAACTGCTGCGCCACATGGGCATGGATATCATTCCGTCGGAGAGCGGCTCGGATCGTTCTAGCTCCGCTGCCAGCGACTGCTGTTCTCCAGAGATCGCCCGGGACTCGGCAGCTGCCGCTGCTGCAGCATCCGCCGCTTCCGCCTCCCGGCACAGCCCCCAGTCTTCAGCGCAGCCCGGTGGATCCGTCACTGCGGCCAGTCCCTCCCAGAGTGGGGCAGGCACAGCAGGATCCGCTGCTGGAGCCAATAATGCAGCCGCCGTTGCCAAGGCCAAGGCCAATGGCACACCATTGGATGCACTGTTCCAGATGACCACCAAGGACTTTGATGAGTCACAAGGTAAGGATCGTGGTTTTATTATTGATCTAGCTACCTAGATAGAAAAGAATATCCATTAATTAAACTTCCATTAGCAAAAAGTCTCGAGCGCTTTCGTCATCTTGACAAATGTCTCAATTCTATAATGAATTTACCCGATTTCTTAATTAGAATAAAAGCTTATAATTTGTTATCGTTTGGAAATTGGGGAGCCAAAACCCCAGCAGCTGAATATTCAGCTTATTATGATGCTTGCCATTTATCAATCAGCAAATTCGAATTTCGTTTAATTGAAATGAATGGCACTGTTCCCTTTCGCCCCGCCGATATCTGGGTTTTTGTTATGTAAATTCCTTAACCGATTCGATTTCTGACTTTTAATTAATTGGCAGCATGCGCCAAAGTTTCGATCAGACAGAAATAAATGGGAATACACATACGTATAGTATTACAATTGGAAAGCAGAACTTTGCTCCTAAAAGATTGGAGGGTCAAGTCCCCCCTTCGTCACAGTTCAAGCCAACTTAGTGGGCGTTTTAGCCTAGTCTAGTATGCGTCCTCTACCTCGCTAGTGATTTCATGGCAATTAATGTCTAATAGTCCCGACTGTCCACATTAGTTTGCCTGTGTCGCCGTGTCGATTCTGCAGCGATTAGCAGCAATTAGCTAGCGGTGCATTACCTAATCGAGTTTTGTATTTGCGGCTGCTCATCGAACAATTAACATGCCGTTTCCATTTGTTATTTGTTGCTACTCAAAACTAATGGCCGACAAACTCTAGTGGTTATTGCTTTGGCCATAGTCATAGCTCCACTCGTAAACATGTTTTAAAATACACTGATCGAGCGATTAGCGGCGACACTCGCCAGCCCCCCTGTTGTATAATACTGTATCTTCAAGTATTAAGTTGACAAAATACACATATTATTGTTTATCGCGGATTGTATAACCCCAAGTCGAAATATTTATGACCACTGGAATGTTTCGACTTCGAAGCCATCGTTTGTCTATCAACGGCTCGTGGGTCTGGAACGATAGGCAGCTGCGAGGACACCGTGGAATGTTAATTTATGAGGAGTAGACATTAATATCACTGACACTATAGCACAGATATTCTTTATCGAAATAGACTAGTTTTTTGTGGAACTCATTTGGCTTTCCACATATGGCTGGTGGCTTTTCTTTTTCTTACCCTCCCGTGACTTTAATGACCCAGCAAAAAATGCCAGACACAGTGTCGCCCCTAGTGGACTAATTGCAATTCTCGGTACTCGCGCCAAATTAAAACATAAAACCACTGTTTCCAACTGTTGCCCTGCTAGTATTCCTCGGAATTCGATCAGGTTTCCCTCTTGCCATGTTTAAACATATTGGACATATTTCTCTGACAAATACCACCAAAACAAAACTCCCTCTAACTAATAGTGAAATTTATGCCCTGTAAGTGGACACCTGAGAGCCAGAAAGGATACCCAAGTGGCCAACTCATTTCTCTTTCGAATTTTCCCTCGCTTGGAGATAAGTCATGGAAATTACTTAATGAGGCCCCGATAAAAACAAATACAGGGCGACAGGCTCTGGGAAAGGAGAAAGGGAGGCGTTCAGTCAAGTGCCTAATGGGTTTTGGGTTACAAAACGTGCTCGAGATAACAAATGACCAAATTATGCGTTTGCATTTCGAATATATGGTACACAAAAAACTGGTATACCCACATGGCTTCGTTTGCATTTTGTCGTTTGGTTGGAGGGCATTTAATTAGTTTTTAATGTTGATCTAGTTTGTTTGACAAGCAATCGGAAGGGGTGTGAAGCCATAGCCGTAGCCATAGCCCATATCGACCTGTGAACCGGTTAGCCAATATTCAATAAATAAATATTTATGCAGATGGCAGCGACCAGATCGTTGATCGCTTTGATTGGCACCGCCAATCTGCGATTTTATATCTCAACTATTTTGTATCTCAGCTGCATACCAGGAAACGTTATGCAAGCTCAATCAGAGCCTTAAGTACAGGTCACTGGCTCATTAATCAAGCTTCGGGTGTACCACTTAAAACTGATTTGTAGGTGTCAATAATTATTATAAATCACACGACAAACAAGACAAATGAGCAGCTCGCCTTGCACAATGCCTGAGAAACCTGCGAGCGTCATTAGAGCCACAACCGCCCACAACTGGCGCAATCAATCAGCTCGAAATTATACACTCCAAGCTCGGAGCGAAGTGCTCGCGGAATCGCGACTGCAATTACAATTGCAATTGCATTCATAAAATGTATCAATCATGGCACTTAAACTAACACGACCCTCTCACGCCGCGCGGCAATTAAAACTAATTGCAAAATCGCTTGTTAGTAACCGGTTTTGCATCTCAGAAAGAGTCTTAGACCTAATCGATTTTATGGTTGATCAAAGATTTTATTGAAAGTCTCTTAATAGTTTCAAAGACAACATCTAACCACTGGCTTCACCTTTTACCATTTTAGATAAATCCCATCTGGACATCTTCTCGAACCGACCGCAGCCCAAGAAGAAGCGCAAGTCGCGTACCGCCTTCACCAACCACCAGATCTTTGAGCTGGAGAAGCGTTTCCTCTACCAGAAGTACCTGTCCCCAGCGGATCGCGACGAGATCGCCGCCTCCCTGGGCCTGTCTAACGCCCAGGTTATCACCTGGTTCCAGAATCGCCGGGCCAAGCAGAAGCGCGACATCGAGGAGCTGAAGAAGGACTTCGACAGCGTCAAGGTCTTCTCCGCGCACAAGTCCTTCCTGGAGAACGTGAACGATCTGAGCATCCTGAAGAAGAAGCCCATGCACGAGGCGGATATGGTGGGTCTGGCAGCTGCAGCAGCTGCTGCAGGAATGGTGGCAGTACCAGTGCCAGGATCTGCTCCCCTCGCTGGTGCCCCGCCCAAATGAGGGCGTGGCCAGGTGCGCACCGAACCGCCAAGGCAACCTGATGATTGGTACAGAAAGTGAGCAACGAGGAGACGAGTATTTTGTTTAATTTTGTGTCGAGTGCCGGGGAACAGCTTCCCCTCTGAAGCATTTGACGGCTAGAGGAAGTGGCAGGACATCCTTACCAGCTTCCACTGCCAATACAACTAAGTGGGCGAAAGGCTGAATCAGAAGCCAGCCCCAATCGGAATAAAACCAGCCACCCAGACAGGACCAAGGCCGTTTGTGGCCAGAACATGCTAGAACAGCCATAACCGGAAACGGAAATGGACATGCAACCAGCCAGAACTAGGCTCGGACAGAGCCAGAGAACCATCGATCAGAACCAATTTGAATCGGCTCTTTTCAGAGCCACCAAAAAGATTATAAAAAGAGGTTTTTCGAATTTCAATAAAAGGTTCTGAAAGAAGGTCTATTATTTAATCACCGATTTCTAATCAGTAGCAAAACCTTAAGTTACAGTTTACCTTTGGAGGGAGGCTTTTGTTATTCAAGTTCGTCGACCAATTAGCGTTTAAAAGCGAAATCAGTTTCACTCCAATTAATAATTTGAGGCAAACAAAGGGAGCTACCAAAGACCGCAAATTGTTGTCAATAAATTTAAGCATATTTAAGCAAACAATGCTGGTAAATTTAAGCTTCCACTCGGCTTGTGTCGGTGGGTTCGATTGAATTTGTGGATAACTGGGGATCCGAACTGGAATTTGAATATATATTTCGTTTCAGCTTCGATCGATCTTAATGATGTTGCTACGTATTTTGTTGAATTTGATGATGATGCTGAGTGGCGGAGCCTTAAAATAAAAGAAATCTTTTTTAATTTTTATTAATGATTATTTACAACCGTTATTCATAAATTCAAACTAATTAATTATTAATTTAATCACTTGCCACGAACGAAAACGAGTTGGGTAAAAAGTCCGAAACCCGAAACAAAAGCCAGAATGAATCCAAGTGTCTAAAGTCGAGCCGTGGTGTGAGCTGATCGCTTTGTTTTTGGCCTTTTATTTGCAGATTTGTGCACGGCGCCAATTTGCATACGAAATTTACTCAAAATTATTTCGATATTTATTAATTTTCGAAGCGATCATTTTCATAAATTTGGAACTGGGAGCCGGCCGATCTCCGGCTACCGTTTGCGGCAAAGTTCAAAGGTGGCCCATCGTCGCCAGCGGCGCACACATTTTTCACTCCCGAACCGAAAGATGAGAAGCCGAGATACTGGAAAGATGACCTGCGAGCTCTCCGCGGCTGAAGTGCGCCATCAATCTCGGTATCGACCCCAACGAACTTGGCCAGAAGCCAGCAGCCAAGCCAGCCGCTCAACCGATCGTTTGTTAATCATTTGAATAATCAAGCTATCAATTCCGCTGCTAATGATGCCCGATACCAGTACCGATGCGGACCAACTGCTCCGAAAACACACTCCCATACTGGCTAACAGTTCGTAAACTAGACGGGAAAAGCCTCCTGCATATGCATGAGATGCAGATCACCGATCCAGATCCGAAACTCACTTTAAAGCAATTTATTTTCATTTCCAAATGTGTGACAATGCAACGCAGCGCCGCGATAAAGAAACTTTTAGAGTCCACCGCCCAAACAGACTCTGGGCTGGTCTCTGAGGTGTCTCTGGGCTCTCGGGTGTTATTAATGCGCTTGGAAAGTGCCTGGCGAAAGTATCGTCGAAGAGGCATTTAATTGAAATTGAGTTGTACTACAAATTACTAAGCCCGAGGCCATTACCGGTGGCATTTGGCTTTAGTAGCTGAGAAAATTTGCCGGGCAAATCGAGGTAAACGGCGACCGGCTCTAATTATGGGAAAATCTCCCAGCGACTCGGCGCTTCCGTGAAAACAAACAGAAATGCGTAAATGTCGAAACCCATTAATCGAATCAACTAAAAATGACTAATGAACCTACCGCACGATGAGTGGAAGTGCCTCATGAGCCTTACAGCCCGCTTTAATGAGGCCAGATGCGAGTAAGATGGCTGATGGTCTTGATTGCGGTGGTCGGGTATGTTCGGGAAATGGCCCTGTTAATGGAATTAATAGTTTGTTTCTCGAAAAATGCTAGTCGGAAGCAAAGAATAGATTCTTTAATTTATTTAAATTTACATGGAAATTAAACAGACCTGAGGACATTGTAGTTTACATGGCTTAAGATAGATGATAAATGTGGCTTTAGTTCTTATCTTAAAACGTTCTTAAACAGAGTAAAGTAGATACTCAAAGAACCCTTAACTGAAGGAGAAGATCTCCCTCCATTTAGCTGTCATTCCCCTAACTAAATGCGTTTTCTTCCCTGCTCAGCCATATTGTCAGCAATTACTCAACGTTTCCCCTGTCAGGTGATCAAGTGCTTGCAAACACAGAAAGCGGCGCTCGACCTACATCAAGTGCCAGTCTGGGATGCAGATGCATCTCCCGAGTGCCAAGTTGGAGTCGTATTCGTATTCGGACTTCCAGTTTAACTGGCGCCGCGTTGCCAAAAGATGAAAAGTTACCCTCGCGGCGGCTGAAAAAGCGACTCGGATCCGCTTGGCCGAGTGCTGATTATGATAAATGTAAACAATTCAGCCAGGCACACAAATGCAATCAAAGGACTGCAATTACAACTTAGTTGCCGGAGCTGGGCCCAAACCAGTTCGGAGAGGCTCGGCCAGAGTATGGTGTGCCCCCCAAGAGGTTCGGCTAACATCCGCATCTCTCTTCCTGCCGCCTGCAGTGGTGTTGGTACTGGAGTATCTATGTGCCGGCGAACGGCGAGCATGTGTGTGTGCGATAGAGATATAAAAGCTAAATTGGTAACTCATACTTAATTTGTTGGCGGCACCTTTGAACACGCTTCCAATTAGCTTACAGCCGACACCTCGGGCCGGCGACTTGGCCACGTTTTGGGCCACAGGATAATGCCGCATGGAAATGATGCAGCAAAATACAAAAAATAAAAGCAAGGGGAGCACACAAAGTGGGTACCAACTGATAGCAATTTGTTTCTCTTTCCTGCGCCTCAGATTTCTGTTCCATTCATCCCGGCAACTTGATCGTGATGCGGCATATTTCGATCAAGAAATCCAAAACCTAAAAAGAAATCCCCACACAGTACGCCACACATATTTGTTAGTTTATGAATGAAATCTTATGATTCGATGCGATCGCCCTTAAAAGCGTTAATGAAGTTGTAAATTATGAAAAGCAATATTTAAATGTATCCCATAAAAGCTAAAAAAGGGTTATAAAAAAAGTTGATTCAGTTATTTTACAAAAGAAAAGAACACAATAAACGATAATTTAGATTTAAATCAAATGGGAAACAAAATAAGCGAGAAATAAATATCTTTTGTTATAAATAATTGAGAGTAAATATTTCCACTTCTTTTTTAATATTTAAAATTATTTTCTATGACTACCTCTCTTAGGAAAAAATTTCTCAACTAACTTTCCGAATATAAAATACAGAAACCCCCATAAAACCTCTTTAAATGCAATTTAGGGCCGATATGCTAATCCTCCAATCTGGTAGCGGCTAATTTATATCACGATAAGATCATATGCCAGAGGCCGCCATATCCAATCACATTCCCGACGCGATGGAATGAGATACCCCCGACCCCCATACCAGAACCCAGGGCAATCAGCCACTTAGCCCCATCTTGCAGGGAACACACACGTAGGCGCCTCCAGCAGCAGGTTCGTTGTCCGTCAACGGACCTCGAATTCGCCGGACACGTTCGCGGACAAAGACTCCAATCTTGTGTTGTTGTTGTTGCTGTGGCTTGGTCCACTTAATTCGTTTGATGGCAGAGAGTTGACGCCAGCCGCCTCAACAATACCGCTATATCGCCGATAAGCATCCAATGGCAAGAAATTTGGAAAATCAAAAGATTCACAGCTCCTACAAGCCGAAGGGAAGTGTTAATGGATGTCACTTTAGTTGGTCCCCCTCCCATTGCTCCAATCTACCTTTGGCTGACATTAAGCTTCATCAGACATTCAACTCGATGCTGAATTAGCATACAAATTACACACGAGCACTAGCACTCAAAAATGCTCCCTCTTCGGTTTCATCTTCGGGTTTTTGGTCTTTTAGTTTCTTAGTTTTTCGGGTTTTTGGTTTTCGACTTTCGGATATTTGTGACCACAACAAAAAGCCGACAAATTTCGCCCCAAACGCTTCCAAGTGGCAAACGGCTACCGATTTTATTATTGATAATGTTTTGATTTATCACAAAGATATACAAATTGCCACTGCCCCAACCGCTCGGCTGAGGTCCATGCTGTATTCTGTATCTTGCCGCAGGGCGCGGCACTTTTTGTGTATCTTATGGATAAACGCTGGGGTATTTCATACGAGACCATAATTTGTATGCGGTAGCCCCAAAGTTGTTGGTGTCATTTCGTTCCATTTCGTGTTGCCCGACTCTGGCTGACTACTTAAGTTAAGTTGAGCGATCTCCGGTGAGGTTGGTCCCAATAGACGGATCCAATACGGATTGACAAATGTTGCGGTGTGATGCAGTGTGTCAGGTCGCGTTCAGTAAATTGTTTTCGACATTTTCGAGTCGTATTTGTGGTCGAAATCTGCATAATGAGTTGGCAAAACGCTGACAGCTGTCCCAAGCTGTCGAAGATTATTCGATGATAAGGCGAGAGGATCGTTTTGCCTGCAGTCATAAGCGCATTCGTCACGGATTTTTCGCATCGGGTGCAGCTGAAAAAAAAGGTTGAGTTCGGCGTTGAGCTGAACTGAGTGGAGGATTGCTTCGAGCTGTAGTTCGCTTCGTTTCGGATCGGATCGGATCGCTCTGGGAGCGTTGATTGTTGATTGTTGACAACTGGCTGGCACAACTTCATCATCGTCAGGCGCAGGAACTGGGAACATCAGCAAAACAAAAGGCGACATTAATGCATTGCCAGCAGCCACTTTCGTACCACAAAACCCGCCGAAGGGGCGTGACAAATTTGACACAACAGCAATGACTTTATTACCAACTGACTTCAGCTCCCAGTTCCCTGGGCCCTGTTGACTGGTCTCTTTTTCCTGATCCCTGATCACCCCCCGAGTGACAATATACCACAAATAAGTGAAGAGACCTCTCCGGGGATTTGGGCTTGCCAGATGCGACAATAAACACTTTAGCTATTTATGAGGTTTTAATGAACACGGGCCTCGCCATCTTGCCCCGGCTAATGAAAGGATGTAGAGCCGATACATTTGGCTTATGAATTTGCAGAATTAGAGGCGTGTCGAAAGGCCACGAATGTGAAGTGTCGGTGCGAGTGATTTTCCTAGGGGCGTTGCCTAATTAAGATTGACAGGGCGTGTCGCGTCTATTGAGGCGCCCAATTAAGAGTCGTTTTGTAATTGATTTTGAATACGAATGCAACGGCGATAGTGAGTGTTCCCAAGGCAGACCAATTTCCCTAAATTGAATGCACAAGCGAAAGGCGCAAAACAAACTTGAGGCCTTCGAGTTCGTCAAGTCAGTCAAGTGCAGGCATTAATCAAAACAACGCGGCCATCTTGCAACTGAAAGGGGAAAGGGAAGGGATCCAAAGCTGTTATGCAAATGCAAATAAAGGAAACCCCATTAAAAGGGAAAGGAGCAGGAAGCTAGGGAAGCAACAACGAAACAGAAATACTCTATACTCCAGAAAATGTACAGTAAACAAGTAAAAGGGCTAAATAAAGTATTAGTTTTAAAAATTAAAATAATTGCCATGAAACTAATCAGTTATGCTAAATTATAGTTACACGTAATTAAATAATTTGTAAAATAAAAAGTAACTTTAATATAAACTAGTTTGTTGTAAAATATAATTGACGATTTAAACGTAGGCAACCAACCTTAAACGTTTATTTTCTCAAAAACACACACATAAGAGGATAAAGGTTATTTAAATAGGCAATACCCGCTAATTACGTTCATTATTTCAAAATAAACAATTATACCCCGACTTGAAAGGGCGTTTTAAGGGGAAGAAGACCCTATTATCGATTACGGCCCAGCAGTTACATCATTTCACTTAGCCAAGCTCCACACTCACACCTCCCATTCCCACCGGGAAAGGGCGCATTGCAGTTAAATAGACATTTGCATGCAAAATGCAAGAAAAAGCGAGAAATAAAAAGAAAACCAGGACAAACAGCGGAGCGAAATTGAATAAAAAGCTGACACTGACAAACAAACGAAGCGAGGAGCATACAGGGCGTATACGTGATAGAGCAAGCGAAGCAAACTTGCAATCAATTTGGAAATGCATTTGAGGTAACTTAGGGAATGGGAAATTGTGGAAATGGCAAGACAAACGGATGTGTGCCAAGATAGTACACAGAAAAAAATATTTCAGCTTTTTAAAAACAAAAAACCTTATAATTAGTTCATTTAAATCTCCAAATATAAAATGGTTTAAATGTTAGGATGACAATAGAGAGAAATAGAAGATGGCCATATTCTCACTGTGTGGCCAAAGGTCTTGGAACTTGAGCGCCAAAGACGCTAGCTTTTTCAGCGGAAAATAGATGAGGAGCCAACGGTACAACGAGACATCATTATTGATGACAATTGAGTGGGCCAACAGAGAGCTCCGAAAGAGCCGTAGAGAGAGCCAGCAATTACGATAATTAACGCAGTCAGCCGCCTGGAAACCAGTTGGCCAGAAGGAGAGGCACCGGCAGCGGCCCAGAGAAAGAGGGTAAGAAAGAGAGAGAGCTCGGCGAGCGCATGTCAAATTGTTCGAATTGATGACGTTTGCACGTTGACAGCGATAAGGCCGGGTGGAGGGGGCTGGAACGCTCTTGGCCCGCTGCTATTGGTCCGTTTCTGTTCTCTTTCGCGCAGCCCCGCCCACGAGATGCGCCACTGCGCGGCCGTGACGTCATCAAAACAAGTTTAAGGCCCCCAAACCGGTCGAGAGAGGTGGCCCAAAAAAAGTGCCAGAGAAATCGAGGGAGAGAGGCCACCGAGAGAATCCGCTGCCAAAGCCGTCCACGAGCCATTTTCGTTGTTGGTGTTTGTGTTGCACGTTGTGCCGTATTTTTCGTGTTGCTGCCGCGCGTTTTTGCCGACGCGTTTTTAATCGCCTCGCCACGGAGCCCCAAAATGTTTTAGCCAGCTGGAAAAGATTTGGAGTTATCCGTCAAAGATGCCGCAACGTACACCCAGTCCAGCCAATTCGGAGATCTCGGTGGGATCGCCCAGTCCGCCGCCAATGAAGGCCCTCAACATGAAGCGTTTGAGGTTGTTGAGGAGCCCCAATCCCCTCGAGAATAGCCGGCAAAAGTCATCGCCCGTACGTGTCAAGAGCTTCTCCATAGCCGACATTCTGGGTCGAGGAAATGACAAGGAGCCTCATGAAAGAAAGGACCCTCCGCCCAGTGCAATTGCAGTAGCACCGACGCTTCCCGGAGCACCCGCACCAGCTCCACTGATGCTTATCCATGAGCGATTGCAACCTCCTGCAATGGTGAGCTGTGCTCCGCCCCCCGCTGCCGGAATGCATCCATTCCTGTCGCCAGCCCTGCTCCATAGCTACGAGCAACGGCTGGCCTGGGACTACCAGCGCCAGCTGCAGGAGCACTTCCAGGCGCAGGCCCACCTGCTGCGCCACATGAGCCTCAATCCCGCCATCATTACCTCCGAGGACGGCAGCTCCGAGCGGTCGGAGCAGCGTTCCAGCAGCAGCAATGGCAGCACCGACTGCTGCAGTCCAGGTCACGGGGAGAAGCAAGTGTCCCAGGAATCCCCCGAAAAGGGGTCAAAGAAAGTTGAGGAGGGGAAGGCAACCGGGGGAGCGGCTGCTGGTGCTGACACTCCGTTGGATGCCCTCTTTCAGTTGTCCACCAAAAACTTTGATGCGGAGCAGGGTGAGTACTTCTAATCATAGTATCTATGGTACTTTTCATGATTATAAATATTTGAAAAAAGTTAAAAAATAAAAGGCTATATCCTAATATTTATTTAAAACTCTTGTTAAATTAATTTAAATTTATTTTAGTACTTGTGATATCACGAAATTAATTTCCTTACTGCTGGCTGTGCCTTTCCCTATCTCAGCAACCGCAACCAAATTACATTTTAATATAAACTGATTTCCCAACAAGACCCATCATAACCATTAGCCTGGCGAGCGATTGATCAATTGTTGTCATTACGTCTTGATGAGATTCTGCTTAAGGCGTAAAAACAGTAGTAAGGTCAGTCGGCCCGATCCGGACCGGCGCGGTCGAGGTGGCTAAATCAATTTCTGGCCCGGCTAGCCAGTCGGCTCCATCACTTTGCTCGGCATTGCTTTGATGGCAATTGCCTTTCCCAGACCCAACACAGACCCAGACCCAGAGCCAAACCAAACCCAAACCAGATACCGATGCTGATCTGAGTCTGGAGCCGCAGACTGATGGCTCTGGCGCATGCGTATCGTTCGGCCATAATTTGCTTAGCGGCGTTGATTTCTCGTTAAGTCGCAGACGCGAACCGATTTATACCACACATGAAGAAATTTATTTAATTATTTTAAGCTTAAACAATATGAAAGGGTCTGTTCCATAAAACTCTTGCTGTCATAAGTCCTAAGAAGCTATGAATATTTGTTTTATGGTTAAATCTTTCCTAGAGACTCTTCCTAATATGGATTTGAAAAATTTCTTGATATTGCATATTTTTTTTGCAAAGTGCAACCAATCCATCAACAGACCCACGGTTTGCGCTTTGTTCATCTGCTACTGAAATTGAATTTACGCGGGGCACGTACAACAGGCAATTGGTTCGTGCTCCACTCTCGGATTGCCACAGAGCCATCTAATCAGCATCAGCTGATTTGATCGGTTGATCGGTTGATCAACTGCTACTGGGATTGAGTGCCGCCCCAGGATGATGATTATGATTATCACACAGATGCAGTCGGGCCGCACTTAAGCGCCTCACTTTGCTAAAATTGTATTTTCCCAGGACAGCATCCGGTGTACAATCGCCCTTCTTAATGCCCTTGCAATTTTCCATGTTGATCAAAAGCCGTAACCGGCCAATTTGAGGGCAAGATGTGAGGAACTTCCGCCTGGTAATTAGGAGCAGCGACAACTTCAATTTTAACTCCAGCTCCAGACTTGGAGCGCCCTGCTAGCCGGTCATGACGATTGCCAGCAGATAAACCAAAGTGCAGTCCCGCATACAAAATAATTACAATGAAAATGGCTGAAAAGTTGCAGCTATTCGAACAATGGACCTGTCGTTAGGTCTCGTCAATTAGTAATGCAGTAGGCATATATGTATATTCCAAGCCACCGAAGCATAAATACACTTTTCTAATTATTAAGTTACATACATAGGTAACTAAGGTAACATAAGGTTCTTTCCAAGTTGTGTGGCTAGAAAAGTTATTTATTATGAGGAGTTTTATAAAAATTATAAGTTGATCAAGAATAAAATTTTTCATAATATAATTGACATTGAATATATATAGCCAGATGTATCTAGATTCTAACAGCTAACAAGCACTGCCTCTAGATCGTTTAGAAAGTTTCTTGTATACCAGAGAGACTCCCTTCGAAGAGGGTATTTTAGTAATTTTGTAATGAACCAGAAGGGAGCCAACATGGGCATAAAGAAAGCACATAAAGGGGTGATCAGCACGGGTTGGCTGTTGATGAAACGCCAAGACAATTGGCACAGACAGTCGTATAGTCGCTTTATTGAACGTACAGCAGTACGGCGAACGCACAAACGGCACAAAGCTGCGGCGGACGGATGCATCCCTAATTACAATTTAATTACTACAACTTTTCCCACTTGACAAAAGGCGGCGGCAATGGCAGCCGAGTAGTACCCAGCACCGAAGACCCACCCAAGCATGAACCACAAAACGCACACACACTACACAACCTCACAGATACTAAATGAAAACACAGACACAGATACTGAAACGGCGGCAACAATGATGATGGCACTTCGGGTTGACAGTTGATTTGACAGATAGCAGTGTAAACATTTTACAACGTGCGGGTTAGAGGGTCGCGGGGCGGAGCCAAATGTAAAATGTAGCCAGCTAGCCAGCCGGGTGTGAGGTGGTTCTGCCCTGAGACGAAAAGTCAAAACTAATTAGTTCAACTAGACGTATACTTAATTTTGAATGGGAGCGAAGTTGAAAAATATAAATAAGTGCTAGATTGAGCATAAATTATAATTTTAATTGGAAAAAGGGGTAGAGAGTGTGGCTGGCAAGTCGTGTGCTAACTACTACTATATTTAATAACCTATACCTCAAATTGGTAGTTGGGTAAATAGCTTTTTGAGGTACTGCTTTCCGAATAACGTGACATTTAAATTGCGTGCCTCTGCCATCTGAGCAGTAGTTTATCTACTGTGCCAGATAGATTTCAATCTTTCACATTACCGTCCTTTTAACCAGTAATTTTAGTTCAAATATTGGCTAGGCGATTGTTAGGTATTAAAAATCTAGTTTTCCGATAAAGCAAATGGCTATGCAGCCATAAACAATTTAACACAAAAATTTTAATAAAAGCAAATCTACTGTGATAATTTTTAAATGCATATCACAAGGCCGCATGGTTTTCATTATACTATTGATTGATATTTCCTCGAAAATGCATTCAAATGTGAGGTGAAAAAAACACTTCAGAACTAAACATTACGCAAATTCCTCAATGCAATTGCATTTTCATTCATTTTAAACGCTTCCCAAGAATCGTATTCAATAGACTAAATAAAGCCCGTGGCAAAATTCAACAAGCTGCGAACTCAGACAACACATAAATCATGCAAACAAAAAGAAATCACCGCCGAAGTGTAAAATAAAAATTCACTTCAAATGATTAATAGCTGCACAACGTTTCAACAAAATTCGTTAATGACATTAAAACAGCTCGCAAAAACTATAGAAAAAACTGAAATTCGTATTCGTATATTTGGGTATATTAAATGCTGTAAGGCGAGACTCGTTTGCCTCAATAAAATCAAGAAAATGTCTGCGGGCCAAAACGGTTCTAACATCAGCGGCATCTATGCATAAAATATGCATGAAATATTGCAAAATCGCCTCCGAGCAGCCGAAACAAGTTGACAAGCCGGCGCTGGCATAAATTCTCTAATTAACGGTTGCGCCTCAAATATTTTATTAAAAATTATAATTTGCCAGTAGTAAAAGTGGCAGAGAAATATGAGTTTGCGTGCCGACTATCCATAAAGCATTGGCATTAATACGGGGGCCCGGGCTCAGCAAAAAAATAAAATAAATACAAAGCAAAAACTAGCGAGACTTGCGTGGTTGGGTTTCAAAAATGGTTAACTGCCTGATTTGCTTTCACTAACCGCAACCCTCAGGGCTGGACAATCCTATATTATGCCACTTCACTATACCACTCGGGTGGTCCATCATCATCGAGGGGCGCCCCTCGAGCAAATTGCATACTTCTCCGGTCCGGTTAGAGCAAAAGTCAGAACAAGAACAAGTGACGCCTGGCCGGGAGATGATCAGATACACACTGAGATGGCAAGATACACAGATACTTAGATACAGATGCAGACCAGGCAGTCACCAGGCAGTCGGATACAAAGAGGTGTGCGAAAGCAACGCACTGAAGGTGTTACCTGCACGCTTTTGATGAGCACTAATTGAGCTCAAGTTGCATTTTTCTTTTCTGCCCAAAGGAGGGAAGTCCGGGACTCTGTCTAGAGACCTGAACTAAAGCCGGGACCGGGAAAAGGAAAGGGATCGAGAATCGGCGTCAAGATCAAAGCCAGCGGTCCGATCATAAAGACAAGCGAAAATCAAGCATCGACAGTTGCACAAGAGACAGCAAATGAGAGAATTAGCCGGGAAGACTGACAGCCAGCCGAGAGATCGAGGTGAGCCAGAAAGTCTGCTAAAGAGGGCTACATTTTGGTAATAACTCTATCAGGGCCATATGGGAGGCCCAAAAGTCCAACTGTTGCCAAATGCTAAAAGGGTTTCCTACACAGTAAGACATCAATGCAAGGATACTACTTTGTTCTTGTATAAAAATATTAAATTATATGAGAAGATATATTGAGATAAAGTATAGACTATATCTGACCAATCTCTTGCTGTGTAACAAATGAACCCCTGAAAAAAGGGGCTGGAATGCGGCATTCAAGTCAGGACCTTGTCAAAGTTCTTTAAAAACGCATTCGCATTCTCATTCCCATTCGCATTCCCATTCGCGTTTTTGCCAAACATTAATCACGGGCCCGATGTGAGGAGCCGGGACCGCCCGAGCTGTGAAATTTCGGCATGTGTCGAACATCAAAAGCCCGCGCCACGCATAAAAAGCCATTTAAAAACGCATTTTCTGCCTGGCCCATGGCCCATGGCCCCACAAAGCACTCCCCACTCTGACCCGCGGGGCTCAAAACCCAAACGGAGTCCTCCGATCTTGGCCAGGAAATGCAATTCGCGAGATTGATGCGTTCACAGACAGCCCAGCCAACTACTGCGGCCAAAGTGCAGCAAGACAAGGCCAAAAGGGGGCCAGGGGGAAAACGCATTTCCTTGCGGCTTTTCCAGCTGCAAAATGGGTCAGTTGGCGCCAAAGCTGGCCAAACCAGTTCCCTATCCTAGGTGTTGCCTTTTCCTAAAGATTGTATCTGGATCTAAGGATTCACTGAAAAAAATAGCAGCAATAATAAATAACGAAACCACTTATTATACGTAATAAATACACATACTTGTAGTTTATTTAATTGCCAATGCTATAATTTTGTTACTTTATTTGTTTTTACAACATTTTTCATAAATTTAAGCCCTATAATTTTCTTCAGTGACTTGCTAAACCGAGAGACGCGGGCGTATCTATGATAATCGTGAAAATTCACGGCGACAAATCATATTTATATGCTCACTTCTGAAGTCCGAGTCTTTGATGATAAATGTTTAAAAGCCGGCATAAATTAAAGCATTCAAATCATTAGCAGCGGTGCCGAACAAACGAGCACTGATCGTTGGACATTTGGAAGGAGGAAGGAGGCCGAGGGGCTGACCAAGAGCGGATGGGGAAATTATTCACAGCTACGGCTCCGGCGACATTAATGCGAATGAGTCTCAGATGCACTTCCTCCCCGTTTCCTCAAAGCCAGTTCTACACCAGGCAAGGTGTCTTCTTTTCCTGGCATTCGCTGCGCCGACAGGTGCGGTCTCCTTTCCCGTATCCATGTCCAGGCGCTCCATCTAGATGTCTGCACTTCATTTTTGATGATCCTCGAGTATCGTTTGATGCATTGCAATGAAAAGTCAATTCGTTCAGGTTCATAATCAGACTATTTCAGCTGCAGGGAGTTTCCGAAAACTCTCTTAAATATACATATAGCATAACGAATGTTGAACGTCTGACGATAAAAATATTAAGGAATACGATAAGTTACAAAAAACATGAATATTCAATGAGTTGTAGTGAGTCTCTTACAACTTATATTACCCATTTGATGATCTTCCTCTTAGTACAATCAAATAAAATAATTTTCTACCCGACGATTGACTTGGAATAATTAATTTAGTAAGTCATTTTCACGCCTCTCCCTCTCCGAAACAATTCCCCCGCATTTTCCGTACATCAAAGAACATATTCAGCCCTTCACCAGAATATACATATTCGAAAGGGCGTAACAAATCTCTAGCCGAAAACCTAATTCAGTGATTTGGAAAAACAAGCAATAGTTGTTGGTGGTGTTGCTATTGTTTTGATGTTGATGTTAAAGTTGCTGTTTACATGCAACACGACTCAGAAGCCACCACCAACCACCGACCATCACCGCAATAAAGCAAGCGGAGAACGACAAACTTCACGCTAAAATCGAAGGAAGCTGTGAAAAATGTTTTCTTCCTCCGAATCGTTTCCTCCTCCGTCCAAAATCCAAAGACTGTGAGTGGCTGCAATGTCAACAAAACATTTAACACCTTCATCAAACAGCAACCCCATGTATTTGTGTAATCGTTTATTAAAGTGTGAAGAAAATTAATTTGACTATCGGAGCTGTTTCTATGGCAAATGACTTGCAATCGTTGACAAGATTAATTAATCCCCCAAGAATATCTTGCACGTCTGTGGGTGGAAATGAAAACGAAAACGAAAATGTTTTCCGTAATTGATTTTCTTTTCCATGGCATTTCTTTTCGTTTTCATTTGTTTTCCTTTTTGGCCAAGCAGAATTGTTATGACAAGTCTCGTTATGCCAACGAAAGGCGTAAATATGTTTTTTTTTTTTTTGAAATATTTCAGGGTAAAGCAAGTACTGGCTTATGCAGATGAGGTGTACGTATATAAGCATGGATGTCGGGGGCTGTTTCATGTCCGCCGACATTGCAACTTTAACTCCAGCTCGTGTATGCACTTTTGACAAGTAATTTAATAAAGCCAGCGACATGACGCGTTGTTGTTGCCAAAGGTGTTGCTGTTGCAGTTGCTTAAACATGCATAAGCCAAGTTTAGCTGAGAGTAAAGGTACCACCTCGAGTGCCAGTCAGTTAGTCACTCAGTCAATGGTTCGAGCCAACCTTTAGTTTATTTTTTGCCCAGCTCTTGCACTTGGTTTTTGGTGTTGGTGTTGGTATTGGTGCTACTCGTGCTGTTGCTGTTTGATTGCAGCTTGTAATCACAATTAAAGTGTTAAACATAAATGCCAGGGGCCAGTGGGCAACTAACGAATAAAAGAGACAGTCAACGAAAAAATACGAGAAAACACAACGAGGAGGTGCACACAAGGGTTGCTCAAGTGGCCAAAAGTCTGGGGATCGGCCGACGGTTTTCTGGGCTTGGGAGTTTATCATTTCACGGACATGTCTGCGGGCTGACAGCTTTGGAATTTCGGCAGTTTTTCGATTAATTAATTGACTGCCAGCCTGCCAACCAGCCAGCCATCCAGACATTCAACTATCCAGCCAGCCATTCAAGTTCAAATGCATTTATATGCTAAGTTTAATTTGTCATAACAGCACAGCGAGTGAGTAGAACTAATCGAACAGGGGTTGCCCTCCCTGTTAAAAAATTCAGGTGTTATTACACTTAAGAAAATATTTGCTAGACCTTGAACTTTGGAATGTAAGGAGACTTTAACAGATTTTTAAATTTTCCAACAAAACAACTCAATGGAAAATCAACTTCATTAAATTAGATTCATTAGAATAGTTGAACACAACCTTAAAACAAAGTCAAATCGTTGGAATAATTTACAATGCAAAACTGGGTGTAATGAAGCGCTTTACTGAGATCGCGTCAGGGTAACACCTTTACAAATTACAAGTCAGCATTTAAATGGCCATAAATTTTTATGACACGGCGTCTACCAAATAACCAACTGGCAATCGAACAAAATAGCCTCATTAAGATGCCAGGCAAAGATCTGGGTTGTCACATTGGCAGTTCAAGCAGCTACAGTTTAAGTTCCAGTTCCAGTTCGGGTTCCAGTTGGAGACGACGACCCACTCGACGACCCAAGCAGCGGCCATCAAAGTCGGTCCAGTTAATTGATTTTAATGTTCCAATATCCTGACTGGATCGTCTCTGCTGACAAAAAACATGTGTACCCGATATGGATCGCCACTTTTCATTAATCGGTTTGGTGTTAATTTATGGCGTATCTTTATGGCCCATGGCCCGGACTGATTCTCGGTCATCAATTGCTTCCGTCTTGTCGGCCATGTTCGGGTTTACTCGAAGGAGGAGGAGGAGGCGGAGGAAAAATCCACCGAGCAGACGTCGCTTCAGAATGCACTTGAATATCTTTCCAGCTCCCAGTTCTCGCTAATTACGGCAATTAAAAACCACTAAATATAAGAAAGAAACGAAATTTCCTATGTCGCCGTCAAGTGCTCGCCAGCCAGTTGAGTTCAAGTGGCTCGGATTCCCGTAATGAAAATGGCATCTTAATAAAGCATAATTACACCGCGCCAAATGGAAGCCTAAAGTGTTTTTGTCAAGTAGGATACCAGCACCAGCCGGCGCAGCGGCGGAATCCTTTGGTCTCCAGGATATTAGTCAGATATCGCCGGCTGATTAGCTGATTAGTATTGTGCTCTGGCTATCCATTAGCAGTCCCCCAATTGCATTACATTATTGAACATGAGCCCAAGCGGCGGCGGCCACAACTGCAAGTCATAAACAATTTCAATTGCCGTTGCACATTCGCAACACTCAATTAACGCTTTTCAACAAAGGCCCGGCCAGCAAAACGGCAACACAGCACAACACCGGCCACAATAACAATAATAATAATGCATTCATCACTTTATGACAGCCCCACATACAAACTTGGCCTAGACAATAGTGTCAACCATAAAGAGATTGCAAAGCCCGAGCCGCGTATCTATTAAATTATGCTTAACTATGCGCTTTTGTTGTACCAGTCGGCAGCTCGAATGTGCTTATACGCCGTTGTTGTAGTTTTATTTGTAGTTGCTGCCGGTTGCTGGGAGTTTCTTACAAAGGCCCAGCCACTTACCACTTAAGATTGCGGAGGCAGCATCTGTGCACAAAGGGGCTCGCATTAGCTCGTATCTTCGGTGTCTTGAGTGGATCCTTCGCTTCCAGGAGTCACCCTTGAAATGACTATACTCCATAGTTGAGCTGTACATGACGCAGTATCAGTAATAAGTAAATGATTGGCAACCAAATTTGCAGTTGTTTTCGATTTGGCCAAAAAAAAAAAGTTTGCCCACATAAACAAGTTCGGAAAAAGAGGCAGACAAATCGACTCAACTTGTGCGATTTAAGATGTTATATTCCCCATAAATTCTCCTTTAACAAAAAGGCGTGGGATTCTTGTAGTATTTTTGAATAAGTAAGTCTGAATATTCCACACTCTTTTATTTTGAGAAAAAAAATAATAACGTTATAAATAGCATATTTTTAAACAGGATTTAACGGGTGTCTTTATGTTCTCTATAAGACCCAATTAAGACTAGAACAATTAACCTATAGATTATCATCAAAAATTGCCACTAAAGCACTCTTGATTTGATGGCATTTTTATACTCTTTCAATTGACAATGACCGCCGTTTTGCCGTTGGCAATATATGCATATACCCACATTTATAAACGAAATTGTCATCGTATACAACTTCTAGCTTTTTTTATTATTTTTGTGTATTTATTATTTTTTCCACATACATGCCATACGGTGCGTATACGTAATGGGCGCTTAAGCGACTGCCACTACGCCTGCGGCTGCCGCTGAGCCAATGCATAAACTGTTGAATTTATGCCCATTTGGTGGACCGGAGAGGAGCCACCGTGGTGCAGAAAGGCAGGGAGGCTGCCAACGGGGCGTAGATTTAATTAAATAAATTCCAAGAGCAAAGCATTCGGCGACGGCGCTTTTGCATATCGGTGCGTAAATTCGCATTATAACTGTGTCAGAGTGTGTGTGTGCCGCTGAAGGTGTGTGCGTCATTTGTAATTAAATAAATCTGCGCATTGTTTGCAACTCGGTTGCAGCTGCATGTTGTACGCTCAGTAGAAACAAATGAAATACACTTTAATTTGAAAGTTATTTGTGGCTAAGGTAGTTGCAAACGTGTTTTTTTACGATAATGTTAAAATACCAGTAAAATATGAGCACTTTTTATAAGAAGACAATTTATGAATAATATAATAAGATATCTCAAAAGAGAAACTATATCTTGGAAGTATCATAAACATATATTTTTTTGGCAAATTCATGTTTTTTTTGCTAAAATATTATTTACATATTTTTTGTGTTATTATTATTTTGAATTAAAGTGTAAAAGGTTATAAATCTTCTTTTTTGTCTTTTGCTAACAAATTTATGGCTAATTTATTTAGCTTGTCATACGACGAGTCTTGCAATTATGAAGGCGAAATGTGTGACACGCCCACAGCAACCCGAACGCTGAGTTGGCACACCAACACGCACTCCCTGACACAGACACAGGGACACTCACTCACGCACACACACTGGGAATCAGGCATATATCAACGGCTTAACAATTGGCTCAGACTTGTCGTCAGGTGGCCATTGCCGTTAAGCCCCCGCCCACCCCACTTCGTCCTTGTTGCTCCCCATTCCTATTACAAAGTCCCACTGCCCCGTTCTTGACGCCTTCCACACGCATTCTGATACTTTAATTTATGGTCTCGCTCGCAGTTTATTTGTCATGCCAACATGCTGTCCCAGTAATTATATACATAACCGTAACTAGTTTTCATTTCATTTATTTTTCCCCTTTTTTTTGTTGTTGCTGTGTTTTGGTGCAACATGCAAAACTATTTTATGGCCCTCGTAGCACGAACGCACATCAAAAGCGCCATGCAAATGCTCGCTTGTTATGGCTAATGGCTCGGATCGGTCATGAAACAGAACTCGTTCTGAAATGAAGCCAATAGAGGATGCCAGAAACGGTTATTGGATGGTAAAAAAATGAACATGGCTATTTTAACTGAAATTATTGTCAATCAGGGTTGATAATTACTATATTTATCTCTTCATTGGAATGTCTGTAGACTCAATGCTGATGTGAGTTTTTGAAAGTTACAAATAAACATTAAAAAAGTAATTAAGCGATGATAAAATAATGTATAGTTTGAATTTATGGTTTTAGTTTTTTATGAGATTTAATTGATATTAAAACATGATGTACTCTTAAAATAAAACATTCGAGTTTTCTAATTCTTCTACGAATCAATGGGGTTAAAAATCTATTTCAAAATAGACATTTACCTGTTTGCACCAAAAAGAAAGTCCTCTCTTAACCTTATCGATTTTATGTCCCATGTTAGTCAGTAAGTCTAGCCATATTTTTTTCTCACCTTTTCGAAAATAAACCGCAACCGGCAACCGGCACTGAACTTTCATTTTATGGCGCCCACTAAAAACAAAACCTACGAGCACACCGCTGGTCGCAAACTACTGCTCCTGCTTAAAGCCGCTTATCTGGCCGGCTATATCGATAAACATAAATAAAACGATATTGTCGTTGTCGCCCCAAACCGGCGACTGCAGACTACAGCCTGCCAACTGCCAACTGCATTGCCGACCCGCGGCCAACGCCTTTTGCACAAAAATGGGCAGTCAACATGCAGGCGCACATAAAAATTCACAATAATGATAACGATAACGATGCGCATCAGTTTGTTGTTTTACAAGAAAATTATGTATTATTAGCACACTCACACACGTCCTTACATACACACATATGTGGATAATATTGAAGAGCCTTTTGGGATGAGAGATGCACTTGTTTGTCGCCCTGCTGTGCCTGGGCAGCGTTATAAAGATGCCTGCTTTATCACTTTGGCCCCACGGGATCGAAGATCAAGGAGTGAGTGAGCATCGCATTTGCAGTCCCGGCAAATTAACTTGTTCCTGAGTTGTGAGATCTGCTCGTGCCGCAATCGGGTGTATTAACGGAAATTTATCATAAATTCCAATACCTTACTACTAATGGGCGTTGATTAGCTAATTTGCTGCGCTCGTTTCATTTTCCGCTCATGCCCAGCAAGTCATTTCAAATACCTAATGCTCGTTGCCGGTTTTTCGTCGTTCGATCAAAACCGTCTCCATGGTGGATTTGCCACGTCTAGGTTAAGGGGTAACAACACTAAAATAAAAATATATTTTATTAAAATATATAATATTTTATTCAAAATTCACATAAAGTTTAAAAGTTAAAAATCTTAAAGGCTTTGCTTTGATATTTACTAAATTAATATAATAAAAAATTCCGTTTTGCAGAACTCTGCAAACTAATTTAATATACTATATGTATGTAAGTTAATATATTTCACATTGTTTTAATTTATAATTTTATATTACATTTATTGACTAATACACTTTTTAGAGTGCACTTCTATAGACCGCCCCCTTTTTGAACATATCTGAGCATCGGCTTTTTTCTTTGATCTCCGCTTAGCCACCTAACCGAATCTCAGCTCGAAATAATGAATGAAATCGATTCGAAGCCAAATGCCAAGCTAAAAACAAATTAAATGCCGTTTTGGCTTTGTGCGTTAACAGAGCCTGGTTAGGCTCTGGACGGATTAGCATAGCGTGCGGTTACTGTATCATTTTTGGCACGCATGTGCACCGTCCTCTCGCCCCTTCTTTTTCTAACTGGATCAGCTGTCCCTTTCGTATGCTCTCGCGCCGGCTCTTTCTCTCCTTTTAGTGAGCCCAACAATGAGAAGATTAATTTATGTTATTAAGTCGGCACCGCTGTCTTTGATCTTCGCTCCTCCGAGGTGTAAGGTAGGCAAGTCAATGCGGTGGCAATGCCGGCACCTGAAGATACCACAAGATACCCCCACCCAGAGTCCGGAACCCAGAACTGAGAGCTCAGAACCCAGAACCCGAATGCAGAACCACTGCCACGGACAATCGATGAGCATTGGGATCGAGTGAGTCCGAGTTCGAGATTGAGATCGAGATCCACACGATCGATCGCACGACCCTGACCACGAAGTAAAAGTCGGCTACCTGCAGAGAGTTAGATTGCCCCTGGTCCTGGACTTCCAAAGTTGAGGAAGTCATGCTCCGATATTCTCACTCCGACCTGAGACTCTCTCTTTCTGTGCCTGGGAAGTATTACATTAATTTGTAATTTATGACAGCTTGTCATAATATCAACGCTATTGTTGGTAAAGTCCTAAGTCAGGGAGGGCACTGGGAAAAATTTTAGATGGTTGCTTGGACTTTAAACCTAATTTTTTCAAAACCATTTAGACACAGTTTTATTTTCGAACCGACAACCAAAATTCAATCACGTGAATTTTTATAATGTTCCTAATCGGTCTGGATATGTGATTCTCTAAGTTATTCATATTTAATTATATTTTAAATTGATTTCGAACCAGTGGCTTTTTTGTTAGTGTGTGCTCATTAATAAAATTTTGGATGTTTTTCTTGTTTGCCGCCGCTTTGGTTTCGCTGAGTTGTCAAAACTATCGACAATGTCTCTGGGGCAAGTTTAGCGGCTTGCTGGCCGCCGATCCAATCACCCGGTGATCATGGTTATGGTGATCATCATCAGCGTGAACTGGGCATCCATCTATCCATCCATTCATCTGGTGGCTGCTTGGGGCATTGTTGGCTTTACATGCCGTTGTCAACGCTCTTTGTTGTGCCACCAATAACGTGGCGGCGCCTTTGATCCGGCGGCCAGTTCAAAGCCCCCACGAACTTCTAACTCAATTAGTGTGTAGTTTTTTAAACGGTTTTGATTACAGCGCATATTTCTTGCCATCCCATCTACTAACACGGTATACATGCTACTTATAAAGACATTAAGCCGGCCAACTCATCCCAAGTTCAGTCCCGGTCCAGCCCCCTTCATTTGGCCCACATTGGTGTTGGAACTGGAGCTGAAGGGGCTAGTACTGGGACTGAGATTGGGGTTGGGGAAGGTCACTCAATCAGTGCCCAGGATCCCAGTACCCAGAGCGCACATCTCAGATCTCAGATCCGAGATGCATAAGTGGAGAGACGCCAAGAGCCGCCCGTTGTTCTTTGATCGCATTTTAATGATGATGACCATTGTTAGCTGATGTTAGCGATTGCAAACTCAGATTTTCACTTAACAACAGCCGCCAAACGCCGGAGAGCTAAAGGGCATGCAAACATAAAGATGATGCACTGGACACTGCAGCATCCCAAGGAGGAGGTGGGCAAATCGGTGCAGGGGCGGTATGGGTCTGGGTCTTGCCTGGTCTGGGCAGTATCATCGGGTGCTCAGCGATCCAAATTGCAATGCTACGTAATTTTTATTGTCTCGCACAAACCAAATACAGTGGAATGAGGTCTATTGGCAATTGGTTGTAAGACCCACGTCATGGGAAAATCCCTCATTAGTGGATAAATGCTTTATTGCAAACTATAAAATCACAAGAACTTATTTTAGCCTTTTGTTTTTATTTATTTTAAATGAATTTTCTCTAAAGCACACTCCATTTTAAAACACTCCATTTACTCCTCCTAGTTTATCCCAATGGCTTTACGGTCTTGACCCACTCTCGACCCACTGCGCCTGGGGAGGCGTCCGAACATGGCTCTTGCAGACATCGCCGTCGTCTACTGTCTGGAGCCACCATTCCATCCCACTGCCCCGGTCCCATCCCACCACCAGGTCTGCGGCTTCGTGTTGGAGCAACTCTTGCACTGACTGACTTCATTGCTCTTTACGTTACGTTAAGTTTAAGTATACGTTTGCCCACTGCCCGAGCGCCATCTCGTTTAATCTGCCTTTTAGAGGGCGTGGCCATAGTATTTTATATGTGTTGATCAAAGAAGGCCGACGCTTTGTCCCGAAGCCGACGCGTTGCCCTGGCCACTGCGAGCCCCTTGCCATCCTCCTGCCGGAAACTTTTGCGTAGCGCATGCGCAGCGGTCCGATCGTGAATCATGTGGCCGTTGCCATGGTTGGGGGAATGTGGTATGGATGGATGGATTCCAGGGGGCAAAAAGGCTGAGGATCGGTGTGTGGCCGCGGTTGGGACTCTGCTCTGGGACTCTTTCTGGCTCGGACTTTACGTATTCATTATTGAATTAAGGATGGCCACGTTTTCGGCGCTCTGTTTCGCTGCGTCGGAGTTGCAATTGATTTGCCAGCCATTAAAATCAATCAAAATATAAAGTCGAGGGTCGTCCGCGGAGTTCACTAGCAATTACATGTGAAAGCCGCAAGCTCAGCGCTAATGAATCGACAGTAATAGTACACAGTAAGAAAGTTATCTGGGTTTTATTAAGACTCTATATAAGCGATGAAAAAGTACTTCTTACTTTTTTTTTGCGGTGCAAGTGCAGTTTTTTAGGCCATCTAAAGTGAGTGAGTGAACATCGTGCGCAAACGGTTTGTTGATTTACCTGTTTATGTTTTTATTCAAGTCCCAAGGCCAAGCCTTGGGGTCCGTTTCAAAAGAAAGTAGCCGACTCACCGATCCTTCAATATATGTATGAAGAAATTAGCCCTCAATAACAACTGATTACTGCCCCCAGGTACCGTTGACATGTTTTTCGGCTCCGCAAATTGCCAGGGCACTCGGAAATTATTGGCCATGCTAATGTTTACAAGATGTAATGCTGCAATCAAAATAGCTGCGGGCCAACATGAACATGAAAACTTTACGCCGGGACCGGACGGTGACGCTTTGCCTTTAATGTACAACAAAATTTTCAATTAAAACGAAGAGGGACGCACCGCAGAGAAAGTCCTTTATGGCCAAGGGTAGTCAGAAGTATTAAGCTATATGGTTTTATGGAGCAATAACACAAGATTTGGAAAGGTGTCTCTCATAAAGCCGCAGGATAATAATAAACATGTTTATGACACTCTGATATTATGCATAGACTAAAATTCAAATACATATATTTCATCTATTAAACACTCTGCAGTTGTCAAATGCTAACCGAGTCATCAGCCACTCCTAAATAACTTCCATTTTGGCTTTAAATAAATTCAAAATATGGTGTTTGGTTACCTGGATCTTAAAAGCCAGTTCTCCAAAAGCAAAACTCTGGGGCGGTACAAATGACAACAAAATACACAAAAATATTGGACACATTACGAGCGTGTAAACAAGCAACCAACAATGACAGTCGTCGAGTTGGGGCTACAAAGCTGAGACCCCACCGGTCGAAAAGCCTCCATCTCCTTCTCAGACATCGGCATCCATGTCGAAATGAAAATACCAAAATTTATAACTTTCTCGTTATGGAGAAGAGCTGCGCCTCGGCAGTCAGTAATGGTAATGGGAATCACTGGGGCCAGCTTACTTTGTCGGCGGCTAAATTTGTCTCATCTTCTCATATTAATTTGTGTTATTGTATTTCGGCTTTTCGTAGGCCGAAAAACAACACCGGCAACAGCAATAATAATAATAAAAGAGACCCACCAAACAAAGGTAGCCAAAAGGTATCGGGTTTTATAACCTGCTCGAACTCATCAATTTCATTGCTAACAACACGCAGACACGCCAAAGTGAGAAAAATATGCTGGGCCCTCCATCGACTTTGATCCGGTCTGAATCATCCGATGGGATCCCGGAGTTGCTATTCTCTGGCTTGTTCAGAAGCAGAGACTGGCCAACGTCATAAGTAAATTTCTTGTGTTGTTTCGGGGATTTCAAAAAGCCATTTAGAATAAATTAACTGGGACCTACCGCTAAAAAGATCTCTGATCCGATCGGGTCACAAAAGGAATCCCTTCCTCATCTCATCTCCATCTCCGCATTCATTTCTGTTTTCGTTTTCGTTTTGGGACCTGGATTTGGATTTCCATTTGGGTTCTCGAAGCCTCTCTTGAGGCTTCGGAGTGAAGCAATGCGGGAGTGATCCCCCAAACAGGATTAAAATTAGTTTTTGATTACGCTTTCGAGCTTCTGGACAACGCAATTTGTGGTCGGCCCGCTGGAGCGGCTCCTCTGTCTCTTTTCCACATAATTAGCGCTTTTAGCCAAACTCCTTAAGCCGGCGACTCTTTTGCATTCGAAGGTCGCCTTTCTGGCTTTGTCCTTTGCCGGTTTGTCATGACTCTGGCTCTGTGGTGGCGGCAAACCTTAAAGCTATTGGCAGGTATTTAGGCAGAGCCCTGAGAATGTGAAATTCCTTGTGGCCATAAATCCCCAAAAAGTCCAAAACTTCTAATTGAGTCTTCCGCTGGCAGCCCCAATCACATTCCACATGTCATGCTCCTGGCCTGGTCAGAACCCGGCTACCTACCTAACTTCGAATATTCAGCGCTCATCTTTCAAAGGTTCCGATGCGATTCGAGGCATTTGAAGAGCGTGTGAACACCGGGCACCTTGTGGTAGCCAAGTATTCCCGGTGCATTAGCCTTATCCGAGCGATACGCATCTTGGTAGCACAATTTTGGATCGAGTATCTCGAGAATGCGATCTCGACTGGCTCTTATTATGATGTTCCCTTTTCGAGAAGATTACCATTGCGGCCGGCCAATACTGATTGATTTGTAGATGCCTTTGATTGAATCGTTGCTCGGCCCGGAGTTAATCAGCATAATTGCTTTAGCACTTTGGGCCCTCCGCTCTGCTTTTTGTAATCTTCTTATTCTCTAATGGAAATCTATGGATATCTGAGGCATCTGAAGCGGGCTGTGATCCGGCATTAAAGAGCGAGCATTTAATTAATTGCTGTTAATTTATGTGCCTCCCAGTAGCAGAGTCCAGCTAATTTGCCTAATTACCAGCCACACCATTAGCCATGCGCACCAAGTCAATGTCTCAGATCGGCGGTTGATAAGGCACGCTATATACTCGTATCGTGTTTTTCTAATGCACTGGAAAAAATAACAAGGGAAAACTATATAGAAGCCATCAATGGCTCAAGTCCTTCATAGATCTATATACTGAAACTCCTCAAATACTTTTGTTGAGTGAAGCATTCCTTTTATGGCCAACTGCCCAGCCTTCTTACGCAAGGACAATGCGTCATTTTGTTTGTGTCTCAATTAGCAACGGTGGCAGGCAAGCAGGCTGGCATGAGTTATGCTTGCCTTTCCCTGGGCAACCAGGAGCTGCTCCTTCAGCGACTGTCGCCTGGTGGTTCGGTGTCAGCGACTTCAACTCTCTGCCGGCTGTCACAATGATTAGGTATGGTGATGACATTGTTTGTTGTATGCCACGCGGGTGTGGAGGTGTGGGTGTCCAGGTCGTAACTCACACAGCCAATAAACATATGTGGCACTCAGTGCACTTTAACTTTGGCTAGGCAGTTGTTAGAGCAGCCACTGACATGTGGCTCGGCATGTGGGTTAAGCTATTAACCAGGCTCAGACTTGGTCCAGCCTTCGGGTGCAGTTTCCTTAATTAATAAAGCTCGGCAAATGGCCAAAAACACACCCACCCCAACGGAGCTCGGGTCCGACCTGTTTTGGTCAGGTTTGCCATGGTTTTTAATTAGAGGCGTGTTTGCTTTACTTGTCCAATCTGCTGTCAAGAAGCCAAATCGAAAACGGTGCACATAACGGTTTAGAAATTAAGATCATATAGTGATTAACCTTTAACCAATAAATATTTTATGAATTCCGCAACTGTCCGACCTTCAACTGAATATATTTAAAAGCTCGCTGTTATAGTTCACTTAATGCCATTTTTTCCAATTTGGAATTAATGGATTAAATGGAATTTTTCTGTTCCTTGGCGGAAAGCAACCCTCTTTGAATTTAAACATGGGGCGTGTACAAAACAGAAGATTATCTAACCTCACAATAAACACATCAGAGTAGTGTCAAAATGGAACTAGGGCTTCGGTCGCAAGGCCATTAAAAGAACCGGGAATGAAACAACCCTGTCCTAGGGTGGTTTAGGGACGAATTCGAGTGTCTTAATTGTTAATTGTCGGACATGTTTAGCAGCAACAATGTTGCCTCAGAGGGGCAGCTGCCATTTGCAGCGTCGAACTTCCTGAGGGGCCTCCGTCCCCATTCCTTAATTTATTCAAGCCCGTAAACAAACGAAGCAACAGCCATTTCCGTTGATACTTTAGCTGAGCACTTATTCACTGCGATCACCAAAGGAATCTTTGGCTTGAAAAAATAAAAATAATAAAGGTGCAAAAATAAACAATTCCTAATGGGGTTGGGCTGACTCCCATCGGGTTCAACTGGGTTGAAAGCCATTTCCGCCGCCACAAAAGAAGAAAACATCAATCAGGCGCTGTATTACCTTTAAACATGCTAAAAACAAATACCGGCAATCAAAATCCAAATCAAATCCCAATCGAATCGCTTAAGAAAACAACCGCTACACGCACAAGGAGAATCATTCAAGCGGCATGGCCAATAAAATAATGTGGTATAAAGCGAAGAAGCTGGGCTGAAGACATGCCCCGCCAGGCCGCTTTATGACCACAGATTTGTTATTGCCGATTGTCTATTATGAATTCCATTGAATTGTGTTTTGAAATTGTTTTAACCACGAGCACATTTCACTGATTGAATTGAAAGTGCCAATGGATGATGCGTAGAGATCGGCCATAAAGTCGGTCATTAAAGGCGGCCGGGTTGAGGATGCTCTCTGGAACAAAAAAAAAAAGAAAACATAGGTCAAATTCTGGGCTGCAGAAGAGCCAAAAGCCCATAAACTTTTCCGTTTTACGATCATCTGTGTGAAGCATATTAAAAATTTGACTGATCGTTGAACGAGCGTATTTACGATGCCGTCACACCTTTTCGTGTTGAATTCGATTTTTTTATTTGGGATAGCAAGGCACTGAAACTCATATCGACTTAAATTTTACAGATCCCGCAACTTTAAACATCTTTGCCACTCGGTCCAATCCAAAGAAGAAACGCAAGTCCCGCACCGCATTCACCAATCAGCAGATTTTCGAGCTGGAGAAGCGCTTCCTATACCAAAAATATCTCTCGCCAGCGGACCGGGACGAGATTGCCGGCGGCTTGGGCCTGTCCAATGCACAGGTGAGTATGAAAGAGTGTAGAAATGAATACCTCAATGAGTATATCCAAAACTAATGTTATTAAACAATCTCCTAGGTCATAACCTGGTTCCAAAACAGACGTGCCAAACTGAAGCGCGACATGGAGGAGCTGAAGAAGGACGTGCAGAGCGTGAAACAATTGTCAGCGAACAAAAGCTTTTTAGAGAACGTTAATGACTTGAGTATTTTAAAGACCCGACCAGTCAGCAGACCCCATCCGCTCGCACCACCGCCACCCACTCCACCCACCACCGCAGCCCCAGGATAAGGACAGGGACAAGGACAAGGACAAGGAGGATCTGCGTATGCTGAAGCTCATGACTCTGATGCGCTACTCGGATGGCAAGCTGATACATCCGCATCCACCACAAGCACCACCACAATTACCGCTGTCCCACATGCAATACAGCGATTAGCCCAATTTGTAAATTCCCGAATATGAACGCTTTTTCGCATCTAATTTGCCAAAAGAAATGTAATAAATATGTATTATTAATGATAAATATTTTCCTCTCGTGATTTTCCTAATTGGAGTATCAAATTTATATTAAAATCCTCGCAGAAAAGAAAGTGGACCGCTAAACATAAATGTGTGTATGATATATTGTATTTCAAATGTAATTTTTCCTATTTTGTTGTAAATTATTTATGTGAATTATATTATTCCAGAATTAAACATAATATGCTAAAAACGAGATCAATTGAAAGCTCTATGCGTCTGGAACGGTTGAAAATTCAAAGTTTTTTACTTTAGCAAGAAAAATTTTTATTTTGAAACATCAACCATGTACATATTTGTTACCCTTCCACCAAAAATGTGCTAAAAATTAATAAGAAATATGTGTGCTTTATAAACTTTTTTTTTAAAATATGATTAATTATATTGACCGCTTCTAAGAAAGATTTCCTGTCGTTTCGAGACAAAATTGATTTGGTCGCTTCACTCCATTTGAGTCAAATGCAGAAAAGTGCACAATGCCCTTATAATGACCAGGTCCTACCGGTGACACTCCTATAACCATTTTCATGACATAGGGCTCGAATTCATACACAGTCTAAAAAACAATTATTATCGCTTTGAGATTAAAAATGTTTATGTTGGCTTACCCCAGGAGTGAGGCACTTTTCCTTTGTGTAATCTTTGTTCGTTACATGGGCAATCGAATAGGAATAATGCGGTTGGTTTTTTTCATACAAGAACTTGCAAAAATCCTTAATGGTCGTTTTGTATGGGGTTGGTTTCCATTTACCCCGTTCCTGTTTGAATGCTGCCAAGTCCAACTGGAACATAATTGTGGGAAAATGATTTGCATTGAATAAAGTTCGATCATTTACCTCAACTCGATCAGTAGATTGAATATCCCATACGACCGTTCCATTTCCTGATATGTGTATCGCACCGTTATCGTCCTTTACAAAAGTCATCTTCGACCTATCAATGAACTTATCTTCGGTGACAAATCCTGGAGGCATTTTCTCACAATCATAATATAAATTTTTGTTGTCCAGGACAAACTCGCGGTCTTTTTGTAATGAAACGGTCACTCCTTGCAGTAATATAAATATTTTACACAGAATAACAAATAGCCAAGCCATTTTTAAGTGGATCCGGAATGATTTTTGTTACCATCCAGTCAGACCTTTTATAACGATTTTTTACATAGTTTATAATTATTTTCAAGATAAGAGGCATGTAGTATCTCTCATGATTAACATGCAACATACATAGAGATATTTATCAAACGTTTCGTAATACCGGTAATCACTGGCTTGATCGGTGTTTTCCATGTTCCTATACATGGAACATGGCAAACTAAAGTTTAAGATAACCAACAGTCTAAAAAACATGAAGTTTGGCAGCAACATCGCAGCGAAAGATTAAACATTTAAATTTCGTACGCGAGGAATTTTACATTTAGTAAAGACACGAATCTGTTCGGGTTGGACCCGAAGCTGCTTAAGTATTATCTACATAGTATTTTACCTTACCACGAATTTTATACATACATTAGTGTTGGAAAGTTGTTATAAAATCCTCCCAAAAATTAACATCCCTTTTTATACCCTTGCAGAGGGTATTATAATTTTGGTCAAAAGTCTGTCCGTCTGTCTGTTTCTACGCAAACTAGTCTCTCAGTTTTAAAGTAGAGATGAAAATTTTGCCCTTATAATTTTGCCCATAATTTGCCCTTAGTGCAGTATGAGTACTAAATGTACTAATTCCATTTCCCTATATCACATTTACTTACTATTGTGTAATTTAATACTTAAGATTAACTAAATAAAGAAAATAATGAACAAAAATATGTTTATTTTATATAGCTTTTTTTTTTTAAATCGGCCGGATATCTATCCGGCCAAATCGTAGATATCCGGTATTCGGCCGGATAGTATCATGGAGGCCGGATAGGCCGGATACCGGATAGTTGCCGGATATCCGTTTCATCTCTATTTTGAATTGAAACTTTGCACACACCCTTCTTTCCTTTGCACGCAGTATATGAGTCGGAACAGCCCGGATCGGCCGACTATATCCTATAGCTGCCATATAACTGATTGATCGGAAATGGTATAACTTCGGTGTTTTTAGAGTGAGAGAGTTCAAATTTTACATGAGCGCTATTTTAAATAATACGACATGCCAAATTTCGTAAGGATCGGCCGACTATATCCTATAGCTGCCATATAACTGAACGATCGGAAATGACTCAACTCTCGTGTTTTTGAAGATATAAAGCTGGAATTTAATACAGATTCTATTTTTGGTCAGTTGATCCAACCTACCAAATTTCATAAGGATCGGCCGACTAAATCTTATAGCTGCCATGTACCTGAACGATCGGAAATGGTTTTTGGTAGAAATACCAACTTTGGTATGTTTGAAGATAGAAGTTTGGGACTTTTTTTAGATTTTGTATTGTAATAAATTGGATTATATATTCATATTCCCATAAGGATCGGCCAACTATATCCGATGTTTGCGATATATATCCGGTTTTACATTCAAGGGTATATAAACTTCGGCTCCGCCCGAAGTTAGCTTTCCTTTCTTGTTTTTATATTAAAATGTTTTTAAGTAAACGTAAACATAAAATAAAAACATTGATTAGACGTTGTTCTTTAATAGAGAAGAATTTATTTTTATTAGATTTCCATTTTTATGCATTGGTAAGAAATTGTCCCTTTATTTCATAGCAAATTTGTATTGGCCGTCTAACATTCTTTAAATTATATGCAACTGCCACAAATATAAACCGATATCGACCAGGAGGAGTTTTTGCGCCAATTGATAACCGCAAGCTCACTACATAAGGCTCTAACAACATTACCGTCTGCAAAGAAGGTGTGTTAAACAATTAAAATATAAAAACTGACCAATGAACTTACGCCTTTATGAGTTACACACTTTTCCTTGATTTCATTTTTGTTTGAAACATGTTTTATCCAGCCATCGTACCAAATCTGGTGCTTGTCAAACAGTACTTTACACAAATCACGGAAATTCAAATTGAATAGAGTTGGGTTCCATGATCCTCGATCCCAATATTCCGTTTTCACTAACAACTTAAGAAGCCACATGAAAATATATTTAGTAAGTTATGCAAATTATTTGTTACATTAACTCGATCCATCGGCTGTATGTCCCATACAGTAGTTATGTTTCCTTCAACAGACAATCCATGTTCTACCATTTTAATACTGAGATTACTAAAATCTAATGCGTGGTCTATATACGAATAATCAGGATAAGCAGTGCAATGACTGAGAACTTCCTCATCTTCCAATACAAAGTCATAGTAAACTGCAACCGATAGGTTCACACATTTCACCAGGATCAAGATCTGACAAAGATAACGTATTTTACACTCCATCTCAAAATAGCTGCAATCACTGAATAAACTTAGATTGTGTAGGTAGCTTTTATAGGAATTTCCACCAGAATATCAGTTGAATCTACGTTTCCGATTGATAATCTTTTACATGTTTACATACATCTTTTAGATAGATCAACGTTAGCCAACACATCCAAAACAATTAATATATTGTAGTTAGTCTGACGTTTAACTATTTATATAAGAAAATAATTATAAAGAGCGTACCTATAGAAATATTTAAGTAATCAAATATTTTTTTAAAATTATAAAACAAAAATTGTTAAGCTATAAAAATTCTATAACTCTTTTGCTGTATTGGGGGAGAAAGGGCGTGGCAAAATTTTGAGATAAACTTTATCTGCGTAGATGCCATAGATGCCATAAAAGTCTCCGAGATTTAAGGATGTAGTCTCATGTTCCGCCCTACTTTTTAGAGGTTATTTCAAAAAAATTTGTTTGGATTTAAAAATAATGCGATTTATTCAATTTTCAAATATGTTTTAATAGGCATCATAAACTATTTAAAAATATTTTGTTTAATTTATTCTTGTGTACTTTAATACACTTTATAGCATGCCAAAGTATGCATATAAAAAAAAAGGTAGGTCCCTGGCGCAGGTGATTTCGACTGCTAGAGTCATCCGAAACAAAAAATTAGAATAGATTATTGTTTTGTAAGCTTATGGCTCTGTTCCGTACTACAAAAATGTAGTTCCGAAAAAGAAGCGTTTAAAGTTTAGACGCTACCTAGAAACTCATACCAAAGATTATAAAGTACATAGATGGGACATCAGGGCCCAAAACGGTCAACTTTTTGCGTCGAGCTTGTTGGTTGGTGAACCTATGTGTGTATGTGTGAATGCTCGCACGACGGAGTAAAAATGTTTTGGCTTCCAAACTTCAATTTCAATTTCGCGTTTCTGTTTTCGATGCGCCGATGTGGTAGTTGGTGGAACAAATTGTATTTTTGATCAATGCAGATCAAGACAGGATGGTAGCGTAATGCGTAGAGTAGTTACTCTATGTGTAATTTTTCTGTGTTCAAATCCTCGTTAGGACTTTGAACATTTTCTTTCTTTTATAATTATTATTATTTTTTTTTCTTTAATTGTAATATTTTTCTTTAATTTTACAATTGTAAAATTGTTTAATTCTTCATTATGTCCCGCTAATAAAATGCTAATAAAATTTCAAGGGAGTCCTTCCGGTATTTCGTCATCCGACACGTCCGTCACTTATTTTTACAACTGTAGTAGAATGCATTTAATAAAAAAAAATAATAAAAAAATAAAAGTAAATCTAAAAATAATCATAAAACTAAAACTTGATCAAAATTGAAACAACCGCCCGCTAATGAAATCAAACCCAGGACCCCATGAATAAGGACCACGCATTATCCATCTAGGCTACCCTCGAAGTTGACTTTATGATACTTAAAATTGGTGTTAAAGGAGGCGCTAGAATCTATAGCAAAAACAGAGCTGACGAGTAAGGATAGTAAAAGATATTACTGATCTCTTTACTCTTACATTGGTTCCATTACAACGTTTCAAACTTTCATCGTTCCAAAGATGTTACGATCTAAAAATATAATTCTCTCTCTCCCTATCTCATCTGCCAGCCGTTTGTCGTGGAACCCGCTCTCAAATGTTTTCATTATTACAGCGGGTTCCACGACGGAAAAAATGAAAACATTTGAGAGCGGGTTCCACGACGCGGCCTGCCAAAATGCCGTAGAACCCGCACTTATAGACATTTTTACAGCGGGTTCCACTACGAACTGAGGCGATGTTAAGATGATTTTATAATTTTGTATTTTTTTTTATTGGATTATAAATTTAGGAAAACACATTAAAATAATAAAACAATAATATAAATAGATTTAAAATTTAAAAAAAAATTGACTTCCCGAGCCAGGTTTGAACTCGTTTTACTTTGTACACCAGCCAAGCACTCTACCACTGGGCTATTCCTCATTCTTTGCCGCGCGAAAAATTTCTCAAACTTAACTTGTCGCGCAATGGAACCCGCTCGTTCCAGCGGGTTCCACTGCTGGAACCCGCCATAGAAAATTTTTCTTTGTATGAGATGTCCCATCTATGTACTGTATAATCTTTGCTCATACTTTTCGGTGTAGGTGCGCTCTCGATTATGGGCTGTATCTCTGTCATTATTTAATATTTTTATTTGAAACTTTAACAGTACATTCTTAATAAACAGTACTTTCGAAATATGTTAAAAAAAATCGATTTTTTCAACCTCACTCTACATCCTTAAGTGTTCAAAATGTTATAACGTTTGTATGGGAATTGGTATATAGTATATACCATAAATGTCTATATCTCTGTAAAAAATCGTCTCGTTTTTCTTAATTCTGTTTTCCATTTCCAGAATGGCATTAACATTTTTTAAAATATTTTCCTGTACTGGAGCTACAGAAATATGCAATATTTGGGGGCCGGAGGGAGCGTAACGAAAATTGAAAATAAACTCAACCTGCGCTTCTATCATAAGAGTCTTCATGAAAAATCTAATAGCTCTGTCTCTAAGATAGAACATACGGTGAAAGGCTATATCGAATTCTTCTGTTGATCCTGATCAAGAATATTTATACCTTATGGGGTACTTATACGAGTACAATGTACCCTTATACTTAGGGGATTTTCCTATTTCCTATCGGGAATAAAACTACTACGGAATAACCAATTTAGTAAAGACGAGAACCATTGCAGTTTATTTAATACCACAATCATTTTTTGACTCCAAGTACGAATTATCTACATGGTATTATACTTTACCATGTATAACGTTTGTATAAATGTAAATTTGAACAAACGTAGTTTTTCAAAAATAAGCTTTAAATACATTTAAAGATTTTATTCTTTATTATTTTAAAATAAATCTTCCCTTCAATTTGTAGCAAATTTGTATTGGTCTTCTAATGTTTTCTGAATCATGTGCAACTGCCAAAAATGTAAGCCGGTATCGACCAGGACGCGGGATTGCGCCAACTGAAAACCGCAAGCTCGCAACATACCGTCTGCAAAGTATGTGAGTTGAATACTTAAAATGTAAAACTACATATTGAACTTACTCCTTTATGATTTACACACTTGACCTTGATTTCATTTTGTTTGTAACATGTTTTATCCAAACATCGTACCAAATCTGGTGCTCGTCACTAAATAAAGTTGGCTGCCATGATCCTCGATCCCAATATTCCCCTTTCAATAAAAGCTTGAGAAGCCAAAAATAAATATATTCTTAGTTATTCCAGAAAATTATTTATTTGTTATCTGAACTCGATCTGTATGCTGTATGTCCCAAACAGTAGTTATATTTCCTTTAACAGACATTCCAATTTCTACCATTTTAATACTGAGATTACTAAAATCCAATCCGTGGTCTAAATACGAATGATCAGGATAAGCAGTGCAATGACTGAAAACATCCTCGTCTTCCAATACAATGTCATAGTACAAAGTCCATCTTGGAATGGCTGAATAAACTGAATAAACCATGATTTTGTATATGGTTTTTATAGAAATTTTCAGCGGACATTAGTTGGATCTACATTTCCGTGTGATAATCTTTTACATGGTTATATCATTTAGATTCTAAATTTTAGAAACATCAATGAGTTTAAAAACATCCTATAAATGTTTAGAAAGCTTATTTGGGCTGATGCTCTAGTTGTTATACCCTTGCAGTTACGAGAATTTAAAACTTAGGTACTAGTTCACCAGGTAGACAGGTTTATATAGCTCTAGTCCTGATTTAGGGTCGGATGTGTCTTTTTTATTGGGCTATACACTTTAAAATTATAAAAAAAATTATAAAGGTATAAAAATTAATTTAATTGATTTGACTTTAAAATAGTGTTTGGAAGAAAATACTTTTGAAGAGTATATAAATACATACATGAAGGGTTGCTACAACGGCTAACTTTATTTTTGTATTTCGTATAAGTTATAAGTCCGAAAAAATCTAACAATCAAAAAAAATTAAAGCTTTCTTTATTTAAGATTAATTTTGAAGGACTTTTTGAAAATAAGTCTATCTACGATCATACATTTTTCCTAAACCAACTGAATCTCGAATTTTTGCTGTTTTTTAAATACATACATATATGTATTACATATATCCAGTAATTTTTAATCATGAAACGAGTCGGTTACATCTATATAGTGCGATTAACATCTTTTATAGTATTTATACCCTTGCAGAGGGTATTATGATTTTGCCACGCAGTGAAGGAGACATTGCCGACCCTAATAAGTATACTCTATAAGTATATTCTTGATCAGTATCACCTCCTGAGTTCATTTAAGGATGTTCGTCGGTCTTTCTCGAGCTTTCGACCATAAACCTTGCACACACCATTATTTTCCCTTATACATATACTTTAAAACGGGAGGGATCGTCCAACTTTATTCAATATCTGCCATGAAACTGATTGATTGAAAATTTCAAAATTTTAATTTGTTAATCGGCTATCCTATCCTAGCTGCAAGGGCATATAATCTACGGCTTCGCCCGAACATAGCTTTCCTTTTTGTTTTTTTTGTGCTTCTATGTATAAAAATATTATCTCTGGTAAACAAAATTTTTGTTCTGGCAAGAAAGGCTTTGGGGTCAAAAAACTATTTAATAATATCATCACATAACCATATAACATTAGGGATCAATGAGAGCTCACTTGACTTGAGTAGCTGCACCCTTTTCCCAGGCGCAGATAGCGCTTCATTATGGCACAATTATGTCAAATTATTCGGCGGCCACTTCAGATATAGCTGGTCCCGGGGCCTCTCGATCCGACACTTGCAAGTGGCCGCCTTCACTGGAACTCAATTCAATTATTTTTTAATTTTATTCTCACAGGGATTAAGTCTATCACCCATCAGCATCCTGCTACTCTCGAGCACAATGCTTTGATTAATTCCACACGACCAGTTCTGAAGAGCTGCTGATGATTAGCACACGGCGATGGACTGCCATCCATAAATCCATCCATCCACCCACCCATCCAGTCCATCCCCACCGGCACGGGTAGTACATCATAACCAGGGACTGCATAAAACCCCAAGACCGAAGGTGGGACCACCCACATGGCCGTCTGTGCTTTTATTGCTCACAAAGTAGCATAAACAAATTGCGCTTCTAACGGCGGCGGAGGCGGCTGTGCAGCATTCAGATCCACAAAGCCAACGCCACCACACACCTGATGGCCCTGATGGATGGATTGGTGGATGGGTGGATGATGAGGATGGTTCATCCTCTGAGGGCTGAGGAGTTGCCCTAAAACATTAAATGCATTTCCACTGCATCAGGTTGTACAGTGGAAATAAAAAGGGCGACTTTAACATAAATATTAAAGTTTTTGAAAAGGAAATAAAATGAATTCCAAATACAGAACTTATTCTAATAACAGTTTAAAGTACACGTCTTTGCCAACTGGTTTCTTTTTCAAGCTAATTATATATGTACGATCTTAATTTCCTATTTCTGTAGCTCCCTTCCTTCCATAAAACTATAAATATAATTCCATGATTTTCGCTTGAGTTTTTTTCTCAGTGTGTCGTTGTTTGTTGTTGCTCAGCGCTTTGCTTATTTGGAGTACGGTTTCGAGTTATTTGCGTCGGTTGTGTGGTCTTTTTTGGGCCGCTTGTGATTCTCCGCCGTGGCGCTGCCTTTTCTAGATCTGTTTCCAAACAGTGGTCAACTAATATGTTGCAATTGTCTCGGGGTGGCAATCAAAACAAGTCACTTGACACAGGACCACCATGGAACAGCTGTCTAGACAAGATCCCAATTAGCCACCTTGACCACACATAGCCAGGACTGTGGCCACTTGAAAACAACCGATGGAGAAGGAGTCGGCCGAGGAAGGAGCCGGCGTTCACACATATTTCATCCGCCTGCCGACATCCTCGAGTATGTCCTGTCTAGTCGGGAGCGGCGACAAGGCGTGATTTGTAAACAAAGCCACGAGCATAATTACATGATCATGGATGGCGACCGACGGTTTCCAATTGCATGTAACCGGCGGCGAGGGCCACTGAGAACACCGTTTATTATTTTTCCAAATAATATAAAATCACTAAACTAGTATTAGAATTGGAACAGCTCACGGCTACAAATGTAAAAGATTCATTCAGATGGAAGATACTGATGCAATGAAGCAAGATGCGCACTTTTAAGCTCTTAAGTACAAACGATTCACTTTGGCCAAATGTGCGCTTTTCAGTTCAATTTCCTTTTCGATTTCCATATTGAAAATAGATGGAGGATTTTTCAGATCAATTATTGTTGGGCCTGCAGAAGACAAGTACGCGTATTATTAATGTAATAGCGGCTAATTGCGCATTCGCTGCCAAACGCAAATTAGAACGCCGGCGAAACACTTCAGGCAGCGGCTTAAAAGCTTTGATTTTGATGGAACACTTGGCCCTCGGCGTGGAATTTATGGCTGCATTTGGCGGCTGTTGAGATCATTGCAATGATAGCCATTGCCCAGCAATGAGGCATTCGCCAAAGTGGATTCCCCGGTCCCATGTCCTAGACTAAAAAAATTGCAATCGCCGAAACCACTTGAGCCCATATCCATCCTACAAATCGATTCTAATCGCCACCAGCTGGATGGGCGATCAAGGTTTATGACCAAAATTACCGCAGAAAAGTCGTTGCATTTATTTGGCCTAGCCGAGATAATAAACAAAGTATCAGCTGCTGGCATGCAGAAACAAATAGAGGCAATCTAAATACGAGTACGAATGCGGCCCGAAGAACAATAAAACACATTGGCAAAATATGACAAAGTAAACAATAATATGGTAAGTCCGCAACGCCAACGGCCAATGGCTGCCAAATTGAATGATCGATGCGGCGGTGTGGCTGATCCCAATCTGTATCTGAATCTTAATCGGAATCGTAATCGGCATCCGTCCAAAAGTCCCAGCCGGACGTCACCGCCAACAACAAATCAAAATTCCTCAGAGAATATAAAATTTAATTGCCTACAAATTGGCGCGTTGAGTTTTATTGCAATTTAACAATTTAAATGAATGTACGATTGTACTATATATGTATACACAAATGTATATTGAAGAATCTCTGCTGGATCTTGAAAGTTTATAGGGAAGTTTAGTTTAGTTCAGCACTACAATCCAGCAAACTATGCATGTGGGTGGCTGCCGGAAAGCAAATATTTAATTTAGTCAAATGTCGATGATTTATTTACGATTACGATTTCCCATCGTTTGGCTTGATCGCTTTGGGAAGTGCAACATAAACTTGAAGAGGAAAATTTCCAAAAGCGGAAGAGATATACTCATCAAGAGTTCTAAGAAGGTTTCCTAAAAAAGTATATTATCTTTATTATACACAGTTTTTTAAATACAAAAGTTAATTAAAGCAAAAACAATGTTTTTTCCTGTAATCTATAATTTTAGAAAGGTTTGCTTACAATCTTTTATCTCATATTATATTTATATAAATAGATAAAAAGGTCAAACAAAAATATCTATAGATAGGCATGCATGACAAAAGAAGGCAAGTCAGTTTGAACAAATTCTTTTTATAACAATGTCACTCTAGGAGATAAATTCGTGTATGCCCGTGTATATCTTTTGGCCAACTGATAATGGTCTTACACTTTCATAAGCGAACAACCTGCAGAGAAGCGATATGCTTAATGAGACGGAATCATGGTTATCTTATCGATGCTGTTCTGAGCGTTGCAAATCGGCTAATCTCCGGGTAGTTGGCCGCATTTAAGATATTTAAGAATACGAATATTTTTGTCAAACTCAGTCTTCCACCAGCTCCTGGTTGTTAAATATATAAAAGTGTCTCTAAAAGTATCTGTGTTTCTGAATTAAAATGGTTAGTTGGAGTGCTAGTTTCCGATATCTGACATTAACCTAATTTTTTCCATTTATTTTCAAGAATCAAAAACCTTTATTAAGGTTATTACTTCTGTGCTTCTTGGGATTTGCCAATGGAGCCCGAATTCTGGCACCTTTTTTTCTGCCAGTGCGTAGCCACTTTATGATGACGAATGCTATAATACGAGAGTTGGTAAGCCGTGGCCACGAGGTCACCTTCATAACACCATTATCGCTGGCCAAGGAAAATTTGGGGCCCAACTACAAGGAGATCTTGTTGCCCCATTACGACACATGGTCTGATAGTGAGTTTGTAAAAAATATGCAAAGAAAATTTTTATAAAATATATTTTATTATCCATGCAGTTTATCAGTTGATCAAAACGAATTCAGCGCTCGACATGGTCAGTTTATCCAAACTAACTCACATGAAGTTGGCCCAACATATCGGTGTGAGGTCCACCGATTTTGCCCTGGCACACCCGGAAGTTCAGGAGCTCATCCATGCCAAGGATAAAAAGGGAAAGTACGATCTACTTTTGGTGGAGCAGTTCTACAACGAAGGAGCTCTAATGCTGGGTCACCTCTATGAAATACCAACCATCAGCATAGCTACTTTCGCCTATGCCAATTATTTTAGCCAGGTTTTCGGCTTTATAACTCCATTGTCTTATGTTCCCAATGTGTTTCTGCCATACACAGACAAAATGACTTTGTGGCAACGATTAAGAAATGTCTTGATTAGCGCTTCTGAAGATTTTATCCGAGAAACCTCCTACTACCCGGCCCAGGATGCAGTTATTAGAAAACATTTCACCAAACTAATTCCAAAAGTGCCGACTGTCAAGGAACTGGAGCGAAACATCTCAGCCATTTTTTTGAATAGCTATATGCCAATGACAACGTCAAGACCTTTGACCTTTAACATGATCTCAGTAGGGGGTCTCCACATTCTGCCACCTAAGCCACTAAAAGGTAATATTAAAACCTTTCTAGATGAGGCGGAACATGGCGTTATCTATTTTAGTTTGGGTAAGGATTTAAAAAAATAGCTTCTATTATTTTCTTTTAATATATATTATAATTAATGTTTCTTTTTAGGATCTCAAGTGCGCAGTGCTGACATGTCGCCCGAAACCCGCCAAATATTTCTCAATGTATTTGCAGAGTTGAAACAAAGGGTTTTGTGGAAATTCGAGGACGACAAGATTTCCAATCTTCCGGCAAACGTGAAAGTAGCGAAATGGCTTCCACAATCAGACATCCTGGCACATCCCAAGGTGAAGGTCTTTATAGCCCACGGTGGAGTATTTGGAATGCAAGAGGCAGTGCACCATGCGATTCCAGTGCTGGGAATGCCCTTCTATTTCGATCAGGAACTGAACATAAATGCAGGCCAAGCAGCTGGCTATGCAATTGGTTTGGATTTTCGATCCATTACCGAGGAACAGTTGAGATCGGCACTGGGAGAGCTTCTTAATAATGCCAGCTATAAGACTAATATGAATCGGGCTTCAGAAATCTTCCGGGATCGACAAGTAGGTGCTATGGACACTGCGATCTACTGGATCGAGTACGTCATCAAGCATAGAGGAGCCCCACACCTCGTAGCTGCCGGAGTTCACCTTCCCTGGTATAAGTTTTATCTCCTCGACGTCTTTTCAATCTTAGCGGCTATAGCTGCGTTGCCAATTATAATATTATATGTCATTTACCGAAAAGTTAAGGCAACAGGTGTAAAATCTAAAGCTGACTGAAAGCTTACTTTAATAAACTCAAAAGTTTCGTATAATTATGATTTCTGTTGGCCTTTCTTGCCATATGCTCATTTCCATTAAGTATTTTATTAATACTTGATCTGCACTTTGTAGATTTCTATATATTTTTGCAATAATAGCTCGAACACTTAAGCTTTGGCACTTGAGCTTCTACTTAAGAGCTTAATGAATCGAAATTGGTATACCCATACGATGTTCTACTTAAGGCGCCTGAGTGCCAGACCAAGTGTTCTTTACGAATCAAGCAAAAATGCTTAAGACTTTTGGCATTTTCTTTGAAAAAAAGCTTGATCATCTTGGGTTTAATGGGATTTCAACATCATCATAATGTTGTCTGGGACTTTGATTGCCTCATTTGTTGATATTCCCTTCTGGGGCGCTAACGTAGGGGCTCACGAAATCATCAAGTTCACTTGAATAAATGGCACCATCTGAGCTAACATTTATTTCCCAGTGTACTTGCAGAATAAGTATGAGTAAAGTACACATTACTCATATGCAATTTCTGTCCATTATCGAAAGTCGCATAAACAAAATGACCCAAAAGACAGTTGCTTCCTGCAATGGCAGCGCCAGCGCCATTCGGATGCCAATTCTGCCGACAAGAATGTGGACTCAGGACAGGAATGGGATGTTTATGCGACTACGGACGGGCCATGGATCTCCGGCAAAGTGCACTTGAGGCGAGAGTGCGGAGACACGATGCTACGTAGCCTCCATGGAGCTCATTATGCATTCACGAACTGACATTGAAGTGGGTGCGACGCCCCTTGGGGCAATGGAAGCTGTGCTGGGCTAGGGTTACATTGCCCATTGGCTTTATTATTGGTATTTGTAACACATGATTACGCTTTATTGTAAACAAAAGCCTCGATAAACAGCCAAACACACGCACGACGCACTAATGATATGTTAATGCAGATGGCGCACACGGCGTATGAGTGTTGTGCCAAAGCGGAAAGGGGTGAACCGAAGCTGTTTGTCTGTCAACGGCTTGGGCAAATAAACGCCAACTCTTCCAGGGGCCAAGGAATTGGCTTTATGCGATGAAGAAGGCAGGTTAATGAGGAGGGACTTCGGGTGAAATTGTTAATTGGCCGGCAATTTGGTGAGGCCATAAGGACAAAGACTTTCTTGGCCCACACCTTTGAATGCAGTCCAATCAGAGCTAGAAGTCGAGAAGAAAATGGAAGAATCGTGCTTTATAGATACGACTTTAAGATACCTGGTATTTGCCGATAATAGAATCCCTTCCAGTCTTTCAAACTAGAAGTATCTCTGAAAATATCCTTACTCAATACACCTTTCAGGGCTTTCGTCGTACCTCGTATAAAAAGCTGACCACCATCCAGGGAAGATGAAGCTGTCGACACGCCGCAGCGTTTAAGTGTAATTTTCTTCTTATTCTATTGAAGCATGTCCTTTGCCAGCAGGATAACTCACTGCAACGCACTGAGCAAGTTCTTCGTCCTCGGTCCTCGTTAAACATTCACTTCAGCCGTCGCTTTCACTTCGGATAAACATAATGGCCGTTCATTTGCGCCAGTCTGGGTCCGGGAGTATACCTCTCGACCCACTCAACCCTCGCCCCACTGGAAATCGCAAGAAAATGTTCTTTTCGAATCGAAGTCGAGCGCTGAGGACAATTGCGTACGTGTACGGCACAGAGTTCAAGACACAAAATAAAAAGAGGACAGAGTTGAGGGAAAAGCTAAGGCGACGCTAAGCCAAAAGAAAAGTGAATGTCCCATCTTGTGCGCCATGTAATTTGCTCTCTTGCCATGTGCTTCATCAGAAAGGAAATTGAAAATTGCTGCTAATAGCCGGCGACAGTAGAGTGGGCGGAGCCGATAGGCGTGTGGGTAAGAAAACGACTGAAATTCTTTCCTTTTCGTATAGTGATTATGAAAAAAAATAGAAGAAAGAACAAAAATAAAACACACCGAGGAAAGATGAAGAGCTGGTAATAAGAAAAAGTGGGAGGAATTCATTTGAAACCCAAATTGCTCAGCTTAGTGACGAAAGCTAACGAGGCATCTTACTGCCCATCTTCAGAAAATTGCTGTTGATTTATTCAGTGTACCAATTTAAGGATAATTCCAATGAAAATAAACACAGGGGCGACAGTCTTCTTATATTTTAAATTCCTTGCGACCCAGGAATCACTGTAGAATCGACATTTCCTTTGGATGGTGAGTCAGTAGACACCATCCAGCTAAAAAACTGTTTACACTAAGCAATGGGCACTTAAACAGACTTTAAGCGCTTTTATGTTTTTCGAAATAAATATGTGAAAACAAAAGATTAACGACCGAATAAGTTGCAGGTGCTCAACAAAAAGATTCCGTGCCGAACCAAAAAACTTTTCCATCCAGAACACTGATTCTTTGAAGTGTTTACCCTGTACGACACCATTTAGTTTGTTTTCCTTTGAGTTTTCGTTGCTTCGATCCATCCAAACACTATTCGGTGCCAAATGCTGAATGAAGGAAACCTAAACAGAACCGAACGGTTCACATACCAAGTGATGGGGTTATCACCGGATCTTCAAGTGTTTTCCGTCTTTGGGGCCTATTAGTAGCGCTCCGGCAGCTGATAAGGCCCCGAAATCGTTGGGAAATTCTATGTAGCAGATCTCACCCACTCACTTTTTTGTATGCTGGCCCCGGGGCCAATCTAACGACTGCATCGATCGGCGGGCCAACCAAATGCCTATTGCGACTTTAATTGTCGGGCATTACGAGTCGGCAGGTCCATTAAAAATGTTAATTAAGTTGCCCCAATGGAACTTTGGGCACATGTGTGAGTCGGTCCATCAATGTATATATTTCTACTCTCTCAGTCTGCCACACCACAACGTTTTCATCTAAACAGCTCGCGAAACAACAAACCATCCATCTAGTGCTAGTTGGACTCAACAACTCGGCATTCGCCGATTTGAATGGCTGTCTATAAAACGCGATAAAGTAAATGCCAAAAAAAATTAGCGATATGGTGGGGTATCCGAAACCGTTTTATGCATGCGGTGAAAATTTGAAATTTTTTAGCCGAATTTTCAACAATAAACAAAATCACAAAAGCCAAAACATTTATCATTCAATTTTGTGCTGTGCGGCTATTGCTGTTCTGGAAATCATTTAAATGATTTTTTATTTGAAGCCAAATAAGCAATGGAGAGAGGAGGATTCCGTCCGATTTGAATGCGGATATTCGGATAATTCTGATTTAGGATTGCGCAAAGATTTCTCCAACAGCTGCCGGACGGCAGATTGAGTTGAAAATTGAATTCGAAAATGAAATTGAGGTGGGTGGCCATTTTGGGCAGGCCGCATCAACAACTTGCGCAAATAGCACCATCATCAACAATTGGTACGAGTATTATTTCATCCGCCCCGGCCTGTGGTGGGCTACGAGCTATGGTATGGGCTATGGTCTATGGGCGGTAGCTGTGGGCTGTGGGATGGATTCCCATGAATTTTCGGGGACCGCACACAGTCAGCGCTCGGTTTCTGGTTGGCTAATGAAAAGCTGAAAAACAATTAACTATAAATTAAACGCACAATTTTCAAAACAAAATAAACATAAATAGGCCAGGGCATCATTTGTACTTTGTTTTTCGTGTTTTGTTTACAGAGAGCAATCGGTGGCGGGGCTGTGAGTGGGTTATTCGTGGGGGAAACACAGGCGACCTTTCATTTACCTATCCAAGCCAAGTCCAGCCCTACCGCCAGCCTGGCATCCAAGCAATTAGGCAATGTTGAATCCCTTTCAGAGTCCCCCCTCTTAGGATCCCGTCCAGCCCATAAAACAAAGAGCACAACTTTAACAACAAAATCAAATTCGAAATTCCCGGAAAAGTAGGCAGCTACTTTTGAAATACTCTTCTTTACTTCATAATATTAATATTTTTCAAAATCTACATTAGTCAAATACTTTACTAAATTTTTAATAATAAAAAAATGGTCATTTGCTTATTTTATTCTATTTATGATTTTTAATTCGTTTTTAGAAGTAGAATTTCTTCCAATAATAACGTTTTTTTTTAGTTTTTGACAAATATTAAACTTTATAAAATATATTTCCTACAATTTCTTTTATCTTAAATTAAGAATTTATTTATTTCAATAATTTAAAAAAATGTATACCCACAAGTCGTATGTTTATTCTGATATACCCCTTCAAAATAGCTAAATCGCTTTAGAGTTTAGTTGATGAATTTGTTGTGGAGTTATTCCTACCAAGAACTGTTAGGACCAGGGACTGTTGCATAAACAAAGGCCGCTGTGGAACAACACGTGCAACAACAACAACAATAATAGCCGTATAGAATTAGCTGCAAATCGAAGTGTCAGTCGCAGTGGAAAGTCGCCGCTTCATCAGCCTCCTTTTATGGCACACATGTGTGCAGCAGACGACGTCGAACTCGATCGCGGGACTATTGGTGGTAGGGAGACTCAGGGATCCGGGACCAGGGACCCGAAACCGAAGAATCAGGGAGCGGGGAATCGCCCCAGAGAGGGGAGGGTATAATGCGCAGGAGCACGGACAGACAACGCCAAAAACGCTATAGAAAAGTGCATCGAAATGGGCCGAAAACAAGAATGCAGTGCATTTTTAATAATAAGTGAACATTTCGGGCATTTTGTTTACACTTTAAGCTGTCCGTGCAACCGTTTTAGAATTTTCTTTTGAATTTCGCATTTAATGCCATTAAATGCACTCTCGGGTTAAGAATGCACCAGACTGCCCGTCCGACCCCTCATCCAGGGGAATATGTTTAAACAAATAGGCGAAAAACGCTAAAATTGTTTATCCAGAAGCGAGGACGTTCTGTGACAGGCCGGACTACTAATTGCAGTTCAAAGATTGCGTATACGCCACTTGGACTCGCTTCACCCCGATGCCTATGTACATATATGTGACTAATTCCCATATTAATTACAAGTCAAATATCGGGATAACTGCCACGGCGGCCTGTTTTAAAAGGATTGCCGTCAAGTAGCTGACAGTTCGTACGTGAAGCATGTGTGTCATAAAAAAAGGTTGCATAAACAAATCCGAAGGCGGCGCAGTATAAACAAATTAGTAGCCAAGCCGCCGGCACCAGGACGAAGGGACTCCACTCCCCAGACCACATGCAGCGTGTGTCTTCAACCCTTCAGCACAATGATATGAAATCCGAAGCATGCCATAAAAATATAGCTCAGTGGTAGAGTGTGTTTCCGAGGGAGGATCTAAATAACTGACTAAATAACTAACTGAATAATAACTGACTGATTTTAAAGAAAATAATTTTTAAATCTGAAGGAAAACATAACTTGTATCTAAAATAAATATAATAATAATTCGAACTTTCCAAAAAATCTTCCAATAATCACTATTTATTTGCCCTATTTGCGCAGCTAACTTGACATTAAAATGTATGAGTTATTGTGGAGAAAATACATTGAATTTAAGAGATATTAAAGGTTGACAAAATATTAGTCTTTATTCCCAGCTATACTCCCCAGACCATTTCATATAACACCCCATGACCCTAATTCGCATCAACAGGCGGCAGGGAAGAAAATAATGTTTAAATCAGAAGGAAAACATAGCTTGTATCTGAAATAAATAAAATAATATTTCTAAGTCCCCAAAAAATCTTGCCAATAATCACTATTTATTTGCCCTATTTGCGCACCTAACTTGACATTCAAATGTAGTAGTTATTGTGGAAAAAATACATTGAATTTAATAGATATTAAAGGTTGACAAAATATTACTCGTTATCCCAGCTATATTCCCCAGACTATTTCATGTTAAACCCCATGACCCTAATTCGCATCAACAGGCGGCAGGGGGGTGGCCTTTCGGACAGACTCTTCACAAGTGACAGCGATCAGGCGGAAGAGGGCCTCAAGATGCATTTTTCTGAAGTGGCAATGCGTGTGGCCCGAGTCTTGCGAATATGCACCAAATCTATATCAGACATATAACCGAAGACCGACGATGATGACCGACTATGAGGGGCGCACTCAATGTCGACATAGAAGTGCTTCAATGTGTCAGAAAGGTCGGGACGGACGTCTGTGACCCACAAACCACTGACTTACATACGATTGCGCGTTGGACAAGGGCTTTTGCACAAGATCGTCGTTGTGGGAAAAAGGATCGAGAACATAGACATGTCCTTAGCGGCACAGTTGGTGGCTGACGACAACAAGGATACTTGTCAAGTGCCTGGCGGCGACAAATTCAACGGCCCGACTAGGCGATGTTTATAAACAAACAAACAAATAGAATCACAGGCTGACGGTCAGGATCCAGGATCGATACAAGGAGATGCGAACACTGGAAAATTGAATCGAGCGATCATTACTAAACAGCCACTTCAAGATGAGCGGGAGCGCCTGGCAACAATGTTGATCAGATTACTAATACACTCAGAATTTTCATTAAATAATAGATAACTATAAATTGTAGAGAACAAAATAAATAAAACATAAATTTGTTTATTTTTTAAACTATACATATTTTTTTAAGTAACATTTTAAATTCATAAACAATATTTTTATTAAAAATACTTTCTCTGTGTGTCATAAGAACCCGCTCCTCCTTAAGTAGGACATTGAACGTGCCGTCTGGGTATAGCCAACTGAAATAACAATACGCGAACGGGTGATCCCTCACCATTCATGGCTCTTGGACGCATTCTTCGACTAAAAGCCCAGACATTTGACAAATTTGGGACACTAAAATCGATTGACACATGTAATTACTTGAGTCAATAAATGATCTAGCCCCGCAAGTATGTATCTTTTTGAGGTCTTGTCATAATTTATTTTTGAAGTTCAAATGTGAGAACGGGAAATAGGACTTCAATATCAACAAAAGATACAAAAAGACTGAAAACAAATAAATAAATAATATAGAATATATATAAATATATAAATCAAATAGCCATAATATGAACTGGAAAGATTTTCTAATATATGACACCATCCAAATAAAAGATTGAAATTTTATTTTTAATTAAAGTTTTATTTATTTTCTCATTACTTATAACTACTAAAGCTATAGGACATCTATTGGTTACACATAGAGACTAAACACAACTCCTACGGCTATCACAAAAACGTAACCACATTGCGCTAAAACCCTCCGGCGTAAAATAATTTCTTAGTCAATTTCCACATTCTCGTCGACATCCTCGGCCGCCGAATGATTGCTCTCCGGACCACTTTCTACGTTCATGGCCTGGGCACTGGGACTGGGGCAAGGAGTTCGCAGAGGACGCACTGCACCTGGCACTGGCACCGGGGAGGAGGAGGCAGATGATCCCGTCACAAAGCTGGAGGATTGGTTGGGCGGCGGTATGGGTTGCGGCACCTTGGGCTGCGGGTAGAAGTACGGGAACGGCATCTGCATCTGGGGCAACGGCAATCCCCCGTAAGCCAACTGCAACTGATGCCGATAGATGTTGATCAGCGCCGGATCCAAGCCATGGCCAGCGCCTGGCGCCGCCATGTGGGCGTAGGCAGTGCTGCCATCTTCCCGGACCAGCACCTGGACAGGAACCCTCTTGCTGGCACCCAACAAAGCCGCCTCGTGCTGCTGGATTTGCTTGCGCTTGGTCTTGTAGCGCCGGTTCTGGAACCAGATCTTCACCTGGGTCTCAGTAAGCCTCAAGCTCTTGGCCATCTCGCTGCGTTCCGGCCCGGACAAGTACCGCTGTTGGGCAAATCGACGTTCCAGCTCGAAAACCTGGGCATGGCTAAAGGCAGCCCGTGATCTTTTCTTGCGGCTCATGCCGTTTTCATGGGACAGCGGCGACTCGGATGGAGAACTGCTTAGTGGTGGCGGAGAATCACAATCTGGAAAAATGGAAATACATTACATTAATATAAAGAACATAAAAGAAATGAATGTTTGAATCGAAAGACGCCACTCTATTTAAGCAAAAAGCTTTATGAAAAATGAAAAGAAATTGTCGGCAAATTACTCTACCCACTGGGAAAGGCACAACAAAGGATTCTACTTCCATTAAAACTACTAAAAGAAGTCAAGTTTTTGAGCAACCCACCTGAATCATTGCTGGTGCACCGTCTCATGTCCAGGGGAGCGGCGAGGGTGGATCCGAAATAGGCCAATTTTCGCTGCATGTAGTCGGCGGCACTGGAGTTCGACGGGGTGGCCTGGTGATGGTTATTGTTATCCATTGCCGCCGCATAATACTGCAGGTAGTTGGTGGCCTGCCGCTGGCTGGGGTTAGGGGTCATCTCCTTGGCCTGGGCCAGTTTGTAGAGGCTGAGATCGCGACAGCAGAGAGGTGGCGACTTGGATGCTGATCGGTCCCGATCAGAGGACTTCATGGAGGCTCCATTTTTCTCAGGCTCGGGGTCGGAGTCAACACTGGACACTCGCCGTGTATCTGGATTGCTGCGCGTCAGGATGTCGTTGATGGAGAAGGGAGTTGTTAGGGATTTGCTCAGGCCCGCCATCGAGGCACTCACACCCGCACTTTCCATATTCAGCATTTTTTCAATGAACTTTTTCTTGGATATAATCCGCCACTTGTTCACTCCGGAATTCTTTTTCGGTTGATAGAATTTTTCGGATACGTTTTCACGGCTCGAAGACTGCGCCACGAATGTGCTTGAGTGGTGCGCGGGCTGTCTTTAAATAGCTGCGGCGATCTCCGGCGAGAATCACTGGGAATCACGGAGTGGAAATGTGCGCCGTACTCAAGTGACTCGCCTGCATCTGGTGGTGGATTCGTGGATGCGGATACCTCCCATTGGTGGATGACAAATGGACGGGCAAGAGAGCGGCTGAGTTGCTCTCAAGTACGTAAACAGAATTCCTCGTAAAATGGTTACGGTCGCGCCTCACTTCCTCCGGAGTGCATGCATCCTGTTTATTGTTTATAATACTGCTAACTAGACTCCTGCATTTCGAATTTTATATTCTTCAGATTTTGGGTACAGTTCCCCAAAAGCCAACCCACGATTGTTTAGGCTAAAGATTTGTTTAGAGTTTAAATCATTTGAAAATATCCGAGGAAAAGGTATCCGTAAACTCGCACTTTTGTCTATAAGTAGGTTAGTTGGGTAATCTAATTTTTTGGTATTTGAATCCGAAACACCAAATATCTTTAAATCGGTTGTAAGATTGGCAAAGGATTTTTCTTTAAAATATATTTTTTTATTTAATTTTTAGGGTATTCATAATTATATTTATATATGCTTGTGGAAATACTATTTGTTATAAAGAAAAATAATATATCTTTAAAATATATATTTTTTATTTAATTTTTTAGGGTAGTAATAACTATAGTGGCATATCCTTGTAGCTCTTATACCGGAAAAATTAATTTGAGAATTGAAGAGAAGTTAGAAATAAATATTTGTTTGAGGTAAATTTTGTTACAATATGTATTACAATATGTAATACATATAATTATAATTAATTATACATAATACATAATACACATATAATAATTTACAATATGTAGAAAACTAGAAATCTATAACTAAAACAAGTTTTGGTCCTTTTTAGTGTTTTGTTTTTTGACAAATAAAATGTTAATATATTAAGCTCTTATGCTGCTTATATTATACTTCAAAATAAGCACTTTTTAACATAGAAATTTCATAGAAACCTCTTTATTCTATTATTTTTTTTATAAAACAAATTAAAGAACCATACAGTGACCCCTAAAAATCGTAGGAGTACGCCAGAGACATCTTCACGAAAATACCTGCCATTGGCTGTGCCCCGACAATAAGAGCTCCACTCGACGCTGATTGGATGCCAGATGTTGCGGCAACATGGCCGCACACTCGGCTGGAACAAGACTCGCTATTATTTTTTGTGGCTGTGTTGTGGGTATATTGTTGTTGTTGTTTTGCAGGAATGGTTTTCACTCGAGCTCTGAGTGAGATGCTGGGAACAAGGCAAGTCGACCCGGCACAGGTTCGCCGTTGGGGGTGTTTTGTGTCGGCGAACGCCCGATTCCCTGCCCGCCTGCTACACTTCACACCTTCGGGCTATAATCTTTTTATTGCCAATTCAGTGGCTCTTAATGCCGCGGGCGCAAAAGTCAAGCCAACAAAGCCAGCACAGGGAAAGGACAACAGCGACCAGGAACCAGGACCAGGACTTGTATAGAGAGCTTGCCTGTTTTGCGGTTAGATTTGAGTAACCAATTCAAGAGGACAATGCGAGTGCACCAAGTGCGGTGAAAAAGGATCGGACCAGGAGTTGTTACTCGTTGTTCCTTTTCGATTGAATGCTTTTCAATAATACTCCAATAATTAGGATATAATTACGCTTGTGGCAGTCACACGCGACCAAGAGTCCTAGATCGCAGTTGTGTCGCTAATTTTGTTAGCTTTTCCTTTCTGAGGCAATATGTGGTACGCATTTAAAGTCGCATTGATGGCTGATGCGATTACCCTTGAATGGGGCAGGTATTCGATTACATAAATTGAGGGAGGAGTGGAAAGTATGAATGTCCCGAGCAAAGTCTTTTATGTCTGCCCTCCCCCTATGATGAATTGGCATTTTCAATTAAATCCGACAGTTTCTTGTTTGATTTCGAAATGTCTTCCACCCCTCACCCAACGCGATATCCTTAGAGCTGTTGTTCTTGTGGTATTAAATTTTATTTAATGGTTTATCAAAAGCCACTTCAACTGTTTGCGTTTCCCTGTTTTTGATTATCATTCATCGCAATGAAACGCGATACGGACTCATCGTAGTACTTTGGACATTCTTTATGGACAAGTGTCCCGATTTGAAGTTCCTCTCACATCCTAGATGTTCAATCATTCCTTAAATATTCTTTTCTAAATTTACATTTTTTGGTTACTGACACTAATGATTAAAAACTAAGGAATTTTCTTAACGAGTGTACTTTTAATTATTTTAAATAATATTAACATTTTTTTAATTTAATCTTAGTTAACTTAAAATTTTATAAAACTCTAATTGCACAGTGCAACAGTGATTTGGAACTTTTGAAGTGGCACAGTAGTAATTTATTATCAGGTCGAATATAGCACAAACCGTGTTTGTTTCAATCTTGATTTATTTAGAAAAAAAAAAGTTTAAAAAAAAAAGGAATAAGAGCAATAGAAGAGCATACTGTTGCTCCAGAGTGCTCCCAAGATTGCATTGACTTGTTTTCGGAAAAGCGTTATAACTTCAACTATTTTCATAATTTCTTAATGAAATGGGTGACGTTTTATTCAGAATTAATGAATCCTGTCAAAAATAACACTTTTTTTGTAATGTATACCGAAAAAATGACTTTAAAGTCCAAAAAACACAAATAAAATGGAAGAACGTCAGTTTCTTGTGTACAAATTGTATCCTCTTTCTTTAAAAAATTGTAAGATCTATTTCAAAAGCAAAAACATAAAACTATTGAAGAACGTCGGAGATTTTCGGATTTTTTTTTAAGCGCCAAAAAGTCCCGAAAAACATTTTTATTTTTCGTTAAAAATCAAGTTTTTAAAGTTGTAGCAAATATTTTAAACAAGTTTTTGTGCTATATTTGATCTGATAAATATTCCTATTATGTTACTTTAAAAGTTCTTTAAATTTTTTTTTGTTTTTGTAGCACTGTGTTATTAATTGATTACATAAAATAGACAGGAGTTTATAAATGGTATTATTTATAACAGTTCTATACTAAAAATGGTGTTCGTGTGTATTATTCTATTCCTTGCACGTTATTAAATTTTTTAAATTTTATATATTATTATTTATTTTGGTATTTGAATTTTATTTGAATTAAAAAGAACTAACGATTATTAAATACAAATATTACCCGATAGTCTCATCTCCAACGAAAACCATCAGCGCCACTTGGTGGTCAGAATCCAAACTACACAAACAAGCATAGGTGGCGCTATGTATTTCGTTATCGATAGGTGGCGCTTTTCTCAGAATTTTAAAATATAAAATCAATTTGGGCGGGAAAATTTGTAAAATTTAAAATTTATTTTCTTATAAAAATAATCGTATATAAAGAATACATATATTTTCGATCTTTTTTGTTATTAGTCAAACAATAACCTTGGACATTTTTATGGTATTAGGTCATCTTTGAAAGCGCAAAACTCAATAGTGAAACTAATTTTTTATGTAATTTTTGTTTGGTAATAATCATATTGTTTCTTTTTACTTTTTGTTTGTTTTCTTTTTTTCTGGATTAGTGTGTATGTATTAGTCACATGTGAATTTTGTTACCTTTCTGAGACTATAGCGATATATATAGCATATATAGCGGCGTATAGGTTTTTATCCAAGTGTAAGTCGTGGCTTGTTCAATTCTAAATCCATAGCAGTTTGCCTTATTCTGCACTAATGGTGCAATATGCTTTTTTTTATGCAACCTCGATGTTTTCAGAGTCGAAAAATTTTTGTGCCGGAATTTTTTTTTTAATTTGGGAGGTCTAGCTTAAAAAATGGATAATTCATTTTGCTATTTACATTTTTTGGGGCGGTGGAGGCGTTGGCATTTTTCTAAAAAGAAGAACGCAATTAAATATTTTCATTAGTTTAATTTTAATATTAAATTTAAATAGCTAATAGCTGTCCGGTTCCTGAGCGAAATACCTTAAAGGACTCCTAGATAGGTTCTCCATGACCCTGGACTATAATCTATCAAGAAAATATTTTTTATATAGCCACAATCCGATTCTTGAGCGGAATGGCTTACACGATTCCTTAATAGATTCTCCATTAATCTGCATCAAAATCTATTAACAAAATATTTTAAACATTTTACATATAATTTTTGGAGGATATGCAAACCATACATTACCAAATATGTATTTGATAAAATTATTTTGCCTTTTAATATTCAAAATTTAACAAAAGGAAATTGAATGGCGGGAAGCCTTATATACATATACAAAAAAAGATAGTCCGTATAGTATCAATTGTTTCAGGTGCCACAAGTAGATCGAAATGGTGAAATACCGCCGGAAAGAACTCGAGTTTCATTGACTGGAAACGTCTGTCATGAAGCAATCGGAGCTCGATATCAACGCCTTGGGATTATTCGCTTATTGGGATTTGTTTCTTTGAGTGCCAGCTTCCACACGCCATAAATCAAATGCTCCAAAATGCCGCCGCTCGGATTCCGTACGCAATTACTCAATTAATTTGAATATAATTGTCACAATTTTCCACTTGAAAGTTACCCAAAGCCATAAACCAATGGAAATAAAACAGAGACCGCTCCGACTCGCGGGGTAAATGTAAAACGAGATCGCAATTTTATGCGCACATCAAACAAAAATGTATAACTATATGTACATATACCCAGACTGGATTGATTTTCCGATAAAATGTCAAAGGCTTTAATGGAAAGAACTGCCAGAATCACTCCAGCATCGCGCATCTCGCATCCACTTGACATCACAGAATTTCTATGTGGATCTGGAACAGTGACAGCGAGAGTGAAAGTTGAAAAGGCAAAGAAAAAGTAGAAAATCGAACCAATTGAATCGACTTTTAGATACTGAGTAAGTACAGAGTTTTTTTGAAATTTTTAAATATCTTATTTATAAAAAAATGTTTGGTATTTTGATGTCCATTTCTATTAAAGAACCAATTCAAATAAAAGTGAGTAGACTTACCATATCTCGACTTATCGAAGAGATATGGAATATTTAAATATTATTTTTTTGCGTAGTATAGTTAATCTATGATAGAAATATGAGAAATTTTTATTAAAGCAAATTACAAATTTAATAGATTTTACAATCTTAGAACCTTTCTCCTTCTTTTAAGTTGTGTTTGAATGACTTTAGTATACCCTTTAACGCTATTTGTATCCAATCTAATTACGCAATTGGCGGCAATATTCAAAGACTGCGGAAATGGAAAATGGTTCCTGGCACCAAAAACCGCCAATGGATCTGTTACCATTGTAGTTTTTCATACTGTTTATTTATTGTTGTTAATAAATCTTAATTTGCTTACCTTAGCCGGCTTAGTCGCCTTTGGCGGCTTGGCTAATTGAGGAAATGCAAATGAGAGTAGTGAAATGTGGCGGGCAAGGAGAAAGCAGTGGGGATGAGGGGCAGAGGCTGGGGTTGGGGCACAGCTGCGACAGCGGCTTGTGCAGCCTTTGATCCTCTAACGGAACATGAATTAAACGGCGCTACAGGGCGAGCTCTATTCTCCCATCCTGGCTTATCGCCGAGCGCCCCGATCCTTCGTGTGATATATGGGAATGACAAATTCTCCACTTGAGAGTTGCGACAGTCTAGACGAGAATATATGTAGATGCCCGACTTTGGGACATACTATATAGGATATGATTTTGGACGTTTGGCCTAGGACGTAGGGGCACACGTCGCCGCAACATTGCCGCCGACACTGAAAGACGAAACCGTAATTGTTTATGGGTTGCATATTTCGATTCCGACCTCGCCTTTGGCGCGGGGGCGAGTCTGGTCAGTGTGGTCCATTAGGTAATGTTTAGTGGCACTTGACATGCATTATCCCAAGGCCGGTTGGAGGAGTTTTGTTTGTCTTCCAGGGACAACTCCCTTTCAGGATTGGAACACGGCTTCTCTTTTTATTTGAAAAGCCTTTGACAATATTCGTTTCATATATGAAAGTACCGCCTTGACATAAAATTAGAATTAATATCTTTCAAAAGAGTAATCATTATATACCAATTCACTTGTTTTTTTAAGACTATGATTCTTCCCCAAAATCTCAAATATTTTCCCCCCATGTGTATATCCATTTCAGCTAATACCCGATCTCCGTGACTGACACCCCGGGGGAATCGTAACCCCAGAAGCTTTGCCCCTCAGAAATGAGGAAACTCAAGCCAAACGTGTGATCAGCTGCACTTGTTGGTCTGTGGCAGCCACCTCCCACTCACCCCGGGCATCTGCCCCCTGAACCCTGATCCCTGGCATGTGTTTGTGGAGTAATTGATATGCCACAACACCACTAAACCACTGAATCAAAGAAGCAGCACCACCACCAGCAACAGCCCCCCAATGAAATATTAGCCTTTTGCCCTGATCCCGATGGCTGTCATAAAACGCTGAGGAGGAGTTCTATCTGAACGAGTGTATCTGTATCTGCGGATGCAGGAAAACATTTTACAGTTGCATTGCTGCCACTTAAACGTTTCATAAATGCAACCTTTGTAGTGTCTGCCGCCAACGCACTTCCCATTCCCCACACCCCCATCGCCCAAAATCCCTGGCACCCCTTTGCCCATGCGAAATACTGAAAGGGAAAACACAGCCAGCTCTGGAAACGGAAATTGTTGGGTTTTTGTGTTTTCGTTCGGTTTTCGAATTCGTTTTTCATAAAACTGATCGCTCGTCCCGATAAAATTGATTTATGCGGCGATCGGCGGCAATTATACGCAGATGCGGTGCCTAATGGATCGGTGGCCGATCGAAAGCTGTTCATAAAGATATAAATACGAGTGCGGGAATGCAAGGAGTCATGGAAGTTACAATGCCTCAGATGTGTGACAGAAGAACAAACCATTCAATTAAAAGACACCCAAATTCAAAACTAGTTGTTCAAAAAAAAAGAACTTATATTTTGTTTAAAGGATATCCTTTGAGTATTTAATTACCATCACTTGAAATACTTTCATTAGAACACAACCCTCTCTCCAAGTGATAATAAATACATTCCTTTCAACTCCTTGTTTCTCTTAATCTTTATTTATTGTCCAATATTTACATAAAACAATTACTACAACTATGAGGCATTTTTCTTACTCTACAACATGTTATTGGCTTGAAATTAAAATAAATTAAAAGTGAAATCATTCTACCAATCGCGTTTCGTTACTGCAGGTGCTGTAGGGAATTTTGGTGATGCTGTTGCTGCGGTGACGGCTGGATGGTCGGTGTCCAAATCATGTGGTTGGGAATCGGTGGCAAGGAGTTTGGCGATTGCTGCGGCTCGGTCTTCAGCTTGAGGTTCTTGACCACTCCATCGCAGTCTATGTCGCCCCGTTTGGACTTATAGCGACGATTCTGGAACCAGATCTTCACCTGGGTGGCCGAAAGATTCAGCTTCTGGGCGATTATTTCGCGCTCCGCTCCAGTCAGGTACTTTTTCAGCCGGAAACGGCACTCGAGCTCCAATACTTGAGCTTGTGAGAAAAGGACTCGCGGCTTCCGCTTCATACGTGGCTTTGAGGATCCATTACTTCCTTGACTGCTGCTGCAACTGTTGCTACTTTTTCGCAACTCTGACCGCGATGAGGTCACCTGACTGTTGTCCTCTGGGAAAATAATAGAGATAACCAGCGTTTGATTATAATATTGTTCCAATGATAGCCCAATCGTGTACTTACTTCTCTTGACGCTATCATCCGATCCGTGAATACTCCGCAGCGAGGCCGAGTTGTTGACCGTCTCCATCAGGCGCTGGGACAAAGGATTCCCCACATTTCCACACAACTTCTGCGCCGGCGTCTGCAGGCTGTCCACCTCCGCGGAGCTATTCAGGTCCAGGGTGGGCGATGGAGTCACGTACGGCGTGGGGATGTACTCGCTTTTGATGGCGACTGCCGCCGGCGTAGCTGCTCCACCGTAAACATCCCCTGCTCCGGCATAGTTGTAGTTGTAAGTGGCGGGGTTTTGGTAGGCCGTGGCCGGTGCTCCGGCGTAAAACTGCGAGGCGGACATGTTGTAGGCCGAGGAGTGCTGGAAACTCTGGTGGGGATGCTGGAACATGTGAGCAGGCATCCCGTAGTCCTGGTATCCCCCATACAGCTGATGATGCGGAGGCGGCAAGAGCGGCGAGGTCGCGGCGCCATCGTCCAGGTTGTGGGTGTGCAATTGCTGCTCCGGCTGCTGGACATGCTGATGCTGTTGGTGATGCGGATACTGGTGTGGATGTTGGTACTCGCCGGCGCCATAGAGCGCCGCACTACGGGAAAGCAGGAGAAAACAGGGAAAGGTTAAGCAGGATACCGAACATGGCCGCCATATGTTGCATCACGCCAGGAGCGGAGCATCGATTTTTGCCCACTTCCTGCTGGCGCGACGGGATCCTATTTTTGGTGACATCATTTCATGGCTCATCAGGAAATTAAGGACGCCCCAGTGCGGCGGCCTCGACTCACATGCGAATCACACATGTTGACCAGCCTAGGGCCGATCACCGGACGGCCATCGACCACCACTGTCTCCGACTGCATATCCGACCTGCCTACCTCCGAACGGACTTTGTTTTTCTTATTGTTAACCCACTGTGCCTTTGCATCGCATCTTTGTCTTTGGCCTCTTGTACAAATAACGATGATTTGTCAAAGCCTCGAGTTCTGTCAGTTCCCTGCGTCTAGATCCTATTTGCAATTCATGCTTTCTATGTGTTTTCATAGGATTTCTTCTGCTGCTTCAGCGTCTCGACGGAAGGTTATCAAAATATTATCTTTCTTTGGAAAATTGGTAGAAATTAATTTTCCTATGGAGCCTTATTTAATAAAAATAAATAAAACAGGATTGGGAATGAGAAGTTACTGCCTTCGAAATGAAGTTGCTGACAGGTAGATGTGGGAAACATATTTTTATCATGAAACAATGGTTGAATAACAGATGGTTTTTTATGGAATGCAGCATACCAAATTATTCAAATATTTTTTTGGTTTTGTTCTTTCAAAGTTTTTAAATTTAATATTTTTACTATATATGTATAATATCCGATATCCCTTCTAATTCTTTATAATAATGAGTTGCTAGTATGTTTCTAATTCTATTAATTTCTGGCTATTCTAGGTGCTTAGTATATTGTTTATCTTGTAATAACTATCTTGAATAAATTGTATAATCAAAGCTCCCCTCAGTAAATTTAAAGCTTAGCCCCTTTTAGTTAAATACAATCTGATAGTTTCGAAAATAATATTTGCATATTATTAAAATCTTACCTATCCAGATGACCGTAAGCTCCCTCATAGGGCTCTGTTTGATTGACCATATTTAGAATATCCTTGACCGAAAATGGCGTAGTATTTAGAGCATCCGCATTCGTTAAACTTCCAGGACTGGGGGACTGATTGTAGTCGTAGTAGCCACCCGATTGTGGCACCTGTGCTTGCTGCTGATGGTGCTGCAACATTCTCGCGATCCGATCACTTGGCCACTTGACAGGCACTTACAAATTTAAATAAATACAACAATTTGCCAAATCGCACTTGAACTTGCGACACTTGAAAGCCACTGCAAGTATCTGAACCGTTGAGTAGTTGGGTAATCAAGTATGTAGGTGCTCGTTGGTAATCACCCGAACCCCTGGCAAACGTAAAGGAACTGAGCCCGGACACCCGTAAACCGTAATGCTTGCGGTACACGATCCCGATGCGCACTCGACCGTGTCTTCAATTTGTCAGCTCGATTTTGGTACTGAACGAACGCTGCTTCCTCGCCTTATTGATACTGCACACATGTGTGTGTATGTGGGTGCTCTACGCATACGAGTACCGTTAGGGGAAAAATGGCCGCCGAGAAACCAATCACAGCATCGCATCGGCATGTGCGGCGCTCTCTCTTTCTTTTACTTTTATTTAGGCGCAAATAGTGATTTTGTTTTATTTATACAAACATTTATTACAAATTACATCATTAGATTAAATTAAATTACAAGCAGCTATATAAAAATAACGAAAAACTCATCTCTCACCGGGTACTCGCTCTGCTAATATTTTACTCTTTATGTCTTTATATTTATGTAAGTCTTACGTACTTATTTGTGTATATCTATATGGGATGTTTAATATTCCACATCATACTCTTTTAAAGGAAGGAAAAAGTCCCTCCACTTACTCCTGTCCTCTCCCTACTATTAGTTGTTTGTTCTCAGCCACTTTATGCAGATTTTGTTTCGCTACTTGAGCTTGAGTATCTGTATTTATTATTGGAAAGTCCTTAAGTTTTATATTCCGTATATATGTATGTTTTTATCTTTGTATCTTTGAGGTACGATTTGTATATAAACTCTATGTCAAGTGGCGCTCAAGTGCAGATTTTCGCACACTTGATTTTATGAGTTTACTAAACAAACAAACAAGATAATTATATTAATTGTGTTGCACTTGAAGTAGCTGACTTTATTATATTGTTATTTGCTTAAGGAATAGTTTTAGAAAATATTAAAGAGGCATGGGCGTATTACTATTCATTTTTACAGAAAATGAATAGTTTTTATGACACTTTTACCAGAGTTTGTGATGAATTCAAATAACTAAGAGTAAACTTACATATATTAATACATAATAATAAATATATACTACTATAATTAATAGTATCTTGGTATTATTATTTGTATCTTTTTTTTTTTAGTTTTGGAAACTTACTAGTTTATACCACTTAAAACGGCTTAAAGTAATGATAATAATCAATAATTGCAATTTATAAGCACCTGATTGTAATTATCAACCAAATTGCTAAATGTTTCAGGTCATATAGGACCGAAAATTGAAGTGGAGGAAATAACTTTTTTAAATTGACTCGTGTACCATTCGACCGCCTTTTCCAATTCCATAAAAAATTTTCATATCCTGCCTGCCATATTAATCCACATATACATAGTAAAATTGGAAATTGCTCCATATTACATACATACATAAGTGTCTGCCTCCAATAGGCCACCCAGGAATTGAGCGCCGTCGATATTAAATTCTTAAACTTGCTTAAATTTCTTACAAACTCCATTGCTAATGTCCAATTTTAATCCAAACAGTTGAATACAGCCTTATTTGTAAAAAAAAGGTTAACTAAAGTAGTTTGTATAAAATCAAACTGAAATCACTGAAAATATACAAATTAAATTTTTACGATCCGGTAGCATAGTTTACGGCGCTGCTAAGCTTGAATTTTTAAAATTTGAAACGGGGTTAGTTTTGAGTGTGTTAAATTTAAAAGTGCTTTATTTGAAAAAGAAAAATGCTTTATTTTAATAACAAATCAGGAAGAGTTGTGTTTAAGCTAAATGTAAGTGTTTATTTAATGTTGATATACATATACATATTTATATATTTTTATCATGTACTTTTTGTATGTACATATATGGGGATGTAACATGTATGAAATTAAGAAACTCCGGGGCAAGTGGAACCATGAGAAGAAGACGCAGTTTATCCTTTACTTATTGTATCGATATATAAAAAAATGTCTGCATTTTTTTTAAATAGAGAATCAATACATGATAGAAATCGCCATTATCCCTCCAGCGAATAATAAAAAAAAATGTATGTTAGATAAAAAAAAATTTAAAATAAAAGTTAATATGGGGAAAAAATCCAAGTTTATATTTATCTTCGAAGCACTACCGAAGACTGTGATAGTTGTGTTGCAGTTTCTTAACATTCCTAAAATTGGGACCGTATGTAAAAATATGTACGTCAAATTAGCGTCGCTCAGTTAGCGTCGAAGTGGAACGGTGGAATTGGAACACAGCAACGAATATTTTGTTTTTCAATTATTTCCGTATTTAGCCACTAAATTTAATCAAATAAACACTAGAATTGTTAAGAATTGAATAAACTATTGTTTTTTCTTACTTTGAGCGGGCTCTTCACTCTTTAAGTAGCTTAAAAATGGGGTTGAAAAATTGCCCCTACACTGTATTGAGCATTATCTCAGAAATAAGAGGAGGCGCCAATAAGCGCGATACACCAGCTTATAGCCCATTCTTTTGAGAATATGCCCTGAAAATTTCATTAAAATCGTTCCCTACGTTTTGGAGCAAATCGACTAAAAGTGGACCAACCCGGCTAACAGCCCATACAAAAATGACCCCAAAAAATTGTTTTTAAAATTGTGAAGCTCCAAGAGGATGCGCCAATATGCACGGTAGTGGAGTCGATGTAGGACCTTTTCAAGTATATATGGACCAAAAATCATACAAATCGTTCCCACAGATTTTGAGAAAATAGAATTACAGTTTCCCATATAATTTGAACTAATAAGAGGAGCGCCAACCAGTGAACCGGAACCAGTCCGCAAAAAGTTCATTGAACTAGTTTAAAAATACTATATGGCTCTGTTAGACTTATTAAGTCCTTCACAGAGGATGCGCCATTATGCACGGTATACCATGAGAAAGCTAATTTTTAGCCCGTTCGAATGGTACCAGTGCCATTAAAATCCTTCCCACAGATTTTTAGAAATCAAGTCCCGAAATTTTCGGGACCTGGTTTGCCAATACTGGCCATACCGATATTTCCGTGTTTGCACGCTGCCCAACACGGCAGCCGCCATTATGTATGTTTAACTTTTTTTAAAGAGGATGCGCCATTATGCACGGTATACCACGAGAAAGCTAATTTTTAGCCCGTTCGAATGGTACCAGTACCATTAAAATCCTTCCCACAGATTTTTAGGAATCAAGTCCCGAAATTTTCGGCACCTGGTTTGCCAATACTGGCCATTATCATTTTTCCGTGTTTGCACGCTGCACAACACGGCAGCCGCCATGTATGTTTGCCTTTTTTTAAAGAGGATGCGCCATTATGCACGGTATACCACGAGAAAGCTAATTTTTAGCCCGTTCGAATGGTACCAGTGCCATTAATATCCTTCCCACAGATTTTTAGGAATCAAGTCCCGAAATTTTCGGCACCTGGTTTGCCAATACTGGCCATTTAACCGATCCACGTGTTTTGACGCTGCGCAACACGGCAGCCGCCATTATGTATGTTTGCCTTTTTTTAAAGAGGATGCGCCATTATGCACGGTATACCACGAGAAAGCTAATTTTTTGCCCGTTCGAATGGTACCAGTGCCATTAATATCCTTCCCACAGATTTTTAGGAATCAAGTCCCGAAATTTTCGGCACCTGGTTTGCCAATACTGGCCATTTAACCGATCCACGTGTTTTGACGCTGCGCAACACGGCAGCCGCCATTATGTATGTTTGCCTTTTTTTAAAGAGGATGCGCCATTATGCACGGTATACCACGAGAAAGCTAATTTTTAGCCCGTTCGAATGGTACCAGTGCCATTAAAATCCTTCCCACAGATTTTTAGAAATCAAGTCCCGAAATTTTCGGGACCTGGTTTGCCAATACTGGCCATTTAACCGATCCACGTGTTTTGACGCTGCGCAACACGGCAGCCGCCATTATGTATGTTTGCCTTTTTTTAAAGAGGATGCGCCATTATGCACGGTATACCACGAGAAAGCTAATTTTTAGCCCGTTCGAATGGTACCAGTGCCATTAAAATCCTTCCCACAGATTTTTAGGAATCAAGTCCCGAAATTTTCGGCACCTGGTTTGCCAATACTGGCCATTTAACCGATCCACGTGTTTTGACGCTGCCCAACACGGCAGCCGCCATTATGTATGTTTAACTTTTTTTAAAGAGGATGCGCCATTATGCACGGTATACCACGAGAAAGCTAATTTTTAGCCCGTTCGAATGGTACCAGTGCCATTAATATCCTTCCCACAGATTTTTAGGAATCAAGTCCCGAAATTTTCGGCACCTGGTTTGCCAATACTGGCCATTTAACCGATCCACGTGTTTTGACGCTGCGCAACACGGCAGCCGCCATTATGTATGTTTGCCTTTTTTTAAAGAGGATGCGCCATTATGCACGGTATACCACGAGAAAGCTAATTTTTAGCCCGTTCGAATGGTACCAGTGCCATTAAAATCCTTCCCACAGATTTTTAGGAATCAAGTCCCGAAATTTTCGGCACCTGGTTTGCCAATACTGGCCATTTAACCGATCCACGTGTTTTGACGCTGCGCAACACTTATTGCGCCATTAGAAAAAAGAGCTTATAAAGAAAAAAAATAACAAGATGAATACAACGATGGATGCTGAAAAAATGGTAATTAAATGTATTTTATTGAATAATACAAATAAAGTAAATTTATTGGTTGCAGTACGACAGTGAAATCAGCCCCCTTATGAAGGAACAACAAAAAAATGAGACGGGAGGAAGGATCTTCCATTCCTGGACTTGCAACTTCCAGGAAAAATTTGCCAATAAGCGGTAAGTGTTTAACAAAGTAACTAAACTTATTAATATTCATTTAGTTAGTTAGATAGTTGTTAGCTTAAAGCATAAATAAGCGTCAATTTGGCTGCAGAAGCGTGACGCTTCTTTTTGTTTTCTTCTTTATAATTCGTGTGAAACCGTTACTCCGTTAACATTGCACGGTGGTAGTGGTTTTATAAAATTGCAACCAAATTTTTTTCTTAACAATAAAAAATGTTAATTAAAATTTTCTTGTCAATTGTAAATTTAACAAAAAAATTTAAAGAATTGTGTATTATTTATTTTAATAATCCCTAACTTTATTTAATGTGTGTTGTTTACACATTTTATATTGATAGACGCTTACAGACGGTATTATAACTTTGGTGAAAAGTGTGGAACGCAGTGTAGGAGACATCTCCGACCCTATGAATTATTTAAATTCTTGATCAGGATCACCTTCTGTCCTGTCCTGTCCACCAGCATGTCCGTCTGTCCGCCTTTCTGTTCCACGTACACCAATCTCAGTTTTAAAGCTATTAACTGGAAACTTTGCACACACCCTTCAGTCCTTTGTACGGAGTATATACATATGTAATTCTGAAGGACCGGGATCGGCCGACTATATACTATAGCTGCCATATAACCAACTTTGGTACTTTTAGAGATAGAAGCTTGGGACTTTTTATACCCTTGCAGAGGGTATTATAATTTTGTCCAAAAGTGTGCAACGCAGTGAAGGAGACATCTCCGACCCCATAAAGTATATATATTCTTGGTCAGGATCACCTCCTGAGTTGATATGAGCATGTCCGTCTGTCCGTCTGTCTGTCCGTCTGTCTGTCTGTTTCTACGCGAACTAGTCTCTCAGTTTTAAAGCTATCGTCTTGAAACTTTGCACACACCCTTCTTTCCTTTGCACGCAGTATATAAGTCGGAACGGCCTGGATCGGCCGACTATATCCTATAGCTGCCATATAACTGAACGATCGGAAATGACCCACTTTTGTGTTTTTGAAGATAGAAAGCTGGAACTTGGTACAGATTATATTTTTGTTGATCAGTTGATCCAACCTACCAAATTTCATAAGGATCGGCCGACTATATCCGATGTTTGCGATATATATCCGGTTTTAACTGCAATGGTATATCAACTTCGGCACCGCCGGAAGTTAGCTTTTCTTTCTTGTTAAATAATTTAAAATTTTTTTTTCGCAGACTATGACTGTTTACAACGAGTCGAGCGGAAGGACAGCCCCGCCCCCGCCCCCGCCCCCGCCGTCGCCACTTGCGAAGACGCCCCCGCCGTCGCCACTTGCGAAGACGCCCCCACTCCGCTCTGGCCCGCTTCCGCGCCCGACGGCCCCGCTCCCGACGGCCCCGCGCCCGACGTCCCCGCTCCCGACGTCCCCGCGCCCGACGGCCCCGCGCCCGACGACCCCGCTCCCGACGCCCCCGCGCCCGTCCCCGCTCCCGACGCCCCCGCGCCCGTTGGTGGTACAAGTGCCCGCTCGGGAGCTTAATTTCCATTTGAGCTGTGCCGACATGCCGACGTGGCACTTGGACGGGCAAGGGGGCGTGTGGACAAATAAACATAAGCAGTGTCCCTATTACTTTAAAGAATTTAAAAGTGTCAGGCAGCTTAAGCGGCACTTCGAAGGGTGCCTCGATGAGGCTAAGGGCTTCCATTGCCCATGGTGCCCGTTAACAAAGGACAACGCAAACTTTTCAATGCATTTCAAGCATAAGAAATGTTGCGGCACGGTGGGTGTCCCCTACATGCCCGGGCCCAAGATGAGGGAGTTATGGGCCCGGTGGGATAGGCTAGTAAATCTTCCCCGCATTAATCCTCTCCCCAATCCTCTCCCCAATCCTCCTCCCAATTCTCCTACTCCTTCCTATTCCCATCCCAATTTTAATCCTCCTACTCCAAATTAACTCCTACTTTTAATTAGATTAAATTTAGAATAGGAATAGTTAGTAAATGTAATAATAGATTTAGTTTTAGTAAATATTAATAGTAATAATTTAGTAATAATTAATAGTTTTAGTAAATGTAAATAAATAGATTTAAATAGAGTAAATGTAAATAAATAAATAAATTTCGATTATTCACTTAATTAATAAACACAATATTTATTCGCGGAAGAATTATAAAAAACGGGTCCACAAATGATAGTACTGAGAACTGAACTGAGAACTCATTTGCAGCCGATATTGGTACAAATATGCATTTTACAAATAAGATACAAATCTTATCTCTTAATCTTCTTAGGGATTAATTTCCAATTTCTTTTAGCTAATATTGCGGCTATAATATTGTATATAATATAATATAATATGCGGCTATAATATAATATAATATAATACTGCAATAATATTGGCTTATATTGCGATTTGTTTTCTATTATTATTAATATTAATATTTTTAAAAATATATAGTTTACAGGTTTAAATTTTAATTTAAAAATAACAAAAAATTTCAAATTTCAATTTGATTTTATTTTTAAACCGTTTTTCAACACTCCATTCAACACTGTTCCATCTCTTTCGCACGATTTTTCGTCATTTTTGCACGTTCTTCTTATTTTTTTTTGTGGGATGGATGCGCCATTATGCACGGTATACCACGAGAAAGCTAATTTTTAGCCCGTTCGAATGGTACCAGTGCCATTAATATCCTTCCCACAGATTTTTAGGAATCAAGTCCCGAAATTTTCGGCACCTGGTTTGCCAATACTGGCCATTTAACCGATCCACGTGTTTTGACGCTGCGCAACACTTATTGCGCCATTAGAAAAAAGAGCTTATAAAGAAAAAAAATAACAAGATGAATACAACGATGGATGCTGAAAAAATGGTAATTAAATGTATTTTATTGAATAATACAAATAAAGTAAATTTATTGGTTGCAGTACGACAGTGAAATCAGCCCCCTTATGAAGGAACAACAAAAAAATGAGACGGGAGGAAGGATCTTCCATTCCTGGACTTGCAACTTCCAGGAAAAATTTGCCAATAAGCGGTAAGTGTTTAACAAAGTAACTAAACTTATTAATATTCATTTAGTTAGTTAGATAGTTGTTAGCTTAAAGCATAAATAAGCGTCAATTTGGCTGCAGAAGCGTGACGCTTCTTTTTGTTTTCTTCTTTATAATTCGTGTGAAACCGTTACTCCGTTAACATTGCACGGTGGTAGTGGTTTTATAAAATTGCAACCAAATTTTTTTCTTAACAATAAAAAATGTTAATTAAAATTTTCTTGTCAATTGTAAATTTAACAAAAAAATTTAAAGAATTGTGTATTATTTATTTTAATAATCCCTAACTTTATTTAATGTGTGTTGTATACACACTTTATATTGATAGACGCTTACAGACGGTATTATAACTTTGGTGAAAAGTGTGGAACGCAGTGTAGGAGACATCTCCGACCCTATGAATTATTTAAATTCTTGATCAGGATCACCTTCTGTCCTGTCCTGTCCACCAGCATGTCCGTCTGTCCGCCTTTCTGTTCCACGTACACCAATCTCAGTTTTAAAGCTATTAACTGGAAACTTTGCACACACCCTTCAGTTCTTTGTACGGAGTATATACATATGTAATTCTGAAGGACCGGGATCGGCCGACTATATACTATAGCTGCCATATAACCAACTTTGGTACTTTTAGAGATAGAAGCTTGGGACTTTTTATACCCTTGCAGAGGGTATTATAATTTTGTCCAAAAGTGTGCAACGCAGTGAAGGAGACATCTCCGACCCCATAAAGTATATATATTCTTGGTCAGGATCACCTCCTGAGTTGATATGAGCATGTCCGTCTGTCCGTCTGTCCGTCTGTCTGTCCGTCTGTCTGTCCGTCTGTCTGTCTGTTTCTACGCGAACTAGTCTCTCAGTTTTAAAGCTATCGTCTTGAAACTTTGCACACACCCTTCTTTCCTTTGCACGCAGTATATAAGTCGGAACGGCCTGGATCGGCCGACTATATCCTATAGCTGCCATATAACTGAACGATCGGAAATGACCCACTTTTGTGTTTTTGAAGATAGAAAGCTGGAACTTGGTACAGATTATATTTTTGTTGATCAGTTGATCCAACCTACCAAATTTCATAAGGATCGGCCGACTATATCCGATGTTTGCGATATATATCCGGTTTTAACTGCAATGGTATATCAACTTCGGCACCGCCGGAAGTTAGCTTTTCTTTCTTGTTAAATAATTTAAAATTTTTTTTTCGCAGACTATGACTGTTTACAACGAGTCGAGCGGAAGGACAGCCCCGCCCCCGCCCCCGCCCCCGCCGTCGCCACTTGCGAAGACGCCCCCGCCGTCGCCACTTGCGAAGACGCCCCCACTCCGCTCTGGCCCGCTTCCGCGCCCGACGGCCCCGCTCCCGACGGCCCCGCGCCCGACGTCCCCGCTCCCGACGTCCCCGCGCCCGACGGCCCCGCGCCCGACGACCCCGCTCCCGACGCCCCCGCGCCCGTCCCCGCTCCCGACGCCCCCGCGCCCGTTGGTGGTACAAGTGCCCGCTCGGGAGCTTAATTTCCATTTGAGCTGTGCCGACATGCCGACGTGGCACTTGGACGGGCAAGGGGGCGTGTGGACAAATAAACATAAGCAGTGTCCCTATTACTTTAAAGAATTTAAAAGTGTCAGGCAGCTTAAGCGGCACTTCGAAGGGTGCCTCGATGAGGCTAAGGGCTTCCATTGCCCATGGTGCCCGTTAACAAAGGACAACGCAAACTTTTCAATGCATTTCAAGCATAAGAAATGTTGCGGCACGGTGGGTGTCCCCTACATGCCCGGGCCCAAGATGAGGGAGTTATGGGCCCGGTGGGATAGGCTAGTAAATCTTCCCCGCATTAATCCTCTCCCCAATCCTCTCCCCAATCCTCCTCCCAATTCTCCTACTCCTTCCTATTCCCAACCCAATTTTAATCCTCCTACTCCAAATTAACTCCTACTTTTAATTAGATTAAATTTAGAATAGGAATAGTTAGTAAATGTAATAATAGATTTAGTTTTAGTAAATATTAATAGTAATAATTTAGTAATAATTAATAGTTTTAGTAAATGTAAATAAATAGATTTAAATAGAGTAAATGTAAATAAATAAATAAATTTCGATTATTCACTTAATTAATAAACACAATATTTATTCGCGGAAGAATTATAAAAAACGGGTCCACAAATGATAGTACTGAGAACTGAACTGAGAACTCATTTGCAGCCGATATTGGTACAAATATGCATTTTACAAATAAGATACAAATCTTATCTCTTAATCTTCTTAGGGATTAATTTCCAATTTCTTTTAGCTAATATTGCGGCTATAATATTGTATATAATATAATATAATATGCGGCTATAATATAATATAATATAATACTGCAATAATATTGGCTTATATTGCGATTTGTTTTCTATTATTATTAATATTAATATTTTTAAAAATATATAGTTTACAGGTTTAAATTTTAATTTAAAAATAACAAAAAATTTCAAATTTCAATTTGATTTTATTTTTAAACCGTTTTTCAACACTCCATTCAACACTGTTCCATCTCTTTCGCACGATTTTTCGTCTTTTTTGCACGTTCTTCTTATTTTTTTTTGTGGGATGGATGCGCCATTATGCACGGTATACCACGAGAAAGCTAATTTTTAGCCCGTTCGAATGGTACCAGTGCCATTAATATCCTTCCCACAGATTTTTAGGAATCAAGTCCCGAAATTTTCGGCACCTGGTTTGCCAATACTGGCCATTTAACCGATCCACGTGTTTTGACGCTGCGCAACACTTATTGCGCCATTAGAAAAAAGAGCTTATAAAGAAAAAAAATAACAAGATGAATACAACGATGGATGCTGAAAAAATGGTAATTAAATGTATTTTATTGAATAATACAAATAAAGTAAATTTATTGGTTGCAGTACGACAGTGAAATCAGCCCCCTTATGAAGGAACAACAAAAAAATGAGACGGGAGGAAGGATCTTCCATTCCTGGACTTGCAACTTCCAGGAAAAATTTGCCAATAAGCGGTAAGTGTTTAACAAAGTAACTAAACTTATTAATATTCATTTAGTTAGTTAGATAGTTGTTAGCTTAAAGCATAACTAAGCGTCAATTTGGCTGCAGAAGCGTGACGCTTCTTTTTGTTTTCTTCTTTATAATTCGTGTGAAACCGTTACTCCGTTAACATTGCACGGTGGTAGTGGTTTTATAAAATTGCAACCAAATTTTTTTCTTAACAATAAAAAATGTTAATTAAAATTTTCTTGTCAATTGTAAATTTAACAAAAAAATTTAAAGAATTGTGTATTATTTATTTTAATAATCCCTAACTTTATTTAATGTGTGTTGTATACACACTTTATATTGATAGACGCTTACAGACGGTATTATAACTTTGGTGAAAAGTGTGGAACGCAGTGTAGGAGACATCTCCGACCCTATGAATTATTTAAATTCTTGATCAGGATCACCTTCTGTCCTGTCCTGTCCACCAGCATGTCCGTCTGTCCGCCTTTCTGTTCCACGTACACCAATCTCAGTTTTAAAGCTATTAACTGGAAACTTTGCACACACCCTTCAGTCCTTTGTACGGAGTATATACATATGTAATTCTGAAGGACCGGGATCGGCCGACTATATACTATAGCTGCCATATAACCAACTTTGGTACTTTTAGAGATAGAAGCTTGGGACTTTTTATACCCTTGCAGAGGGTATTATAATTTTGTCCAAAAGTGTGCAACGCAGTGAAGGAGACATCTCCGACCCCATAAAGTATATATATTCTTGGTCAGGATCACCTCCTGAGTTGATATGAGCATGTCCGTCTGTCCGTCTGTCCGTCTGTCTGTCCGTCTGTCTGTCTGTTTCTACGCGAACTAGTCTCTCAGTTTTAAAGCTATCGTCTTGAAACTTTGCACACACCCTTCTTTCCTTTGCACGCAGTATATAAGTCGGAACGGCCTGGATCGGCCGACTATATCCTATAGCTGCCATATAACTGAACGATCGGAAATGACCCACTTTTGTGTTTTTGAAGATAGAAAGCTGGAACTTGGTACAGATTATATTTTTGTTGATCAGTTGATCCAACCTACCAAATTTCATAAGGATCGGCCGACTATATCCGATGTTTGCGATATATATCCGGTTTTAACTGCAATGGTATATCAACTTCGGCACCGCCGGAAGTTAGCTTTTCTTTCTTGTTAAATAATTTAAAATTTTTTTTTCGCAGACTATGACTGTTTACAACGAGTCGAGCGGAAGGACAGCCCCGCCCCCGCCCCCGCCCCCGCCGTCGCCACTTGCGAAGACGCCCCCGCCGTCGCCACTTGCGAAGACGCCCCCACTCCGCTCTGGCCCGCTTCCGCGCCCGACGGCCCCGCTCCCGACGGCCCCGCGCCCGACGTCCCCGCTCCCGACGTCCCCGCGCCCGACGTCCCCGCGCCCGACGGCCCCGCGCCCGACGACCCCGCTCCCGACGCCCCCGCGCCCGTTGGTGGTACAAGTGCCCGCTCGGGAGCTTAATTTCCATTTGAGCTGTGCCGACATGCCGACGTGGCACTTGGACGGGCAAGGGGGCGTGTGGACAAATAAACATAAGCAGTGTCCCTATTACTTTAAAGAATTTAAAAGTGTCAGGCAGCTTAAGCGGCACTTCGAAGGGTGCCTCGATGAGGCTAAGGGCTTCCATTGCCCATGGTGCCCGTTAACAAAGGACAACGCAAACTTTTCAATGCATTTCAAGCATAAGAAATGTTGCGGCACGGTGGGTGTCCTCTACATGCCCGGGCCCAAGATGAGGGAGTTATGGGCCCGGTGGGATAGGCTAGTAAATCTTCCCCGCATTAATCCTCTCCCCAATCCTCTCCCCAATCCTCCTCCCAATTCTCCTACTCCTTCCTATTCCCAACCCAATTTTAATCCTCCTACTCCAAATTAACTCCTACTTTTAATTAGATTAAATTTAGAATAGGAATAGTTAGTAAATGTAATAATAGATTTAGTTTTAGTAAATATTAATAGTAATAATTTAGTAATAATTAATAGTTTTAGTAAATGTAAATAAATAGATTTAAATAGAGTAAATGTAAATAAATAAATAAATTTCGATTATTCACTTAATTAATAAACACAATATTTATTCGCGGAAGAATTATAAAAAACGGGTCCACAAATGATAGTACTGAGAACTGAACTGAGAACTCATTTGCAGCCGATATTGGTACAAATATGCATTTTACAAATAAGATACAAATCTTATCTCTTAATCTTCTTAGGGATTAATTTCCAATTTCTTTTAGCTAATATTGCGGCTATAATATTGTATATAATATAATATAATATGCGGCTATAATATAATATAATATAATACTGCAATAATATTGGCTTATATTGCGATTTGTTTTCTATTATTATTAATATTAATATTTTTATAAATATATAGTTTACAGGTTTAAATTTTAATTTAAAAATAACAAAAAATTTCAAATTTCAATTTGATTTTATTTTTAAACCGTTTTTCAACACTCCATTCAACACTGTTCCATCTCTTTCGCACGATTTTTCGTCTTTTTTGCACGTTCTTCTTATTTTTTTTGTGGGATGGATGCGCCATTATGCACGGTATACCACGAGAAAGCTAATTTTTAGCCCGTTCGAATGGTACCAGTGCCATTAATATCCTTCCCACAGATTTTTAGGAATCAAGTCCCGAAATTTTCGGCACCTGGTTTGCCAATACTGGCCATTTAACCGATCCACGTGTTTTGACGCTGCGCAACACGGCAGCCGCCATTATGTATGTTTGCCTTTTTTTAAAGAGGATGCGCCATTATGCACGGTATACCACGAGAAAGCTAATTTTTAGCCCGTTCGAATGGTACCAGTGCCATTAAAATCCTTCCCACAGATTTTTAGGAATCAAGTCCCGAAATTTTCGGCACCTGGTTTGCCAATACTGGCCATTTAACCGATCCACGTGTTTTGACGCTGCGCAACACTTATTGCGCCATTAGAAAAAAGAGCTTATAAAGAAAAAAAATAACAAGATGAATACAACGATGGATGCTGAAAAAATGGTAATTAAATGTATTTTATTGAATAATACAAATAAAGTAAATTTATTGGTTGCAGTACGACAGTGAAATCAGCCCCCTTATGAAGGAACAACAAAAAAATGAGACGGGAGGAAGGATCTTCCATTCCTGGACTTGCAACTTCCAGGAAAAATTTGCCAATAAGCGGTAAGTGTTTAACAAAGTAACTAAACTTATTAATATTCATTTAGTTAGTTAGATAGTTGTTAGCTTAAAGCATAAATAAGCGTCAATTTGGCTGCAGAAGCGTGACGCTTCTTTTTGTTTTCTTCTTTATAATTCGTGTGAAACCGTTACTCCGTTAACATTGCACGGTGGTAGTGGTTTTATAAAATTGCAACCAAATTTTTTTCTTAACAATAAAAAATGTTAATTAAAATTTTCTTGTCAATTGTAAATTTAACAAAAAAATTTAAAGAATTGTGTATTATTTATTTTAATAATCCCTAACTTTATTTAATGTGTGTTGTATACACACTTTATATTGATAGACGCTTACAGACGGTATTATAACTTTGGTGAAAAGTGTGGAACGCAGTGTAGGAGACATCTCCGACCCTATGAATTATTTAAATTCTTGATCAGGATCACCTTCTGTCCTGTCCTGTCCACCAGCATGTCCGTCTGTCCGCCTTTCTGTTCCACGTACACCAATCTCAGTTTTAAAGCTATTAACTGGAAACTTTGCACACACCCTTCAGTCCTTTGTACGGAGTATATACATATGTAATTCTGAAGGACCGGGATCGGCCGACTATATACTATAGCTGCCATATAACCAACTTTGGTACTTTTAGAGATAGAAGCTTGGGACTTTTTATACCCTTGCAGAGGGTATTATAATTTTGTCCAAAAGTGTGCAACGCAGTGAAGGAGACATCTCCGACCCCATAAAGTATATATATTCTTGGTCAGGATCACCTCCTGAGTTGATATGAGCATGTCCGTCTGTCCGTCTGTCCGTCTGTCTGTCCGTCTGTCTGTCTGTTTCTACGCGAACTAGTCTCTCAGTTTTAAAGCTATCGTCTTGAAACTTTGCACACACCCTTCTTTCCTTTGCACGCAGTATATAAGTCGGAACGGCCTGGATCGGCCGACTATATCCTATAGCTGCCATATAACTGAACGATCGGAAATGACCCACTTTTGTGTTTTTGAAGATAGAAAGCTGGAACTTGGTACAGATTATATTTTTGTTGATCAGTTGATCCAACCTACCAAATTTCATAAGGATCGGCCGACTATATCCGATGTTTGCGATATATATCCGGTTTTAACTGCAATGGTATATCAACTTCGGCACCGCCGGAAGTTAGCTTTTCTTTCTTGTTAAATAATTTAAAATTTTTTTTTCGCAGACTATGACTGTTTACAACGAGTCGAGCGAAAGGACAGCCCCGCCCCCGCCCCCGCCCCCGCCGTCGCCACTTGCGAAGACGCCCCCGCCGTCGCCACTTGCGAAGACGCCCCCACTCCGCTCTGGCCCGCTTCCGCGCCCGACGTCCCCGCTCCCGACGGCCCCGCGCCCGACGTCCCCGCTCCCGACGTCCCCGCGCCCGACGGCCCCGCGCCCGACGACCCCGCTCCCGACGCCCCCGCGCCCGTCCCCGCTCCCGACGCCCCCGCGCCCGTTGGTGGTACAAGTGCCCGCTCGGGAGCTTAATTTCCATTTGAGCTGTGCCGACATGCCGACGTGGCACTTGGACGGGCAAGGGGGCGTGTGGACAAATAAACATAAGCAGTGTCCCTATTACTTTAAAGAATTTAAAAGTGTCAGGCAGCTTAAGCGGCACTTCGAAGGGTGCCTCGATGAGGCTAAGGGCTTCCATTGCCCATGGTGCCCGTTAACAAAGGACAACGCAAACTTTTCAATGCATTTCAAGCATAAGAAATGTTGCGGCACGGTGGGTGTCCCCTACATGCCCGGGCCCAAGATGAGGGAGTTATGGGCCCGGTGGGATAGGCTAGTAAATCTTCCCCGCATTAATCCTCTCCCCAATCCTCTCCCCAATCCTCCTCCCAATTCTCCTACTCCTTCCTATTCCCAACCCAATTTTAATCCTCCTACTCCAAATTAACTCCTACTTTTAATTAGATTAAATTTAGAATAGGAATAGTTAGTAAATGTAATAATAGATTTAGTTTTAGTAAATATTAATAGTAATAATTTAGTAATAATTAATAGTTTTAGTAAATGTAAATAAATAGATTTAAATAGAGTAAATGTAAATAAATAAATAAATTTCGATTATTCACTTAATTAATAAACACAATATTTATTCGCGGAAGAATTATAAAAAACGGGTCCACAAATGATAGTACTGAGAACTGAACTGAGAACTCATTTGCAGCCGATATTGGTACAAATATGCATTTTACAAATAAGATACAAATCTTATCTCTTAATCTTCTTAGGGATTAATTTCCAATTTCTTTTAGCTAATATTGCGGCTATAATATTGTATATAATATAATATAATATGCGGCTATAATATAATATAATATAATACTGCAATAATATTGGCTTATATTGCGATTTGTTTTCTATTATTATTAATATTAATATTTTTAAAAATATATAGTTTACAGGTTTAAATTTTAATTTAAAAATAACAAAAAATTTCAAATTTCAATTTGATTTTATTTTTAAACCGTTTTTCAACACTCCATTCAACACTGTTCCATCTCTTTCGCACGATTTTTCGTCTTTTTTGCACGTTCTTATTTTTTTTTGTGGGATGGATGCGCCATTATGCACGGTATACCACGAGAAAGCTAATTTTTAGCCCGTTCGAATGGTACCAGTGCCATTAATATCCTTCCCACAGATTTTTAGGAATCAAGTCCCGAAATTTTCGGCACCTGGTTTGCCAATACTGGCCATTTAACCGATCCACGTGTTTTGACGCTGCGCAACACTTATTGCGCCATTAGAAAAAAGAGCTTATAAAGAAAAAAAATAACAAGATGAATACAACGATGGATGCTGAAAAAATGGTAATTAAATGTATTTTATTGAATAATACAAATAAAGTAAATTTATTGGTTGCAGTACGACAGTGAAATCAGCCCCCTTATGAAGGAACAACAAAAAAATGAGACGGGAGGAAGGATCTTCCATTCCTGGACTTGCAACTTCCAGGAAAAATTTGCCAATAAGCGGTAAGTGTTTAACAAAGTAACTAAACTTATTAATATTCATTTAGTTAGTTAGATAGTTGTTAGCTTAAAGCATAAATAAGCGTCAATTTGGCTGCAGAAGCGTGACGCTTCTTTTTGTTTTCTTCTTTATAATTCGTGTGAAACCGTTACTCCGTTAACATTGCACGGTGGTAGTGGTTTTATAAAATTGCAACCAAATTTTTTTCTTAACAATAAAAAATGTTAATTAAAATTTTCTTGTCAATTGTAAATTTAACAAAAAAATTTAAAGAATTGTGTATTATTTATTTTAATAATCCCTAACTTTATTTAATGTGTGTTGTATACACACTTTATATTGATAGACGCTTACAGACGGTATTATAACTTTGGTGAAAAGTGTGGAACGCAGTGTAGGAGACATCTCCGACCCTATGAATTATTTAAATTCTTGATCAGGATCACCTTCTGTCCTGTCCTGTCCACCAGCATGTCCGTCTGTCCGCCTTTCTGTTCCACGTACACCAATCTCAGTTTTAAAGCTATTAACTGGAAACTTTGCACACACCCTTCAGTCCTTTGTACGGAGTATATAAGTCGGAACGGCCTGGATCGGCCGACTATATCCTATAGCTGCCATATAACCAACTTTGGTACTTTTAGAGATAGAAGCTTGGGACTTTTTATACCCTTGCAGAGGGTATTATAATTTTGTCCAAAAGTGTGCAACGCAGTGAAGGAGACATCTCCGACCCCATAAAGTATATATATTCTTGGTCAGGATCACCTCCTGAGTTGATATGAGCATGTCCGTCTGTCCGTCTGTCCGTCTGTCTGTCCGTCTGTCTGTCCGTCTGTCTGTCTGTTTCTACGCGAACTAGTCTCTCAGTTTTAAAGCTATCGTCTTGAAACTTTGCACACACCCTTCTTTCCTTTGCACGCAGTATATAAGTCGGAACGGCCTGGATCGGCCGACTATATCCTATAGCTGCCATATAACTGAACGATCGGAAATGACCCACTTTTGTGTTTTTGAAGATAGAAAGCTGGAACTTGGTACAGATTATATTTTTGTTGATCAGTTGATCCGACCTACCAAATTTCATTAGGATCGGCCGACTATATCCTATAGCTGCCATATAACTGAACGATCGGAAATGGTATTTGGTAGAAATATCCACTAAAATATTATCATATTTTTATTGATATATAAAAAAATGGTTGAATTTTTTAAAATGGAGCATCAAGACACGATAGAAATCTCCATTACCCCTCCAGCGAGTAATAAAAAAAAAATTTATGTTATATAAAAGAAAATTTAAAATACAAAAAATTCCAAGTTTATATATATCTCCAAAGAACTACCGAAGGCTGAGATAGTTGTCTTGCAGTTTCTTAACATTCCTGAAGTTGGAATCGTGGGTAAAAATACCATACTGTAGGAGCCAGACCAGAAAATTCCAGTTAGTGGGACCGTAGGAGCCAATATCGTAAGTAAGACCATACCAACAAAACCGAATCGGTCAGGCTAGAATTAAAATTTCTTTTGCAGTTTCCTTTGATGCAATAGTTTACTTATTTTCCTTATTTAAGAAAAATAAGTTTAAACAAAAAAGTAAACAAATATTTTAAGTTACGTGCTACAACCCTACGGAAAATTGATTCGAATTTAAATTCAGGCGGGAAGGCAAGAAAATGGCTATAATTATTATATAATTATAAAAAAATCAATAGAAAAAATCCGATAACGATATCGTTGGATACGTTTAAAAAGAATGGTTTCTATTTTAATTAAATACATAAAGATGGAAGATTTTGATAATATATGTATGTTTCTGATTTATATTACTATCTCCATTTGTGGCCAATTTTATACGGCTAATGAATGCTATTTTTCAATATCATTTTTTTCCATTGTTGCAATTTTTTTTTAGCTTAGATCTCTAATTTAACATCATTATGGGACCATCTTAAAACTTAACCGGCGGCTCTTGAACAAAAAGTTATTTCTTTATCTATTAAAGAAATTATGTTATGACATAATTATAAAACATTATGTCGAATCTATTAATGAAATCTTGAGGAATAATTGCTTTTAAGTGAGGTCTTATTTTCGTTGGTTATCTTGTAGTGTTTTAAAGTATTTTTTTATTCCGTATTTTCATTTGATGGGGACTAAATATTTTTTGGATAAAATTAACAGTCTTGAGTGTTTATGTTAGGGAGAGATTGAGAGAGCGAATAAAGAAAAAAATTTCGGGCAAGGCATAAGCTTCTTTAACAGAGGAGAATATCGTCTGGTACCCATATTAAAATTATTTTTGAAGGTTGTTTCCTGATTATAGCCCAAATTTGGACAGGACCAGAACCAAATAATAAGAAAAACTCTAAAAAGTTTAAAGCGAGTTGTATAACATCCTAAAGCATTATTAAGACTCAAAAACCTTACGATAATTATAACAAATTAAAGGTAATTCAAGGCAATTATTATTATTTAATAATAATATGCCCAAGAATATAGAAATTATAACTCAAGCTTATGCAGTTTTATTATTATTTATTTTCCAGATTAAATTCAAATGTCCCGCATAGTATTCGATTATTCGATAAACGATAACAAATTATTTTAAAAGAGATTTTTTAGGGTATTTTTTTTTGCCTATTCAAAATGGGCTCTCTAAAACTGGAAATTCTATATAAGTGAGTCTTCTTCTTCCTCCCATAGCGTTCGGTCGTGTTTCGCGTCGCTCTGTGGAACTTTCTTCTTGTTTACGCCTGGATAATAAGAGTGTTGTTATTTGAAAGATTTACCTCCCAGGTTACACCTGCCGTGTCTAAAACTGTATGAGCCATTGCCGAGCAAAGCCAAAGGCCGCGGTGGGAAAAAAGTGTCGCAAAGCCTCGGCGGAGAAATGTTAATGGACGGCGTCGCGTCCAACGAAACAAGTACACACAACCGAATAAACAAGTCGGAGACGTGCCACAGACCAGCAGAATCGAGTGATCCCTATTTTAAAACAGAGAGCTATATTTAATTTGGATATTTCGGTGTATGCGAGTGCGTGGGCGTGTGAGAGTGTGTGGGTGGCATAACTGCAATTGCAGCAGCAGTAGAGAGCATTCAAATACACACATAATTGGATTATTGGCAATAAGAACACCATAACCAGCACCAGCACCAGAACGAGAGCAGTCGTCAAGCCAAACAGGTAAATGGTATATGCTTTTATCAAGAATCGAGTAAAATGCAGAATCTGCGGATTATGTAGTTATGTTGTACAACAATTTTCGGTGCGTGCTGTGTGGGTGTCTGTGTGTCGGTGAGCGGAAGCAGCGCAGCCCAGAGATGGGGGCCTGACCTTAGTCGCAGACAGTGCTCCCCCGAAATGTGCACCCATAGTTAACTAAACTAGAAACACAATTAGCCAGAGTACAAAACAGATGTTTTATCAAGGCCGTTGAAAGGGTTTGTACCACCCGCTGTTTTAGCTGAAACTTGAAATCCAGTAGAGGGCTTGTTGTAAACAAAAATACAGAAATTACAGGCATTCGCTGGAATAGTTTTCGCCAGATTGTGGATCCACTGCAAGTCTGCGTGCAATTGGAATTCGGATTTGTGAGAGCCGGGGGAGAGGGGTCCATAAATATTTTCTTAAGCAGCGGAAATGCTGAAATAACACCAACACACATTTGCAACTTATGAAGATGCTTCCGATGTTTGTCTTTTCCAATCTCTCCTCTCTTGGATTCCCCCTTTTTTTTATGTTTCTTCTACTTTTCTTTACTTTTCCGTTTTTTTCCTATTCAGCGGAAAGACAGTTTTCCACGTAAAATGCAAATGCTGCGACAGATGTTCCGCTCGTTATTACGGATCGGATCGACGGCTATAGCTCCCTTTCCTCCTATGTATGCTATATATCCCCTAGCCATATCCCATATCCCATTCATGGCTGCTTCCATCTTCCAACTAAAAATGCAGCTGCCTGATTGGGATTTTGCCGGTTTGGTGGTTGCTTTTAGTGGCGTGGTGCTGCTACTGCTGCTGCATATTTGTGGTTGTTGCTGCTCGCTACTAGGGAGATGAGTGTTTTTTTTTTTTGGTGCGTTGTGGTGTTTATAAAATTAACAACATACTCCCTCGTACTTCCGCCGGCTGCTAATGTCGGCCGGGCTAATTTGTTTTCATTGTGTGCGTGTGCCCGCATCCAGGGGGGGAAAAATAAATAAATAAAATAAAGCATCACCGCATCAGCACATCAGACCATCAGCCTATGCGCCATTTGTTCTCATTTCCCGCCCTTACCTCTTGGGTTTTTTTTTTATTTTTGTTTGGTTTTTGCACCTTCTTCAGCTGCATTCATCAAGTGTTTTGTTTTGTTCCATTCTTCTTATAGGACTTGCACTTGAGGCTGAAAATAAACCCATTTTGTTGTTGTCGTTCTAGTTGGTTTTTTCTGTCTTTTGAAAAGTTCATTTACGCTGGGAGATAGTTTGGTTTTAGTCTACAGAACTATACCTAATATTAAATTAAAAAAATATATCTATTTTTATTTCCAACATAGTTTATAATAACTATAAATTCAAGATTAAATACCAAATTAAATATTTATCTATAAAATTTTCTTCAGTGATTAAAGGCTGCACAGTGGCATCACGTGAGCCAGCTTCCCAGCCCCCAAAATCAAGCGAAAACACTGCCAATAAGTCAATGCCTAAATGGCGCCGTAATGCTTTTAGAAAGAAATATCTTAGGCATTTTGAGAGCCGGCCAAAAACAAGACTGTTCTTCGCCATCCAAAAGAAAGTGAAATTTTTCTACACCAGCTTAATTAGCCTATCTTTGGCCGCAGCTCTGGCATTCCATTCCAATGCCCACCCATTTGCTTGAATTTGTATCTAGTTTTGGTTATATTGTATCTTGGCGCTTTCCATTTCGTTGCGTTCGGGGCATGAATCACTTGTTTTAGGGCCCAGCTCAGAAGAAATATCAAAAATTCAAGAAACTGTAGGGCGCGAGTTCGATAAACCCTCACACCTTCGATTGGCTTTGGAATTTATTCAAAATACAAAATAATTTACATAGATTCTTTTTTTTTTCTGTCGGCTCTTGGAACCTCTCCAGCGGATGCAATGAATGAGTTAGTAGTTTTTTTTTCTTTCGTGCTGTGTGAGGGCGTGTGAGGGTATATCTTACAGATAGCCCGGCGATATGCCTGGCATATAGGCGTAGAAGTGGCAGTGGAAGTGGAAGAATTTATGAGCGCGACAACGACATGAATTTCATTCGGTCTTTGTTGGTTTTGTTCGCCCCAGAGTGTGCCATGTCCCATTTTCCACTTTTTTTCGTTGTTGTTCTTTGATAATTTTGCCCAGAGACCTCCTCATCTCAGCCAGCTCTTTGTTTATAGAAATTTGTGGCCGCCTTCTACTTTTTCCCCCCATCATCATCTGCCTTGACTCTCTTGGCCGTCTTCATCTTTGTTTTTCTTTCCACTATTACGCCATGAAGTGGCATTTTTTTTGTGCCGCTGACCAACTTTCCTTTTCATTAACGCTTTTTTTGGGCCTTCTGGCCTTCTGACACTTCCTGAACGCATCGATTCTGGTAGCATTATGCTCCAACTTATAAACATACTTGTAGTACGGGCGTCTGGCTGGGAAAATCATTTCCAATTTCATAACAAAGATTTATGTGCCTTTAATGGCTTCAGAGAGTCTTCGTTGCACACGCTACTGTGGCACGCGCCTACGTAGACACAGCAGATGATGATGGTGGTGATGGTGGAGAAGAAGATGGCGACGACCCTTGGACCCATAAAATGCAACTTGATCTCTCAGCGGTTTATCGGTTTCGAGACTCGAGCTCTCGCTAAACCTTAAGGCGGTTAACGGTTTAAGATTTAAAGAACGTTACAGAAATTAAAATGATTTCTCTAAAATTTGGTTTAAAAATATCTTGAAAGAATCTTCAAAATCTGTCGACATTCAGCCTTCAAGAAGCATCCGACACCTTTCCGATTGCAGCACTGCGTTGCCGAAACACCCGGGCCATCTATTTTCCATATGTTTGGCAACTGACCTTTGTTCAAATGTTTTGATGCCTCGGCCGTGTTGGTTTTCCACACGAGATTATATAGTTTGGAACGTGATGGGAAAATTTATGCATGGCTCTTTGGGTGTCCAATAAAAGCCATTTAGTTTGTCGACTGGATTTCGATGGATCTGCTCACCGAAAATCGTTGCTTGGGGCCTTGACTCAGTTGCCGGAGCGTGCCAGATTTCCACTCCGGCACTCTCTATCAGCCGTCTTGGCCAAAATATATATTTTAGCCTAATACCTACTATTTTTTTAAACAAAAATATTTAACTTTGCCACTCATTAGGTTTTATGGGAACTTTCACAACTGACTGCGAAGATTACACGTGTTCATTTCATAGCCGAAACGAGATAATTTGACAAGTGCCTTGTAATTGGGCAGGCGTACTGGAGGGCGTGGCCCTATAAACGGGGGATAGCGGACCCGCTCCAGCTATTAAATCGAAGCCACCAACTCTTCGTTTGTCATGGCGCCTAATGGAGTGTAGCACTTTTTTTCCAGTCTGGCCTCTTCATTTGGCCAAAAGCTTTCGTTGTTGCCTATTGGCGGTGGTTAGCCGCAATTGACCCTAATTATGGTGGGCCTGCTGGACAGATTTCGCAAAGGAAAATACCAAATACAAAAATAATAAATCTCAATTCGCACAACTTCCCCGAAATGAGCTTGGTAACTTGTCTTTTATTTTAGTTTTCGGCCAACCGATTGGCTGGCCAAAGTGAGAGCTGCTTACTTTGTAGAGGTCTATATCTTTATCATTATGTCGAAATTTGGCGTAATTATTTTGTTATAGTTATAATTGTGAGCTGGCTTTTTTTTGCTTTTATTTGTCATGATCCCCCTTTGGCCACTCGCATGATCCTTTACGAAAGCAATTTGTCGGTATCTTATCGGCGAATATATACGAGCGGGCCGATAAGGAATGCCAAATCGAAAAATTCCAACCTGTTGCCATTGTTCTGCGCTATTAGAGCAGCAAAGTATTCGGTTATATCATTTCCAGACTTATCTCTGGAGTGCTCGCTAGTTGGAGTGATGGTTACACCTCCCTGACTCTACTGGGCCTATCCACCGACTTTAGTTTCAAGCTCGAGGCCAAGGCTGCAGTTTATCGTACTTACTTGCTGGTGAACTGAACTCGGCTGCCCCCGCGAGTTCACCCTCTCTGGGAAAGAACGAAAACAAACGACGACACCAGTCGGCGAAATGATAACCAAATTGCTGCTAAATTACACTGTTTTGTATGAAGTCAAAAAAAAGGAAAAACTGTAGCGCCGTGTGTGTTTATCGCTCTTGAAAAGTCGCTATCAGCTATCAGCCGGCAACAAAACAAGTACACATTGCATGGCTATCACCACATCACCATAATAAGAACCCGGCTGATAAGCTGAGGGCCAAAAAAAAGCAAAACTTTGCCAATCAAGGCAGGTTTTCGTCGACTCTGACCCTGAATATTTATTAGCGAACGCTCCAGTAGGGTCGATTAATTCGTTCTTGTTGGGTTTCGGTGTTTTTTTCGACGGCCTGCTAATCGATAAAGTCTACGAAAACTGAAATCATAAATTCAGATGTAGGAGCACTTTGTATTACCCCGATTTCCAAGTACTCTCTAATCTTCAATCTGAAGAACAAATTTAAATATTTCTTGAAACTTTCTTATCATTTCTTAGTTTTTGCTTAAAAGAACAAGCTTGGGCTAATCTTGGCCATTTTTTATAAACTTATTGACATTTAAGTTATAAAAAAGGTTATTCATTGAAGCTATTTGGTGGTACTTTGTCAAGAAAGTAGATTTCATTAGGGATTCTAATGGGAATGTTGGTTAGTTTTCAGAGGAATAACATGCATTTTCACTCTTTAAGGGGGCTAGAAGAGTCTAGACATTAGAGTTCAAATTTATTACGTTTTTAAAAATTCGTAAAAATAAACAGCTGCAATATTTAGTACCAATTTGTAAAAATTTGTTTATTATTATTCAAAGAGTATACAACAAAATATGTAAAAAATAATCATTTTCAATGCGAAATTCATATCTTAAGTATAGGAGCAAAGTAAGGTGGTGTCCTGGTTAATATGATTCAGAGTCCTGCGGCTATCATTAAATCGAAGAATAGGCTAATTCCCAATTTTAATGAATTTCGGCTATCTTACAAACTTAAAAACCGAAAGAAAGCTGAGTTTTTCCTTCAAATAGCGAATATTAAACCAAAAAATCTATTTTTTCACTGCTTATTTTACTTTTAAATTAATTATAATTTGTATAATATTTTTAGTAATTTAAATTTTTAGAAAGATATCTTTAGAACTATAGAATTTTAAAATAGAATCTTTTGATTTTCTACGATTTCAATACTATAACACCCCCTTAACACAAAATAAACAGAGAAATCTCGATCACGCGCTCTCTTGGTTGTTTACCGAAAAATACCTCGTATTTATTTGCATTTCATTAGACCGCTGAGATTGTATAATATTAATTAGTACACCTTTCCTCCCTCTCTTTCAGACTTCCAACTGCAAACGCTTCCAGATCAGCTTCCAAGAACTGCAACGTGCCAATCACTGTAGAAGAACCTCAATCATTCCAAACCTAGCACCCTAAGCAACAAAGTACACAAGGTTCTATTCAAAAATCATACATTCTGTGAGGTTGAAAGTGCTTTTTTTTATTTGTTCCAAAATTGTCAAAACTGGACCGATGGGTCCAATAACTGTTTCGTGCTGCGTTCAATAAACTAAACCCCCAAAATATCATCCTAGTAGCTGTCGTTAACCATCCAGTGTTTGTCCTGTCATGGAAGGTACCATGGTCTAGGCCGCAGCTCCAGCAGAGTATCATATACCCATAGCTCCTGATTGATCCCCGGGAACTACATCCAGTCTAGGCCTACTGACCACCAACCACACCCACATCCGGATACGACAGCAACATACGTCGCAGCTGATAAACATGAACCTGAATCAGCACAGTGGCCCTGGACCGCCGTCGGGCGATCAGGTGGACTCCTCATCCTCCTCCGTCTCAGCCTCAGTCTCAGCCCACACCTCCCCCTTTGTCTGGCCCAGCACAGCGGGTATGTGCAGCAGCAGTAGCCCCGCCACCTCATCAGCAGCAGCCCCAGCACTGGGCGGATTAGCTTACAAGGGAGCAGGAGCCGCCACAGCCAACGGAGATGCCATCACGGAACTCCACAACGGAGCAGGTGGGATCACGAACGGCCTCCCGCCGGCGCCTGTTGCGCGGACCATATCGTCGGACCGCCTCGTCACCGGCATCTCGTGCCGGGCGCTGCGGACGGCCGTCTCGGCACTGTACTCCGTCGATGATTTCGTCAAGGAGAAAATTGGCTCGGGATTTTTTTCGGAGGTGTACAAGGTGAGTGTGACTACAGCTTAAGACTCGATACATTTTCCCCATGTCATGCCGAGCTATTCATCGAGTAGTTCCCACAATAGAGCCTCATATTTTGATGGCACTTTCATTTTCGCAACGGCAGCAGTCACAATAGTAACAATGCCAAACCAATACGATTATTTACACAATTTTAATTAAACTTTAAAATTTGAGTAATTACTCAATAGCTGGGGCTCATCATTCATTATAGTCGCCCAGAGCCGCTGAGTAAATTGCAAAACAATGACCCAGACACAGACCCGGCCAGATCCCAGACGCCCAGACCTGGCCGGGAGCTATAAAATTCCCAAAGGCCCGATAGCTCGCGAGCGCATTCGAACTGCAGTGAAACCGTGTGTAAAAATTAATAGCGTTTAGTTTCAGACTCGGCCCAGCTCTTAAGCCGCTTTGTGTTTGGGGGTTTTCGTTTACAGCTCGGAACGGTTGTTGGCCCCACAAATTAATAAGTTGCAACAGATGTGGTGCATATACGATGCGATGCAATGGGATGGGATGGCCCACAGCAAAGACTTTGACATTAACGCTTTCCAATTACGTTGGAATTAGTGACGGTTAGGTGATTACGCAATCGACGGTGGCATTGGAGGTTCAAGTACTCGCCCATCTATCTAGATAGATAGATAGATAGATAGATGGAAAGATAGAAATGGACATGCTCCTACACTCCAACTCCAACTGAAACCCTTTCCGAATGAATTGTCATCTGAATGAACTTTCTCGTAATCATTCAGATATGCCTGAATGAATGAAGAAAACGGTTTCACTTTCGTTTTCATTTTTCAAGTGATATTTACACATTTGTATGGCCATGTGTTTATTGTGTTTGGCCGGCATTATTCGGTTATTTGTTGCCATTATTTTCTTCAGCTTTCCCAGCGGTCCGAGCGGTCCCTTGCTTACAATTATTTCTTCAGTTTCGGTTTAATGAAAGCGCCAAGTCGTTTCGCTTAAATGGAAATCTCTGCAAGGATTCTTCTTCCAGTCCATTTCATAGATTGTCGGCTATAGGAAGTGTATCTTTTTATTCAAATGCCGCAAATGGCATGCAAGTGCGGCGTATCTCATGGATACTCGAGGCCCCGGTGAATGACCGGCCGACCTGTGCGTCTGCTTTTCCACCTTTCCGGGGACTACCTGCTGATTTGCATAACTGCTCGCTATTCCCTATTCACTATTCACTTTCCTTGCCCCGCTGGTGGCTAGAATAAATTGCTGCCGTGCATCCCGAAGATAAACTCCAGGCCAGACCCAAACAACGAACTGTTTATTTGCGTGTGAAGTGCGTTCCCGATCGGCTCCGTTCGATTCGATTGCATTTCCGCATTGTAATGCCCCAGCTGGCAGAACAGAGCCAACCCCTCTCATTCGGTTAAAAAAGTTAATTGAATTGCCAATAAATTCAAATCAATATCTGCCTAATGACACCACCAATTTGTGGGTTCAGCGGCGTCAAGTGCACGCATGGATTTCCATCTTCGATGCCTGCCACGCGTTTGCCCTCAATTTCTTTTCTTTCGTTTCGAAATGAAGAATTTCTTGGAGATTTATTTTTGGCTTCCGAGCTTCCGCGGCTCCCCACTTTGCTTCAATTGCGTGTCAAGGCAGCCGACAAAGATATCAGAGAGCTATGGTAGCTGCCGAGGGGGAGAGATCAGCATTCCAGCTTTGATTAAAACTCTTTCACAATTTCCCATCCATTTCCATCTATTGCGTGCAACGGATGCCAACTGTAAATGATGCGGTTCAGCTGCGAATCGTGGACGTTGGCGTTAACCCCACATCCAAATGGGGTTAATCAGGCGGTAAAAGTTTGATTGGAAAATGGAATTAGTCTTCCCAAAGGCATTGCCTCTAGCTGAGACTCTTTAGCAATTGTTCTATCTATTCAAGAGTATAAGCTACTGTTAAGTTAAAAGCATGTCCATCTTCTACTAATATTTCCTTATTTCACTTCTCTAGACGTAGTTATTATAGCTATAAACGCCATCGAAAAATATGTGCTTTGCGGTGATCTCGTTCTTGTCAGTTTAGAATATTCATTTTCAAAATATTTGAATGATTCTTTTATAGAATACATAGATAAATGCATCTCACCTGGCAAAATGGCACTACACTGGTCGACAAGACGTCTTTTTAGTTATTGTATCATGATCTGGAAAATATGTTTATCCAAGAAGATTGTGTACAAATTTTACACTGATAAGTTTGTTCATTTTATAAATATCAAGATCATCGTCTTTAGAAACAGGCTTTATGACCAGGGTACTTTGACATGGGCATACTAATGAAAGTATTGATCTCCGGAAACATTTATCGAAATGAGTTGAAATTTTAAAAAACATGCAAATATATATGCAGATAAGTATCTAAGATTTTTTTTAAAAATTCTATCTCAGTAATCCCTTAAAACCTTAATGTATAACTGTTTTCCATTTATTACTCCTTAAGTGTTAAAAAATCTATCAGAAATCACAACATAATTCACTTAAGTCGTGTCCGCCAAGCCAACACACAATTTGTTCAGACATAAATCAGGAAAAACTTGGTTTTGGTGTTTAAGTTTTGTTTTCCTTTTTTTAGCCATTTTTTAACCATTTTTTTAATGTTGTTAGTGGGCCAAAGTGGGCCAAAAGCAACGGTGAATGCATAACGCCGCACTCAAGCAGAATGGAAGTAGAGTAGAGTGGAGTGCTTAGTATTTATTTGATAACTACAGTAGGCACCTGCTGTTGGCAGACAAAGGAGATCGCCATGCAAGCTGCAATTTGCTGCACACGGCATTGGATTTATTATGTAAAATGATATGTATTTTGAGACTCGATCTCGAGAGTGCAGAGATGCAGAGGTGCCGAGGTGGTGAGGTGCTGGCCTGGCCCACAAAGCAATTGTTTAGTGGGTGACCCAAGGCTGCCTTCGAGTGAAAGTTCTAATTCGCGAAATTGGGCCACGCGATGGCAATTAGATTAGGGCCCAAGTCTTGGTCTCCGGCTTTTGCATGTCCATGTCCCAAGTGTTCCACTAAACGAGACTCTGGCAAAGTGAATGTTGAGCGAGCGACCGACCATCTCCGTTGGCGGGCATCCTGTTGAGAGTTGCCGCTGATCAGGTTCAGTTTTGTGACCAAAAAGCAACATCCAGACATCGGACATCGGACTTCAGAGACAATCCAATCCGAAGCGCCGCCAAGCTTTGATGAAAGTAAACATTTAAGTAGAACTAACTAAGTTGATACTAGATGGATGGCTTGCAGTTTCTATTGCCGGTTGCCATACAGATTTCTTTTCTTTCTTTTAAGCCTCCATGGTTGGAGCTCTGTAGCTTTGTAGCTTTTTGCTTTGCATTGCAGCCGTGTTGATGTTCACGCGAAATTGATTGCCATAAATTATGCAAAGTTGCATTCTCGTTGGCCGGCTGTCGGGGAATTGGTGCGCGGCGGCATTTAGAAAACAGCAAGAGCCACATCGGCAACTGCTGCAACTGCAACATCGGTCTCCGGGAGTGGTTGGTTTGTTTCTTCTTCCGCTGGCCACTTCGGGCCGGGACGGGCTGGGCCTTCGATTTTGGCCCGGCCACTGCTGTTAGCCAAACAATTTTTCAAATGATTTTGATCTTTTGTTAGTGTTTGTTGCCAGCCCCTCTGTAGGTTGTTGGCCATTCAGTTACAGTTACTTTTGATGTGCATGCAAATGTTTACACAAAAGTAACAACCAACCTCCCAACATCCCAGTATCCTAGTCATTGCCCAATGAACTCTGATGCGTCCTAATTAATTTCTCACAGAGATCACTGATGAAAATATTAAGTTCGCCAGCTCTAAGCCTATAAACCCCATTTGCATAACAAGAGGCATTGTCTTTGGGTCAAAAAAGTAAAAGTCCTCAACGCACTAATCAGCCAAAAACCGAAAAGAAACCCCGATTTCAATAACAAAGGCCTTAAACGAAAACCCAAACAAATTTTTGCACTCCAAAATAAAAATTGCACAAAAACCTTAAAAATAAAAACTCAGTTATGTAATGACCGAAAATACCGCTAAAATATTTACCGTAAACACTTAACAATGAGCCACAAAAATATTTGATTTTAAGCATCTCTGCGAATTGCTTTACGGCTAATTAAGTTATAATACTTAACGATATGGCTGCTCGCTGGGATCGGATCAGTGAGTGGATCGATCGCCCACGATGGCCACTTTTGGAAGTGGCGCTGAGAACGAGTTTCGCCACCGAATGGGATACATAATAAAGGCATGTTAAGGCGCTAATTGATTTGATTTTGAAATATATGCAAATATTTACGATTTATTGCAGTGTGGGCTGTGAGGTACTTATGGCCAGAAATGTCAGAGATTCTAACCCAAATTTGTCAGAAAGATTAGCTTCAAACATCAAACAAATTTGTCAATAATTAATCCAATTGAAAGGTTATTAGTTGGCTTCCCAGCTGGCTCTCAGCTCTCAGGTTTATCCACCTCCGAGGGCTGTCTGAATAATCGAATTCAATTAGTCTCTTCTTGTATAATTTATAAATAATTTCACTGCCCGGTGCATGACTCATGCACCTTATACTTTCATGCATTAGGCAGAGATTTGTGGCTGGTCTTGTGAGGCATTTTCACGCCTGGCCATAAACAATTTGCAAATTATAAATGCAAATATATACGTGTGCCGGTCGGGGCTCCATAAAGTGCATGATAAATAATGAACTTTGAGTAAATGCCAGATGGGCAGCCGACAAACAAGTCCCCCAAGCGCCACAGAAAGTTGTGCGAAAAGCTAAAGAAAACGATGGCAAATCATAAATTCTAATAAGACACGCCGCCACCACAGGTATACAGATCCCACTCTGCCATATGTCATCCGGCAGTGAAATAGTGTTTGGGCCCTAATGCCTCTAACGAGCTGCTGGCAGGCACGGCGATGATTTTCTTATTAGAGCCCATAAAGTGTGGCATTTGTGAGTCTGAAAAGCTAAAAAAAAGTAATAAAATCGCAAGATTAAAACCTTATTTTTGAGGCAACTTGGTTCAAAGAACTGAAACCCACAACTCCACTTAGATCCAGTTAGATACTGCGACAGGGATGCCGCCAATCAGCAACTCGAAATGCCTGGAATGCATCGGCATATCAGCGGTGTTGTTACGTGTGTACCTCACCTGGTGTGTATGTGGGTTAAGCCGAAGATGCCTTTGCAGCCCACAGAGTCTGGATCTCAATCTGGCTCCTACTCCGGCATCTCCATCTCTCATCCTCATCCTCCTCCTCATCCTCGGACGAGTGAGGCGCAGCAGCAGCAACGTGCAATTACGCGCACAACTTGCGTGCAGAAATATTTTTGGATTCATTCACCTCTGGCTAGGAGTGGAGTGCCGAAGCTGCAGATACTGAGAAGAAGATATTTTTATATCCAGCGACGGGGGTGGGGGATGTATAAGAGCATGGGTGGACTGCCCATGCCCAGACCTAGGCCCATGCCGAGGCCCCTTGGGACGTCCTTGCACTTTGTTTGCCTCTTAACTGTGGCATAGATGGCATTCCACAGGGCCATCATCCGGCGATGATGATGTTTTCGCATCCGCTGTCGATGCTCGATGATGATGCTCACCCACGTCTTGCCGCGGACTGCAAGTGGCTATTTTTGTTATTGATCGGAACGCCAGGCCCCCGCCAAACGTCGCGTGCCCAAACACATCCGTAGATACTTTTGAAAGTGTGCCAAATATTTGAGGTAGATTTTTCAGTGATTCAAAAATATGTAATAAATACTCAGATCCTCAGATCTCTTCTGTATCTTATGCCTGTGGGGAGGAGGTGTGGACTGTCTCGTAATATTTCAGAAGCAGTTTTTGTTTCATTTCACGCTGCTTGACGTTGTCATAATTTGTGGGGACTCGCTTTGTTTAGCACCCGCGATCTACAGTCTACAGATGCATATATTTCCTATTTTGCAATATCTTTCGGCAGCGATGATTCAGATCTTGTACATTCTGGGCATTTCCTTTGGGGCCCGCATTTTTGTTTTGGCCATAAACCTTAGCGAAGGGTTGACCTTGTCGGCTGGTTTATTCGGGGTTTTGCCTTTCGCATCTGCATATGTTGAACAAACTGCTTGTGTTGTCGCATTTGCGCAACAATTACAAGCTGTTGGAACTGAAATGTTTGCGCAGGTCCCACAAAACTCCCACATAATTCACGTGGCGTGCGACGTCGAGACGGCAAACATATACAGACACGAGAAAAATAAATAAACAAGACAAGGTTCAAAAACAAATGCGGGTCCAAACCAACCGCCTGCCTGATGGCTTTGAAATTCAAAGAAAAACAAAAACAAGATGAGGAGCTCTGCTCTAGCACTAGCCATCGATGATGATCTGGCTTCTCGGGAATGAAATCGAAGTATTTAAAGCCGCCAACTGGACAAAGTTCTCATGATTTATGCTCGCCTATGGATCAGCTCTTATTTCTTGGATGCCTTCGCCGTCTGCCACTCGCCGCCAGCTGCAATTCATTAGCCAAATGGCCATATAAATCTGCCCATGACTAGCCATAGCTAGAGCTGGAGACCCTCGAGGAGAGCACTGCAGTTTGGCCAGGTTGGTTGTCGTCTTTTGGCCAAAACTACTTAAATTAACTTTTGCAATTCGCGTGTCAATGATGACAGGCAGGCACTCAGGAGGAGGCGGCCAGGAGGTTCCTTCCGAGGTGCATAGAGCTGGCCGAGCTGCGCCCTATCCAACTGTCCAATCGAGCGTGTCCAGTCCTCGAGGTTCTGGGCAGTATTAGCACGACATGATAAATATTTCAATGCCAAGAGCGAAGCTATTAAACCCAGAGCCAGAGCTGGGGCCGGAGCGAACCCTAGCCAAGCCGATCTGAGCTGAATGCCGTGCCCTATTCGAATCCCTCAGCCTGGTCGCCAGGTCTCCATATCTCCAGGTCTGCAAATGAGTTGCTACACTGAAGAAAAGCAGGCATAAAATATATTTAATTTAGATTTAAATGGAGGGCAGAGTTTCCTCCAGTGTGGCGACCAGTGCGACTCTATTTATTGTCTTTCCTGTCCCGCCTCCTTTTTCCTGGCCAAGCCCCTCGCCACATTTTTCGCAACTGACCAGCTCCGAGTTCTTTAGTCAGAGTTTGGTATGCGTTTCTGCTATTTTTTTTTGCCAGCTAACCCCTCGTAGACTGTTTAATTAAAATTTCCTTTTTATGTGCGCTCTCTATTCGACTTTGCATAGACGTCTGCTGCCGGCCGAGTCCGGCTAGTAGTCTGGGCAGGGCGGGGCTTAATTAAAAAGTGAAACTGTAATTTAAAACGCTGGGCAAACAAACACCAGCCAGGACTTTGCCGTAATCTGAACTTTAAAGGGTGACTTGGTAGCTTTATGGTTGGCGGGCCAAATGCACTCTGAAATGGTGCATTAATTAAAGCAACTTTCGCTGGCAAATTAATTAACTTTCCCAGCGCCCTACAGACCCAATGCACTGGCCCCCGAAGGGAGAGCCAAAGTGAAACTCTAGCTCCCTTTTTTGGGGGCTTTTCTTCCAAAGATTTTCTTTCTATCTTCCAACAGCTGCAACATGGTCATGGTCAGGCTGCCACTGCCAGCGAGTCCCAATTTTCATTTTTATTTATTTGCAATGAGATAAAAATAAAATCGTTCGTTAAAGCCAAATGTTTGGCCAGCATGGAGTTGCAGTGGGTACGAGTGTGAGTGTTAGAGACAATGAGAAATTCAAATATAATCATCATAAATCACGATTTAGTTTCGCTTTTTGTACGGATACGTGGGTGCCCGACGTCGGCGACCCTTTCGTGCCTTTGGTATTGTCTTCAAAAGTTGGTCACTTGGGATGGGAGGCTGCATCCACCCGATCGATGATATAGGGGCTTTCCCACACCAGTACCAGTTCGGTGTTCAAGTTCAGCTACTATGTTGCAAGCTGACAGGCATCTAGCGTGGAGTTGCAATTAACTTGAGCTCAGGTTTTGCTGCATTTTCCATGGTCTGCTTCTTAGGTCAGTCTGTCAGGTCTTGAGAATATTTAAGCAAGTGCCAGTTTACTTTTTAAATATAGATTGTGGCATACTTTATGGTATTGTTTATATCGCGCCATACATTCGCCATAATTAACATATCTTTTCGGAGCGTAAACAGTCGAAACAAACAAACAATTAAGCCAAAAGGAGAACTTGGCACAAGGTGGGTTAATATCGGAACAATTTCAATTAACGATGGGCTGTTGCTGTTGGCGATTTGGCCACGTGAGCGTCACCTAATTGCAATTAAAGTTGGGAGTGGTGGGTGGTCTGTTTTCGGAGCGGAGTTAAGCAACTCAATTAACGACATTTGGGGTCTTAAACAGCTGCTTGGCAAACAATGCAAAGCCCTGAATTGCTTCAACAAAGGGAGGAAATCGGCGCACAAAAGCCCGGCGACTGCCCTAGACCGCGTCCCAGGATGAAGCGTCTGCCAGTGCACCCCTCGGTGTACGCACACAGTGGCCTACCTACCCCCTTCCCGGGGCATTACAAGCGATCTTGGGTCTGACCGTGTCACTGAACTCGTGCAACGCCATTGTGCGCGCTCGAAAAGAAAGCACTCTCCCCAATGACTTCCTGGGAAAAGCCAACTACAATGCCAGAACCGATAGAGGGGAACACTACTGCGTATTTATTTGAAAAATGCCCGACAGTTTCTAGAGATACAATCGCCAGAAATCCGAATCCAAAGCCAGAGTCGATCGATCGTCATTAATAATGGCTTGGAGTGGAGGGTCCATGCCAACGATATCCATCAACTAAAATGTAAATAAAATACACAGTCTACAGTCTACAAGACCACCTGAACTAAATATACCCTTCGATGCGGTCAAGCGTAGCTCAGAGACAAATTTTCAAATATTTTTATTGAACTGGCCTGGCTGATGTTTTTGTTTCATGGTCAGTTTGGTTTTGGCTCGCGGCAAGAAAACAAACAAGCCGAAATGAATGGAATGGTATGGGATTGGCGGCAGTCGTCGGTCGGCAGTCGCCAAAGGAGACTTTTGGCGTCTTAAATTGGCGTGACAATTGTCCATTTGGTTAAACATCGTGGCGTTTCTATTTGTGGAAGCAAATTGATTGGAGCGAGCTCCTCTGGATGGCTGAAACTCTGGCACGGCTTCAAAATCCACAATCCCCAAAAATGTATCTATATATCTATTGATGTGCCGATCCGTATCGAGTTGGAGCATCTGAGAGGCTCTCGAATAGAACCAAACACTCGGCAGCTGTCATAACTCAATTGTCCAAGTGTCAGGGGGGGCCAGACAGTTTCAAAATTGGAAATTGCTTTCTTCGCAACCCTTTGAAAGACATCTCTTCCAACATTTTAGTGACTCAAGTGCGTACTTTCCGAGTGAGATGGCGTGGATATAGATTTTTATTTGGTTTATATTCGAGTATATGGACTGCGTCATGCCCACCAGCAGCGATTCATCAGCTTTATGCTAAATAAACTATCCAACAATGGTGGAATGACAGCTATAATGTGCACACCCCCATAACATCTTCAATAGAGCGTAGTGATACAAACGGGCCTCAAGGAATTTTGCACTGAAACAAATAATTGAAAGTGTTGTTAATTATATAGAATGGCTTGGTATTTCTTTGTAAATCCTTTTGTTAAAGTGCAGTTTCTCCGTCTTTAAAAATTCAGAAACAAATAAATAAAATTCATACGGAAACAATACGTTTGTGGCTCTGCTCCGATCATTCCCAGGCATCCGCTAGATCATAAATATTATCAAAGTCTTCCAATATATGTACGCCTTTGTTCAATTCCCCAATTGAGGGCTATCACAGAGGCTCTGGCTCTCCAGCAGCCGATACGACGAGCTCTAATTAAATTTAAATTTCCGCCAAACGGCCTGATAGTCGCAATAGGGGTCAGGGCAGTGGCAGCAAATGCATTTAGCAGGCCGGTCTGCCACCCAGGCACTGCCCTAGGCGATGTTGCAGTTGCATCTTGTGTCTTTGTCTTTGTCTTGGGTGATGCCTCTGGTTGATATCACTTGTGAACCTCTGAACCTCCTCTGCCATCCCGCATGCCACTAGTTGTATCTAGTCACTCTAGCCAGGCTCTTTTAATTAGCAGCAGCAGCAGCGAAGAACTCTGGACGCGGGCACTTCTATGGCCGCTTCTTGTGGCAAGGAAACCCTAAATAGAGGCAGTGAATGGCAGGCAGTGGCAGTGGCATGGCATAGAACCGAATCCCCCATCCATTCCCAAGATAAGCTCAGTTGCGCACATTTGGGCAGGCAGGGAAAATGGAAATGGAAATGGCACAACCGAGTCGCATTGTATGCAGCTGCAACTGCAACTTCTTGTCCAGCGGAAGCTGAAGCAGCAGCTATCGTTGCAACAGATAAACAATGACAAGTTGCACTCGACGCTTTGGCGGAGATGCAACCAGGGACTGGGAGACTGGGAGACAGAATCAGAATCCAATGCCTAGCTGTAGGATGGTGGCTAGTGGCTGGCATAATCAAATCCCAGCCAAAATCCTGGGCTCACCCTGGGGAGTCAGTCAGCCAGGGGGCTAAGGATCACATCAAATGCCATCACCGCATACTGTACAGTGTTCCCTGCTCTCTGCAGACACGAAACCTGAACCCAAGCCATCTAGTATCCAGTACAAGATTAATGAAGGGTGCGGGTAGCAACAAGTTTTGGTGGTGGCTCATGGCCAGGACATGCCAGTGATGCAGGGAGAGAAAAGTTTAAAATTCAAATCATTTGTCAATTTTGAATATTTTTTCTCCCTTAGTATAAATGTTATGAACCTATCCCTATATCTATATATCATTAGTAGAATATTTATTTTATTTGAAATAAAACTCCATTAATTATTTAAACGTGTAGACTAGACCCTCCTCTAGCTGACCACAGATGCCGACTGTCTGGGTGGTTTTCTGGGCTCTGTGTGGTTCTCCGCCGTTTGTCTGCCATCAGTGTCAGCTGCAGTGGCAAATATGGTGACAAACGACACTAAAGATTGCACGGCCTGTGGTCTAATGGGCGGGTACCAGACCCACACGGCCACCAGCCCCGCAATTTATCGATTGGAGCCTGCAAGTCTTGAAGTTTGGCGGGTAACTGATCAGACATTAGAGCCAGGGAGCGCAGGTTAATCTCGAGTTGGGCCTAAGCAGCTCATAACTTCCGCATTTCGAGAACTATATAGGCATTGCTCTGGGGATCTGGGGAGCCAATCAAAATCCCATTTCCAGTTGATAGTTGAAACGTGACCGGCTGCTCACTAGCCGGAGGAGGATGGGGCCGCTTGCCGCCCAAAAACGAACACGATATCTAACCCGCCAGGCTGCCAGGCTGGTAAGCTGGCCAAAACCGAAAAGCCAGTTGGTAATATCTGCTTTTAGCAGATACTCGAATTGAATTGAATGGAGTCGAGCTTGTCGAGCGTTTATGTGACTGCTCAACTGGTCGATCCATCCGATGCGAGATGCCTGGGTTCAATGCTCTCCTCCCTGCTATCTCTTAAGTGGCAATGGCTTTTTAGCCGAAACACACCATCGAGGATGCTGGCAATAGTTCAACTTACACATCTCACAGAGCTCAGGCCTCAGATCAGATCAGTGCTTTCGCGATTCGCGATTGGCTGAGCACTTGGAGCGCTCCCAATACGTGTAAATTGTATGCATTTGCATTCATTCATAAAAATTCTGACACAAGGCCTTGAGCATATTGCCCCACGACGTCGACGACGACGATTGCCATGCCTCCATCCGCTGTAATGTTGATTCATCGCCAGTGACATTGCACAGTGGGCTAACCAATGACTAAAGATAGTTTAATAAAAATTAAGTTTATTATAAAATGAATCACAAAGTCCTCTAAAATACAAGGCCATATTCAAGATTTTAATTAATCCAGAGTTCATCTGAAATAATCACAAGACTCTACTGTCCACTGTGCCCCTGGGGCCAAGCCATGCTTGTCATCAGCGTTGTTGGGACTGTCGTTGGGATATGCATTTTATAGTTTGCATTGATTCATTTCGGAGCTTCGGGCAGACGCCGGCAATCCAAACACATTAGTAATATACATATAGCCACATTATTATTATTTCTTACCTTTTTTTTTTTGTGGTTTTCCTTTCGTGAGTCTCGGGTCTGGGGGGCTGCACCCAAAAGCGGTGCTCATTTTAATTTGTCACGGCGCCAAGCAGCCACGAAATATTATTTTTCGGCTGCATTTCTAAGCCATTTGTTGTGGGGAAACAAACGCATCTGACGGTTGACGGGCTGCTCCCACGAAATGCCCCAAAAAAGAGCTAAAAAATTAAATAAATTTAAAAAGAGACACATCGTCAGCGCATATATGTATATTGTGCAACTTTATTATTTATTTTGAACGCATTGGAAAACACGGCAAAAAACCGAATCGAAAATAATGAGCAACATTTTTGGAGGCAGGGTGCGGCGTCTGAAAAGTATTTTAACGAGTCCGAGTCGCCAAATGGGCCTGGGAAATCCCACCAGCGACCCGACCTCTGTTTGTTCTAATTGATTGCGAGCTGGCTCTTAGTTAGTTAGCATTTGTTTATGTTGGCAGCTCATGTATGGAGGATATCCAAACGAAATTACTCACTGAGTGTGTACTGTTTGCTTGTCACCAACTTTCAATTAATGAAATGACAAGCAAATGCATTCCAACTTGTTCCATAAATCCACGCGACTGCAACTCCTCGCCACTCTACACTCCAGAGTTCAACGGCCTGGTGGCGAGGGTGAAGCATTGTTGACACACGACTGGCTGCCTCGCTGATTTAGCCTTGAAATAGTTGACATGTCGCAGGCGCTGTACATACTGCCGGCCTGCCTGCCTGCCTGGCTATGGAATTTTCTCCCCCACTATCCAGTAGACGAACCATTCATATCCCTCAGCAGCAATGAAGCAATAAAAACTGAGAAACCGAGTTGTAAAAACTAAAGTGACAAGATGCTATGCAGATGGCGGTGCTGCCTGTATCTCGCGGATTCAGTGTCATTGCCAGGGGAGCTCTGCTCTGCTCTGCACTTGGCCCGGCGATTGGCAATGTTTTGTGATTTATTTTGCGGCATGCATTTGCCGCAATTTGCCAAAAGAGCTCAAATATTTCTCCGACAATGGCCACAGAGTGTGGAAAATGGAAACAAAGCAATTATAATGCAGACTTTCTATTTGAAGATGAAAACACGCGACACTAAACCCGAGAAATGTAGCAGAAGGCACCTGCGTAGGTTTTTCCAATACAATGTATAGTATAATTTATTGCCCTCGTATTTATGAAATAGATCGTTGGATCGCTGGAGAGCAGGCACGGAGGGATTTTAATCAAAATTTTCTCACATTTGAAGCGAAGCTTTTTGGCCAATTTCGAGTGTGCAGCCAACTGTTGTCGGCCGTGTCTTTGTTTGTTTGTTAGCCTTATCCGAGATGCGATTATTCATTTTTGTGTGTTTATAACTGCATTTCACTTTTGTGTTGCACTCGATGCGTAATTAAATTGTTTATTGTGTTTCTTTATACTTCTTTCTTCTCTACTTTCTTTATATGGCGAGATATAGCTGTAGCCACTTTTTTGTTTGTTTTTTTATGAAGTGCACAGTAATTTATGCCCACAATTTAATTATCAAGAGTGCTGAACACACTTTGTGGCTCAGTTAGGTTCAATGCCATCAAGCAGTGACTTCACATCACAAAACTAATAAATGCATTTATTTTTTTTGTCTGTTTACAGGTAAGCATGCGGTTCCTTATTGCCAAATCCTTGAAATTAATTGGCCGAGAGCTGTTGTAAGCCAGCTAACTGACTCGATAGTGCGTGAGAAATTTCCTATAAATATTTGCGATAATTAAAAAGCTATTTCAGCCTGCCCATGGCTCACCACCACTCACCTCCTAAACAAGCCACTGATTGATGGACTCGAGCTTGAAACGCCACCAATCGATCCAAGCCCAACTGGTTTCTGCACTGAGAACAGAATAGTTTTCAAAACTAGATTCTAGATACATTAGGCCTCCTAGATTTCCCTCTCTGTAACGAAATCCGTCTGCGATTAGAACGAGTTGGGTGCCCGGGATGGTGATGTCGTCGGGCGACACGTGTAGCCGCCGTCCAGTCCGGCCCACTTGACATGAGTTGCACAAACTGGTGGTAGGGGCATCTACACAGCTCGTCGATCATACCGACTGGCTACTGTAACGGGCAACATGTGGCACTTCATCAAGGGCAGCAGACGTAGACGTCGCCACAATCGAGCCACTTGGAGTCTTCAATGGCTTCCAGTTCGGCTGGCATTCTTTGGCGTCTCGCTGGAGAACAAACGTCGCCGACTCTCCGGCCTCTCGGCTCTGCAGCGACATGCCACATTTAAAATGTAAACGCCAATTGATTATTAACGCGCCAAACCAATTACATTTCGAGCCCGATCCGACTTAACGAGCCCGAGCCGGCAAAGTTCAGACGGGTATGGAAATTGCGTGGATCACCAATGCAGCTCTTTGTGCCAAAAATATCTTCTTTGAGGCCATCTAGCTCTTGCTTGGTAATGCTCTTTCAAGGAGTACCATGGTCCTGGCTTCTACCCCGAATGATGAGAAAGGGTATTCCCACTTTCGATCAGCTGGAAGGCTGACTTGCCATTCTAACCAAATTGGGAGGCGAAAACCCTTCCAACCAATCGCCACCAGCATGCCGGTGACCCTTTTATGGGCAACCCTGGAGCGTCTTGATTGGATCGGTTGGGTTGAAAGGAAGCGACCAACGCCACAGAGAAAAAGGCAATGGAAACGGAAGTGCTTGTTGTTGTCATTTAATGAAAATAGAGGGGGGGGTAGTCGGAGATCGGAAAGCGTGTGTCTGGACTTTATGTTGATTTTAATCGCAGAGACGTGTCACAACTGGCCAAATGCATCGACTCATCCACTCGGCAGCCAGAGAGGAGGTATGGGGAGGAAAACGCGTGGTTTTCTAATTTAATTGACATTGTGCTCGGGCCCACATCGACTGATGTCTGCGATTTAAGGCGTGCGATAAAAGCAATTAAATTGTATGACTTACTCGCTGCGCATATTCGATCGCAGAAGAGCTGTAAAGTTTCCAGAAGGGATGGGCGTTGGATGGCGCCAGGCCTGAGGCCTCAGTAAAAGTGAACTTCCCACCCAATTCGCCAATCGCCATTTGGCTCTAAGGTCAAATAATGGGTGTACGGTCACCCCTAATCCCCTGCGAAAAGCAGGGGAATGGTGTGTGTTTTTCTTTCCACTTCCACCTATCGATTGACAGTCGCCACATCCAATTAACGAGCCTGCTACTGTCTTGTGCGGTTTTTTGTATTTCATTTCTGGTATTTAGCACAGTTTGTTTGACGCGGCTTGTTGTCGATATTGCTGACTAGCCGCTCGCTGTTCGCTGTTCATGTACAACGAGACGTCTTTAATTGATTTTGTGTTACACTTATCCACATAATTGCACTGGCACTGTATCAGAAATTAAATTATCTCTCACAAAGAGAAGGTTTCTATAGAGCGCTGTCGAGGACTAGAAAAAAAATACTTACTTTGTTGTTTACTTTGTGTTTGCCAAATAAAAATCTAATATCTTATTTAAAATCCAAATCCAAAATATCTTATATCCAAATAGCACAAAAATACTTTGTCCAAATAGCAAATCAATCGGGGAATATTGACGAAGCCTTGTAAGGCTTATCTTAGAAGCTATTTTAGGGTTTCTTAGTATTTTTTAATCAAAAATTCCTACTTTTAAAGTCGGTGGCCTTCTTTGCTTAATAACTGCTTTACCAATTGTGTGGCAATTTTAAACATTGCTCCTTAATAAATTTTGTATGCCGAGGTAACGCTGGAGAATTTCTGATTGAACTTGTAATTAATTTGTTTTTATAATTAAACAAAATATTTGTTTTTTTTTTCTAAAATAGCGGTTTTAAAAATTTAAAATTCGATAAAGCCACCCAGCCTTACCTGGGTCAATTGATTATCTAACGATATACTTTTAATATTTTAATTTCTGATGATCCATCAGCAAGATATGATAGCCATCGAAAATCGCTTATTTTTAGGCGATTCAGAAAAAATGCAACCATTGCAGAATTGGTCCATATTTTTTAAAACCAAAAAATACAGAACGTTATTTAGTTAGTTTATGTCATAGTTCAATATCATAGTTTAATATTCCATAATATGATAAAATCATGAAATGCAACAGTTTCATCATCAATTACAAAAATCTGCTATATTTTTTGCACAAATCAGCCCTATTTCCCCCTTAAGATCTTTTTCTGAGAATATTAATCACTATTAGAAGATATCACTAACCAAATAATTGCGAGCCTTCCAAGGGTTATATCACTGCACTAGCCAGCTACCTTTTGATTTATAAAGCCCCTGATATAGCCCATGACTCAGGCCATAAAAAGTCGCTAGGGTATCGGAGACTTTCTAAGGTTATCCCGTTAAGTTTTAATGAAAAAACTATTTGCGGAACTACCTTGAGGTGTTATTTTGTTCCCCTCCGAATATTACAAAAAAACAAAATAGCTAAAAAAAAATAAACCGTAATTTCCTATGCAATCGTTCCGTCAGTGCGAGCATGTATCTATGTATCTACAATCTAAGATCACTGACGAAAATATGCCGGGCTATCTGCGGCACTCAACGGGCCAGAAAAGTCGTCGGTGCTGGTTAATGACGTTGCTGGTTTGTGTTTGCTTAACCCATTTATTGTGTCTTTTGCCATGCCATTGATGCAAAAGTAAACAAGTTAAGCGGCTTTTAATTTTATTATTGTGCGGTACAGCAAGGTATCGTATCGTAAAGCTAAGTACACAAATAGAGGTGAGGCAAGACGGGCAGATAGCGGGAACTATCAAATATATCAGTCTAGTATATTGTTCGGCGAGCCATTAACTCATTTCGGAGTCAGACTTCAGCACATTCCTTCCACCGCGAATGATTGATGCCCGGGGAGTACGAACAACTATGACCTTCGGTTCTGAGGAGAGCTGCTATACTAGGTATTTGTCTTAGTAGCTGGGGGCTGGGGGTCGAACTATGCAGTGGGGCAAGCCCATAAACAAATCAGGTTCAATCAAAGAATGTCTTGTCGTCGTGCCTCGCCTCCTCCGCAGAGCAGAACCCGGGGCACGTATTCCAGTTTATTAATTTCCGTGCCCGGGGAACCTCACGAACCCTTAAGCATATGCAGGGCACACAGCGTCGTCTCTGGTATAATGACAAGAACTCCAGCTGCCAAGTCATCCCACATGGGCTCGATTGTTCCCATTGTGACATTGTTATATTTTCAATATGTAGAACGTGTTCGATTTGGAATCTCTGTTTGCTTTTTACGGCCGATCGTCGTAAATGTCATTAAATGAGCTTGTCATAGCCGGAGTCGGATTCGGAATCGGAGTCCTAGTCTGCCTGCCCCGCGGATCGTGAGAATAGCATTAAGGGTAATGAAATCGTATGACATAACACCGGCCATTAAACTAAACTTAGTTGTTATACGCGGCTCGTAGATAGGCCGACGTGAATGAACTGCTGAAGGTGATCTCTCGGGGCTGATAGCCAGGGCCTCCTTGTCAGATTTAATTGATTATGCAATGTTTGTTATTATTACTGGCTGCTTTTTACTTTTTGCTGATAAATACCCCGAGATGAGGTACTTTCCGAGCCGATTTCCGCATGTTCGTGATGCATGGCGGTTAGAAACGAAATGCGTTAATTGTCTAGGCTACTACCACCGCCTCTTTCATTGGCTTTTCAATTTGATATCGAATTTCCATGTTGGCTGCTAACAACTTACAGCTAATAATTGCTGTTTTTTTTGCAGAAAATTGCACCCACCTCATCCTCCCACAAATAGTTGTGCAATATGCGTGAGCCGCCGTTGCAGTTGCAGCTGTTGCTGTTGCTGCTTCCTGCCTCCAACCACACTGGCAACATCCATCCACCAGCAATAGCAACAGCAACAGCATTTTACTTGTTAAATTATTTGCTTAACACGAAATAAAATTTTGTTAAACATGTGCCGCAAAGGAAAAGGTGAAACAACAAGGCAGGAGTTGCAAACAAAAAACGCCAAACGCCAACCGCCAAAAACAAAAGAAAACAAAAGCAAACAGCATTTGCATAACCAGCCGCTGCTGGCTGGCTTCCGTTAACAATTAAAAGCACAAACTTAAAACCTAAAACCCAAAGCCCATAATAATCATCCAAGTCCGAGCCATACGTAACAAGTTCAATACATAAGGTTGCATAAACCTATAACTGTATCGCGGCACAGTTTCTGCATCTCGATAATTGCAGCTTGCCACATCACTGCTCTGCAGCCTGAAATATTCTTTGGCGGACACTTCCTGGTTTTTTTTTTTATTTCGATGTTATTATATTGCTGCAACACCCACCGCCTACTGCTGGCTGTGTGAATGTACAAGGTGCAACAACGAATTCCGCTTGCCACATGTACGAGCCGAGCTGGAAATCGCTTTAAACGGCACTTGAGCTCATAGCTCTTGCTGGCAGCCGTCGTTTATGACTCTGTTTTGTGGCCAAAACGGAAAATAGAGATATATATTCATTATGAGGGGGTGGGCTGGAGATTGCTTTCCGCTATGGCCGACTCCATAAATGTTTATGGCAGTGGATGCACATGCCGACTAATTAATTCCAACTCGAATTCGAATCCACTCTCACCTGGGGAGGCATCTTTATGGCTCGCCCTTGGGCGGCTGAACTTTCCATGGCCAGATAAGAGCTGTCGCTCCGATTAGATTACCCATTAAATTATAATCCACATATACTCGCTGATACTGCTGATACTAGGGTATATATAGTCTTCCGATAATGGCAAGCATCACGATTTCTAAAAATATGGCTAGTGCTTGTCAGAGTTAATTTTGGTTCAATTGAGAGCTTCATTTTGTGGCCTAAACGCCAGGCATGCGAGAGCCTACCACCTGATGATAATCCAGCCATTAAACCCGTTCCTTCTTCCATGCAAATATCGAAACAAAGTCACCTGTCGCTCGAGTGCCTCGTTATAACTGACCAGAGCAATAAAGGCCAAAACCAAGCTCTCAAAAGCAACAAAGTCTGCTCGGCTGGAGAAAGAAGAAAGCAAACTGGGTTAAATTCCATTCAAAGCCGGCTCATTCAGGCTGGTTCTGGCCGAGAGTGGGAATGGGAATGACCAGAAGTTGGTAGTAGTGTGGCAGCGTGGTAGCAACACCTCTCGCTTCGACTAATATTTGTCTTACATGGTTTTAGCCGACATTTGTCGTGCGTAGTGCTTGGGTTCGCATAGCGGCGTGAAAAACGCGCGAGCCAGCCACTGGGCTGGCCAGAACACGTTTTGGCTCTGACATTGTACCGCTAACTCGTGTTGCTTCAACATGTTGCTGCTGCACTTGAAGAAAAAACTTGATCTTAAGTCAGGTTATACCGAAAAGTGTGCAGAAATGAAGGCATTTCAGTCTCTAGTCTCTCCAATCTTTGGTTTTTATTTCCCAGTGCATCTGAAAGATGACTGACCAGGCCTAGTGCTTCTTTAAGTGAATGAGTAAAAAGCCCCAACTGTAAACCGCATTAAGTATTTGTTAACCAGCTAAACGAAACTCAGCCTCAGTCTCGGCGTCGTGGAAATAGCTGGAATATTTTCTCCGATCGGCAGCCGGTGCAAGTCAGAGGCAGATCGAATGTCACACGTGTGCCCCATGCCGCGTCCGTTTGGCCAAAACGCGTTTTCGGCCAACAAATACATGCAAGAGAGCGGATCAGGCAACCGGCCAAAAGCTGAAATGTCAGTGCGAGCCCGACTGGTTTCGGTTTTTTGGCCTTTTGGTCAAAAAGGATGTTTTTTTGGCGAGGTGGTGCGGCAACTTTCGTTGCTTTGGTTGTGTTTTGTTTCCGCAACCGCCATTTTATTGTAAACGTTGTTATTTTCATTTTTTTTCCATCTTAACTGAAAGTGAAAATACGAGTATTTACGGCAAAAGGCAAGAAATTTGTTTGCATGCCGAGATGATGCCCGTTGACATAACCATCGATGCGATGCAATGAGATGCGGATGACTCTCAGCTGGACATGGAAACTGGTTAAGTAATAATCGTTGGAGGTGCACAGAACGGATGACTTTCGGTTATTGGCAGGCCGGCTTCTTTTGCGTCTTAAAGTTTGGCATTGTTTGCTTGGCAAATGATATTTTAAAAGCCTTTCCATGCTCTTAAACAAGCAAACAAAACCAAGAAGTATACAATTGTTTTGCTGTTTACCCTCCGAGATTGTTTATCAAACGAGAATCGCTGGAAAGTGTGAATGAATTTCGAGAAAACTATAGATTAGATTTCCCCAACCATCTAATCGTATGGAGCTTTTAGAATCCATATTCACTTTCCCACACACGACGACCGACCTGGACCATGAATGGAGGCTTCTTTCACTTCGTAATTGATTATTTGGGAGGCCCATCGACGTGCTATGATGTATGGGCATACATGGTTGTGCCGGTAATTCTTTTCTCACGTCATTGCTGGCCTAAACGCTTTTCAATAAAAGACCGCACTCTTTGAAGCTGGCCGCCCAGCGAAAGATCAATCCACACATTGTGTGTGAGTTGAGAGTTCTCTTTCATTTTTTTAGCACAGTTGCAGGCCCAGTCAGTGGACTTAGGAACTTGGAACGACGTGCCACTTTTTGGTCCACTGCACTGGCCGGCATTCGCTTTGTCCGCCGCACGAACAGTTCGAGCATTTTTGGATAAATACACGTACTGGGCATGCATTTTGTAGGAACTGGGCTCTTTTCATCTGCAGCGCTCATTAGGCGCTTCTAAAATGCATTTAATGGTTTAATTGTTGAGGCAAACAGTCATGGGAGTGGCTCGTTTGATGAGGCACACTGCCAGGTAGTAGAACATAGAAATCAATTCAACAAACTCAGAGAAGCCTTTAATCTTTATTCATAATAGTCACGCACTACAAGGCCTACTAATATCCTATCCTACCTGCAAAGATTTAAGATCCCAGATCGATAGTATAAGGAACCTTATACCCAAATATATTTCTTGTCAATCTAGCTGGGTGTGTCAGCATTATGAGGCCTTTTCGCATTTATTGCGGAAAACCCACATAAAGTATAAACATATTGAAAGCTCTTGGAGTGGGGCTGGGCAGATAAGCAAATGAGTGGCTGACATGAGGAGCCGGCCGAAATGGCCGAAAATAAAGTGACACAAAGCGGAAATCGAATTCTGAGCCGAGTTAAGAATCTTGGCCACATTCGCCAGCTATTTTTCAGCGTCTTAATCCCCTCGAGGTTCCCCCACTTTTGATAGCCAGACAATGGGGTAAACAACTTGAGACCGGGGACCGCCGTGAATTGGACTTTGGCCCCATGGGCGTGAGCAAATAGCAAACGCAAAACGCGGCAACAGAAACTTCATAAATTTGTTAACACCGACGCAGAGACATACATAGGGGAAAATAGGGGCCAGCCAGCCCAGAGCCAAAATGAGCTAAAAGCGCAACAGGACAATAAAGAATGACAATGACTTGGTTACGACTTGGTCGGCGTCGTGTGTGTCACCCACGCACACGTGGCTCCAGGCCCCGATTCCCATTCCCAAGTCCCATATCCCATATCCATTCAGCATATCAACTTACTCACCTACCGACGGACACTACTTGAGGTGGAGCTCTGGCCAGAAGGAAACTTAATTTTCTGTCATTAGTGGAGGAGCGACTCAGGGAATAGAAGTGCCAGCCAGCTGGCTTTCGTTGTTTGTTATTCTTTATGGCTTAAAAATAGAATACAATTTGAGAAGAGTTGAGCCGCGGTAACGTCTCCGGGCTATTTATTTAAGTGAATTGTGAATAATGTTGTCTGGCGCCGGCACAGACCGACCAGCCGCTAAAAACCGAGAAAAATACTCAACAGTGAGCCATTTATTTAAATAGTTACTTGAGATAAGTAAAAACAAGTAATTTCTTTAAATGTTTTCCTGATAATAAAGTGAGTAAGATTTTGGGAATGTTTTAAACTTGAGATATATATACTGAAGGTCTTTTATTAGTTATAAGCTTTATGACCAGTGTATAGAAATTACATTTAACCCCTTTTTGTGGGAAAGAGGGAGCACCTCCACAACCATAACCCTCCATTAAAGGCAAATTCAATTTACAATTTTAATTGTGATTGCAGACAGCTAACCACACCGAGACGAGTTTATTGATTTTTCATTTGGTCTGCAAAACCACTCGGCTTGTTGTCTCACTGGTCCCGATGCAATTATCCGGCCCGGGACTCGATATTTGTTTTGCACTCGCTGGCAACTTTCCTCGCGAACTTGACCCTGGAACTGAAATACCTGGTTTTGTTAGCCATGTCCTCCCAACGAGCACGTACACAGACGACTCGACTGATTGCTCTTGAATTGTCAACACAGACGATTTATGGATCTGCCGCTCACTTACACTATATAATATATATTATACTACCCGTATATAAAAAATCATGTTTCTGATTAGCCGTTTTGGATATGTTTTCTAGGTCACACATCGTACGACCGGGCAGGTGATGGTCCTGAAGATGAATCAGCTGCGGGCCAACCGGCCGAATATGCTGCGAGAAGTCCAGCTGCTAAATAAGCTATCGCATGCGAATATATTGAGGTAAGTTGAGACAACTCTAATACTCTCATCGCTTAAGAACGTTGCTATAAATACAGAAAACTATTCTAATCGTCAGTAAACAAAGGATTTGAGATTAATGGGTCAATGCCATGTCCAGATTCGTGATTCATCTCCGCTTTTAATTGCAATCTTGACTCTGGGACTCTGAAAGGTTTATGAATGATGGCTGTTGTTTCCATATATATGCTCCCTTTTCTTGATTTGTGGTGATCATGTGCCCCGATGTGTTTACGCATTCAGTTCACACCTCCCCGCGAATTGGTCATTTATTTGAGTCGATTGCGTAAACAGTTTAATGGGCTTATAGTATTTCGGATTCCACGCAAATAATGATGATGTTCTGGCCGTCGGTTTAATTCATTGTCGCATATATTAAGCACAAGTACCCACTGGATGGGGGAACAATACTGACCTATCATAAAACCTATCGTACTGTGGGATGATTCACTCACTTGATGCTGACAGCTATACTGACATCATTATGGAAATCATTTTTTATGGAAATTTGAAAGTAATTCTAAACAAATATTTACTGCATATCGAAATGAGATTGCTTTGTTGTTTGTTATTATTTTGGCGGTTTGTTTATTTTTTCGACTGGCCATTTGGCATTTCGAGTTCAGAGCGGTTCAAGTCCAAATTGCGGCCCAAAACAGTTCCGATGCCCGACAAAAGGTCAAGTTCAGGGGCTGCTGTTGTTGCACTGGCTGGCTGTAATTACCTTGGCAGTGACCAGGTGTGTGTGCTATCCCCCCAGCACCAGTACCAGCACTCTCACGGTCACAAAAAAGTGCTGATGTAATTGACGGAATGAGTGGTGGCGCGAAAAGCCAACTCTCAACACCAACTGGCTAAGGCTAAGGCTAAGGCTCTCCTCGGGGGGATAGTCATGACATTGTTGTCTGGCTTGACTAGATTTAATTGCCAAGCTGCGTAGCTCACTCACTGGCAGTGATTTTTTTGATTTTGGCTTGATTTATACTTTAGCTTTTTTCCGTTTGCAATCATCACGTGACTGCACGCAACAATGACTGTCTGATGCCAGCCAGCGCCTTCAATTGTATGCAATTCTGAGGGACTTTTTTCCAGTTTCTATTTTCCTATTTTAGCTATTTTTTCCGCAAGCTGCCAGCCAGACCAGTCCATTTTGCACCGCCCATCTTTTCCTGTATATCCATGAATATGCAATTTCTGGCTTAGCCTTAGACTGGCTGCGACCCCGCCCTTTCATTAACAATGTTAACACCCCGGCGAAATGGCTCAGATGAAGTGTTGTCTTTCATTAGACACCATTCTTGCTTCCCACAACATTGTTTGGAGGATTACTGGCTGCAGTCCAAACTTTAACCTCGAAATCCAGGCGGAGGAGCACACCTGATTTTTATGACATCTGTCATCATCCCCGCCGGTTGGGGAGTGAAACGTGCAGCGAATCATAGCCGGAGTATTAAATGCTCTGGCCAACTTATTTCGCTGTGTGCCTAGCTCGTTGAGAGATGGATTTGGGTCAGCGGAACAGCCAGCCATCCAACCAGCCAGGCAACACACACAATTCTACAAAGGCGAATGCAGCTGCCAACTTTTCTTTATTCGTGGGCATTAAATGAAAATTCTGAAAAGTCTGGAATGCGGCTATGGCGCCATAGGCCGACTGGATAGTGAAATTAAAATGCAGCCACACGCATATAGGTCTTTGTTTTTATTGGTCCCCAGCAGCCACTAACCCACTAACTACAAAGAAACAAAGCCTTATGATTGAGAATATATGGCGAGAGTCTGTAATGACAAATTATAGGCCACTAGAATCTATATTTCTTGAGAGGCCATTCCAATTAAGTTATATTTGATGAGGATTTAATGCCTCCTAGTTAGGCCTTATGACGGCCCTGCCTAGATCCCCCAATTGGGCTTTTATCAGTGACGTGGATCGGCGAACCCTCCACTCCCAACTAACTTGGCTGACTGACTAGCCGACTTGACTGGCAGTTAGTTAGGCGCTGCTCTTGTTGGCGGGCATGTTTAATGATGCTTAACGATCGCGGCTGTCGGCTAACTGTCAAATCCTAACAGCCACACCGCTGGGCGTCCATGCCGATCTGGCACCTCCCATGGATCGCTCGGCTGCTCCCCGGCTGGCTAATGAAGCCTATTGATTGGCTTTACCGTTGCATCTCCCGAGCATTACCGATCCTAATGCTAATTCTAATGCAGCCGGGCATCAATAGAACTAATCTTTGGCGGGTGGGCTGATTGCTTCGTTGTTGAGTAATTGAAACCACCTTTCTAGCCGGCAGCAGGCGGCCAGCAGCGGGCCGCACTCGAGTCGTACACCCACTCACGCCCGTATGGGTGACTTATTGGCCACAAGCCTGAAACTGAAACTGAAACTCTCTCACAGCCGACATGTATGTATTTTTTATGGGCTTATCACGCGCCCGCCGTAATGCGGAATGTCGCACAATGAGAACGGGCCAAGTCAGGCAATTGCATTGCAACTGCAACTGCCCCTGCAACACCCACCCACCCACATATAGCCGCTCCCATAAAGCCCACAACTTGAAATATAGTCTATGCACTGTGAAAATTAGTTTAAAGATTGAATCATTTTTCAAATATAATAACTCTTAATGTTGAAACCAATTATTTTTAATAAATGACCAAGAATTCTTTTGGAGAAATTCTTTAGCTTTCTAGAAATTAAAAAATCTTTTGAGAAATGTATCTTGGTTTCTGCCAAAAATTTTCACTCAAGTGTAACCCAAATATAGATTTTTTCGAGTGCACTGCCTGCATTGTTTGACTCACAAATCTCATTGCTGGAGTCGGCTTCCATAGAGTGCCTTTCGCGAATTGTAAACACACTGTGATGACGACGTTGGCGCCGGTGGTTCTCTGCTCTGGTTTGCAGTTGCTGTTTTATTAACTCCACATGTGTAGCATTTGTTCGGAGGAAGCACAAACATGTTGCCTTTGGCTTAAAGCCATTTAACGCGACTAAGCCCGGCCAGACATGTCACAGTTCTCGGGCCGAGTCATTACGTTTGTAAACAATGGCAGAAATTCCGCCTGGCATGGCGGCAGTTGATCTTTGCGCCTCACTGAGATGCTAAGCAGGTGATAAGTTGTGGGCAAATGTTGACAAATTGTTGGCATGCGAAAGTGCTCGAGGGTTAATGACTCCACTACCGCGCAGAAGAGGTGTTAGGGTTCCAGCTGCAACTCACTGGTGACCCCGATTCAGGGCTGAGAGGCAGAGTAGCTTGTGCAATCGCCTATTAATAGACGCCGGCCCAAGAGATTGCACTAAGGTCAGATTGCACTTAATTGATTGTGTCGATAGCCAGTCGCTCGACCCACTCATGTTGCCCGATGATGGGTCCCACTGACGTGAAGGTCGTCTGTGGTGAGGGGGATAGTGGGCACTCAGAGAACCGACTATAAACCCAGAGACTATAAACTACAATCTATGAATGGGTTTTCTAAAGATTTTCTCGGAGTGTGCTCGTGTAGAGGCTATATGTTCGGCGGCGGCGGCTTCTGCCTTTTTCGAGGGGGCCACTGCACATTGTTGTCTCGGCCATTATTCGTATTTGTCTTGGCTTGATTTGTGTGTTGGCGGCTCGTTGCTGTCCCCTTTTATGAAATGCTTGCCAATAAACTGAAATCGTTGGCCTTGAAACGAACGGGCGCCCAGTGGCGGCGGCGCATTGTCAGGCTAATGAAAAGATTGTCGAGAACCGTCGAAAATTGTTGACAATTTAATGAGCAAGAGGTTGCAAATTGGCCGTTCATTTAGCAGAAGCAGACTATATACAATTATTCATTTAATTGAGGATTTAGCATCTACGGTCTAGAGTACCGAGAAGAGTCCCTAACATCAAACAGCTCCTGGTTTGGCCTGTTTCAAGCAACCAGTGCTGCAGCAACACCTGAAAGAGAGCGTGTCATGATTGCGGCCACATAAACATTTCTTTTTATTGCCTAATGGATACACGAGCGACTGCCAGACTGGTCGACTGCTGGCTTGCATTGCACTTTTATCAGCGCAGCATTTCATGTTTACCCACCGATCCGATCCGATCCTCAACCGGCGATAGATACTTGTACGTACGACAAGTATCTGTATCTGTAATTGAAGCTGCCACAGCCAAGAAAGCTAAATTGGGTTAATTTCTGATTGATGATCAACATGGCCCGGTAAATACTCCTCGAGCAATTTCATTAAGCAGCTTGTTTCGTCGCACCGCCCGAGATCAGGTTGTACGATCTGGATCGAAGCGTTAGAATTGACGTCAAAGGAGAGACCTCTTTTGCATCACGGATTTCGGCTTCCGAGAGTCTATTTATAGAGCATAGGTGGGCGATATTTTTAGACTAGGAGTACATGAAAGATTTGCATTCATAAACTGCCGGCAGTCCACACCTCATCTTTGTACTGGTGGCACTCTGTTTATTATTTCTGTTTTTGCCTTCGAATGCCAAAAACTGAGCGCTGACCCAAAACTGGGGCGGGTGGTGGTGCTACATTATGTATTTTTTTTTTTTCAGCTTTTTATTTATTTTGGTAATGCTTTATGTCTGCCATCAAGACAACAACAAAAGGCGAGTAAATAAAAAAACTAAAGAAACGCATGGGGATGGGGATGGAGACGCAATTGCAAGTCATTGAACTCACAATGTTGCATTGTGTTGCTGCTCTGTAAGTGCTAACACATGTAAAAATCCAATCCGAACAGATCCGAGAAATATAAAGAAGAGCACAAGGATTGATGTTCCCCAAAAAAAAAAAATGAGTAATATGTATCTCACAATGGGCCCCGAGACAGATGCAGATACAAAGATACACAGATACAGATTGGAATTTAATGAGCTGCATTCGGCATTCCATTTGAATCCATCCGTTTTTTAGTTGCGTGCCGTGCCGGGCCTGCTGTGTGCAATGTAACAAGTTTCTTGACAGCAATTACTCGCCACAGCCATGCCTCATTGCTTCGCATTCGCTCGGATTTGGTTTATCTTCAGGCCTGCTATTTTGTCAGCATAAGTCGCATATGTAATTGTCAACTTCCGCATGAAAAAAATAAAGCCATAAAATGGTAAATAAACGTGTCAGGCCGTTGTCCCATAAAACATCTTTCACCCAAATGGTATGGTGAGGCGGCTGCGGCTCTTGGCTCGCCAGCCAACATTCACTTCCAATTTGCGTCTGCCGCTGCGTTTGGCCATTGTCTTTTGTTGTTTTGAAATTATGTCATCGACTTTCAATCAATTTCAATACACTTCAATCAATTTTGCACAACAAAAAGGCAAACATTAGATATTCAGATTTATGCAACACCCATGCAGCCACCAGTGGCGCTTTCTTTTCGGCGGGGGGGGAGGCCCAGAAAAATCGGTCAGCAGTTAAAACAAGAAGAGGAAGTAACAAGCAACAGTTGCTGCTGCTATTCTGGCTGCTGCAGCTGCAATCTGCATAATTTTCGCATCACGTTTTGCATATTTTTCTAATTGAAAACCAAATTCAATCATTTCATTTCGAAATGCTCTGTTGTTACTCCGCCGGTCCGTCAGTCCGCCGCCAGTCGCCAAATGCCGAATGGTAATTGCAGTTGGCAGCATTTAGGAGCATTTATAACGCCCACAGCCACGCCCCTTGTTTGGGCTTGAGATTGGACCAGGGCTTGGGCTTCAGCTTGGGTTTGGGTTTGGGCCATTTGTTGTTTGGCTAAAAGCAAGCTTTGTTGGTTTTGTGTCAACCTTTTAACCTCCGATCGTGCTGCTGCTCTTGCAACTGCAGTTGCAGTCTCTGTTGCAGTTGCTGTTGCAGTTGCTGTTGCTGCTGCTGCTACTCCTGTAGTTGTTGATGTTGTGGTAATAATTTTCAATTAAGCGCAAAATGCTTTTATGCTCCAGTTCGATTTGCCAACATTAAATGCCTCCGAGATTGCAACATCATACGAGAGTGAAAGAATTCCGATCGGGATTGGGATCGGGATTTTGCATTTAACCAGTCAGAGGTAGCTTGGCCAGAGGCATTGGAACTCGAGCTGGACTCCGGATCGATAGAGCGTCTGAGCAGAGTCTGGGAAACCAATTGGCGCGGTCTCAAAGCAGAGAGAAACGTGCAAACGTGTCAATGTATGGTTTTCATTGCAGAGACTTAGTTGCAAAGAGAAAAGCCGGCCAGCCGTTTCCCGAGAAAACTCGGCGGCAATGCTTGCTACCAATACTGTTACCAAGCAAAGCGCAGCACATTTCAATTTCGTTAAGTAGAGAGGAAAAACTGGCTAAAAACAAAAACGAAAAAAAAGAACAAATTGAAAATCTAAATGCTGTCAGAACAATGCATCGGCAGTTGCAGAGGCGCAGAAAAGGTTTATAGCCGCTTGAGTAGTTCTCGCTTCCTGCTTGGCTTCTGCATCGTCTCCTTTGGCTCTTTCAAGAGGGCGAAGGCTTACACAGAGAGAAATTATGCCAAATAGTAGATGAGTTCAGCCAGAAGTTTACTCCAAGTGCCATACTAAGAGTGTATTCATTTCCTGCTGCAAGCTCAGCACAGAATGCCCTTCGGATAGACTCGACACCTTTGGTAGAATCCCAGGGACTTCTCCTTTCAGGCCCGACTACTGATTTGCATTTCCAGCCAATTGGACGTCGAGGGGGTTGACGAACCCGGCACGCCCTCAGCATTAAGCTTTGTTTTCGCTTCTGATAATTAATGAATCTTTTTGCGTTCCCAAAAATAACAACACTCTGCACCCCGACTGATGAATGCGAAATAAATTAATCGCCCAATTAACAACTGCTCTTCGTGCAATCGAACCTTGTCGACAGACTGCTTTTTTTGCGGTAGCCACTTTCATTTTTTACCCGCGGATTTGCTTACTTCTTCTGGCTTTTGTTTTTGGGGGAAAGGTGGAACGATATAAGCGAGACCTTAACCCTTAAATTAAGTCATTTCTGTCAACAGATCGCTTCTCCAAAAGGCAGGTCGGGTCGAGTGCACATTAGAGGTGTTTACGGGCGGGAAAGCCGATTAATGTAAGCCGCTAATGGGCAGATGGAGAGTGGGCAGGGGCACTCTCTCGAGGCGCTAATCGTGCCTCACGCAGGGAAATAAATTGAATTAGAACCGTAAATCCCGGCGATGGCCATGCAAATGGAAGTGCGGCCTCCTGCAGCACCCACGGTCACGAACTTCGGAAAGGTAGGAGAGGTAGGTGTGCCGCCGCCTCGTGTTGCAGCACCAGAGAGGATGTGCAGCAGACAAAAAAAAACCCTCTTGCCTCATGCCTCGGGCCAGAGCCCCGCCTGCCTGCCTTCAACACCTGGATGGATGAAAGGGAGTGAGTCCCCGGCTTTTGTGATAACTTCATTTTAGATCCGACCCAAACGGAGCTGAGCTGAGCCCTTGGGCTGTCTGAAGGGCTGACATGTGTCTGCCACAAACTGGCAGGGCAGCTATCAAGCATCTCGAAAGGGTCATGCCCTCTCGGCCAAGACATCTTCATTTTTTATGCCACGTAATAGCCACGGTACAGTTGGAACTTCCCGATGACAGTGTTTTGGTTTTTAATTACAAGGCCCCTTCGGAAAATTCCGCAATCTTTACACTATTATCACCTACACTTATGATAGATTTGGTAAGCACTCTGGCTTATCAATTGCCAAGCTACTTAGGCTTAGGCTTCGATTGGAGGCATGAGGCCATTTACACAAGCTCCACTGCATAACCCTATCTCCTGACTCTCGTGACTGACCTTAGAGATGTCAGCAAAGCTGCCCTCGCAAGCGGTTAGATCCTATCTGGCTGCTGTGATTCCTGACACCCGATATCACTACGTAAGTCAACAAGGCAGGCACTGCAACAGGTGGTGCTTGGGCCGGCAACCCTTTCAAAGCTTGTATGCTAATGCCATCCCTTAGTAGCCCTTCCCCTGGGATTTGGGAACTGTGGTGTTGTTATAACCTTTGATTGTCGTGACGTCACATGTCAGTCACACCCCTGAGACCAGGAGCAGTGCTTCCGTGGGAATGGGAGTGGGAGTGGGGATGTCAAGGATGAGGTGACAGACAGGTTGCGTGCCCGAAGCAATTATCGTTGGCCTGTTCAGCGTTTGCAAAATTTATTAGCGATTTGATGCGTTGCGGTTAAACTAATGAAATTAATTTCTCCAGTAAGTGAAAATTAATGGCCCAAATGGATACATAAACTTCATCGAACCACTTGCCACTAGCCACTTGCTGTTTGGCTTCTTGGCCTGGCAAGTTTGTATAATTTTGAAGAGAATTGCATGGCAGCATGACGGCCGATAAAGCTTATCTGGCACACGGCAGAGTGTTGCCAACAATTTGGCAAATGTTTTGGGCCATGGCTATGACCGTCCGGGCCAGGCCAACTTCTTGGAGCATGTGCCGCAGATAAGCCCGCCGAGCCGATTAGACCCAAAGCCTTATCGGAGCTCTATATGTATTGAACACCTGCACGGGACCTTAGTCACATGCGCCGATCGCTGGGGAATTTAAAAATATATACATCCGCAAGGAAATAATTAATACAAGAGTGGGTATTCCCTACACTAACGTAGGGTATTCGGAAGATGATGCAATCTGGCCGGGTTTCAAAGTTCATTGTCACCTCGGAGCATCGTTGTCAGGCCTGTCTGGCTGCAGTTAACCTTTTTCTTACCTGACTGAACACCCACCTGGGGGGTAGTCAGCCGGAGGCAGACGCATGCGTTGCCATTTTCTTAATAAGCTTACAGTTCCGGCTCCCCAGATGACCTCAACTTGTCCTGTCGCCTGGAACGACTCTGGAGAGTGGCTGGAGTTGAGCTCCTTAGGCTTAGGAGTTGGCGGGAGTCATTGACATTGTGTCTGCGGCCAGGAAGCGGAGATGAGAGATGAGTGCTCTTGTGTGACAGGTCCATTGTTCTTAAATTCCTTGGGAATTCCTGCCCTCTTGTCCTGACCGGCCAGGAGAAACTTTCTCCATTAATTGCGTGCTCCCCGGGTATTGGTGGCTTTGAATTACAATTTCATTCTGCATTGATTCACCCAGAGGGTGGTCTGGTCGATTGCATGTCGCCTGGCGATAAGTTCGGGGCCTTGGTGGAACGGAATTGCAGTTGGAGGCGGCTCCTGTCAGGGTTCCGTGATGGAAAGTGAAACTTATTCCGGCCACGCCGAATAGTTGCAATGCAGTGAAAAGTTTCCCCAGACTAACCCAAAGTGTGTTCTTCTATACCTTGCAGCTTTATGGGCGTCTGCGTGCAGGAGGGCCAACTGCACGCCCTGACCGAGTACATCAACGGCGGCTCCCTGGAGCAGCTGCTGGCCAACAAGGAGGTGGTGCTCAGCGCCACGCAGAAGATAAGACTGGCGCTGGGTATAGCGCGGGGCATGGCCTACGTCCACGACGCCGGCATCTTCCACAGGGATCTGACGAGCAAGGTGAGTACTTCCCAGATGGCTTCCCAAATGGACCTTTTAATTAAGCGGTTCCTTTCAGAACGTGCTTATACGCAATCTGGCCAATGATCAGTACGAAGCCGTCGTGGGTGACTTTGGACTAGCCGCAAAGATACCAGTTAAATCGTAAGTGTCCAGACTTTGAAACTCCAAAAGCTTATTTCTGATAACTGACTTGCTTGCAGCAGAAAATCACGCTTGGAGACCGTCGGCTCGCCGTACTGGGTCAGCCCGGAGTGCCTGAAGGGCCAGTGGTACGACCAGACCAGCGATGTCTTCTCCTTCGGCATCATCCAGTGCGAGATCATCGCCCGCATCGAAGCCGATCCGGACATGATGCCGCGCACTCAATCCTTTGGCCTGGACTACCTGGCCTTTGTCGAGCTCTGTCCCATGGACACGCCACCCGTGTTTCTGCGCCTCGCCTTCTACTGCTGCCTGGTGAGTAATGGATCTTGACCAATCAGAAGCATAATTTAACCATTTATCCTTCTCCTCCAGTACGATCCGAAGAGCAGACCCACTTTCCACGATGCCAGCAAAAAGTTGACGCTTCTGCTGGAGAAGTACGAGCACGAGTCGTCGGCGGGAGCGAGTCCTCTGAGCTCACTCGAGCTGATCAACTGCTCGCCAGGAGGCAGTGACTCGGAGCACGTTGCGGCAACAGCCACGCCACTCACCTCAGCGCCCACCGTAGCCACCATTTGCACGGCTCCGGCGGGTGTGTTGACGCCACGTCACCTGAGGGAAGTGGACGAGGAAGGCTTCCGTTTCCCGAGCAAGAAGTCAGCATCGGCCGCCCTACCAGGCACTCCGAACGGATCCGCCGGCAGCACTGGCTTCGAAGACCACATACTTAAGTCGCGAGTGCGGCGGGCCACCCAAAAACTGGAGGCCGAGATCCTGCTGCACCGACGCTCGCTGAGCGAGAACATCATCCACTTCCCGATGCACACGTCGCCTAGCGATAAGGCGCGATGCCATCAGATGACGCGCCAGCGCTCCTCCACCCACTCACCAACCCCGCCGAGGCAACTCTCTTCGGTCCAGTTGCCCGCCACTGCTATTCCCGATCCCCCGCCACTCCCGCAACCGGTGCCCGCTGTGCTCACACTCCGCAAGGTGGGCGAAACCATGTGCCTCAAGGATCCACAGTACAAACGGCCGACTGGCAAAGACCACAATGGCTCCAAGCCGAATCCCTTCGAGGCCTTGGCTCAGCTGCGCGGCGTGAAGAAGATTCTAGACGCCAATCCCAAGACCTATGCGGCGGGCGTGGGTGATCTGTTCAGCTCGTGCTTCGAGATGCTGGCTCCGTTCTTCAAAGAACTGGCCGCCATGCAGGGCAAGGCGGTGCCGCAAGGTGCGGGAGCTGGTTCAGCTGAGGGCAGTGATGTGGCAACACAGGCGGCGGCAACGGCAGCCACACCCAGTGAACCAAAGAGTCTGCCTGTTTCGCCACACATGACCCGCAAGTACAGCGCCATCGAGCTTCGACTCCCGCAAAGGATTAGCAATGCTGCCCCGGCAGCGGCAGCGGCCCCTGCCCCTGAACCCAGTTCAGCACCAGCTGCAGAGGAACTCCCCGCGGATGAGGATGATTGTGATGAGTGCAACTCGGAGGGCGAGGATCCCGATGGAGGCGGCAACTGTGCGGATGCGGAGTCCAGCAGTGATGACAGTGCCGTTCGCCCCCCCACCGTGTCGACCGCTCGCAAGTATCGTGCAAACTCCCTGTACACGCATCCGCTCTTTCGGGGCTCCAGCGGCACCAGCCTGAAGAGCAACAGCACCAGCGAGTTCGAAAGTCCGGCTCTGCTGAAGGCCAGTGCCTCGACGCTGACGCTGACGGCCTCCACAGTGGGCGCTTCCAACTCCAACGAGGACCTGACTGACTGCAAAAAATCCAAAGAACAAACGGCTGCCAGCGCCGCAGCCATCACCGCCCTACCTTCACCTACACCCCTCTCCTCGGGCTGCTCGGCTAGATTGGCCGAGACGCCGGCATCCGTGTCCTCCTACACCGACCTAGAGCTGGACGAACTGAAGAATACCTGCGATCTGAGCGAGCTGAAGAACTCCTGTGAACAGCTGCCCTCGAAAACGAATCTTACGCGCCGCGACTCCATCGAAAGTGGCTTCTTCTCGTGCTTCAACGAGGAATCGGATGCTGCCATAACCAACAACAGCTTCGGCCGGCAGTTCAACGGAATGGGATCCCTGGGAATGGGATGTGGCGGCGGCGGCGTGAACAGCAGCAACTGCTGTTACGAGCAGTTGAAGACGCAGCTACTGCTCGACGCAGGAAGTGGCGCCAACAGTGAACTCAAGTACGTATGCCACACACATATGTGACGTCCACAAAATCACAAAACCCACAGTTCAGACTTGTCAGCATTGTATTCGTGGTATACATTGAATAGTTGAAACCATTTCGAAGCACATGCATTGGTGAAGCACTCTTATATAGTGTTGCCTTCATTCTCTGTTTCCTTGAACAAATGTAGTAATGTTAGGATACTTTTTTTTTAATATTCAGGCTAAACTCCACATTAAACTGCGGCATACATATCGAGCCCTAAAACAGAATAACGTAAGTGAAAGTAGTAGGAAAGCATAGACTGTTTATTCGAGGGTTTTGTGGTTTAGACTTAGTGTCTTGTTCAATACTTACTCTTGCATATTATTTCTTTCAGTGATAAGCTGGCGAGTCTGTGTCGATGCTGTTACTACGCTACCTCAACATCCAATGCAGCCGTGACTGCCGCAGCTGCTGCAGCTCAGCAACAACACCACAACCAGCTCCTCAACGACACCTCTTCCACGTCCTCATCTGTGCTGCTAATCGACAACGATCCCTGCGTCCTCGGAGGCAACACCTCGTCCTCTACAGCTTTGGACTCGATGGATGACCTGGACGCCGAGATTGTGCCCGCCCGGCAGGTCCACCAACGCCGCTATACCTGCCACCATGCGCTGCTGGGGGGCAACGGAAGCGATTCTCAAATGGCAGCCACCGCTGGACTCATCAACCGCCTGGCCTTGGATTCAGAGATCCATACGTTGCTCCAGCGCAGCCCATTTGCCACGAACCAGCTGCTGTACTGCAAGAACCGAACCTCCTCCATCTACACCGACAGCTCCGATGACATCAGCAGTCTGGCAGGGTCGGACTCGTTACTCTGGGACGATCGCTCCTTCACGGCGCTGCCTAGTACACGTTCCGCCCAAATAGCCAAGATAGTTGAGTACTTCGAGCGGAAGCGGCAGGACTCCTCGCCACCGTCGATGCATCATCGGACCGGAAACGGAACTGTGGCCGCCGCCGTGGCTGCATCGGCCCTGGGATCCAACTACCTCTCGTACGAGTCGCGCCGCTATTCGGACTTTAAGCGGCACCTGAACGCAGATGCCCTGTGCTTCGACTTGGACAAGAAGCCGGCCCAGCAGCGGATGATGGTGTGCGAGGGGGCCGTTAAATCGAAGCTGCCGCTCTTCGACAAGAAAAAACAACAGCAGGGCGGCTAAGGGACGGGATATACATAAGCTCATTCGTTCAGTCACCTTGTTAGATTCATTGAGATTTTTATCCTCATACCCGATTCCTTCACATCTGGCAGCCACGCATGCTAACAATACAGAATAGTTTGTCCACAAAAGTTTGTTAGTTTCCGATGCCTGAAAAGTGTACTTTAGTTGATAGTTTTATTTCCTTATAATGTCATGTGTATAGAGAGCAATTTCAAATAAGCAAAACTGTTCTACTAAATTTGGTCATGCCCTTAACTAACCGTAAGAGAAACCTTTTCGTTTGTATCAGTTGGAAAGTGTGTCTAATTATCATAAACATGCAATTGCATATATTATACATAAACATAATCATATGTCGTACTGGTTCCTAGTCTTTCAAATTTACATCGCTATATATTATGCTAAATTAGCTAAGTGAGTATGCTAGAAACCAATCTTGGAAAGTATTTATTCTTATTAATTAAAAATCTGTCACTGGTATACTCCTACGAAATGGCAAAGCTGTTTTCTATACATACAATATTATTATTATTACTACAATTATCGCTATATTTATTTGATTTTGTTTAAAACTCTGTATAAAATGATTATGTTTAAAATACAATACAAATATACACATATACTTTAAATGGCATATTGCAATACATACATTTTAACGGTAGCAAGTATTTACGATGTAAGATCAAAGATAAATATCTATAAAGACCTGTCGACTTGAGGTTGTAAGACTTGAATCGGTTTTATCATCGAAAATTGTACATATTTATGGTCCCGAGAACCGAGAAAAATTGTATCTGGCGCTCTCCGACCGCCAAAATTATGATACTTTATTTTTAAATGCCCATGTTAGTAATACGCGGTTATCGGCATTACAAATAAATACTAATGTATACATAAAAAAAAAATATCCTGAATAGTGTTTTATCAGGTATGACTTCTGGTTTTCCCGAATTATTATCGTAAACACACATATTCCAACGAAACTATTCGACTTATATGGAATCTGTCTGCAATTAGACTTCAATTATATAACATATTGCAAATGCAAGGCGAAGACTGAGCCGCCGTTTCCGATTGGCTAGTAGTTTTCATTATTAAATAAATGATAGAAAAAATATACCCGACAATTGGTTATATTAACAAATGAAATCATTAGAAATTAGGGGCTCTAACTTACTTTACCAACATAGGCACTGTCAAACAGAAACATTAAATAAGGAAATAGACTTTCGCGGCAGCTGTAAATAAAACCCGATTTGTGTACATACGATATGACACACTAAGCGAAGATTGTTAAGAAACGTAAGTCGTCCATTTGATTATAACACTTCAACCTCATTGCATCGTCTTGTTAAATGGGTACTAAGTAACGCCAAACAAAAAAGAATCATGAATTTAAAATTCGTTTCCGGTTGCCAATCAAACATTTTAATGCACTTTCCGACAAAGGTCGATCATAAATAAGTATTATATAAATATGTATACATGTATTATCAACATTGAAATCGCAGTCCATCCCAGACATCTAAGATCAGTTTTGGTTTTATCATAAAGTGCCACAAGATCCAAGAACAAAACCTTTTGGCAAAACCATAAATTGTACTCGTATAATAAAGATACTGATATAGAAAACGTAAATACTTTGTTTCAAATTATAATTTTTAAGAAACTTAGGTTTTGGGGGAACAAATTTTGAAAATTAAAAACGCCAAAAAGTATGCCATTAATATTTTAGACCCATGTAAAATATATTTACATCGGTAGCCGTTTTTTTTACTTCTTCGTTGCACGAACATTTTTTGTTTGTTTCAGCTATGATGTATTAGCGATTAAAATAACTTGTACAATATATATTCTTGATCAGCATCGTCTCTAGATTTTATTTTTATCTTTTTTTTTTTTTTAAATCCTATATCCAGGGGATAAGCGAATATATCCTGGAAATATGGAAAATATCCATATAACTAAATACAATTCAACACCTCTATTTAACTTCAGGTATACCATATTCAGCTTCGCCCGAATCAAGCTTTCTCATGTTGTTTGCTATGTTTTGGGTTGTTTTTGAATAACCATCAGTGATAAAATCAGTGATTTGATCAAAATATTATTGTTTGCTTGTTTAGTTTTAAATAACCAAGTATAATTACTATTAATACCGCGTGTATATTCTCTAGCCAAACCATATAAAACCCCATTCTCGACCAAAGCGCATTCCAAATAAAATGTAACGATGGCGTTTGTCAAATCTATAGTTTTAAATATCTTATTCATTCTGAAATTTGTGAATAATTCTGTGCAAACGACTTACGACTTCACATTAGAAGAAGAAGAAGTTTTTTCAGAATGTCAAGAAAAGCACCCAGAATACCTCAACATGGATCAAATGTTAGATTTTTCACACACCTCCTTTTCCATGAGTGAAGAAGGCGTATCAGTGGAAGGTAATATGACTTTTTGCTGGGACATAGATCCTAAAGATCGACTAGAGGTAAGTAGGAAACAGGCTTTTGTTATTATGTGATTCATATAGGAATTTCAGGCTTCAACTTCAGTTTCCTACTTTGATCGTGGAAGTTGGCAAGCTACTGTTCTTAATATTAAATACAAGGATTTTTGCGTCTCCATGTTCGACCCCAAACAATTTTGGTACAAATTTTGGACGAAACATGTTCGAAATGCCGAGTATGCAATGAAAGTGTGCCCCCTACCTGGAGTAAGTATCAAACAGTTAAACTGAAAGTATCTCCCAAAGTATATTTTAAAACAGATAACATTTGTATTGGAACCGTATACACTGAATCTACAATTCGGGTTTGACGTGCCATTAAAACCAGGACGTTACAAGATTGTACTTCTCTTCTCGGCAATAGATGTTGACGGTAAGGTGCGTGATAAAAAAATTTGTGCAGAGATAAGAGGTTCCTTTATGAAATAATTTTCATTTGTGTTTTTCTTTTTTGAAGACAATAGCGATGATAAATTGTAAATGTTTTCAAGTATTAATAAAACATGGACTTAGTTTGTACTAAACCAGAATACATTTAATAAAAGAAAATACAATGTTTGGGACTTAACCAAAAAATTATTTCTTTGGCACTTCCCTTAACGCCCCCATAATAACGGGCGGAGTCGAAGTTTATATACCTTTGCAGTTCATATTCATATTATAAAATACTATCGGATCGGATACATACATATATTGAACATTGGATAAAGTTTGCCGATACTTTTGAAAAATTCATTATTATAATAATTATTATTCGATTTATATATTAATTAATAATATATAATAATAATTAATAATAATAATAATAATAATAATAATAATAATAATATTTATAATATTTATAATTAATTAATATATTAATTATTATTAATTTATTATTCGATTATTATATAAATTATTATTATTATAAATTTGGAAAAAAAACAAAGCTTCTATCTTGAAAACCAGAGTTGGTTCATTTTCGATTTTTTTGTTATATGGCAGCTATAGGACAGTCAGCCGATTCATATGAATCCGACCATTCATGGTAGCTGATAAGCGCATTTTAAATACAATTTTACGATGGGCATAGCCCAAATTATGGTTTTTAAAACCCTATTGATTCTAAATCTTGTGAGTAATTTAGTGCAAACGATTTACGACTTGACATTAGAAGATGAAAAAGTTTTCACAGACTGTCAAGAAAAACTGCCAGAGTACCCTTAGAATAAATTGTTCGATTTCTCAAAAATGTCATTTTTCATGATTAAAGAAGGAGCATCAATTGCAGGTACCATGAAATTTGTCATTAGTCAATAAAGCTGGGACATAGACCCTAAAGATCGAATAGAGGCAAGTATTCAAACAGCTATTTCAGGATCCTTGTTCCATTTCATAAGTTAATCGAGACAGAAAAAAAGAATGATGACAAATTTTAAATCCTCCCAATTACGAATAAAATATTGATTAGGTGTGTAGGAAACATGAATACACTTTGTTCAAAGAAAATAAAATGTTTTTCTTAAAGGAAACCGAACAAAATTGGTAAATTTAACTCGATTTGGAACGGTCGGGATCGATTGACTATCCTGCAGCTGCCATATAAGTGACTGATCGGAAATCCCAAAACTTTGGTACTTTTTCAGTTAGAAGTATGGAAGTTTCAATGGATGCTATTTTTGGTCATCCAATCTTCTGAATTTTATAAAGATAGGTCATCAATACTTTATAGTATATAGTTTAACGATCGAAATTGCATTAATTTTTATGATAATACAGATACAAGCTTGAAAATTAGCCGCAAAATAAATTAACGATCGGAAATAATCGACTTTTTTAAATTTTAAATGACATTTGTAATTTATATGTACAATCTTAACTTTTTAACTGCAAGGGTATATAAACTTCGGCTCCGCTAAATTTTAGCTTTAACAAAAATTTAGTTTTTTTTTTAAACTAAATTATATAAAATAGGATCACATAAATATAAAATTATATTGCTTAATTGGCTGTTTTGTTTAAAAACACCAAGTCTAATTACTGGTATTATGGGGGACATTTTCTCCTGCGGAAACCATATAAAATCAAATTCTCATCCGAATCCCATTCAAAATAATATTTCACGATGGTGACTACTCAAGCCATAGTTTTCACCATCTTTTTCATTCTAAAATTGGTGAATAATTCTCTCCAAACGGTTTACGAATTGGCATTAGAAGAAGAAGAAGTTTTTTCAGAATGTCAAGAAAAGCTCCCAGAATACCTCAACATGGATCAAATGTTAGATTTTTCACACACCTCCTTTTCCATGAGTGAAGAAGGAGTATCAGTGGAAGGTAATATGACTTTTTGCTGGGACATAGATCCTAAAGATCGACTAGAGGTAAGTAGGAAACAGGGCTTTTGTTATTATGTGATTCATATAGGAATTTCAGGCTTCAACTTCAGTTTCCTACTTTGATCGTGGAAGTTGGCAAGCTACTGTTCTTAATATTAAATACAAGGATTTTTGCGTCTCCATGTTCGACCCCAAACAATTTTGGTACCAATTTTGGACGAAACATGTTCTAAATGCCGAGTATTTAATGAAAGTGTGTCCCCTTCCTGGAGTAAGTATCAAACAGACTGTTAAACTGAAAGTACCTCCTAAAGTATATTTTAAAACAGATAACATTTGTATTGGAACCGTATACACTGAATCTACGATTCGGGTTTGACGTGCCATTAAAACCAGGACGTTACAAGATTGTACTTCTCTTCTCGGCAATAGATGTCGACGGTAAAGTGCGTGATAAAAAAATTTGTGCAGAGATAAGAGGTTCCTTTATGAAATAATTTTCATTTTGGTTTTTCTTTTTCGAAGACAAGGGCGATGATGAATTGTAAATGATTTCAATTATTAATAAAACATGGACTAAGTTTGTACTAAAGCAGAATACATTTATTATAATTTATATTTATATTTATATATATTTATATATATATATATTTATAAATAAAAAATAGAATAAACATTTTTTTTGGGACCTAACCAAAAAATTATTTCTTTGGGACTTCCCTAAACGCCCCCATAATAACGGGCGGAGGGAAAGTTTATATACCTTATACACCAAAAATAGACCGCGTAAAAAATCCCATCTTTTTAACATGAAAAACCTAAAAGTCAAGGTCAAAAGTCAAAAGTCACACTGATAAATTTATATACATATAATTTTATATTTTGCGTGCAAAGTAAAGAAAAAGAATGTGTACAAAGTTTAAAGATGATAGGTTTAAAACTAAAAGATAACTTTAAAACTCGCATAGAAACAGACAGACGCAAATTTTATCGATTTAGAAGATGATCCTGATCAAAAATATATATACTTTATAGGGTCGGAGATGTCTTTCAATCAAGAATTTTTTCCTTTTCATTTTAATATGCCTTCTGACAAATATGAATCATAATAAGCATTTTATATTTAAATTTTAAAAACATATCTTATGAATTATTTGTGAACTCCCAGTCCATCACGGACACATAAGATCAGCTTTGGTTTTATTATTAATCGCCAAGTTCCAAGTTGTTTAATACCATAAATTGTACTCGTATAATAAAGATACTAATAATAAAGATTAATAATAATCAATTATTTTAAATTAACGAATAAAATTTTGTGTGAACTCAAATTTAAAACTTAAAACTTGCTACTTGTGTCGCATTTTCTATACTACCCCTTTTTTTAAGGTTTTGGGTATTTTTAGCTGTTTAGCATCTGAGCAATCTTAATTGGTTGTTTAGTTTCAAAACATTAAGTCTAATTACTATTATTATGGTTATTATTATGGATTACTATTATTAGAATCTCGCGACCAAATCGCATTTTAAATAAAATTTCACGATAAGCATTGGCTAATTTATGGTTTTGAAAACGCTATTGATTCTAAAGCTTGTGATTTATTTAGTGCAATGATGTACGGCTTGACATTAGAAGATGAAAAAGTTTTCTCAGAATGTCAAGAAAAACTGCCAGAGTACCTTAATAATTATTTGTTCGATTTGTCAAAAATGCCCTTTTCCACGAGTAAAGAAGAAGCATTAATTGCAGGTAACATGAAATGTGTCATTTTACAATAAATCAATTACCTATCCTGCAGCTCCCATATAACCGACAGTTATATGGAAGCTAAATAAATCAGATAAAATTATATCACATAAATATATATTTATATTGCTTAATTGGTTGTTTTGCTTAATAACACCAAGCCTAATTACTAGTATTATGGGAGACATTTTTTCTTGCTGAAAGCATATAAAATCCCATTCTCAACCAAAGCCATTTCTGAATAATATTTCACGATGGTAACTACTCAAGCCATAGTTTTTAACATTTTTTTTATTTTGAAATTTGTGAACCATTCTGTTCAAACGGTTTACGAATTGGCATTAGAAGATGAACGAGTTTTCTCAGAATGTCAAGAAAAGCTCCCAGAATACCTTAACATCGATAAATTGTTTGATTTGTCAAAGTGGACCACTACCATGAGTGAAGAAGGAGTATCAGTGGGAGGTAATATGACTTTTTGGTGGGACATAGATCCTAAAGATCGAATAGAGGTAAGTGGAAAAACGCTTTTGTTACTATGTGATTCATACAGGAATTTCAGGCTTCGTGTTCAGTTTCCTACTTTGATCGTGGAAGTTGGCAATCAACAGTTCTTAATATCAAATATAAGGATTTTTGCGTCTCCATGTTCGACCCCAAACAATTTTGGTACAAATTTTGGACTAAATATGTTGTAAATGCCGAATATGTTCAGAAAGTATGTCCCCTACCTGGAGTAAGTATTAAACAGACAGCTAAACTGAATCCACCACCTTATCTATATTTTAAACCAGACAACGCTAATAATGGACCCATATCTGTTGAATTTACAATTTGGCATTGACGCACCATTAAAACAAGGACGTTACAAGATAATAATTCTTATATCGGCGGTAGGTACAGACGGTAAGGCCCGTGACAAAAAAATTTGTACCGAGATAAGGGGTTTGATTTTAAAATAATTTTTGATTGGGACTACCTTATTTGAAGTCAAGAATGATGATGAAACCTTAACCAATTACAACCAATTATTTTCAAAATATGGATTACAATTTTATTGAAAAACAAAAAGCGTTTTATTTTAATAAATCTATGTTTATTTTCCATTTATTCTACATTGGTACACTGTTCTGCTGTGATTACTATTTTAGATTTTTGTTAAACAGAATACAAAAGCTTTTATCGCGTTTTCGACGATTCGGGAGTCCAATGAGAAAGTCCTTAAATGCGCTTTTCAAATCAGACTCGCAAAAGTCGCTGGGATTGCGGTTTGTTGGTGGTCATGGTCTATATATCTGGATGGTGAGCTTATTACCTACGATAAGCTGTAGAACAGAACTAGATTACCACATCGTTAACCTCTAAGTTGAACATCCTTTCCATCATTATCGTGCCCTGGATGTCTCATAAACTTCGAATAAATAATACGAACTAAGTATGGACTAAAATAGATTATGTGGGTTTTATCTAAGCTTCAGACTCCTGGGACCCATGCGGGGCACATTCCGGGGTCCGGCCTGGGCCTTTGGCAGCTCCGCTGACTTGCGAGCTCCATCTTCCTCGTCCTCATTTTCGTCCCCGAAGAGAAGAGCCGCTAGACTCGTTTCAAAGGTGGACTTCTTGCGTTGCGTTGGCTTCGGACTCTCGGCTGGTGAATTGGTGGTGCTGGTGAAAGCAGAGTCCTCAGATTTTGTTACCCCAGGTTGCTGAGTCGTAGAGGTTGTGGTGCTTGTGGAAGAAAAAGAGGACGTTGAGGTTGAACTGCTGGCTAGAAGCACTGGCTTTGTTGTGGTTCCCACAAGTGGCATTGCTTGTGGTTGGTCTTGAGCCGCATTCTTGGCGCCAGCAATCTCATCCTGCTCGATTTGCTCCACATGCTTGTATCCTGGTGGATAGATGGGCTTGAAACCACCCTGCAGTTGTGGCTGGAAACTATCCATGTCCGAATTCTTTTCCGCCGTTAATGCGCTGGCCGTGACCGACTCTTCGGCCACTTTCTTCTCCTCTGTTTCATCCAAATCGGCCCTATTTATTTTATTTTTCTCAAAGATTCCCTGATCTGTGGTGGAGGGAACTATGTTCCAGTTGCTTGGCGCTGCCGGATTCACTGCAGCAGCTCCACTGGCATCACCACCCAGACTCACACTCGGGTAAAACGGAGCCATAAAGTCCTTCTCAAAGTTTTGACCCCGAAGATCAAAGTCGCTGCTCAGTCCTTCTTCAGTTTGGGTATCCTGACGAATCTCATTAATAACTGACGTGGCGAGGTTGATATTGGAGAATTTCTGACCCTGATCGCGGCGGAAGACACTTGGTTCTGTGGGCGTGTAGGCAATAGCAATGGGCGTTTCTGTGCCAGATCCCATAGCTCCGGTGATGATCCTTGGTGCAACAAGTACCCCCGGCACAGCTGCCTGGGAACCGGGGTTGAGTTCCGTAAACGATGGATCGGGCTTCTCGATGGGATACGGGAACTTTTCTTTAGGAGGCAGTGGTTGGGCCTTGTTATGCTGCTGCAGAGATTGAGGCTTTTTGTTCTTCAGGATCGGTTCTTGCGGCTGATCACGAATCACGGAGAAAGGTGTGTTTTGGTATTCTGCTGGGGCAGAAGGTGCTTCTCCCTGCATCTGACCTTTTTCGGCTCCCTTCATTGGGAAAACAACATACAGTCTGCTGGGGTCCAATTTCTGCTGGCTTAGCTTTGAGGCCTCTGCTTCTTGAGGATCGTTGTCGGCCGTAACTTGGATCTCTCCAGCTCCGGTATCATCACCAGGCAGGCTAACTGCCTTCTTCTGTGACTGTAGCATCTGCAGTGTTACCACTGGCTCCAGTTTAGTGTCTTCTACGCCCGTACGATCTTTGGCCGGAGTCACTGGCTGTGGCGGATCGTTAATCACCAGATCCTCTTCCTCGAAATCTGCCGCAGCTTCGGGATCGATTGTTTTGTAGGGTTCTGCTGCCGCCGAAGGAGCATGGCGCTCTGCAAGGTAGCCATCAACGGATCTCAGCGGGCCAGGACCGTGGGGTCGCCTTGGGTACATTTGATCGGGATGGTAGGGCATGTTTTGGCCTCCGTAAGGGGGCAGTCTGTAAACTCTCCTGTTGACTTCGCCTCCTGGCCCAGGGCCGACCGGGTACTCCGAAATACGATTCATGGGATAGCGTTTGTGCAGCATCTGTTGCTGCGGCAATGGCTGGCGACGATGCGCAAAGTGCGGGGGCACAGATGGATTGTATGGACGTTGTGGCTGTTGCTGCTGTGGCAGTCTGATGTTTCCCGGCTCCTGCTTCAAGGCCGGTGGATGCCCGCTAGAGATCTTGGCATTTGGTCGAAACTGTGGCAGTATGTTTGGCAGGTTGTTGGGCCGCGGGCCGTTCTGGGGCTTGCGGTTAAACTCATTGTGGAATGGAGGAGGTGGGCCAAGCGGACGTTTTCCAGGAGTCGGAGGTGCATGCGGTCCTGCCAAGGTGGTCGGGTATCGTGGTGGTGGCTCCATATTCTGCGACGGCTGGTCACCATGACTTGGCTGCTGGGAAGGGAATTTCTAAAGATTTAAAATAGTGTATAATAAAATAATCGTCTAGCTATTGCAATGTATAGTCACTCACCAATGCTGGTTTTTGCTGGTTAAGATTTACCACCTCATGCTGCTGGATCTGCACATTGGCACCACCTGGTGCCACTTCGTCCTGTATCTTGGGGAAAACAACGGGGTTCGAGTTCTGAATCTGCTGCAAGCTGAGGGGTTGAGCGTGGCCATTGATGTGAGGTCCGGCTGGTGGGCCCGGCATTACCGCCGAAGAGGCTAGCTCCACTGACTCCTCACCCTGAGCCGGGAATCGGATGTTGGTGGATACGAGAAGTTCCTTGGTTTCATCGCCCTGAGGTTCTGCTGGAGGAGTAGGAGGTGCTTGCGGAGGCGTGGAAGATTGTGGGTAAGTCGGAGGGGTCTGTTCCTTAACAGGCTTAGCTTGTGGTTTCTTGGATGGTCGCTTGTTGGAACCAATCAACGGCAACTGCTGATACGGACTGGGAGCTTCTGGTGGTGGTTCTTGGTAAGAAGGAGCTGCTGCAGTTGGTAAATTTCCGTTTTGATGGAAATTTGAGTTCTGCTGCACATTTGGCATTTGCTGGAAGCTTGTCGGTGGTGCTGGTTCCTTTGCCGGTCGCTTGATGTTGCCAATGTCCTCGTTAATCACCTGACCATACTGCACTCCGGGCGTGTCCTTCGCAAAAAGCGGCTCCTTTTCCACACTTGGGTGTCCCACGCTCACCTGCTGCACTTGACTACCAAGGACAAACGATGCCGACTGCTGACCAGGTGAGATGACCACGTTATTGATTTGACCTGGCGCCGGTCGGTACTGCATCATATTTGGTTGCTGCACCTGGTAGGACACGTATTCGTTGCTGAAGTTCTCCTGGCTGCCAGAGATCACCTTCTGATCTTTAGGAATGGGACGCTGTGGCTGGGATACTTGACCTCCGGGCTGTTGCATGGCGAAGGGCGATGGCTTAGATGGAGCAATAGGTTCAATGAGGTTGCCCTGGGCGTCAAAGCCTTGATTCTGCTGATAATTGTGAGCCACATTGGACTCCTCTTCTGCCAGACTGTTGAAAATGTCACTAAGACTCATTGGGGGCTTGGAAGGTACAGGAATCTGCGGCTGATTAGGTGGCTGTGGTTGGAGTTGCTGCTGTTGGTGTTGCTGTTGCAAATACTGTTGCTGTTGCTCCACCAAATGCTGCTGCTGTTGTTGCTTTTCCAGTTGTTGCTGGTAGGGGTGTTTCTGCTTTTGCTGTTGCTGCTTTTCCAATTGCAACTGATATTGCTGCTGCTGGTATTGTTGCTCCTGATATTGCTGCTGTTGCTGGAGGTGCTGCTGCTTCTCCAGCTGTTGTTGCTGTTGCTCTTCGGCCTGCGTGTTCTTCTGCCCCAGTGTATGGTACACATCCGCTGGATCCAAGTTGGGGATACCAGTTCCGGGAATCGGACTGAAGGCAGGTGGAGGGGTCGGACCTTCTGTGAAAACCACAGGCGGACTCGTGCTCGAGGTTGTAAACATCTTAGTGGTGGTAGCTGGCTCTGTGGGGAATATCGGCGCCTGGGGTGTAGCGTGGTGGGTGGTCAAGGACACGTCATTGCTGCTAGGTGTCGGTCTTGGCGACGATTTTACCGGACGCTGATCCTCTTGGACAAATGGAGGCCTACTGGGCACTGTCGGTGAGTACTTCTTGGTGGGAACAAACTTTCTACGGGTGGTGCTGGTACGTGGGGGCTGTGGCGTGGTGGAAGCTGCTATCGGAATCGGTCTGCGCGAAGTAGTTGTATATTTGGCAGCTGGACTGGTGGCCTCTGTTGTTGTTGTGGTAGTGGGGCTAGGTCTCCTCGGCGGCAAAGTTCCTCGAGTGGTAGTTGCCGCGGCAGTGGTTGTAGTTGTCGTGGTAGAAGTGGAGCTAGTAGTGCTGCTGCTTGGATAGTAAGCCCCGGCAGTGGGAGTCACAGCAGTAAGTTTCGTAGTTGGGACCGTGAAATAGTTGGAGCTGTGATAGCTGGGCGGAGGCGGGGTGACTGGAGCCACAACCGAGGTCGGCTTCTTGTTTGTCATATAATTCTTGTTGCTGCCCTGATACTTAAGATTGGCATACGAGCTGGAAACCAGGGGATAGACGAACTTTGACGAGGAGTATTTAACTGGCAGGTTCAGGAAGTCATGAATATTGGGTGAACTGGCCCCACTCAGCACCACTTTCTCGTCAGGGTCCACTACTTCATTGACCTCTGGCTGAATTCCCGCTGGTTTCTTGGCGCTAAAGTCCAGCTGCCCTGATATGGGATCCTGACGAGCATAATAGGGCTTTCCCTCGTTGAAAATCTGATTGGGCAGTACGTAACTGGTGGAGATTACGTCTTCCTCGCCAGACACATCGGCGTTTCTGGCCTCCAGAGGCAGCAGGGCCGAAGGAGTCTCTGTGGTTGATTCTCCGCTAACCTTGGCTGTCCCACTCAGCAGGGCCACCAACAGCACCAAACCGATGCTGTAGCTGCCGCTCATTTTGATCGCCTGAAACGAAAAAAAGAGAAAGAAACGCTTTAATTTGAATCGTCGACTGACTAGACCTTCCGCCCAAACAGAAACCACTCTTGTTTTCAAAATCTCCACAAGGCCGCTGTCACTTCAAAAGCTTTGACAACGAACCGCTTCCACGTTTATGGTGCGAAAATTGCAGCCAGTTGCTGACCGAGATTGCTGATGTTTTCTGCCTGGTATCCGAATCCCGACACCAACAGAAAAATCAACAGCAACCACAGCAGCAGCAGCAGCAGCATCAGCAACTGCAATTTGTCAGCGGACCGAGCACCGTAGGTTGGTTTAATTGAGACATGACCGTGTCTGCTTCTGGGCGAGAAGTGTTTTGGCCAAAACAAAGAGCCAGTACTATTCGAATGCCGAGTGTGAATTGCGCCCGCGAATGTGTATTACTGGGCGAGATCGCTTTGATTTTCATAAAAAGCAGCTGCTGCAGCATCAGTTTAAGTTGAGGCCAGCAAGCAAATAAAAGGAAAAAGTGAAATTTTACCAAATGTGAGCAGCCAGTTTTTGCACCGAGTGGAAAACCCGTCTGGGAGTTGTTGCTCGTTGTGGTTGCCCATTGTGGTGGTTATGTCAAACAAGCCAAATGCCAACCGACAACCTAGCCTGACCAACAATCTTGCTGGCTATTGTCTAATGCTTTCCAATATTCTGCCGCCACAAAGAAATCCAAGTTCGAGTGGGCCCACTGTGCTTTCGATTTGAAGCTCTTCGTTTCGATTCGATTCGATACGATTCGGTTTGGCCAGGTCTTCTGCCGTGACAGAAATTCACTTTCAAAAACCCAATTCAACTTTCATTCAATCAAAATACATCGATAGTGTCACCCAGCCAAAATACCCAACGCTAATTATGACTGACTCACCAGCATCGGTAGAAAAAGCAACATCAATGTCAAAAACACTGCTCCAAAGTCAAGGAGCGAGCTAATCGCATCGGCCCGTCAATCAAGCGGGCCAGTAGAAATTTATTCAAAGAGCTGTGGCTGGCTGGGGGTATCTGAGTCGTTTTGGCCAACATGGTTCGTATACGAGCCGCAAGAATCTCAAATGAAAGTGCAATTGCGGCAATTGCCGTGGCTGGTTATTATTATGGTCTAGATTTCCTCTCGATTGCATGCTGCATGTGGCACGAGCAACCGAAACAATTGCGACTTTTATTTGCGGCTCGTTGTGTTACCAACTTTCATTCGAATTGTCAATGGATTGGCCAGTGTACCTTTTAATATTCTTGAAAGCCAGACAAAGTGTTATGCAAATTCTTGGCTCAATTTGGCAAGCAATTCATAAAGCCAACAAACTAGAACCTGTATCAGTAGACTGGCTAACTGGGTAATTGGGTCACAATTTAGGAACTTGTTTACTTTTTCCATCATTTTTTAATGTCCACGTCTTACACAGACAAATACCCAACTGGCCCGACAACACGTTCGCTTTTATCAGTATGCTAATAAAAAAGATCAACCTGCCAGAAGAGAAGCCGAAGAAGAATCTGAGACAGTAGTAGCTGTTAAAGAATCTACTCCGGAGCGTCCTGATTGCAGATGCCCGCATGGCAAATAAAAACCTGTCATTCGTTTCGTCGAACGTTTAATAGCACGCGCTGGCCTCCATGTGTGCGGCAAACGAAAGACTTAAGACACAAACTTCTTGTCTTGTCTTGTTGACAAGCCGTTGAAAACGCGAACGTGCTTTTCATTGCACATCGCAGCCATTCCATGCAGATCAGATTAGCCACGGTTGATTGCCACTTTCCATTATGAATGTCGCCAAAGGAATTTCTGGGCGGCCACCACCACCGCCACTGGCGAAGGCAACATTTTCATTTTCATAATTTACGCATCTGGGTCACTGTGCTAATTGTTTGTAATTATTATTCAATATACGAGGCGCGGAGGCTTTCTTGTCGTGTAGAAAGTGCTAATTTAATTAAATTTAAATACAAAAACGAGTTATAGTCTGTTGCCTTGGTGGCACGCCGAGATATTCAGGGTTCATTGAACCGCTTCGGCAACGCCAACTGACCCAGTTCCTTTCAAAGGAAGTCTTCAGAGGATTATTGGGTTATCACTTCCTTGTCACCTTTTACTTTCACATTACACAATTGGCCGTGGTTGAAGATTAACTCATTTCGCCCGCAGTTCCCACAATTATAATGGCAAAGCTCATAAACACCATAACTTTCCTCAATCCCGCCCGCTGCGAGGTGTCACTCTTAAAAGAAAAGAAGACACCCCGAAAAAGTCGCACGTCTATTACGGACCACAGCAATTAGGTGTAATTTTTAATGGCACAGAAATAGTAGCAATCAAAAGCGTGGTAAACATAATTACAACTACAAAACGAAACACATAATAACGAAAATACTTAAATACTTAATTCCCCCCCGGGGCCATTGTTGACAAAGAGCGGTAGTATAGCCAGCAGCAGGGTCATTAGACAAAGTTCGGAGACCAGACCTCTAGACTGGGCTCTAAACTGTCTCTGGCAAGCTGATTTACCAGGGCGAAGATCGGCGAGGGGTCCAGCGCTTTCCTACGTTTCTTATATTTCTTTCAATGGCATGGCCAGCAGCCGCAGCAGCTGCAACTTTCACTTTTGGCAGCCAAAAATTTCTCGCTCAGCTTCTGAGTGGTGCTGCGCGATGTGGTGCGGCGCCAGAGAGAATTATTTATGGCTTAACGAATTTATGCCTCAACTTTAACCGCAAGCGAAAGAAACGCACAAGCGGCAAAGTAGCCAAACCAGAACGGTAGGACGCAAAATAAAAATAATTAAAATCAGTGAAATTTTTGGTTGTATGTGAGGCAACTTGTTGTAATCCACAAATACCTTCTTGCAGTCGCTGTCGAAGAGTTGCCAGCCGACCGGCGGTCTGGCTCACGTTTTTTGTTTATTTCTTCTGTGAATCAGCCAGGCCGGACCAAGCCAAGAGACCAGACCCCATCCGGGGTACAAAAACTGAAAACCAACAACGGCTGCCGCGGGAGAAGCGGGCAGAAACAGAAACCCGTGTACGTAGCTGACCCCGTTAACGATCATTGGACAAACAGTCAATGGCGAGTACGATGGAATGTGGACGAAGGCTGGTCTTCGTTGAGGAAACCCTATGTTTTTGGCATCCCACTCTCGCCAAGATATTCGAATGCAACAACAAAAATGTGCATATATTTTCGGGATTAGGGTTTTCTTTTATGAGAGCTATTATGCATTTAAATGGACTTTTAAAAACTTCAAAAAATTTGTTTTAGAAATCATTCATAAAGCTACATTCATTTAGATGACCCCAAGCCTTTTTATTCCATGACCACCTGGAATTAGTCATTGGAATTAATTTGCATTTCTTTCTGGCGAAAAACGAAAATGCGAGACAAATTTCACTTTTTAAGGTGCGTAATCGCTCTTGGCCACACACTCACTCACAAATCCCGGGGCTGATCTCCGCGGCGTGGTATTTACGAATAGTGCCAAGTGCACACACCTTGGCTACAGCCCCGTGAGTCATTTGAGTGGTGCAATCTCGAGTGATTTCGAGCGAATTCCCAAAACACCCATGGCCAAGGAAATCCGTGAGCCATGGCTTAAATCGGATTTCCGCTCTCTCGCCGTCGAAGAAAGAAAGTGACGCCCACATGCTAAATGGTGATTAGCATATAGAAATGCATAACCCCATTGGCCAAATCAGGCGGAATTCTTTTGCCCACAAAATAAACAAAATAAAAACGAATAACGACGAATAACTAAAAACTGAAAATCAATAAACCAAAATAGCTAGCGACCGCGTCTATGAATTGGCAACGAAAGTCAAGGCAACGTGCCTCAAATCTTAATTATAATACGCATTCGCAGGTTCTTCAAAGAGAAATGGTGAAATTTGAGCTTGCCTCCGCGCCAGAGTGTGAAGTTCAAGCCAAGAGCACTTCAAATGCCACACACACAATCTCGGAAACTTGAATTTGTTGCTATTATATTGGATTTAATGAAGTCGACGCCAGACGAAATTTACAACAACTTATGGCACCGCACGAGGAAATTATGCGCAGCACACATGAGCAAGCGATATAAATTTTACAATGGAAATGCTATTATTAAATTACTGTCCGAACAATCAAATGGAAACTGGCGGCGCTGTTCAAGTGCTGATTTAAAGAAAAAGCGTACACACCAGCGTTGAGTGACAGCCATGGCGATGGAGCTAAACGCCGCAAAAGTGCAGGTGCATAGAAATTTAAAAATTTCATTTTAAAATATTATAATTTGCAGTTGGGGCTAAATGAATAATTTGAAAATATTTCAAAGATAATTCTCCGAGTGTAGCAGCACGAGTCTGTAGGCTCAAATAAAAAGGAAAGTGCCGAGGATAGCTGGCTAAAAAGACAAATTCAGCGAGCCGCGATAGCACAGATAACCGGGCGATGATTGACTATGTTCGGGGCTGCATGTAGCCCATTTGCAGAGCAGAATCACCTCACGTCTCCGGGCCTGGGAAGCCAATAAATCTTTCAAGGCTGTCAGTTCGTTTTTGGTGGTAGAGTGTGACTTCCTCGGCAAGGAAGAAAATGCCTTATTCGGCCAGATCTTGAACGGGGGAACGCTCATAGGTAATTCGGTTTAGGCCTGCTCCCTCTTCCAGCTCTTTTATGGTCACTTGGCTTTTTGGCTCAGTCGGCTGGTTAATGGAATAGCAATCGCAATATAAATTGCTATTGCAACTGCGCCCGCGCGTGCCATCAAGTAAATGGGTTGGCTCCAAGTTCTGTTTCTCTTTCTGATTCTGAGTCCGCTTATAGCCAACAATATAGTACGATTCTGGTCCGTCGGCCGGCTTGCCAATTTAGGCCGCTGCCGATGACTATAAATCAGGCGGATGACTCCTTTTGGGAACGCTGTTCCGACCTTTTGTGAAAGTAATAAATTAACTAACGGTTGCCCGCCAATTGATCTCGTTATCTCCTCGTCTGTGTATTGAATAATCCGCCGCGGGAGCCCAGTGCATAATAACCAAGATCGTAGCCAACACGCAACCAATCGCGGATCTCATTCGAATTCATTACCAGAATTTCATTTACAGTACTTTACATAACGCCAATGATGGTCAATGAACCTAGCCACATTTTGGTTAGCGAAAAGCGGAATTTCGTAGACATTTTAGCGTCAATTACCAAATAGGTCAAGCGAATTTGACGACTTGAAAGTAAGTCAGCCAGATGCGGACAAAAATAAAAGGTATTTCTTGTGACCAGCAGTTGCTTATTACACATAATTGTTCTACTGAAAGCTGAGCAAGTTTTTGCGTCAAGTGCCATTTTGCAGATGTGCAAGGGTGGCCGACGGCAAAAAAAAAAAACAGACGCAGCGAGTGAAGAAGTCTCGAACAAAAGACTTAGGGCACAAACTCGAGTGGGTTGTTGGGCTTGCCCTGATTTCCAGCCGGTGACCAGCAGCTGCAGTTGGCTGGGTCGTCTTCCCCGTTTTTGTCGAGTGCAGCATGCTAATTAGCTGTAACCGTAATGGCCGACATGCATTCCTAACCGCTTAACCCACAAACCTCACCCGTAAAACGGTTGATATCCTTGTTCAAATATTCCACAAATAAACTGTTTGTTTTCAATTCTTTTGTTTAAATAATAAAGTTCACAGAGCCACAAAACACACACGGAGAGAAAGGTACTGAGACTACACACAAATTACCGTTTTTGCGATTTCCGTTGCCGATGCCGTACGAAATTCGATTCAATTTTCCAAACACGTCTCGCACTTTTCTTTTCTCTCAGGTTCAATAATGCTTTTCAGCCTATAGCATTTGCATTTCTCTCGCGGAAGAATTCTCCAAAGAAGCTCACGACGTCGCGTCCGTTGCCTTCGACGGCCTGGCACTGAATGAAGTTGCTCGGCGACAAAAGAAATTTTTATTAAAAAGAAAGCATGGCCAGAGACAGCGACATCAGCAGCAGCCGCAGAAGAAACGGGTATCAGCGGTTGGAAACGGTTAACAGAGCCGCCGGTAACTGCCAGGTAACAGGTGGTGGAAATTCAAAAAGCCGAGCTACTGCAGTGGAACTTTTTAATTGTCGAATGCAATCCGGACATTTATGAGCCGCTTCCGAATTATCTATGCTGTGAGCATTATAAAACAGATAACGGCTTTAGTCCCATTGCCCAAATCTATTTTAACCATCATACACTGAAATACCTGCCAATCCGAAACAAACATAGATACGCAGAACTTTTAAACGCCACAGCAAGCCATTGAGGTCTCAAATGAAAGCTGACCAAGCCGAGAAATAAAGTCAAAAGAAAACGCTTTTTATTTAGAAAATCGCTCAATTAAGCCCTAATATCTTATATAAAATCAAATTTAATGCGAAAAAAGCAGGTGCCTAATGACTTTAAGCACATATTTAACTGGCTGATGTTACGTGCAGTTGAGGAAAGAAGGCGCTGCCGAACCGGCCAAACAAAAATATTTTGGTGGCTCAGAAGAAACGCCACCAAACTTCCAAGCAGCAGGCAGTGAAAGCGGAAGCACTTATTATTCTCTCTATTTTGCACCACAGAAAAAAGCGATGGACAAAACGATGGAACGACAACAGCAATCAAAGCAATACTTGTAATTACTTCATTCACCAAACGCAACCGGAATCGGATCAGGGCCACAAAGTTTTTAAGCGGTGGCGAATAAAAATTGGGCATTAAATAAGCAGTGGAAAGCTGTTGGGTATCGCTTGTAGACTCAACAACTCCTGGCCAATGTTTACTCGTCCGATTTGCTGATTTGTTATATAACGAAATTGTAATATCAGCTTCAAAGAGTTTCTATAATTATATATATCTCCCGTTGAGGTAGTTTGATTCGGTCTTGAAAGCCCAAATGTTTACAAGTTGTAATGCACAAATAAAAATACGAATAGGTTCTAGGCGTCTATATAATTTGAACTTTCTGTCGATAAAGGCTGGATGACTTGACCAAATGGCTTTACACTTTTGCCTTAAAATAAAGAAGCCTATGTCTTATCAATACCTTTGAAATTCTGTGATTCAACCATTTCCTATCATTATTATTACATTACTTATGAACGTAATTAAATCAGAGCACTCTATAAAACTTAATAAATAAATAAATTTATTCTGTGCTCAACTTTATATAGAAACTAAGTCCTGCGTACAATCCAAATTTGAATCCGATCCGTTTGATTTGTTTGTTTACTGCTGGGAAGTAACCAGTCACTAGAGTATGCTCACTCCTCATAAGGGGAGGTGTGGTCTACCGGATCTTATCGCACCTGGTTAAAAGGGTTGTCGGGTGATTTGTTCCACTCTTTCATTAGGAGTTGCTTCCATTGGGACATGCGGAGCGATGGGTTCTCGGCCTTAATGCGGGGTAGATTGTTAGACTCGAAAGTCTTGTAGGCGGCACGCATCCTCTTTTCTGGATGCTGGTCCTCTCCCTCATTGATACTGGTAAGAAAAATATAATAAGTATTGATTGAACAATATTACAGAAGCTGCCCACTCACTTTAGCACCACCAAAGCCTGGTCAATGTTTGTGGCCACATCGGTATCGGCCAAGGAACGGTTGAGGTTCTCCTCAACGACTGTGCTTTGGACCACTACTCGTGTCGCCGCCGGTTTGTTGGCTTCGTTGATGGCGTCGATTACACGTTGCTTCTTCTCCATTTCCTCGAGGATTTGCTGGCGGTTTATCTTGGCAAGTGGCTGTTTGCGCTGGGTGTTGATGGAGCTCATTTCCTGGTCAAGCAGAGCTTTGGACTCAGCCTTCCGCCTGAGGGCTTCCGCCTTCTTGCGCTCCTCCTCTTCCTTTCGCTGTTGCTTTTTGGCCAAGTTTTTGTCATCGTCTTTCCATAATCGGTCCTCCGCCTCCCGGGCTTTCTTCTCCTGCGTCGCCTTCTTCGTTGCATCCTTCCTCTCTCGGGCCTCCACGGCCTTCGAGTTGATTCCCATTTTCTTCGGCATATTGTCGTAAAATTGAAGGCTTTGAAGGAAAACAAACTCAATTTGGTTCTGCAAGGAAGGATGGTAAATATGTGAAACACACGAAAATAGAAATTTCAATAAGGACAGTTCCATACCTCGCGTTAAAACGGAAGAAATATTTGTTTTCGACGGGCGCTGCAGAAAAATTCTCTGTCGTCAAAAATCAAGGAACAGGCTCAACCCTGGCAACCCTGACAGCTCAACAGCTGACTACTGGTAATTATGTGTGCCCAGCTAGAGAAAACTACCAAAGCGTCTCTTTAAAAATACCAGTTAATACTAGACTGAAACTACGCCATCCCTGGAAATTTATTTATTGTTTACAAATTGAGAAATATTTACAAATACCGCGTAATGGATATTCTCAAGGCAGAAATAGCTCGCAAGCGAAAGCTTCTCGAGCAAAAGCAGCTGGTGGACGATAAAAAAAAGTATTTTAGGCGCGGCGATCTCAACGCTAAGGACACAGAAGAAGTTCTGCAAAAAGTGGGCTACAAGAAGCAAGAATCTGTGGAGGCAAAGGGCCAAACAAGCGAGGGCGCCTACAGCTTTGTAGCCGATGGCCAAAACATCCTGCCCCGCACGGAAGTTATCCGACGACTCAGGGAACGAGGCGAACCCATTCTCATATTCGGAGAAACAGAGCCAGAAGCCTTCGAGAGGTTGCGCCAGTGCGAGATCTCCCAGCCGGAGGCAAACAGAGGGTTCAGGAACGACTTCCAAGAGGCCATGGAACAGGTCGATGCCGCCTATCTGCAGGAGATGTTTGCCAATACACCAACCGCCAAGGAAGATAAAAAGTCGGACTTCGCAGAGTTGGACGAGACTGTTTCGTGGGAAAGCATCCAGACAATGGCTCAAAAGATGGGTCGCAACAAGGATTACGACATGGATGTAATCATCACACTTCTGACATTTTTGCTGAAACTGTGGAACGACCAAATAGCCAACTACAGCAAACACGAAAAAATGTCCACCAAAGTGAAAATGACGCGCGTCATTTACACGCAGACAAAGGAGTATGTGAAACCTCTCTTCCGCAAGCTGAAGCACCACACCTTGCCCGAGGACATCCTGGACAGTCTGCGAGATATCTGCAAACACCTGCTCAACCGTAACTACATCACGGCAAGTGATGCCTATCTGGAGATGGCAATAGGCAACGCTCCGTGGCCTATTGGTGTCACCATGGTGGGTATTCACGCTCGTACGGGTCGCGAAAAGATCTTCTCCAAAAACGTGGCCCACGTTATGAATGACGAGACTCAGCGCAAATATATCCAAGGCCTCAAGCGACTGATGACCAAATGCCAAGAGTACTTCCCAACGGATCCCTCCAAGTGCGTGGAATATGTCAGCAAGAAAGATCGCGAATAGACTTCATTTGTAAATTATTTTTAATTTTAATATCAACACCGTATTTGTAATATCAACACCAGAGAGCAAAAGTTGGGTATCAGACACAAAACATAGACTTATTTCTTTCCTAGTTCAGCCGACCGCTGCGAGGACTTTTCCACGGCGTTTATGAGCGTGGACCTAAAATTAAAACAAGTTTTATGTTACTCATAGATCCTTTAACATTAATATTTTGTAAATAAATCTGTTGATTCCAAGAACACATACCTTAGGTTTCCCTTTTCCAGCTCGTGAACTCCCACAATGGTAGCACCGCCAGGAGAGCAAACTTCATCGCGTAGCACCGCCGGATGCTTGCCAGTGAGCAGCACAGTCTTGGCTGCTCCCAGCAATGTTTGGGCAGCGAACTGGATGGCCATTTGACGGGGAACACCCTGCTTGACGCCTCCGTCTGCCAGAGCTTCAATAATGGTATAAACAAAGGCTGGACCACATCCCGCTACACCTGTGCAGGCGTCAATCATCGTCTCTGGAACTTGCTGGGCGAGACCAAGGGCGTTGAGCATGAGGTGTACTTTCTCCAGATCATGGTGCGACACTCGCGAGTTGCCTGTATAGACTGTGCAGCCTTCGCCCACCTGCATGGATGTGTTGGGCATGGTACGGATTATTTTCAGACCAGAGTTCTCCATGAAGCCAAACTTCTCCTCCAAAGTTTGAAGACTGGTACCGGCCAACACGGAGACAATGAGCTTATTGGCATCTTTGGCCGAGGGAACATGCTTGAGCTTGAGCTGGCTGGTGCATGGACCGAGCATATGGGGCTTCACACAAATAAAGACAATGTCTGTGTGCTCCAATACTTCGCAATTATCATCACTGGTGGTGGCTCCCAGGTCCCGCCAGCGCTGAAGATTCTCGATGTGCGGTCCAGATGCCAGCACTTGGCTGGGCTTAACAATCCCACAACGCACTAGCCCGGATCCAATGGCAAATGCCATGTTTCCGCCTCCGATGAAGCCGATTCTTTCGTCCAGCTTGGCCATGTTTGAAATATTAAAGTTTTTTGGGAAGGGGACCTTTCAGCGCTTCTTAACTGTACTTTTGACGATTATAAACAACGATTGATTGTTAGATAACTTGGAATCCACGAGTACCAATTGTATGGTCAATATTTGCGTGAAGCTGGATTAGAGGAGCGATTTTTATCGCTCCTCTAATCAATAACAGCTGTCACATGCATGGGCGTTACAGAAAACACTTCAGAACTTTAAGGGGGTATCGATAAATATTATTTTTCATTACCAATACATTTATAATTCAATAAGAATTCAATAATTCAATAAGAATTTTATATGGAATACCTCCATATAAAAATAGACTCCGGAATTTCAATGGTATCGTCTATTAAGACCTAATTAATAAAAAAGTGGAAGCTTTCAAGCCACTTGGGTAAATAACGCATTTAATCTATTTTTTCTGTAATTTTTTATTCATAATTTTAAATAAATTAAGCTTCAAGTTCCATGCACCGCCCCTGGAACTGTATGTGGCCGTATATATCGTTGCGAACTCGAAAAAATACCAAATATACTGAGAACTTCTTGCAACTTGAATTTATTTGTTATGAATTCTTTCACTGGTTGATGTCTCCCAAGATTGAGCCAATATACTTGTATCCAAGGCTCCTTTAATTCCAAATAATGCGGCGCCACCTGCAGTGGAACATTAAACAGGTGGGTTTGTTCATCATTCCCTAAATCACCTCTTAAAATTAAATTATATTGAAGTTAACGGCCAGCTATGCTGATGGACAGCTCTCGCCTCGCCGGTTGACGGAACAGGCTCTGGAAGATGCTAAAAATCTAAAAACCTTGAATGCTTTTGTGCGTCTCACCCCTGAGAAGGCGCTTCAACAAGCAGAAGACTCCCTGAAGCGCTATCAGAGCAAGAAACCCAAAGGAATCCTAGATGGAGTCACGATCGCTATTAAGGATAACTTTTGCACTGAAGGCATCCCTACTACCTGCGCTTCCAAGTAAACAAGTAAAAAAAAAAATATTCCGGGCTGAGTATTGAGTCCGCTCATTTCCAGGATGCTGCAGGACTTTGTGCCCCCGTATGACGCAACCGTGTGTTCCCGCCTGAAAAAAGCCGGAGCCGTGCTCCTGGGAAAGACCAATATGGATCAGTTTGCCATGGGTGCCGGCACTGTGGATTCCTTGTACGGTCCCACCAAAAACATCTGGAGCGAGGATCTGGAAGAAGACCGTTGGCGCATCGCGGGTGGCAGTTCAGGCGGATCTGCCTCAGCTGTTGCTGCTGGAATTTGTTATGCGTGAGTATCCAAAAGGTTGTTTACGTTTTCAGTCCTAACCTCAAATGCGACAAGGAGGAAAAATCGTATATTTTCTTTAAAATGCGCAGCTACGTTTGATTAGGAGAATTGTTCCACTCGGAGGCTTGCAGTTTTATTAACAGAATGTTTGCACGGCACCGATGCAGGCCACCAGCCGCACTCATATTACATAACAGACTAAGGATAGAGCACTAAATGTTTAGATGATGATTTCCTGGTCTCCAAGATCCTCATCGGAGGGCAGCGAGATGCTGGCAGGGTCCACGTAGTCGGGGCTAACCAAATCGAGGCCGGCCTGCTCACGACGGCGCAACTCCAGGAAGCCCTCGCGCTGGGCCCAGTCGCGGAACTGCGTGTCGGGAAGGTAGGCCCAGTAGAAAGTACCCCACACCAAGCACAGTGTTACGGTGACAAAGAATGTCGACTTGGTGGCCTTGCGATCCTCAGCCTGTTCCTTGTAGTCAAATCCGTAGCTCTGCCAGTTCTTGGGGCTGGGGTTTGCAAAATCCTCCGTCGTAACCGAAGTGGGAGCAGCAACCGTCTCATCCTTCTTCTGGGATGTGTTAATGGCTCGAACAGCGGCCGCCTGCCTGGCCACCAGGGATCGCTGCATAGCCACAGCGCGGCTGGTCAGACGAAAGAGCGCAGACATCGCTTAGGCTCTAATAAGTTCGTAATTTTCGTAAATAATCAAGTTTTTCTCTGATTACTTGACTTCTGACAGCTGCGCAGAGAGACCGTTTCACATAAATTGTCAGCGGCTCGGAAGTGCTGCCCATCAAAGTAATTCTACAGTTGGTATTTTTTAGATTTTTTTTTAAAAACGTTAAGCCTAGTACTGAGTTGACGAAAATCCGCTCTTGAAATTCCGCTTGCGAAATTGCACTTTATTCGGCTGCCGAGGTAGTGTGACCAAAACAATGAAGAAATAAGGTAATACTGAACAGCTGTTGTTTGTAAACAAAAAACAAATAAGCAAAAATGAATTCAAAACGATTGGATGTTGGTGTTTTGTTTATGTATTTCGCCGCTCAGGAGCTGATTAAGAAATAGAAAACTGGGTCAAAATCAAAATCCAAATCAATCACAAATCATTTCAATGCCATTTTATGGCATTAAAATGCCCCTTCGGGACGGCCAAATAAATCTTCCCCAATTTCCTGGATGAAAGTAACTTAATACAAAAAAAAAAAAAAATGCCCCTTGTGGGTCAAATCTCATATTATGGGCTTCGTCTTGACCGCAGAAATTCATTTTAATTTGTCCTGGCGCGTCGAAAATGTTTCGGGCCGACTATTTTTTTGTTTGGTCAATTGACCCTCCATGTCACACCTATAAAAATAAATTGAAATATTTATTTTAACACCCCGAGAGCAGCTGTTTATTTTTTTTGATCCGGCAACACCATTAAAATCGATAACAAAAATTTTCGTCAACTCAGTACCCGCAAAATCCAGAAGGCAAAAATTTCTTCTTCTTTCCTTTTTTACACCGTTTTTTTTATATGGAGTTTGACAGCTGTCACTCGTTGGACAGCGGATTTTCGTCAACTCAGTACTAGGCTTTAATTTAAAAAAACAATGTTTATTTAGTAATAACTAATTAGTATAAGAATAAAAAAGAAAAATGAATTTTATTGGAAACCAAATGTTTGCAAATTTCATAATGAAATATAAGAGTACCCTATTATATTTAAAAAGTATATATATTTTAACAATTTTATCAATAAAATTTTTCATAAATATTTTTAATTTTCTTTCGTTTTCTAGGGCGATTGGATCGGACACTGGTGGCTCCACCCGCAATCCAGCCTCTTACTGCGGCGTGGTAGGCTTGAAGCCAACCTATGGCCTGGTCTCCCGACATGGTCTTATACCGCTAGTAAACTCCATGGATGTGCCCGGTATTTTCGCCCGATCTGTTAGTGACTGCGTCGATGTCCTAAATACTGTGGCTGGTCCGGATACACTGGACTCGACGACTATTAGAAAACCCTATGAACATCTTAGTCTTCCAGAGATTGAAAATATTGACCTATCCACGGTACGGATAGGAATTCCAAAGGAATATCACTGCGAAGGCCTCTCCTCCGAAGTGTTGGAGACATGGTCCAAAGTTGCGGATCTATTGGAGTGCGCCGGAGCCTCGGTGCGGCAGGTCTCTTTGCCAAACACAGCAGCCAGTATATTCGTTTATTCTATTTTGAATCAGTGCGAGGTGGCTAGTAACATGGCTCGTTACGATGGAATCGAGTACGGGCACCGAGCTACCGACGAGCGCAGCACTGAGCAGCTGTATGCCCAATCCCGAGCCGAAGGGTTCAACGACGTGGTCAAGACACGCATCCTGACAGGCAACTTTTTTTTGTTGCGAAAGAACTATGACCTCTACTTTGAGAAAGCCTTGCGGGTGCGACGCCTTATTGCTGAGGATTTCGCCAAGGTTTTCGAGGCCTCCCAAGAAGAAGACCGAGTGGATATCCTACTCACGCCGACAACTCTTACCGACGCCCCGCTGTACAAGGACTTTGTCGGCCTTACCAATAGGGACCAGTGCGCTGTTCAAGACTTTTGTACCCAACCTGCCAACATGGCGGGTATCCCTGCAGTCTCCATACCCATTCGCTTATCAAAGTCCGGCCTTCCTCTGAGTCTGCAGCTGATGAGCAAAAGCTTGAACGAGAAGTTGCTTCTCACTGTAGCTCGATGGATTGAGGCTCAGGTGGATTTTGACAGCCTGCAGCACATACCACACCTCAAGTCCACTTTATAAATGAAACTGCGTTCTAAGAAACAGTTTTTATAGAAACATTAAATAAATTTTTAAAAAATAATTAAATAAACTTTGCTGCGCGAATGAAGCCATCGCTACTTGCAATGTACACCATATTATTTTCCCCACAACAAACACTGTTAACGCAGCTCCCAACATCCACTTCTCCAAGAGATCTTGGTTGTGTCGCATCAAGATCGGTCCAACCCTTGAGCTTTTTGTCGTAGCCACCGGAGTACAAGTATTTCTCATCCCCGCAAATGGCGTTCACGATCCATTCGTGGCAGTTCTGCAGAAGGTAGTGGGAAATATTTATTCAGATTTCAATCCAAGAAAGAAGACTACTTACCGGTAGGTGCCAGATATGGGCAAATTGTTGTTGTGGGAGATTGTTAACCAGTTGAAGACCCATTCCAGATCTATCTGGAAAGGCGAGGAAACTGCGCTTGCCCTCCACAAGCGGGCCGAGCAGCAGAAGCGGAGACTTACCCGGGAGAACTGCTTTGTTACTATACTTTCCCGATTTTCCTTCAACTACGAGGGAAACCACTACGTCTAGATCGCGAACCGTATAGATGAGCTTCTGCTCCCCGGCCAACGACTTGACCTCCTCCACCAGGCTGTATTTGAAGAGCATACGGTCATTGCTCCATGTGGTCACCACTCCCTTATCATCGCCGGTGTAGAGCACTGATCCGTCGCAATACATGGCCTGGATCGCATCATCGCAGCGGAAGAGCTCCTGAACGGCGGAGTCTTCATACGGAGGAAGCATGAAGTGCACCTGACCATCGCAACTGCTCGAGTAGATCTTCCCATGCTGGTTTACGGCCATGCAGTAGATGTACGACTCATGGGCGTTCACTGTTGATATAAGTTCTAGTTGGGGAGACCAGATCTGCCAAATTGCATCCAAAATTTATCATCTTTTAGTGTAAAGATGCTGCTTATTGATACCCACTCGGATCTTCCCGTCAGCACCACCGGAGAACAGCTGGCCGCCGAAATACGCTACGCATGTGGCATCCCCCTCGTGCCCCTCAGTGGACGTGTGTTCGATTCGGGCGTTGTTGGCCATTGGGCGGATGGGAGCGAACTGAGGGCATCCCATCCTCACCATCCCTGTATATATGGCACGGAAGAACTACTCTCTGCACAGATATAAATAACCACAGTGTGTCCAAAAAGATATCTCCCAATCTTTGTTCTTAAACCAATTCTTAAGGAAGATACTTAAGATACTCCTGTTTAGATTGTCCAAAACGACATTATTGATTAAGTTTCTAATCCTTCCCTGGAAGCCGTGGAAATCGATTTTCGTACATGACTTTTATTGTTTTTCAGTCTTCCACTAACGTATAAATTGTTATATTGGATAGCGCTGTGAAAGTATTCAGTTATCGTCCCATATGTCTATATTTATTATTTTGGAAATACTATTCAAGCATGATGGAAAGGAAAGTTCCGACCAATCTCTTACAAATATCGGTATTATATATTAAGAGATGCTGGCAATTTCGTCAATGAATAAATGATGGATTGGTTACTTTAATTATATTATACATACATAAGTCGTGTACACTTTAGATTCAAATAAGTTGTATAAATTGTTACAGTGCAACTACAAGGAATGGCTGAAGCAGACTCCTTGGTGTTTATAAATGTTGTATATATCGGCAAAATCGATCATTAATTTGTTTATGAACTGTTCAATGTGAGCGTCAATAGATTTATATAAATATTGTAATAAATAATTACGTAAAAATGTTATCATATTTTAATCATTAATCCTATTTCCCACATGTTCTTTTATATATGTTCTTCATGATTTGGGGATCTATCTTGTACACGCAATTGTTAAAAAATCTAAAAATTATAATTTAACGTCTATAAGCAATTCAACGGATTGTGGGAGTCCATTCAATATCATTTAAAAAAGATTTCTACCGCAGCTCATTAAATTTATGAATAATCATTGCTTCGCATTTTATCCTTGTCGGTGTCCTGCAAGAAGTATATTATTTTCTTTAAATGTTTTTCAATATTATTGGAATATACTTACTCTTGGCAAGTCCTTGGATGTGGACAAGCCCGCTCTAAAGCGCACATCGTTTTTTATTTGTTCAGTGCTGAAATCCCGGTCCCGGGGTTTTAATCGACTCTTGTTTGTGTTGTTTTGATATTCGTTTTTCCTGTTATTGGAGCCGTAGTGAGCCCCAAAGTCATTTTCTCTGTCTCTGTCGAAATCCCCGCCTTCTCTGTCCTTAAACTGATAGTCGCCGCCCTGCTTCTGGCCGTCAAAGCCGCGACGATACTCGCCGTAATTGCCCCTGTGAACTGGATTCCGGAAACCTGCTCCGCCAGCATTAAAGTGCTTTTGTGACATGCTACCACCTCGGCCGTCCCGGTCTCTCTCCTTGTCATCTGTGTGACGATTGAAACTGCGTATTGGGGGGGCTTGAGATTGGGCATTACCCTCGGATACGTGCATTGGCGGACGCTTCGAGGAGACCTCCTCTTCCTGCTTTCGTTCGTAGTGGAAGAAGTCATCGAATATGGACGTTGAGTGGTTGTACGAGTGCAAGATCTGCAGCACCTCGATGCCCTTATCGTTAGGGACTTCCTGGGTGTCTCGCGAGTTCGTCACCGACTTATTGTCATTGTTTTCGAGGCGAATGTGCCGCAGTTTTCCGTTCGGCACATCTTTCACGTATATCCACTTTACCTTGAACTTGCCTCTCCACTTGTCCTGTGACCACACGCTGGACGTCGAGTTGTAGTCCACGGCGGTCATCATTTGTGCCATGCCGCAAAAGTGGCCGGAGCCGTTCACCGAGAAGAACAGCATTATGTTTCCGCCCTCTTTGTGCCGCTCCTTGAACGCATCGTCCAATCTCTTGTTGCCGTGATCGGTTGAGCACCAAATCTCATACTTTATACTGCGGTGTATGTCATCTTCGGAATAAGATTTAATGACAAAAAATCTGAAAAGAAAACGAAATTGCTCTCAAACCGTTTCAACCAGCTGGAGGTAAGTGCCCTACCTGGCTGCCGATGCTTGTTTTAAGTCCATGGCTTTTGGGTTATAATTGTTTTTGTCTTTTAATTCGTCCAACAGCAGCTGGGGATCGACGGCTACCTCTTCGGTTGCTGAAGGAGCCTCCACCGGTCGCGCATGGTTCTCGTCCCGATACTCGAACTTGGAAGAATTATCCAAGTCCCCACTGCGGAAGCTGGAATAATTGCCCGATCGCTCAGGGTTTCGAGCTGGATGAGCGGGGGCCTCTGGCCTCCTGCCGTTTGGTGGCACGAAAGGGCCAGCATTGTTCGTTGGACGTGGGCCTGCGTTGAAGTGTGTCGGATACTGTTGCGGTCCCAGATTCCGGCGAACCGGGCCCGTGGGCGAAACCTTGGCTCTACTGAAGTTATTGTTGTTGCCCAATCCCTTATTTTCATACTTTTGGAAGTTCTCCGAGTCCTTGTGCACTTTCTCAGCTCGTGCCCCCAATGGAGGAGCTGTGTTTCCCGAAATGGAGAAGTCTGAGCTTGGGTCCGAATAGCCCAAGTCGATCGGAGACGGGGGAGAAGGTACCGGAGGTGGCTTATTGTTCGGCAAGTCCCAAACATTAACATCTAGATTGTGCTTTCCCGGCACCATCGGCGGTGGTGGCATTCCAGGACCCTTTTTCTTATTGTTGGAAGTTGTGGACGCTGCCTGTGGACCGAATTAGATTATTAGATGAACTTTAGTTATAAAATATATGAAGCTTACTCTAGATGTTAGTTTAGCTGGCTGGGAGGCAATCGAAGCCCAGGTTGTCTTCTTGGGCGCAGCGACAACTTCGTGATTTTGTGCTTCATCGCAGTTTCTGTTGTCCAGTTTTAAAGACGGGTGGTCGTTCTCATTACGAATTGTCTTAAAAATATAATAATATTTAAAATATAATATTATTAAGCTTGAAAACAAACATACCTGTGTTACTGGTTTTCTGGAATTCCAAGGGTTTACTTGGTGCTCATCGCGTCGTGTGTTATTGGGAATAATATGGCCATGTCTTTTATATGAGTCTAAAAACAGAGAAATTATTTAATTATTTTTAAAATGGTTACAAATTATTTTTAAATAGAAATACTTATTGAAATTTGGAAAGCTCCTACAAGCAAAGCAACATGGGATTCGCAGTTCGATTTCTATTTCGGTAAAAGGTACACAAAATTTCCAAAAATAAAATAATCAAAATTATCCTTTATGATGGAGGAGGAGACTTTATCACTCAGCGACAAGGACACCATCCCCGCGAAAATCGGGGTGATAGGGGAAGCCAGCCTGGACTCTCCGCTGTTTCTAAAGGATCGCATGGAATATGCTGTCTGCACACCTTTCGGAAAGCCATCGGATGTCCTTATCGACGGCGAGATCGACGGCGTTAAAGTATGCCTTCTGTCTAGGAACGGCCGGCAGCACGATATTATGCCCACGAACATTAACTACAGGGCGAACGTGTGGGCCATGCGGAAGATGGGTTGCACCCACATCCTGGCAACGAACACCTTCAGTTCCCTGCGCGACGACATCCAGCCAGGGAGCTTGGTTATTCCCCACGAGGTGATAGATCACACGACCAGACGGGCCCAGAGTTTCTATGATGGAGCAGTTGGGAGTCCGCTGGGCGTTTGTCACGTCCCCATGAACCCCGTGTTCTGCGATCGCACTCGCCAACACCTTCTGAGCGCCGCCAGCGAACTGGAATTGCACGCCCAGTTCAAGGGTACGGTTCTGACCATGGAGGGACCTCGCTACTCCACGGTGGCCGAGAACACCATGTTCCGAAAATGGGGGGCCGATTTGCTGAGTATGACCCTCTGCCCGGAGGTCACGCTGGCCAAGGAAGCCGGCATTTTGTACGCCTCCTTGGGGCTGGTCACTAACATGGAGTGCTGGTGTGCCCATCAGCAGATCGCGACCACCCACGAGATAATCTACACCTTCAGGAAGCACGCCGAAACTGTGCAGAGTGTATTGTTGTCGGCGATTAAGTATATTGGGGATGAGGATTGGGCCGAGGACATCCTTAAAGCCAAGGTGGGTTTAATTGGAGGAAGTGCTAGGTCACCGATTAAGCTCATTCTCTGTTATCTTTTCAGGTGCTGGTGTGCAGTAACTTTGCCAATAGCAAATAATATATTTTCCTGTTTTGAAATTTTCAGTAAAGTTCTATTTTTTTCAAATATTTATTTTATTTTAATTTTTAAATCCTGGTTCCAAGATGTAAAATTCGAATTACCCATTCTTACTAGTCTATTATTTATTGATGACCTGGCGGGTCGTTAAAAAGAAGCTTTAATCATAAAAACAAACAGATACTTGGCTATTTTAATGCCAAGTATCTTGAATACTGTTCATAGTTTCAGACAACAAATTCCTGTCTACAGATTCCAATCGGTAGAAAATCAGAAAATTCCTCTAGGCGCCTAACGAGATGCTTGCACCGAAAACCAGTTACGAGAACGTTACATACTAAGTACTTGCTAAAAGCTAAAACAGTTATACATACCATGGTTGGCGTTTATCTTTCGGCCCTTGTTCATATTATTCCACGGATTGTTGCAATTCTCTTTAAAGTTAAACGGCGGATTTTGGAATTGCATTGAGTTTTCATTGACTTTTTTTAAGCGACGGGTGATGGGTGACGGGCGGTGGGCGGGCGGCGATGGGTGGTTGGGGGGCAAAAGGACGAGGTAAACAAAAGTAAGATACATGACGGGCACATAAAAGATAGTTGGCATACCAGAGACATCATCGTGACTGGGGGAAGATAGATTTTCGTACGAGGCCTCATCAACTTGTTGGCTCCATGGTATATTTCGCTCCTCGACCGATTTAGCTGTGGAAAAAGGGGAGATAAAGGGCATTAAAACCGAACGTTTGGCCGATCAAAAGCTGCTTCCTGTCTGTGGGGACCCTTTGTCTGTGGTGGTGGTGGTGGTGGGTTATATACCTGTGTTTCCTGGTATTTTCATCTGAAACGATAGCACAGCAGGTTCAATTATTATCAGGGGAATGACATTTTGTGTACATCGTGGCGGTGTACAATATTCTTGTATATAAACATTTGAAAACTTCCTGCCGAGACCCGACTAAATCGCATCGAACATATGTACGTATGTGTGTATGCAAAATACAATTACCTGATCCACGCCTGACATTTGCTGCACTTTTCTGCCTGAAAACGGGGTAAATACGTTAATTTTCGATGCGGAAAAGGTCTGACGGGCTTCCTGCAATTACCCTTTTAAAAATAAATTATATAAAAACACAAGGCAGGTGGAATTTGTTGCTTAAAAGTTTTGGTAAACTCCGATATATTTTTTACTTAAAGAACCACATACACTGACACCACACGCACATTAACCAATACACTGACATAATTCTTAACGCTTCCGAAGCCGTTTCTTTTTGAACGGCGTTGCCGAGCCATAGATGCAGTATTTTAATACTAGATTGATACCAGGGCTGGTGGTACACAGTGTGGGAAAACGTTTCGAGACCAGTAAGAAGAAGACAAGTAGCCACCTCATCTTTGTCAGTCGTAAAAATTGTTGATTTAACTCGGGAAATGGCGAGGAATTTGCTTATCCTGTGCACACTGATGGCCTGGGCCTGGACCGGCGAGGCTGTCATGTTCAAGCTGACCCCGAACACACAGAAGTGCCTTAAGGAGGACATCCAGGCCAACCAACTGGTTATTGGCGAATATGAAGTTTCCGACGTACCCGGCCAAGTCATCGATTATATTGTGAGATTCTCGCTGCTAATATAGAATGAGCCTGGATAATATATAATTAAATTTATGTTTTAGGCTCGTGACACCAAGGGTCACATCCTCTCCCAGCAGGTTCACATCACCAAGGGCAAGTTTAGTTTCATGTCCGAGGTCTACGACGCTTACGAGATATGCTTCATTTCCAAAGTTCCTCCACGTAAGTCAAAACGTGCCAACTGCTATTAACCAAACATTATAAACAATGCTTGATCACCACAGACCAACGCGGCATTCCCCAAGAGGTTTCGCTGGTAACCAAGAAGGGCGTAGAAACAAAAAGCTACGAGGGTGTAAGTATACATTTTTAATTAAAAGAAACTAGTATAAAAAAGCTACTATCTTGAATAATTGGCTGTTTTTATCTTGATAGATTGGCGAGGCTTCCAAACTGAAGCCCCTGGAAGTTGATCTTAAGCGCTTGGAAGATCTTTCGGACTCGATTGTCAGGGACTTCGTTCTCATGCGGAAAAGAGAAGAGGAAATGCGCGACACTAATGGTGAGTTGCTACCGAGAACCCTGAAAAATTGACCTATTTAATTGGAACTATTTGCAGAGAAAACAAACAGCCGCGTTCTGTTCTTCAGTATTTTCAGTATGTGCTGCTTGCTTGGCTTGGCAACGTGGCAGGTCCTTTACCTTCGCCGGTACTTCAAGGCCAAAAAACTCATTGAATAGTTTCACTTAGATTTATAGAAGTTTTGTGTGTGGAACTGTATTTGAATGACTGGGTTTAAAATTTCATCTCTTAGTATATTTTCCGAAATAAATGCAACTACCACGTATGTATATTTTATTACTGCAATAGCTCTCCACATATCTTAGCGGTGTGACAAATAAATAGTTGGTATTGGACGCGTTTAACATAACAGGTACATAACACAAAACCGCGCGGTACAAGTTATTGGCTCAGCAGCTTGCATTGCATATAATTGATAAATCCGAAGCTCTAGACGGTTGTTTCCTTCAGAAGCATGGCACTGTCGTCCTTGCAGTCTTCGTCCTTAAGGGCCGAAGCTCCCTCTTCGTCCATGTCCTGTTTTTCCGGACTTGAGGAGGCCGGCTTCATCAGGATGTAGCGCGACTTGGCCAGAGCAGTGCAGTTTGAATCGTCCACGACAGACTGTTCCATCCAGAGACTGTCATCGTTCAGTGCCTCACTCACCAGCTGCGCCAAGCCCTCCGGTATTTTTGAGAAAGATTTAGGATCCGCTGGACCTACAAGCATACGAATCATGAAATAGCCATGTTTAAGTCAGTCACAGTCCTGCAAACCGGTTCAAAGGGCAGGCCGTTTACAAAGATTTCTTTTGATCAGTTAACAGCTTGTAAATTATTTGAAAATCGAAACTGAAAATATTAAAAAATAGAATAAAGTACAAATGAAAAGAAAAGATGTGTGAGGTAAAAAAACGTAGTTTATTTTCTTAAGATAGACGGAACACATAATAAACAATATACATACATACATAATTAAAACACAGATTCGAAGAAATATTTTAATACAGGCTTAAACCGAACTGCTGCTAATGCGAGAAGGAACCAAATATTTAGATGGAAGCTAGACATTACTCTACCTATTTACATTCGATTCCGATAGTTTAAAATAAATATATTTACACAAAGTGAAACCAAAACACAGCTCTGGAACTTAAAAGTATGTTTGCTTTCTAAAATAAAAGCACTTTAGAAACTCCTTGACAATGTTGATGAGATTTAGTTTAAAAAAAAACAGTTGGCTTAAAATACTTTTATAAATAGCAATGCGAAATGGTTCTTCTTCTAAAATGATACAGTAAGTGCCTTTCAGCAAGTTTTTGGTATGATGAGCATGCAGATGGAAAGAAATATTTCATTCCGTCGTCTATGCGAATTTATAAAGTGTATGGCGCTTTAAAAAGCAGTATTCTAGTCGCCGATTTTAAAATATTTTACTTAAGAACAAAATATAAATCAAAATAACAAACAACAACTGGAATTAGTGGATAGTACAACACATAGGAATAACACTAGAGCTGCGTCTTTGGCGCGGTGGAGCAGCATCAACTTTGTCAACATCACCCGCTCCCGCATCCGCGCTCGATTCCACGTCTCCTTCGCCTTTAAGGGACAAGCGCTTCAGGGTCTCTAGCCTAGACTTAAGTTGGCCGGGAGTAACCGTGCCTCGGGATGGCTTCTCCGGGCTATTGCTCGACTCTGGCAGAGGCGAAGCGTCTATTTCACCCGCTTTACTCTCTACAACTTTCTCCGGCATGAATCTACGGTCAAGTGGACTGCGAGAACTGCTCGAGGACGAGCTAGTAACTTCCGGATATGGGGAGTGCGACTCGGTGCTCTCGGGAGTGTACGGGTCCTCGAACAGTCGCTCAGAGTCAGTACTAAGGTGCTGCGTGTCGATACGGTTGATTATAATCTCTTGGGTCAACATGAGTCGCTTCGACACGAGCTTATATCGGTGGGCGACTGGCTGCTTTTTGATTATATTCCGACACATGGGGCAAATGGTTTCGTCAGCTCGGCCACTATCATCGAACTGGAGGTTATTGGTAGATAGATGTGCGCACAAGCACATACAGATATTATCTGAGTCAATAATGTTAATACTAATATTCGGAAAGTTGGGGGAGCTCGTCTTGTCCGGCTCCTCGTCTTGACTAATTTTGAGGGAGTTGTACATGTTTCGAGACTCCGTCGTACTGGTGGCTATTTCTTTGAAGAGCTTATTCGAGTACGGACAGAACTTCAGCTTGACTGCGGGCAGAGGTGATGTTGAGATATCGTTGGAGGTTGCGTAAGTATGCGTGTTGCAATCACAAGATCTATAAGTACCTTTGTTTGGTTTAAGACGGACAGTTAAGTAAACAGGCTACATGACAAAAAAGAAGAGATAATATTCATTAGACTGATGGAAAAAATTTGTGGGAAATCAAATAGCAGTAAAAAGGGTGCACTAGTACCTGTCATTAAAATGATGGGTTTATCTTCGAAATACATTTCAATGATAATCTAACTAACTTCGAATTACCGAAGCCTTCAAATATCCTTGCTGTTTCATCCGAAATCAATAAAAATTGGACCCCTACAAACATACGTATATACCAAAAGAATATCAAAGATATGTACAACATGCTAAGCGAAAGTTTAGACAGTGCTGTATAGACAGTGCAGATCTAAGTGTTCTTCTTAGTTTCCCATAAGTTCTTAAGCTCGAAATACTTGGGAGGATAAGCATACTACTGGAAGCCGAAATAAAACACAGTATGTTAGGAATAAAAGCAGAATTAGAAACAGCCTCTTCAAGTCAACACATTCGGAAACAAGATAAAGCTTCTAATAGCAAAGAGCAAGAATATTTTCTAAAAGAAGTGCACGATTTTCTGCAAGGCAATCAAGAATTGTAAGTAGTTTTCGATTGAGCCTTGGGTTGTTAAAAATTGGTTGGAGACAGTGTTTAAATAAATCAGATATCATACCTTGTGGTCGCCCATGCATACCGCTTCCCCAATCATGCCGTACGTCGATTCATCATTCTTGACGATCTCCTGGACCTGGGGACTCATTAAAATTCGATCACACCACGCCGGACATCGAGTGGACATATAATCCGTCGGCATTTCGGGATCTTCTTCAAAAGGATATGATGGCACAAACTGAATGGGGTATTCGACTAGCACGTCCTTGAGTGGTTCCAGTTCCCTATCATATTTTTTAAGCTGAAAAACATTTTCAAATTAATCTTTTATGATACAGGTTTAGGAAATTCTTACCCAGTCTTCTTTAAACTTTAATTGATGATCGGCATGACTAAATTCTTTTTTTCCCACAGTAAGTACGTTGTCCCCTGTTGAGTTTCGATAGTTGATTTTATCGTTCTCATTCTTAATATTCTGCACTCGATGGGCGGTCAAGTTTTGAGTGAGTTCCTTTTAAAAGATACAAGTTATATTGAGATTCTAAAAAATAATATTATAAACTTACTTTTACAACGCCCTCGGTGTCGCATCTAAAATTAAAATCACCAAAGAGGAAAAAGGGAACAGTGCCATTCACTTTGTCCAAATGGAACCTGAAAGATGTTATAATTATTATCTAAGTATTTTAGAATGTGATGGATTAAAGACATACCTTTCAATCGTATGAACTAAAGCTCTTCTTCTGGTTTTACAATAAACGGAGGGGAAGTTTTCGCACGCAGCCAGGTTGGATGCATCGTGGAATAGGTGAATATTGACTAGATCGATAACAGTTCCATTTATTTCCCAGCGTGTTCGCATAAAACCTTTTCGCGACCACTTGCACTAATGTTAAAAACCAAAAATAATTCTCCAATTCGAAAAATATTTAAATCATACACACCTCGGGGAAAAAATGTTGCGGAAATTTGGATTTCTCCTTGGTGGCAATGGTTTCTATGTTTCCTGAATAGATATGTTTACCTTTAATCACTTGAAGGTCCTCCTCCCAACTGTGGGTCAGGAAATTCCACAGTTTCAACGACGCAACGTCTTGGTGGACAAAATAAAGATTTCCAAGAGCCTGAACATAAATGTTATACAATTATATGAAGGATAGGTAGACTATTTTTATTATTTGTTGTTATAAATTGGGAATATACATGATCAAGACCACCAAAAAATTATATTTTAATTGTATATCGAACATTAACAAGACGATTTGTATGCACATTAGTATCTGAAGTTCCGGTTGACCTAGAAACACAGTTTTTACTCACCGTAAAATATTCGGCCGACTTGAAGTCCTCATCCATGAATATTTGCACGCAAGTGTAGTCTGCCATGACAGGTGCATCGCAGAGGGATTTGATGAACTCCTGCACGTATTCCATGGATTTCTCGTAGGTCTTGCCGCCCACTTCCTGCAGGTGCAGTGCCAGGAACTTGGCCTGAACGTGCGTCACCTTGTCGAGGAATTCGTGAAGCCATAGCTGGAGCAGCCGCTCTGGCTAAAATGTGAGGAAAATTCAATTAACATATCGTATCTCGTCGTAGCACCCATGTATACATATGTATATGAAATTGTTTGTAACCACGAATTTGTTTCGCGGCCCATAGATACATATTTATCTATGTTAGTGGGCCCCACATAAATATGCGTATTTATACGCATCGACTGAAGATTAGGGTGATCCCTTTGTGTTGAGGTTTTATATCATTATTTTAAAAGCCTCACAACTTTATCTTAGTATCTTTTAGGGAAGGCAACACTAAGCATACTTTCAAGCGACATCTTTTACCAAACTTTGCGAACGGTTTTCTGATAAGCACTCTTTTTTGTACTAATTAGGACCACCCAACGTACGAATACATATATGTGCTGCTTGGCCCCATACGTAAACATGTATATAGATTTGGAGTAAAGCTGCTCCTCTTCATAACTTACATCCTCGAAGAGACTTCCCACGTTCGCCGTGACGAGCAACACCTCGGTGCACAGGATGTCCTCCTGTGGTCCTTCCATTTGCTTTTTCCTGCTGTGCAACAATTTTATCCACTTTTTCAACTGCCCCTAATATTGAAAAAATGTAAATACTTGATATCGAGATGGACTATCGTGTGCAAGCACGATACTAAGCTCTCTGAGTGTGACCGTACTTTTGCGTTCTTCCCGCCTCAAAAGTTTTGAATTTAGAAAAGGGCTAAACATTTTGTTTTAGATTAGATATTGGTTAAATATTTAATAATAATGAGAATGTGGTTTATTTTTAATAATGAACAAATGTTCGAGGAACACTATAAAAGCTAAAAAGCATATAATATCATATACAAATATCAACGATTAATAAATTGAATATCTTTGGATTGTATTGTTACTCCTTTAAGGCCCTTAGGTCCGGGTAAAGGGCTCCGGCGCTAATGTAATGAGATTCAGGCTTGCGCAGGTCCCGTTTATAGTCGCTAACCACGGCTTCACCTGTCCTTTTGACCATCTTCTTGGCGATTCCCTTGGGCGTTATGTAGTTCACATTTTGGCTAACCACAAAAGCATTTCCCACCGCATCAAAAGTGCCACTCGCGAGGTTTCCCGCTGGCTGACCGTATCTGCAATTGAAGGAAAATTAATATAAATTATGTATTACATCAAAATAAATTGAATACTCACTTGTGCTCAATGATCTTGACAGAGTTCTCGCTAAGGCTGTTACCCAGTATCTTGGCCGATGACTCCAGACCGTCGAAAACAGTGCTCACGCCTTCCACAGCCCCCGCCGCAATGGTCATAGCTCCTTCCATGGTGCTGTTAGCCTGGCTGCTATCATAGCCGAATCCCTTCTGCAATAGTCGCGATCCCTGCTCCTGAATGTGAGGAGCTAAATAGCGTCCTACTGCAAGTGAAGCTGTGCCCACCTTTCCGGCTATCCATCCCGTCATCCCAGCCGCAGCATGGGTCACCTTCTGAGCCACTTCCACTGGATGGGAAAAAAATTAGCATTCGTCTATGAATTCTTTCCCCAAGAACTTACCCGATGTCTGAACAGAGCTGGGAACTTGAGCTGGAGCGTCAGCAGAGGCTGGCGTCATCTTGGAGATGAGATACGGGGTGCTCTTCATCATAAGACCTCCAGTTTTTTCTGCACCCTTCACCAAGTTGCGAGCAATAAAGTCAGCCGCACACACAATGTGTCTGGACACCTGCTCCGAGCCGGAAACGGCATCGGAAGAGAAGCCAGCACGTTGAGAGGTGGGGGACTTTAACTGCTCTACGGTGCCAGCAAGCACGGCTTCCAGAAGATCCAAAAAGAACTGCTGCAAGTCCTGAAGTTGCTCCTCCTCGGATTCCCCGGCTGTGGTGCTTAGTGGACGCAAACCCTCCTTGGCCAGAATCAAGCCAAAGGCATTGCCCGGCTGCTGACATTCCATATCGGGAAAAATGAAAGCCCCATACTCGGTGCGATAGCAGTTGGTGATGGAGGGAATGAGCGGGTATAGCCAGATCATACCTGGCTCCCCGTTGGGCATCGAGCATTGGATAAAGTATATTCCGCTTAGGTACTTCCAACGACCCCCCACTGTGCACATGACTAGCGACATGGTGGAGGCTCCGCTTATGGTTATCACGGCACCGGTAGTCTCTATTCTGTAGAGCTTGACTTGTGCCTGGAACAGCTCATCCAGCTGGGCTTGAGAATCTCGATCGGCTAGAAGTTTCCTCAAGCCTTCGGCCAGTTCACGATAGGTTTTCGGCGAGCCACCGGCGTTGGCTATGTCGTAATGAGTAGAGGGATTCTCCGACAGCAGCGGTCGCTTTGCATCTACCTCAGAGCGGGTTTCCTCCTTGGCTTCCACGGCGGTGTCATCTATGGGTTGATTCCGAGTTCGAAGAACCTTCAGCCGATAGCTGACCTCTGTCTTGGCACTTTTAAGCTTTTGGATGAGCGCACAGGCATCGTTCCACTCGCTCTGCACGGCATCAATTTCGTCCGGCAGTCCCACTGGTATTCCAAAGGTGTCTTCTATCATTTTTAGGGCCTGCTCGTAGGCCTCTATGGCCTGCTCCTGAGATTCCTGCTCCTCGTGTTCAATGGCCTGTTCGACTTGAGTCATTGCAGCTTTGTAGGCCTGTTGAATTCGGGCATATGCCTCCAGAAATTCCGTTTCCTCCGACATCACGGCGTTGATAATCTGTGAGAAGGAAGAAACGGAGTCACTTAATTTGTGTCACTTTACAAAAAAGGAAATATATTCCTTATATGCATATCTAAAAACATATTCTAATATTTTTCAGACTACAAACTTGTTGGCAGAGATTCATCCTGGCGAGGCGGATACCAAAATTAAACTAAAAGGGCCAACAGAGATTCGCTATTTTTTGGCCAAAATGCGTCACCAAACTAGTTGTCACCGAGCCTCCGCCTCCCCCAGAATCCTTCTCGCGTGTCTCAAACAGCAGCTGCTATAATTGAATTTTCGCCAACAAGATTTCTTTCGCCTTGCTGCCCGCCCATCCGATTTGCCACGCCCACTTGTTGGACTCACCTTCGGGTTGTACTTCTGACTGAGATTCTATGGCTCTGTGCGATTGATACAGATCTGTGCACTTTGTCCGCTAAGTCATCGAACTGAAAATAATACGACACGTCTACTTTTCATTTCACAATTTCGTCACGGTTTTTATTTCGCAATGTTGCTGCACCTGTGTACTTACCTTGCATATTTTTCTGGGCCGGTTATTCCGGAGTTTCTGTCGGAAATCTATGTATTTTAATTAATCACTAAATAAATTCTGCATCAACATTGTGGGTTGACTTTTCAGGCCTATTCTGTTCTGTTTTGTACCTTTTTGTTTTGCTTTCCTCTTTCGCTAATCGACTGCGCCAATTGGGAGTACTAGGCACGTTCAAGCCAAAACGTCATACGATTATTTACTTATGCGATGAATATTTTTAAAATAATTTAATGAATTTAAAAGTGTTAATAAAAATATATTTACGTCTTTGATATGAGTAATTTTTTTAAAGACATAAATTACAAATATATTATATTATATCATAAATACACTTTATTATTTTTTGATTGATTTATTGTCTTCCCCCATTCAAATAAACACAAAATCCTTGTAAATTAAAACTTTGTTTTAATCTTATTTATTCGTTTTTTTATCATTTTTAAAATACAATAAATGTTATTCCTTTAAATATTTCTTGCTGATTTTGTTTTGAATGCACAAAATACATTTCGTTCGATTCGGACGACATTCACGTGGTGTGTTTCGGCTTTTGTTTGGGAAGAGGGGGCGGCCGAGAGGGCCAAATATACACGCATATGTATGAAACATATGAAGCTGGAGCAACGAGATACTCTATTGGAATTGGTTTTGATGGTGTCGATGACCTCGGATTCGGATTCGGATTCGATCCATTCAAAGAGTCAAATTCTAACAAGTCGCAGACTTTTTGTCTTCGGGAGAAGATCTTTTGATTGAAATCACAATATATATAGAATTATATACCCGGATAACTCTATAGTACACATAACTATGTATGCGTTTTATGTATCTTTAAAAAGAATAGTTCATAATGCAAAGTCGACGAAACTGTCGGTCAGATGAAAAATAACGGTCTAATATATTCGGTACTCCGTCCATGCACTTATCGCTGTGAACCCGGAGGCCTGCGGACTGAGATGGAGCTTCGCTTATGCGGTTCCAGCGCTCGCCACCTCTCGGTAGGCGTCTTGCAACGCCTGCTGCTGCTCTGGGCTGAGGGTACTGATGCAGGCTTGCATCACTTCGGGGTTGGACTCCACCTGCTTGACGATGGTTAGCATGCGGGTACCGGTGGCGCTCTGCACCTCAAGAACCTTGGTGCAGAAAGCCTCGGCGATGATGGAGACGATGCGTGGCAGATTGCAGTTGTTGGCTCCGAGGATAACCTGGTGGTTAGCTTCGATCAGGTCGCACAGGTAGCCGTAGATGTGGGTGGCTTCCTCGGGATCCTCGGAAATGGGCAGCCACGAGAACCACACGCCAATCAGCTCATCCACGTTAGTCAGTGCCGAGGGGTTGTACTTCAAGATCTTGGTGTACGCCGATATGGCATTCTCTGTGGCATTAATGTTGTCAATTTCGCGGGACTTGGGATCGTTGATGACCTGCACCAGCAGTGGAATGATCTGGGCGCATGTAACGGCAAACTGCTCGCCGGCGAACTGGCCGAGCACTCCGCATCCGTAGGCAGCGGCCTGGCGCACCTCTGGTGACTTGTCGCTAATATACTGGAGCAGCGCCGGGGTAAAGATCTGTGAGTACGGAGCGCAAGCTGGACCACAGAATTCTGTAAAGTAATAATGACGTCGGATTAGGCTTTTTGATAAACCGTAACACCTATAGACTTACCGATTAAATCGTCAAAAACGCACACACCCCACTGGCGGTCAGCGACGGGGCGGCTGGGATCCAGGAGCTTGACAAAGTGAGGGGCCACCTGCTCGAAGGCCGGCAGGAACTGGGCCTTGTTGGTCAGGAAGAGGGCGTGAGTGATGTCCACGATCTTGGAAAGAATGTAGACGTCGGTGTCATCCTGTTCGGCCAACTCTTCCTCAACACCATCGTCGTAGTCCTCCTCATTGCGGGCCAGGAGACGCTTGTCGGCCCTCTCGAAGTGCTCCAGAAGGTATTTGTTGATAATTTCAAGAACCTGCTTCATTGCATCCTCGCTGAGGCAGTTCGGTCCAAGGGTTTCAATGCACATGGCGAGAGATTTCAGCAGCTCCGACTGAACATCTGCCTCGGGTTCAGTGTTGATGACCTTCAGCAGCTCCGGGCAGATGTACAGCCACATACCCTCCAAGTACTGGGGCCCCTTGATCTTGGCGCAGTCGAGCAAGTAGGGCAACGATTCAGCGGCGGCCGTGCGAACGCCATCGTGGAAGTAGAACTTCAGCATGGGCACCATCTGGCGCACCACCTCCTCGGCGTACTCGGCGAATCCCTCCTTGAGCTCGCGGGCATAACAGACCAGCATTTCGCAGGCAGATGCCTTGTCGTCCATTCCGGCAGTTCGAATGGCAAAGTTCTGCTGCTCGCCCAGATTGATGAACGACCACTCCACATCGCCCTCAATGTCCTCCACCTCGTCGTTGTCCAACATGGCCACCTCGGGCTTCATTGTGGCTGTGCGCATCACCGGTCCCATCACCACGGGCAGGTACTGCTCGAACTGCTTGCCCAGAATCTTGCACATGCGGGCCCAGGCGGTGATCAGGTAGGAGGTCTGCGGATCGTCGTCGGGCAGCTCTCCGCCTTCGGTGTGGTTGACCAGCAACATGTCCATGATCTCGCCGGCGTCGCCGATAAACTTGTCGCGTCCGACTGCCAAGCCAATGAGACTCACGCACTCGATGGTCTTGCCGCGAAGCATGCGCAGATCCTCAGAGTTGGCGTTCTGGATGATGAACTTCAGGCAGGGCATCAACCGGTCGTAGTAGGCCACGAACTCGGCCTCGCAAGTGTCGGCTACAGAGGCAATGGTGGTCACCACCTGTTCCAACACCAGCTTGTTGCCCTTCTCCACCAGCTCCTTGAATTTGGAGTTGAGGATCGTCTCCAGCTTGGTCATGATACCGTCCAAGTAGCGTGTCAGAATGTTCTTCGGACAGTCTTCACTGAAGTTCACCAGGGCAGCTCCGGCATGGGCTTGCACACGAGGATTTTCCACATCGTCGAGCAGAGACAGCAGTCCGGGAATAACCTGACTGTGGAATTTCTTCTCGAAAGTCGGAGCAAAATCAGTTGACATCTGACCGATGGCATTGCAAGCAGCGTAACGCACTCGGGGGTGGGGATCCCGCAAGAAGTTCAACACGCCGGACATAACTTCGTCCAAGATGGCCTCCATCTGCTTGTGGCACCCCTCACCGATGGCCGAGATAGCCATGAGAGCTGCAAAGCGGTGCTTCCAATCCGCATGACTCAGCATGGCCGGCAAAGCGTTCATTACCTGTGGCAGGACGACCTTTCCGCCCAGCCCGCAGGCAAGACGATCCAAGGAGGACTCGGCGATGACGTTGTTGTCACTGTGGTCGTCGTCATCCACCACATCGGTGGTGGACCACTCCTCATCTTCCTCGAGGTCGGTCATCATTTGCAGAACCAGCGGGATGAGGGCCACGATGTACTTGTCTGCCCGTTTCCGCACCATGGCAGGGGCGTTTTCGGAAAGCGACACCATAACCTCCAGGACAAGGTGTCGCCAGCTGTCCTCGAAGTCCTGCGAACTGAATACCTTCATGCAGATCTCGAAGATAAACTCCAACTGAGGTCGCAGGAACTTCGGGCAGTTCTCAGTCATCTCGATGAGCAGCTTGAGCAGGTTCTGATCTTCCTGTCCCTCGATGGTCTCTCCAGTGATGACGATCATCCGTGGGAGCATATCGGCAAAGTGCTTGTAGATGGACACCTCCTTCTCTTTGTCGTGGAAGAGGATGAAGGCGCCGACAGCTCGCACTGCTTGCACTCGCACCTCGGCATCGGAGCTGGGGTCCATGCTCTTGGCCAGCATCTGCTTAATCAAGTCAATGTACTGCGTCTCCTGGTTACCGAATATGGAGGGGACACTGGTGAAGATGCGCAGAGCTGACTCCTGAAGCTGCGGCGTGGGCGAGTTGGCACACTGGAAGAGGAACTGCAGGATATCCGGCCACTGGTTGTTGCCATCTTCGTCGATCAAGTTCCGGGCCACCTCGGCTATGACCTCACAGATCTTGCGCCGCAGCTGGGGAGTGACCTCCTGCTGAACGGCCAAAAGGATCTGCTGGAGGAGCTGGTTCTGCGACTCGGCTGGAATCTAATGGTAGGGGAAAAGGGGTTGAGTTGGAATCGGTTCGGGATATTCATTTCATTTTCCGGCTAACCTCTTTGTAGAATTCCAGAAACTCCGTGGTGAACAGACGCCGCAGAAGCACAGCTGCCATTTGGCGAGCCTCCTCAGATTGCTGACCATTGTGGAGGTTTGCCAAGAGATGCGTTACTTTCAACTCCCTGGGTAGAGCGTTGTATGTTTCCTAGAACAATAGAAAAAAGCATACAGTTGTAACTTGAGTAGGTTCTTCTGGCATGGCAGGTGTTCACTTCAATTGAACTATATTGATACTTTAATAAATACAGGTGAAGAAAGGCATTTTCAGATTAACTAGACCTGTTGTTTTTAATGGGAAACCACAAAAAAATAAATTATTTATGTAAGAGTTTCTACAATTGTTTTTTGTGGAAAGTTGTTTTATGGATATAAATTAATCTAATAGATTTGTGTAGAAAAATTATCATATCTATTAAACTAGAAGATTATATCCGAATAAGATACATTATATAGTGACTTTTATTAATCTATTTACAAACAGACTTTTTTGTTGGCATATGGGAGTCGCTATAGTGCAACCAATATTTAGCTGTAGTCAAGGTAAATAAAGGAACGTTCTCCGCCGGTGGTTTCCGTGGGCGGCTGGCGCTCAAGGTCAGCGGATGGGTGGGGTATTTGGGGTGGGGCGGTGCCATGTGGCGCCGGAACGGAATGGGGAATAGAATATAGCCTTATCAGCGACACAGCCAACAGATTGCATTTCCCAGACTATGTGTCATGGATTATTTTTGCACCTGCTCTTTGTTTCCGTTTTCCCCAAAAAGTCAAATAAAAAAAATCATGTGGCGGCCATAGAAATTGTGCGATTCCTATAGAATTGCGCTTTGTTTGGCTGCTTCGCACTGCCTCCGTCTCGCTCGCTCGCTTGCTGCCCGCAACAGCATGCGAATGTCGATGCCAAAGCGGAGGGCGAAAACACGTTTTGTGTGTGCGAGAACAACGATGAATCAGGCCCGAATTTCTCCGAATAGATGGCCCTCGCAGACCAAGTTATCATCTTGCAGATGCCGCTGTCCGAATTATTGTGTAGTATATTCTGTATATTGCGCATCGAGAATTGGCCAGGGCTATAGGTAATTCTGCCTGCAGATCCCCCGTTCCCTCCATTCATTTCACCACGGCGCATCGGTCACCGCATCGCAACGCAGGGCAAAGCAACTCACCTCGGCCTGCTGGCGCACATCGTTGTCCGTGGATAAAAGGGAAACCAGGAGCTGCTGGAACTGGGCCTGATCCGCTGCCATCTTCACTATCGCTTCGTCTCCAAGTTGGATGCAACAGCACTTCACAATAGCGTGTGGGGGATACCACGGTTACTTCACAATCTTCACGCGGGAGGGCCGCTTTAAAAAAGAACCAAGGTGAGGAGCTCGTGAAATGTGTGGGAATGTATCGAGGTATCGAACTGTTACTTCTAGCCTTCATCGATAGTTTTTTTGCTATCGACTATCGACGCGTTACCTACTTTATCACTGAAACATTTAAAAAAAGAATAGCTTTTAATAGTCTAATAAAAATGCATTTCCGACTTAAATTAGATGTAGCTAGTGAGTAATAAAAAAGTATGCAAGAGTGCTGTCAACTTTGAACTGCCAGCCTAGCTTGGTCAAGCCTGAAATGCTTGTTATATTTTAGGATCTAAAATTTAGATCATGAATGCTGTGAATGCTACAATTTTAATTAAAACTTACCCTTGTCACAAAAATTTTCAAATTTTTAAAGATAGGAAAGAAAAGGTTGACCAAACTTCTTAAAACTTTACTTGTGGTTTAATTTTCAAACAATTTAAAAACTTAAAAATCTGTTTTTAAAATTTTAATTAAAATAAAAATATAAATTTTTTATAAACTTATATATTTTATTAAAAAGCTCGAACGGTAACAATTAAATACAACAATTCCCAAATGTCTCTTAGAGACAATATAAATATTTTACGATTTAACACCTAACATAAAACAATAGATTACAAAATCCTAAATACATTTACTGCTTTTCCGGCAAACAGATGTTGCCTGGGAACAATAATTGTATTTATTTACCCTTCTTGCATCTTGGCCAGGCGCTTCAGGTTAGTGAAGAACCGCAAGGTGAAGTGGTAGATCATCTCAACCAAGCTAAGAATTGAAAAGCCCATGAAGAGGCCGAAGATACCTCCGCAATTGGCCAGAAATTCTGTGATGCCGTAGAGCTCCGACCTCTTTGAGGTAATAAACTGGCTTTCCTTAAAGTAGATGGACAGGCGGGACATTTGCGAGCCGGGATACTCTTCCATAAAGTCGGTGTCGCCCTCGGCCAGAAGCATCTCTTCCAGGTCAAAGTTGGCCTGCGAGATCTCAGTGTTGTAGACCAACGACGTGCAGGCGGGCATGCAGTTGCAAGCAGACTCCACGCCACGTGAAATATCTCCAGCCGCATCGAGTGCTCTGATCCTCTTGAACTCCCTTACCAGGAGCTGGCGTTCTGCTCGATCGTAGCAGTGGATCTTGTCTTCGCCGCACACCGGCATATCCATGTTGCGGGGCATCGAAAACTTGACACACCCGCACTTGGTTAGAGTGAAGTTGGCCAGGCACTCCAGCTGGCAGTTGGACTCGGTGTACACCTTGAAAAAGCGAAGTGATCTTTCGTGGCTTAGGAAACACTGTCTCCTCTGAGGGTGGTAATCGGCGATGCCCGTTGACATGGTTATCATGTTTGGCTTTACGGCGATCAACACCTCCTTGCCCATGGGGATGCGTACAAACTGCTTCGATACCTGCGGCACATCATCGGGGGCATGTAGCAGGACCTGTAAAAATAAATCACAGGTTAGGTGGATTCCATACTTGAAATCGCTTATAAAAAGTACTTCCTTTAAGGCCCTACCTTAAATCCTTGAACTGGTCCGCGGCAGGCGTAGTCCACTTCCTGTTTGAAGCTCTGGAGAGCCAGGAAGATGCCCGATCTAGCACCAGCGCTGAGAACTCGTGCCGGAAACGTTTCCACGTCGCTGTTATGTGAATAGCCGGTCTCCAGAGTCCAGGGAGTGTGACGTGAGCTGATGTTCTCCATTTCCAGAGCCTCCCCACTGTGCTGGTATTGGTAGGTGTCCTCGCGGTAGATATCGCTGGCCCTCAATCCGTTGAACGTATAACAAATTCCTTCCTCGGTAAGAGTCTTGCGAAAGAACTTCTCACATTCTCCAAACCGGCTTAGCCAACGGCAGTAAAAGAAGTATCTGTCAAATTGGGGCAGCATCCTTTCCAAGACATCGAAGTAGTCGAGATCGTCACCGGCGATCAGTGGCATACCCTCTTCGATAATCTGGGTGTTGCACACATGCAGCAAGGTACGGAACTCCTCCAATTCCAAGGCGCTCACATTTGAAGGCTTAAAGACCCGGGAGGCACGATTTTCTTCACTAAACTGACTGTATAAATCGGCGTAGGTAGTTTCCTTTCCTGAGGGATTAGGTTACATTTAAGATGTTCGATTTTATATATTCGACTCACCTTTCTCTTTCAGTACTCTCTTCGTCTCTGAACAGACGGTTACGGCCGGAAAAGGAATATTCCAAACGGGAGTAGACTTCTCCGCAAAACTCACGATCACAGGCTGTCATAGTTCAAGTGCAATTGTTGTAGATTATTTTAGATCTTCTTCAAAGAACCTTACCGTTTCCGTCCATTTGGTGTAGGCACTGGAGATCAGCGTGGCGCAGGCATAGATGGAGATGACAAAGGTACACAGCCAAAAGATGCGTTCCCGTAGCGGGCGTTCTCGTTCCCCTAGGTACTGCACTCCGTGGATGGAGGTGTGGGCGCAATACTCATGATATGTGGTTAGGAGTCCCTCGCATGCGGTGGAGGCATCATCCGATGTATGGTGGTCCCGTTGCTCCCGTTGCTTTTCTCCAAGCATTATGCTGACTCCCCTTTCCAGGTCGAAGTCTATATCATCTCTTCCACTTTTTGGAAACATAATCAAGGAAAAGCTTACAAGCACGAATCAAAAATCACAAACATAAAACAAAGAGTTCGAGCTCGAGTAGGATTAAATACGCGGATTAGACATAGTTTCCGTTATTTAAGAGTTGTCAAGCTTTTATTAGGTATAATAATTTACAACCTACTATATTTTATTTAAAATAAAATGTCTATACTATGTTTATATAGAAAAAAAATAGTTTCGGAAAAAGCCCTAAACACCTCCAAATACAAGGTATTTTTTAAATTCAAATTTGTGGTTCCCAGTTAAGCTGGCGACAATAGGAATTTAATATCGATATATCGAATAGTGATGTTTCAAAGAGAAATCTAGGGTTTTTATAGCTAAAAGAGCTAAACTCTACGAGATACTAGCTATGCGGGCTGCTCTGTCTACATCAGATTAATTTAGAAGTAATTGCCACGATTTGATTTTCATTCTGAATAAAAGTGTTGATCGTAGGTAAATAAAAGCCCGTACTAAATAAGAGAGCGCTGGAGAGTCGGTGAAATTCCAGCGCCCAATATAGCAAGACCTGTTTGTTGTTGGCGTTGCTGTCCGATTTGTTGATAGTCGCTGTGCTGATCTTTGTTTTGCAGAGTGTCGTTCGCCGTGATCTTAACACGTTCGTTGTGCAAATCCAGGCGCAACAGGTGCAAACGCAGTGAAAGCATTGGAGAAATAGACAGAAAGAGATAACCGAGATGCCACCCGTGCAGTAAGCAGATTTGTTCTGACCCACATTCCAACCGCGCCAAGGCTTCTAACGCCCCACCGCCATAACTATTGCATCACTAGCCCTGAAAATCTCATCTGAAATCAGTTATCATCAAAAAAATAACCTTTTAAGGCCGCCAGGCAGGCGAATAATGCTGCTTTCACCCAACTTCATTACTCTTAGACGCCAGCAAACGGTTGGCACGCCAGTGGGATGCACTTTTCCTGCCAGATGTTTACTCCATCGATGACGTCATGGCCATTCAAATTTATTTTTAAACGCCGCCTCGCTTTTAGGTTGATTGGTGTGTGTGTGTATCTGTGTGTTGTTTACTATTTGCTTGTGCGACTGTGTGAGATACATTTGGGTGATGAGTGGGCCGCCGTGGGTTGGCGGCAATCCCTCAATCACATTCAAATCCGCTTTCAAAAGGTATAAAATACATCCAATAACTCTTCAGATATAGTAGGCCTAAAAGAAAACAACTAACAGCAAATTAGCTTATCTAGTAAATAATAATATATATTAACGTATCTTTTTGACCAATCTCTGGAGCCAGATATCCGCACGGTTTAATGCTCGCACTCGAACTGGCATAAGATATCTTTATTTTAAAAGCTGTCATGCCCAGAAGGAATTTAAGAAGCTTTTTTTTTTACCCTTGCAGGGGGTATTATGATAATGTCTAAAAATGTGCAACAATTATAGGGAGAAAGTTCCGATCTTAAAAAATAACTCTGATCAATATAACTTCTTGATCAGAACCAATGTCGATTCGATTTAGGGAAGGTCCATATTTCCTTCGATCAGACAGTTTCTTTGGCAGCTAGTCCTTTAAAGAATATCGACGATGTTTTGAAGATAAAAGGTTAAAAAAGGGAAAGGGAAAGTGGCGAAGAATCAAATGACTATATCCAAAAGCTGTCTTATATCTAAATGATTAGAAATGCCATATTTTCTACATATAATATTACAATTAGAAGTAGCCAGCCAAACCGCAAGGGTATATAAGCTTCGGCTTCTCCCGAATCAAGCTCTCCTTTCTTGATTCGTATGCATTCGACGGAAATATGATTCAGCCAACGTCAACAGAGCCGGCCGGCGATAAGGCCTCATTGTTTTGTCCATTTTGTCACTTCACGCCCTGCCCTAAAGTTGTGTTTCATTTAGCTCAAGCTCTAGCTGCCCGCCAACATGATGTACTCAAAGGTTGAAGTGTAATGGCCTCTAAAAACAATTTCATTTAAATTAAAAACTAATCCTGTCCCTGGATCTCAATTTCAGAGTTCAGGCAATCAACATGTCGCTGGGTGCAATGCATTGCACGCGTTGCTCCGACGGATTCGAGCCTACCGAGAAGATCGTCAATTCCAATGGGGAGCTCTGGCACACACAGTGTTTTGTGTAAGTAGAAATTCTAATACAAGATTCGTATTAATGTATAGATACATTATTGTTGCTATTTTATTTTTAGTTGCGCCCAGTGTTTCCGTCCCTTCCAGGATGGCATATTCTACGAATTTGAAGGACGCAAGTATTGCGAACGTGACTTCCATGTACTATTCGCACCATGTTGCAATAAGTGCGGCGAGTTTGTCATCGGCCGGGTGATTAAGGCCATGTCCGCCAGCTGGCATCCGCAGTGTTTCCGTTGCCAGTTGTGTGCCAAGGAGTTGGCTGATTGTGGATTCATCAAGAATCAGAACCGAGCCCTGTGTCACGAGTGCAATGCTAAGGTGAAGGCTGAAATCACCGGCCGATATGTATGCCAGAAATGCCAGTAAGTGCTGTAATTTGTAAATATCCTCCTAAAATTAAATATTGTTTTTTTTCCATAGCGGCCTCATCGACGAGGAACCTTTGCGTTTCCGCGGAGAAGTCTATCATGGCTATCACTTTAGTTGCACCGCCTGTGGAACCGAACTGGATTCCACGGCAAGAGAGGTGAAGAGTCGCCCTGGATTGGCTGCCAACGATATGGTGCGTTTTAGTCATTAACTCTCGAGTAACCCAAAATAATTGGAACATTTATTTTGTAGAATGAACTGTATTGTCTTCGCTGCCACGATAAGATGGGCATTCCCATTTGTGGAGCCTGTCGTCGGCCAATCGAGGAGCGTGTGGTGACGGCGCTGGGAAAACACTGGCACGTTGAGCATTTTGTCTGTGCCAAGTGCGAAAAGCCGTTCCTGGGTCACCGGCACTACGAGAAACGCGGTCTAGCCTACTGTGAAACCCACTATCACCAGCTTTTCGGCAATCTGTGCTTTGTTTGCAACCAGGTCATTGGCGGAGATGGTGAGTAAATAGTTTATAATCACACTGGCTTATCCCAGTTTTTATATGAACGTCGTATAACTGAATCGTATCGTATAACTAAATAACTGAGTAAACATTTTTTTCTTATTAGTATTCACGGCCCTCAACAAAGCCTGGTGTGTACATCACTTTGCCTGTTCCGTATGCGATACGAAAATGACGCAAAAGTCCAAGTTCTACGAGTACGACGAGAAACCGGTGTGCAAAAAGTGCTACGAGAGGTTCCCTAACGAACTTCGTCGTCGCTTGCGCACTGCCCACGAGATGACCATGAAGAAGAACATCTAAAAATCTGGGAAATCTTCCACGCCAATCAGTGCCTTTTGTCTTTGTAGTCCTGCTGACCCTCCCGTTTTTAACATTCGAGAGCTTTAATCGCTTGTCTTGTGGAACACTAAAAACCATTGTGCGTGTCTTTTCAATCGTTTTTAACAATGTATGTAATTTATTATTTGAAAATCAACGGCAGCTAATATCTAGGAAACGAATAAGAATTTTGTATTAACAGCCTTTAACGTTGTTATTTAATTGAAATATATTTATACGTAAATGTTTTTGAAATGAAAAATGATGAAGTAGTAAGATTTTTCTTTGGTCATCTATAAACTAGGAATTGAAATTGAGAAATCATAATATTCGTTAACATTTTTAGTACAAACTATTCAATTTTTCCATAATAACACGCGATTTTATCATGGCCACGTTAGTTAAATAGCCGACACTGTCAATATGAACCAGTTTGTGGGGTTGTATGACTTCTGACAAGAATGAAAGCTGAGCAGCATTCGGCTTATGCGGAAAACCTTAAAGAATAGTGCAAATTTGGTTTCAGTGTAAAAATGAATTCAAAAATCAATCTATTATTTACAAACCTTCAAGCACGCAAATGTTTGTGGAACAAGGTGTGGTGAAGTTTGTTGGATAACGACGGATATCCTGCTCGGTTAAATCTTCCACATTGGTATAGTCCACGTATAGCACTCGATACTTAGTCTCTTCATTGGGTGATGTTTTTATCTGCTCAACCTTACCACGATGCCATGAACCCTCATATTTGGCGATAACGTATTCCTTGACACTGTTTGGAAAAAAATTGATTATTACATTAAAATTATATGAGATAAAAAATTACGCTGGCTTATATGGTTTCGAATCGGCGATTGCCGCCAATTGACTGTTCAATGTGGAAAATTCAGCGGCGTATGAGCTATCGAACGCCCCAAAAATACCCCGATCGATTCTTGAATTATCCACAACGAAAACATCGATGCCGTCCTTCCCATCAATGCTGAATTTACGTATTTCGAATGGCTGGAAAAAAATAACATTTTGATTAAATATAAATTAGTATTAAGAAAAACTGAAAACTACTTACCGGATTTAACAAGGGTTCCATTTTTGAAATCATAGGACCATTGGCTTCGGGTGATTTTCCTAAACCCATGGGTTCAAACAACTTATTTTGTGGAGCCATTTCTTTGGCCTTTAATTGGATTAATGCCTCTTTAATATCTTCTTCCAGAGATTTCGACTCGACTGTAGACGGTACTGTTTCGGAACCTAAGGCAGTGGTGGATTGTCGCTTTGTCCTTTCCAACGACAAAATCTTTTCAAAGAATTCCTGGCTTGGAAATTTCTTTTCATCAGGAGAATGATTTGAAGAGTTGTTTACCTTTTCGGATGGATTTTGAGTAGTTGTTTGACTCTGACTATCTTTTGGAATATTCATAATTTGCTCGTTCATGCATTTTAAAGCATCTACAGAGTATTTGATTGGAACGGGAGTACTTTTCATAGAAGATGCTTCTTTGGTAGCAGTATCAATAGGTTCCGGCGTTTTGGAAGGCTTTAAATCGTCTTCGACAGAATTATTTATAATGTTATTTGAAGAAGTTCCTTGTCCTAGGAGTTTTGCCCCCATGGCTTTCCAAAAATCTTCAAATAAATTGAGAAATTATTATTAGATTATTTTTTTGAGATTTCGATTTTTTTCATTTCTAGTGGGGTCGACTTACCTTCGACGCTAAAAGTTTTATTGGGTTTTGGCACATTCGAGGGTTCTTTAGGGGCTTCAACTTTTGGCAGATCCGGTGAAAGCGATTTACTGTTAACTTCATTTGAAAGTTTGATTACTTCCTTTTTAGAAATTTCGATCGATGAAGATTGCTGTTTCGGTAGCTCTTTGTTACTGGTCTGGGGCATCTCATCAGCTTGAACACGCTTATCAGATAAAAACTGCCTAATAAGTGAATTTAACGACTGCGCGGTATTTGGATTAATTAAATCTACGCTAATGTGGCCAGGCGTCTTTTTATAATAGACCACAAACTTTTCCCCTTCAAATTGGGAAACAAATTTGACATACGCATCGTTAAACATTTTGTGGGGCACATCCATCAGTTGTACCACTTTGGAATAACACGGAAGTGATATCAGTTCCTCATTGATTTCACGTAAATCCGACCTATTTCTCAGCTTTTCAGTGCCTTGATCCATAAGCATTACCTTTACGTTTTGGTTAACAATATTCAAGACTTGGGCACGGTGAAACGTCCCATTGTGACGGGCAAGACAATAGCCATATACATTCAGTTTTCCCAATTTGGGCATCTCATTACCAACGGCATTGATCTATTTCAAAAGGAAATAATAAGTTAATAACTCAAAAATAGGGAGTATAAAGTACATTTTAGTATAAACTGAATGGTTTAAAAGGTTAGAAGGTGCAGAGCCATTTCTATTTATTTCAAAATATATTTATTGATACAATGAATGTATCAAAATAAAGCGCTGAATGTTGTATCAAAATCGAATTATTTTTTGTTTAAAGGAATTTTGTGTGATTGCCCCATCGAAAGTTATTTTATTCTTAAACTGATTACAATATTTCCCGCATATGTACATATACACATTTATGTATGTATGTATGAACAATAAAGGCTCAGATTACTTTCTCAGAGCTGCACAGTTCAGACATCCATACCAAAAATGTGTATAAGTAACGCATTTATATGATTGTATGCTGCTATACAAGATCTCAATGCGTATGAGATTTAATTCCAAAGTATTGGGGTAATTTTTGGGACTCAAGTAGCTTATGTTATACAGACCTTTTCGCACACTTGCTTATATGCCACGTCAGCAGGTTCTCTAGCATCGCGAATATAGCATCGGTTAGAAGAACAGAATGCGTTAAGATACACAAGAGTATTGCTGGGCGGCATGCTCACGTTCGAGATATGCTTTACTTTAAATTTGCTGCCGCTGCAATTCGATACTTTGTTGGTGGTCTCCGGAATAGCTGGATTTTCTTGGTGTGTAACGCTTCTAGTACTGCTGACACTTTGATCTCTATTCAAATCGGAATTGCGGATGGGATTTGCAGTGCGAGCTGGAGGCGGTTGCACTGCCTCATCCACGTCTTTATCAGGTGCAGCTGTAAGTCTGCCCTGTATCGACAATTCATCGGCGACTTGATGCAGGGAAAACGAGCTTGGATAAACCAAGGCAGGCATCGGAAAGCATATGTAGCGATGACGCTGCCAGTCCTTAACCTGGCAGTCCTTGCAACAGTAAAAGTCTCCACATCGTTGGCAGGCTCTTTCCGCTACGTCTGCGCACAATACGCATTTTCCTTTTCTTTCCGAGGACTAAAAATAAAAGATGGTGCCGTGTTGAACAGGTTTTCTTGGTGTTTTTATTGGCACTCACTTGAGGAGTTATAAACTCTTTTTTGGGCGGCATCGTTTCCAGGTCTAAATTTCGGCAATAGAAAAACTGGGAATTCAACGCAAAGCTTGTAAGTAGGGTTGTTGATAAGACTTAAAAACTATAATATATCGATGTTTGTTGGTTGTTATCGGGGCTGCCTCACTCGCGTTTTGAACATATCGGTGACAAAATTTTAATAAACCATTTTTTTATATTCGAATTTTTTTTCAGAGTTACTTTTGTATGGGTTTTGTATAATGTATTAGATTAAGGTTTGATTTTAATGTTAAACCAATTGCAGTGAAACGTAGAAAACTGCTTTGTGTCCCAGTCTTTTAACTGCTTGGACTGCTTGAAAAATACTGCAAAATAAATAATCGATAGACTTTTAGTATTTGTCCGTTACTTTTTAAATTTCGCGGCATTGTTCCGAGTGTTCACTAGAGTCCTAGGTTTTCTTGTCTCGTCTGCCCCAATACTAGGCAATTATTTTACTCATCGCATTTTTCTTCGTTTCTTAGCTTGACCTCGCGCAGTTAATCATTCACATCGATAATTGGATGGTAGATGTCTCTATTCGTTATGGATTGCAGTTCCGCTCCCGAGAACGAATTTATAGCGTGCATTATATTCGGACAGTTTAATTGAGTATCGACATTTATTAATTCGTCCGGCCGTTTTAGTATAATGCCAGTAATTTGTTGGTCCATCCGAATTTACCCACTCAAGGCTTTCAACACTCTTAGATGTGGACCCATTGAGGACTGGTTAAGTTTTCGTTTCTGGTTTCCTTTTCAGGGTATTTGCATGTTAAAGGGAAAAGGTAGAGGCCCAGCTTCGAGCGTCAGCTATGCACATTAATTAGGCCGGTTCATTAGACACATGTCCATCAAGAGTGGCTCTGATCCAGGACCAAAACTGAAACCAAGGCTTGACGACTTCGCCGCCGGCGAGGGAATTTATTCCAAGCCAAAGCTGGGCTGCGTCTCGTGTTGCCTGTTTTATGTAATTAAGCCAGGCGCTCACTATTTAAATTGCTCCTGAATGGCGAAGGGACGCAGAGGATTTGGGCGGCATGGGCACTCAAAAAAATAAGTAAAATTGTACATTACAATTCCTTGAACATAAAGGATATGGTTTTCTCAATAGGTCTACGTTTATGTTTTATCCTAAATTTCTGTGATAAGTGTAGATTTTTTTTCAGTATATTCCATATGCGCCTCGGTGTATCACGAATTGGCAATTGAGGGCCAGCCGGGATCGGCTTCAAGCTCAAGCCCTGGCCAAGTGCAATTTACGGGCAGGGCAGCAGCCTTGGTCAGCCGCCAGCCTCCGAATCAAGATCCTCATCCTCCCAACAAAGCCCAGCCGAGGAGATCGGGATGGCCGAGAGTCAAGACGACGTTCGCTCGTCAGCGCTTGAGCCAATAATTATGGTTATTAATCGGCCTGGGAATTGGCTGCTAATTTGCAGTTTAGTTACAAATTCTGGCCGCCAGCGTGCAATTACCCGCTTAAATTATAGCCTCAAAATAAACAAAACACCGCAACGCCAACAAGAATCGTTGTTCTCGATGGCTATGACTCCTGTTGCCAGTGTTTTTCGAATTATTTTAGAAGTATTCTGAGGTATGGAAAAGGTCACACCACTTAAGGCACTGGAAAAAAATGCGTAAACATTATTTGTATATTATATTTGTAATTTAACAGGCAATTAATTAAGAAAATGATTTAAAAAGTATTTGTAGTTATTTATGTTAAGTTATTTTGCCTATCTCTTTCCCTGAAGTTGTTATTCTATATTTTATTTTCTGGTGCAGCGTCAATGATTGTTAACCCTTGTGCGTGTTTGCTTATCACGAATCTTATCGACGATTAAGCCGGGTCAATACCGCACATCAGCTAATGATGCTGGCAGTTCGGTGCTGCAACTCATAATTAGACGCCAGTTCTGGGGCGTTACTCAATCAAGAGTTGATGGCACAACCCTCCATCCAGCGCAGCATCATCATCATCATTATCATCAGAGGAGCAAACTATCCTGCTGCATGATCGCGGCAACTACAACATAATTTCCAGACGTCGACGCGTTGCTCTACCAATTTCGGAGGCGCGCTGGCAACACTTTTGGGCCGCCAAATCAAATCGTGTGCTGTTTATTTAAATAACCATAATTTACCGCACCATCCCCAGCCGCCTCTGCCCCCGCATCTGCATTTTCCCCTCCTCACAGTACTCTCGATGCTTCTGGGGCTATTTATTAACCCACACATTCAAGAGAACTGCACTGAACTGAACCACTCCGAAACGATCCTTGGCTTTTATGGCCTGGCACATGATTTTCCAAGTCTGTGAGAACATAAAAATTCAATTTAATATGCTTCCAAGATCATCGTGAAACCAAGTTGGCCTCTTCTTTCTCAGATTTAGCTGGAAAACTTTTTGTCTAGGGCTAGAGCTCAATGAATTTTGAATTTACCCTTGTATCCAATGTCCAATCAATGCTGGCTCTGATCCAAATAAGTTGTAGGTGTTTGGATAGTGCGTCAGTTTTGTTTTTAATATCGATTCTAATCTAAGATTACAAATAGAACGAATTGTTTTACAAACTACAAATGCAAGGCCTCGGAACAAAAACCTGAATATTAGATTCCTGCAAAGTTTTGCTGGGAGTTTTATGGTAAGTTGGCATGAAAAAGATAAGTATAGTCATACATAATTGCAAAAAAAAACAACAAAGTAAATTATAAAAATTACAATTAAACAACAAAATCAACAATAAAAAAATAAACAAAAAAATAAATAGGTATTTTTCCAATTTCGGTGCTGCCTAAGAGGAACCTATGAGAATCGAGGAGGAGGTCGATATTTCCCAATTATTTATTTTAAAAATGTTTATTTAATATTTAGCAAATTAAAGCATCTTTTGAAAGTTATAACATGGAAAAAACGGTAAACTTGGACTTTTTATTACTATTTGACTTCTGTTAGTCCTCAAAGGTAGGCAATGAAACATTTTTACCTCATAAGCAAAAATGTTTACTTTCTGAAATTATAGAAGAATTAAATTAACTAGGGATATGTAAGGAATGTAATGAATTTAGCATATACATACATACATATGTCGCAAATATCGGATATATATAGTTGACCGATCCGTATAGAAGTTGAGACCGAATTTTAAGTCCCAAGCTTTTTATGAGCATCATCATCATGAGCATGAAAACTTGACAGATCGGATTAGATGCCAAAAAATCCATAGTATCCATAGAAAGTCCCAAACTTTTATCTTAAACAAGAAAGGAAAGCTAACTTCGGGCGGAGCCGAAGTTTATATACCCTTGCAGTTAAAACCGGATATATATCGCAAACATCGGATATAGTTGGCCGATCCTTATGAACACATCATAATAAAACCAATTAACTAAAATAAAAAATCTAAAACAAGTCCCAAGCTTCTATCTTCAAAAATAAGAAAGTTGATATTTCTACCAAATACCATTTCCGACCGTTCAGTTAAATGGCAGCTATAGGATATAGTTGGCCGATCCTAATGAAATTTCCTAGGTCGGATTAACTGAACAAAAATATAATCTGTACCAAATTCCAGCTTTCTATCTTCAAAAACACGAAAGTTGGGTCATTTCCGATCGTTCAGTTATATGGCAGCTATAAGATATAGTCGGCCGATCCTTATGAAATTTGGCATGTCGTATTATTTTGCCAAAAATAGCTCTCATGTGAAATTTGAACTCTCTAACTCTAAAAACACCGAAGTTATACCATTTCCGATCAATCAGTTATATGGCAGCTATAAGATATAGTCGGCCGATCCCGGCCGTTCCGACTTATATACTGCGTGCAAAGGAAAGAAGGGTGTGTGCAAAGTTTCAAGACGATAGCTTCAAAACTGAGAGACTAGTTCGCGTAGAAACGGACAGACAGACAGACAGACGGACAGACGGACAGACGGACATGCTCATATCAACTCAGGAGGTGATCCTGATCAAGAATATATATACTTTATAGGGTCGGAGATGTCTCCTTCACTGCGTTGCACACTTTTGGACAAAATTATAATACCCTCTGCAAGGGTATAAAAATACCACAGTTATGGCTTTTCGATCAATCAGTTATATGACAGCTGTAGGCTATAATCGACCGATCGTGGCAGTTGCCATCCGACCGACTAGCAGAATACATATGTTGTAATAAAATTGTAACCCAATCCTGATTCCTTGACACCTTTTTGCTGTTTCAACAATTTAGTATACCACCAGAATTATTATACATATTAAAGCCGTCATATGTCGATTTTGGCCAAGTGCCAGGACATAACGCGATCGATTCCATTATAAGCAATTTATGATCTCACCGCTGAGAACGTCATCCCACCGAAAGTGGTCAGGTAAATTGGCCAAGTCGTTGGGTCCGATAATCTCCGAAGATCTTTTGCTTAAGTGGATCCTAGTTGGATGGTTGGTGGACTCAGCACGTCAAGTTTAGAAAAATGAGCTTGTTAACGCTCCATGATGAGCCCAGTTAGTGTCTGCTGCCATGATCTAAACCATATAACCCGGAGCCAGATCGATTCCACTCGATCGTTCGCAGATGGAGATGGATGAGAATGTGGAGGCTAGGCAGTGCTTGCATCTCCTCTCGATCGTCCCTCGATGCGAGACTCTTCATTAGGGCTCTGTGTAAAATTACAACACGATAACACGTAATCATTAGCGTGGCTTCAGAAACGGTGTGAGCAAACAATTTGGGGGCCGTATATCCGAACAAGGCAACACAGCTTCAATTTGCAGTTTCATTATCAAACGAGCCAAGAACATAATTTGGCTAAGGCCAAACATTTGGCAACAGTCAGGGAAATCGTCAAAGGCCTGGCCAGAACGGCGAGAGGCCAATTTGCCGTTCTGGCCAGGCTGGTAGTCCGTCTATCGATCACGTTTCGAACTGAAAGGCACGACCATGACGAGGAGGCCAACACAGTGGTTGAAAAAAGTGTACTTCTTTATTTATCATATATAACAAGATGTATTATAAAAACTAAATAAAAAAGATATGACTTCATTCAATTAAGTTTATGATTCAAAAGTCAATAATTTAGAAGGTTTTTAAAATGGCTCCTTCAAATGAAAAATTCTTCAACTGATTATTTTTAGCTTGCACTTAATGAAATATACTTATTTTATTAAAATGTAGTAATGAGATAAAAACAGCCAACCACTGTGCGATGTCTTCCTCGATAATGCGGCGCTTTGCGGTTGCAGTTGCAAAGTTTTCCAAGACGCCATTGCTGCCACAAAAGGGAATACTAAGTGTGTGTGTGTGTGTTGCATGCGAGGGAGGCCTGACAATTTAGAACTTTTATGCAATTAATTGCGACAGTTTTGTGCCAGGAATGTGCCTCAGAGGCTTCATTTCCTTCACTGCGCCTCGCTCTCCGACGTTATTCTCCATTCCATTCGGAACCGTTGCTATTGCTGCCGTTCTAACCACTTTTGGGCCGTTAATTTAAAAATTGTGCTCACGTTCTGGCAATTTGCTGACCACCCACATGCAAATCCACCGCCGCTGTACCACTATATGTCTTCGATTACCATCCCACTCCACGGGAGGTGGAATTCGCAGAAAATTAGCAACCCGCCAGCGAGTAAGCATTTGATTTGATTCGAATCGAATCGAATAGAATCGAGTTGGCCCGAGTAGAGTTAAGTTTGCGTTGGGTCTGCTGTTTGTCTAATTTGACACTTGGGGCAGTTGTGCAATTTGCCTTATAGGTGGGTTGAATGCCACACAACTGTGGACCTCTGAGTGGGTGCGGGGCTTTGTTAGCTTTCGGTATCCAAAGATTGGCACTGGCAATGGGTGCTAATGCTGGGTTTTGTCTCGAATTGGCCATCTTGTGTGTATGATTGAATCAACTTGTTTTTGAGGGCCATTGTAAGGCCCATGATTTCGATTGTTTGCCAATTGGCAAATTATTCTTAGAGATTGTTGCCGCAAAATGGCTAAACTAAAATGCCAAATTGATAATTATATTTAACGAGCAAAATTTTGATAAATTTAAAAGGTTGAAGCTAAGTAGCTATTGTTATGTTAAGACTTACAAACATTCTTAACGTAAAGCGTAAGTTTAGAGTTTAGAGTTTAGAGTAGTAATAGGTTTATGTAGCACTTTTAAAAAAAAATTTCATGACAAATTAGCAAAGTAAATATATGTATAGTAAATGACGGTCCAAACCCAAGTCATAGTCTTGGTCTTAGTCTAAGTCAAAAGAGAAAACTTGAGCCACAGCAACTGCAAATGCCAAACATTTACGATTGCTGGTTAAGCTTCCTTGTATGGGCTGTCAAAGCTAGTCGAGAAGTCGAGAACTCCAGCTTGCGGAAAAGACATGCACAGAGGCATGCCGAGATCGGGGAGAGTCTCCTGGCCAAGTCTCCTGACCAGTCTGGGCCGGGCAGTCCGAGTCAATATATATTCCAAAAGGAATTCCGCAAATAATTGCAGAGCGGTCGAAACTTATGGCAATTGTGTGGCCAAGCTGACTTGGAACGCTAGGCTTTACCACTTGAAAAAAAAAACTTATAAAGATGAATGACATTTATGACTTATTGGCAAACAAAATAGATTTTTCCTAACGTTGTAAATAGTGTTATTTCAAAACCAATTATATTATGAAATTGTTTCAGGTTTCAAGTATTCTATCCTGTTTTTTAAGTGTAGCTTTGGGCTGCTCACGTCGCATACATCACGTGCAAACAAAAACAAAGCTGCAGAAAGCAAGAAAAAAGAGTAAACATTTCGAATGCAAATAAAAAGTCGCGCCAATAAACTAGACTTCGCGACGGCGGCAGGGACTCAGATTCGGGCTGGAGCCCAGACAATGACAATGCAACTGGGACCGCGGGGTCTTCGAGTGGGTCTGAAGGGAGTTCGACCGGGCAAGGGAGGCGGAACTCAGACCGGGATCCAGCAAATCCACGACGTCATGATGTCTCGCTGGGATTTGGATTTCAGCCTGATCCACTCCCTTTGGTACACCCTTGGAGTCTTCTTGATCGCAAAATTGCATACAAATCGGTTGTTTGGTAAATTTAACATAAGCGCGTCAGTAGCGCCTCTGGTCTGTGTCCGTGTGGCTTTCTGCTCTCTGTGGCAAGCTTGGAATAATTTAAAGCGGCCAAAAGGCAGCCACAGAGCCGAACAATCAGGCAAGAGCACAGTGTAACCAAAGATTAAATAATTTTGGTAATAAAAATATATATTACTTGAATTTGAGAGTTTAATAGGACTTAGATACCTTGGATACTCAAAGTACACGATATGCTCCTAAAAAGTGTGTAGTTTTGTATGTTACTTTTTAAGTAACTTTTGTATAATTTTTTAAATATAATCTAAAATATTTAAGCTGCGACCTTTGGTTATTGATTCTTGAGTCACTGTGGAAGTTGGGCTCATCTTGTTAAGCCGGGCTGGCTCACTGGCCGCTCCTGTCCTGTCGTGTAGGCATCATGTAAAACGCATTGCTCTGCTCCTCACTCCTTCAGCCCTTCCCTCTAGCTTATCCTTGCGGCTCGAATATTCGATGCATCCACGTCGCCGCGCCTGTTGATCAGTGTCGTTGTCGTCTTTGTTGTTGCTGATGTTGCAGCAATCTTTTTGTTGCTTTTGCTGTTGCAGTTGTTGTTGCTGCTGCCGCTGTCCATTTGAGTCAGGCGTTTGGGCGCTGCAATTTGTTTGAGTTACGGCGCTTGTAAGCACACTTTAAGGATCCATTGTATTCCAATCAATAAGCCGGGCATGACAATGAGACAGAGACCCGACCAACAAGCCCCATTGAATGTCGCAAATGTGTGTCTTTGTCTCGGTTTCTTTCAGTGAGCGGAGCGCCGCTTGTCGCCTTCTTTTGGGTCCTTAGGGGCTTGTTCTTAGGGCCAGATCTTTGCTTTTTTTCTCATTGGGAGTATTTGGAATTCCTACCAAAAAGCGGGAATTCCTTTAGTAGAAATTAAAAACATTTGCTTTAGAATTTTAAAAATTTTTCTGAAAGTAATTTAGACCCCATTTCAAGTGAACTAATTCGAAGATGGGAATTCTTTTATCCAATTTTCTTATTTGCAATTCAAATGCGATGATATGATATTCGCATCGACTTCCTTGATTGAATCAGTGATTAACTGGTTTTCTGCCATTTCCCAGCTAGACCCGAGCATTAGCAACACCTTTGTGGCAGCGCCAATTGCCACCTCAGCAATCACTCCCAGCCCGGCCAATTGACTTCCAATTAAATGTGTCAAACGGCGTACACCGTTAGCACGCCATTTCCATTGGTGAGCTGATCATGCAAAGGAGCTGGATTGTTCTCGACCTGAATTCCATTAGCATATCATCGGAGAAGAGCAGCCGGAGTATAAGAAGCAGTAGCAACAAAACCACAATCAGACTCAAATTTATGTGTAGCTTTTTCAAAGGACACTTAGCGAATTAGGTGGAAAAAGTATCTTAAATATTTAAATTAAAACAAAAAAAGAATTAAAATAACAGTAAAGGACAATTCGAGGGATTTAACGAAGCACTGACTTCACTTTCTAGCTTCTTTTTTTTTTAAAGCTTTAAGCTATTTTCGGAGGACAATTATAATTGATTTTTTATTTTTACTATTAATGTTTACACTACAAGCACCAAGAAAAGAAAGTCAAAATATTCTCCTTAATATGAGATTTTTATTAAAAAAGCTTAAATGTATCTTGAAACCAAGTTTATTAGAGATTTGAATACATTCTTATTTATGTATTAAGTATTTAAAGTAGTTTTAGAAAATATTACAAATATTTTCATAGCTAAAAGCCTGAAATAATTTCCCCAAGTGCAGTCACTCGGCCAAAGGGATTAACAAGGATTAGTAGCCTTGGTAATCGCGCTTACAATTGGCCAACTCAAGTGGCTGACGAACTGACTGACTGACTGATCGCCCGACTGTGGCTCTGACTGGATGACAGAATGACTGACGAACGAATCCGCTGAGGAGCTCAGAGCTCAGCTTCTGCTGATGGCATTTACGATAAATTTACGCAAGTCATTTGACAACGCTGCAACTGCTGCATCATTATGCGGCCTGCAGCCTGCAGACTGCCAGGCATGCACAAATATGCAAAGCAGCTACTGATGATTGTCGAAAGTTGTTAGCAGAGCCAACAGCAGAAGCAGCAACAAAACAAACAAAATGTCGCACATTAAGCGGCTGAACATATCTCAAATGTCACGTATACGTCATGTCTGCCGCTCTCCTGACGAGGCAGCGGCAATTAATTAATCCTGCACTCGGCTAACTATGTTCGCCGGGCCAGCTAGACATCGTCTAGCAGGTTGCCGGTCCTAGGACTCTGGGACTATCCCGATCCCGATCCCGGTTTCAAGTCCAAGTCGAGGCCCACATCTTCATTCAGTTTGCCTCATTCATGACTCGGCCACAGTCGCTGGCTGGCATATTAAAACGTGTCTGGGAACAGGTGAAGATGTTCACATAAATTACCACCTCTTCATTAGTCGGGCGTACGTTAGCCTAGGCACATTGGGACAAATAGGTAAAAATTACAGCTGTCTATAAATATATTTTAGAAATTTTATATTTTTGTTGACGGATTTAAATTTTAAAACAAGTTAAATGCTAAAAACGTAATAATAAATTATGACGGCTTACACCCCAAAATATATATGCTTAGGTCACTGTTTAAGCCAATTTTGCTTGCCAAGACTCCTGGCTTCCAGCCTTAATGGAATTTAATTTCTTGTTAGCCACAACTAACTGCAACCGCATCGCGATAAGCCGGAGAGTTCCTGGGGACCAAGTGGAGCTCCTGCGTGTCTGACCCTAAAAAGCTATAGGCCAAAAGCTGAAAGTTAAGCCCTGGTTAGTGGAGCTGGTTAGCCGGCTCGTTTCCTGTGACACAGTTCTGGCAATTAGTCATGGGAATCACGTATACGCCTGCGTGTCTGGCTGCCATTTTATGGCTGAGTCTAAGGCCTCAACGTCAACGCTGGGCTTTTGTAATTTTAATTACTTCCCCTTATGGCCGGGCTGAGTTATTGGTGAAGGAGTGGGTGTTGCACAAGGACCTGCTCCAAAGTGACGGCTCGCCAGATTGTTTTACAACATAATTAAGCAGCATTGTTGTTGGGCCGCAAAACGCAAATTATGAAGTGCAGTCAAGTGCATGTTGAGCATTTTCTGTTATGTTCCTGTTTTTTTCAAAATGTTCCCTCTGATTTTTTGTTTTCTTGAATGGTGATAGGGGCTGGCATAAAAAACGTCACTCAACAATGCCCCTGTCATTGTGCGAAGGAGTCACCAGGAGGTGAGAATCGGGCAAACGATGTTATGTTGCTGCTTGCAACTTTATTTTCAAGCCCCGGGCGCACGAGAACAACAGCAAAAGCAACATCATGCAACAACAGCGACAACTGCAGCAAGTCAACAACAATTCGATACACACTTGCCACTTGCCACTCGGATCTCGACCAGGCCCCGAACACTTGGCCACTTGGCGACTGCCTGGTGTGAAAGCGTGTTGCATCCTCCGATCCAGATTCCGATTTCATTCGATATTTTCTACACTTAACGAAAAAAGTTGCTAAAAAAGATAAGGAAGTAAATATGTATGTGATTCATTAAAGACTATTACCTAAATATTATACCTTAATATAAAGGCTGGTATCAAAATTTTAAATTTCGATTCCGCAAAAAGTTCCCTATACATCCACCAAGTGTAGTTCATCCTCCTGCATCTGGCTTTGGGCCTGGATTCGGATCCGTCTGGATTCTGTCCGTCTTCTAAAGCGTTCAGCATCGATTCGTTATGATTGCATGTTAAATGGCTCCCGCTGAGTTATTACGAGACAAAATCCTTATTTATCGCTTTCTGATTTATTTGTAAACGATTTTCATGCCCATCGCCCATGGACGTGGATGAGGATGCGGATGCGGATGGGGATGAGGATGCTCACCAAGTCCTCCAGGAGGAAGGTGTTTTCGGTTGGACTTTGGCTGGCAGAGCGAGCAGAAAAATCTTGATGGGCTGGCCAGGTTGTTTGCTCAGCAGAATCTCAGTTGGTTCTTGCCAATTTTTTACTGATTTCAACGCCTTGTTTTATGGCCAGCAAAGGGTTCTGCATGTTGCCTTCGAGTCCCCTCGACTCTCCCTCGACTTGCCATTTTTTATTACTTCTCGTGTGCGTTTCTTATCTTTTTGGAAAATGTTGCTGCTTACTTAATTTTGACATATTTATTTTTATTATGTGCTGCACACTGACGGTGGGAGTTGGTCTTTTTTTTGTAGCTGGCTCCTCTGGTGGGGATTCTCCGGAGTTAATCCCCACCATCCCACACTTCTGATTAAGTGGGATTGTGAGGGTCAAGTTGGGGGTCAATTTGGTTTGGTTTGTGGCCAATGAAAGCCAATCGAAGTGGGAAATATTTATTAATATTTTAAAAAGGGAATACATTATAAATGGATGCAGTTAAAATTACTTAAGTTATTGCCATTTAATCATTTTTCATTCCATAAACCAGTGCCATTCAATCGGCCAATTGCCCGACACTTTCAATTCGCTCGACACCAAAGCACAACTCCAATTTCTCAGTTATGTCCAAAGAATGCAGAGGCTACAATGCAAAAAAAAAATAAAACATGCCCGGAGTCCGGAGACAGAGAAATGGTCGAAACGCCTTCTGTTAACAACCGAAACGAAAGAACCGAACATGGCTTATTAAAACGCAAAACGGCTTTTTACGATGGCAATAAATTGGTGGCGGGAATGGACGAAGCTGGACCTGAAGTGGTTCGCCCGGGGGAGGAGTACTGGGGAGTATGCAAAGCTAAGAAGGAGCTGCAAACAGGCAACAAGAGAGGCCAGCGTTTATGGCTTAAATTAATAAAATAAGCTTTGTCAGACAATTTACAACGCGTCTTCAGCGAGCAGATTACGAGCACGCGGACACGATCCAACTGCAAGATCGCAGCCACAAGAGGCAGAAGCAGCAGCAGCAACTGAGAGGATTGAGATTCGAAAAATACAAACAACAACCAGCCAGCGGGAATACTAACAAGGTATTATAATTTTTTAAAGTGAAGTTATTTCACTACACTTTGCAGAAATAAAAAAAAAATACGTTAATATGCTTGTCATATTTGTAATAACATTTTTTAGAAATTATTTCATATCATATCGTTGCAACAACTAGCATTTTAAATGTTAATAATCTTGTTTAAAAACCAAATTACCCTCTTATAGAGTATAGACTACAAATCCAACGGGGACATTGAATGCTGCCTGACTGTCTGCCCGGTCTTTGGTTATTTAGAGAGAGATTCTGCGGATTCAGGATGTCGTGGGGGAACCAAGAACACAGAGGAGCTGGCTAGGAGGAGCGGGTGTTCGAAGAGTTGCGGTGTTTGTTCGTTAATTAGTGAACATATTTCGTATAATCGGTGTCATATTAGTTATAAATTGGATAAAAGCGCAAAACGACAACTTAATTAATTTTAAATTCCAATTTATAAACAAGAAATGCAATGGTTGTTGCCGTTGCTTGGTGTTGCTGTTAATGATGTTGCAGCTATGATAACGATTATGGAAGTGACCAAAGCAGGACCAAAGCCGTGTTTGCTAATCATGGCCAAGACATAGAACTAAGCCGCATCCCGTTTTCCACCTTTTCATACCCTTGTACAGGGTAGTATTATTTTATCCAAAAGTAAAGCCATATGGCTATGGACTAGATATTTGCCTAAGGAGCTTTATATTCTTGATCAGATCTGTTTATTGATTACAAAATTTACAAAGGTCTTTTCAGAATCTATTTTATGAGAAACTTGTATGAAACGAAGCTTTTCTAATATCTTGTACAAAACTTAATAAACAGTTAATAGAACTGTTAGGGCATATAGGGCTTCGTCTTAGTCCTAAGTTAATTTTCCTTTTTTATATTTTTTCATGTTTTTTTTGTTGCATTCCAACCACAGCTTCATTTAAATTTCTTACCTTGTGTTCGTCCTCCCTTTTGTCCGCAGCATCCTTCCCTTTGGCCAGTTCCGAGAATTGGCAGACCAGTCGGCTGGGGCTACAATATTCGATTAGGTCGCCAGGCATCGGAGGCCGTGTCTGCCGTTGATATATTGCCAACGATCATCAGCGATCATCATTTTGTTGTGAGCAGATTGCATTTCATTCGACGGCGGAGAGGCAGGTTGAGGGGGAGGGAATATTGCAAAATTACCTTATAACTTAATTCATTAATAAATTTATGAATTGGTCGTTGTAAATTGCTGGATAAATTTATGGAACTGTGTCTTAACAGAACAGTGGCAAAGGAATAGTTCTTATTTGAATATACCTTTTAATAATAAAGAAATAGGGCTAGTACAGGGTTTCTTCATACGAAAACTTCAAAAATAATTACTTATTTTTTTAAACTCTTTCATTAGTCTGTCATTTTGATTTAAAGACGATTAAGTTAATTTATTTTGATAAATATCAATTATTAGGCCATCATTATGAAGCTATTGGCTTATAGCCGACGGGCTACAACGAACAAAGATTGGCCTCTGAATGAATTTGAAAACTTTTTATTCACTTTGCCCATGAATGAAGACGAGTTTCACTTCCGCTTTAGGGCCTATGACTGAATAAACTTTTTATTGGATGACAAAAACACAATCCCAAATAAAATACTTGCCCATTGCTGAACGCCTTTAAAATATTTTTTGAACCGTTGGAGATATCAATCAATATTTAAGTTTTTTTGTTGACAAAAATAAAAGGTATGGGGACAGGAAAGAAAAGAAAGAATATCCCTTTTGACAAGGGTTTAGATGAATGAAATGAACTTTGTAAGCCCGGGCCGATCATTGATTAATGTCTTGCTTTAAGGGGATTATTATTTAAAATCCAATGGGCTGCCCAGTAGGTTCGTAAAGTTTGTAGATCTACCTAAATTTGAAAATCTTTAATATTATTTTAAAAATTTATAAATTGCAACGTCGTTTTTATGATAAAGTCAAGACTCAAAGCGCTGACAGCTCGGGATTCTCAGCGTCCAACTTGCCGCATTAATTTTGCTAATCCTGCCCGAGATGATGATGGGAATGACGATGATGATGGCAGGAAAGGAGGACAGCAGATCACACTGGTAGGGGTACAGGAGGCAGGAGACGTGGGCCGAGGATAAAGACTGAGACAGGTCAGCGGCAACAGAAAATCAGTGGCCATGCCGACTGATTTTATATGGTTATAATTCTTGTTTTTGACAGCAACAAGCCTCGTTTGTCGTGCTGCAGAGTGTTGAAGCTGTTGTTGAATCTGATGCTGCTGAGTCCGATTCGGATTCTCATTTCGATTTGGATTTCCCCTCCAGTTTCGATTCCCATTCCCAAGGAATGTCAAATTAACACACAATGCGCCAGCTAATACATTAAACAATATAGGTGGGGACGGGGGCGATACCCAGCTGCATTTTCCCAGAAGTTATAGACACAAACAGAAACTTTGAATCGGGCGAGTCGTAAATTATATCAATCTCTAAGTAGCTGCCAACATTTAAGAACAATTCTGTTAATCACTTAATTTATGCAATTGCTACAAATTGCAACCTTGTTGCACAAAAAAGGAGCTTATCCATTTTGGGAAATTAACCGAGCCGGACCGAACCGAACGGATCTTGGTTGGGTTAATAAACGATCATTTAATAAGCGTTTTAATGCCAAATTTACGATCGTTTTATTTGCATAAATTACCGAAGTTGCCAACTGTATGCACATTAATTTCCCCACCAAATTGCCAATAAAATGTTATTTATGCTGCTATGCGAAAAATAAAACAGCAGCAGCCCCAAAAGCAGTCCCACAAATTCCTTCAACGCGCTTGGAAGATCAGGGCGAAGGGAGTACTTATAACATATAACATATGGGAATGACTATATACAGGCAGATCCCCAGCGTTTATGGACAATCAGTTGGAGTCAAAGGTAGTAAAGTTTATGGGCTTTCGGTTGGCATTTTGTTCGCTTACCTTATTTCCCGCTTTGCATGTGGGTTTCGTCCTAATAGAGTCATTAAATTCCGCATTCAGCCATTTTAAATTGGCTTGAAACGCACTCACGTTCTACATATCATTTTGATATACTTAAGTAATTAAACCCCTATCTTAAAATTTCCATATAATTGCAGCATCATCAAAATTGTAAATGTACTTAAAATTTAAAAAACGCAAGTTTTTTATTTGTAAGGAACAGAATCTTCAATAGTGCCACTTATGTTGAAAATCTAATGTGTTGCGAATCATCGGAGGTTCGTCTCCTATACTCGGGTATCCAGGTGACCATCATTTCAGTCATGTCGAAGACCTCGAACGCCTCGCAGAAGTCGTTAAAGGATATTTGGTTCGAGTCCGAGTGGTCTATTTCCTTCATCATGGTGTCCACAATGCGCATGATCTGCATGTGATCCAGCAAATTCGAGAACAGCTTATGAACAACTATAACCAGATCAACTTTGGTAATGCGGCCATCCTTGTTGTAGTCATACATATTGAAAAGTACTAAATGGGAATAAGTACATAGTAATTTAACCATGTCTAATAACAACTTACACTTAAGCTTTCTATCCTTGATTTCGTTCTTCAGCTCGGTCTTGGTCTTCAGCGAGTGGGCCTGAAAAGTGCTGAGAAATATAGCAAATTCCACAAAGGTAATCGTTTTGTTTTCACCAAACATGCAGTTTAGGATGGTGGGCAGCAAGTGGTTCAAATGCAACAGGCCCGAATAAAAATTGTACTTGTACAAATGGCTCGGTGGGTCCTTGCCACCTCCAGCAAACTCGTAGAAGCGATTATACAGGTATTGTATCTGGCTTCGATTGACTAAGCAGAATTTTAAGTATACAAATTTTTTTTAAAAAATACGATTGTTCTTGAACTCACGTGCTGTCTGCTTCTTGAGCGTATCCACAATGTCCTGCGGCACTGTGGGATACGATGAAGTCGTCTTTCTCAAACATAGACATCCCATTTCGTATTTTTTTCCAATTAAATTACATTTCTCAAAAATCACAGTACTTGAAAATTTCTTCTGACAAAATTTACTAGGAACGATCTAGATGAGGCACTTGCTACTTAATTTTTTAGTTTTTGATAACTGCCGGTCAAGATCAGTTAAGATTAGGGTTTGGCCTTCATTTTATGTTCTTTATGTTTTACGACCGCCTGTACACCCATAAAAGTGAATCAAAACGAGATCTCCAAAGACAAGAAGCTGCGGCAAGTGACATTTTTTTGTGGAACAAGACCGATCATAAAGCATATTACTTCATTAAAAATAAAAACTATACTAAATGCTGAGACCGAATTCGGGGTGTTTATGTTCCGGTCACCTTTAATATAGCCGAGTTAAGGTCTTTTGGGTCTTGTGATTCTTAAAGCACAAGGGTCTTGTGATTCTACTGACTAATTATAATTAATAAAAGATGTTCGTTTGGCTTAAGCAGGAAAAAAAACCTGTAAAAATGGAGCTTGTTGAAAATATTTCTCAGCAGTAAAATTTTTTTTGTTTCAAAAGCCTTTAAGTAGTTTTTAGATTAAATTTTTTAATAATAGTCCACCTAGTAGACTATAATGTTTATCTTGCAGAGCATACAAATTTCAGTCAAAGAAAAAATTGATGCCAAGCATTATAGGCCTTTTCAAAAACAACCTTAGGGTCATAACTTACGAGCTTTTTGTTTTTTGGCAGGCTTAGAACATGAAATGCTGTGTGGTCTGCATGTCAGGGGTCACGTTTCAAATGGACGCATATCTGGCGACCAATTTGCGGTAAAAATGTGTGCCACATGACAAGCAATTAACAAGCTCGGACTGCGACAAAGTACGTGCCCAGGTTGGGGGTTTAGTGAACTCAGTCGCAAAAGCGATAAATTTATGACAAATTTTCAAAAGAAATGGTCCGGCCAGACTGCGTGTGGTTTGGTTATCATGGCGATGGTGATGGTGTTTGTTCTCCATCGACCAGACCGTTTTGGAACTTTTTTTCGACGTGGCGGCACTTAACACCACGCATCATTTTAATTATTTATTTGGCCATAAAACAGTCGAAACGAAGGGAGGGGCCTCGGGTATGGGGCCTTTGGGGCGAGTGGTCAACTTTCGGCACAGTTTTCGTTAGCTGGCGGTTGGAAATCGTTAAATTTAACAAATTGCCAGCGATTTTTATCGCACTCCAAGCCCACAGCAGACGAAAACCCAACCCAACCGAACCAAACCAAACTCTTTCCTGTCCTGTTCGGCCCTGCCCATAGATTGTTTTCCTTATACTCATACTCACTCGTGCTTTTCTGAACTGGCAAATTTATTTATGACCGACGGCCGGCAGATACAGTATTTTTAGTTTCAGTTTTCGGTTTCGACCATAACGCATAATTGGCCAAAGAGTTATGCCAGAGGGAGAGAGATAGATGACTCAGGTACTTGAAACTTTTCCCTAATTAACTTGAATGAAATTCGTTCAAAGGCAAAGAGAGTGCCCGGATCTCATTTTATGGAGTCGTAAAATCTTTGATGTCCTTCTTATCACGTCTTAAATCGCATAAAAACCATCTATCTTACTCTCGACCAACGGTACCGACTAACCCAGCCGAAACGATAAGAATTCTTTAAAAACTAAAATGAAAATTGTAGTACTGCGACCAAGTTCGTTGCCTAAGTCATTCGTTTTTCTCGAGCAAAGTTTCGCCATTTTTCATTAAACTAATCTAAAGCAAGCTAATTAGCAAAAAATGGAATTAAATTACAAATAAACAACTTAATTATTATTGCAAAAATATATTTGAAGCTCGAAAAGAGCCAGCTAATTGCCCGCTACATATGTATATGCAATGAGCCGCACAAACAATTCACAGCGGAGGCCAGTGGAGCAGTAAGCACAAAAACAAGAGCCGCAATAGCCACTGCAAACATGTTAACTGAAAATAACCTGTAATTATAATAATTATCTGTAAATTATATGGCGCACTTACAATTGCACACGGATTCATGCGCTTGTCATAAAAATCCGAAGCAGAGCTTTAACTTAACTTTGGCTTTTAATCTTGCTCGAATTTCATTTCGTCCCGGTTGCAATAGCTTATAAGCTACTGCCGGACTTATCCGGACTGTTGGTCTAATCAATGCACTGCAAGAAAATTATACATTTTCTTAAACTAAGTCTTGAGTTTAATCTTGTATTTAATGTTTTCTTGTTTCAGTACATAAGCTTTACTGGCTGACTTCAGAAACGTGATCATAGCCTCCATTTAGACAAAAATTAAATCAAATTTCATTGGCATGTGTGAAACTGTCGCGCACTCGCATAATTTGTGGCAGTTGTTTCTTTGTTAGTGCTTTTTATTTTTGCCTCCATCCGGTTAAGTAGTTTTTGTTGTTGCCACAGCTCGACTTGATTCCTCGTAATTGAAACGTGTTTGCCACAAGTGGGCATGTTTTTTTGTGTTTTTACTTTTTTTTGGGCTAATTCAACATACAACATTGTCAGATGTTTCGCAGTTGAGTGTCGGTTATAAAGTAATTAGCCTCAATTTAATGTTTATACTTTGTTGATTATGATTATGTTAATTATACGACTTTATGTGACGGTGAAAACAGGGAAACATTCCGGTTGCCCTGTCATCATAATCATTATGATCATTACGATTGTCGCTGTTGACATTGATGAACTCGAAAGTGTGACAAGTCGGCTTGAATTGCTTAATGTTTGTGTAATATGGAAACTTTTCAACTGCCTTGCGTCTTTGAAGTCCATAAAGCATGTCCATAAAGTGGCACCCACTGTCGTTGCTTGTTTCCTGCCAGCTTGTTGCCAAAGTCTTTCGTCCCGGCTAATGGTGTTCTATTAAAAACCACTTTTATTAATTAAGCAAAACAACTTAATTCCCATGTAAAGCGCTGCATCAGCATCACATCATGGGCAGCTGCTCAAGCTATAGCCACGCTAATTGCACCGAGGCATCTGCATCTGCAGACTGCAACTCCCAATCCCAATCTCAATCCAGGTCCCAGTCCCAGGCAACAGACACCTGAACACTTTGAAACGAAAACACGATAAATGGGTTTAATAATGGCGGCAATTAAATGGATACACGTTGCTACACTGCTCGCACTGGGCTCTCCTATATACCGTGCATATTGTAGAAGTTGGACCCCGATCGGGCAGCATCTCAATTACCGGTGCTCTGCATGGCGCTTCACGGTTGAGAAATTCGACGCCACTTTCAAAAACGCATCAGTCAAATGGTCATCTCTGGTCCCTCAGCCTCCTGGCTGCATTTTGTTTTGAGCGAGGCGTTGATTCTCCTCTTTTCGGCTTTCGGGTTTCGGTTTGTTTGGCTCACTCATCAGCAATTTATTAAAACTCATCAATACTCATCAGGGGCAAAAAACAAAGCAAACAAGAAAGATTCAAACAGCGAGCTGATTTGATTCTTCAAAAAAATATAAAAACCGATCGAAAGATAAAAAAAGAGGAGGGATGCCTGGGGCTAATTTGGCGCAGCCACAAAAATTGAAATAGATTTGTTTAACTTTTGATTATTAAGGGTATTGGGTAAGAGGCGTGTCTGAAGAGTATTTGCTTTCAAGGGTATGGGGCTTAAAAAAGTTGTAAAAGTTATTTTATTTTATAAAATATATAATACAGAACATTGTCAGTTCGTCTTCTATTAATTAACATCTGCCTACTACTTCTGTCTACCATTACCTCTCAGCTTGACCTGCCAGCATTTTCACCTTCTGATCCAATGATTTGTCTGAATTTTCAACTCATTTATCTGTGTACACTGCCACAAATTTTCGTCTGTCTATTTTCTGGGCAACATTCTGCCCCTCTGAGCCATTGTCAGTCTAGAAATGTGTACAAACAAAATGTTTTGCATATGTCGGAGGCTCTCAAAATGCTAAAGGCCATCAATCCGGCGGGCATCAATTTGGGAAATGCATCAAAGTTGGCAGCTCGAACAGCTTGATTAGTTGTACAACCTCCGAGTCGAGAGCTGTTGGCCCGGCCAAGTGCATGTCGGCTCATTAGCTGCCGCCACTGATGATGAGCTGGATGACCGACTGGAGGCTGGGGCGGTGCGAGCTGTGAAATTGGTTATCGAAAGCCAAACGAACTCGAGCTCTCGTCTGGTGTCTACATCAAATTTAAGTTTTAATAATTGGCTCACATTTATTTGCTGCCTTAATTTGATTGTGCCGTCAAATGGTTTTGTGCATTCGTAGCCTCAATTAATCATTGCTCATTGATGATTGTTGTTTCTGATGTGTTCGATCTTGTTGTGGGCGTGTTAGCCTTAATGAAGCTGGCTAATGCGGAGAACGATGATGAAAGATGAGCCTGAGAATCAGCCAAACAGAAAGGGAGTATTCTAAAGTTGATTGAATAAATTGAAAAACTTCCATATTTGTTAGAGAGCTTGAGAAGAAATGTCAGGTAGTTGGAAAAACATTTCAAGTATTTTAGTTGGGAAAAAGTTATTTTGTGTAAAATCGCGAACCTTCTCAATTCGATTAAAAAGCGCTTGCCCAGCACGCGCAGGAAACAGGCCAAAAGCAACAAAGTATAAAACTTCATTAACAAGTTGGCAAGACTTTGGCAGACCTTTTGTCGCCTTTTGCCAGAGCTGGCCAAATTGAAATTGGAAATGTGCTGGGCCTCGAACCCCAGCCGGGCTGGGTGGATGATGTTGTTTTTGCCATTCGGCCGGGCCATAATCTGTGTCGCCGGATCAGCGGCAAAAGTGTTTGGATATTTGTTTAATGAAAAGCGAAACCAACGCGGATTGAGATCCCGAAACCCTTGAGGATCCCTGGAGGCATACTCGACGTGGAGGCATCCTATCGTGCGGCAAATATCAAGTCATCGGCTTTAGTCACACTTAACCCATGGTCAGCCAACAAGCAACAACCAACAAGCAACAAGCTGCTCTGTCCCTTATCCGGCATTTGCTGTGCAATTAATTAAGTTGAGCATTTTTAAATGTGTGAGCGCTGGCTGACTTTTTGGCCTGTTACCATTTTAATGTCCCGCCAACAACAACAATCACAGCAGAAATCAGAGGAAGAGACCGAACAAGTTCTTTAACATGTCTAATTAGTTGTTGTGTTGGCTGGTTGTTGTTCTTATTGTTGCTGCTGCTGCGTGCGATAAAAAAATGCATGGCACTCATTTAGTGTTTTCTTAAGCTGAGACATAAATTTGCAAGCAGTTAAAAGGCTTTTGGCCTGATGGCAGCGACGAGTCCCGGATGGTTCCAATCGGCGGACGCAGATAAACTCATTTGCAAAATACTGAGTCGGACATGTGGAGTTCGTGTCGAGTGTGAACCTAATGTGGAGGTTTACCTTTAAGGTTGTCCTTGACTGGAAAAATGTTAAAATATACAAAATAAAAGTGTTTGATTAAAAAAGTGATGTTCCTTCTAAAAAGGAAAGAATTATTTCATTTCAAAGAAACCATTTTCTCATTTAAGTATTTATATAAATTTAACAAACCTATAAACATCTTCCTTCATTTCGATCTGCATTTATGCAAAATGATTTTCAGTCCAGCCCCCTGACTCTCTTAATACGTAGATTAGACTTAATGTGAACTAAATATTGATGACTTCCCCTTCGATTGGGCAGCTGTTTGCTCCTGGCAAGTAAATAAATCCATTTGATTAGCTCTTGGCAAGAAGTTTGGGCCCGTTTGCGTCAGTGCTTGCGTTAATTTGAATTTAATTGTCGGCCAGTTCCCCCGGACTGGCAGAAGTGGCATTAACACATGCCAGAGCCGGCCGAGGCGCCCAAGTCCATGAGCAATGTGTTTGGGTTAAAAATTGTGAGCCACCAGTGGCCACGACTTTGCTGCACTTTTCCAAGCCCCCCAGCTCTCTTTTCTCTCCAGCTGACTCCTTTTTTTCTGGAACTTCGTGCCTCGTCTGAGCCAAACTCTATGTCATTTTAATGGCCGGCGCTGCTGTTGCTGTTGCTGCTGCAGCGTCTGTAAATGACCAATGGCGTTTTCAACTGGTTGTTGCTGCAGCTGTACACACACACCGCCCCTCTTGGCCATGCCCTCTCCAAGCCCCCACCATCTCAACCCCCGACGATCAGAGTCGCCCAACCCCAAACGGAACTGCGTGCGAAATTGCAGCAGCGAAGCAAATCGTCTTGCACTTAAAAAAATATTTTATAAGGGGAAACTTTAAATAATTAACCATAGCTTATTATATCCACATAAATCCTTATATCTCATTTAAACTAAAAAAGAGACAAAATTTGTCTTTTAAAAATCCAACCTTATTTTTATTACAGTGTGGCAAAAAAAATACTAAGCTTGAGTTGTGGCAGTCGAGACGTCGCTTCTCTTGCCTCCCGGTAGCAGGCAACGCTGACAGCCCGCCGGCTGACGTGCCAAACACTGTCCACCATCCACTGACCATTGGCCAGTCGCACCACCAGCACCAGCACCACCACCACTTGCCACAATTCGAGGTACGCTGCAGCCTGTTTGGGACTCCATTTGAGCCAGACTTTAAGGCCAACATGGCAGGCAGCTCGTTTTCGGGGTAATTAATCATGCTGCATAAATTAATGTAACCAGAAGTTAATTAACTTAAGTTTATTTGCACGGCTTTTGCTTAGAGGCACACTCATCATTTGCACAGCCAGTGGAGGGTATGTATTTATGTAGTATATAGCGCCATCTATCTAACATAGCTTAAGGTTGTTAGATATAAATACAGGCTTGTATTTATAAAATATATAATTATAGGAAAGATTATTATCTCATTTTTGTTTCAACAACTCTATGTTTTTCTCCCACAACAGTTTCTTTGATTTTTTTTAAAGAATTTCAACTATTTCTGATCTCGTAATCCCCTCTAAAAAACGGAAACCCTTACCAAATCGTTGCAGGTGTTTCCCACTGCGGTTGCCCCTTCTAATCCATTCTCAATTTGCCAGATTCCCCCTAATGAGCAACTGCAACTGCAACAGAAATGTGTTAATTAACTGCCTCAATGTGGCAGCTGCTGTTGTTTTGATTTTGGCTCAGAGAATGGCATTCAGAGTGCAACAGGGGACACCTCCTCTACTGCGCTGCAGTCGAACTCCGATGGAGTTCCCCTCAGCTATGGGAATTGCATTGCGACCCCATAATTTAGCCGATTGTCAGCGTTGAAACTTGGCTAACTTTGGTTGCTGGGCCGCACCCATTAATTATTTTAAAGTAGTTGGTCGGCGCGATGTTGCCTTTTCAGCGCCGTAGATTCATCGACTGTGCCGCAAAAACTTTTAGCATACAACAGTGTGGTTCGGGGTTGCACCACCCCCGCCTGCCTTCTTTTCGAGGGGAGTTCAAAAAGGTTTTAATAGCAAATGTCGGCAATTTGTCGGCGGCGACAAAGCGAAATGGCTTTTAAATTGAGCTTCACTCATGTTCGGGGGCGTGCCGAGCGCCCACATCCACTTATTGATTCTGTTATGGCTGGGCGGTCTGGGATTGGGCCAAAGGTTAATTAGTTAATTGGCTGGACAGGTGAACTTAAGAAGGATTTACAGGAAAATGCGTATGTTGTATGAGAAGACTCTGAGCGGCTTTAATCGAGAAAGTACTAAGAAGTAAGTTTTATAAATAGCATAAAGAATGACTCATACATTTGAGAAACTCATCAAAACTCATCATCATTATGGCAAACCTCATTTTGAACTTCTTTCTCCCTCCATTTGGTTGAAATTCATAATTTGAAACTTGCTCCAATTGCCACTCCCCGAAAAAGAAAGGGTTTCGAAATAATAAGTTCAAATGACCAAAAGATTCATGGCTTACACACCCACCTTGGTTCCAAAAAAAAAATAAAAAATATAAAAATTAGGGGCCTCCCAGAAAGTAGAGCGAGGCATTTAACGAGTCCCGGCGCCCAATTCGGTTCCCAAAAGCGTCTCTTTAGACAAATGGCTCGCCATTTATCTTGGGCCATTAATTTATAAATATAACTAAGGCAGATTCTAAAACAAAAACCAAAACAAAAACAAATACGAAACGAAACTTAAGAAATGAAGCTTCGCGTGCACAATGTGGGCGTGGCTGGGGAGTGCGCCAAATGGGCGCTCATTAATTTCCACAAAATGAGGGAATTTTCAAATAAAACCGAAATGAATCAAATTGAATTTTTCACCGCTGCGATCGTTGGCGTGCTCAAGTATAAATATTCGTGGCTAATTAATGTTAATTTTCGTGATTCTCCCCTCAGAAGGCAGCCACATAAATTTTCCACTCCAACAAGTCCACAATTATACGAAATTAACAAATCATTTGTGCGGCAATCTGTCAAAGTTTTCCCCTCAGAACTCGTATTATTTAGACTTTTTTATATCTGCAGAGAAGACAATGCAATTGCCTTAATTTACGCTATAAATTAAATGCACTTCCCACTTTAATTTAATTGGCAATTATTAAGAGTCTTTAATTAGCAGAGACAAGTAAAATCTTTCTAGAAGAGGATCATGTGGAGTTATTAATACTCTTTCTAAAAGGTAATCACCAATAAACTTAAAAAGTTCTTAATTTAAAGTCTAATATCATTGTTTTTCCTTGCCTTTCCAGCCTTGGGGTATTTATTTTTTATTAATGGGTATTCAAAATTATTTGTTGACTTTTTTGTCGACTCGATCGTTAAATTGCAATTACGTAATGGCAGTATGAGCAGTATGGGGCGTCATCAGCTTGCTGGTGCGCATTTTCAATTAAAAAAGCATTAAAATAAAAAATATAAAAAAAAACCATGGGCCATGCACTCGGAAGGAATTGCAATTGGAATCGGAATGGACAGCACCCATGCTCACCTGCCATAGAAGATTCCTGCCGATTCGCACAGATCTTGCCCTGCCTTAGTTCCAGTCGATCATGGTGTTATTTATGGCAGTGAGAAAATTAACTTTTCCTGCCGGCTGACATGGAAACCAATTTGCCAATTGACGCCTCAACCTCTGGCGGGCATCTTTTGGCCACGGCTCCGCGTTTGGAATTTCTTTTTCCTTTAGCTCTTGTGGCCCAGTCATTCAATTAAATTTATGTTCGAACAGGAGGCGCCAGACGAGTCAGGGGCTCGAACTGGGACTGAGTAATCGCTGATTTACGATCTGGAAACAAAAAACACTTTGCAATTATTAAACGTACTATTTTTATTGTTGTTTTTTAAGTATTGCTCTTGCTGTTGGTGTTGTTGCTGTTGTATCGACCGCCCAAGTTGTGCGCCAAATGAGGTTTAAACTGCAATTCCGTTTACATTTGGCAAACTTTTCCCATACAAATTGCCGCTAAATAGCGAAAACCTGACACAACAATAACAACTTGGACGCCTACGCCGTTGCCAGCACGTCCGTTGTTGTTGTCGTCGTTGATGAGGCACTGCAGCAAGTGTCAGGCCCATCAACCAATACCCTCACCTCACCTCTCTAACCTGTCAAATTTGCAGTGCCCGGGGAACTAATGACGCCCTTAATATGCTCCAAGTGCCTTCTGACTTGGCTGAAAGCCATTTCCCTTTCGCTTAAGCAGAAGCCTTTTGTTTTCAAAGTCATCGTCTTTGTTTCTTCGTCATCGTTGCAGACACGTCAAAATCAAACGAAAGAGGTTTGCCAAGGAAATATGACCTTAGAATGCACTTCAAATGAAAATTTATATCAATGTAGGCTAAAATAAAAGTCTTAAAAATTGATTTACATTTGTTGATACCTTTTAAATAATTATATAGTACGATCGTTTCCTAAATTAGTTCTCTGTTACGTACATTTTAATAATTTGATGCATTCCTTCTGTATCCATTTTGGTGCTTCTACATCATTTAAGAAATTACAAATATTAAAATAATTGTATGGTTTTCCACCTCACATACTCTTTCAAAACTCATTGTTTTAATGTTGTCTTACATTACCAGCAACATGTTGACCAACTGTCTAAAGCCAAATCCATACTAAACCCATATTTGTGAATATGTTGAGCCATCAAAAGGGCAAACAAAATGGATTGACGGTTAACCCCTATTCTAGATAGCCCAAGTTACTCTCTATTACAGAGCTACTCCCCTATAAAATATAAAGCCCGAGCAGGTGTCTCAGCAGCTTTCGCAATAGACAACTTCATTTTGTGGGCCGAGCCTAAAGACTCATAAATTTCCAGCCCACAGAATAAAAGCAGACCAAACTGATATGAATATATAGATATGTTCTCGTATAATTGCATATGTGTATATGCCTGGGCCCATTCCAAGTGCAATTAAGTAATTCTCACATCGTTTATGCAAAATACGAGAATTTCCAGGCATTCTGCCAGAGCACCCCCATGATAAAAAAAATAGAAACCCTTGGTTGCAGGGTTCTGCCCCTGGTTTTGGTTCTGGTGATTGCTCGCGTGCAACCTCAACACCCTTTGCTTGTAGTCAAGTGGCCCATAAATTGTTGGCCAAGTTTTCACGGTGCCCGCCCACTTTTCGTTGCGCTGCTTTGACAACGGCAATTACCTTGAACTTTTCGCCGGATCGCTGGTCCTTTACCGGCCATATAGCCAAAAAAAAAAAACAAAACAAAAAGAAACTGACGCAAAAAACTAAATGCAAGAAAATTTATTTATATTGCTTATTGCTGGCGGGCTGCAGTTTTGGGCCTCGGCCTGTGATGTCTTCCCGTTTTGTCAGTTTAATTTTTGGTTTAGTTCGCTTTTCGCTTTAAATGAACCCAAATTGCCGGCCCATTAGCTTCGTGTTGATGCCGCTGCTCTATATGCATATATTACATATATAACCCCGAAGCAATCACTGTGTAGTAAATATATTTTTTACAACCAATCGTTTGCATTTTGAATATCAATTTATTTTCCCCCCAAGACCCCACCCTTCTATCTTGGCCCGGTATGCAATCAATTTCGGCATTTAGCCGCTGCTATCGACTGACATTTATTTTCTGGCCGCTTTATGAGACCGTAATTCGTAATTGTTGATTCGAGTTTTTACTGTCAATGTTTAGCACACAACAATTGCAGTTCGTCGATGGCAGGGCATTGGTTTTTCATCATCAACAACTCAATAAAGGAAAAACCTTGTTAGCAATATATGTATGTCTGAAGTTTTGGGGGCCCTTTTGCTGATTGTTTGACAGTTGATCGATATATTTTGTGGATATGTAATGGGTCTATCATGCAATGGGCCAAAGCTTACCAACATGTGAGGATTTAAGATTCTAAGAGGGATTTATAGTAAAAACTTTAAAGGCCATTTGAAGTAAAGAGTTATTTTTTCATTCGTTTAATGTTTTAATGTAGGCTTTAGTTATTAAACAGTTTTCATTATTCTATACACACTTGACAAATAATTTACAAAAGTTTAAAGGAACACAAATAGCAGAGACCTTAGTCCTTGGTAGATCCAAAATTCTACTTTTCCCTATCTCCATCTCTTTCCCTTTCTCGATCCCTCTCTCGCTCCCGTTCTCGCTCCCTCAGATAGAGTTGCTGCTGCTGGAGGAAGTGTTGCTGCTGCTGCTGGTGTTGCTGCTGCAAGTGTTGCTGGTGCTGCTGCAGCAACTGATGCTGTTGCTGGGGACTGAGAGCCTGGGGACTCTCGCCCGGATTAAGCTGTTGCTGGTGCTGGAGGAACTGTTGCTGGTGCTGGGCTAGCTGTTGCTGGAACTGCTCCCGTAGTCTCTGATGCTCCTCCGCATCCATTTCGCTGCCGTAGTCGTCCATGTCGATCACTTCGTCCTCGTCGTCCTCCTCGATCTCGTCGTCGTCTTCCTGATCCTCGCCATCCTCGTAGCTGTGCTGGGATCCCTCGTTCTTGGCATCATCCTCGCCATCACCACCTCCACCGCCTCCCGAGGAACTGCCCTTGTTGCTCTTCGTGTCGCTGCCATCGCCGCCCTCCTGTTGCATCCTCTTGTGCTTGGTACGGCGGTTTTGGAACCAAACTTTTACCTGATCAGGATACAGAAATGGTATATGTATTATTATAAAGAAATATCATTTTTAAACCATATTTTAAAGGATATAATTCTAGTCGCCCTTACGAAACAATTGAGTTTGATACTGATTTTTTCAGTGAGGGTCTTAGGGAGGGTCTTTAACCCTTCCATTTGGTTGTTGTTTTCCGTTTTTTGGCAAGTCGTAAATAAATTTAACGAGTCTTTTAATTCTATTTACGGCCTGCCTCCCAGCTATGCCCCCGAGGGTGTAAAGTCAATTGCCCCCTGCCCCCAACCCTGCCCCTTATGGCGCTAATAACTCAGTAACTCCGGCACTTCTTGGGCTAACGACCAGACGACATGCAATCACTTAGCTTCTGGCCTGGCCCATAAAAGGGGTTGGAACGGGTAAAGGAGCGGAGATGGAGATGGAATGCCACAGGGGTGTTTATTGAATTTGATGCGCATTAAGAGAGCAAAGGGTTGGGAAGGTTCCCTGGGCGAAGCTTACCTGGGTTTCGGTCAGACTGAGTCCCTGGGCCAATTGCTTTCGCTCTGCTCCCACCACGTAGTGATTCCCCTCGAAGGCGTGCTCCAGCTTGAGCAACTGCGTCGGCGAGAAGGCGGTACGAACGCGTTTCGGCTTACGGAATGGCTGGAACAGAAAATCTGCAAGGAAAAGTAACCAAAATTTGAGTAAATATATGAAAAATTACACATTATATCAATCGCTATAATCCTTTGATGAACGATTTATTTTCTGTGTGGTGGCTTGCCAATTAGATGAAACGGCTTCTTAAATTGTTGATTATGAATTCCGGGAATGCCGCCGGCAAAGATGCCGCACACTCAGCAACTCGCATACTTGCATGTTGCACACGCTCATTACAAAACAATAAACAAATTTCCAGACATGGGCCGCAAAAAACACAAAAGGCTTCTGGTTCGTGCCGCTGTCGGCGCTGTGTCCGGGCCCATGTCCCAGAATCGCTGATAAGGCCAAAACAATTGGGCCCGGCTAGCGAGCGGCCGCGAAACTGGCCAGCTGAGTTGGCCAGCTCTTCTGGACGCCAAGGCGAACACTTTAGCGCGCCTAAAAGCCGCCAACGACGCCTCTTGGGCCGAGGATCCATTGTTCTACCTTCCAGCGGGCACAACGTGATATTTTGACGTTTATCACGATTTCTGGAAGCCCCAACCTCCACCTCCCAACTAAATTGAAGCTCAGCGGCTGCCAGTTAACAAATTTTCAATTGAGCCACAATTTGAATATTGATACGAGGCAGGGGCTACTGTGCAACATGAGGCAGAGATTTGTGATATTGCAGAGGAAAAATATGATGGTTAATACAAACGTTTTTGGGAAAAGTATAAAGGTATCGCTTTATATATTATTATTATGCTTTCTTTTAGCTTAAACTAACATTTATCTTTCTATTTAACGTCATTGAAAGGATGTCTTGGAAGTGAAATGACTTTTAGCCAAAAATAATAATAGATCATATCCCTAGCCAGACTTGTTGTGATATCATTTCGGTGAACAAGCCTAAGTCACAGGAATCCCTAGCCCCGCAATCCCTAGGTGTGCCAATTATAAAATCAATATTGACACAGCAGAATCGAATCGATTTCGGAGACAGGAAGTCCACACAATGCCACCAAACAGAAGCTAAGCCAATGCGAAAATAAACAGCTAATAAACAAAAAGGCAAGCGAAAGGGCGCGAAGATATTAGATACAACCCCGGACTGAAATGTATCTTGTAACTCGTGCATTGTATCTTGTTAGCGCTGCCAGGCCTGGAAAAACAAAAACAAACCAAGGAGCAGACAGAAAGGATGGCAGGCAGGAAGGACAACCGGAGGGAGCGGGTCGGGAACTTGTCAATTTGACACTTCATAAATGCAGGCTCGGGCCATTGATGGCCATGTATCTGACAGATGCAACTGACTGACTGCGAGATGCTCGCTCTCGTGCGTGCTTGGTTTTTGCTATGAACTTGACAAACGATTGCCAGGAGCGAGCCGAGTCGATCCCAAGCATCCAGAATGATCTAGTTTCTTTTTGTTTTCTCTGTAAATGTATCTTTTTATGAACCCGGGCGATCGCTTGACATTTGTTACATTTGACAGCTAACAATGTAGCTACAAGATACACGACTGCCCAGCGCCTTAGAAGTGCCTCTATCTGCAATATAATTGATAATGCCGCCGCTCACAATGGCCACTTAATTATTTTTTCCTCTGGCTTTTTTTTGCTAGATCTCGCAGCATCTCTCCGCATCTCTCAATGAAGTGTATAAATGTTTTTTTTTTAGGTGCGGACACAAAAGAAACCGCCGTGCGAAAATACGCGCAATTGACAATTAATTGATGTGTCCGCTCTGCCGGCCATGTGGTTGTTGTATTTATTTTTTCCCCGCTCGCTACTCTTGCTCACACCCTTGTCAGCTGTCATTTTTTTATACATATAATTTATTTTTTGCCCATGATGGAAGTGCCATCGATGCGTTTCGTTTTCGTTTCGTTTGTTCGACTGTCCTGGCTCTTTTTTGTTCCCCTTATTATTTATCACTTATCTGCAATTGTATTTGTTCGGATTTTTTTCATGGAGTTAGGGCTTAATTTTTATGCTCTCATGATTTTTTCATTAATTTATTGCCTCGGTAGCATTGCATTCCTCGATTGCCCCGAGCTATGCTCCGAGGACATTGACTCGAACTCGATAATTGAAATCAAATGCTCTGAAAGTCAGCAAGGATGTAGACTTGATCGATTGGACAGGATTTTCCTTTTGATGCTCGGATGTGAATGGGATTTGTGGGTTTAATTAGAGTGGAAATCGTTCCTATATAGGTATGGTTAATTAAAATATTAGGGGTGCTTTTTACTGATACTGAAACTCTGCTTTCGCCTATAGAGTTGAAAAACAAAAATGAAAATCTTCCTTTTTATATTTAGCAATAAATACATATTGAGTTCTTCGGCAATATAATAGTAATCTTCTCGCGCACTCAATGAAATTTTCGTCACCTTCCTGAAGTTACAGAGATTTAACGTTGGTTATGACTATTTTATTATATTAATTTTATTTTCAACATATAATGTTTAATATACATAAATTTTAAGGTATGGAAATATATTAAAAAAAAAAACATATTTCAATTTCAGTTTTCTAGTATTTGACGGATACCATCGCCTAAAATTTGTTTCAAAAAACGTATGATGAACTCATCATCCTATTAATTTTGACCCCTTTTCATGAATTTTTATCAGCTGTCTTAGTGGGCAACACCTTAAAAAGTGTAAGCACGTGCAACCTGTAACGAGTTGATGATACATTTTGACCATTATCTTCAAAAAATAATAGGACAATGGAAATATGTAACCCTCTATTACTCACACGGCTGAGAAAAGGAAAAAGAAAAACATTTACAATTAATGGAATCGTTATGCGAAACATTGACATCTCAGGATCATAAATCAAGCGAAAATTACAGTCGGAAAGGAGGAAAGTGAGAAGGGAGCTGGGGAAAGTGGTCGGGGACAGGAGGAGCCGGCCAGAAGCAGAAGCCGAAGTCAAACGGGAAATGGAAAAAGGGAGAAAATAATGAAACATCGTACAACATAATTAAGGCGTAACGGGGATGTGTACGTACCACTTGGGGCAGGTGAAAGGCGTGTGAGTGTGCCGAAAATTATTTTCATTTACCAGCCAAAAAATTCAGAAACAGAAAAAACAAGAACCAAAGGCGAGGCAAAAAGCCAAGTAAAGAAGGCATGAAAATTCAAATGGTAATTATGGAAGAGTGGCGAATGAAAAAAATGGTTAAAGAGTAATAAATGACAATGTTTTTGAGATGCGCTTTGCGGTTTCTTTATTCCATTTCTATATATTTTTTGTACATTTCTTGGTTCTTGGTCGGTTTGCCCCAAAACCTCAATTAAAAACGCATTAACATTTCACTCGCTGCACTTTGGAGCTGTATGAGTGTATATATTACACATACGCCGCATGGGCCCAACTGGCAACTGGCGCCGTCTGCTGGCCATTAATGGTAATTTCGACTACTAACACACACTGACACACATACACACTCGGATGGCCATTTAGGTACGCTGCTTGACCTAACGATGTGTGTAATGTTGTTTAAACAATTTAATTAAAATGTAATTTGTTTGGAAATAGTTATCAAAATGGGTTTGGTTCGGCTGCCCTGCCTCGCTCGCTCGCTCGCTCACTCTCTCCCTATCTCTTTCACAATTTCCATTCTCGCTCTCCTTCTCCGGCTGATGATGATGACGCTGATACACGTCTAATTAACTTGTAATAAATGTTTGCCATTTGCTTATTTAACTTTAATTATACAGAGCAGCCCGGCAACAACAGCCACTCGCAACAAGAGCAGCAACAACAGCGATAACTGAATAATTGCTTGATTGAGGTTCTCTTTATTTTAATGGCGTCTGGTTTTTAAGGCAGAGGGGGTTAAAAATGGGTTTAAGGTGTGGTTTCTTCCTTTTTTATTTGGTTCATAGCCCTCCACGTCCATTAGAAATGGTTTTAAATTATAAATAGACTTAAAAACAGAGGGAATAAACCTTAAACCACTTTATAATATTTATCAAAAACATTAATTAATACTTCCACTTTGTAAATGGATTATCCTATCAAGCTCTTCAGTATTATAAATGGCTTGTTGTTTTAAAAATCAATCTAAACTATCGCCAAGTGACTTTTATTAACTGGTTATTCATTGAAATTAGTCCACTATTGATACATTAGAGATATCAATCAACTTTAATTGTTTTATTTGACCAATCTGCATATTCGGCTTTTGGAAATTGATTTTAAAAGAATGTTCAGAATAATTTCTTGATAAACCAGTTAGGTCTAACATTCCAATAAAGTATATATTATATGTATATGTATATAATACTTACTGCCAGGAAATCGTGGAAAAATGCGTCCATGTCGGCTGATCAGCCAGGGATACAGTGGATAACTGTCGCGTATCAGATGCGGAGGTCCACCGAAGGGATGGTGACCGTGGGGCGATGGATGTACGGGATGGGGCCCGCCCGGGAAAATGCCGAGCGGTATTTGGCCGGGCGGCAGATGCGGATGTGGACCGTGGGGCGGTCCTGTTGGCACGGGAGGATGTGGGTGCGGACCCTGTTGTTGCTGCTGCTGCTGGTGGTGATGGTGCGCCAGGGCGGCGGCCATTTGGAACTGGGCGGCAAGAAAGGGAGGCGGTGGAGGAGGCGCTCCCGCCGCTCGTACCGCCAGAGAAGTGGGTGAGGTGCGGTTTTGGATTAAAGCTAAGTTTGGCGCCGGCAGAGGCAACGGACGGATGAGGGTTCCGATTTGGGGTGGCGGCGGATTCCCGGCTCCCGGCTGTTGGGGGTCCACCGATTTCGGGGGAGATGCCGCAGCGTTTGGAGGCGTTGGCGAGCGGCTGGGTGGCGAACGAGGAGGGCTTCTGGATCTATCGAGGGAGTCCCTTCGGCGACAGTAAATAAACCCTCTGGGCGTCCTTCGTCCGCTGGTATTGGTGTTTGTGGGTGAGGCAGGACTTTCGCTGCGTGGCGGCGGCGAGGATATCACACTGACTCGCAGAGGAGCGGATCTCGACGTCGTTTCACCCACAATTGAGTCGATGCTGAAGGCCAACTTGGGCTTACTGGCGGAGGCGGAAGCGGAAGCGGCGCTCACCGAAACGGAAGTGGAGGCCGTTGAGGAGCTGCTGCTACTGACAAAAGGACTCGTCGGCGCCATGGGCAGCATGTTGAAGGTTTGGCGACCGCAGGTGACCATTTGGTAGGGGTATAATTATTTAAAAAAAAAAAATATATAAATAAAGTACAAGGTTGAAGATTTCTAGCCCGGATTTTGGATGAATCCGAAGTCTCTGTAGAATCTATTTGCGCTTTTTCTGTGCCAACCATTGAGTTTAATCGATCGCGTACAGTGGTCACTGGCTAACACACGCACGCACTGTTCCGGCAGATAGCTGAGGTATCTGTAATGCTTCACCGGTTGGCATCCGTCGGCCTGACATTGATAAACTGGAGCGCGGCGGCGATTGAAGCGTGACCGTACCGCTTCGATAAGCGATTGACAGCGGCGGCGAACGAAACTTTTGCGGTTGCCGCGATGATGATGCGAACTGTCAACGCCATTAGCATTATGCAGCGTCTAAAGGGGTCTAATTGTTCGCTTCTCTCGGCAGCTCCCAGTCTGCTCTCTCCCTCACTCTTGCTGCCTCGCTCTTGGGCTCCCTCTCAGCTTGTTGTTGTTGCTTGTTTCTGGTGGGGGCGTCGGCGAATCGCTGCGTAACTCTCGCGCGGAGCGTTGTTGCGTGGATGCCGTCGCTCGAGTGACACAAAAAAGTGCCAGAGTGCCGGAGCTGTTGCCACAGCGGCTGCTGCTTCTTCTTCCTTTACCGTTGCCTTCCAGTGGAGCTCCAGCGTGCGTCCCTTTCGCACACAGCCCCCCAAAAAGCGCCTGCGCCAAAACAGCACAGAGATAAATATGAAAAAAACCGGCTCGGGGCTGGTGGTGGACCCACCTCCTCTCTCTTTCTAGCTCTCGTGCTCTTCTCCACATAAGGGGTTTTTGTAGGTGTGTGTGTGTGTGGGTTGTTTGGGGCTCTCTCTCTTGCTCTCTTGGCCATTTTTCGCACCAGTTTATGACAGTGAAACAAACAATTTGCGCTAAACAAAACAGCATCATTAAAGCGTTTGTGGTTTTAGTGCCAAGCGGGTTTTCCGGTTCATAGGAGCAAGGGGAAACAGCGGGGGGAGCGACTTGGACAGTGGAAGACTTAAAAATGTCCTTACTAGCCAAGTTCAAGCCGGAAAATAGACTTTATTTTCGAATAGTTCGCTTGTTTTGGACTATTCAGTAGTTTCATTAAATGAGATGTATAATATACATACATATTTTAATAAATGATGGGTATAATGTGGGTAATTAGGGATTTTAATATGATCTCTAAGTCTTACAAAAACCCCATAATTAAATATTTTATTTTTCAATTCCACTGTGCTCTGGCGTCAACGTCATCGCTTATATAGCTTAGACGCCCCGTCGTCAGTGCCCGGCTGTCCTGCCCCCTTTCTGTGGCCCCTTCAATCATCAATCCTTGGCCAAAAAACACCTCTCCCCTTGTTCAGGCTTCCACCATTCTGAATTGGCTCGAATTGGCATCTGCATCATGTTGGTCGAAAGCATTTGTACATGAAAATGGGCGGCAACTTGGTTTCTTCACCTTCGGGGAGCTGCAACCGCTGGCGCACTCTCACACGGTTGCAGAAACACACATACAAACCAGTATCTGTGTATGTGTCTGGGTAGGTGTATCTGCATCTGTATCTGGTCATCCTCATCCGCTGGCTGTGAGTTGTGAAAATAAACACCTCGTTAAAGATGCAGGAGGAGGCATAAAACATGCAGCGCCAACATCGTTGCCTTCTCATAGGTAAATATACTCGGATATATGTGTGTTCGATCCAGCCCCTCTTGGGGCTCACCCCCCTTTCGACCCTCTCATCAGTCTCTTCCTCTTCTTCTTCTGGCCATGAATGGAGCTTGGCCGAAAGGAGTCGAACCGAGGCTGGCAAATAAATTGATGTGCGCTTGCCTGGATTTGTATGCATCTAGATAAGGTTTCCCTGTCGATGGCTGAAGTGGCTGCTGCCGCAGATGCAGTTTGTATCTGTATCTGTGAGTGTGGCACCTCTGGGTGCGGTAATTGTAATTGGTTTTTTATTTTTTCCATACTCTTCTGCGCTTTCTGGCCGGCTCTGCCCGGGGACTGCCTCACGTTTCGGGATAAATCATTTAATTAGTCAGACAATGAGCTGGGAGAGAACTTTATGGGATCCTCCATCACTGCAAAAGGTTATCGATCGCCAATCAATGATTTTCGGGGCGTATTTTTTGGCATTTACCGCACTTGATATACGACCAGAAGGTGGGCCGAGAGATAAAAGCCAACAAATGCCTGGCTTATCTGGGCTTGAAAGCTAGAAAAGTTTTTCAGGCCAAATTTCTGAACTTTAGGATTCTTGATAAAGTAAGAAATTATACAAGATATTTAATAAAAGTTTATTTAATAAATAAAAAAATGTGTTTGTTTATTCTCCTTAAAAATAACGTTAAGTAGATGCATTTTTCTAAAAAAGAAACTTAATTTTTTAGATTCTAATTCCCTGTATATTTGTTTCTGTTTCAATTTATGTTTTAATTTATATTGAACAAAGATCTTAGATATCTTATATTTTTCTTACTACCAAAAATTCCAAAAATTACCCGATATAACTATTACCCAAATAGTAACTCATATTTATTTGTTTTCATTTATCCAAACTAATTAAAGTCGGCTAAAATTACGGCCTTCCAATGGAGACTCCCTCTACCAAGTATCTTCTCACAATGTTCTTAGCCTGGCCGGGCTCTCTGCTCATAAAAGATACAATCCACAACGCGTTTCCATGTTCCACTGCCGGAGAGTGAGATAACCTGGCCGTTGGCTTTGATTGGCTACCGAAAGTATCTACCAAAGTGTAAGTGAGACAACAGTAGTTGAGGGCCGCTAACAAGGGGTTGGTAATGTCGGCCAGAGCGAGAAAGGCGAGGGGCGACAGAGATAGGGGAGAAAAACAGGCAGATGACGACGGGCAGCGTATAAATCCAATTCATTTAATAATTGCCAACTAGATGGAGCTCATTATCACGAGTACTTTGCACGGCTTTACCAGATACTGGCGGGGGGCAGCAGTCGACGAATGAAGGGGCGGCTGCAAAGAATGGGTTCTACGGTGGGAGGGCTTACTGTATACGGTTAGATCCTAACTAAAATATGGTTTTAATATATGCAGAAATATGTATCCAGAGTTGTGTATTTTATATATTTTTAGGATCGCTCTTAATTATAAGTTTTTAGACATTATATTTTAACTGCACAACCATTTTTTGAGAACCTCCATTATGTATAGAAATAATTGCGTCAAACTGATTGCTGTGCCTAAAAGATCTGCGCTAATTCCACGAGTATCTCACAGATACTGCATCTGTGTGAGCGTTTGGCTCGTTAGCGTTTTTATTAGACGCGCAAATGGAAGCCCAGAGCACTGGCGACGATGCTGGGACGTCTGAGAAGTCTGATGTGCGATGATGGCGACGGCTTTTCAGTGTCAATTAAAACAGCTTCGCGTCTGTGCGGATTTCATGATGATGATAGAGAAGGGGGATGGAGAGGGGCAGGAGCAAGGGGGAGGATGGAGGGATGGCAGACGGATGTCTGTTTAGCGAAAGCATAATTGCCACAAGGGTTGGCCATTCAGCCATTTCAGGCATTTCAGCCATCATTCCACGCCATCTCCTTCGCACCCATGGCGGCGACCAGCGCGGTTCGTGTTGACACAGCTAATTGGCTTTATTTGTTTTAATAATTGAGCATTTTCGGCATCAGCCATGGGCACTGATTTAATTAAAAATTTTCACTCGCCATCGAAAGGGTTTTCCTTCAATCGGTCGTGACACTTTTTGTTTGTCTGGCCGAAAAGGAAGCGGAAATTGAATTTTAATAAGTCGGATTTAGTGTACAATTTTTGTTGTTTTTTAATGACTGCGGTCTGAGCTCAAAGTCTAGGGGGGGATGAGAGAAAATACTTCCGCCGGGCTAAGCTCCAGACTTAATTAAATGCAAATAAATATTTTGCAACTATTTGGAATGCTTAGTCGGTGATCAGTCTCTGGGGAGGATCATCGGCGATGGCAGATCACGGCAAATCCCTAAACTTAAACCATCGGAAAGCCATTGGAAATCCACTGGATCTGGATGTGGATCTTCGTTCGGTTCTCCGAGGATCGACGCATTTAATCCAATTATCGATGCCTCGGGAAATTTCTGACTCGTCTAAATTGTGGGCGGGTGGTGTGGCTTAGCCCAGGTAATGCACCCGTTCCCAGAAATGAGAGAGACGGAGAAAGGGCACTGTATGAGCTGTCAGTTGATTAATTAAAATTTTGATCAAGTCGCAAACGAGGGCCATTATTTAATGACTTTTTTATGAGATAAGCCAGGTGTGGTATGTGCACTAAAAAAAATAAAGTAAACATATCAAAAGAGTCAACTTTATTTTGAAGTCTTAGTAGTAAGATACTCTGTCTAATTTTCTTAAAATAAAATATTTTATAATTATACTGGTGTGTAAGCTATCCAAAAAGGTATTATTTTCCTCTGTGTATCCAAGTGGGTGTGGCAATACATGAAATTATGGAGCCTATACCGATCGAGGCGCGACAACTGCCGCAAATTATCGCAAATTTGTGCGGTTCGTGGGATGCAAGCGAAATATTTTATGGCCTCATTATGCAAATTCGAATGGCTCTCGCAGCGGACGGAGATCGTGGAGGGGGAGAGGTGAACAGCGGAAGATGGATCAGCCAGGTCTCAGGTAGCTCGCATCGGGTCTCAATTAGATACGCTTGCCGCCGGAAAACCGCATTGAAATTACGCCAGGACCTGCCCGAGTTCCATAATTGCGGTAATGCCAATAATCTGTTTTTGACCAACCATCGTTTTCCACCTACTGCTCTCGACCCTGTCGACCTTTAACCCACTCTTCTGCTGCGGCTACCTCGGCCGCTACCCCTTTCCGCCCCTTAATCCCCGCGAACCGCCTCATGAGCCTGAGTCAGCCTCTAATTGTTGACCGGGCCGAAAGGATTCGGATTCGGGTTTGAAATCGTATCCTTTGTGTTCCTGTCGCGCGCACTAAGCAGCATCGATAATTGGATTAAATCGCGCTCCTCGAAGGAAATCTGGCCGAAGAGATTCCGCGCTAGTCCCGCGCTGATCTTTGGATTTTCAAACGTGGCTTTGAGGCGCACAAATGCCGAGTTAAGTTCGAGGATTTGCTGGCCTAAACACGCGCTGATCATGTGTGGGCTATTGTCGGCTTGGTTCCCCGGAAAACAGGGCAGCCGGATTCAGTCTACTGATCCCCCCCGGGATCTGTTGCAAGCCCAATCCAGGCTGCAAGACTAACTTTTCCCTGATCCCTGAACTTCGGCGAAAATCCAAAATATTTAGTAGCGCTTAATGGGGCAATCTCACCAAAACATATTGTGCAGAAATTATATTTGTTTTCTACAAAGATTGTACATTAGAGGGTTTAGAATTTAGTGATTCAACTAGCCTCTGATATTTTGCCTATGATTAAGGGATCTATTTTTGGAATCCTCATAAATTCCATCTTTTGATTGAGGCAATCGTTTTTTCGTAATTAATAAAATGATACACAGAATTTCCACATTAGGCCCGGCACTTGAGGCTTGCCATTAGACAAACGGCCAACACATGTGAACGAGGGAGGAATATCAATCTGGAACTGAGTTCTCCAGTTCTATATCCCCCTGATTTCATATCATCCTTAGACAAATCGCTGCTCATTAATATATTCACTCATCATCGCCGGCAAATGCACAAGTCATAATTGCAATTGCACTCTGACGGCGCTGATAGATACAAATGGCCAGCAAACGGAGCTCCCCCTCGGTGTCTCACGGATTTCAGCCCCTAGCCTTGTTCTCCCCACGCTGGGATCCCCATGTGATGGGATTTTTGGGCAACGCCTACATGGAGTGGAAAATGTTGCGTGAAAATTACAAGCAGCTGCCACAAGGAGAAAGGGACATACAAGCGTGTCAAGGGTAGACGGGGAGAAAGTATTCGTGTCTGCGGCACAAAAGACATTTGTCAACACCCCCCACTTAAGGCCGCAACACCCCCGCCCTGGAGATGCCTCACCAGTTCAATATTTTGACGCTTGAAGTTCAATCTCTAAAAAAGAGAAATGTTCTTTTTGTGTTTGGGCATGTAAATCATAACTCATGCACTGTGAGAAGTTCTTATAAGTCATATAAGGTGATAAAGAAATAGATAAAATGTATTTTCCACAGTGCAGTTGTATCTGCATCTGCATTTGAAATCACATCTGCTGGTCGCAAGTGTTGATAGCTGCACTTAGCCCGGCGGATTCAACTCGTTCGCGGCTAATTGGGTGCGAACGTGCGGCAATTAGTTGCACTTGGAATGGCTCACGAATGCATCAGCCAACAAACAAGCTGCAAGAGCTTCAAATCGGAGGCACGACATCGTGAGGCCAGCATCATAATCCCACCGAGGCGCCATGCTGATCGGAGATCCAGCGAACATCGATCCACAGATCCCGTGATCACTGAGCCACGCTGATCTTGGAGCGATTATCGACACAAAAAACCGTGTAACGGACCGCTTTCCCCAACCCTACCCCCAAACGGCTCCCAAACGAAAGCCAAAAGAAAGTGTCAGACAGTTTGTCAGTCTCTGATTTGGTTAGTCAATTGTCTAGATATCTATTGGCCCATTGTGTTGGCCCTACACGGAGCCCGTTAAGCTCTGTGGCGCCACAGACGAAGTCCTCGTGGCAGTTTCGCTTTCCCATGATTTATTTACGCACATGTATCTGTATCTCGTGGCTGTGCGTGCATCCCCCAAAAGCCAAAAAAGCTCAGATACAGATATTTGTGGTGTGTGCGCCCAATTAATTCAACTTCAGCTTCGTGTCTTCGACATTTACAAAATGTTTTGCTTAATTTGTTTTGTGTTCGCTGTTGGGGAGGGCCGGTGTCTGTGGAAGGGGTATCTGGTGGGGAAGCAGATTTGTGGGTGTTTCTTGACAGTTTCCAGGGCTTGTCGCTCATTAGTCGAGCTTAATTCGGGCCAACACACATAGATGATTTGGGGGAAGACTTTCCAAGAAATCAGGGGGAGGTTTTTGGCTGGCTGCTGTGTTAAATGATATGAGATATAGGTTAAGATAGTATCTAATTAGGGTAGGAAATAATATAACTTCCAAAAGAAATATCACTATACTTTGCGTTGATTTCTACCTCCCATAAGCTACAGGGTAGATTCCTTTTCCAACAATTTCATTGTCAGATGCCTTAGGCTGATCTTTGACTCGAATATTTGTTGTTTTCCTACCGTCTTTGTACCGACACGTCAATGTCACAAGGCCGTATTATTCTTTCATTAGGCCCGAAGTTGTTGCAACTGGTCGACACTTGAATTCGGAATGGGATTTGCATATGACCTGCCTCCTGTGCCCGGGCGGCTGTGCTCATTTCTCCTGACAGCAGAGCCGCGAGCTGTGAAAAGTAACTCACTCTGGACAAATGCAAATTATAGATCAGGTGCAGCAGCATCAGCAGGAGCAACTGTAATTGCTGCCATAATTGCAGCAAGTGGATTCGTTTTCCATATCATATACCCTCCAGTTATGAGCGGGTTAAACTGTTGCCTTTCTGCCTTGCCACTGGATGGGGTTGAGGCATGCAACATCCATCTCCTATCTCTGATCTCCGATTTGGATTCAGATTCAACTCATCTGGTCCAAATTGGAGCTGCAATTGCAGTTGCAGTTGCAATCTGCATGTGTAATAGAGTCAAGCCAACTAATTTTGCGGCAATTTGTGCTTGGGAAATCCATGAGGAATGGATAAACGGTGGCAGGCACGCCGCCCCTCCTCCCTCCACCACTCTCCTCTGGTCCTCTTAAGCCCCTAAAGCCGGGCGCAGCACATGCAGAAATTAACGAATGATGGACAGACATCCGAGACGAGTCAGATGCATGCAAACTGGGGGGCGATCTCTCTTTCGCTTGGCATCGCTCGCTCTCTTTCTTGTCATGTTATTAGCAGCAATTTAAGCAAATAATCAGTGCAACTTGCCAGTTGAGCAGTTGGGGCCTCCTAGTAGGGGGATACCACTAGGATAGACTTAGGGGCAGCCGGCAGACGGCAGAGGAGGCGGGGTCAACGCGTGACTTGCAGGCAGACACATCAAATTGCAGACAAGTGTGGTTCTTGATGCTGCTAGCCGAAATAAGCAGCCAAACTATTGGCCACATGCAAATACCAGCGCCAGCATTAAATAGTGCCACTGAAAAAATATTAACTAGACTAAAAAAAAGGTTAATCGTTAGATACAAGAGAAGGTACTTCTAGACTAAAATATTTTAAAGAAACCTTGTTCGGTTATTCTATTTTCTATTTCTTAAAGAAAATTTAGTTTCTGTTCCTAGCATATGCCATTTTTAAGCCTTGTCATAAATTCTATCAAAAACGGTTGAATAATTCTCGAAGTTTTGAAAATATAGTTTTGAAAAATACAGCTCTTACGGGAAGTTCTAAGAGCGCTACATCTTGTGAGCGAGTAAGTATGGTTGGGATAATATTCTATTAATATAATAATTTAAAAAGGCAAATATTCCTAATAATTCCTTAATTGTCAGCATGCTATAGAATCCATAACAAAGACTTGGTAAAAAAAATTTTTTTCAAGTGTTTCCAAATACAAAATTAGTGCTAAAATCTAGGGGCAAGAGGGATACATGAAATTCTAATGGTTTTCCAGCTTTTTGGGTACTGTGCTGGGTAATTTGCATTCCGTTGCCGATTGCAACTGTTGTTTTGCGCCTTGTGCCTCTCACGATCTGCAAAAAATCTGTAAAAAAAACAGCAGATCTGCAGCTCGGCAATTTGGAACAGTTTTCAGTTAGTTTGTTGTTGGCCACAAAGCTGCTGGTGAGTTTTCACAGTTGATTTACCCAGATCGAGGTGGCTGTTACTCAGCCGGAGTGGTAGTAGTAGATGCTAGATCGGTAGTTTTATTTACAAAAAATTAGCACAGCTTTTGCTTGTTTACTGGCCCAATCGAAGCCCGGCTCAGAGACTTAAAGTACGACCCCGAGTCCAATTTTGGAATCTCGAAGCCCCCAACTCCCAACTCCGACACTGAGGTGAGCGAGCGTTTTGGCTAATTTTCCAAATTGCTTTTATTAGGTTTCGTTTATTTGCATTTTGGGCTTTAATTTTACGGTTGATTTTCCCTCTCCAGAGTCTAGACTTTTAACCCTCTGCTGCCTTTGTTACGTTTGTTGTTGCTGTTGCAGCCCCTTTGTAATTGTCCTCGTTTATTTTTTAGTGGTCTGGTTGGCTTTTGCTTTTGTTTTTTTGCCAACCAAATGGTTGCAGTGCGAAAATTAGCAGCCGACCCTTTCAGCTTGGCTAAATGTTGCAATTGTCGAGTCGTAAAAAATTTAAATTTCTGTTTAAGCTGAACACAAAGCCAAAACCTGGCAAAAAATTGCAATAAAGTGTTTCGAGTCTTATGCAATACTCCTATTTTTTTGGGATGTTGTTTGGTTGGATAACCGCTGAAAGGTTTTTGCTTTGATTTGCCCTGGCATTGGGCAACTTTGGAAGAGGCGTGTTTTATCTAAAATGAGATCGCCCGAAAGCACAAATTATTTCAAATTCGTAATTGTTCAGCTGGTATTGGAAACCGAAAGATGATGATTATGATGGGTCAGCTTCGAAGTATCTATGGTTAATGGTCCCTTTTGATTAAAAATGTTGATCTAATTAGTCTGGCCTTGGTTTGATTGAATCAATATCATATACAAACATATATCTAGTTCTCTCTAAATATTTTTATAAAATTTTATTTTCCTAAGAACTACCTTCTCAAAACTACTGAAGGCACTTTCGTGTATATCATCACCATAATTATCAGACGGCCCTAAGCTATTCTCTTTATCATTCATATGCAATCGGCTATCTCAGTGGCTCAATCAGTTAAATGGGTTGCTGCCTTTGAGTTCCTCTTCCCCATTTACTTTGAGATAGCCCAACGCATGGAAATCAACACATAATAACTTAATGTGTATAAGGACCGATCTAAAATCGGTAGGGCCACTGAAAAATAAACTTTGGAGTTTGAAATCGTGCTCTCTAAGCAAAGTATTAAAGAGACTTTATTTTTATTTGTGTAAGCTCTACCAATCCCATCAAGTTTAGACTAGAACTCCTCACTGAAGCGCGTGCTGGGAGACTTAATTGCTGATTACAAATTAGCGATAAGAGATGAGGATAAATACGAGGTGGATGTGGCGAATGGAGCAGCCCTTGCTAGTTAATTAAGACATTAACTACTGCCTCCAGAGTGATTCCTCCGATCGGCTGGAATGGAAAGGCAACCTGGCCTGGCCCAAATCACCAACATCCGCCCACCTTGGCCAAATTGGTGTTGCTGGCCGCTTATCAGCGCCCACGTGTCGCCGGGCTGTCGCTTATTGTCGGCCACTTTCCGGCCATTATTTCAAGCTCGGCACTTGAACTTTGGGCTTGTGCCGCAATTACAGAAACTCGACAATTGTTTCTGGCTTCCTCCACCGGGCTTCCCCAACCTCCTGCCATCTGTCATAATCATAATTGTCATGGCAGAGTTATCGATTACCTTTTCGGCTTATCCGCTCGTCCATCGATCGACGGACGGAAGTTCGGCTGTCACTTTCGATCCGTAATTATGATCGTCGCCATATTTGTCGCGCTCATAAAGTAATTGTCCCTCCACGACAATGGGGCAAGGTGTTCGAAAATTGTAAACACAATTATGAATTCAGTGCGTAGCATATGAAATATTTTAATTATTTCCAATTTTAGACGAGAGACAATAGCTGGGTGGGTTCTGAAAGAATTTTGTGGAGTCGTGACTGCCATCAGGTAGTCTAGAGATTCTATATGTGGGGGTGAGGTAAATGACTTAAATGATAATTTATTTATAGAATAAAATACAAAAAACTAAATGAATAAAAACCTTGAATCACCTATTGATAATCTTTAATACCAGATATCTTAATTCCATCCAAGTGGCCTACACTTTAAGGCCAATATGGCAACATATGGCCAAATCCACAGCAGTAGCTGTCCCCTTTGTTGGAGTGTTTGTGATTTGTTTGATCAGAACACCCATAAAAATCAAACAGCTAAACTCATTGGTAATTCGATATTTTCATTCGGATTACCGGCCAAAAACCAAAAACGATTTACCGATTCGCTCGACGACTCCAAAAAGTCCAATCAAACAGTCGAGGGACTATAAAATTTGCAATAAAATAAATTGCCTCTATAACAGCATCGTCATCGATGCCAAAAAGACAAAAAACAAAAATAATACCAAGACACCTACAATGTTGGCCAAGACTAAGGAATTCCCAGGTTTGAACTACAATGAGAGGTGTAAGACAATTTTCATTTTAGCGCCGCACATAAAACATTTTTTATGGCTTTAAAATCGGCGCGGAGTAAAAGTTACACTTTCCCAATAGAAAGCCGAGGGCCATTGGACCAAAGCATAGTTGAACTCCTTCTCTGGGGAGTGCTTAGGGCCCAAGTGCTAATGCTGCCTTGGCTGGCGGGTCATAAACCAAAAATACACACTTTGTACCACTCGGACGGGCAACCGGACTGGGGCGAGGCCACCCCTCGGACAAATGATGCGCCAGTTACAGTTACAGTTACAGTTACACAGATCCACCCGAAATGGGGTCAAAATTTATGGCCAAAAGTGCAATATGTCTTTGGGGGGTGGGCGCTGGGTCGGCCACTCAATGAAGCTGTCAAGACATCGTATTTTAAAAACAAATGCGACGAAAGTAAATAAAAACTGGACCGTCTTGAATTTCGCACACGCAAAGGTCAAAACGAGGAGGGGGACGGGTGGAGGACGGGGCTGGTATTTGGGGGCTGGAAGGGCGGAGTGGCAGACAACTGACATCAGTACATGACTTTGGTGGTGTTCGAAAGTCCAGCTGTGCGGGCAAGACATCTTGGGATCGGTGCCCGGGCCTTTTGTTGCCCTGTGTCTGTTACATTACCTCAATTCGACAGCCATGGCGGCCCCTTGGGCAACTTTAATTGGATCGCAGAGTCCGGGACCTCCATACCCGTCTCCGTCGCCCATCAAGACCAGGCATCTCCGCTGGCATTAACCCGGTGCGATTGCAAATTTACGAGCCGGGCGTCAATTAAGTATCGAATTACAACTTGTTTAATGTCAATCTGTCTCGCCCGGTGCCTGTTACAGTGAGCTGTCCAACTATCTGTCCCTGACGCGGACTCGGTACTCTTGGTAATTTTAGCCCCTTCTTAACCCATTAAGAGTGGGGAGCCATTAAAACTAAATATTTAAGGGAATTTTTCTTGTATAAGGTCCTCTTTCAAAACAGGGATAACTGATAGGGATCTCTCATTGAAGCTGTCAGAATTCGCATAATTATCGAACAAATTAGCTTGTCAGACGGCCAACTGATCAGCATGGCGGCAGCGTCACCATGTCTGCTCCACTCCGCCTCACGGCCCCACCCCCGCCCACTGATCAGTTACCCCTCCTCCCCTGCCAGCCCATTAATATGCCACACCAGATCCGAAGCGTGGGCTGCTGACAGTCGGCTAGGCGAGTTTTGACAGCCCGTTGGCTACCATATAATATCGTTTGGGTGAAAAACTTATTAGCCGCATACATTAACATTCAATTTGAGGCGGCCATTGCTGGGGCCCCTTTGTGACATTTTGTTGGGGGATCGGATCCAGGGGCATAAATCAAAACACATCGAAGTCGAGGAAACCTCTCGAGTCGTTTATGAATTGACAATTGTGGAGGTGAGGTAGGTGTATGCATTATAACCCGTACTCCCCTCCATCTGGCTGTTGTCACGTTTGGGCTGTTAACGTGTTTCGGTGACCAATCGATGGTCAAGGGGCAGGGGGCATGGAGCGGGAGGAGTGTCGACCAGCTACTTGAATGATTCCAGACGATTGACACTCGCACTTGTACAATTTTAATTAAACGCCACTGGTATTGATACTTTATCTCTACCCATTCCAATCTTTTTATTGAAAATTATATACCGAGAGAAAATGTTGGGTTTTCTATTCTTGAAGTAAAGAATTGTCATTTCTTATGTTTTAGTTATTTTCTTTCCGTGTTAGCTTCATTATTCCCCACCCACTAACATCTGTCTGCGAGTCGAACACATTTTTTTCCCGCAGTCGCAGTCGCATTGACTTTCGATTCTAGGAAACTTTTTAAGCCACAATTTATGCTCGTTTAAGGCGATAAATATAACAGAGCCCAAGTGATTGAAGCTGATTGCATTCCAGCGATCGTTGACTGACCGCACCCCCTGGCCCCCGACACCAGGCCATGAGTCACTGGCCATGAGCAGCTGCAGTGGCCGTAATTGAATGCGTGTCAATTGAATGGCGTCTCTCCGAAGCTCGCCCATATTCGAACTCGTATCGGGATCGGAATCGATGTCGACGGCCATAAATAAACGCTAAAAAGCAGGCAGTGGCAATTAATAACGCCGCCGATTTGCAAAATGGCCGGCACTTCCATTGGCACTTGCAACTTGCAACTTTACGAGCCGAGTGCCAAAAAAGAGATGCTTTTATAATTTTTGAAAAATTATTTTATTGAGCATCAGAGTGGTGGCTATTGATTTATGCATCCTTTGAAATTTATTCGCACTTTGTGCATTATTGCAGTAAACACTAGAGAGGGAAAATTTGATTGATGAACTGCAATTAAAAGCGCATTTTCCTCGAGTCTCCGAGGCAATGGCATTGGCTATGAGAAGGTGCAGTGATGGGGGGATACTTGTTTTCATTAAATAGATTTTTAATGGAGTGCTAAAGGAATATGAGCAAGATTAATAAAGGCCAGTGTGGGGCAGCAATTCTTTGTGTTTATTCAGAAACTGGCATTATTCATCATAGAAAGCATAAACCCGGAACGAGCTGTTTTATGGCCGGAGTGCACTTAAAATCGAGAGCACACCTTGAGCCAATTTCAACAACTTTCCACCACAACTTACTCACCGACCTACTCACCTGTCCCAAACCGCGACATTACGAATTTCAATTAAAGCCCCAAGAAGTGGACTTCGCGGTAATCCCTTCGCGGGCCATCATAAAGCATAAGAAATATACAAAGACGGAAAAATAAAATATAAACAACTGATTACCATCTTGGCCTGGCCAGCGAAATGCGAGCCATTAAAAATTTCGCACTACAAAGAGCCAGAGACAAAGCAGCCGCATCCTCGGAGACCTCGGAAGCCACGGAAAGGTAAACCCACTGCCATGGCCAGCAAGGTGTGAGACGCGTTGAGTTTCAATTCCATTCGGGCAGCTAATTAGCCGACAAATGCGAGGGGGCCCAGGGAGGCGGCGAGCGGTGCTGCGACGAGGAAGTTATTCAGCGGAAATGCTATGACAAAGTGGCTGCCGTGGATCTCTTATGCGGAGCTAACCTTTTCGGGGGCTGCACTCTGGTCGGCGATGCTTATCCCGGAGATGAAATATTTGTGCTGACGACGCGTTGGTAAACGCTTGTCAACTTTGCTTTGATTGCGCTGCTAACGGGGAGAAAATTAATTTTTATTGCAGCCCACAGGGCGTATCAGTGATGTGGTGTCAGCGACTGGCAGCACTTGGAAGCGCTTCTTCCGTCGACCTTTTTTCGCCGGTCGGACATCTCTTAGATTTCACTTGTCAGATTCCCCAGCAACGCAGCTGAAGTATGGCTTCCGTTAGTGCGAGGGGCTACTGTGGAGAGTCGCTACCGTGGCAGGCAACAAAATCTACAGAAACATACAGCTGCCACTGCATTCAAATGCAATTGGCCCGGCCCGTCCCGGCCAGGCCCCGCCGCCAGCTTAATTAGCCAAAACGTTGCATGTGTGTTTTGCACTTTGCTTGCCGGCGAAATCTTTACCAAATTGCCACAAACTGTCCAACTTCGAGTTGCAAATCGTGATGATGAGGCTCAGTGTGTTGACATGCGAGGCCAGGAGTTCAAGCCAAGGTGTCAATGGGCTGTATTTTCGTATAATTAAAGCAAAACTCTTTACTTGGGTCAAGGAGAATGAAGAACTTTATTGCAGATAATTATTCATCTTTTCGCATAGGAATGTTTCAAGGTTTCCCACGGACTTTTTAGAAGCTCTTCTAATCACAGAAAACGAGCTCCATAAAGCTCATGATTCATTAGCTTTTATTTATTACCGGCCATAACGATAAACAAACTTCAATTGTTTTCCATTTAATCAAAAAACCTTTTTACCTCTAAAGAAAACCCCAAACAAATGCTCCAAATCATTTACTCTTAAAGGGAGCCGGAATATGTTCTCAGCCAATAAAATGCAATTGAGTAATTGCCTTTCACATTTCATCAAAACGCATCGAATACCTCAAACATTTTATGGCACTTTCAACGCTGGCAGATCGCCTGAATATTCTCCCATATAAATCACAATGGAAGCCTCAGGTCGCAGCAATAAAAATCATAATTAATTGCGGCTTTCATATCGAGCTCATACGCTGTAAATGAAAAACACACACAAAACAAATAAATAGCTACACATATTTTTCGGGAGGGCAGGCGACCACAAATTGGAGCGATCGTGCCTAAAAATAAACTCGAATTAATCACGCACTGAACAGAGTGGAGTTTTCCCACAGATTTAATGTTTTATTTTTTTTTGTTTTGGAAGTTTAAGGAAAGACTGCAGATGACCTCTTGGCCAGTAAGCTTAATGAAAACCATATAATTCTGCCAGCAGTCACAGCAGCAGTGATTACAAAATAATCCAACTAAAAAGCTAACTAGCCGCCAATTATGCCAAAGTGCTGTGTCGGCTTATCTGTCCGCCGATTTTCGTGGAATAAACGGAGGATGTTGCCTTTGATGCTGGCCGGCTCACGAAAAAATTATGAAAAAACAATTAAAATTATGTGCTGACCTTAATGAGCTGATTAAATCCCAAACACTGCGATGACTTTGTCTGACTTTGACTCTCGACTCTCGGCTAGGCGGGGATGGAGGTTGTTTTGGGCACTTGACAAGTGACTCACTTACAAGCTCCAGCCATTATGCGGTATGCCATGTAACAAGTAGATGGTGTACAGTGTACACCCCCGAAGTGGACCACACACACGGCTCGGATACTTGACGTGCGTCAGGCCATTTGTCGCAAATGTCAACGACATGACGCCGGAGGAGGCAGAGGCCGCGACCACCGGCGGAGAAGCCACTTAGACTGGCCTATAAACACGTCTATTGATGCTATCTGACGGTACAGACCTCGTCGAACTAACCAAATAAGATCTCGGGAGTTACTCATATTTCAGGAATGCCAGACCACAAATACCCCAGCTGGCAAAACTATTAAAAAATAACTGCGACGCGTCGTAATTCGCTCGAAACTGTGATAAGTCACTGTGTGGACAGTCGGGGCGATCCTGGCAAGAGTTCAGGTTTACTTTAGTTGGTCAAAAAAGCAAAAAGAAAAAGAATTCAAGAAAAAAACCCTCATCAAGCAACGAGTTCATCATCTTTTTGACAGCCAAACTAATTGACGAGACGCGCATGCGCCGTGGCCATAACAAGATGTATGGCCCAGATGACAACCTATAGCATAGTCGGTGCCTACTCCAGGTTCCAGGTTCCAGGTTCCAGACTCCGGACACCAGGCTCTCTGGAATCAGTATCCAATCTGGACTTTCATATAATTATGAGCTTAGCGCCGGGCAGGCATCGCCTTAATTAGCTCTATGCTCCATGCAGAGCGAGGAAAAAATATTTAAAATACAGGAAAAAGGAGTGCGGATGAGGGGTGAAAGATCTGTGTATCGGTTTCAGCAGAAATATCAATCAAAATGTGAAATTGAAACGATTGGGCAAATGATTGGCTCACTGAGCGACCAACTGTCAGTCATCCCCGTACCCGTACCCATAACCATACCCATATACCCAGTCCATTCCACTCCACTCCGAGTGGCGTGACGAACAATGCGGCTTTGATTCGACGACTCGGCTTCGAAAACAAAAATCGGGCTGAAAAGTGTCAGAGAAATCAAATCAATTTTAATTAGGCTCTCGGAATCGGACTCTCATGTGTGGGGTCTGTGGCAGAGTCGGCTTGGCAAGTGGCAGCTGATTAAAAAACACAAACTTGCCGCTGGCTCTGTTTAAATCGCTTTAAACACATGACTAGCTCTGATCTATAATTTACACTGTAAAAAATACAAGAATCTTTTACAAATATTACAAAAAAAAAACCAGAAAGTAACGAACCATTTAATTTTTTCAAAATTATAACTTAATTTAAGAGTAAACGGTTCTAAACCATTTTATTATTAATAGTGGTTATCTTTTATTGAAAGCCTTAAGCTTTTAGGGTTTCATGTTTACTTGAACGAAAAATAATTTATATTTTGGATAATAAATATTTTATTTTATATTTTGGATAATAAATATTTTTAATTCAATTTCTCTATTTAATACAATTTTATTTTGGATCTTAAAAAAGGCTGTAGGGTCTTCCAAATAAACCGATCCATGAACCTTTACACGAAGCTCTTAAAACTTTTTCGTAATTAAGAAAAATAGAACACTTTCTTACTAGTCTTAGCTCAGAGAGTGACTTACAAAAGAAAGTCTCTATTTAAAATCTCTAATCGAATCCCAGCTTTTCCCAAAGTGCATGACATATACTCGAACGTGCATTGACACCAATTGCATGCAATCGAATGACATCGAATTGATTCGAATTGCTCCGAACTGAATGCCCTGGAATTGTTCAATGGCTTCTGTTTTTATGCGGAGGCATTTTAATTGTTTCGGCCGCTCTGTTTTTTTTGGGGCTGCGGCACGGGCCGATGCTTTTGTCGGCCAATTAGCTTTAATAAAAAGTATTTCAATAAATTATACGCACTTGTTTGAGGCACTGACAGTGCCGAACATAACATCATAATCATCGGGGCATTTGCATTGATAAGAGTGGCTTGGGCTCGGCCACATCTGAGGGACCGCCGTGGAAAGTAGCACAAATCTAATTACACGGCCAAGTGGCACACAAAAAAAAAATTAGAAACCTACCAAAAAAGAAGCCGCCTAGAAGAAAGACACCGCCTGCACATGCTGGACCAATTATATAATGGCATGCGCAAAATGTCCGTAACGAAGCTACTGTTCATTTTGGAAAATAACTGAAAACAGGAGCGGAGCACTCAAGGATTACAGGATATGAGGATACAAGATCATACACATAGAGAGATTCAAGTGCTCGACTCTGAAAAGTCAGCGACTTGCGGGTGTTCCACTATTCCCACAGCTAAGCCCAGGATAATGCCACATGTGAGTGTGTGTGTGTGCTATGATTTTTCCCAAAAGGATACCCGCTCTCTTGTGTACTTGTGTGATCCTCACCCGGTCAATGGGCATTAAATTGGCTTAAATTAAGTCAAGTATGTGAGGCCATCAAGCACTCCCTATTATCCACTGAAACTTCCATTTATTCCATATTCCCTGCCCGCCATTCACTCATACATCCACGTATATATTTTTCGATAATAATGGACGTATATGAGATGTATTATCCTTATATTTTCCAGCCTGTTTGGAGTTCTTTTTTCTGCGAAACAATGCCCGAGGAGCCCTGCTACTTCGAAGGGTGCACTCAAGTAGCGCTCTTCAATTCTTGTCATGTTGTTGACTTTTTGTTTCGTAATCCTAATAAATTTAAATGACGTGCAATGTGTACACGAAGGTCTTCCCGAAACTGTTGAAAAGGGTATTCGATCAGGAGCGTCGGCACCCGGAGGGATTGGAATTTCGATGTCCTTTATGTGGTTTATAATAAAAAGGGAATGGACAAAGAGTATATTTAAAATATTTATAAAAAACCAACAAGCACAGTGTTTTGGAAGCCTTTTTTCCACTCCACCACTGCATAGACTTAACCAATAGTAGTCTTTAGGTAAAAAGCAACCCCATTCCCAAGATTCCCCGTTTAAGCCTCCAGATCAACATGAATAGTGTGAACCCATTAAAATTTAAATACAAAAACAATTATCACGGAATTTTTATAATTAAATTCGTCGGAAATGTGATGTAGCTTAAGAAGTGGAACTCGTCCAAGATCAACGCATGAAATGATGGACTCACGGAAGGGAGAACATATTTTAATTATAACTTTAATAAGCCCGAATGCAGCACGCACTAGCACTGGGAATCGAGAATCTAAAACCGAGAGAAGCCAACCCCCGACTCGGGAAAAATCTTGCACCTTTCCATATAGGGGAACTATGCCACACCGGCGGCACTTCATTATTTCCCACTTTGTATTTAAATCCGTTTTGATCCTCTTGTATGTTTGTGGCTTAACTTTTTGGCTCTTTCCGCTTCTGCAATGTCAAGAAGAATGGGAACTGGGAAATGCTTTGTTTTCCTGAAACTAACCCTGGAAGATCATGGAACACCCGCACGTTTCGGTGGCCTGACCAATGCCTGACTTTTGTAACCAGATCAACATGTTGAGATGGGCAATCTGGCCAGAATCCGCAGCCCGGTAGCAGGATTCAGCTGTCATTGTCTATATTTCGGTCATATGGATCATGGGGATTGATTCCTGCCCTCATCCAGTTACCGTTTGTCGGCTTGTTTTGGGCCTTGAAGTTCATATATGTTCCATTATCTCATTGTTGGATCGGTTAAGATTGGCTGATAGACGGCTACCTTCTAGATCCCATCTAGGTAGTTCTCAATAGCCATTATGTTGCAATGTTTGCAGTTGTTTGGGATTAAATTTATATGCAATTTTATGGTATTGTAATAAAAGTAGAGTAGTATATGATAGAGTATTATCTTAAAATCATTCTTATCATTAGAAGATTAATCTTTTTTTTTTTAATAATCCAAAACTATGAAGTACAGCCGTCCAAAAAGGAGCTTAGCAAAGCATTATAATCTCTCCCATAGCTAGATCCTTTCATGAGGAATCAACCACCCCTTTATTATTCTCCCTTGTTCACTTAATCAACACACAAATCCTTTTAATTTAACACGCGCTCGCGTTTACATTCGCGACACTCTCCCATAATCCTTTTTTGGCCACGGCAGCCATTTTGAAGGGGGACGTGGCTGGGAAGCACCCCGTGAGTCCTGGCAGACGTTCGCGGGACAAACACAAAGTGGCGGCATTATTTGTCGCAATCAAATGCTGATGATGTGCCTTGATTATGCGCAGCAACTGCCTGTGAAAAATGGCACAGACGAGTCTGCTGGAGGAACAATAACAATATCAGGCGACACGCATTTGGGGTGAGTTTCTTGCTCCTCGGATGCGAGGGGTTGGGGTTGCAGGATAGCTTCGAAAACGTGCCAGGCGACATGAGCGCAGCATGAAGGCGAATATTATTTAAATGGCGTATAATAATGGCAGACGCTGGCTGCAGGACAGCCTCGTAATGATGCGCCTCGTAAAATCTGCAAATTGTTGTTGCTGCCGCCGCCGGAGAGCTTGGCAGCCGCGTTATAATCACAGCGTATGCCCCGCCGGCAGCTGGCAGCCCAATCAGGGCCACCCAGCCGCGGCAGCTTATTATGGCAGCCCATCTAGGGCGACATCGCAATCAGCCGGCGCTTATGGCAATTCATTTGTTTAACGACCAACGCTCAAGGCCCAGAGTCTTTGCCACTTTGGAGTGGAGTGGTACTGGCAAAATGGCGACTCGGCCTCATCACAATTAGGGGTGGCGGCCGAAAGGCGGATGATCCAAAAATAATTACACAACTTCCAGTGGGAAAGTAGTGTCACAGATATAAAGCAATTTATAAAATGTATCAGAATTAAATCAGATGAGAAAAGACACTAAACTTAATAAAGGAAAATTTGAAATTGGCACAATGTCATAGACAATTAATTTATTTGAATTTATGGCTTACATCCGCAAAATGAAGCTGTCCTTTTATCAGAAACCCAAACTCTCAGATCAACCCTCTTCGCAGCTAATTTCGCTTTTATTAGGTTTGGCAATTTGTAGCCGAGGATGGCAGGCAGGCAGACAGTGGAAAGGATGCTTCGGGAGGAAGGATATCTGGGATATTCATTTCATTTTTACATTTGACATTTGCACAACTGCCAGAGGAAGAATCGCGAAAGAAATGAGGCGCAATTTACAGAGCTCGTTGCGTGTAAATTGAGTCATCTGCCAGGGCACCCCGCCATGCCACTTATTTGTATCAACCCCCTGGTCCCCCTGCCAATTGCCATTACCATCCCGGTCTCCGGTCCCCGGTTCAAGTTCCATTTCCATTTTTTTGTATTTCTGTTTTTTGTTTGACTTGGCAGCGACACTTTCGAGTTACATGCACAAATTTATTTCATTTGTTGTTCCCAAACCTCTCCCTACTCTGCCAGTCGCTCGACCATGTCCGCATATCCCTATATCCGCATCCCCCTTTTCCTTTCTCTTTTCTAAATTTACATTTTTATGAAATTTCCTTTTTTTTCAGTCATTTTTACAAATTTACACATTTGTTGGAATTTTTTATTGGCTGTCATCATTAGTTTGGTTGTTTTGGGGGGCTGGGGGATGGCTGGTTGTGGCTTGTGGGGTGGGTCCGTCTCGACAAGTGTGTGGGCGTGTAATTTATAAAGTGTTTGTCAGGGGGAATATTTCGGGGGAGTGTATGGGAGAGATCTGCGATAAGGACGAGAAGAGTAATTGGTTTGGCCATCAAGTTGATAGGGGAGGCATATGCATGATAAAGATGGTGAGGTGTGGCATTCTAAACACACGGAGTAAGGTCCCAAGGGGTCACTCAAACGCTTATAAGGATGATCTGGGGAATTTGAATACATAATTTAAGAGTTTAAATGTAGTTTAAGATACTGTTACTAAATGGCAAACATTTAATGAGAAAGTATGTCTAGAAGAACAAACCAAAACCAAGAACACATAAAACTCTTATCCAGACCCGATCTAATGGTATCATGCCGTCTAAACATAAATCCCGCCTTGCTGTCCGGATCTGGCTAAAACGATAATGACACACGAACAAAAGTGCCTGTCAGCCAAAATATTACCAAAACGAAAGTGTCAACTGGCGGGAGAACTAACCGGGTCAAAGGAGGAGTACTAACGAAGAGTTAGAGGGCCGGAATGTACCGGTGAAAAGTCATAAACATTACGTTGATTTTATTTCGGCAACTACTATATACATTTATTTTTTTATGCCCTTCCCGCTGTGAGCTGCACGCTGAGTCAAAGGATTGTCTGTCCTTCGACCAGCCACGCTCGAATGCCCCTTACGGAAAGTGTCGTAAAAATGCCTTGGATCTGGAATGGTTTTTCACTATTTTCAACTGTTTTGCACACACGTACCAAGTGAACAAGATGCACTGGAAAATATATATAAATTAAATATAATTTTTGTTAGGAAACAATAATGGAATGAAATAATATTTGAAGTATACTAACAAAGCCTCCACTATCTATACCTTAACCATATTGAACTACCTATATTATTTTCTCGAAGTGTAATAGTAGTTGGGGGAGGATCCAAGAGGGAGTTGGACAATTTTATGACATTTCTCTGACTACTGTTTATTCGCTTTCGTTATACGCCTTTCCCCGCACTATCTCTAGAGCACTTTTCCGACATTTTAAACATTTCTTTTGTCGCTGGCACTTTGCCTTTGTCAGATTTCCACAGTCCCCCCGGCAGTCCATATCTCCTTGTCGTTTGTGTAATTTTTATGATTGTCAAGGATTAGATATAAATGTTTTATGATGTTGGCCCGCTACCGCAGTTGCCGACCAGAAATTGTGTTTTAATATGATTTTATGGGCATAGTAGTAATTTCGTATATTTCCAACTTGATTGGCTCCGATGTGTCGTGCCTGAAATTCGAAATGATCCGATCCTTCACCGGCTTGCACCCTTTTGTGGCGTTTCCACTAAATGGGATTTAGCAGGCTCCTCTTGGAAATTTCCCAGAAATTTTCTTCGTCAGGCCAGGCTCATCACAGTCCAGTTGTTTGATGTTCTTAGAGCTGACACGCCCCCGCCTCCTAGGACCCCTGTCAGTTGCTACCAATTCCAATTTACCCGCCCCGGGAATTCTTGATTACAACGCGTGAAAATGCAGCCACAAAAGTTGATGTCGATCCATCATAATTTCGAGGGTCGCGTGGATTTACAAGCGTTCAAATTATCAAGAGATCGTTCGGGAAATTATGAATATAACGAAGAGCTGTGAAACATGTAGGACGGTATTCTGGGAACCACAGCTAGCGATGGCGATGGCGCTTCTCCTTCTGCGATCGAGTTGCTGGAAATTAATTACATTTAAACGCAAAGCTCCCCCGGAGAGATTTCTCTTGTTTGTGCCAAAAAGACCAGGGAAATGGATCTCTGGAAATACACACAATTCAAATGAATCTAAAACGCACACTCTAAACGCCAACTCATCATCATTAAAGTCAATTTTTTTCGTCTTCTGTTGTCTTGTCTTGTTGCTACTCAACAATTTCTGGCCATCGAGTCGAACAAAGGGAAATTTGCCACGTTTTTCATTGTTTTCCCAGTGAGAAAAACAAAAAAAAAGTGAAACTGCTGTTTTTTTTCTACCAATCTCTCTACCAATTTCAGCTGAACTCGGATCGGGAATTGGACTGGAGGTCTCTGGTCGGGAGACGAGGTGAAATTGCATCACGCTGTGCCCAGGTTTCTGTGGAATTGTTTGCAGGCTGAAAATTGTTGATTTTGACACCTTTCGGGCGGCTGCTGCATTGTATCCCTCTTTATTTCCATCTAATAAATACATTTGTAAGCATTGTTTTCCCCAGGCATTCCCCAGGTTGCATTTTTTATGGTTTTCGTTTTGCGAACCCTAGCGGGGGGTCACAGCAGAGTCCTGGCCGTCCACTTGACCGCTATTGCCTCTGGTCCCGGTGCTCAGGATATCTTTATTCGCTCATTAGCAGCACAATTGTGCTGGCTGCAGGTCTTGCACATCCTGCAGCGAGCAGTTCGGTCTAGTGGGCGTGTGAAATTACCTAAAATAAATGTTATATTACTTGGAAGATTGTAATTAATGTTCAGGCATCAAGCATTTCTGTTTAAATATTTTTAAATTTCATGATAATCTAAACCAAAATGAATAAGTTGGATGTTTTGTAATTCGTACACTTTCACATTCTCAATGCCATAAAATTCAAATCACAATTAGCTTCACACACGTTTTGCGCATTAAGGCACAAAATATACCGAATCAGCAAAACATCGATGAACTTTCAACGAAATTTCGCCTTGTAATCAAAATCCATTAGTCAACATAATTACGCTTTAATGGACTCGAAAGTTTTTTATGCCCCGCGCTGATTCGAAGCGAAATCGTTGTATAAATATGCGTGGCTTAATTAACGGCCATAAAAATTTGATAGATTCCAATCTAACACACAAGTTGTTGCTGCCATTTCTAGCCCATAAATCTTCGAAGCCCCGAGACGAATTTCAAGCGACGAGCTGATAAGAAAGTGTAAAAATAACACTACAAAAATATTATTTGCTCACTGCTAATTGCGTTCAAAAAACTTTAGCTATTCGATAAGAAAATATGTGTATGTGTAAATAAAATATATATTGGGGGAATAGGAGTGAGACTTTTAGCACGTTTCGGTCGTTGATGGACCTGCTCTGATTTAGATTCCGAATTGCGATTCGGACACTACATAAATTATGCGAACTTTGTCGTGTGCCAAAAAAAAGTGTAATGTCCAAAAATTAACATTTAAATTGAAGCGAATAATAACTCCATAGTGGATATCAATAAAACTGTCCGAATCGCGGCTCGAGGATGATTTATTTCAACAGGAGTATTTAAGTGCATCCATGGTGTGGAATCCCTAATGTGTATTAAGTACAGATTTCTGATATTTCGATTTTTTTTAGATTTATTTATAACGTCATAACTCTGAACCACAGCGAACAATTCCCCCAATATTTGTAAAGGTTTTCCCCGGTTAAGAGAAAACTTATCAGCAAATCCCCGGCAAAGTTCCCTCAAATTTGGACAGACGGCCTCAAGAGAGACATTCTCCCACCTGGCATTAGATTTTCATTTAACGCTCGTTCCGGGACAAAAATCTAACCGCAAAAACAAAAACTATGAATGGCAGTTTAAGCCAAATTACACAAAGGCCAGAAAAAGCGGCAACAACTACAACAACGGCGAACGGAAGCCATATGCAAGAGAGAATCAGCGGTAAATGCAGCGCATTAAAATGGACCCGCCCTACCGTTAGCAGCTCAGCCATATGCAGACAGACACTACTTTCGTTTCGCTCGCACTCGCGGCTAGCTGTATCTGGGAAAGATAAAATCCACAAGGCAGGCGAAAGAGCGATGGCGATAGAAACAGAGTGAAACAGCGTCACTTCCTTTCGGCTGTCAAACGGGTTTCCGCTGCGTCGGTGTGTGTGAGCCCCGGCTCGGCATTCCCACAGCACACACTTGGTGGTTGAGTCCGGCTCTCGGACTTTATTCAGCCAGCGAACGTCGTCGAGAGCACACGTATTCCGTTTTCCGAGCGCGTCGATCGCTTCATAAATCTCAAACAAAGTAGAAAGTTACAGCGAGTGAGTGAGTGTTTTGAGACAGCGTTCCCGATGTGGCGCTTAGTGTGACAAACCGAAAACCAAATACAGAGTTTCAAGTCAAGCCTGGAACAGGACTTCCTAAAGGATTACAAACAAAATAAGTTATCGAAAACGTGTTCAGTTAAGAAAGCCGCCAACATAGCCGAGTTATTAGCCGCCCCGCCCACCGCCAACAAAACGCGCGTATTTATGACTAAGATGATTCCACCGGTGCCCACCGCTGCAGCCGTCATGATGCCCACGCCCAAGCAGAAGATCGGCTTCAGCATCGAGTCCATTGTGGGCAATGATGCGGTCAGCAATGCCGCCGGCAACTCGAGCCCGGACAACGGCCAGCAGAGTCCGCCGCCGTCGGAGCGCAATGTGCCCGGCTCACCGCCCCAGACTCCGCCAACCTCGCTGACCCTCATCCCCGGATCGCCGCCACACCACCTGATGGCCCCGCCAGCCCACCACCACCTCCACCCTCATCCGCACGCCGTGCCGCCTCCCCATCCGCATCCGCATCTCTCGCCCGCCCAGCAGCATGTCCTCCACCAGCACATCCTCATGCAGCAACAACAACAGCAGCACGGAGCCCCCAAGAGCCACCAAGACATCCAGGAGTTGCTGCAGCGCCTGCACCACAACGCTGCCGTGGCCAGTGGACTGAGCCCCCTGCAGACGAGGCTCTCCCTGGACAACGATGCCTCTCCAGTTGCCGTTTCTCTGAAGCGAGAGCGATCACCTGCCCCCCCTGCCCTGGAGCAGGCGGAGAATCCCGCCCAGCGCATCCAGCCGCCACATACGCCGCCGAAATCAGTTTCCCCTCAGTCATCGCAGCCCTCCTCGTCGCCCACATTGCTGGTGAGCAGTCCACATGCCACGCCTCCTCAGCAACAACAGCCGCCCAACTATCCCAAGCCGACAGTTATGCATCCGGCGGGAGCTGGACCGGGTCCGATGATGATGCCCGGTATGCCGCCAGCGGGTTTGGTGCGTCCCTTCCCCGTGGGCCCCGGAGGACCGACGATGCCGCAGGGTCAGCCCGGCTTGCCAGACATCAAGGCCCTGCCCCCGTACATCAATGCACCGCCAGAGCTGCCGCCCCAGCACAACCCCCACTTGATCGCCGCCGCCCAGTTCCAGATGGCCGCTGCCCTGCAAGCCGGCCACGTTCTGGGCCCTGCTGCAGCGGCCGCTGCTGCTGCCGGATTGCCGCCACATGCCGCTCCCTTCATGCCCAATCCGGGCATGCCCAGGGAAAGCTACCAACTGTACCCTTGGCTGCTCAGTCGTCATGGAAGGATCTTCCCACACCGGTTCCCAGGAAGTAAGTATCTTAGTCAAGAATATTTAAAACCAAATTAGGGAAAAAAGCTTTTTTAAAAGTTATTAGTTCTTGATTAATACTTTTTTGAAAGGATTCCCTTGAATAAATTCCTTTTATCCTAAACCGATGACTAACCAGCAACCTTTTTTTTATCTTCTTTAAGGTTTCCTGGTACCGCCGTTCCGCAAGCCGAAACGCATTCGTACCGCCTTCTCGCCGTCGCAGCTTCTGAAGCTGGAGCACGCCTTCGAGAGCAACCAGTACGTGGTGGGGGCCGAGCGCAAGGCCCTGGCCCAGTCCCTCAATCTGTCCGAGACGCAGGTGAAGGTGTGGTTCCAGAACCGCCGCACCAAGCACAAACGGATGCAGCAGGAGGACGAGAAGGGAGGCAGCGGGGGATCCGAGCGCAATCTGCACAATGGTAGCGGAGACGAGGACGATGACGAGCTGATCGACATGGAGATGGACGACTGCCCCAGCGACGAGGAACACGACCTGGACGCCAGCCACTGAACCGCGAATGAAAATCAAAGATCCCTGCTGCGATCGGTGGCGGTCCGTGAGTTCCTTACCCAACCAAGTGATGGGGTCCAGTTCCAGTTACGTCGACTGAGCTCCCAGATGAGCTACTGCGAAAGTAACATAGTTTGTTTTGTTGTGATATATTCTTAAATAGTGCAAGCAGCGTTAGGCTTACTGTACATAGCAGGCGTGCAGCGATAGGAAAGTATTAGAGACCATCCTGTCCTGTCCACAGACACTCCGCCCCCTCACTCTCCCATCTCTCAAGATCCGTGCCAAATCCTTGCGAAGACGAAGACCAGAGGTTGAGTAGAGCTCAAGTAATCAAGTTGTTTCCTCCTCTTCGAAGCTTTCTCTTTCCAAAAATTCACCAACAAAAAATTGAAATCAAATACAAAAGAACCCTAGGCTAGACACCAACTATAACTGTACAAATTTAATGATTTAAGCGTGTAAATATTCATGAAGAGCATTACTTTTAATTAGTGAATTCCTAAAGAACAAAATGTACTCCCACTAGCTCCACTAGCTGTTGTATTATTCCTTTGTATATTGTATGACGATCTAGCATTTATTTATGTTTAGTTCTAAGCACGAACCTCTTGAGTCGCTCAACAGCAGCTGGATATTATTTAAACCCGTCTAAAATAGCCCTAGTTGCTAGTATCTAATATCTAAGCCAAGAAGTATAATCATAAGAAATATATAAAAATATTATTATATAAAATATAAAATATTCATTATGAAAAGAAATTGAAAATGGTTCTTATTTATTTTTTTTTCAGATAAAGATTCTAGAAAATAGATTTTTTTTCAGTGCAATCTCCTCCCACTTTTTAATTGAGTTCGTCCCACTGTGTGACAGAGTTAAAAATTATGCGCCGTCAATTAATTAGCGTGTGACATTTAACATTGTTGTTGCTGTTTCTGTCCACTCGATCGGCGATCGGTGATCGGTGACAGGTGGCGGGGTGCAAGAGAGATGGCTAGATGGCACTGAAAGCGGAAAGGGAGGGGGCTAGCCGAAGGAGGCGGCTATAAAATGCATTTAGCGATCGTTATTTCTTATAGATTTCATAAGCATTTTAATTGCACAATTTAAAATGCAAATCGTGTTTTATTGTAGAATTTAATTGAGCGCAACTCGTGAGAGATCAAAGTGTGAGGAGGTGGGGTGGGTAGATGGGGTGGTTGTGGCCCGAAGAGGGGTGGTGGGAGGCCGCCAGGAGCCAAAACAGAAACTGGTTAACGAGATGGTAAATTAAAACGACTTAGGCCCCAAACGCGAGGTGTGCTAATGATTCAAAAGCCAAATTTATGATTATTGGGCCACAAATTTATGCGACAATTGCGGACAGGCGGTTTATCGTTATCGAGACAAGTCCAGTACTGCCGATCGCTGATCGGCGGGTCTAATGAATATGCAATGTCTAATTGCAATGGGCAAACTGCAAGCTCGATTGGTTCGGCTGATATGGCTAATTAACGGACATAACGAGTCTAATTACCAGCTGTTAACAGCACTAAATTGTGGCACTCTGTCAAAGGTCTCACGGGCCTCAGTTGGCTCTAACCGGCCCGTTGCAATCTTGAAATTGCAAAGTTTACAACGGTATGGCATAAATCAGAGCGGGAAAATTATATGGTCGGACACCAAGGGAGATCACAATCAAAATCGCCGGGGTTACCTATCCGGCTAAGCCTTACCGGCTAATAGCCAGTCTTGTTTGCTTAGCAGGCACGCACATTTGATGGAAGCCCCCAGATGCCCATCGGAGGGCAATTGTAATTAATAATGGGCCAGCACCACGCCCACCTTACGGCCCGAACTCCAATTCGAAATTGGATTAGGGCGGCGGGAGGCTTATCTGTTTGCCCGATTTTCAATATCACTTCAAATGTTGCCCAGCTGAATAAAATACAAAAAAAAAAAAGACGAAGAAAACGAAAACGAAACGAAAAACTGAAATCAGAAAATCAGAAAGAAATCCCTTGCTGATAATTCTCGGAAATTAAAACACAATTTGGTAAGTTGTGGCTGTTGATGATGTTATATATACCTACAGACCTACGTACAACTTTATATCAGCGCTCAGACATACCGACATGTGTTTGTACAACTTGTTTTGCCTCGTGGCTGGCTCCGATTTTTTTGAATGCCTCAAAAGGTTTGTTATGCGGCGCGCCCCAAAAATGAGAGATATAGAAATAATAACAAAAACAACGCATTCACTTTATGGCCAGCACCACGCACAACTTGCTGCCCGTTGTTATTGTTATTTATCCCATAAAGTTTATTAAGTAATCCAATTTGGTTAAATTAGCTGTGTCCCGTCTTGAAGTTATTTCGGATTTTAATTGAGTTTGGTTTTCTCTGTAGTCCCCCCTCCTCGCCAACTGAGAGTGCCCGATCCGGTGTTCATTATCTGTTAAATTTCACCGATCGCTGATCGATCGCCAGCATAATGCAAATTGTCAAGATCCCCCCTTCTCCAGGGCCAACTTAATGATTCGAGACTCATCCTCGGCGGAGTTCAAGACCGGGACGTGCCATATCGCAGAGTGTTCTGTTTAATGTGTGTTTCCAGGAAGATTAATACGGCGAAATTAAGGAAAATAAATAAATGTCAACGCTGTACAAGATCGTTATCGTATTTAACAATAATTACCCTGATATGGGATATGCTAACTAATCTGTTAAGCCCGATCGTCCAGCCCAGGATCGCTGGACGTCGCCGATCACAGTTACTCACAAGAGATACACAGACTCTCTGATTGTACAGTGATCGCCAACAGGTTTCGGACTCGGGTCGAACGAATGTTTAGTGCTTTCCGTTGTTGCCGCCTGGAACATCATCGTCGTCGAAGGTGTCGCCGGCCGCTTGTTGTGTTAAATTAAGTAATTAATTTTAAAGTCCATGTTATGTCCATTTGTCTAAACGAAAGACTTAGGCGACGAACTTTCAGGTCCGCCACGCTTGTTAACTCCACTTCCGTCATTCGGTTTCTGGAATAGAATTGTGTATGAAACTATATCGAGATATTGATCTGGCGACTCCAATTGCTTGTAATTTACTTTTGAATTGTTCTGGGTACTTTGGGCACTTCCTGCAGCCAACTAGATTGGCATCACTCTTCCAGGCCCTCGACACATTGTTTGTAATAATAATAATTCGTAAGCGTTTTAATTGAATGATCCGAAAGTGGGCGTGGATCGGTGCCAGTCTCCCATATATTTTAGATTACGAATTCGCTCAGTCATTGCCAACTGCTTGACTTGTCTCAGAGCAAAACCCGAATAAACATTTGGTTGGGTTTTTAGGCCCTCAAGTGCTTAATTAAGAGACCGCAACAACGTTTCGTTTGCCGTTTATTTATTTAACAATTTTGTGCGTCCAGGGCCCAATATTTTGATGTTTTCTAATTGCCTCAATTATGTTTGGCTCTCGGAGTGTTTGGACTGTTAGATCCCCGACCTCATCACGATTTGTGGCGCCAGACGCCACCACTGACTCTTTCATATGCAAAGTGCCTGCGACCGATCAAATATCGAATGCTTTAATTTGGTATATCAAAGAGAGACATTATACTTCTGCTGCTGCCAGTCTCTCGTTTCCCCATTCCCCCAGTACCCCCGGCTCGTAAAAGCGTCAAATTTCTCAATTCTCAATTCTCGGCTGCCCATTACCAATTCCCGATTTCGTGGCCAGCTCCATGGGGCGTCCTAATTGTTGATATGCATCTCAGTTTCTCTTCCCAGCGGCAGTGCTCGCGGCTATTTGGTCCGTTGCGAGCAGACTCTTAATATTATTTGGTGAGTTTTATGTTTTATTTCGAATTAGTCACATAAATATGCACTCTTTATGACAACCTGATGTTTGTTGTTACTGTTTTATGCTCGCAGAGCTAGGGCGCCCACGCTGCGTATGATTGTTGGCATGTTCATGGGTATTGAACAGTGGTTTGATTTTATTATAAAAATTTAAAAAATATCTTGTATTATTGATACATTTTTGGGTTTAAATATTCATTATAAATTTAAGACGAAAGTCGTAATAATAATAAAATGAAAAATATTGAAACTTTTAGTTTTTTTACCACGGTTCATTACAAAATCTAATTCCTTTACATACGACCCGCAGCGCAATGCATTATTCAAACGGCAGTGAAAATCCCGCCTCGAACATTTAGTTAGTTAAACAATCAATTAGTGATGACCGCAACTGAATTGCCGGTGCCGTTATTGAATTAAGCCCGAGGTGAAGCTATCGTAGGGCCATGCCTAGATGTACCTTCATAGTCCAACCTTTAATACAGAACCCGATCAGCCTCCTCTGACAGGGCAACAAATGCCCGGATTGCGTGCGAGCCCCGAGTTTTCAGGCTAATTATGGGTTTGCCATTTGGGGCCTGCATATGGCTCAATGTAAGGTGCATACCAACGTTCATAGAGCTGGCTGCGAACGGCACTAGCCGTGTTCGGTGGTCCGGGCCAATGAGGCGTCATCTAATATATTGCAATTACAAGCGGCAATTAGTCAATTTGCCAGACTCGAACACGAAACGCTTTTCGCTTTCCGTATAATTAAAAGCCAATTAGAATATTTATTATGAAAATTGCCCAACAAATGTGCATAATTGAAGTGATGTGAATTCGTTTAAATTACAGGCCGCTTTGGCAGTGGGGATTTACTAACCGATGCCCCCTTGATTCAGTTAGTGGTTTTCTATAATTGAATCAGGTACTTCCTGCGAAACAATTACTGCCTCGGCAAGCTTATTACAAGTGGGTTAAGCTTATTAATTTTGTATTGTGGAAAATGAAAATTAGCAAATCCAAATTACTTCATTCCATTGTGTTATTGGTTTGTGTACAAAATACAAAGTATAACACTCATAGTGACATGTTTTTTGTTACTTTACCCTTCGATAGAGTTAATGTCCCAGCTGTGCTAAAGAGACTTTTATTTATAAACAGCTAATTCGTCACACAGCTTGCTACTGGCAGAAAACACCCACACCCATACTCACACTCGCACTCACTCGACTCATCTATTCACACTTGTTGGGGTTAGGTCAGGCCGGTCGAATGACCAAATATTAATGTATTAGCATTTGTCACACACACGCAAACAGACGATGAAAATATTGAAAAATTATGCAGTCGAGGCAATCAAACAATTAAATATAAATTTGTGGTATTCACGCCCCAAACCAGAATAAAGAAAGAACCACAAGAAACATACAAAACAAATGAGTGCGTCCCTGATGTTTTTGATGACGATGTTGATGTCCGATGGCATTCCTTGGAGCTGCTGTTGCGGTTGAAAATGTAAATTCTTTGGAAAATATTGTCAGCATAATGCTCGTAGATTATCAACTGTCGAGCACACCCAAAACGATTCCCAATACAATTTTGACAGCGTATTTCGTAATAAAATGGAAAATTCATTGAAACCGAGTAACGAGACACACACGGCAAGTGCATTTCAATTAGATGCACCTCACCCATAGATATATCTATTACCATTTCTAATTAATCAGGCGGAGAAAGGTCGCAGAGAGGTGGTGTGGGTGAGAGATTGTTGCTTTATTTTGACATTTTCCACGGATATTAGATTAACATCATTTTAAAATCAAATTAAAACATTAGGCGGGGCCCACCCCTGAAAAACAGGATTGGGATCTAGGGGTCCTTTTTGGCCTTTGGCCACTTGGCTTCTATTTATCACCGTTACGGCAACTGCTGTTTTTGTTTTGCTTGGTATAATTTAGATAACAGGTACAGGGACAGAGGGTCCTTATTGACAAGTGGCATTTTCCGGGAAACGCACTAAACCCAGAAACCTCACTGGACTGCCCTGGACATTTCAACGGGGGTTGGTTGTGTGTGCCTAGAGCCCACGCACAATGCACAATTCCTGGTCCAACTGGTCAGCCAAGTGTTAGCCGATCCGAACCGATCCTTTCTGACCCGTCTCTCCTAAAACAGTTGTCAACCAGCAACAACATCCACCTTGTCGTGATGTCAATGAAGATAATGCCCGGCGATTTAACCTGCTGTGCGTGGGCGTAAGTGTAGATGCATCTCCACTTCTTCAGTTCGTTTAGTGTTTGCTCTTTTTAATTGGAAATTAAACAAATGCCCCGGGGTTGAGACTCTTTGTTCGGTATATGGTTTTGCGTGATTTTGGTCGGGACGGGGGGCACTTGAGCCGTGCAATTGTTGTGGTCCCTGGAGCGATTGTTGTTGGGTTGATTTCTTTATGAGCACAAAACCGTTAGCACAGATGGGTAGATAGTTTTTAGAGATCCATTGTTGTGGGCAATGATTTCTTAACTGTTGTGTCCTTTTTATGGTGGGAACAATGAGAATGAGGCAAGAAAATCAATCTAATTACTAAGAAATTTGTTACGGTATCGGTGTTTATTTAGCAAAGAACCTAATTATATATATTCTGTTGGAATGCCATAGAAGGAATAAAAAAGAAAACAAAAAATAGGTAAAATGGAGGCTGTGATACTGCGTGGAATCACAACAATTGCAGTAAACGTCCTATTTTAAGAATGATTGTCATTCGAGTTCTCCTAGTCTGGCAGTTGAATCTACATAATTTCTACAAAATATCCTTAGCTTAGCTCATCACCTGCTGCATCATCAGCCCATAAAGATTTCATATTCGTTTGTTTCATTCCCATACAAATCAAGTTCGTTGCCTAAGTCTTTTGTTTGAGGCTTCTTTTCATTCAACTTTAAACAAGAATTATATAAACAGTGGCCTGCCAAAACACAACATTTATGCCAGCCTGAGGCTTCCGTTGAAACGTTAGTCAAAATCGGAGTTGGTGGATATACAAAAACCCCCTGCCCCGCTGAGAGGGGTAGGGCCAAAAGGATTGCCGGACTAAACGAAGCTTTGCCCAGGCATCTCACAAATTTGGAACAATGGCCGAGGGCCTCAAATGACACACAGCCCAAGAGTAGTGGCTGGAATTTTTGAAGAAAATCTAATCATCTGTCGGCACGCCCACCAACCCATGCCAAAGCGATCTTTTTGGCCCAAGGCATGCTGGAAAACAAGCAAACGTATTAATTAAATGTGCGCAACGCCTCCCAGTTTTCAAGCTAGTTCATTGTGTCAGCAAGGATGGGTTTCGGTTTTGGTTCTCGTTTCTGTTTCGAATCGAAGGGAACAGAACCCTTTAACGACATCCCGCTGCTTCTGCCGGACATGCAATAGTCCAAGTTCGCTGTAAAATCATGATTATTGCCATTATGGGCTTATTAAATATGAATTGTGAGACCCAGAGGCCCATAGACCACGATATCCCGAAGCCTTGTGACTTGTGACAAAAGGCATAAGTCAATGCAGAATGCAAATGTGCGGAGGCGTGTCCTAAAACCGATCCCCGAAGAGTCGGGGATTAAATGATCTGACATTCATTCAGGTCCTAGGGCCCGAGGATCTCTAACAGGATTTCAAAAAGTTAAGCCACAAGTGCCTGGCAGCTCATCGGTAATCCATCCCGAGGAAAACTGAACCGAGTCAGAGCCAGAGAAGGAGTCAGAGATCTAGGGAGCTGGGAAAATCCCAGTGACTCTCTCGGCTCAGGTAAATCGCTGGCAGCAATTTCCAAAATAAATAAACATCATTTTGACCCCGGTGGAAAAATATGAGCCAATTATGTTGGTCTGACATTTGAAACGCTTGTCAACGGTGAAATTTAAACTAAATATTTATATTGTTTATAGGTCCGAAAATTGAAACTGAAAAATTTCATTGGAAACTGCTTTCTTCGTAGACAAGAAGAAACGGGCCTTATCGGCCTTGTCTGATCGTCGAGTGGCCCGTGCTTGTGCTGGCCCGGCTTTTATGGCCAATTTACCAACTAAATAAAAGTAAAACGTAACAAAATCTGTTGGCCCCGAGAAGCGCCATTAATTCCAAATATATTACCGAAAGTAATTTGATATTTTCACTCGCGAGCCAACTACACAAAAACTTCAATGTAATAAAATTAATTTAAATTCTTCTCCGGAGCTCTGCGCCGGCAGACCAGCACACCAGCTAACACACACACTCCGGGTGTGTTATGTGATATAAAGCGAATGAGTAAGCGCCTCCATCTTGGGCTCGAGGTCCCATAAAGCAAACCAGCGAGAGCTACAAATATCTGTCGTTTATTTAAATTTAGCTATCAAAAATGTTTACGATCCACATAACTGACTAAATCACCATAAACACCCTGTTCCGTGTTTGGAGTCGTACCTCTTGGACCTCTCGGACCCTCACCTCTTTCTCACACCCCTTCTCCGCCCCCTTTCACTCGGCTGCCTCACCTGCCACATGCGGCGCTTGCATAGACAAACTCTTTGGGCATCTGCGGTCGCTCGGCCTCATCACGATCATGATTGCAGCCTGCCTCACTGTACCCTAGGTGGTAAGTTGTGGCAACAAGTGTCTGCCTGCCAAGACCCGCCGCTCCATGCCCCCTGCCCCCTGTCCCCTGTCTCCTACCGCCTGCCACTCCCCCCGACACACAGACTCCTTGCTAACCCATCTTTGGCACTTTAGCGTGTTGAATGCGCTCATTTATGTGAAATATGATACGCGCCATAATATGCAAAAGGAAAAAAAGAAACAATAAAAAACGAGGGAAAAGGAAAACATTTTAATCAATTAATTATCCAAACGAGGACGAACCGGGTGACCAGGGGGCAGGAGGCCTGAAGGTGGCTGGTCAAGAGGTGTTCGTGTCTGTGTGGTGCATGTAAATAATTTTAAAAGTTGCTTATGTGAAATGTGGCACTTAAATAACGCAGCGGGTGCGATTTGGCGCGGCCAATGTGCGAGGCTCATTTTTAAAGATTGGGCAAGAGGGAAGATGGCCCGAAAGGTAGAGCAGAGGTGTTTACCGGGAAAATGTACTAAAAATAGGATACTCTCTGCAACTTATAGGACTTAAAAAGCTTACTAATGGCATTCAATTAAGCTTCTTTATATTAAGAACCTTAATCGCATTTTATTGATTTTAAAACGCCTGTCAATCTCATTTCAAGTCGCATTTTTCTTGATAATTTCCGAACCCTTATTAAGTATACCTTGTGATCAGTTTTTATAACCCTTTTCGCCAGTATCTCTATACCTGAATTTTTATGTTGCTCTTTTTAATTTCTTAATGAGCCCCTTGAGCTTGAGATTTCATCCGATCTTTTCATGCCTTTGTCTTGGGCTCGGAATGCCTAATTAAGTTTTAACCAAACTTTATAATTTTCGCTGTGCATAATTTAGCTTTAGGAGAAGAGGCAGGTCAGGGAGAGGAGATCATTTGATTGCTTTCATAAAATGTATTATTTATTTACTTTTAATTGGCTTCATTTGATGATTTTAATGATGCGCAAATATCGGCAGCAACAATTTTTATTCACGCTAATAATATTCATTGTCCGGACTCCGCAGGTAGAAACGGGTTTTAAGCAAACGGGGAGCTAATGATATCACACCCAAAAAATCGGGGGATACTCGATGGAAAGTGAAACCCATTTGGACTTCTCTCACCTTCACCTGATGCACTCCAAGCCAGAGCCGGCAAACACGCAACAGGGGTTCGGTATAAGCCCCACAATGCCACTCCCCCATTCCCCCCGTTCTAACAGCGCCCCTGCTGGGCGAGATGATGCCTCAATCGCTGGACGGTCTTTACAATCTCATCGGAAATCACTTAGATCCCAATAAATAAACCTCGCATACGTGGCATGACTGGGCCCAAACAAAATACAACAAAAAGAGAAGAAATATCAGACAGCATTAATTACGCCTTACTTAAATTCTAATACCCTGTGACTACAAAAATTAAGTTGTTGCCTTTTAGTATTTGGCGCGAATTATCGTGCTGCGATGAGGAATCTCCCTGGAAATCGGAATCCCAGCCTGATTCCTAACCAGTTGGTCACAGCGGGCTCCCTAGACGGGCCCCGAAATAATAAAAGAAGAAAAAAAACGCCAATTCATTGGGGCGACAGGCATCCAAAGCACCCAAGACGCCCCCGTACTCCAGTCTGGTATTAACGGGCATTACAATAAATATGAAATTAATATTAATTTCAATTAATGTCAAATATTAATGTCCACAAAAGCGTCGAACATCATTTGTTGGCTGTCATTTCTTCGGGTTTACGTTGTCCGTTGTTTGGATTTACGTTGTTCGTTGTTCAGTACCCGTTGTTGGGTGTTCGTTGTTTGGCCGTTGTTGTGCTGTGGGTCCCTTTATTATTGTTGGCGATTTGATTAGCTCGATAGTGTCACAAGATTCGGCATGATTTATGGGCTCGCTGCTCTGAACAAATGTGGTGAATCAGTCGCTGAATGAATTTTTAATTTCATTTTAAATCGTTTCCAATGCGACTCTTTATCCCTTTGTGGCCGAATCACATCAGATAAGTGGTCACTCATTAGGCCCTATAACGGTGCGCTGGAAGATACACAAACATCTTGACTTTCCCACCAGTTCTTTGTCTGTTTGCAAATTAGCAACAGTCTTTCGATTTTGGCCAGCTCTCTCGGCCAGAAGATCGATTGCTTAATTAAGCCGCGATTTGACAATGTCAAGTGTCGGCCCACAGCAAGGGGGCTATCTCTCAAGAGTACACAGCAAACAAACTACCTTAGAGTTCTAAATGTCTGTATTATGATATGAATTCTTAAAACCTATATCATAAATATTTTGTTTTTTCTCTGTGCCGATTCAAATACGAGTTTACCTTAAAAATACAACCCATATCTCTGATCCCCCTCTGACCAGCCCTCTACCAAATGCAAATGAGGCGTTGGCGTTATCGATCGCAACATGTGTAGAAACGTATTTTGTATTTTGTTTTTATTACTGTCGATAAGTCGTTATAAATTGGGTTAGAGGTGCGTTTCGAACACAATGTCTTATCCATATCTCCATCTCCCTTGCACTGACTCCGTCACACTTGCTCTTTCGACTAAAACGGCTCTAAAGGTCTTAAATGATTGTCAATAGATTTGCATAATTTGGTGGGGTTTGTTCGGATTCTGGTATATGGCCAAATCAAGATATATACCCGCAGTGTTCAGTTCGTATGTTGGAACATTTTAGAAACATGCGTCAACATAATTTTAACGCCAAGCAACTTAGCATAATCGATCTTATCTGCCCCCGCCGATATACTATATATATATCGAACCCCTTCTTTGCCCAGCGCGTGTAATTTATGTCGGCCTGGCCCTGGTTCGGGCCCTAAATCAGCCATTAGAGGAGCTCGAGGAACCTTCATCGGTCTCGGTTTTAATGATATTTTTTTCCCGAGACCAGGTTAGAAGGAAGTCATAAACCAATTTGGTGCATCGCCTGGCCCCTCTGCTGGCCCTGACTGGCGCTGCTCTCGTGCCTGCTTAATATGTTGGCCATGTGGCTATATTTAAACAGAATCTCGTGCGTACGTGATGTGCTGCGCTTCTAAATGAAAATGACGTGTTTATCGCTTTATAGTCGACTGGAGGGCCAAAGAAACTTGAGGTTACATTAAAAAATGTTTCCCCATCGTGTCTTCCAACGAAAGTATTTTACTTACAACCCGTAATTGGTTTCATTCACACTTTCCTCTTACTCTTACTGGGTTTTTTTTTACAGAGAAATGTCGATTAGAATCATGGCCCTCTGATTTTTGTGGGCAATCCAGAACTCTTCTTAATGAACATGTTTTCCAATGACATTGCCCCGCCCCTGGGTAGAGGCCTGAAAAACTTGGATTCATTCATGGAGAGCAAGTGCAACTGCAGCATCCCCTGATTGGAGTTGATAAGCAGCATCCTGTTTCCTTTTGATCACCGAGAACTGATCATTGGCATCTCTGTGCCTGGAATATTAATGAGCTCTGAAGAAAGTGAGCAATTAGCCGGGCGGAAATACCAAATACATCCGAAGCTCAGTGACAATAAGGATTCCAAATCGAGGCGCCCACATATTTTTTTTAATTCTCTCTCTGAGATCTGTCAAGCTGAAAGCGCGAATTAGTGTTGATTAAATTATGTTAATTTTTTCCCTTTCTCACCTTTTTTTTGCACCCTTTTTGGGCATTATGCGTTTTGGATTGGGGTTTTTGTGCGTTTTGTTATTTTTAACTCGCCAACTGTCAGATTTCATTTGTAAGACACTAAAAACGTTTTGCTTTTGCAGTCTCAAACAGACAAGAGATCACGCATATATATGGGTAGATGTAAGGAAAATACACTTTAAAAAGAGGCTTGTCTGTTATATAATGAAGGAAGGCATAAACTTCTAAAAATTGATGGCCTTATAATATATATCCTTAGATATATAATTTTCTTAGATTCCAGTGCAGTATATCATCTAGAAATATAGTTTAAAGTTCATAAAGAGCATTCATTATTCGTTAAATACATTTTAAAATACTCTGAATTTTTTATGATTTTTCACTAGCCCGCATCGTGTTGCAAACAGCTTGTCCTTGTCCGAACTGTCCACACAAAGCGCGACAACAGGCACAAGACAAAGAGCAAAAAATGTTGTACGCAAGTCCATTTAAAATGCATTTACATTAACATTATGATGAGGACGGGCCTTGAGAGTGCCGGGATCGGATAGGATCGGCATGGCTGGGTGCCGTCTGTGTGGCCGGGAGAACGAGATCGAAGGGAGCTGCTCATCCTCGGCCCAGTCTTGGCCAAAACAATTACAATTGTATCCCTTCGATGCCGCTCCGATCGATCGCTTCGATAGCTTTGATGTCGTATTTGGTGTGTTTTTAGTGCAAGATTTGGCGCTTTTTTGTTCGATTTTTATTTGCTTTGTATTTATTTTTTGTGCTCTGGCCCCGATCGATGGTTCAAACAGAGCGACTAAAGGTACGACCGATACTTTGTAGAAATTATTGTTAACAACAGAAACGACAACAACAACCACAACAACAATACGGCCTGGCCAAGAGTTGTGCACAAAGTCAAAATATTTACGAGCCAATCAGGCATTTAAGTATCACATTACACCATGTTCAATGTTCGATGAGTTGTCAACTCATGTTTGTATCTGTATCCCCTCGGCCCTAGGGCGAATGTGAAATGTAGTTTTGTAGCTTTTAAATGCATTTTGTTTGTCTGACTGGCCCAATAAAGCACCTCGCCAAGGTTCTTATTTAGATCGGTTTACATGGCCACGCTTTTCGGCGGATGGATCGTCGACCGTCGATGCTCGACGAACCGTCTCCTTTTGGAATTTAATAATCGTGTTTTGCTAATTTCCCGCCTGTCGTGTTAGACGACATTGAACTTGAGATGTCGTCGTTGGCCGGTTACTCTCTACACTCTGATTTCATTTTCATATCGATCCCGTTTTAAGCCGCATCATCTAATTTAGCATCGTGTTAGCCGTCAATTTGTGGGCAACATATTGTGTTAATTTCAGCGAAATCCGTTTCAAAGCAAGCCGCCTGGGCAGCAAGTGTCGTCGGCATTCCAAATTATGGCTTGTCCCGCACTTTTGACGGCATAACTCATACGACGCGTTGGCTGCTCACGATTGCCAGTCGTTAGGCTTGGCAGTTCGAGGGGATTTTGATTGTCAGCGAGCTTTTTGAGGTTCTGCCAAGTAAGCTAACAAATGGAAAGTGAATTTTAACTTGAAAAATAATTTAAAAGAAAAAGACACAAAAGCCAATACAGTGTGAGCAATTTTTAGTAGTAAGTACATATATCATTTATCATATTTACCTTTTAAATTGTTAATTAATTCAAGTGCTATTAGATATAATTGGACGAACGTATCAGTCACTCAGTACCAGATTCTAAAATTAGGTGGAAGCAGTTTGTCTAAAAGTAAGCTTTCAGAGAACTTTTTAGCAAATGTCTCGCTATTTGGATAAAAATAAACTATTTGGAAATGGAGTACCCTTTGTATTCGAATCTCCTTTAATCTGTTTTAAAATATGGACATCTGAAATGAAATACTTCCTAAATTAAATAATCAATAAAGAGTGATGAATTCAGATTAAGAATTAAAGACGATCTCCAACTAAAAAGAGAAACATATAGTATTTAAAAATTTCTGTATAAGGGGTTTGTTTATGGCCTTAAGAATCGAAACCCATTTAAATCAAAATTATAATATATCCTAGGCATGAGTTTTATAAATCCAGAAAAGTTTCTGTCAAGACCATGCAGATAGAGTAGTTTTGTAAAGTACTTGTTAGTCTTGTTGGGTATTTGTTCCACTGTTCAAATAATTTAAGTAAGAAGCTCTGAAACACTTTCACGAATTGGCCAATTAAATTAACAATAAGCTCGACAGCCCCCTGGCCGTGGCCACCGCCTACGCGCCTGCCACCTCGTTGCCACATCTCCGTCCCATCTTCAGCCTGCTCACATATTCCTACATATAAAGCCGCCAAAACTGCGATGTGGCCACAATTTATATTTAGCCAACCCACGGTTTGGGACAGAACAGGAAGCCTGGCCAACAACGATGGAAATACTGGAAACGATGGAGACGATGAGAGCGCAGCGATAAGGAGCAAGTGAGCCCGGTTCCGAGGGCGTTGCTAGCTCTTCGCGACTCTGGCTATAAAGCCATCATATAAAGCCAGACGATCCGAAAGTCAGCCACCCTCTCGCCTCCCCTGCCTCTTTAGCTCCTGACACCAACGTACTTAGGCAAAACAATAAACGTGGAAGGTGGAACCTATTGCGAACGTAAATTAAGTCATTAAAAAATGCTAAGTTACGGAGTCGAGGGGAGGTGATTGGAAATGGGAAACCAGACCTGGTACCAGACGCAGAGCTGGATGGAGGAGGGGCGGGAGACATTGTCGCCCAAGTGGTACATACAAAGTCTTCTTTTTTCAGGCAAGTCCCTCCAAGTCTCAATGGGGTTAAGTAAGTCATTAAATTTGTCGCTAGACACGACCATGTTGGCCACAATGGCGACACAATCCCCTCCAGCTGATGGCGGAACTGGATAATAAAATTAAGCAGACGGCCAGGCAACATACCCAGTAGACGGTAGTGGCGGTAGAAGTAGAAGTTGTGTCAGCTCCTCCATTGAGGAAGGAAGTGACAATTGGCCCAATGAAGACATTTGAGCCGCCATCCCTGCCGCTCACCTATAGTTTCTTTTTTTTCATATCCACATATCTTTAGCCAGGCCAGTTTCACCGTGTGGGTGCAGATATATGGCCAAAAGCCTCTCCGCTTTTTATGGCCAAAAGACATAAAATTAAGACCTTCGTGTTGGCTCTCGCCAAAGTTGGTCAAAACTCATAAAAGCGCTAATTGAATAAGCAACTCAATGGATCGTGAATCATTATTAGACATTTATGCACGGCTAATGCCCGAGCAGTAGAAATTTGTGTAGGAAATCATGTAAGAGAGTAATCCAATATCGAGCACCGAGCCATAAATCCTTTTATCTTTTCGCCATGGGTCTTCCTCCCACAGATTCGATTCCCACAGCCTTCGGAGATCGTGGCTTCTCATTAATCGATCTTCAAATTAATTATGTTAAAATTTTAGCTTAATTGCAACCAGTTCTTATCTCGAAAACCACAGCTCGATCTCTCAGATCGAGCAAAATTTAACTAATGTACAATTTAATAAAATTAGTTAAGAGCTCCGCGGGCGAATGGGAATTCAAATTTCTAACTTCAGGTGTGTATGGGCAGCTGTATCTCTGTTCCAATATCTAAAAGCTATAATTTTCAACACAAAGAGATTTATCTCAAGCGACTTATCTAAGCAAAACGCTTGATTATGTGACAGCTATCGGAGATCGGAGGGAAAACCTGAGGAGGGAAAACGCCCGCACCGGCGACTAGAGTTTGGAGTATCGCATTCAGATTTGAACAGAGATTCGAGTTTTATGTACGACATGACGATTGTTTATGAAACATTTGGCTTAATAAAGTAATCATAGCATGTTTTACGATCACCTTGCCACGGAGTCCACTCCCCTAAGTCCCCTCCCACCAAAAACGCCAAAACGCGAACCACTTTCTATGCAAAACGGGTTGGGAATCGGCGGTATGTTCGGCAAAGTGCGAAGCCCATTAAGGCCCCGCTGCTTCTCCGCATATCTCTTGGGGGGATTAATGAGCCTTAATTTGCATTTAGCCCCACTCGGGCAGACTCTGTTCGAGTCTGAGAACAAAAACATCTAGCTACAAGTCTGACCCGGGCCTGAGATTATGGCCAAGCGTGCACAAATTGACATTTATTTATATTTGAATGGCGTTTAGCATTCGAGCGGCTCTATAAGTCGCTATTTTATGGCTCTGCGTGGGCCGGCCGGGCAAAATGCTTGTATATCTGCGATAAATAAAACTTTAATCATATTTAATATTTAATTATTTCAGGCAATCGCACAATGGCCACTTCCGGCAAAGCCCCACCATGAATAATTCGCCAGATAAATTTATGCCGAAAAACTCCGCTGTTTGACATGCAAATGTTGTGTTTTATAGCCAATTTGGCATTAATTACAATAACTCAAGAGGTCGATTTGAAAGTCCGCCACTCAGATGCAAATTAGCTCCCTGCCCTATGGCCCTCACAATGCGATTAACAGTATACACTCCAAGTGGCAGATGACTTTCCAATTGAATCCGTCAGATGCGTATGTATCTAATGGCCAATTTATGCACATCTCGGCACCTCTTACCCGCTCCCAGAGGATTATCTGAGAACAATTGCGTGCTTGCCGGGTTAAATAACAAATTCGCCCATCAAATGCCACAAAGACTCAATCCGGTACAAAAAAGGCAAAAGATTGAACCAAATTTCATGGGTCCAGGCAGCCACTGAGCCACTCAGCCTCTTAGCCAGTGGCTTATTGTCACCTCCAGCTCCCAGCTTCAGATACAAGTTGGATCCGAATCGGAATCGGAATCCAAACTGAAACTCCATCTCCAATTCCAATTCCGATGACGATGCCGTTGCCGATGCCATTTCCATCTCCATTGTCGACCGGACCCGTGGGCCTTTCAGGCCCCAACCAAAAGGTGCTAAATAAGTTGCTCTCGGCCACTTTCGTCTCTCTCGTGTCGTCGTGGCCCAATCTAAATATCTTAATCTGGGACTGCCTGAAAATTGGCTGCCTGGTTTTGGTGCGACTTGACTCGATTCGGATTCGGATTCGGACTGGGCAAGCCTGGGCTGGTACTCCAGCTCTGATGCCGGGTTTTTGGGGACACGTTTGTTAGTGCGTAAGCTTTTTGATAGAATTGAACGATTAGAAGTCCATAAAGCGACAAAAACATGACAACTTACGCGGCGGCTTTGCAATACAAGGCGTTGCCAATGCAAAGGATTAATGATGCCAGCCTCTTGTTGTCGTTGTCGCTGAATATCAAGTCTGGCAGTCGCTCAGCGGCGGCTTCGACGGCATCGGCTTCCAACTCCCTGCTCCCAGTTTAGGCCTCAGATACAGATACAGATTCAGCTCTGGGCTCAGCTCCAGCTCCAGCTCAAGCTCGTTAGTCGTTTTTGGTCAAACGAGATTGCTGCGACAAAAACTGAAGAAAAAGGGTGGAGAGAGCGAGGCAACATGAAGAAAACAATCTTGGGCATAAGTTTTGTATCTGAGGGCGCAGCAGATACAATTCAGCCAGAGGTGACAGCGTGAGGTGGGTTTACCTCATAAGAAAAACAGAATGGCAAGTTACTTTATTGAACAACCTTTTGTTCAATTAAGAAATACCTTTTTTTCTAAAAATCTAAAGGTTAGTGTTATTATTTGATTTTCAAAACCTTACTTTCCAAGACTCAAACAAGCTTGTTCGTGAGTCACGCTGCCATCTCTTGCACCAACAGCCTACAAGAAGAGGTACAAATAATCGCCATGATCGTCATCATCATCGGGTCTGTTGTTGTTGCCTTTGTCGCATTGCTCGGCGGATTAAGGCAGCCGGGCCAGACCCAGCGACGACGACGACGACGCTTGATCGTCCACCTAGTGTCACCAGATTGCTCCAGCTCAACCCTCCCTGCCCCTGTTTCCTAACTGGATCTGCAAGGAGCATTGTCCCAGCCAACGACGGCCCATTTAAAATGTGCGCAAATAGTTGCGCATGCGCGCAGTTAATCTGCAGTCCGGGAAACCAACAGGCCAGGCTTAGCTCAGCCTCAGTCTCAGGCTGCGTCAGACTGTCTGGCCGGGCTGAAGGAGTCCAGGAATCGGGCTGGGAGTTGGCTTGTTAGCCGGCCCGAAGAGTCGGCCTGGCACTTTGGAGTGATAGTGATGGAAAGTGACGCGTTCATGTTTTGTGTCATTTCGCGGCCATTTGATGTATTGTGACAAACATTCTTGGCCCAGCCCCTGGATCTGTTGGCCAGAAGTGGCTTTCTCACCGGTTAGTGGCGGTCATGTTGCAAGCGAGCTGCCCGACAATGTTTATGAGTATCCTTAGTTGGTAGTTGGCTGGATGGTAGGTGATTAGCTAAACTTACAACCAACAAATTGTGGGAGTCTGAAAAAAGTTGGCGAAAATAGTAACCGAAGGAAGAAACCCTATTAAATTCAATCCAAATATATCATTTATCACTTACCTACCATCACAGAGTCCTGGCCAAATAAAATTGATTTCAATTTAATTAATTTACATACATAACACTTGAATTGAGTTTCCAATTAATTTATTTCATGTCAACCTCACATCCGTCCAGAACCAATCACGAAATGACCAAACGGTAAAGGACAACCGAAAAAGGACCAACAAATTGAACGCAAAAGGGACGAAGGGGCAAGAGGCGTGGGAGGGGTGGAGAAGACCCCAAACCAATAACAATATCAGTAACAATATACACAACAATAAACGAACAAAAACCAATTTACAATTTTATTATATTTTCGCACACACGTATCGAGGAGGAGAAAGCCAAAGGACCCTACCCGACAAAATGGCTCTGTGGAAAAGAGAGGGGCATATGCCACAGCCAGAGGGAGACAGAGTAAGCGATGTAAGCGAGAAAGAAAACCAATAAAAATCGAAATTGTCGGATGCGAAACGGCGCGGAATTGAATGGGAATCAATTTGCTTGCGAATCATTGAACAAATTGAAAAGGACATAAGCAAGGCCAGGACACCAGCAGCATGCATGGCGATATACACAGGATAATGCACACATAGACAAAAACCCAGGTCCAGAGCAGGGGGTTGGATATGGGGAAAAATGCTGAAATTGCTTGCAAAACAAATAAACAAACCGGAGAGCTGAGCTGAAAGCGGGGATCCTGCCAGCCGGAATTGAGGCAAAAGTGTTATTGATCCTTAACCAGGAAGCTGGGCTGGTTGCTGCCATGCAAAAAAGCACGTTATGTGGCTAGGATAAAGGTCCCAGTTCCAGTTCCAGTCCCTGTCCCAGTCCTGCCCAGACTCTCTGCCGGCCGCCCCACTGCGATTATGTTTGCGCAGCCATCTTGATTGGCAATGTTATAAAATAAATACGCTACGAGGGCGGCTTTCATCTGCCAGGGGTGGGGGTGGCACTCACCGGAAACCCGTGTAACAGTGGCATTTCAAGGGTGGTGGGTGGTGGGTGGTTCGGTGGCTCAGTGGGCGAGGGTTCTCTCTCGGATTAGTGAGCATTGCCAGCAGCAATTGCTGTGGGATTTAGCTGCCCTACAAGAGTACTGTGTTCCAAAATGGTTAGAACCCAGAATGAAAATTAAAACTTAACTTAAAACCATAACTGAAAAATTTCATAATTTAAAATTCTTAACAAGTTGTCTCAACAGAACATTTCAAATAATTTTCATATCTCTTTGTTTATAATATCACTAATACATATCTTAAGTTTGAAAGCAATTATTTTTAGGAAAAATTTTATTTAATGTTGGAAAAGTAAGGAATCCTTTTTAAATTCTTTACCACTGTAGTCCAAAATAGAAGAGGGTTTCTCTGGCTGCTGGTGGCTTATTGGTTTTCAGAACCATGCCGGCGGAAGGATAATGTCAACGGCTGACTGTTTGCCAAATTGAGCAGCGCAAAGTGCAAAGGAGGGAGGCGGGCTAACAGGATTCGAGCGCAGGATTGGGAGTTGGAAGGCCATAAGGATGAAACCGATGATGACGACAATGCCAGAGAGCAGGATGCTAGATGGGAGATGGAGGATGGAGAACTGATGAAGCTCGGGATGGAGTGAAAGTGGCAGCCAAGCGATGATGACAATGGCAATAATAATTTCACAAAATCGTTTGTCATTTACGCATGGCAAACGGTTTTGAAAGTAAACAGCCGGGTCGTCACGGGTTCCCGACATTTAACGAGATGGGGTAGATTTCGGGCAGAAACTGGAAAAGCTATACTGGCAAAATGTGTGGCCAAAAGGGAGTGGCACCCCAAGGATATTTATGGCATATAGATATTGTTCATTTCGCTGTTGGCAGGCAATTTTGTGACTAATGTTTGTTTAGCTGTCGTTGGGCATTTGCGACACTTTTTGGGAGATGGGTAATGGGTTTGGTGAGGTAAATATTCGGTAAACTCTGCTGGTTGAGCTATAGATTATGAAATGCACTCACAAAAAAGTCTGAAAAATATATAATTAGTTTCTAAAATGAAAGAGAAGGAATATATATCACTCTGATTCCTTCTCGGGGAGAACATGTCACCTCGGTGAAATAAACCCATGCTTTGTGTTAATTTTAGCACAATTTAGACAGCGGCCCCACCCATTTCAGTAATCTTATACGGTCTACCGAAACCGTTGAAGCATAATTATGATGATTTATGGAAACCACACGAATACAGCGACTCGAGACAATACCAACCGAATGCCAGCAACATTGCCATCGCCCACGCCCAAAAGCGTTTAGCTAAATGCTATATGAAAATAATATTATATTGATTTATGGGGCAGATCTGCACAATAGAGCGCCCCAAAGGAGAAGCCTTCGGAATTAATTTCCTGTCATTAGGAGGGCATTGTGATCGCTCCAACGGCAAAGTGCAGATCGAATATCCAAAATATAAAACAAAATCTAAAGCCTGAAAACATCAAAATACCAAAGAAGAGTTGTACAAAATGCGGTCCAAGGCGATTTCGAGCCAATATCGAAATAAAAGAGATCGAAGGGCAATAAAATTGGGTTTTATAACAATTTTAGTTAATTTCGGTTTATATGGCCCATCATTAACAAAATTTGTTCCGCCAAGTTGACAGCTTCGAGACGCGTTCGAAAACCCTCTAAAAAACACCCAAAACTTGTCCAAAATGGATTTCATTGCTCTGCTGCTCTCACCCTGTTGCGGCCATTGTTCTGCTGTGGGTTTTATTATTGAAAATGTTTATTGTTTTTCCCCCCAAAGTTATGTAAATTAGATTAATGCGACACATATCATAAAAGTTGGGCGAATTCCGATTGCCGAAAGCCGATCCAGCGGCAACGAGGCGTATGCTTAATGTGTCATTAAAATCAATGACTTGACATGAGAAAAACCCATTGCCATTGTCGATACAGCTACTCTGTGCTCCGAAATACCGAATACTGAATACTATTTGTAGATGTAGCAATTTGGAGTTTATCACTCCATTCGCTCCACGACGAGGCTGCATGTGTGGTCCGCGCCTCTCAAGTGCCACTCCATAAAAACAAGTAGCTCGAAGAAACACATGTAAGTCGGGTTCTCGACTCTTGGCTATTGAATCCCTTTTCAGTTGCAGTCGTTTTCCTTACGTAATTATGCATCCTTTGTCATGCCAATCATTCGGAGATGGAAATGGAAATCCGACTCGAGTGGCGCAAGCAGCGTGTGTGTCCTTCGAGCACTTGAAAGGATATTTAAATTTTATGCCCAATTAAAAATACAATTTCAGGGCTCATAAATACGAGAATATCGATAGGCAGAGCGTTTCAAATTAGCATTGCATTAGTCATGAAATTGGTTACAACACCCTGCCCATTATGGCTGGCTATTAAAAATATTTTTAGCTCGTGATTTTCCCGGCTGACAATTCATTAGTTAACCGTACCAAATAGCAGCAAAAACGATTTAAAATTATTCCATTATCGGGCAAAATAAGCACTTATTTTAAAACCCTCCAATTACTGCTGGGTGCATATAGACTGAGTGTCTATATAATATAAACTGGAGTATATAACACTCCATAGATGCTGTCTTCTTCACTCCAGTGCGCAGAATCAGGACTGGAGAGCGAAAATCCGATTATCTCAGATACAAGATACATCTCGCAATCCACAACTGGCCCTGTGGGCGTCGACCAATCTGGGCCTTTGGGGCCACTGGAAGGATGCTGTTCTGGGAAGGTGTGAGTGCGTGTGGGTTATGCAAGCATTTAGATAATTGTGTCGCAACCGCAGTGCACCACAAAAACCACAACAATAAGAAAAAAATACTGTCAGCTTCTAATTTATGGGAGGCGAGTGCTCGCTTTGGCGCTCATTTAATAATTGCACGAGGCCTGGAGGTCTCATTACGGAGGACGATCCAGCAACCCACTTCCAGGTCTCATTAACTGTTTGCGTAATTAAGCGAAATCGTTGGGTGACAGTGCTCCAGAGTGGCAATTATACATTTCGCAAAAATCTATAAAAATTAAACAGACAGTTTAATATAAAAAAGAGTAAACAAATCATTGCGTTTTTATAGAGGCTTAAAAGAAGATTAGCTTTAAGTGCAATTGCTAGTCATTTTATTAATATAAGCTGGTAAGTATTCTTCAATAATTTTAAAGTTAGTAATGGAGAATGTTTGCTTACTAGCCGCCAATAAAAACTCAAACGAAGGCTATGCCATGATTAATATATATTTGATTCTTAAAGAAAAATATTTATCCAACTATTGATTATTGATTCTTCAAGCTATATGTATGTATATATCAGTAACTAAATTTTTAACTTTTCACTGCGCGGTACAAAATTATTATACCCTTTCTCAGAGTATAATAATATCCATCTATTGAACACTGGAATGTCGGAAGCTGTTGTACAGAGACTTAAAAAAAAGAGTGTTATACAAAAAGAGACCCAAGACTTAAGCGACTGATAAACGACTTCAAAACATACAAAACGTTCGATTTAACTCTCCGAGTTAATAATATTATCGGCTTAAGACATTGTCGCCGATCCGCTTCGTTGCCCGCCAATCGATTTATTAAAATGTCAGAAACTAGTTTGTCCGACTTCCACCACCAGAGTTGGCCGGGTCGGTTGGCGTGATATATATTTTGATTTTAATGCGTTATAATTTCGCTATAAATCACATGACCGGCTTATGACCAGCCGCCCAGCAAACGCAACCTGCTGCCGGGTGTCTGAATTGGAATACGGATTCGTTGTTAACGTGGCCCTTACCCTGCTGCCCTACACTCTTTCGATAAGGCAGCCCATTTCTAACACTTTCATTAAGAAGCCGAAATTTATGGGCTCCCGTCTCCGGCGATATCGAGTCCATTCCACTTCAATTCGAATGCAGATTCCCCTTGACCAACAGTAGCCTATTCAGTTGTTTCTTTTTTCCTCGTATTTTAGGAAAAATGTGTCCCAATAGTTAAGCTCCGATAATGGCTTTTTAAAGAATTTCCTCTACGAAAGGTGGCTTACGGCAGCCGTCGTGTGGGGCGCTTTTATGGACCCGAAGATGGGAAGATTTGGAAGAGCCACCCAGCTAGAAAACGGGGTTTTAAACACACAAATTCCAGCAGCAATTTGCATAAGTCACGCAGGTCTTTCTTTTCTTTATGAAACCATATCACCGGCTAATAAGACGTGTATATTTTGGTATTATTAAATGTTATTGATCGGATGATATGAAGAGGCCATTCAGGAAGTATAGGTCTCCGAATTTGGGTTTATTTTTCTGTAAGAAATGTAAAAAATGTATAGTGATTTGTAAAGGTTAATATGGTTACTCCACGTTTCAGGTATGTATTAATTTTAGATAGAGTGACCCAGAAAGTATGTGTATCAGAACCCCTTTAGATGGACTTTTGCTTCTTTTGATAATTCGCACATTTCCTTCCCCTTTTTTGATCAAAATTGCAACCCCTTTTCGAAAGCCATTAACTGCTTTTGTGCGTATTGTCAGTTAGTGAGTTAGTCCTAGATTGAGGCCATCAGTGCGTCAGTCGATCTATCCGATCCCCCCGATCGCCCGATCCATCAACCCCGTTACGCCGTTTGTCGCCGTTAATTAGAAACTATTCAAAGTCTACTTAAGTGCGCACTTCCTGTACTGAGGGGAAATGCTCTAAATTTTCACATTCGCCGAGTGCGTGTGTGCTGAAGCGTAACTCCATGGCATACACACTCCCATACTCATATTTACCCACCAGATACTGCGTGTATATCTTGCGGGCAATTGTAATTGCGGTGCTGCCTCGAAACTAACGAGACAATTTGAAAATAATTGCCTGATATGGCGGCCATTAAACAAAGTCTGCTCATTGGTCGTTCATTGGTAATTTTTACAGCATTCACCAGGGTCTGGGGTTCGCCGAACTCTTATCTGTCAACATTTTGGGAAGTACTACTTCACAATCCCCAATCCCTTTAGCCCAAAATCGTATCGTGGTGTGGGGTCTGTCTGATCCAAAGTCTAGACTCTTGAGTCTTGAACTCTTGACTGAGAAATGGCTGCGGTTTCTTTCGCCTTAATATTCGAAATATCCGACTAATTGCGGACATTGTTTCAAGTGATTTGTTTGTTTTTAGCTGGCAGCGGAGTTGTTGATTGGCTTTTTAGATTTAATTAGGGGGGATATATACATGCATGCACAGAGAGAAAATACAAATAAAATAAACAATAATTTTATGTTGACAAAATAAATCATAATTGCTTGTAAAAAGATCTATTATTTTGTTAGTAATCTTAGCTAATACTAAATCTGTTTTTTTTTTTCAGTGCTAAGTCAACAGTTTTCTTAGCGTTAACCTTCCCTCTCCGATCATGTTTCCAACGAGATTTATTTACTCAACTCAATCAAATGCTGCGACTAACTTCGTTTTGGCTTAATTAATTAAAGTCAATCTCGATTTGTGGCCAATTAGTCTTGGGTTTCGTTTTGGCCTTTTTCCGTCAATGCCGCCGGCCGTCGTTGTGGCTTTATGTGGATCAGGTTAATTAGCTGCCCGGCACTGTAATTAACTCTCAAAATAAACATTCAATTCGATTCGAATTGGAGTTTGAATTGATTTGATTGAGAGTCGAGACGACCTGAGCTTGATGAGCATTTGACTTTTTAGATTCTGTGCCATAATTGCTTAATTTGGACGGGTATGTTAAGTCATGCAATAGTCGAATAAATCACTCGATTAGGGCTCCTCCTGTCTGCTCGCTTGGGAGACATCGCCACTCATCCTGGGAGCCATGAGCTAAGCCTCATCCTCGGTTTTGTCGGTCGGTTTTTCTGTCAGAGTTTCATGTTCGCATTTCACCCCAATTACCTTATCGCCGGCGACCCATTTAATTTATAATGTTTAACATCAACCCCCAGATACGAGTGTTCCTGTTCTCGTTGTGGTTCTGGTTCTGGTTCCCACTCCCATCCCATCCCATCCCCCTTCACAGACACATTCCAAGCCACCACCACCGAAAAAAACCCAGATTAACGGATGAAGTCAGCGCCTCACTTGAAGTCCGACCCCGGCAATTTTTCGGTTGGCATTTAAGTGTTCCCCAGGGTGAGATAGATTTCCAGCAACAACCCATCGACTTTACATCATTTTCATGGTCGTTTTTCCATTTTGTTGTTGTTGGTATTGTTGTTGGTGGTGCTGCGGTTGAAGCGAGATGGCCTATACAAGAGCAGCGGCACTCTTCACTCTGTCAAATATTAAATTACGCTTGTTAAATTGTCTTGTTAGAATCAACTGCACAGAATCGACGCAATTTATCATATTTTAATGGGCTCCACTTGGAGAATCGAGACCGAAACCAAGACCAAGACCGAGATTCCAGAATCGGGGTTCCAGATTCGAGAAATTGCTGCTTATCGGTAAGATATGGATTGGTCTGGGGATTTGTTGGGTGGTAAGGGGTCTAGACTCTTGACTCTGGAGGTGGGGCTCTTGATAATAGTGTTGCCTCTTTTGGGACTTTGGCTTTCCTTCCTTTGCATTTCCTTTGCCACGGCTCCTAAGCCGATGAGCAATGAGTTGTTGATTTCATTTGTAATGGACTTTTATTTCACTCGCCTAATGCCGGGTGTATAATTTTCGACTTTTCGAGGCGACCGTACCGTTCGCCTCACCTAATAATTGAGCAATTGAGCTGGTACACGAAAAGCGCCTTAACATTTGAACCTGAATCATCGAACCATCGGCAGAGGGAGAGGAAGAGTTCCGCAGGATATCAGCGCATGCCTATTATCACATTATGTGCTCATAAATATTCCTAGGCCAGGCTCCAGTCGCAGGCCTTCATTATGCTGGAAATATATTTATCGGGCCGGCTGTGTGCATTGGGCGATGGACAACCCAATTCCGCGTCGGCCAACCCGACTTATTGCACTTTTTTATTGCCAACTGTGGGAAGGAACGGTAAGCGGAGTTCCAGCTTAAATTAAAGCAAATTGTTGGGGTGTCGAATAGCAGGAATTACAGGCTGGGTGGGTGAGAGAATGGTTCAGTGTACATAGCCACAAATTGGTTATTGGTGGTGGAGCTAAATTGCTGTTGAATTTTGGTAAAAGTTTGCTCCAAAAATTATAAAAACCTAATATTCGTTTAGCTTTTTATGCTCCCAATTCACAAATTTCACAAATTGTTAAAAAATAAACACTTAACCGCTCAAATTATTGTCCATCAAGATGTCCGCACAACCTCATAAACCTTTCAAATCCAACAGTATATTTCGGCAATATCACGCAACAATCTTTCAGTTCTCACATATCGAGGAAGGCTTGCCTTAAAGTCTTACATTTTTTTGCTGTTTATTAGGGACAAATTATAATTAATTGCATTGCTCACGTGATGGCGATCGAGCAGCCTGCAGATACATTTCAGCAGGCTCAATTTATTTTTGGGCTGCAGGTGTGAATAGGCCACGCCAAGGATCTCAATCCAGGCCCTCAGGCCCCCTTTTGAAGACAAAAAAAGAATTAAATTCTGCACTCAAATATGAGGAAACTTAAAGTGCAATATGCTGAGACATGCAAAGATGGGATGGGCTTGGAGAGTACTAAGTAGAGTCACAGGAAAAAACTATAGTGATTCCACAAACTCATGTAATGGAAATAAGCTTTTATTCTTCAACCAAAAACCTTACCCCCTTATTAAGATTTATTTAAAGTTTGCATCTTTTTCTCTGAATGTATCTGTATCTGCAGCTGAATGGATGCGAATGACGTGCCAGACACAGCAGGACTTTCCTCAATTCGGGGCTCGCAGTTGAAGGCAAATGCTGCACAAAATTATTAACACGATTTAAAACACTTTTATGGCATCGCCCGCTGTGAATAAAGTTGTTATGCATTTTATCGCGAGATTTCGCTGAATTTCCAGCCGATAACCGAAGGACTCCCGAGGTGTGGTGGGGGTAGGAGCAGGGGGTTTTGGCCAAACCAGTTGAGCTGGCCAAATGCATGGGCATGCAAATGAAATTAACGCTTCGCCCGGCAGTTTTAGCAGCACTTACTTAGCCATTCCATTTATTTTTTGTTGAACCTTTTTTTTGTTACCATTATTTTTCCTTTTGGAATGCCAAGGCGTGCAAATTCATTTTTTGAGTACATTGTTTCTGGCTTCTGGGATAAGTCCTTTCTTTGTAAAGTCAGTACTCTGGCTGATTGTTTTCTATTGGCTTGTTATGACTGGATGCATTTGACGCTTTAAATTCCGTGGAACTACCCTCGGCTGGAAACCAATTCAATTTGAAAATTTCGATATAATTGTCCTTGTGTTTTCCCTTATTGTATTATTTCTATTGCTATTGTGAGTTTATTGTTTCGCTGTTGACTTGGCACAAAATGTGCTAAACCGCCAACCCATATACCAAACCATATTCCATTCGATTGCCTTTTTTCAGGGAAGCACACAATGCCCTCCCCAGGACTCTTCAGGCGAAATCAAAGCGGCATGAAGCGGGGTCCTTCGGTGGCAATTGTAAGACAATAATTGGACAAAGGACTGCCTGCCAAAGCACGCGTGAATATTTGTTATAAATTTGTCAACCATCGGATCCTTCTTAAAGGAAAAAAACGAGCCACAAGGAGCATAGCAGCTGCTGTTGCTGCCTGAAAGATTCTCAACACGGATAAGGCAACACCTTCAAGTCATTGCATTTCCATTAATTAAACGAAGCCCTGATGGCCGGGTTTTATTGGCCCGAGTCCGGGGATATCTCAATCTCCTCCGCCAAACTGCCACGCCTCCCCGTGGCATCCTTTGTTCGGCTAAGTGGACATCGTTTATTGCACGCTTTGTTTGCCGGCCTTTTCAAAATTAGTTGCGCTATTCAGTTGGCCTCCTTTCGGATCGTCGTCAGCGAGCTGTAAATTACCCAGGAATACTCTCTACACTCTATGTCCTCCACCTCCCAAATCCCCTGAACATGCCATATTGCAGTTGTTGAATGCACCCACACGATCCATTGTGAGTATCTGCATCCGTAGTTTGCATTTGGCACATGCGTTTCGGTTAGTGTCCCCTCGTTTAGCAGCTGTTGCTGTTACCAGTCCACCGCTCCCTAGACCCGGCTCCCTGTATCCTGCTCCCTGGTAGCGAAATTACGTTAAATGACTTAATTTATAATGTTTTGTTTGGCTGCCAAAAATGGCAAGGGAAGCGTGCAATGCATTCGCAATAAAAACGAAATTCCACTGCGGAGTGTAAGTGTCAAGTTAGGGGTGTGAGTTCGAATTATTCATATGGTTCCCTTACCAACATTCGTACAAATACCCGAACATGTTAATTCCTTATGTAAATGTATGAATTACATCCTGCAATTTGGCTTAACCATATTCGGTGGTTGGTAAAAGTTATCGGACAGATAAGAAGTGGGTTACTGGATTGATCAATTTAATTGGGTTGAGATAAGACTAAAATTAACAATTAAAGTAAAAGAATCCCTTACCTTGATCTAAAATTTTTTTTAAAATCTTATCTTTCTTGGCTTTAGATTATCACTAAAGTCCAGGCCAACTTTCATTTATTACAAAGTCGGCAACTTCATTGGAATCGTGTTGGCAACGGAATAGCACCTGCCCCGATTTCGTGGCTGTCGCCGAACCAATGATCAGCCCCAGCCACGCCCTTACCCCCTGAAGCCGCCCCTTTTCAGGCTACAAAGTTGTCAGGCCATTAAGCTGATTGAGTTGAAATTCGGAGCTCATTTCCCATTACAAGTTGATCAGTTTTTTGTAGTTGGAGTACTCGAGGCAGGGACGGCGGGCTGCTGAAGAATGCCAAGGGGGGAGAATCGATCCCTTTTAATTTTACTGCTTGTTTGCTTTCACACTACCATTGCGATCGAGGGACGCTGATGGAGGGCATCCATCTCGGGAGCAGCGATACTGCTCCACTTTTCTGACCACCTGCCCGACTGCCCCCAACCCCTTTCTCCGCCCCTGGCAGCATGTCCTTGGGCCGGGCGCATTTCCCGTTCGCAATTTTCACTCGATACCCGACTGATTATTATATTGTACGCACATGTTCCGCCATTATGGAGTTATTATGATCAATAAGACAACTTAAATGCTGCAATTAAGTCTGGCCGGCGATTTCCCTCTTCTCTGCCTTAGTCCTCCTCCTCTGGAGTGTCTTTCGCATCTTCGTGGTCTTCTCCGGTCTTGGGTTGTTCATTTTCTGGTACCGCGATCGCGGCCCAAATTTGAGACTCCGTCGCGCCAATGGCAACGTATATATGTAAATATATATGTACTTTTTAGGTACAGGTGCGGTGAATAAAGTAGGAATTTTATATAAGCAAGGTCTCAGTTCGTAGAAATTTCAAAAATATAAATTCCTACGTAAGAAAGCTCTTCTAAAGACAATCATAATAACAGGTGGAATGTTGAAGATCAAACTATAAAAAAAACTATGGTATTATTAAACATTATCCTACCTTTTTTGACTCTATCTATCAATAGATTAACATTTTTAGTAAAATCCTTACTATTACAACGAGCACAACTGTCGGCAGTTGACTTCTCTTATTTTTTTGCGAGCTGCACGTAATTGGCGCTTAATTCTCCTGCGGGATCATTTAATTTTACGAGCCCGGCCAATTGATTATAATGGACGCCATCAGACTTTACAACATGCTAAATGCACGCGTAAACATCGCGATCGTCCAGTTGGTGGTATCCGGGGGGATGGAGAGATACAAGGGGGTCTAGAGGATCGAAGCGGATCGGTCTCCGTCAATCAGTGGCCTCTGAGATGCAGATGCAGATGCTGATACCGAGGATCGATCGCGGTCCAGGGAACGATCGGTGTTTGTGTTGAGTGGCCGTCGCCATTAGGCAAATTCAACGATCGATTGCCCCGCCACAGCCCCACTCAACCACCGAACCACTGAAACATCGAGACGATCGCGGATGCTCCACCAGGCCAGCCAATTTGAGTTTTATCGACGGCAGCAATTTGCAGTTACTTGTGAACTACCTGAGAAGCCGTTGCAGATCGCAGGCTACGACTCGGCCAGAAACTGCAAGCTCCAAACTCCAGACACGCATCCGTATTAATAACCACAAAAAATAACGATCGATTGCGGTTATTAGAGGCAATTTGGCCAACAACATTTTTTTCCGCTCCACGTTCTTCTCTCCACTCCCCTTAGTTTTTTTCCGGATTTTTTTGTTTTTGTTTGATAAATTGCTCCAAATTTATTGGTTGATTAAAAGTTATTGCACTAGCGCCTAAGTGGTTAATGATACCCATTCGAATACCCATACTCTGGCCCGCATGCGAGCAGCCAATCTCAAACATTTGCTCTAGCATGAAATGAATTTGATTTTAATTGACAAACGCGTCAAGCAAGTTGCAAACAAATTGGCCAACTCGATCAGAGACTACAACTTCATCATGGCCGGCAGATCGATCATGGGCATGGGTATGCGAATGACTGGTCTGGACGGGCCTGGACCTGGGCCTGGAAGGGGCGGCTCCATTAGCCAACTATCGGATGGTTTCAAGCTGCGCTCCTAGCTGACAGCTGCTCTGCTCTCGTTCTCCCTCCTGCTCCCAGGACATGTCTTAATGACACATAAATGATCATCGTGCAACGGGGTTGCAAAAAAAAACAACACAACTCGAATTGCCATTTCCAGCAACGATCCATTGTCCTTCGGGCAGCTCTAGGTGTGGTGTCCTTGTCCGCTTGACCGCTGGCCGGGGTGTCACAAGAGGCAACCTTTTGACATTTATACCTCCGACAATGGCGAGCCGTTTACAAGCCAAACAATGCCAGGAACAGGGCCTGAAGTGCCACTCTCTTGACGGCTCTTTGTACGACAGCTGATCGGCAGGACCGCAGGACAATAAGGGGATCTACCGCTGGCTATTTACATATGGATTTTCAGGACCAAGTGTGAAATTCCTCAGGGTTTGGTTTCTGATCTTTAGTTCTTAAGTGTGCCTCAATAAATCTTAGGTGTTTGGTGAAAAATTTATTTTTCATTATGAAGCAATGAAGTGGATTGTTCGGTAAAATGGTTTAGGATGGGTCTTAAAAAAATGTTAATCTTGTTGTTTTTCTAAAGTGCAAAATTGCAGTATACTTTTTCCCATAGCTGGACGTTTCTCAATTAATTACAAGTTTCAATTGCAAAACTATAATTTCTTTACCACTTTCTTTGCACTTTCAAGCCACACTGTCCGATGATTAAGTTTGACTAGAAACCAGCAGGAAATACATTGTATGAGTAAGTATATGGGGCCCGGAATGATCGATCGGTCTGGGGTCGGTTATGTATTTGCATACCGGACATTAAGCCCAACAAATTACCAGCCTCGTGTGCTGGCAATTTGCGATCGTGTCGGTAATTGGGGAGTAGCTGGGACACAAAAACTGAAACCGAAACTCCAGATCGCAGATCTCGAGGACCGAGATCGAAGCTTTCCCTTTATGGGGCGGCCATAAAAACTTATTGACAGGCCGGAGACAATTACCATTACCAAATTGTAAGCGCTGACCAGGCCCTGTGGCGGGCACGCCGTACAACTGAGAAGGCACAGAACTGGAAACAAGGTGCTCCGGAGCACCCTATCCGGCGACTCATTAAACTCCACTTAACGAGTCGAGTCGGAATGGAGATGACTTCGATTTATGGGCGACAAAGTGGAGCCTCGATAAAGGGGCGGCTGCCGGCCAAGCAAAAACTGGGCTAATGAAAGCGTTAATGTAACATGGCTATAAGATCCCTTTACCAACAATAATGATAGGGCTGATGATGATGATGATGTGAACGGGAAGGCATACACGTATTTGGCTAAAATCACTTGACATGACAGATATTATTCATAGGTTGGTTTGTCTCAGAAAAAGGAGCTTATAAAGGAAGAAAATAAATTTGTATCGTTGTAGTATTAAAGTAAGAGTTCTATTCCTTGCCTTAAAGATTAAAGCGAAACAGGTAGCATATTTTTAGCCGTGTATTCCAATGTATACGCCTCCGTGTGGCACGTAAGTCATCCTGGAGCTGGGCCAAGAGTTCCGCTCTCTGCGTGGCCAGGAATTTGAATTTGAACGCCAGACATTTGGGCGTTGCACGGTTGTAAATTCATTTGTTAAACGATGCGCTCATAAAATTTGCGCCCTTTTTTTTACGGCCCCACAGTGGAGGACAGTCGAGTCGAGTCAGGGCCGCGATTCTCCACTGCGAAGACTGCGAGAAAAAGAAGTCTTGGCAGGACAAAAGGAGGCGTGGCCGACTTCCATCTCTGGCAGCTTTTGGCAGCAGTGCCATTCTGGCTCTTATTCAGACCCTGGCTCTGGCCTGGCTCTGTACACTCCTGCCCCCTGTCCTCTGGGATCCTTCTTGGTTTCCCCAAAGGCAGATAAAAAGTTCAACAGCAGCGCGATTTATTTGCCCGTCTGCGAGCAGACACGGCGCCAGCTGAACTAAAGCCTTTTTTCGTATTTTTTTTGGCTTTTCAGGAGTCTTAACCTGGCTAAAATTCTACTGTAATTATATGACTCACACACACAGACGCACATGCAAATTGCGAGAAGAAATTTCAGCTAATTTGCCAACATTTAAATATACAAAAAGGAACCTCGACCACTCGTCCAGCTGCCCCTTAGAGCGTGTTAATTCGACATGTTTTTTCGCCAGCGGACCAGGGACATCGCATCCCAGCCGACTCCGGCCCCAGTTGAGGCCCATACAGACCAGAAAGAGCCATTTAGGGCCGAGTATTTGCACTGCCGCAACCTCATGAAATTCATGTGGATTTCATGGAATAAAAACTCGCGTAAAAAACGTCAAATTGCAACACCTCGAGGGCACACAGTGTGCCACAGATACAGATACAAATACAAACACAGACCCGTCAGTGGGATCCACAGAGGAGTCGAGCGTCGAGAACCAGAACTGAAACGAGGACCCCAGGCTGACCACAGAGGCAGCCCCAAGTCCATGAGTTAGTGGCTGCTCCCCTCCCCTGCAGCCGATCCCCGGACTGACCCTCATAATAATTGCGTATCTGGCAGATGCAATTTATCCGTGAATTTGTTTTTAATTTTCAACACATTCGCTAATTTGATTTTTAACTTCGTTTCGAGCACTGCCTCGGTCTCAATCACAGACAGGCCCAACCAAATTGCTGCACCTAATCGTGAGCATAAAGATGGGGCCGGGGTTGGGGTTAGGGATTTTGGGATGAGGACGAGGATGGGGATGAGGGCCCCTGGATAGGACGACTCCAACACCCGCTTTCATTTATAATTTTGTGCAACTCACTTTGGCCCAGAGCTCTGAATCTCAAGCCCAATAAAACACAGCTAAAAATTGTAATTTTTTTAAATTTTCTTTGCAGATTCTTTAACTTATTTTACATTATTTTTAAACCTCTTTAGGTAATTTTTTTCTGTGTATTCCTTTTCCCAAGTATGAAGTGTTTTTCCATCCTCCTCTACCCCGAAACTTTTTGTATCTTTTTTAGTTGGACGGGGCGCTGCTTGTTAGTCGCGTAATTTATGTTCCACCAGATACTCGTTGGCGTTGCTTGGACCTGGCTCTTGGCCTTATCCCCGGTCCTGCCCATCCCTCACCCACTCCCCTTGTAGGATCCCTTGGCAGCGAAGAATCCTCGCGGTGTCTCCGCTTGTCTCTGCTTATTTTCTTATCCGTTGTTATCCACGTTGCAAGTTGTTTGCGCAGGCGCAACCCCAGGGCCATGGGCAACAAAAAATGAAACGATATAAGGCTACAAATCGATTTTCAACGCGCACCGAGCAGCGTTCGATGGCCCAGGAAATCAGGCAGAAAATGCACAGTGAGCGTAAAAGGATTAGGGATTAAATTGTTGAATTAATAAGTGAAGTTCATTCATTTCACTTTAAATATGTGACCTAGTTTGAGGTTTTCCACGAAGAATAGAGCATTTTCTCAGATCTCCCTACATGGGATCTTGGCCTAGCTACCACTGCTGGCCAGCCACTATAATCCACACCTTGGCTTTATGGCCAATAATTTTGCGGGCAACAAGAACATGAACCGGAAACATAACAAATCATAAATTAAACCCTCGTTAAGCGAACTTATTGCCATTGCTGGCCAACGAAGAGGTCTCGCCCATGCGCCATAACTGGCAACTGAGACCTCTCTGGCCGGGCCGGGCCAGGCTGGGCCTTTCCCTGCAGCCCCTTTAGCCCCCTTGGACCCTGGAAATGCCCCATCCATAAACCCCTCCTCCAGTCCCAAGGAATATGCAGTCCAGAAGTTCGAATTCTGTTCTGGTCTGCTTTTCTTCGGTCCAGAGTAATTTGCTTCATCTTTATGCCTTTCAGTGCGTGGCTGTGAGTTTTATTTTATGTTACTACTTGTTTAAATTATATTGCGCTATTAAGCGAATTTAATGAAAACGCTGCAAGGCCTGGCAAAAAAAAATAAAACAATAAAAGCAAGAAGGTCTGACGTGAGAAAGAGTGTTATTTTTTGCCGGTCTCGTTAGGTGTAAAATAAAGCCAGCAAATCGAACGTGTTAAGGCGAATGATGGTGGAGGCTGGTGAGGATTCCTGCTTCCAGAGACCCCCATCCAAGCATCGGGACAAAAAATCAAGATAAAGATAAAGATCCAGCGGACAATCAGGGGACATACCGCACAAATTGCGCTTAATCCATTGGCATTTCATTATTAAGCAATTTTGCAGGAAACACACAAAAACCGAAAATCCTATCAGAGTTACGGGCAATTTAAATTTTTATACAATTTGTACAAAAATGCTGTTATTCTTGCGCAAAAGTAGCATAATTATTTCCGAGAAACGGTCCCAAGCTGAAAAGACACAAGCTCCGCAACAGAAAAAGCCAAAAACCGAGAAAGGCAAAAAAAACACCGCGCATGTCAACCAAAATCATTGCAGACGACACATTATCCTCACGGCAAAACGATGCTAATCCATCACGGACCCTCAAGCTCCAGCTTCTGAGCCAAAACCAAGGATACACAGAAAAAAATCTCCCTATTTTTAGTCAGCGACGAACTGTATCAAAATTATTTAATATTCACCTGCGGCTTGCCTCTCAAGGATACTTGAAGACTTCATATAGTAGACTTTAATGACTTTAGAAAAAGAAAAAGTATATTTTTTTCTTAGTGCTTAACCAAGAGACGAAATGTCACTTAAGCATCCCGAATGGATCTGGGCAGAAACGAGAATCTCAGACGGATTCCTTTCGTTCAGCTAACCAAGTTCGATCAACGATCAGCGATCGGCTATGAGATCAGAACAAAAGACCTCTTACTGCAAAACGAGGCCAGCAAAACGAACCCCAGAGCCAAATCACGACGCACAGTCTGGCAAGACGTTCGAAGATCGACGATCCTCCAACCTCGATGAACCCCTATCCAAGCTCGATTCTCGATGGGTGAATTATGCGCGACATCATTTTAAATCGTTGTAGCAACGTCAAAGCTAAACACCGATCAGGTCATGCCAAAGCCAAACTTAAAGGAGGCCAACACAAAAATACATCCAGAATCCCAGAATCCGGATCCCCGATCCCATTGTCTTTGGGTAGCAGCCGCCCTAATTGATGCAGCACAGCCATAAATTTTAATCGGCCAACGATCTTCATACCGTATTCTCTCGTTTTAGTTGCCATGAATACATCACACATTAACATTTTTAAAGGAATTCACTTGGATCGCGTTCTACGTAGAAACCAGGAGCCTTAAACAGGGCCTTAAACTCCTCCAGAGGCATCTGTTGAGGGACAAGATTATCCATAGAAGTGAATTTCGGCTCAGTGTTGGGCTGCTCCATATCCTGAATCATATTTTTAGACTCATTCTTAGATTTATACTCAGTATGATACTCAAGCAGATACTCAGGACAATACTCAGGTAGATACTTAGGTTGATACTTAGGATGATTCTCAGTTTGATACTCAGGCTGATACTCAGGATGATATTCAGGTTGATACTCAGGCTGAAAATCAGGTTGAGGCTCAGCCTGATCCTTAGGCTGATACTCAGACCCATTCTCAGTTGCAATTTCAGTTCCATTCGCAGCGTCCTCCTCAGACTCCTTAGTCTCATCCGAAGACCCATTTCCAATCTGCACGTCTGGGTCTGACGATTCCGTAGTATCAGGCTTCATCGATTCCTCAGACTTCATCGATTCATCAGAATCGGAATCAGATGAAGATTCTCCATCGTACTTCGGAAAGGTAAGGGAATACTGAACCTTACGAGCTTCCCTTTCGTTTCGATACATGCCAAATGTTCCATCTAAGATCTCTTCCGAGTCCACCTCTACCACTCCGTCTACGAATAGGACGGTTTGCCTCAAATAGGTGGGAGGAAAATCTGGGCTTGTGGAGAAGATAGCTTTCGTCCGACCATCCGGACGAGTAAAACCCACTTCCATGTGGAGAACCACCGCTCCCAGTCGGCACTTCTTCAAGCCTTTCAGCTGGAACTTAGCCCTGAAGGTATCGTCATCTATATTGGCATTGTTAAGATCAACCTCCTTAATGAAAGCTTGGTCTGTACATATCCGGTCACCGCTCACGTAGTCGTCGACTACGGTTACTGGTTCCGCATCGTTTTCGGGCCTAAAACAGTATTCCATTCCACTGGCCATTAGGACCACTTTATTGGGAATGATAAGTCCGCCCTTTCTTAGATAGACAGTCCGGGCATAGATAACTTCATTGAAGAGTGATTCGACAAATATGGAGTGACTGAAAAGTAAAGAACGATATTGCACAGAAATTATCATGAATTCAATGGTGCTATTTACCCCAGCCACTCCGACACTATGATATCCACCTTTTTCAAGCCACCCGGCAGCCGGATCGCATCAATGTCGCCCTCGACAAACTCGAATACGTCCAACTTCTCGCCATTGTCCTTCGCTGCCAAGACATCCTTCACACACATGGCACTTTCATGACTTCCCACAGCTATGACCTTAAAAGCTCCAGCATCCACGCTCATCATGCTCAGCAATCCACTCCGACAGCCCACGTCCATGACAATCTGTTCCAATTTGTTTTCACTTAGAGACCCAATCAACTAACTTTTGAAGAAAGCCTACCTTATCTTTGAAGATTTTCTTGCAACGATTCAAAAGACGATTATAGGCATTGGTGGTATTCAGGTCCATCAGCATACTATCGCCCATCTGCCAAATAAGATCAGGGTCCAAATCCATTTTTAATATTGTTTGTTATATTTTTTCGCCAAATTTGACCGTGATTTGTTGCAGAGGTTGAAAAGGTTGAGAACTTGAAATGTCATTTCTAGTCAGTGCTGATAAATCTCTAATTACAGAGATAATCGCTCCTCTGACAGTTTTCTAATGTTATCGACTATCGGGTGACAACAATTAGTTATGGGGCAATTGTGGGCTTGGACCTGCTTATCAGCGGAGCCAAGTAAAGGACAAAAGAGGACTCAGACTGTCTAACAAGTCTTTAATTTATAGGTGACTTGGGGCGCAGTGTCCCGCTCCTAGTGACAAATGCCCGCAATTTGATATCTCCAAAGAAAACTCGACCAAGGAACGGGCACCGTGGCACGGGCATAAACAAATTGAAATGTTTGTTGGGCCTACGCTGCCTCCGAGGGTCGTAGAGTACTGCGAGTGTTTGGGACTTTGTTAATGCGCTCAGCGGGGAGTGGAGCTGGGATCTCACAGCTCACCTGCCCAGGTGAGGGATGCGAACAAGTGTTGACCGAAAATCAAAGATCGCTGGGCTCATTTGTGGCGCTTTTGTGCACGCTAGATAACCAATATTTTATAATCATGTCCAATAATGGTGTGCATATTAATTTCATGGGCGCATAAAGCAACTTTATGGCCTTTTAAGAACTGCCATTAACAATGCCCCGCCATGCACAAACACAAAACGATCTGACAAGAAATTTTTTTTGGGAACATCCCCAGGCTCTCGGTTCTCGAGACAAAGCCCCGAATGGCTAAAATAGTAAATAGAGTTATAAACGCATAAAAGGCGTTCATTGTGAAGGCCCCACTGGCGTTGGCTTTCACAAATTTATGCGACGGGACCATCAATTAATTAGAGGCGGGGAGACACATTTTCACATTCCCGAGGCGAGTGGAGCTTTGAAATTAATTTGTTAAGAAAGTCGTTAACAATTCGGCTGTCCGCTTTCTAAGTCCCCGAACCGATTGATTGCTCATCTCTGTAAGAACCCAACCCACCCTCGGACCTTGTTTAATGACCCCTTTTATGGCAGGTATCATATCGAGTCACTTTATTTTTTTATGCGTAAGCCTTTGGATGACAAAGGCACTAATTCCCACTCAAAATCAGACCGAGGTGAAGCTCTTGAAGCTCTCCACACGGGTGCGATCTCCCCGGAAGCTAATGCTCAGCTCAAAGTTCATGCAGCGACCGTCTGCAGCACTAGGCATCATGGCCAGGATGCCACGCACCCGATCATTGACCTTGACAAATAGAGGCTCGTCCAGGTGGAGCAGGGTCTGCTCCCAGTGCGTACAGGGCGAGCGTGGAGACGTGCACAGGGTCACAGGGGTCTGGCTATTCCCGTAGAAGAATCCCACGTCGAAGTACAAAACCAGGACATTGATCACACCAGAGCGCTGGACTGTCAGCACGAAGCTGGAGCGAAAGACCACTGGCTCATTCCGGACACTGTCTAATTGGGTGGAGTGGATCCAGCATTCGTCCGTGACCAGCTGCTGGATAGGAATGCAGTCCACAGTGGGCGCTTGGGAGACCGGCTTCCTTAAGCAGCTCATGTCGATGCCTTCGACGTCGCGCCAGAAGTTCAGGTTGGCCGTGTGGTGAGGGTCTGTGGCACCAATCATCCATAGATTGGCCACGCTAGGAAGGATCAGGCCGCCGGGTACGAGCCACTTATCCCTGGCAAAAAGCACAGAGTTCAGCATGCCCTCCATATACAGAGCGTTCCTAAAAAACACCTTTTTTGATTAAATATTCTTTTAGAAACTCTCAAACTTACCCCATCCACTCAGAAATTATTATGTCCACCTTCTGAATGTCGTCGGGAAGCTGTAGTTGCTCCACCAAGCCCTTTACCACCTTGATTACATGCTCCTTTTCGTTGTCCTTCACGATTTCCAAGGCAAGATCTGCTATGTCGGTGTTCTCCACGGCTATAACCTTGCTAGCTCCAGCCTCTGCGGCAAAGAGGGAGAGGATTGCTGTACCACACCCCACATCCAGCACTATTTTCCCCTTGAAGAGCTCCCTGTTTTCGAAGATGGCATCCCGGAAAGCCTCTGTTCGAACGGAATCTCTTATCAGCGCCATGTGGGTCTCCAAATTATTGTAAAAATAAAAGTAATCACTGTTGCTACCTTTAATCGACTTTTGATTGGTTAACAACAAATCGTCACAAGACATAACAAAAAATAACAAAGAAATTAAGAGAGATTTCAACTATTTTATGATGTTGTTGAAACTAAAAACGAAGTAATATTTATTCAAGGCTTTATTCGAATAATTTGATAGGAAAAGTCCAGATTTCATTTTGTATATTAAAGTTTGTTTTCGATAAATATAATAATGAAGGAAGTTGTTACCTTTAAATAATAAAAAATCCACTTATAATAAATGTGAAATAAAGAATCCATGTCACGACTTAATCACAAAAATAAAACCCTAACTGCTGGGAATAACCGTCAAAAATCGTACCGGACAATAACTGGCCATTCTATTGCCGTCATTAGCATCTGAATGGCCAAAACCAGATAAATCAAATTTTGCATTTAATGAGGGGCCCATTAAAATTGCCAAAAAAAAAAAACCTTAAAAAATACCCCCACTCAATATTCCGTGAAAGAAATGTGCCGCCAACACCTTAACACCACGCCATAACTCGCTTAATCCGCCCAGCCCCGAATTTATTTTTATGGCCACAATTTAATGACCTGGCCAACATACCCTCCCCACCCTCTCAGCACTTTCACTGTGAACCCCAAAAAGAATAAAAACAAGCAAATTGTGCAACATGTGTCCAACGGTATATTCAAAAGCCCCAACACCCCGCCAATGACCGAAAGACCAAATTGTCCAAAATTGAAAAACGGAAAAAATGCCCGTCATAATTTTTGAAGTGTCATAAAAATATCTCCATAGGCAGACGCAACTATTAAAATGGCTCATTAATCAATTTAGTCACAGAGCAACAATAAAAAGGAGCACACACACCCGCCAGGTATTCGAGCATAATAAAGTATAATTTTTAATGTTGCTAAATTTTATGCTAATTTGCCATTTCTGGCATTCCATAATTAGGCGCGCTCCTCAGGCGGGGGGTCGTCTCCGATTGCGTTCGCCGTTTTGGGTCTCGGCCTGGCCCCAAACAATCGCAGCCATTTGTTTCGGCCGGGCTTTAAAAACCAATAAAACTTTTGGCACAAATCAATTAAAAAGCCACGTAAGTTTCCATTAGTACGGCCGTTTGCTGTTCCCAATGAGAATGCCACCCACTGCGGCAAATAAAAATGCTTTGATGCTTTGCATATTGAATGCGTTGATACGTCTGACATACTTGGAGCGTATTTGCCGTGTATTACCAAATGTTTGACATCAGCTATTTATGCGTCTATGTGGGAGGCATCGCGGCGACCCACCTCGATTTTCACCTGCTGACCCACTCGGGCCATATAAATTCGAATTCGAAATTGATGACTTTACCCCATTCGGGGATTTGAGTTTCTTTGACGGGCGGGGCTCGTTGTCGTCCCAAAATGAGCAAGGAGGGTTGGCCACTGTAATCAACCACTTCATCAAAAACAAATAATAACATGTGCTCACTGAATGCCCAACAAGGAGGAAGGAGTCTAGAACACAGGGGTTGATTGCCCTATCATAATCGTTTTAATAGAGAGTGAACACTATTCCAACAAAAGGTTAGGGTTTCAATAGCCCGGAGTCACCAAACCGAAATCTTTTTCCTATTGATTCCCGTCCATAAACCCATCATCCCCCTTCCGTTCCGGCCACTGTAGGATTTGGGTTTCAACCATCAGTCATCGATTAACCAAAGCAACCAATTCCAGTCCCGTCCCAATTTCAGAATCCAATCGACTTTCGGGTGTTAACGATGAGGCAATTTGATTTTAACGGAGCTGCCAAAAAATACCCACCCTTCTTCCTCCTCGCAAAAAAAATTAATTGCCGGTTGTGCAAAAATTTGATTGATGCACTTAGTCGACCAAAGGAATAAATAAAATTTCTGACACTTGGGAATTTTAATTAGAATGCCTTTGTTTCGAACCTCGGATCGGGACCAGCAGGCCAAAACAGACCAGACTGCCTGGCCGGCCGAGCTGATGAAGTCGTTTCGATAAAATGCAAAAATTTTGCACATATCCCCCTCCATTTCCTTCAAAACCCTGCCATTCATAGTGCTTTCCTTATGGCATTAATTTTTTCCCCCTTAAAAATGACAGTGCTGAGAATATCTCATTTATTTGCTTAAGTTTTTTGCTACACAGATTATTGGATAATTATATTTTTATATAATTGCAAGTACCTGAAAGGGATCTTTCTATAGTAAAATACCTACTCTTAGGGGATTAAATTTAATTAATTCCAATTAGCTAGAAACTAGCCGAGCAACACTGAAACGGAAACACTTTAACCTGGCGGCCGGTGGACTCACGATTTTGGTGCTGCTGATAAATTAGCGAAATTTTAATTTGATTTCCTTCACAAATTTCCGGCGAACTGAGCCCCGACCCCAGCGCCTGGTGTCTGGGAGTCCGATTGTCTGCCAAGTGGTAGCAATTGGTGTTGGTGGGGACACAGAAGCAGCGGCAGAAAATAAACTAAGTGAATTTATGGCCCCAGGGCAGGAGGCGATTCGAGCACACGTGTGCGACATGCCCACACATTGACACCTTTCCAGTAAACAGCAAGAGCAACAACCAACGGCCAACAGCCAACTACCAACCACCGGCCAATAACCGACTAACCACACTCCAATAGGGCTGCAGGTCCCTGGGCGCGTTTTCGGATCGGTTTGGAGCAGATCGGTTTTTGTTTATGCTGGGCAGGCACAAACGAGCTGACAATGCCCCATGTCAGGCCTCCAAGTACGTGCGGCCAAACAAATTACAGGGAAATTGCGTCACCTGCAGGAATTTCCACTCAGCATTGTCAAAGGCCATCAAAAGTTGTTGGACATGTTGTAACATTAATTTGACATTTTACGGCCCAGGCTAGGGATCGGCAGGATGAGATATGTCTTGCCGGGTGGGAGGGTAGGTGTGTGTGCATATTCCATATGCATATTCTGGATACTGAACTCCTTAACAATCTGGCCCTTGACCGCAAAACAACACAGGACAACAGTTAACCCCCGGCAGGCAGCTGTCAAGTAACCGAAGGATGCTGTAGCCTCCAACGGGTCTTGAAACAGCATCTCCAAACACACTCAAAAAAAATGAGTCATGGTGTAATTTTTATGAATTTGTCTTGCTGGGTTTGACCCAGTTCTCGTATCTGTATGATTAAAGCTTACAAATAAAGTGAGTTGGAAGAACTTACATTTCCCCATTTTTCTCCAGTACATCACCAACCTGAGATCCAAATCCTGCCGTTCGCATTGGCAGCTGCTACAATCTGCTGGAGGATGGCAAAAAGCATTCCCGGCATTAAAGCAAATTGATGCGGTCGGAAAATCTCATTGCCGGCTTAGTGAATCTGATTTGCGGTCATCGGTCGTCCCTCTTGTTAACCCAGATACGGATACTTGGCCTTTTTACAGATGCCAGGCGGCTGTAGCGATTAATTTGCTGCGGTGGCGATAATTTGTTAATCGAAGCATCCGCATCCCGGCCAGTACTCACCAGTACAGCAGCCACCAAATGCTCCTCCTTTCCTTTGAGGCTGCTGTTGCATTGTCCAATTAAATCTGCCGAAAGTAGGGTGGGAAATCTTGGTTGTTGACTCTGCTTCCCGGCTTGTTGGTTTAACGGCCGACGTTCTTTTACGACGGCATTTAGCTAAACTATCCAGCAACTGCCCCTGGGGAGGCTCATCCTGGCGGTGGCCGGCATGTTGGATTTTGGTGCTGATGGTGCAGCATTTAATGCGGAAACGTGCCCCAAGACGAGCTTCGATTAGCGCCCGGGATGGATGATGTGTGGAGGTCAGCAGTGGAAGATCACGCAGAGACCATTACGGTTGCCGGCATGCCCGGGCCACCTTAATGGGCCGTCAATTCCTGAAATTCGTTTCGGCTTCAACCAAATCAAGAAGCATCCTGAAATTAAATTACTTATCCTAGCTTTACCAAGAACAATTTCCAAAGAAATTTTAATTATTTGACGAAAATTAAGAAACTATATTTTCCTTTGTTAAATGTTAAATTGTTAAACTTTTTGCTTATGCCTCTAAAAAAAATATTAATATACTTAAATTAGTGTTTGGACATTCAATCTTGTCAAAATTTTCAAAAAAAATGTTCCATTATTCTGCGGCGTCCCCGTTTTCCTTGAACAAGTTGTTCAGCACCTCTTCTTTGATTTTCTCGAAGTCCAATTTATCATTAGAGTCCTTATCAACGGAAGTTGAACTTACTTCCGGCTCATTTACCTTCTCCGAACTCTTATAGGAATCCTGGGCAATAAGAAAAAATTTGAGTCTATATTAGTTATTTTATAACAAAAATTTTACCGTTTCCGAATCAGTGTCCTCCGTTCCCAAAATGTCAATCGGATCATTCTCCTCCTCCTCCTTGATAGTCAAGATCTCGGCTTCGGTGTCCGGCTCATTCTCCACCTCGGACTCGATAGGCAAATCAATGGATTTGCGCTTGGTTTGAGAGTCTCCCTTGAGAACAATGGCTGCCGAGTCAGTGACCACCTCGTACTCCATGGGCAAGTCCTCGGCGTTTACACAGTCGCCTTCCAAAACGGCCTGAAGCTGAGAAAATCCGAAATCCTTCGACGGGTTGGAAAACGCGTTCCGGGCGTGGCGCATAGCACCCCGAAAGGAGGCGTTACTGCCCACATGCTTAGCTGGCACTGCGCCCAGTCGGTTCAGGCTGCTCTCGAAATCGAAGACTTGTTTGCGTGGAACCCGGGCGTAGTTGCAAGTTCCATAGAAAAACACATTATAATTGCCAGTCGAATATCGCTGAAGGATGCGTGCTGGCCAGGCACGATATCCACGCAGTTTCGCAAACACGAAATCTCCAACTTCAAATACTGGCTTTGTCGTTTTGCGAGGACGCATTTTTGGCAAACGATTTTGTTTTTTGTAGCTGAGAAAACTTCAATTTAAGTAGAAAATTTACGGACGCTATACCACTGCGTACGTACTAGAAGAAGAAGATCGATCAATTTTTGGATATCGGTTAGTGCTGGAAAGTGCTAGATGAGTAACTAGCTTTTGGTGTTGGGTAACGGCGCTTCTAGATTGTTTTGAAGTTTGGTAAAAATGGGTATTATTTTAAATGGCTTTTAAGTAATCATTAAAAGCCTTTCTTTACAGTTATCCATATTTTAAGTATTTTAGCCTAACAACTTTATTTTTATACATTGAAAAATATAAAATAATTTAAAAACTTTAAAACATACAATCGCACGATGTCGATGCCATTTGCCAAAAATAAAAAACGAAACATTTTGAGCCGAATTCTTCTATTCAAAAACTTTTTCTATCGAAATGGATATCAAAATCTATCGATTTTACGATCAGTAGATTGTTGAAACTTTAATATGACAACAAAGTTTTTTTTTTGCATTCCTAAAGAGACTTTCCAATACTAGAACGCAAAGATGGAAACTTCTGGAGATTGTAAGGTCGATATTTAAGTGCATGAAAAGAGAACCTACCATTCGAATTGCAAACGTATTTGGGTCAAATGGGTGGGCGGGCAATGTTTCTTTAATGAGCAAACAACATTTGCATTAATGGTCATTTGCGTAGAAATTTGCACAGCACGCTACCTGCCTTAGCTTTTTATTCTGCGAGTGTGTTGTGTGTGCAGTTGAGTTCTGTTTTAGGTTTTTGCTCACGTTCGGCGTATTATGCGCAAATTGGCTTTTTAAATTGTCGACTTGTTTAAGCTAAACGCAGCTACACTTTATGGCCATGTTTCGTGCTGCATTTTAAGCCATGCGAAATTCCACTAAACCCTTTGACGATTCGCCCCCTTTTGGGTTAACTCAATTATAATAATTTTAATTTAACACCGGCATGGCCTATAAAAATGGCAAAATTGCATTATTTACCAGGCGTAATTACAACAATATTTATATGCAAATGAGCCCGGTACTTCTCGACACTTGGGCAATATTAACGATGGGAAATTAACCAGAGCCAAGTTCTGGGAAATGGATGATGAAGTTTTTCCAGGTGCATGCAGATAAGTACATATGTATATTCCGGTGATAGGGTATTGCCAACGACCTCGGCGGAGTGTCACCTGCCTCTGCAGTGTTCAGAATTCAATTAGAAAACGTAATTTAAGAGACGGCCACGAGACACACAACACTAATACCCGGCAGCCTGCCCCAACGACCACCGCCCAGTGCAGAAAGCACATTAAGCCAACAAGCTGAAGGCGGCACGGGGGCATAAGCTACGCATGTAATTTGTAAGTAATTTTTTCAACTATCAACGAGGCAGACGAACGACAGCCACAACTGCCACGCACTTTATACTGAGAGAAAAAAACAAGAGTTCTACTGGAAAGGAAACTACCAAATACCTTCAATAGGATAAAGCTTTTCCGCTCACTGCAGTCCCAAAATACATTACAATTACGTGGGGTCAGAAGGAAGGGGAAGCCCAAGGAGTGAGCCTGGCCAACAAGCCAAGGCACAAGCTAAAGCGTAAAGCTGGAAAAATTAAGTAACGAAAGCATTGAATGGGATTGGGAATAGGAATAGAAATGGAAATGGGAATAGGCACACGAATAGAAATGGCACTGGAATCAGGCAACGACCAGACCCAAGGCATAAATTATGAATCATTTAGACGCTTCCTTATGACACAGAAACGCAGAAGAAGCCACCGCGCCAAGTTTCTCAGTTTGATGAGGCTATAATAGGAGTGGGTCTCGGGACAGAGTGATTAACCAACTGGCTTTCTATGGCGGCTAACAAGTATTTATGTTACTATCTCCGGCGGCGATTGCAACGCAGTTTGTGCCATTTTATTGGCTTCATTGACTGGAAATGGTCAACATCAGCGAAGCGGCCAAGAATGTTTACGTTATGTTTAGCCAAATGCTAATTGAAATGTGTGCAGTGTGTGATTGCTGTATCCCATTGAAATCAAATAGCGCAGGGGTGTGTCCCTCGCTAAATGGCAACTGGAGACATGTAATCATAACTGGGGAAATCGGGCAATGCCATCAGGTTTGGCTCATCAACAGGTTTGCAGAGGAAAGGCAATGGGGCTAATCAATGGCTCCACTTGTGTTAAAAACTGGGCAATAGCAAGGGTGGGCAATAAAAACCAGTTGAACGTCTAAGAAAAACTATAAACTGAAGAAAATAAATTCGTAGCTTTTTAAGATGCAAATCTATTAACCTATTAAATCTATTAATTTATTTTTTAATAATTAATATTTATTTATGCCTACTTAAGTTAATTTAAAATCTTAATAAAAACCAAGCAAGTCTTCTAATTCCTCTTTCTGATTTGCCTTTCCCGCCACCGCAAAACAAAAGACTTAAGACACGAACTTGGCCACCAGAGACCCATTTCCTGCAACACTCGCACATCGCACATTGCACATCGATTGCTTGAATAATTCGCCATAGGTTGCAGTCAATTAAGTGGCTCCCTAATTAAGTGATTAAAACGCACGCACTCACAAACACACATGTAGAGGAAAATTGTGGAAATATGCAAGTTCATAAAACAAAGCCGCATGCCTCAGCAGCTGGCGGCGAAGTCCACACCCGCAATTCTTATAAAGAAAATGTGAGGGACGGAGGGGTTTGCAGTTTTCCAGGAACAAACACGCTTTTGCATTTTAATGCCGCACAAACGAGGCGTCCAAAAGCGGGCCAAGCCATATGGACGAATGTAAAGGTAAATGTGAATTCGAGCTTGGGGTGTGTGGTTGGCACGCACATACCCACACACACGTTCACACACTTTTCTAGCCAGCTTGTTTCTGGCTAATAAATGTTTTTTTAATGAATAAATCACTCGGCGATAAGCATCTCCTTAATAACGTTCATTTAAAGAAGCGAAAACAAAACACACAGCCAGCCGAGGCACAAAACAGCTCGAAGAAAGCCAAGCTGAGCGGAAAACAAAGCCAACTGAATGCCCAAAGACTTGGCGTTGATTTTAGACATTTAACATTTTGAGACCCATAGAAAAAGTGTGAATGATTGCGCCTACAAACGCAAGAGCTCCCCCAATCTTGACAGAGTACAAGTATAAAGGCAACTTCATCTTTTGACCTTTAATTTTTGTAACACGAATCTGATTCTCTGTAATTTCTCATATTTATTAGATTTAATTTCGAAGTTTAACATCCTAGTGTAGTATGTACTAGCAATTTGCCCACCGCTGTGAACACCCATGGCCTTGTCTGCTGGCTGTCTGCAAGTGCCACAGAATTTATTTCGTACGTCTTCTTCATGTCTGCTGGTTGATGGCGAGCACAGCTGACACATGCGAATAGCTCTGCTCCGATATGAAAATTAATAATTCCGTGGTCCGGCCACTTGACTTTGGTATGCCAGGCACACCGACCACTAACCTGACGGCTACCTGGAGCGGTGAACGTGTTCTCCTCGTTGTCCGATGCGGCAATCATCAATGTCAATTAAATGTTAAATGTTGGAGGCCGTTTGTGGGAGTTCGACCAGGATGTGCCCGGAATGACCCGAGGAATGCGGGGAGAGACGAATATGAAGCCATCCCCGATTCATTACACCGTCCGCCCACTCCGGGGGCGGGCGGAGCATAGAACTCCCCATTGCAGGATCCCGCTGGTCATAAATCTACGCCTCCAAATCTACATATTAACGCCAGAGTCAGGCCATCTCAATGCCAACGGACAGCGCCACAATTGGCCGGGCAACGATCACTTACTTTATGATCACTTGAAAACCAATCAAGCACAATAAATAATCGTTCTGCAGCAGGGACAAGAAGCGATATTGAAAATCGAGCGCACAGATGGGCTGGCTGCCTGCGTCTCGTACACCTTAAATTATATTCACACTTTGGCCCCCAGAAAACGAAATGGTTTTAAATACGAAGGTAAGCCAAACAAGCCGGAGATCGTATTGGCGATCAGCAAACACCCGACTGTGTTGGGATGCACAGAGAAAAAGTCTTCAATAAGGATAAGAACTTTGATAAAAAGGTATTGTGATGAAATAGTTTACTTTATAATCATAGAAATCTCATAGATTGATTTACAAAAAAGAAGTTTTAATTTTAAAATCAATTACCAGACATAGTACCTTCAGATATTTGTTTGAAAACCAAGCTATTTTAAATTTTTCAAAAGAAATTCTTGTTTTTCAGTGCGAAAGGCAGGATGCGTTATGGCCAGACAGTTGGACATTTGGACATGAAAAGAGGTGGAACTGTGGATGGAAAGGAGTCTTGGGCATTGGGCATTGGACCTGGACCTGGAACGATCTCTCCCTGTTGCTGCCCCATGCCTCCGATGGCTGTGGCTCGCTTATCATCATAACAATAATGTTAAAGTGGCAAAATGGCAAACTATGCGCAAAATGCATAAAATTTATAGCCGAATGGACCAGGCAAAGGCAATACAGATTTGTATTTGTTATTGAATCTGTGTATCTGTATTATTACTGGTGCATGGTTTTTGTGGATTTCACGCTTCCGCTCTGGCTTGACTCGACCTGGTCAAAAGTGATCACAATGGGACACATGTGGTGGCTGCAACGGATTTTGTTAAGCTTGCCACTCCACCAGAGGATCAGAGGCTTCTGTGGTATAGTATTTTATAAATTATTAGAGATAACTCTATTAAGACTCGTACTCTCTTTCGAATAAAATGCAATATAAAGCAAACACTTATTTTAAACTTTCATCACATAATCACAAACACAAGAAATAATTACATACAAAATAATAGATTTTGTATAGCTTTTTTTATGGCTTTCCTCATTGCTTTATTTGTACATATACCATTTCCTCTTGAATTACAAGAAACAGCTTTCACAATTTTTATTTTAATGTCTTCCCGCTGATTAATGCCAGTTCAATAACTCTGCCATAGATCTATATTTACCCGCAGGTGGTAGCATAATGGATCGTATAAGAGCCACACCCTTAGCTTGCTCGGCAAAATGTAAACAATTAACCGGCAAATGCAAATATGAATGAAATTTTCCCCACAATCCAATTACTCACAGCCCGAATGGCTAAGAAAACGAGGAAGTGAGCTGCCAATAAGCGTAAAGAGGCAAACACCTTGAAGTGCATAAATTAAACGCAAACGACAGCCTGGAAAAACTGGTGGTGGTGGTGGTGTTGTTGGCGGTGTGGTGTGGAATCATTCAGACCCAGACGCAATCCAGTTTTTAGCTGCAGGCCCTGGCTCTCGCAAATCGAAGATGGCTGTGGTGGCCAAAATAAGAAACAAAAAGAAGCAACTAGAAGACCCAATCTGCCGATGAGTGGGCGCTGGCAATTGAGCCAATTGAAAGCCCACAGTGAGTATACGCCCCGTTGCACTTGACCACCGAACGGACAAATGAACAAACGAATGGCTGATCATCGCTCACCATAACGATGGCTTAATATTAATATTGAAACGTTTTCTAGTAACGCCCCCCTGGAGGCCCCTTTTACGCTCCCCTCCCCCATTAGCTCACAAATACCGCTAGACTAACTAATGAAGCGCACACGCATAACTTAAAGACATTTGTTGGGCTTGTTGTGGCATTTCGTATTAATAATACGAGAGAAAAAAAAACTAATTTTTGGAAGCGTCAAAACTTGTTTCGAACACCTCAGGGGTGGAGCCTCACCTGGCGAGAGGGAGACAGAGCGAGTGGGAGCGAGAGGGGAAGAGGCATAGGGGCCATAACCGAAATCAAGTCACAATAAAATGTAAATATTTTCGTGTTTAGAGAGCGTCGAACATTTCGCTTTGGCGATTAATTAAAGACTCATTAAGAATTTGTTCAACTCGGGCGATTAATTAAAAGGCTGTTAAAATGTGAAAAGGGCACAAAAACCACCAAATGGCTAGTGATTAAGACTGCTTCACTAATATCCATAAAGAGTTTTAAGCCAAAAAATAAAAACTTGACATCTTTTTTAAGAATTTTGTTAAGACTTATCCTAAAGCTATTTAAACCTAAAAAATAAAACAAACAAATTTAGTACAACCGTCTTATGAATATCAATTACTTTATGCAAAAATAAATACTTGCAAAATACTTGTGTATGTTTCTGCAATGACGTCACATTGGGCATTATCATTTTGACCGCTGCCGTGCATGACATTGATGAACCGCACTGTAAAATGAGTAGGATGACAAATGCCTTCGGTGGAGCTGTTGATAAATACCCGCCGGTTCGGGGGCAGTTTGAAAAATCGCCCGGCCAAAGATCACGCAACGACGAAATTGAAACGTCACCAGTCACAAGCGGCTAAGATTGTTATTGTTATTGTTGGTGTTGTTTTGTGCGGCGACTGGTGCTGTTTCTCCATGAATATTAACACATTAAAATGGTAAACGTGGTTGAGTGAAAAATTAACCCAAAGCAGCCGAAAAGCGGCTGCGTCTGCGGCTGAGGCTTCGGTTGCAGCGTAAATTATGCAAAGTCATCAAGTCAACGTTATCCAAACATCAATGGCCAGGGCCTGGAAGGCCTGGGAAAAAATTAGCATAAGCCAAGCGATTGGACAAGAAGAAGAGGAGCATAGCCCGCAGGGCCAATTGCAGGAAGGGAGGATGTATACACTGAAAAGAAAACTCCGAAGAATCTTGGAAGATATAAGGTTGTGAAGTCCTTAAAAAGATGTTAGTTATTTTGTCAGTTGGAAGAAAATATGACATGATGTTAGATAAAGTTATCTTTTTTAAATAATAAAATAAAAGGGATATTTTTAAGTGCAGGAAGCAGCAGGGAACAGGGAACTGGGAATGGCCAAGGCATGGCAGGAATGCCACATTGATGCAGTCACTTTGATAGCGCGACATTAGCAGCAATTTATATGCAAATGCAGCAGCGCAGGGCGGCGGAGAATGAGCTGGAACAACGACTACCACAAACTGATTGATGGTCTCATTTCAAAAGATGCCAAAGTGCGTAAGCCCAAAACACAGAGAACCAGGAGAGATCCAAGGAGGGCCAACAGGAGTGGGCCATGTATCCAGCATCATTAATGCGAATCATTAGCAGTGCTCGTTGATAAGATCGGGTGCAAATTATGCAGCGGTCGCAGCTGGAACAAAGCCCTAAAAAAGGGAGCGGGTACCTGGTTTCTGGCCATGAATCATGGTTGATGAGCCATCCCCAAAGGGGCGGCGAGTGCGTAATTTTTAATTGCCAATTAAAATCGTTCCAATGAAGATGTGAAAGCCGTTCCAAAGCTAGAGCTGAAAGTCCTTGGGCCATAATTAGGAGGCTTGGCTGAATTAACCTCATTAAATATAAAGAGTTTTTATTATGCATTAAACGATGCTTGTTGGCCAGGATAAAAATGCTACCTACTTATAAAATGTTGGACAAGAACTTATAAAATACAGCTTTCACTAAACTTACTAAAAAAATAAAGTAATGTATTATCATATTCCCCGTTTAATATTCTTTCTTAACTAAAATTTAAACAAAGCAATTTTATTTTATAATAATTAAATTCAAACACAAAATATTTAAAAAGTAACCGTTTCTGTTATCAAGAAATTTGGTATTTTTGTATCTACTAAAAAATGAAAAACACAACAGACTTTTTAAACGGTCCGGCAGCACCATTGTGGTAACAAGATATGGCAGCCCTAAAAAAATATATGGCAGCTCTTTGTATTTGAAATCCCCCTTTAAAATTATTATTCTTCGAAAACAAAAAACGTTTAAAAATATGTTAGTTTATATCTGAATTATTTAATTTTTGTCATCCTAAAAACAAATTCTTTGTTTTTACCATACTTTAACCCTTTTTTATGCTTGAATAAACTAATAGGAGCCTCCTACCCTAAAAATTATGCAAATCATTTTTAAATTTCTACATTACCTTGTGGTGGGTGAAGCTTACATCACCCCCATATGCACTCGCCCGGTTCATTGATAAGGATAGTGCGAATGGCTCAGTTACCGCCAGCAAACCGCAATTAAGCTGACCCAAAGCCGTTGCTAGGGAACCCGAGGTGGCCACAACAACCAGGACGAAGGCCTAAAGCGAGAAAACGTGGCCGAAACCACCACCAAGACCGCCACCACTTCAGGCACCACCAGCCGACCAAGGCCAAAAACAACCCGTCAGGTCAGTTTAGTTTTTGTACGTAAACAAAGAGGAAGTTTATAGTGAAATATTAAAAAAAAAATACATTTTAACAAGCTAAAATGTGCTGTAACAGATAGTAAATTAAATCAAATGGGTAATAACCATATCTAATACATGTATATAATTTTCAAAAAACAAAATATAAATTGATAATTGAATTAATTTTAAACCATGTTATTGCATTTCCAAGACCAAGGACAAATGGTAATTGCGCCACCAAATGCTATAAACCGAACAAATTGCAAAAATAACCAAAGAAATAAAAAACCAAGTCAAATGGGCTGTTAAAATATAAATATTATTTATTGTACATTATAGTATATGTCTATATGTGTATATGTGTGTATGCGTGTGTGTGAGTGAATGTTTTTTATTTTAACGTGTCTAATCTTCGTGGATGTTGAACCCCATTGGCGTAAACAAAAAAAAAGAGAATAGTATAGAATGCAAGATGTGTACATATATATTTTTTCCATTATTGATCAGTCTGTTTAATCTCTCTCGCTGGCTGCTTCACCTCCTCCTCCTCCTGCTTCGGCAGCTCCTGCTCCCTTCAGCTCCCACCCAGCTGCAGTTACTCCCCGTGATCCTCCGTCCGGCCGTTCAATGAACCGGCACCGTGATGCGGGGCGATAAACTTTTGGTCGTGGCGCGATTCCGGCGCTGCAAAAAGAGCTTCACGTTCTCGAGCGGCAGCTGGAAGTGATAGTAGGCGCAGTACGGCAGCGGGTCCCAGTAGGCAAACAGCGCCTCCCGCTTGTCCAGGGCCGTCGTCGAGGTGCTCCGCTCCAGCGCCGACCAGCTCCAGTTGGGCAGCTCGTCCTCCGGCAGGCCCCGCCTGTGAATGCACTTCATAGCCCGGCACAAGAGCTGGGCATGCGACCTATTGTGGCATATGTAGGGTAGGGCCACGCCCAATCGCGTGCCTAGGGGCACGAACTGTCCACCATGGGCGGGGCTCTTGACCAGCCGGAAGCTGATGTGTCCGTTGATGGGCCTCTGGAATCGAACCTTGGCGAAAAAGGAGCGCAGCCAGAGCTCGATCTGGGCTTCGTCGTCTCGGGGCACCGGGATCAGGTTCTTGGTGTGATGCTCCACCCGGCAGCTCACATTGGCTACCACTCGCGAGTCCTTGATAGTGGTGCAGGTGACATAGTGATGATAGCCCGGTTGATCCCGCACCACCAGCCAAGGTTGCTGCTCGCTGATCTCGTGCTGGTTGAGCTTTAACTCCGTCCTCCTGTTGGGGAGTATGTACTTGTGCCGCTCCAGGACACCCTGCATTCCGGCAGCCATCAGGATGTTCCGGTAGTTGCCCACAAACCCGCTCTCGTATATTTGCTGGATCTGCCGCGGCGCGGTAAGGACCACATGGGCCGGCAGAGCCATCTGCTGCTGCTCGCATCTCTGGAAGAGCTGCAGGCAATCGTCCAGCTGGAGGGTCTCCTGTACACTGGGTATGAAGCTGGCGCATCCCAAGACCTCCAGGTGTGGCTTGGCCAGCGCATCAAAGTACGCCGGACTTGTGGCGCACACGGGTATATACACCGCCGGTCGCTCCTTCTTAACAATGTGACATAGAGCTGCTATATATTGATCCGGGTTGTTGGCCGTGGGCCGGGGCACCACGTAGAACTTGTCCACGGCTGTGGAGAAGCGGGCCAGACCGAAGAGACCCTCGAACTCGAAGACCACCACTCGGGCACCGGAGCCGTAGAAGTTCCTAGCCAAATGGAGGCTCTGAATGGTGCTGCCGCAGCTCAGCAGAATGGTCTTTTGCCTCTGGACTGCACCTAGTTCCTCCTCTCCACTCAGTAGCCACTTAACCAGGGCAATGGGCACCCTCAGGAGCTTCCAGAATATCCAAAGCAAAGCGGATAGCCAGAAACTGGGTGCCGCTATCGAGAGCGGAATGTACAGGACGTATCTTAGGATGGTCAGCAGAAGTCGCATGAGCAACTGGGGACCAAAGAGCAGCATTCGGGTGCCCAGATTGGCCTGTGGTGGAGCTCTGGACTGAAACTGGCTCCTCAGGAGACTTCCATCGGCAGTCCTTTGACGACGCAGGGTCACAAAGTGACGATGTGGAGTCTGCTGATCCTTATCCTCCTCCTCCTCCGACTGGCTGGGGTGCTCCGGAATCAGGTCCAGCGAATTAATCCTCCGGAATTTTGAGCGTGTAGCCTGGCGAAGCTGCCGGGCATGCTCCTGGCGCAGCAAAAGATCGTCCAGGGTTTGGGACATCTTGCTCTCTCTCTCCTTCTCACTTCTCACTAATCTCTCTCTCGCTCGCTCACACACTGTCGCGGTGACGCGTAGTCCGTATTAATCTCAGCCGTATAATCTTCACCGTATAATCTTCGCCTATCTGCCGCCGTGCTGCTGCTTCTGGCAAAATCTGAACTGTGACTAAAGCGCGTTTTAAATAGGAGCTATACTTTAAACCTACGGGATGCAGCTCGGTGTCATTCGTGGGTTATCATCGAGTCCCAGACACATGTCCACTGGCAGGCCCATCCATGTACTGCCATAATACCTATGCACTGCCAGAAAACTACTCCACCACTCGAGCCGATCGACACCGCCACCACCCACTGCCCTCGACACGGCCATTAGCTAACCGCCGATCAAAGTTGGATCCGATATGTGACTACTTTCTTATCACGGGGTTTATTGCCTTTGGTTTATGAAGTCTGGAAATAGATTCCAGTGGCCGGCAATCGCTTGGCAATAGTTTTTACTCTAAAAAATGATAACATAAATAAATATAACAACTAAACATTTTTTTTAAATGTTTCATAGGTCAGTTATAAAAGAAATATTCCTCAAAGGTTTAGAACAAAATTTTATTTGAGGTATTTTTTTTTAGTTTTCAAGTTAAGCCAATTTTAAAAGTCCTCAATATAAAAAAAACATTTATTTTTATTTAAAATTCTACCTTTCCAACTTTTTATCATGATATGGTATCTTCTTATTCTACGATATATCTTTAATAAGTTTCCAAAAACTTTTTGTACATTTGTTAAAAAGTATTTAAAAAATACTACAAAAAAGTAAATAGTATTGAAAATTATTCAAAAACTTTAAAAATAGTTGACGAAGTCCTTAAGTTTAGGACTTCTAAATAATTCTGAAATAATGTGCTCCCTGTAGTCGTTCAATAGTTAGTTGATCACTTGCGCTATTTCCTCAGTGTACCAGTAATTAGCTAGCGCCCGCTTATATACCCAAGAATATATATACAAAAATATATATTCATTTGTACTACATACTTAAATATGTATATCAATCAAACAATCAGTACGAATGTGAGCGAAATGTTTGCCGAAGTATTAGTGTTGTTGTCGCCACAGTCGCCGCCAATTCTCCTCGTTGCCCGGAGTCTGGGTGATCTTTGGCGATCGCCGGAATAAATCATCACTTTCAGACCTCAGAGATTACGGAATGGAGGCTATAGCCGAGCTACGGTTGCCACCGGCGGACACGTAGGCCCCCAAGGCCCTGAGGAGGAGCACCTATGTCGTTGGGAATTTCTCGTTCTGCGCTTCTGTATCTCTCACTAAGCTAGAAAGGAGAGCCTTTCCAGATCCCGTGAAAGATTCTGATTAGTGAATGATTGGACTTTGGTCCCATTCAATCCCATTTCAGCTTCACCGGGCACTGATAAGCGGGTCTGACTATGAACCGACCATTCGACTCATTAAGCGAGAAAATCCAAAGCAAGAACGGCGACAGGCAAACTTATGCTTGGAAATTAACAACAAATATTAACAATCTCACACCTACACATAGTATAGACCTTATGGCATAATGGCATCGGGTCCGCGATTAAAACCGAAAGTGAAGCAAACAAACACCTTCGACTGGCGGCTGACTGCATAACCATCTTCGGACTTTGAGAGTCTGTACTGTGTGGGCACTTAGTTGTCGCGGGTCCGATTTGCACACGAGCTTTATAGGAATTGTACCCTATATAGTACGTATTCCTTATACCTGGGCAGGCACTTTTGTATCTCCTACTCAAGGTCGCTCCTCAGGTTCAAGCAAGCATTGATAAGACGCTTTAAAATACAGATTTAACATTTCAATTTCACATTTTTTTCTCGTCGTTTTGAGCCCTAGAAATAGCCATCTCACCTATACTATATAAACTATATAATATTGGGTATTACGGTGCATTCTCCGATTTGGAAAGATGGTGATAACCTCGGGACAGTCGCAACCTGTGTGCCAGGAAATATTTTGACATTGATATTTAGCGAAGGCACAAGAAATACATTTATAGGAAAATTCAACACGGAATTTTTCTATAAAAGATCATAGGTTTACTTACAATCTTTTCAAGATACTCAGGAATATTATACTGTAATATAAATGAAGATTTTAAAATTTTTAAAAGAGATCCATCAGATTACTGGACCAAAACTTTTTCGGTGAATTTAAAATTCCCTCAAGGAGTAACGCTTAACAGATATGGTTATTGGCAAACTTAAGGACTACGCCGAGAGCATCTTTCCCCCAAGTAATACTTCAAGAATTTTAAAGAATTGACCGAAATGCCATCCAGATTCGATAAATAGGTGAATTTAGACATTCTAATTAATAAACGGCCAAGATTTATGGCCAAGAAAAGTCTTTACTGTAGAATCGCTAATAAGTTTTGAAATGAATCAATAATCAATCAATAACATTTTATAAAAAATATTTTTCAAAATCATAATCAACTTTCTATGTTTATTAGAAATTTGTAGTTTAATAAATAATAGTTAATATTTGGAATCATTTAGTGGAATATACCGATTACTCCCCTATTTTGTAAAAATTTTCCTTTTTATTGATCACCATTCTTATACACTCGCATTTCCTATTTATTCCCATTCCTTGATACTTAGCATAGCATTAGCTATAATGTACTCTTTATTCAGGGCTCTCTATAGATAGAACCTAATTTATATGCACCGCAAATAAATCATCAGAAAAGGGTTAATCGCTTCGACAGACTCTCCTGCACTTGCTCAATTTATGGCCCTGCCCGGTGACTTATTAAACGCAGCAAGGCATGAACAATGTGACCAAAAAAGGAGGAACTATCTAACCAGCCAAGGGAAAACCACCCACCACCTATACCAGTCAGTAGCACCGTAGTATACCCCATCGATATCGCCCGATTTGACCGACCGCATTCGGAATATGCTTCGAGGCACGATTTGCATTTGTTGCTTGCTCGCACGCCAAACATAATTGTGAGCTCCTCTTTCCGTAATCAATTGCGGTTGCCGGTGGTAACCAGGAATTTGTTAATTCAATGTTTATTCTGCCCCAGAACCCCCGCACTCTCCAGGATCCGAGCAATGCAAAGCAAGGAAAGTTGCAGTCCCCAGACGGAGCAGGCCTTAATGGCGGTTAGTTCGAAAAGGGAATCCTTTCGGCGCTTTCTTTTTTTACCTCCTTGCAAAAGTTTCGTTGGGGCTCAGTTGGCTTAGTTCCGCGGGCCCAGACAGTTCGTTTTGAAGCCTCCATTCTAGTCCTAGCCCACCCATTCCGTTTGGACTCTGATTAACTTTCCCTCCCGACGAGCATTAGTTGCGTTGGTGCTTCCGCATTCCGCAAATTTGTGTCAATTGCCACCAGGCAGGACACGTTAGTGAAGAATCCTGCCGCAGGCTTCAACTTCGAGCCTCGAGTCCCGGTTTTCGTGATAACTTGATGAGTATTCAATTGGAGCTCAATCAGTTAACAACAGTGTCCTAGTGCGCGGATTGAATTGTGAAACCAAATAGTGTAACCATAAAGAAGTGCTTAAAAACTTAATATATTGATTTAGAAAATACAAAAACATTTTTCTAATAAAAAGTAAGTTCAAGTTAAACGACATAATAAACGAAAACGAAAATTTTAACAAGGATAGCTTTGACTACATAAAGTTTCCAACAAATATGAATTGCAATTTAACTTTAAAAAGTGTTAAACAGAAAGTAATATTTGGTATTTAGATCTTTTATAAAATTAAACTAAAAATTTATTCAACTATTAAAGTAAAGAGCATATTAAACGTATATCTCATAGTATAGAGCATATTAAACATATCTATCTATAAAACGTATAAAGCTTATCTATCATAGCTTAAACTTCAAAAATTTGGGTGTTATTTTGTTTCTAAGTCGTTTATAAGAAAGTTAAAATAAATACAATTTTAAAAATGTTTTTTAGTTTAAATTTATAAGAAACTCTAAAAGAATACTTCAATTAATAATTACTTCTGACGTAAAGTTCTTGTTAGAGAGCTTATATTGTTTAAGGTTATTTTTTTATCATATCGATCATCAAACACTTACCAAACCTTAAGGTCTATTTTTTTTAGTTGTATTATAATTTTTTCCTGCTGACTTATTTGTTGTATAAATTATTATCATCCTCCAAATGATTGTCCTCTATTCCCACCTCCTGTCATAAACATAAATTACGACTTCCATTCGACGGAATCGACGATGGTATAAATCCTGTAACTAAAATAGAAAGTATAGCCATCCTTGGCTAGATTGCATGCCAAATCATAGTCGCACTATCAAGGATGTTATTATATTGTTACCGTTTGCATAAAATCCCTGGTAGAGTGGGATGGGGGCTGTGGGTGGTGCTGTGGGAGGTGTGGGGCTTGCAGCATAAGGAGCTCAAAATTAGAAGACGCATTCGTGTCAAAGGAAGTTTCAACAACGGCGGAAATGTTGTTTATTAAAATAAATACGAGGACAAGGAAATTATTACGATTTTGGGGGGAAGACCGGGTGGGAGCGGACTGGAAAGGGTGTATGGGGACTGGGGGGTTGGGGGTGGTAAACACAAACACTTGCTGTCCTGGTGACAGACTGTGCAATGCGTGTCTTCGTCGTCCAAAAACTATTTCCTCAAGTGGGCCCCCAAAAAAAATATCATTGGAAAGTATGAACGGAATGGCAAGTAATGTTCTTTGGTCCTTTGGCGGGTGTACGAATCCCTCGATGATAATGAGAAGGGGTCCCCTCAGCACCCCGAGCTTGTTTATTTGCGAGGAACATCACCTCGGTTCAGCTGTCATGACGACTGGCTCCTGGCCCAGGAACAAGTTAATAAATCAATTTGGACTAACTTATCGAGCAGCTCAGAGGCGTAGGCGAGGCGTCAAACTTTTGGCCAGAAAGTTTCCGCTTTCGTATACCCAGTGATTGGTTTTAATGGTGGGTTAGTTTAAAGAAGTGACGGTTTATGATATATTTTGTATATTGCTCGATTATTATACACATACTCGTATGGATGTTGATAATTATAAGCATTTTAACCAAATCATTTTTTCTATCATTTTATAAAATAAATCTTTAGATTAAAACTAGTCATAAATGTAGTAAAGGGTAGTGTTGCGTCGTATCTATATGAAAGTCTATTATTTTCCATTGCACGCAATACAAACCGCATTACCAATTTCTTACCAGAAACAAATCAAATTCATTCGCTCGCTTTCCATTCGCCCCCACCCACAGATGCAGGCGTACCGCGATAACTTCAAGCAAACGCCCTGCCCATCGGCCGTCGACCTTCAGGCCCCGTCGCACCCGCCGGCCCACCAGCCCGCCGCCCGCCTGCCTTTCGCGCGCACTCAACGGGGGCGTGACCCATCGGCCGGTGCCAGTTCGGTTGCCGCCTCCGGCGCTCTCACACCCAGAATGATGAGTCCGGGTCCGCCGGGTGGTGGTGGTGGTGGCGGCGTTGGAGGGGCCGGGGATCCCTCGGCACTGCTGCGCCAGAACCAGGAGCTGCGCCAGCGTCTGGCGGATGAGTCGCACAGCTACCGACGCCGCCTGGACACCTATAAGCAGGCTCAGCACAACCAGGCGAATCTGGTCAGCCGGCTCCAGTCGAAGATCCAGCAGTACCGTCAGAGGTGCAGTGACCTGGAGGAGCGGATGCATGAGACGATCAAGCCTACTGCAGGAACAGGACCTAAGCTAACCACTGGTCCAACCACCAGTCAGGTGCTGGTAAGTAAAAGGAATTAGTTTCAAAGCTTAGGTATTGTCGAAATTTATTAAATAATTTTATATGTGACTATCCATGGTGTATGCGAAATATTTTTATAGAAATTCTTTCCTCAAAAATGCTTAAAAAATTAAATGGCCTTTGAGTTTAAAATATTTTCAAACAAACATATAAAACCCCATTTTTAAAGCAACAAACATTATCTCCCAATACTTCATTTGTGAGTGTTGCTATGAGCACTCGGCGACCACATCGCGTATGAGTAATGCTTTGACAAACATAATTCAATTCTTATCAAAATAATAATGAATAAATAGGTACACTTAATAGGCAATGGAAATTAATTTAATTTTTTATGGCTTATCATTTTTATTGACAAAAATAAACGGTTCTTGTAGACTTTTTTCTTATGACCATCTCTCATTCCCTCAGTGCTCCACTTCGCTGACCCTAGGCCAGAGCAGCCTGCCCTGCAGCTCTTCGCTAGACTCGCCACCGCCCAGCTGCAGTCGCGACTACGTGCACGACGATGTCCTGGTGTCCGGGGCAGGGGCCGGAGGGACTGCTGATCTGTGCCGAAAATTGGATGAGGAGCACCAGCGCTGCGAGCAAATCCTAGCCCAAAACAGCGCTCTGCGCCAGCAGTTGGAGGAGTCGAATCGCACCAACGAAGCCCTAACCAATGACCTACAGAAGCTAACCAACGACTGGGCCGGCCTCCGGGATGAGCTGCTCATCAAGGAGGACGAGTTCAAGGAGGAGGAGCAGGCCTTCAAGGACTACTACAACAGCGAACACAACCGTCTGCTGAAGATGTGGCGCGAGGTAGTGGCTGTGAAGCGCTCCTTCAAGGAGATGCAAACAGCCATGAAGGCGGAGGTGGCCAAAATGGGCCAGGAGATCAACTGTGTGAACAAGGACATCAATGGCTCGAATGCGTCAGTGGCCTTCGCCCAACAGCAGGCCAAGCGGGCGGCGGATGAGGAGCTCAAGCAATCCCAGCGCAGCAACGACGATCTGCAGAATCAACTGGCCACCCTGAAGGTGCAATACGAGAGTGCCCGGCACGAGATCATGGAGCGCGACCAGCGTCTGCTGGAGCTGATGAACCAGCTGAAGAAGCTGGAAGATCGGTGCGCCCAGGCCGAGTCCCAGGCTGCTTTGGCTAGCCGGTATAGTGATGAAATCGAGCGCCTCAACAATTCCATGCGCGAGATTGCACAGGCTGTCGTTCAAGATGCGGAGATCGCGGATCGCGAGGCGGACGCCGAGGTCGCCGGCGGGGCCATGCAGCACATGCATCTGACGCGTGACTCCGCCTCAGTGGCTGGCGGAGCAGGGGGAAGCACCGTCGGCGGCGGCGCCGGTAAATCTCCACGGCGGAATTCGACACGCGCATCTCAGGCCTTCGCCGAGGGTACCATTTCCGCTGTCCAGGCGGCGCTCCACAAGTACCAACTGGCCCTGCACGACATGCAGGTGAAGTTCCAGCATACCAGTGACACTCTCCGCACCACCAAGTCCCAGCTCGACACCAGTGAAGGCACCAAGCAGCTCCTAACCACCAAGATGCAGCAGCTCACCGAGAAGCTGGATGCCAGCAACTCAAAGTTATCGGAGCTGTTGCAGGAGCGGGAGAGCCTCCAACGAGGACTGGACGAAGTGCGCACCCAGAAGCAACAATCGGAGATGGGTCGAGCGGATATTAATAATGCAGTAAGTAAAGACAGAGAATATATCTATTTAAAATGTTAAATATTTGCTAAATCTGAAATTTAGTTCATCTTATTAGTATAATAACATACATGGATTACCTAGACATCTCTCAGGTTAGGAGAACTGTACTGTCAGCAGTTTTTGTTAAATAAGTACTATCCGATTGGGACGAGGATGCGGAACACCGACTTTGCCGCTTTTGCCGAGTGCAAGTGTCAAGGAAGACGGGGGCGGCTGAGCGATAACTCGATTAGTCTGCGTCTGGGTCTGAGATTACGCCGTACATTTCATACTAAGAATGTTCCCAACTCAAATCCGGGGTGATGAGATGTCTGCGATGAGTTGAGTTATTAATTATGGCTGCGAAGATTGCAATTCTCACAATGGCGAATGGCAAGAGTATGGGATTGAGTTCATAAGCACTGGGAATCCATATCTCTAAATGGGTTGGTCGGGATCCGGGTTTACCGTCGGCTTGTGCCGAAAGTGATAAAACAAGATTCTTTTAAAAATATTCAATAGCAATTATACAACCACGTGCTTATACTATAAGGAGCTTTTAATGTTAAAAGTGTCTCAATAAATACTATATTTAATAAAACCATTTTGATAAGTTGGAACTAGAATTTTAAAATTTGCTGAAATGCTAAAATATCATTCGGTTATTCAATTCATTGTGCACGTGTTCAGAATTGATGATTCATTAGTTCTATGAATTACTACAACAATTATTCAATTACATTTGATTCTAGTTTGAAAACCTAAGCGGCGAGTATGAGAAACTACAACTCAACTGCGGAAAACTCCAAAAACGCATTGATTCCATGGAGGAAGATAAAAAGGCAGTGGAACTGGAGATCCAGCGCATTTTGAAGGACAAGAATATAACCGAATTGAACTTAAGGTGAGACCTCAATAAATATATATTTAAAAAATAACTTAATATCTTTAAAAATCCATCAGATCCGAGGAAGATCGCAGCAGCCGTCTGAGGGAAGAAACAATATCCCTTCGAGAAGAACTCAATCGAGTCAGCCTCAATCGAGATCTCCTGGAACAGCAACGTATCGAGTCGGATAACCTTATCAACCTTCTCGAGAAGCAGAAATCCGATTTGGAATATGACTTGGACAAGTTGCTCATGGAGAAGTGTGACCTCCAGGAGAAGCATGAAAAGCTATCGAGCAACAACTGCTCCACCAGTGATGAGCTTAAGAGCGTCCAAAATTGCCTTCAAGAAGCACAGGATGAGCGCAAAAAGCTCCGCCACCAAACGGCAGATCAGTGCAACGAAATAAGTGAGCTTAAGAAGGAACTGGCGGTCCTGGATAAAGCGCGTCTAGAACTGGAGACCGATAACCTATCGGCCGGGGAGAAACTGAAGTGCTTGCAGCTGGAGAAGGAGAAGATACTGCAGGATCTGGCCTGCGTTACCCGAGACCGTGGGGACATTCACAACCAATTGACGGCCATGTGCCGGAAGAAGGAGGCCCTCAACGAGGAGCTCATGCGCACTCGCCAGCGTTTGGAGCAAACCACAGAGACCAACAGCCGCCTCAACCGAAACCTCGAGGAGATGGTTAAGGATGTGGAGGAGAAGCAGGTGGTCATCGATCTGCATGAAAAGGACACCCACCGCTTAAATGAACTTTTGGCCGCGTTGCGTTCCGAGAAGGAGTCTCTGGAATCAGTGCTCTTCGACACAAACACCTCTCTGGAGGCCACAGAAGAGCGACGCAGCCAGCTGGAAAGAGATCTGCAGGAGGCCCTGGTGCGGGAGGAGTCCCTGAAGAATCACGTGGCCCGTCTGCAAAAGGAACTCGAGCAATGCCAGCGAAAGGCCCAGGAAACCAAGACGCAGCTCATCAATGCAGCCCGAGCGGCTGAAAGTGATTTCAACCAGAAGATCGCCAACCTCCAGGCCGCTGCCGAGGACGCAGCCAAGCGACATGGTGAGGAAGTCCTCCAGCTACGTAACGCCCTGGAGAAGCGCATGCAGCAGGCCTTGCAAGCCCTGCAAACGGCCAAGGACGACGAAATCGAGAAGCTGCAGGAACGGCTGGCCACCTTGCAGGCCCACCTTGAGAGTCTGGTCCAACAGCACGAGGAGGCGCTGATCCGGGCAGAGAGCGAGAAACAACAGGCTCTGCTAATAGCACACCGGGATAAGCAGGCTGTGGCTGAACGTCTGGACGCTGTCACCAGGGATCTCAAGACGGAGCAGGAGTCCCTTGATCGCAGCCGTCGCGAGGCCAATGCTCGCGATGAGAAACAACGTGCGGCTATTGCCCATCTCAAGGACGAGATGGTACAAATGCGTACCAAGGAAGAGGAGCACAGGTAAGTGAACTACTGGACAACTTTATTTTTTATGCCAAAAATCCTTTTTTTACGCCAACTAGAATCAAGCTGGAGGAGTGCATCCGGAAACAGGAACTTCAACTGAGCAGCATGAGGGAGGAACGAGACACCTTGTGTCGTTTGAGCGAGGAGTTTAAAATGGAGATTCGTCTAAAGGAGGACAAGATGGAGGGCACTAACAATGAACTGCAGGATGCCCTGAGAAAGACCAAGGAAGGTGGGTGAAGACTAAACCATTTGTTCTTCTTATTATACATTTTATATATTTTATGTTTGTCCATTTCTAGGTGAGGGCTTTATTGATAGTCTCCGAAAGGAACTAACCGACGCCAGACGCCAGTTGGCGGACAGCAACATCGAGCGGGACAAGTACTCCAACAGCAACAAGGAACTCCGTGATCACGTCAAGCGAGTGGAGAGTGCCAAGAGAGAGCAGGCACGCGCCATCGAGGAGGCTCTTCAGAAAATCAGCAACCTGGAGGATACCAAGAACAGTCTAGAAAACGAACGCACCAGATTGAGCACCATACTGAAGGAGACGGAGAACCACTTCACGAAGACCACTCAAGACTTGAATGCCACCAAGGCGGCGTTGCAGAAGACACAAGTGGAGTTCGCTCAAAAGGACGAGGGCGGCAAGGAGCTTCAATGCAAGCTGGTTGCCGAAGTGGAGCTCAAGGAACGGGCTCAGCAGGAGTTGTGCCAGATTAAAAAGCAACTATCCGACCTGGAAGCCAATCTGTGTGCCACCCGCCAGGAACTGGGTCGAGCTCGTTGCCAGAACAACCAGGAGGAGCATCGTTTCCATGCCCGCGAACAGGAGTTGGCTCAACGGCTGGAGGAGGCTCGTGGCCGGGAGAAGCGTCTCGAAGATCAGAAGCACAACTTGGAGGTGTGCCTGGCCGATGCCACTCAGCAGATTCAGGAGCTGAAGGCCCGGCTGGGCGGTGCCGAAGGACGCATTCGGGCTCTGGATGAGCAGCTCTCGTGCGTAGAACTCCACAAGCGCGATACCGAACAAAAGCTCTCCTCTGTGGTGCACACTCTCCGCCGTATTGCTGGAATCCAGGTGGATGGCAGTGTTAACCTCTCCCATCGTTTGCTCAGTCCTTCCAGGAGATTCAGTCCCTCTCGCAGTTGCGGGGACTACGATGCCAGAAGCACTTCCCAATGCCCTGATGGACCCATCGACGTGGACCCCGATCTGGTGCGCAAGGGGGTTCGCAATCTAATGCATCAGGTGGCACAACTGGAGCGCGAGAAGGACGATTACAAGTCGCAACTGGGAGCCGCCAAGAAGCAGCTCCAAGATGCGGCCGAACAGCAACTGAAATGCGATGCGAAGATGGGCAAACTACAGGCCATGCTGCGAAATCTCCAAGAGGAGAAGAGCAACCTGGAGACCGATCGCAAGATGAAAATCTCAGCCATCCAAGCGCTAGAGGAGAAGCTCAAGCAGCGTAACGACGAGTGCCAGTTACTCCGGGAACGATTGGTCCAAACGGAGATGCAACTGGCAGCCACCTCGGAGGAGAACGCTCAGAACGAGGACCGTCTGGAGAAGAGCCGCCAGCTGGGCGCCAAGTTGGATAACGAGAAACGTCAGCTGCAAGAGGAGCTGGCCAAGGTTGAGGGCAGGGCCAGTAAGTTGGACCTTCAGCGCGTGGCCATGGAGGGTGACCTCACTCGGCTGCAAATGGCTCTCCAGGAGAAGGATTGCAACATTCGCCAGGTGACGGAGCGCCTGGAGAACCAGAACCGAGCCATGACCCAACTAGAGGATCGCTGCACTGCTCTGAAGTCCACTGTGGACCAACTGAAGGAGCGTCTTCAGAAATCAGCCGTGGGCGAAACCCAACTGCGTGGTGAACTTAAAACTCTGCAAAAGGAACTCTCCGAGCAGGGCCACTGCTCCCAGGCCAACGAGGACAAGGTGAAGCTGCTCCAGAAGTCCCTTCAGACCTCAGAAAACGAGAAACGTATTCTTACCGAGCGTCTAGACAGCGCTCAGACCAATCTCAACGAGCTGCGGCGCAGCCAACAGGCCCAGTTGGATGGCAACCAACGGCTGCAAGAGCAGGTTACCGATCTGGAGGTTCAGCGATCCGCTTTGGAGTCCCAACTCCGCATTGCCAAGTGGAATCAGGAGAGCGGAGGTGACAAGGGCCTGACCAATGGAAATGGAAACGGAGCCGAGGACGAACTCAGCCGGCAGCTGAAGTCCTCGCAAAGGGAGAAATCTGAGTTGCGCAGCAAACTGCAGACTCTACAGGTGGGTTGGAAAATATTATCTTAATAAACGTATTTTACAATGAAATAAGTTATCCTTCAGGACAAAGTCAAGCAATTAGAATGTGAGAGGAAGAGCAAGTTCTCCGGTGGAAACGCCTACGACAGGGCAGAAAAGTCCAACTCCTATTATGGTGGAGCAGCCGAGTCCGGGGAATTCGACTCCAATCGTTATGATATTGGTGGAGGCAATGGTGGCGGTAATGGAGGTTCCTACAGCTGTGGTCTAGACCACAGTATCATTGAGCAGGAGACACGGGATCTGCGTCTAAAGGTGCGTCGCCTCGAGACCCTTTTGGCGGAGAAAGAGTCCGAGCTGGCCAGGTGCAAGGCGCGGATGAACGACAGCGCCAAGTGCATGGATGGAATGGACTCGGAACGCTATCGCAGTGCCCAGGTTCATGCAGAGAAGCTGCTGGATGCCAGGGAGCAGTCACACCGGCAGCAGGTCTTGCGGCTGGAGAATCAAGTGAGTTCATAAATAATTCTTTTATTTTAAAATTTGTAAATACTCTTTTTTCAAGATATCCATGCTGCGTGAGCAACTAGCCCAGGAGGCCAAGCGACGACAGCAGTACATCCTGCGCAGCTCAAAAGCGAATCGCGAGATGCAACACTTGAGGAGTACCCTGGGCGATTCCTTGCGCAATGTTTCCCAGCATCCGGTAGATGCCCACCTCTTGGAGAGCGAGAGCCGACGGTAACTTTGGAAATATTATTTATTTTTCAAAACTAACATCCCAATCGCAGCCTCGACTCGGCCGTTTCGATGAGCCTGCCGCCCTCCACCTGCCGGGACTACGACCGCGACTAGTGCGTTGAACATTTAGATTTGGTTAAACTTGATCCCGCCAAGATGATGAAGAATTTGAGATCACTGCCATTTGCATTTATTTATAGAGGCTTCCTGGACAACAGTAGTCTGTCCAGCATCTGATTTAATCATCGCCTGCATTTCAAATCGTTTGCCTTAGTACAAGTCTAGCTGTTCATTGTCTGCCCTGATAGACAATCGATATAGTGCGTCCCCATCCAGTCGCATGTTCATCTCCACACCAACTATCTATGCATTAATGGGTCACAAGTTCCGCTTCTCCCTAAACGAGGGAGAACACCGAACTATATATCTCACCAGAATTTACATCATTTGCATTTACATATATTGGCCAGAACACCGAACTAGTCAGCACAACAACCGAGCATATATATTTAATCCTTAGCAATATATTTAATCCTATATACAGTGCAGACCTACGACTGCATGTTTTATAAAAATATATACAAGAGAACTACACGTCTAATGAACACAACATAATCCGAAGAGTTTACTTTTTGGGGGGTTTCAGGAGTTTTTCCAGACACTCGACAACAATCTTCATGTTGGCTTTTTGCGCCGACAATTTGGCCACCTCTCCTACAATGGCAAATAGGGCTTTTGATTTTCCCTTTTGGTATTGCTGCACTGCCTTGGGTTGCTTCGAAATAGCTTGTTGACAAAGATCCTCTATTTCTTCTAAATTGCTGATCTGCTGCAGATTGTGGAGGTCAACCAGCTAATAAGTAAAAAGAGAATACATATAACATTTTAAGATATATTTAATTTATGTACGTACCTCCTGAACTTTAACATTTGGATTATTGTGTAGCAATTCAATTAGTTGACGCGCAGCTTGCAGATTAATTTTTTCCTCGTGTAGATTCTTCAAAATGTCTTTTAAATCTTCAGCATTTATGGAACTAAATTAAATAATTCAAATTAGGACAAAGTTGTTAAATAGGTTTTTTCAAGCTTTACCAATCCTCTACGTTCAAGTTCATCTTATTGCAGTAGGTGAGAAAATCGTTAATAAGAAAATTAAAGACAACTTTGGCAGGCACTTCACTGAGGCTGCGATTGATGCTCAAAAAGTGATCCAACAAAATGGGTTCATTCTAGAAAATAAATATTTATATACAATCTCAATAAAAAAATGAAATTAAAACTCACCACTAAAATAATAGCCGTTTCAGGCTTCAGACTGTACTGTTCCACTAATCGCTGTCTGGTATCTTCTGGTAATTCCGGAATTTCTATACTCAAAGCAGCTACGGAGACCAAGTCTTCGGTTGACTGGGAACCAGGCTTCAGGTTTACGTGCAGGGGTGGCAGATTGGGTTCTGGCATAAACCTGTAGTCCTGCAGTACCTCCTTGTCTCGCATGGCAACTGTGCGACGATTTTCCGCATCCCAAGATCTCGTTTCATTGGTAATTACACCACCTTCGGCTACAGTTTCCAGCTGACGGTTTATCTCATAAGTTATGGCTTGAGAAATGCTGCGTACAGATCCAATATTTTTGACTTCGGTGCGGACTCCCAATGGATCGCCTTCCTGGTGGATTGATATGTTTGCATCCACTCGCAAGGCACCCTCTTAAAAGAGGGTTAATAAATGTAACTAAATGGGTATGAATAATCTTACATACCCTCCATTTTGCAGCTGCAGGTCTGCAGACGCCTAAGAATAAGGATTAGTTCTTTTACCAAAGAAGCCGCCTCTTCACCAGTTTCAAGATCTGGTGCGAATACAAGTTCCATCAGTGGCAATCCGGCACGATTTAGATCCACCAAACTTCTCTTAAGCTGATCGTCGTGTAGGGATTTCCCGCTGTCCTGTTCCAGCTGGAGTTGTAGAAGTTTAACAGTCTTATAGTAGACTTTTTTTCCTGGCGTTATTACTGGAAAAGTCATACTTCCGTTGTTAGCCAGGGCAGCTCGCTGCTGTGTGATTTGATACCCATTCTGTAGATAATCTGTTCTATTTTACAAGATCTTTATCAAATAGTTTTAAAAATATTACCGGCAAATCAGCATAGAAGTAATGCTTTCGGTCAAACATGGAAACTTCATTTACCCGACATCCAAGAGCCAGAGCCGTCTTTATTCCAGACTCCACACACTTTCTATTAAGCACCTGGAAAAGTTATTTTAAAATAACTTTAAATTTCTGCTAATCTGTACCGGTTAGTACCACTTACCGGCAGAGTTCCCGGTATGGAGGCATCGAAAAACGCCACAGAGCTGTTGAGTGGAGCTCCAAAAGAGGTGCCGCTGCCCGAGAAAAGTTTTGAGGCACTTGCTATTTGAGCATGCACTTCCAAACCCACAACACTTTTCCATTTGCTGAAATAAACACAATGATATGAATGACGTTTAGGAGATCCCTTAAAGTTCTTACCGCTTTGGGATATTGGCCAACTTAGGCTGCGTGGAAAGTCTCCGGATTATTGAATAATGCATTACAAAATAAACGCAACGATCCCCGGAAAAGTTTTAGAAACAGCTGACTTTGTTATGGTTCTGGCCGAATGGGCTGCCAGACATTCTCTTAACTGTTTTTGTAAATATTGAGAGTTGCCAATCTTAATTCCAAGGCGTTGCCAGACCAAAACCCGATTGGCAATCAGCTGTCGTCCATCGCACCATCGATTGCGCTGGCGAAAACAGCAATAACCTTTTTTCATTTACAAACATGTAAAAAGATGAGACTAGCAGAGGTAAGTGCAGTTAACAATGCCACACGCCCAGCGACCCAATGTGTGGAAATAAGCAATGCGCGAAGTTCTGGGGCTAAGCTTATCAATCAGTTGACAGCGACCAAGACGAGAAAAAGCTCTGCAAACGACAACCACGACGACACCAGGAGGAGGAGGTTCGGTTTCCGGGAGTGAGCGGGAGCAACAGGAGCAGGAGGAGGACTAGATATTAATTACTGCGACTGCTACCCCATTGAGCATCCTGAATCATGGAAATCGAGAAAATCATTGGCGACTTAGAGTCGAACATAACGCTGGAGAACGAGGAGGCCAAGCGCAAATTGGTGGAGCTGTTTACGCAGAGTAAGAATTTCTGGTACGAAAGCCACTCAATATGGTCCAACTTGAATTCTTTTTAGACAGGGATCAGTGGCTGGTGCAGTTCATGCTGGAGTACTTCTTTAAAACTGGATCTCAGCGTATATTGGAGGTAATGGTGAAGGCTCAGGCGCCTCACGATGGATACATCTTCGACAGGTTGGATGATTGCCTAAAACAGGCACCGCACCGGATACAGAGCCTACAGGTGTTTTGCTTCATAGTGCGCCACCATCCCACCTGGCTGTACAAGATCGAAAAGCATCGGCTTATTAAAAGTGTGTTCAAGCTGCTTATGGTGAGTCATTTAAAATCCTTTACAGGTTGACCATCCTCAACCCCCTTTCCGTTTCTCTTCAGCACGAGAAGGAGATAGTGCCACTGATGAGCGCCCTGCTGTGCATCATCACCCTACTGCCCATCATCCCAAACTCGGCGCCCAACTTTTTAAACGACCTGTTTGAGGTGTTTGGTCATCTGGCCTCGTGGAAGCTGCAAAACAGCAACAAGTTGCCGGACGAGAAGCTAATTCACCTTCAGTTGGGCCTCCAGATGCTGTTCCACCGTCTGTACGGCATGTTTCCCTGCAGCTTCATGGCATATCTGGTAGAATTTATCAAGCGAGGCAATGGCGGTGGCATTTTCCAGCACACGATCAAACCTTTGTTGGACACGGTGAGAGTGCATCCAATGCTGCTGACCGCCACACCAGAAACGGAGGTAAACAATACACGCTGGAAGGAGATGGAGCCGCATGACGTGGTCATGGAGTGTGCCAATCTGTCGCTCCCAGTACTGCTGCCGGAGCCAAGCAACGAGGACGGCTGCTACGTGTATCCCATGACGCCAGCTTACAGCCGCATGACTTCGAACACCTCTAACACTGACTACAGCTACCAGCTGAGAGACTTCCAACCAACGAAGACAGCTTTCTCCCGCTTTGATTCCACGGATCTGGGACCTATCTGGAGTCCACTCAACGAGATCACTGCGTCCACTAGCGCCATTCCCTTGACGCCAACCACATCATTTATTTTGCCCATACAGCCACAGCCACAGCAAATGGTGGGCATGACTGGTTCTTCGCCTCCGGAAACTGCAGTGGAAGCTACGCCGGAGACTACGCCCTTAAAGGATTTGCGGGAGGTCAAACAACCACTCGTGAGGACTAATCCCCATGCGGTGAGAGCTATTTTCGCTTCAAGTCAGCCTTCTTCACCCATGCGAAAGGATCAGCAGAACCAGTTCAGCTTTCCGGACGTAAGTCGCGAGGCTGAGGAAAGCACCAGCCATCTTGTGTCGGAGATGACCAGAGTAACCACTTCAACCACCACCTATGAGCGCCGCCTTCATCAGGTCATTCAGGATAGACAATCGGCAGCGACGGGCATGTCAGAAATGAATTCCGAGATAACCGTCGGCGGTGAGTCCGGATATCCTTCTACCTCTCAGGAAGTGGCAGCTGTGTGCGGTGAGTGCAACGAAACTGATCGAAATCTATGCAGCGTGGGTGGACTCCACATGCCCACCAGTCGATCCATGCACCAGCTGGCCAAGGGAATCAAGAGAAGAAGCCGCATGGCCAGTTACAGTGGTAACGGCATCTATGTGGAGGACAACCGGAGCTCAGCAGCCAAGAAGGCCAGCTGGAGCGTGGGGGCGGAGAACCCCCTGCGTCGGGTCAAATCGTGCTCGGCTTTAAGTGGAATGCAACAGCAGCAACAGAATTCAGATGCAAACGATGACGTAGCCGATTGCCCGGGTCAGAGGCAGCGAACGGAGAATGGGACGCAAAAGACTGGCAGCCGCTTGCAAAGAAGCGGTCGTATTCTGGCCATGGCAACGCCGAAGGAACCAGCCATAAGCTGCGCACATGCCGCTACCCAAACGCTGGACGGAGTCATTCCGGCGCAGCATGAAAACTGGCTGTTTGAACTTCTGCTAGAATGCAAGGATCAGAGAAATAAGTACGAGAGGAGTATGCTCTACCCTCAGGACATACTGGATGAGTACATCAAGCATGCCATTAGGGCCAAAGAGTCCTTCGACATGGAGCAGGGCCAGTTAATGTGCCTGCAATTGGAGTACGAAAGCTATAGGCGTTCGATCCACGCGGAGCGCAATCGCAGACTCATGGGCCGGAGCAGGGACAAGCGCAGTTTGGAGATGGAACGGGACCGGCTTAGGGAGCAACTGAAGAACTTCGATGCAAAGAACAAGGATCTGGCCAGTAAAATGGACAAGACCATGCGGTTGGCGCAGATGCGTCAGGAAACTCACCAAGAGGAGCTAGCTGATATGAGGGCCAAATACCATCACGAGCTGGAGGAGAAAAAATGCTTGCGACTAGCCAATGACGACCTACAAACTCGCCTCACGTCCGAGATAGCTCGCCACAAGGAGATGAACTACGAACTGGAGTCGCTCCGAGGACAAGTCTTTAGTCTAGGCACCGAGCTGCAGCACGCCCAACAACAGGCGGACGTTGGCCTGCAATGCAAGCAAGAACTGGCGCGCTTGGAGGCCGAGTTCATTGTCATGGGCGAGGTGCAGGTCCGGTGCCGCGACCGATTGGCTGAGATTGATAACTTCAGGGCCCGCGACGAGGAGCTGCAAATGCTCCAAGAAAGCAGCCACCAGGAACTGAAGGGTGAGCACGAAACTCTTGTTTATGTTCTTGAAATGTTTATTTGAAATTTTATTTATGCAGAATTGAGGCACAGTCTGGACGATAAGACATCACAGGTGGAGAGCATGAAGCACAAGATCAGCGACCTGCAGGCTCAGTTGGCCAACAGCGAGAAGGCCATGACAGAGCAGAAGCGACTCCTCAGCACGGTAAAAGATGAGTACGAGGAAAAGTTCAAGGTGAGTTCAGAGGAAACAATTTATTGACACAAAATGTGTGTTTTAAAAGTCTATTTTACTACTATTCTACTATTTTTCTTCTATTATTAATATTGTTATTTAATTTCTATATGTTTCCCTTAGTCGGTCAATAAAAAATACGACGTACAGAAGAAAATTATCATGCAGATGGAGATGAAGCTGATGATGATGTTGCAGCAACCACAGGGAGCGACATGCCACAACACCTGCTCCCCGGATACGGATAGAACTGGTGAGTCCACTGTTTAAAAGTAAAAATTAATTAAAAACTCAAATTTTTTATGAACCTTTTTGCAGACATTGCTTCCTCCATGGAACGCAATTCTCCGCTGTCCACATCCCTGGCTTCCAGCGAGAGCCTCTCAGCTAGTCTGCGTTCGACTGAGCTAAAGAACCTGCACCAACTGGTGGACACACCCTCAATGCCTGAGGTCCTGAGCAGCATGGCCGCCGGCGCCAACTTTGAGGAGAGCGTGCGTCTGCCGGCGGTGGACTTAGCCACATCAGCCAGCACCGCCAGTGCCATTAACATTGTACCGCACGCCCTGGAACTGCCCTCCACTTCGGGAATGGGCAGCAGTCAGGTCCATACCCTTACCCACCCACATCTCTATCTGCAGCAGCACATCCAAGAGCAACTACAGCAGCAAGAGCTACTGCAGAGCCAAGAGCAAGCACCACAGTTTGTAAAAAAGAACTAGCTTTTCGCCGCTAATTAATGTCTATTGTCAAAAAAGTCAACAACAAAATTCTTGGTTTTTCATATTACATATTCAGTTTAAAACTGTAACTAAGGTTTAATAAATCGCTGACTCCACGCAATAATTATAAAGTTTATAAAAAAAAAATATTAATGTTTGAAATTTTAACTTGTTTAGCACATTGCAATTTGTTGTAAAAAAATGGTTTTGATACGAGGCAATAAGTAAGACGCATTCATATTATAATAAACATTTAATTAAGATCAGCAAGCATAAACAAACCATTGTTTTAATTAATTTAAAAACTCAAGTTATTATTATTCAGAATTTTTGCGAATTCGGGAAAAGTTTATACTAAAACTATCTTGTTTAACAAGAATCATTCTCGTTGCTTATATTTTAATCGTTTTATTTTTAAGTGAGATGTATGTTAATTAATTGTTATGTAATTGCCGCCAAGTATTCAAATTGTTTCCAATAAGAACAAACAAAAACGTAAACAAACCGAGCAGCGATGCCAGCCGGAAAGGTTTGACAGATATGGCAGCTCTTCACAATCAGATGTTTTGAGTAGCCAAATCAACAATAGGAAGAAGAAGCAAGAGAGGAACGCCTACAACGAAATCACAAAGAATTATTTATCATCAATATGCTATCCCAATATATGGAGGAATTTGAACAGGTGGGTGCCAATATATGGGACATATATATTTTGAAAAAAATTTAAGCCTTTGAGTAACACCCCCAGGAACCGTTTGAGGTGGGCGAGTTTATTGAACGTCTTACATGGCGCACCAACAACGAGCTTCAGAACACCGAGGACTTTAGTCCTGTAGCTCTACACGATACCTTCATACAGACTATCAAGGACCTAAAGATTCTGCAGGAGAAACAGCAAAGCAAGTGTGAGAGGCTGGAGGAATCCCTGCGCCAGGAGAAGGAGACACACGCCAAGAAAATTGCCAAGTTGCAAGAACGCCACCAAACGGCTATAGACTGGTTCAGCCAGCTCGATGAGAAGATTAACTCGGTGGCAGGAAAGATCATGCATCTTGGCGAGCAACTGGAGAACGTGAATACACCCCGAAGCCGCTCCGTTGAAGCACAGAAACTACTCAATTTTATGGCAGAGTTCTTAGCCGCCGGACCTGTGATTGTCAACGATATATTTGCTGATGCCGCACGCTTGAGTGAGGCGGCGGATGTAATCCAAAAACTGTATGCAATCTCGCAGGATCTGCCTCCCGGTAACTTTGCTGAGTCCAAGCGAAAAATCGAAAAAAAATACGATGAGGTTGAAAGGCGACTAATTGAAGAATTTGCAACCGCCCAAAAGAGCGAAGATATTGATCGCATGAAAACCCTAGCCCAGATTCTATCCCAATTCAAGGGATACACTCAGTGCGTGGATGCCTACATCGAGCAGAGTCAAATGCAGCCGTACAGTGGGAAGGATATCTTCATTGGCATAGTGCCATTGTGCAAGCACCACTACGAGATCATCCAGAAAGTATTTGCCAATCCCCAGCAGGTCATGTCCAAGTTTATATTGAACATCTACCAACTGAAACTGCATCAGTATGCGATGACCAAGCTGGAAGACAAAAAAGACGAGGAAAAGTACTTGCGCACGCTCTACGAGTTGTATTCACGGTGAGTGTTATAAAAATGATGTTCTTATAGCTCTCCATTATATTACTATTTTTCTGCCAGCACACTGAAGTTATCTACAGACCTGCAAGTCTACATGTCCACCATCGATGACGATCTACTGCAAAAGTTGACTCAGCAGATTTTCATAAAACACTTGGCCGGATACACTGAAATGGAAACGAAGTGCCTTACTGCCAAATGCTCCTCAGAGCTAGAAAAGTTCTATGCCAGCAAGAAACATCAGAAGACCCAGACTACCAAAGGATTCCGTCGAAACATGGAAGTGTTGATTGCCACCAGGGCCAACATAAACATAGCCGCCATTGAAGATTACGGCGGGGAGACATTCCTTTCCGAAGAACTGGCCATCAACATGTTGCAGGAAGCCAAGGCCTCGCTTAAGCGCTGCAGGCTTTTGTCTAGCGAGGCTGACTTACCCAGCAATGCTATCAAATTAAACGACATCCTTCTTAGATTTTTGATGCACGAGCATGTGGATTATGCTTTGGAATTGGGACTGCAGGCGGTGCCCCTGGCCGAGGGAAGAGTATTTCCTCAGCTGTACTTTTTCGACGTGGTGCAAAAGACAAACATCATTGTTCACCTGCTTGATAAATTGTGCAATACTTCCGTGATACCCTGCGTGAGGTGGGTATAAATATGACCTGAAATGAGGAAATGGTAAATCCCCTTTTTCTTTTTTAGTAACACGCCAAAGTACTCTGACTATGTGTTCAAAAAACGAATTTTAATGGATCAAATCGAGACAAAGTTGGACCAGGGCTTGGATCGCTCCATTAGCGCAGTTATCGGCTGGGTCAAGGTCTACCTACAGTATGAACAAAAGAAAACCGACTACAAGCCGGAGACTGATGTCGATACCATATCATCAGCCGTAAGATACTCAAAACTCTGATTAGTAATCAGTTATTACAGACTATCAATTATTTATGATTAATCCCCCCTAGGCCTGCCTGCAAGTGGTGCAAAGCCTGCAGCCCGTGATTGTGCAAATAAAAAAGTGCGTCGATGGCGAGAATCTTCAAAATGTGCTTACGGAATTCGGAACACGATTGCATCGAGTTATTTACGATCATCTGCAAACCATGCAGTTCAATACGGCGGGAGCCATGTGCGCCATTTGCGATGTTAACGAATATCGCAAGTGCATCCGCGATCTGGACAGTCCCTTGGTGACTCAGCTCTTTGATATACTTCATGCCTTGTGCAATCTATTGTTGGTTAAACCTCAGAACCTGCAAGAGGTTTGCACAGGTGATACTTTGGTAAGTGGTTGATAACCCTGGCAGAGGTTAAGCGTCTAACGTTTCACTTTCCTTACTCCAAATATAGAATTATCTGGACAAGTCGGTGGTTCGACAATTCATTCAGCTGCGCACTGATTTTCGAATCATCAAAAACACCAACTATCTGAAGGGGATTATTGAGTAATGAGTTCAAGTGCCCAAATGAGTCACATTCCGAAATTTTCCACCTCATTCGGTGCTGTCTGATCTTCGTATTGACATGCCACGGGGAAATTATCTAATAAGATTTAATTGCAGTTCACTGTGTTCTTTAACTTTCAATTAAACTCGAGTGGCTGTTTTATCTACACAAAGCCTCAGGCACCTGATTTACCGCGTTCTTATTTATAGAAGGGAGTCACACGCGTGCCCGCCTCCCAACCACCCACACCCTATCCTATACAAGCCCCCATCGACGTCACGGACGCCCGTCTATATCTTCAACCATTTAAGTAAATCGATGGTGTTATCAGTCAGTCTCTCAACAAGAGTCAGCGTTAGTCGTTCCAATCGACTACCAGTCAATAAATCAAAGTTTATTGCTTAAGCGCCTGAGTAGTATTTATTTATTTACGTTTGTCCGGAGCATTGGTAAGTACTCTTCAGCTAAAGAGAGGCGGGTTTTCAGATTCTACGGCCCGGCTACCTTGGTGGTAGCCACTATTTTGGTGTCAGTCACCCATTAACCGTCAAGCCAATCGTGTCGCCGAATTTGTTTGAAGAAACGTTGCCTGCTCGTGATCCCCATTATCGATCCCCTTTGTTATTGTTATTGAGACTTATATTTGGAAGTTATTTGCACACCTACGCGAAACGCGTTTGCCCGATATTCTAATCAAATTGCGATCCCAGATCTCTTAATCTAATTAAGCCATGCGCGGCGCCATCATGGGCTACTACTTGAAAATACTGCTGGCCATTTGTGCTATCCATGAACTGACCGGTGGAGTTATCAGGTCAACAACAGATGCTGCCTACAAGAAATACCTTTCCCTAAAATCCCTTCCCTTCGAAGACTGCGGTGAGTGGAGTTGAAATCCTCTAGTTAAATCACTCAAGGCACAGATCCTTCAACTGGGATTTCCCTCGTTTATCGAAAGTGGTACTCATTAGTTTCTATATTTTCATGATCGCCCCATCACTGACCATCTTTGATAGTGGAGCAAACCCAAATATCAATGAATGCCTCGTAAAAACTATTGAAATTCAAAATTTTGTAGCGTCATCGAGTAAGTAATGCGGTCAGATCGGAATCAAACCCACTGTAAATACCATAATTCCCAATCTCATCTGGCTTGACTTGTGCTTCCGCAAATCCATTGACGACATTAAATTATAACGCCCGTAAAATGTGTATTTTCCCGAATTAATGTTAATTACCGTTGATAAGCGTGAAGCTATAATTTGATATATTACCACAATTAATTAATGGAAAAGTACAATCATAGCTAATTTTAAATAAGTTTGATAGTTGGTCGGCACCTCATCAATGACGGTCGAGAACGCTGTATGTGCAGCATAAATCTTGAAATAAAATCTTTTTCCAAAATCCATTTTTAACTTGACAGGGGCCCTTATCAATGATAATAAGAATATATTTTCTAAGCAATAAATAACCGGTTTTAGGCCAAAGAGGAATTTTGCTAAAATCTTGTTAATTTCTAAACAGTTTCAGCTCTAATCTGCAACTTATAAATAGGGTATTAATGGTTTGCCACTTACATTCTTTGCCAGGCCCAATCTTTTAATTGTATTCTGGTCTTTACGCTTTTTGATTAACAAAAGTATTTATGGACTGGACACCGTAAAGCAATGATTTATGTTCTAGACTTAGTGAATTATAAGCAGAGAATATACGATGCCCTCATTGGGGATTACTTTGCCGTTTCCATTGTGTGGATGAAAGAGCCGAAAGAGGATAGTAATCAAATAAAGAAGTTAATTAACAGAGTCGTGTAATCTGTTATTGAACACGGTTCAAATTAAAGATAGAAACTGTTTGAAAGCCTTGAAAAGTGCACTTGGTCAAAGATTGTTGATTATTTTGCAAGGTGTGTGTGTGTGTATGACTGCCAGGTTCGCAGATAATTCGGCTTAGGGGCTGCTATAAGTTTAATGTTTAAAGATAGGTTCTTAACTAGTTGCCAGGTTGAAACAGGCATGAAATGAGACATGAAAAATATCACGTACCCAAAACTAATATTCATAGAACATTGAGCAGGTTTTCTAAAGATATTTGCTTACATTTGGTTGGATTGTTAAACCTTTTTTTTGATTCTTGACCAATAAACATAAATAAATTTATATTTTTTTCAGGTTCTCTGTACCAGGTCAACTACCTGCAGATAGAGAGTTGTACGACTCTGCCCTGTTCCATGGCCCGAAATGCCACCATTAAGGTTACCGTGCGCTTCGATGATAATGGTAAATATGAGAATATTAATGTACTGATAACACAAGATCCGTGCATTCGCATTTCCTCAGAGAAAGCGTAGAGAGGGAGCGGGCAAATGTCACTAGGAAACCAAAATAGATCTTGTGCGGGCGAAGAGATTGCGATCAGGTGGATTGCGGATGTTTGGCAGGGACGGGGGCGGGGCCAGGTGAAAAAATACCCAACTAATTTTCGACCGTAGAATAGCCCCTGCGTGCTCAGTGGCTGATGGCAATAATGATTAGCAGCTGCCATAAATATAATTGATACACGGTCGTAAATCATATAAATTTCACCAAATATTTCTTGGACTTCTACTAATGTTTTTTCCGCTGCACTTGTTGAGATACAGACACCGATTGCAGCCCGGGGCCCGCCCCAACGCCGATCCATAAATAAGCTAATTAATGTCTAACGATATTTTGATGAGTCAGCAGAAAAGGAGACCATTTCAACACCCATTGATCACAGCACGAATCGGCAGTATTTGGAGTATGCAGATAGGGTGTGGAAATGAAAGATTGGCATATCATAATAAATAGATTTGATTTCGTTGGCAGTTCACCCTACCTTCTTAAGAGGTTGATAAACAGAAGCATACTCTAGGCTCTAGAAGGCACCAAAACTACTATAATTAAACTTCTAGATTGTAGGTTTTGGTCAATAAACCTAAAACCGTATTTTCAAGTGAGTCACTTGACCTGGTTTGAAAATTAAAAATATCAGTTTGGGATAGAAAAATATTATATTCATTTTATTAAAAAAATAATATTTAATTTCTTAGGAAATGGGGTCACTTTTCTGAAACACGAGGTCCGCTGGGTGTTCAACTACATTAAAACCGAGGCGGCCATCACCCCCGACCCGTGCGACGGAGACCATGGATGCATAGAAAGTGCCAGCGACGGAAAGTCGTACTGGGCCAACATATTTGTGAATGAAACCCTGCCAGTGGTAAGTGTGAGGAGTTTTAGCCATCTCGATTTTCCAGCCCTAATTTCGCATTCCCTTCATCAGATGCGCGGCAGCATGTTGTGGGAATCCAAGGATGCAGACGATCAGAACCTCATCTGCTTCCAAGTTCCCGTTGTAATCACAGTGTAAATGTGTAATCACGAAAATAAAGTAATTGGTGCATGCAAAACAACAAATCACTGCCGTTTTGCGGGCATGCTAGCATGTGTGTGTGGATGTGTGCATCCTTTAATGAAATTTTGAATGAAAACAACGGAGGCGCGGCCACCACTACGATGGTGGAGTGCGAGGGCGGGGATAGGGCCCGAGTGATGGGGGAGAGCACAGCATCAATTACGAGATCTCTGTTTTGGCGGCTCCTGAAAACACAATCGCACATACTCACACACTGACCGACAAACCGAGAGAAGAAAAGAGCGGGCCGAGAGAGCGCCCACAAGTGGGGCACTTGGAGCTCGGTTCGGCTCGTCAATACAGTGGGTTAAAACGGAAATGATGAGCCCTGCCATTTAATAAAAGTTTGTAATTTCAGCCAACAGTGCGAATGAGTGATAAGAAAACAATTACAACAGTGCGTATAAGTAATATTTTTAAATATTAATTATTGTATAAGTTAACCTAACTTTAATACATAAAAAAAGATAAAGCATAAAAAATCAAGTTTGAAAAAAGTGGTTTTAAAAGCATACAACAGTGCGGATAAGTAACACCGATTCATCGTTCATATTTCAACTTGCTTTTATTCACTCGACACCACTGTGGCCCAGCAAAGCACCCGAGTGGGGAGCCGAAGTTCGGAATAACCAAAGTGCCGGAGAACCGAACTTCAGCATCCCGATGCACGCCCTGCAGGCCTCATTCATTCTCTCTTGACGGTTGCAGCGCGACGGACGCACGCTCCCAAGAACCGCTTCCACTTCGCAGGAGCGGAAATCGCAGGCGGAACAGTTACGTTACGGGCGTGAATTAACTAATAGAGTGGCAGCAGGCGATCAAAGAAGGCGCTCCCCAAGAAGCTACGCGGGTGTGTGGAAGGTGCCAGTGTACAGTGAAAAGAGCCCAGTGTCGAGTACCGAGGGCGGAGATCGCAGAGTGGAGCCAGTGCATCCGAATTTCAGTTCCCCGAAAGTGTTTCCATTATTGTAAGTACCTAAAAGTGTTTCGCTTGACTCGCCTGCCGTTGGCCTGCCATTTGCGCATTTTCGTCGGCGTAAAATGAGATTGCCTTCGTGCTAATTGCGGATGGGTGCCGCTGAGGGGATGAGGATCGGTGGGTAGATCCAAGGGGGATGATGCACCGGTGACAGGCTGCAGCTTCTCAGTGATCACACGGCAGAATCGTTCTTCTTGCACCCAGAGTCTCACGCACCGGCGATTTTATTCATGTTAGTTGAGGCAAATTACAGAAAAGTTTAGGGAAGTCGAAAAGTTATAATTATTAAAATAAAAAAAATAATGAAATTTAATTTCAGGTGTAGAAAGTATAAGATATTTGAAGCTAGCCACAGTCCAAGTCCATTTATTCGACACGCATCGGAAGTATGAATGTGCACACGACAAATCGCTGAACCTTGAGAACGGCTTCATGTTCTGTGGTAGAATCCGATACCCCCATGGACACCACATCCCCATACCCGAATAGCCTGAAGCTATTCGAATCCGTATCCTACGCCGATACGCTCGGGTTGGGCTCGAGCTTGCGCACATGCCCAGCTGGGTGCTTGAACCCCATAAATGGGCACCCATTTGGCCTGCTTGGATTTCCGCGCGGGCTTAAATGGCACTTTGTGATCCCGAACCACCGCACTTGGCAACAATGATAACAATGCCAGCAGGCCAAGTTTCAAACGTGTGGAGGTTCTCAGCATCGAATTAGCAGCATTAATGAATCCTTTTTGGGAAAAACCTAAAGAAAGCGTGTGGTATTAGGTGTTCTGTTTGTAATCGTCATATTTCCGAATGTGTCTTACATAAGGAAAAAGTATCCACGACAATTATAACCTAGGCTACTGGCCGTGAGAAAAGCTTTGTTTGGAAACCTTTTCTCCTTTTATCATAATGTTTTAATGACACACATAGAATGTATTCGGTTTTCAAGCTCCCAAAACAGGTATTTATGATTCATATCGAGGGGGGAGTCAGTCACTCGTTGGATTCATGATTTTCCCAGTGCTATATGAGAAGGGAGCCCGGCGATTTCTTTCGTTTCACAATAGTAAACAATCAGTGATATTTGCCTTACGGATAACTGTGATTCAGCAATGATTGAGGATGATATGGAAATAAGAGCCGCAAGCCAACTTCTTAATTTGATCTCTTCGCCCCCGAAATTGAGGATCTGTATTGCTATATCTTTCCCCAGGCCCTCAAACCCGCAAGCCCTTTAGGGTTTTTATTACACTCCCCCCCTGGAAGCCATTCCCCTCACTCCAGTCGCCCTCTTTGGGAGTAAACAGTTTGGCTTTTTATTTGCAATACCGATGCACTTCGGCAGAAGCAGCGGCAACAATGCGATGACGTTGCTGCTGCTGCTACTGCTGCCATTTGGTCAAAGTGTTAAACGATTTGCATCATATTACACTCGGTTGCTGGTGTGTTGCCTTTGCGGCTGCCTGTTGCTGGTGCTGGCCATTGTCGCCGGAGCCTCGTGCTATGGCTTTTGTGCTAAGCTCCGTTCGGAGGAGTGCTGGCGGAGGGTGAGAAGGTGGTGGACATGAAGTCGGAGCGGGACTCTGGGCAACTGAAACTGGGGGTAATACAAAAGCAGCACACCAGCAGCAACAACCACCAACGATTTATCACAGCAACGACGTCAACGAAATCGATCCGGATCTTTGTGCCCCTCATCCTTATACCCAGTTACTGCCCTCTTTAACAACTCCCCTGTATGTGCACTGGAAGAAAAAGTTTCAAGTTCTATGGGATTTGTAAATAATCCAAATGGAAACAAATCCGATTCATAAATGCATTGTATACTATTGTCCTTCAATGGTCAATTATTGACCCCCCTTTTCTCCCTGTGCATTGCATATGTGCTCTGCTATGCTCGAAAACGCCTTGCCTTTCCGCCTTTGTGTGCGTAAAGCATAAAAAGTAATTTTGAATTTTTGAATCGTTAAAAGCAATTAATCGCCACTACGCAACGGCAGCCAGCCTGGCTGCAATGTCCAGCGGCCGTGCTCTTCGGCTGTCTCATCAGCGTCAGCCTCGTCGGCGCAAAACCCATTCATCTGGAAGAGTCGTGGACCCGATTCCGATCCCCAACCGACCAGCCAGTGGCATCTCCAATTCTCTGGCCCCCCAACCCCATTTCCAACGCTTTACTGCCCAATTTTGTTGCAAATTTTTCGTTCCGCGGAACTTGGTGCATTTCATCTCGTCTGCTCTTGGTGATCGTCGTGGTCGTCGTCGCTTCATCTTCTTGCGTCGATCGTCGCGCACATTCATTTGTCGCTTAATGTCCCTCAGTTAGGCCGCCTCAGGCCTGCACACATCCCTCCCAGCTCCTTTCATCTGGCTCCCCTTCTTCTCGCAGTACCATCCCAGTAGAAGTGGCAGTTCTCCACAGATGTGGTCAAAATAATAGAGTTAAGAGCTTACCTATTTTCTTAATTTCTAAAATTTTTTAATTAATCTCTTCTTAAGTTCAAATATAAGCCAAACACAAAATTACTCATACGCAGTGGTGCCTCTTTAAATTATCGTTTAGAATATGGTCGAAAGGATTCTTTAATTCCCAGTCCTACAATTCTGACCAATACTGTGGCAAGAGAAGCCACGGCCAGGCATGTGCCTCCTGGCTACCCCACCGCCACCGCTGCACCACTTCTCCACTCGTCTCCACTTGGCTCCCAGAGTGTCTGTATCGCCTTGGTATGTGCGGCATCTGCTGGCTAGGCTTCTGTGATGTGATCTGATGAAGCTGCTGCTGCTGTTGGTGGTGCTGCCCCGTGCATATGGGATATCGGTGTGGTTGTGGATATGGATGTGGTGACATCCACTTGCACCAGTCGTAGTCGTATTTTTCTCGATTTTGTTTTCACTGCCTGCACATTCACACGCAGTCGAACAGCGAAAAAATAACAAAAACAACAAACGGCAACATAAACCGCCGACCATCGACCATCGACCGTACCATAAAACATTAGTTTGCCATTTGCGTGCTAAATACCCTACATGGATTCGACCGAGTCCAATTACTAGTACAGCAAAGAGGTGAAGAACTCTGAGGAACATCATTGTAGGGTTTCTTAGAATTGGTTAAGAATAATTAAGCAAAGTATTTAGAAAGGTGCGATTATTTCGACACAGAAAGAAAAAAGTACTGAGATAACTGAATACGTAGATAGGAAAATGAAGGTTATGAATAAGAATAGATAATGATTTTACCTTTTCGTTTTAAAGACCACTGAAGTGATATCTGATATTAGGATATTTTGGTTTAAATAGGTATTACATTCAGAAAACTTTATCAGTTAGTTATTGAAAGACATCCAAGTCATATACTTTTAAAAACTATCCAAGGGAAGGGCATTGAGGAGTCTTCCTGAAGACCTAATGGCTGACCAAGAATGGCCGTCCGTCCGCCAATAGGTCCGTCCGATGCTCTCATGGCACGCACTATGATGCGCGCTTTGAAGTCCTGTCAAGCACTTGAGATACATTTATGTATTTTTTGCATTTTCATTGCCTCGACTTCGGGGCCGGGCAGCACAAATGCGAGGAATGATTAGTTAGTTGGTCATGCAAAATGGGTGAAACCGGTTCGATTCTCAGAGTCATGGGAAAGGCGATTGGGAGGCTGGGGCCGATCCTCTGGCATAATCAACGGGCGGCTGTGTCTGCTGATGCTGTGGATGATGATCGGCAGTGGTGGAGCACAAATTACGAACGCACGGAATGTCCAAAAACCTAGAGCTGATCACTTGACGCACGATCATTCGCAGATTGCAATCACCAGGGATAGGATCGGTTCGGATGGGGAGCATGCAAGCGGCGCTGCTGGCGCTAATCCTCATTGCCCAGCGATTCCCCAGCACTGCTGCCTCGCCCAACCAACTCCAACGCCACAAGGTAGCACATTGGTACCGCGATAGCAACGATGTCAAGGACAAGATATTGGAGCTGCAGTGCTTGGCCAGGTGCGGCACCCGTCCCCTGACGAATGCCGAGCAGGAGCTCTGCTTAGACAAATGCATCCAGGAGCTCCTGCTGGGGCCCAGAATCGGTAGCTGCCCCAAAATCGGAAGGCAGACACGCATCCGCCTCTCCTGCCTGGACAACTGCCAGTACGATCATGAGTGCCCTGAGATTCAAAAGTGTTGCCCCTCCAGTTGCGGTCCCATGTGCGTGGAACCCTTGGGCGTGAGAAACAACACCCAATTGCCCACGATCCCAAAGATCCTGTACTACAGAATGTCGCGCGGCCATGGAGTGGAGCTGAACATCGAGTCATCACTGCTGGTCTACTTCTTTCACGTGGAAGTGCGTTCCCACATTGGACGACACTTTGTGCCCAGGAAACTTGGTCCTTGGCAGTGGCAAAAAGTCTACAAGATCGCGGAGGAGAGCTCGAAACACAGCAAAAAGTGAGCTACTATTTTGTAATTTGTTTCTAGTAATGGTTTTCATTTGACTTCCTACAGCACCTATATCCGTTTCCACATGCGACCAGGACGCTGGTACGAGGTCCGAGTGGCCGCCGTAAATGCTTTTGGTTTTCGAGGATATTCTCAGCCCAGTGAACCCTTCCACTCTTCGGGTAGTAAGTCAAGTCAGCTCTCTATCCCAAATAATCTTCAAATAAAGTTCTCACTCCATCAGATCCCAAGCCACCCAAAGCTCCCAACGACTCCAAAATAATAGCAAAGAACTTTGATGGAAAATATATGAACGTAAAGCTCGTTTGGTGTCCCTCCAAATCAAACCTGCCCGTCGAGAAGTACAAGATCAGTTGGTCCTTGTATGTGGACAGTGCAGAGGCCTCCCTTATCACCTTTGATGCATATGTTAAAGATGTAAGTAGATGAAGTCTGGTGCTCACTAAAAAATGTTCATAATCCTTTCATCCTTCAGACCCATCAGTTTGAGATAAAAAAGCTGCTGCCAAACTCCTCATACTACATCCAGGTACAGGCAATCTCCTACAATGGATCTCGCCGGCTAAAGTCCGAAAAGACATCCTTTGTTTATAATACCACCGTGCAATCTCTGGAGCCCTACGCCCCACTTCAGTGCACGGGCCACAACTACAGGCGCAAGTATCAGCACATCAGCATCAGCTCCAGCAATCCGGAACGGGTGGCGACCTCATTGGCTCCTCCAGCGGGCCTCAATGAAGTTTCCATTGCGAACCGGACCACGACCGCCTCGTATGAAGTGCGTTTCCGGCTGAACCGGAAATTTGGCATGATTGTGCAAATTTTGGGCTTCCAGCCACACAAGGAGAAGTAATTATTTGTAAACATGTTCCCAAAATCCAGAAACTAAATATAATCTGCAGGGTCTACGAACTGTGTCCCCAGGAGACCAATTGTGAGCAGCGCGAGTTTCGCGCCATTCGCGCAAAAGTAAGTAATATCCATCATGGTAACGGCGATGCCTTGGTGATGGGTGCCACGAGCCCCATGTCGGGTGGCCACGAGCTTCGTTCGTGCCGATCGAACGGACCCCCGGCAAAGGGCAGAGCTATAGCCAAGCGATGACCATGGGGCCTTTCAATTGGGATTCGGTTAACAAGGCGCAATCATGTTTCCTCCGTTTGACACGGAAAACACGTTTTAATAATACCCAGTACGTGGTCAAATGCCAATCAAATTGAAGAGCTTATGAATGAGGGAAACGGGTCATGGAAAAGGTGTGCAAGATGCTAGAAAAGCTAAACAAATAAATCCAATGATGCGGCACTAGCTATTTATATAGCATGTTTTTCCAATTACAGACCGCAGAATATTTGAATTTTGGGAAAGAATTTCTTTTGAAAAAATATTTAAAATGGAATTTTTGTTTTCAGAGGGACCCGTTGGAATTCAGCAAACTCAAGTACAATACCACCTACGTATTGAGAGTCCCGCGATCCAGCCCCAATTCCGTATTGGACGATTCGAGAAACGTCTTCACCTTTACCACCCCCAAGTGCGAGAACTTCCGCAAAAGCTTTCCCAAGCTGCAGATCAAATGCGGCGACTAACCCCATCGAATCGGTGGACAAGCCACCTGCAGACCATGAGATTACACTAGATTGTAAATAATTGTATGTAAAACTTAATATTTTACTTATTGTTAGACTTAAGAACGAAAACAAACAAGAAACAGGAACAAAGTTTTGTATTTATTTAAAGAGGTCCCTAAATTGCTGAACACTTTGCTGCATGGTGGGTGTTTGTCTGGCAGAGCCCAGCAGTTTACAGTCTTCCAGGTTGATGTTATGTTCCAAGAGAGCTGCTATCAGCCTTGAGGTGTACAAGACTGGTCCGCCGACCAAATGCAGAAAATCGTAGTGTTTTTCCCGCCGAGTACTGAAGAGGATTCGCTTGGACACAAAATCTCCGTAATTGCTTATTCTTCCCACACAAACATATCGTTTCAAAGACGGTGCGTATACCTCAACAACTGCGCGAAGACTTTCCGAAGGTGTTAGATTTTTAGCTGGCACGTAAACAACCCGAAATGGTACATCTATAGCTTTGTAGAAGTCCACTGCTAGGTTGAGAATATGTTCTAATTGGGAATCCGCGTCACTGCCACTTTGTGTCGCCACAAAGCTTTGGACAGCGTTCGATTGGGTCGCTGTATAGAGACTGGGAGTTGGTCCATTTAATTTGGCTTCCGCTCGATTATAGCTTCGCCCACAGCAGACATATCGCAGGGGCAGCACCGAAGGATATACGCACAGCTTGGTCATGGCGCCCAAATAGCTCTCAAAGGCAGATCCCCCTGTCAAGTAAGCTGTATTAATTTTGTTTTGCAAGTGCTCCTCGCGCACCATGTGGTAGTCATCCATTGAAGTGGCATTTGCCTCCAACAGTACACAACGCACAAAATCAGGGTTAGCGGTTTGAATGAAGTCTCCCTTGGTGACAAAATACCGTGCCAAAGATTGCATAGCATTAACATCAAAGTGGGCCGCCTGTTCCATCATGTAATACCGATTATTGTCCACAAAGTGTATGAGTTCCTTGTTCGCCATGTGAGAGGGCGCATCCATTTTGGAATTGGGAACATGGTGACGGTAGAGCAGCTTCTCTTCGCCTTCTGTGGGACAAAGTTCATGCAACCGGTTAGGTAAATGCAGAAAGTCATGGATAAAGTCATCTTCAATTGGGTAAAGGGCCTTCTTCAGATTCTTTAAGTCGTTGCGCAATGATTTTCCACGTTCTTTGAGCTGTTCGAGCTGATCAACATTGCCTCCAGCTTTGGATAGCTCCTTTAATCGTTTGGTGACTGATTCTCGATCCTCAGAAACCTTTTTCAATTGCTCGTGATGCGCCTGATACTTTTGGTACTTATTAAGCACAGTTTCCAGGTTGATATTGAGGCCCCTACTAGCAATGCTCTTCTCCAAAAACTCTCGTCCACCGAAGGTTCCCTCGAAGTCCAGGTACGGCTGCAGGGTCACAAAATTCTCGTTCGCTTTGTCGCCAGTTATGTAAAGGGCGGAGATATGCCTGGCACAGGACTTTCTAACCGAAGGGCTAAGGATTCTCAGGTTTAGCATTTTTGATTGTTTTCAATAACAAACTCAACCGGCAGATTTTAGGAAGTCAGCTGTTGGCGGAGTTGCCAGACCTTCATTTCATTAGGGTTACTCAACTGGCGCACTGTAGGAAATTCAAAATGTTTTTCTGGACAAAACACATTAATAAAAATTTGAATATATTGTTTAAAGCCTTGGTTCAATTTATTCGTAAATTACAGTCATCACTGTTTGGTTAAAAAATTGTAAGTGAGACAATTAATAAATGGGTTTATATAATACATTTTGAGAGAGGGTCACTGGAAAAGTTAAAATTTTAATAAATATCTTTCTTAAAGGATTTTAAATCCGAATAATAAATAATCTAGCTAGGAATTAATTAAAGTATTCCGCTTAGGAATCGGATAACTATTAGTGAAGCTATATAGATTTTGATTCATATTGATGAAAAATCTATCTAGAAATCGTTTTCCGTATTCGGCTCAGGAATCGCATTACTATTAGCAAAGATATAGCCTTAAACTATGGATCGTGGTCGTATTTTCATTATAATGAAATCTCCACCTTTTGGAATATCTAAAAATCGTTTAAGATAGTTCGCTTAAGAATCGGATGAAAAGTGGCTAAGACAAGCCATCGCTGAAAATCATGCTGTCCCTTGTTCCATTCATCATAATTTTAAAGGGGATCCTCCGAAAAATTTGACAATAAATTTAAATAATAATTTGTCGTCTTCTGATTCAAATTTATGGAACTTCATTAGAGGATTGGTAATTACCCCATTTTTTCAAAAGAAATATAATGTTTCCTCCTTGAAACACTAATTTTTGCAGAAAAAAGTGTTTTAATTCCCAATACTGTTCCTTTTAAAATGAAAGTTAAAATTATTTTAAAATTTAAATGTAGCTTTTATTTATAAACTTAAATACTTATACAAATTCTTTGTTTTTACCTGCATATTATTTGTATTTTCTTTTTAAAATTATTTTAAAGTCTTTTCAAAAGTCTATCCGTACGATTCCCTCATTGGCCCTAGAAAACAAGGCGGGGGCTTAAAATTTTTGATCTCGGTCATAATCAGTTCCTTCCAGCAGTTTATCGGCAAGTTCATGTTCTCAAAATTTTGATCATAAAGCGGTGCAGTATCTTCATCGAGAGAATATGGATCCGAGAAACCTTCGAAATACGGGTGGGTCAATGCTTGCTCTACGGTTATACGCCTATGGGGAACCATTTCCAACATTTTCTCCAACAAATCCAAAGCATTAGGGCTTGCAGCTGGGAAAATTTCACGGAAATTCATCCTTTCTCTGGGAGGAAAACGCTCCAAGTACTGACGTGCGAAACTGTCGCGAATACCGCTAATGAATTCTTCCGACGGCTTCCCCATTACTTCAATGACAACCTTGATTTGATCACTTTTCGTGCCAGGAAAAAGTGGGCGACCAGAGATTAACTCCGCTAGGATGCAACCCACTGACCACATGTCAATAGCTTTGGTGTATTCTGAGCCCCATCCAAAAAGGATTTCCGGGGCACGGTACCAAAGAGTACACACCCTTTCCGTCATATCCATTGATAACAGCCTAGCCATTCCGAAATCCAGAATGCGGAGTTCACAGTTCTCGTTCACAGCAATGTTCCCAGGCTTCAAGTCCCGGTGCAAGACACCGGCGCTGTGGATATATTTTAGGCCCTTCAAAATCTGGAAGAGAATGGCCTGCACCTGTCGTTCGGAAAGCTGTATGCTCCGGATTACTTGGTGCAGATCTTTTTGCATCAATTCAGTCACCAAAAAAACCTCCTGGAAATCGTCCCAAGTTGGATTGGCATTTGCTGACGGTGGATGAAAAACGTCCAACAAGCTGATTACGTTACGGTGATTCATATGCTTCAGCAGCTTTATCTCCCGATAGACCCTCTTTGCATCCTCCTCTGATTCGAAGGGAGTCAGTAACTTTTTCATGGCCGCCTGTATTTTTGTGTTACGCAGCTCCACCTTAGCCACTTGGCCAAAGGAACCCCTACCCAGGGGCTCAACTACTCTGTATATATCGGGAATCACCCAAATTTTGTTATTCACTTCCACACTATAAAACCCAGGCATTGTATTCGTATGCTTTTGCTTAAGAGTGCTATCCGTTCCACGAATTATCGCAAACTGAACTCACCTTTGTTAAGGCACTTCTTAAATGCGCTTCTTATCAAAATTCACCTTAATAAGATTGTGAATCATGACCGGAATCGATGTCATATAGATAAAGTATACCCCTAATGCGCTAACAAGCATATTTCCCTAATAGTAATTTTAATGTACCCTTGCATTATAATGATTATATTATAATTTGGTCAAAAGTGTAAAACGCAGTGGAGACGGAACGGCCTGGACCAGCCAACTACATCCTAAGCTTCCATATAACTGGTTGATCGAAAATGCCATAACCTTGGTGTTTTTAAAGTTAGAAAGTTGGGAAATGAATCTGTATGAATTCAATTTTTAGCAAAAATTATATGTTGTATTAAATTTTATAAGGATCGGTCGACTATATCCTATAGCTGCCATATATATAAACGATCGAAAATGACCCAACTTTTGTGTTTTTAAAGATAAAAGCTTCGGGGGACTTTTTTAAATTTTGTATTAAAATAAATGGAATATGTATAATGAAACCTCGTTAGGATCGGCCAACCATATCCGATATTTGCAATAAATATCCGATCTTAACTGCAAGGGTATATTGGTGTCGGTTTTTCTGAAGCGAGTAAAATTATATTAACTAATATATATAAACTTAAGCACAAACGAACACACTTCATAAATTCGTAAGCTTGTGAAATGATAGGTCAGTTCTGAAATTGCTTTTGCTGCCTAATCAGTTGCACTTTCCAATAACTATTTTCACAATAATTTGAAATCAATTTTCAAATAAGACAACAAGTTTTTAATTTATATTACAAATGGCCATCTATAACAAAGTGTTAATCACAAAACAGAACATTAATCAACATTAAAAGTAGTTTCAATTGAGTACAAAAGGCAATATAAATGTAAACAATTTTGTCTGTATAAAAAATATATATGTGTATCCCGCGCATGCGGTTCGACACCTTGTGGACTGCCGTCCACAGTGATATATCTTCCCCTGTTTAATACTTTAAGTCTTGGGCTTAACCAATTTCATTTGACATCCTTGAGGACCTGAGCAAATGATGGCGGTGGCTTGAAGTTTGTTATTTCCTTGCAGATGAGTTCCTTCCATTTGTCCACGGGCAAATCCATGTCCTCGAAGCTGTGATCGTACGGGGGCGATGTTTGCTCGTCACTAGGTTCCGCATACTTTTCTAGATATGGATGCGCCAAGGCCTCTTCGGCCGTGATCCGCTTCTCAGCGTCCAGCTCCAGCATCTTTTCCAACAGGTCGATGGCCAGTGGGTTGGCTTTTTCGAAGACCTTCTTGAAACTTTTCCTCTTCATAGGTGGCAGCGATTGAATATAGCTGCGCGCACTCTCCGAAGAGATTTTTTTCATAAAATCGTCCGGAGGAGTCCCAAGCATCTCCATAATCAGGTTGAGCTGGTGAATGTGGTCAGTGCCTGGAAAAAGCGTACGCCGCGTGATGAGCTCGGCCATAATGCAGCCCACCGACCAGATGTCCACCGTCTGGTTGTAGTGCATCCAGTTAAGCATGATTTCCGGAGCCCGGTACCATCTGGTGGCCACGTAACCCGTCATTTCATTCTCGGTGGGTCGTGCCAGACCAAAATCTAGAATGCGCAGCTCACAGTCCTCGTTTACGGCAATGTTCGAAGGCTTCAGGTCCCGGTGGATCACTCCAGCGCTGTGGATATACTTTAGACCTCTGAGAATCTGGTATACCAAAAACTGGACGTGATCGTCGGACAGGGTTTGCATTCTAATAATATTGTTCAGGTCAGCGTCCATCAGATGTGTGACCAAGTAAACCTGCTGAATGCTGTCTAAGGAAGCGTTCGCCGGATGTGGATGGAATATGTCCAATAGACCGATCACATTTTCATGATCCATGTGCTTAAGAAGTCGCAGCTCCCGATACGTTCGTTTGGCGTGGACGGCTGACTGAAAAGGGCGTGCCAACTTTTTAATGGCCACTTGCATGTTGGTTCCTCTTATCATAGCCTTGGAAACTTGACCATAAGCTCCTGATCCCACAGGCTGGAGCCCCTGGTACATTTCTGGGATCTCCCATTCTGTGCGGTTTATGTCAACCTTGTAGAACTTCTGGGCCTTGGAAGCAGACATTGTAAGCGTTTTTAACTAGTGGTACCTATCAAAACCGAGATATTAAACCATTAAACAATTGGCGATCGAAAATATTGAGCTGATTACCTTTATCTCGAGCAGCTCTACGGGTCTGACACTGCGAACGGAACGCCGTGCCTGTGCTCCACGCCCAAGAATATCAACAACTAAGCACGGCCGCTGGCATATTTCCTATATTTACGCTATTACTCCACTCCGATGCGTGTTAGGAATCCATGAATCAGAGAGCAGCCCGATCGACAGCGAATCGAGTGTGCGCTACACTATAGCAATACATATTTTCACGCTCTGCAGATATCTCAAAAAAATTGCCCTAAAGTAAATAAACTATAAATAAAGAACCTAATTTTTTCAAACGTTTATAATAAAATATTATGGGCTTAGTTTAAGTTTTTATACTAAAATAATCAAGGTCATCGCAAAAATTTCTTAGCCACATGAATTCTTTTATATTATTGTTACCAAAAGTCATTATAATTTGTAATATTTTCTTTTATCACGTAAATTCAAATCGAAGCCGGGCCAAAAGGTAAACATATTGCTAATATACTTCTCTTATCAAAATGTACCGCAATCAAACAAAAATAATCACACGGCGTTGCCATATGTTTGGATTTTTATTTGTATCGAAATCTATCGGCCGGTATCATCTTTATTTTTGTGCCCACCCCTAAACAGCTGTTCGTTGTTAGTTTTCGCCAATTGCTTCCCGCCCACCCTCTGACCTAATTGGCCGTTGCACTGTTGTTTTAACTTGAATGAGACCTACTAGCCAAACACGCGCCTGCGCTCTCGCACCACCTTGTTTATCAAGTACGCTAATCTAATCGTGCAGTAAACACGGACTGTCATATCGCATTTGAATTTTAGTTTTGCACTGAAGCCGCTCCCGTTCGCATCGCCCAGCAGGGATAACCTAGAAAAAGATTTAGTGAGTTGAATTTTGGAGATTGATAAATGGGTGTGACTGAATTGAACCGCGTAAAGTGTAAATAATTGCTTAGTTTCCACGAGCTCACCGAAAAGTGGCTCCTTCAGAACAGGGGATGAAAGTTGTCACCTCATATGCCTAGACTTTTGCTGCGAACTACGACCTTTGGAATCTGGACTTCCGAGCAGCATATTTTTTTCTTAATCCGCTATCTCAGATAGCTGGGAACATGGCTAACATCGATGGGAACTCTGGCCACAGTTAGAATTCTGCCGGCCGACCACGATTAGATAGACCGGGGTACAAAGTTTTAATTGCAGTGCAAGAAACTCTTTCAAGAGTTTTGGGGGTGGTTATAAATCCCACCCTCACGAGCTGTTTCCGGGGAGAAGTAATTGTAACTTGCTTATTTTTTGTTAGTTTTGAGCTTGTTTTTAAGAATATAAATATGCTCTTATATCCTATGTACACTGTCACCAACTAATTTATTGTTCCGTTGCAGGCACAACATGACTTCCACATTATTGCCCGGTAACATCGTTTATGGCGGTCCTATAACCGCCAAGGAAGCGCAGGACTATCGATCCCTGGGCCAGTTTGTCCTGGACAAGTACAAGAGCTTCGGCGAACAAACGGTTCTGGTGGATGCCGTCAACGGCGTGGAATATACGGCCAGTTTTATGCACAAGTCCATTGTCCGACTTGCCTACATCCTCCAAAAGCTGGGCGTGAAACACAACGATGTCATTGGCTTGTCCAGCGAAAACAGCGTCGACTTCGCCCTGGCCATGTTCGCTGGCTTTGCCGTGGGTGCTACGGTAGCCCCCCTCAACGTCACCTACTCCGACCGTGAGGTGGATCACGCCATCAATCTTTCGAAGCCTAAGATCATCTTTGCCTCCAAGATCACCATCGACCGGGTAGCCAAAGTGGCCAGCAAGAATAAGTTTGTCAAAGGCATCATCGCCATCAGTGGCAGTTCCAAAAACTTCAAGAACATCTACAGTCTCAGGGAGTTAATGGACAATGTCAAATTCCAGACAAAGCCTGACTTTACATCTCCTGTGGCAAATAAGAACGAAGATGTGGCCTTAATTGTGTGTTCCTCGGGAACCACCGGTCTGCCCAAAGGTGTGCAACTCACGCAGATGAATCTTCTTGCTACCCTGGATTCACAAATGTATTTTGACTGGTTTTTACTCCTAAATTATACAATTAATTAATATATTTTCTCAACCAGCCAACCCACCATGATTCCCATGGAAGAAGTTACTCTGCTGACAGTGATTCCCTGGTTCCATGCCTTTGGTTGCCTTACGCTCATCACCACTGCCTGCATGGGCGCCCGACTTGTGTACCTGCCTAAATTCGAAGAGAATCTGTTCCTCTCGGCTATCGAAAAGTACCGTGTAATGATGGCCTTCATGGTGCCCCCGCTAATGGTCTTCCTTGCCAAGCACCCGATCGTGGACAAGTACGATCTATCCTCATTGATGGTCCTTCTTTGCGGAGCAGCTCCCTTGAGTCGCGAGACAGAGGACCAAATCAAGGAACGCATTGGAGTTCCCTTCATCCGGCAAGGTTACGGTCTCAGCGAATCCACCCTCAGCGTATTGGTACAGAACGACGACTTCTGCAAGCCCGGTAGCGTGGGCGTTCTGAAGGTTGGTATCTACGCCAAGGTCATCGATCCCGACACCGGAAAACTACTTGGACCTAACGAGCGCGGAGAGCTGTGCTTCAAGGGAGATGGCATCATGAAGGGCTACATTGGAGACACCAAATCCACGCAGACGGCCATTAAAGACGGATGGCTGCACACCGGTGATATCGGATTCTTCGATGATGATTTCGAGTTCTTCATCGTGGACCGAATCAAGGAGCTGATCAAGTACAAGGGCTTCCAGGTTCCGCCCGCTGAGATTGAGGCTTTGTTGCTCACCCACGACAAGATCAAGGATGCGGCAGTTATCGGAAAGCCCGATGAGGAAGCCGGCGAGTTACCCCTGGCTTTCGTGGTGAAGCAAGCCAATGTCCAGCTTACGGAAACCGATGTAATCCAGTTTGTCAACGAACACGCCTCGCCAGCCAAGCGGCTTCGCGGTGGTGTGATTTTCGTTGACGAAATTCCAAAGAACCCCAGTGGCAAAATCTTGCGACGAATCCTGCGAGAGATGCTGAAGAAAAAACCAAAGTCCAAACTGTAAGGGAAATTAATTCCCATAGGGTGTGTGTTTGTACAAAACTTTTTCATTATGTATGTTTTATTATTGCTAAACTTTGTTTTATAAACTACCAACTGGTTGGGTTTCGATTTCCTCATATTTGGCTTTTCTTTGGAAGTACTCACTTAAAACTTAAATACAAATAAAAAATATTGGAATACAATGTCGCGGATATTGGGTGACATCTCTGAATTTGGAGGCTTTCAAACGAAACTCCGAGCTGGAGTTGCGTTTGATGTCCGAACTTTCAATAACAAGTTATATATAAACAACTACATACATACACATTCGTTCTCAACTCTTAATAAACTTTCCGTATAATTTTCTTGTTTTGTTGTCGCTTTTATATAGACTCATTATTAATTTCGTATGGTGTATACATATATATATATTTATTTGAAATATTTAACTACTCATTTGCTCTGCTTTGTAAATAGTTGTTTAACATTTTTTTGTATTTTTTGTTTATTGATTATTGGGAAAGGTAACTTCTTCGCTAAGTCGTAGCATGTTGCATATAAGGGGCTCATCGTTTGTGTTTCCGGTATATAAAGAGGTTTATATGTCTGTTCTCTAGCATTAGTTCACTAATTATTGTGTATGAAACCTTAAATGTAAGAGAAATGCCTTGGTTTCTTTAACGGAAATATCATAGTTTGTGTAAAATCCCAAACACTGTCGAGCCTGCACAAGAAGGCTCCATCTCCACTAGTTCTACATCCTCCTTTTAAGCGACATGTGCTCCGTTTATAGTATGTACTTATTGTTGCAATGCTAATAGACTTGGTGCACGACTTACACTTAAACCTAGACAAATTAGATGAATAAATTCAGTTGTTCATTTCGTTAGTTTCATTTAGCATTAACTTTACAGTTACATGATTAAATAAAATGGTGCATTTTAAAATTAGCTCGCTCTTAATTTACCTCCTTGGCACAATTCTAGTTTCCTGCATTTGGCACAATCTTGACAACAAATCGGTTACTCTGATTGTCACTTGTGAACAAAACTAAATTGTGTTCCATCTGTCTCTATGTCTGAGTGAGTTAGTGTACTTGTGTGTCTGTGTGATTATATTGCTAAAATTGTATTTTGATCCCTGGGACCATATAAAAGTCGGAGTCGGAGACCTCAACCACAGCAAAAGGCAAGAGTGATTGCAATTGCATGATGACTTGTAATTATTATGGATACGGACCCATGGGCCCCGATTATAGGAGCAGGCTCAATGAGCTGCCACGATAAGATTCCGGTTCTGTATCGGATCACACAATTATCTCCATACGGTTCGCCTTGCGCGTGACCTTAGCTGGGCCTTGTGCTAAGTCCGACATGCCGCCGTATTTGAACGAGAAGATGACAGTCTGCTGGCCAAAATTAGCTTCAAACCTATTAAAAGGCAGTATGATTCTGAACTTAAAAACAGATATTAAGTAACTTACTCTGTGCTTATGTGTATCTCCGGCGGCTTACCGGTGGCGTTTTGTATGACCAGAAACATTTTGGTCACAATCTCGATGACATGACTGGTTTGGAACACAAAGTCGCCCTTCTTGCGCCCAAACTCAGACTGAAACAATAATTACAATTAAATATAGAATTTAACAACTGGCTCTGATCTATGCCTACCGCCTTCACATGGAACACAGCAATGTCATCCACATAGGGGCTCAAAGACATCCGGTATATCTCCGAGGCAGGCACTCTGTACTTGATCTGCAGCGTTCGCTGATCTAACAGCAACAGCGACGACGTCGAAAGCACCAATAAAATGGGCACAAACTGAAACAAAATTAATAATTTAAAATCCAAAAATTGTAAAAGTATAATTATATACCTTGCCGCTCGACCGCGCTATCTTGTTGATGATGTCAGCGAAGACCACATACTGATCATTCGTCTCAGCGCAGACCTTCTTCCACTGTTGATTGTGGCGCAGGCGGACATAGTCCCCCACGAATGGGTGGCCAACACTGGAAACAAAAATAGCATTAATTGGAACACAACTTCATTAAAAAAATGCATACCTTCTTGCATAGGAAGCTTTCCGGTCCTTAAATATGATGCTGGCAGTAACCTTTTCGCGCATCCGATTTCGCGCGGTTTGGTCGAAAGAGTTTCGGTATATGTAGCATTTCCAGCGGTGGTAGATGGCTCGAAGTTGACGCGATGCCTCTGCAAGGAAAGAGGGTGCCGCTGGCCACTCCCCGGAGAGCGGACTCAGTGTGTTGGGAGGAAGCCGAAGGGGAATTGTCAGCAGGAACTGCCGGATTTTCCATTGCCGATAGTACCGTGCTATCACATCGATGGCCCATTTGACTTGGCGTTTGTACTTCAGTGAGCGATACTCCTCGCGCGCCTGCAGGAAACAAATAAACATTATTAGCAAGACTTACATAATGAAACCAAACTAAGTACTAATAACTAATTAAATGAGAGAAAAAATTGCAATGCTTACAACACGATATAAACTCCACAAGTGCCTACGGCCTGTAAAGGGAATACCGAATCGGCACTCCTAACATGCAGAAAACGAAAGTAAAGTAAAACAATTCATGCATTTGTAGACTAACTCAAGAGTATGGCTTACCCTCCACGTCCGCCAAGCACTGGAGATAATCATCTGACTTTGTCGCATCCTCTGATACCGCTTTCTTGCGTGGTACATACGGAACATCTTTTGGATGAGCACGGCCAGCTCGCTTATTCGTAGGCGTCGGAACTGCTCTAGCTCATAGACGGTGCGCGGACTACGGACGAACACATTTTTGGTGCCGATGGTGAACTCGGCGGAGGGCAGGGGAAGATTTCGGATGATCAAAGCAATGCCCTCCACCTGACTGCCGCCGTGGAAGTGGGGCCAGGTAAGACTGTTGAGCAACTTGTAGCGATGAAAGAACTTCACGTGCAACAGGTGAAAACAGTGCCCAGTACGACACAGATGTACCAATGGCATCAGAGACATGTATCGCACTTGGTGCTGGACCAACGCCAGGTCAAACTGGTGTGACTGTTTGCCTTCGTTCGGCTTAATGCAGAACACATAGTGGGAGCGACGATGCTTTACAATGGCCAACAATGTCTGCAACTGTGTACGGATATTTGAACTCAGCGTGCTGGGCTTTTTGGTGGCCTGCCTTCGGGGATTCCCCTCAGGAAATAGGCTCTGAACCAGTGACAGTTTGCTCTGGTAAAAGGCAGCACTAACGTACTTCGGCAACATGTCCGTGTTTTTCTCCAGGAATCGATGTATCGAATAGTTAACCACGTTGGCAAAGTGACGAATCCTAGAAAAAAATGAAGAGACTTTAATTTTTGAAGCATTTGGAATACTTATGGAATCTTACTGAAAACACATAGAATTGCTACCGCTAGTCATGAAGTTTGGGTGCCCGGCGCAACATTGTTGGACTCGTAGCAATAGAGCCTCATTGCTGTTCAGATGGGATTCGTTTATCAGGCTCAGGATGCCGTAGCTCGGCTTGTCAATCAGCTCGCAAATGGACTCGTTGTCAAAATAGTCGATCCGCGACCATTCCAAGCCTTCGCGTATGTACAGCTCTTGCTCAGATCGGAGCACATGAAAAACAAAGTTCTAAAAACCAATGAAATAAGTATATTTAAGATAAAATTATGTTACCACCAAAAGTTACCTGATGGATTTTTTCGGCACTATAGTTGATGGCAAACTGCTCGAAAGAGTTGTGATCCAGTACTTCGAATCCATAAAAATCTAGTAAGGCCAAGTTTTTTTCGCGCTGCGTTGACTTCAACGATTCGTTGATTTTATTCACCAGCCACGTAAAAAGGCGGCTGTAGAGTGTGCGGCATAGAGTGTTACGATTGCTGGCCGCTTGCCGGGCATCCATTTCGCTGCCCACATCCTCTTGAGCACTATTGGAACTGTTCGCCCGTGTCAAGCAATTGATTAAGATTTGGGCCTCCAAATTAAGGAGCTGCGCAGTCTCTTGGACCTCTGTAATTTCAACTCATTTAGTTTAGTCTCCCCAAAGTGGATTTTGTGGACCTACCATAAACATTGGATACTTGACAACCCTCAGTTCCATCAATATTGGTAACAGGCACGAAAATAAAGTTTCCCAACTTGAGCACCACAGCAATGACTCGAAAAATCGAGCTGATCTCATCACAGCTTAGGCCAAGCACGTCCAAAGAACGCTGCAAACGAAAATAAATGTATTATATAAGGAAATTGACGATTTTTGAGGGTATCTCTTACCTTTGTATAATGAAAGTTCATTCGATCTTCTTCCATGGCAGTTGTGTTTCGTAGCAGTTCGTACTTTTCCACATTTCGAAACAGCTTGAGCGATTCTAATGAAAAATATTTATCAAAAATAAAAATTGTTGAATCAAGTCAATTGTTTCCTACGTACTTAGTAACTGGAGATCAGCTCCTAATAGTAACTGGTAGAAGATGTGAAAATTTCGCTCTCCAATTGTGGTATCCGTTATACGGGTCTGAGAATTAAAATTAATTTTATTAATTAAATGAAAAAAGTAAACAATGGTAAAATCTTATGTCAAACCTTTTCCAGCATATCTTAGAGGTAGGCATGAATAAAATAAGAGATAATTTCAATGATATTATATATCTCGGTTCTACTTACAGTGGGTTATGTGCACTCCCATCGGATCGCCCTTAAAGTCGATCTCAATATCAAACAGTTTTCCCTAATAAGAAAATAAAATAAACAATTAAATGGTTAAAAAATAGTGGTTATGACTTACATATCGGCTGGAGTTGTTGTTTTTTAGCGTACATGCAGGTGACACACTCGCGCAGCCGCTGCGAGGGTGATTTGTGTCTTCGGTGAAGAGAGGAGGTACCAGAAGGCGTTGGCGAAACGGAGCTGGGCTGTGGTGGCGGCGGCGGCAGATCACCTAGCACCTTGCTCAGCTTGTGTGCATCATAAAGAGAGATGCGTTGCGTAGAACCCATCAGCGAGCTCCGATCCCTTTCCCTTTCCGGTTGACTTTCCGTTGAATGCTGGCGCATCAAGTTGGAGCAGCTGCCGCGATGCAGATGGGCAGGGTGATTGCTTGTGATGGTTGACAGGCGGCTGTTGCTGCCACGCAGCTCCGCCCGATCCTCCTTTTCCAAGCTCTGGGCTCGGACGCATTTACTGTGACCACACTGGCGACAACCTCCGTAGGCAGCATATTTGGGGGATCCCTTTGCGGGCGGAACTTGGGTTTGTTGGTGCTTGAAGCACGACTTGGTCGGATGCAAGTGGTGGGCGTGCGATTCGAGCATGGTGCTTATGTTCTCACTGCTCTTGTGGTGCGAGAAATCGAAATCCACTATCTTTTCGCGCATTTGACGTCTGCTTTGGCGCTCGATACTCTCCTCCCGCGTTCTTGAACGCTGAGATGGTCCCGGCGATGGACTTTGGCGCCTCGAAATCGTAGTGTTTGGGTTTTCCGCACGATTCTTACAGATAATAAAATTGGCAGTGCCAGAACAGCTGCTGGATGCGCGCCTATGACTATGCAAGACACCTCCTGTGGCCGAACTTGTAGAGGATTGCTTGCGCAAAACATTCGGGGTAGACGGACAATGCGAATGCTCCTGGATGTGGGTAAGAAAATTCACAATCATTTTGAAGGTCTCTGTTTTTCCCGCTCCACTTTCTCCAGTGAGGAGCACACACTGGTCCTCGCTCTGGTCCTTAAGCGACTGGTACGCCAAGTTTGTAAGTCCATAGCTGTGGTAAATAGGGATATTGGAGAATACATTTCAAGGTTTTTGATAAACTTTTATGATAACTTACATGTGTGGCGGCAGCTGGAAAATGCCTTTGTCGCCATAGTTTCGGACATTGTCTAGCGAATGCTCAGATATGTGATGATATGGATTCAGAGCCACAACAGAAGTTCCAATGTAGGTCTGAAAATAGTATTTATTTAAAGATTATTTTTAAAGGTATTAAAAATTTATATTTTAGTAATATTAACCAATGTCAGGAACATTGAACACTTGGGAGATGGAAGTTAAGAGTTACAATCTCCCAAAATTATAATTTCTTAACTGATTTAAGTGCAATAATATACATATGTATGTTCTCCAATTTAAAAACTTACATAAATGTGATCGCGCTTGTAACGCTGGTGGATGTTGTTTATGAAGCTATCCTCGGACAGGTTCTCCAGCAGGACTGAGTCCCAGGTGCCGATTTCCTGCTCCATCGCGACACCGAGTCCCAATACCAATTACAACATGCACTGTGGCAGTGGTGGCAGCAGAAGCAACAGCAACAACAACAGCCAAAATCGAGCTCAGCATTTGAATACATCAACTGCAAATGAGGCCAAGACGAGAACAAGAAGGAGGAGGTGGGAAAGTGGGATGGGGAGAGTGCGAAGGGTCGTTAATGGCTGAAACAATTGCATAATTTATCGCGGGCGTGCTTGCATCTGGGCAAATCCGTGTTTTGATTTTCTGATTCAATTATTGATTTTCATGTGCTGGTATTCATGAGCAACAGCCTCGCCAGCGTGTACACACAGAAATCGTTTAATTTAATTCGGCACTTATCATCTGAAGTTATGGGTTTTCGAAAGATTATTTAGTCCTTTGAATCCGCAAAAAATTAATTTTCTTGCCCACGATTTTCACATTTTGTTTACCTTTTCAGATATTGAGGCATTTTGCATCCAGTGGTACTAGAGATGGTCAATCATCGATGAGTTTTCTTGGTCAGGGCATCGATTTTCATTCCCTTGAAACAGGTATAATCATTTAGAAATTTTGAAAATTAAAAATAAATGTTAATATTACAATTTAATTAAACCTTGTACAATAGAAATGAGTAGTTTTATTCTTTTTTTTTATACAGCACTAGCAGAAAGTGTCAAGTGCGCTGTTGGAACATCCAATTTATTGGATGATATTTTATTAAAATGAGCTATCTAAATTTAATAATAATATATTTTTCAAAATGACTTATTCTAACGTATAATTTATAAGTATATTGTGTTTTTATTTAGGGTATTGATAGCTTCAGTGTCCGTACTTTTCTGGTGCGCAGACCCATCGAAAAAGCCCCCATCTCTATTTCCCATTTGTTGTCGTTTTTTGCTGGCATGGAAAACTTTTAATAAGCCATGAATACCGACGAACGGAACTTCCGATCCAGCTACTATGAGAAATGTCTTATTAACAGTGTCGAGGAGAAAAAGTCACTGAACAAACTACTCCAAGATGACATCCGTAACTTAAACAAATTGAAGCAATTTTGCATGAACTACACAGTGCCCAACATACACAGGAGCCATCTCTGGGCGTTGGTTATGGGAATCCTTCCCCTCCACAAAGCTTCGACCGCTTATATCCATGATCAGCGTCGGGAGGTGTACGAAGATCTTCTTCGGGCTGTCACTGTGCTGCGGTGCACCGAGCAAAAGGAAAAGGAGCTGGTCATGCACACAATGTGGCTGTTGGAATCCAATCGTCTTTGGCAAGGAAACACTAGTTGCAGTCTACAGGCTGACGACTTACATTTTATAGAGATAGTGCGAACACTTTTGCAGATTTTTACTGACGACGTCGAGACCTATTGGATAGCCAAAGGCTTCTACAAATATACGCGAGAACTTAAAAAAGAATGCCCTAAGCTTAAAGAGCAAACACAGATGCTACTAAGGCGCGAGGATCAGGCACTTTTCCTGTATGTTTCTTCGCCAAATGAAATAGTTCCCCCTAATACTCCTTTTTTATTATTACAGCCATCTTGAGCAACTGGGCCTGTTTAATGCAAATTCCACGCTGCTGGACACCTGGTACATCACCTGCTTTGCTGGCGTTATTTGTGAAACCGTTTTGGTCAAGATATGGGATAAAGTTTGCGGTGGTTCTCGAAAGATTGTAGTTTTCCTATTCATAGAACTAGTCAAGGACATCAAATCCCTTATTCTTAAGCAAAATACACTGGCAGAGGTCAAACGACTGATAGAAGCGGTAAGCAAAGTTTGTTTTTTATAAGTTTCAGCGACCAATCCAATTCTAATTTTCAGATAAAAGACCTCGACGGTGTTATCGTGAACAAGGCCATAAAATCTCTTCAAAACAATAGCAGCGAAGTCGAGTACACACACTAAGTTATAGAATAACAAATTTTATATATTGGTCATAAAAAAGAGCAACTAAATATATTTAAAGACCACGTCTTTCTTGTCGGCCACTGTTTGCAGTTCCAAAGTAACCGGGCACTGCATCCAAGAGGAGAGCAGCTCCTCCGTATATCCGATAAGGAAGTACATTTTGCGCGGGCTGATCGCCTGTCGGATGAGAGCTGCGATGCGGATAGTGTTGTGTTGCCTCTTGATAATGATTTCCGAGCTGACAAGGGCGTGCCAAGTTCCCGTTACAAATTTTCGGATGAATAAGTCCTCAATGGCAGTCTGGGACGGACGCAGAGAATCCTTGAGGGCGGCTAAAATAAAATAAAGTTTCTAGTCGAAGATGTCAAAATATCCTTAAATACTCACATGTGTTCCACGAGTTCCAGGACTTTCGGTGGCCAATGAAGTGTGGAGGATTGGCCATTTCGTAGGTGAGCGGCCTGTCGCGTTTCGTGGTTATGCGGTATCTTCCGGATTGCACGCGACAGCATACGGCACTAGTGTGAATGGCAGACTTGCTTATCTGCTGTGCATCAATCGCCACTTGGGGCACTAACTGCGGGTAAAAAAAGAATATTATAGTTTACAAAACTCTAGGGTTTTACGATTTAATTTACCTTTTTCAGGAAATTCATTATTTTGCGGCAGAAACAATTTTGCGTCTAACAGCTGATGGACGTGACGTAACGGCTGACTAGCGATGGACGAAATAAACAAATATTTTTACGATATTTTTTATTTACAGAACAAATTTTAAATTTCTTAATAAGAATTGCTTATAATATATTAAAGTTTTCTGTATATGCTTAAATTTTAATGCAAGAAAATAAATTAGCTACATTTTGGGGCACAATTTCAAATTTCCATGGGACGGGATCACCTGATCCAAAAATGAATTTAAAAAATAACAACTTAAACTTAAATGTTATAATTTACTCATTATTAAATGGTTTAGCTTTTTTAAATAGGCCCCGTCTGGACCGCTTTTAGTAAGACCTTAGGAGGATCAACAGAGATTTCTATATGCATCTGGTAACATTGGCGAAGCGCTGAGCCTGCGCCTTGCGCTTGGAAAATGGCTTAAAAAAGGACACCAAACAAAGATCACCATAGGACGAGATCATCTAAGTAACTACCTGCTAGGGGGGCCATAAAACAAGTTCCTTCTTGGAAGACGTAGGTTGTGGAAGATAAAAAGTCAGGCTTACAGAATCTTTGTTGATTTTTGAAGCCATGACGCTAAACGAAAGTGATGCTACGCGACTGGAGCTGACCAGGAATTTCCTGGAGCTGTCCCGGAATGCAGAGACCTGCACCGCCCTTCGTAGCTCCGATTGCATCCAGCTGCTAGTCCAAATCCTGCACGCAAACGATGAAGGACTAGCTACAGCAAGGAAGTATGCCAGCCAGGCGCTTCACAACATTGTGCACAGCAATCCTGAGGAGAAGGAGCGCCAACGGGAGGTTAAAATGCTGCGGCTGCTCGATCAGATCCTGGACTACTGCAATTTTCTGCGCACCCAACTACAGAGTGGCGGGGAGGCAATTGCAGATGACGAGGATCGGCACCCGCTTGCTGCGATGAAATTGCTAATGAAGGCCAGTTTCGACGATGAGCATCGGCAAACCATGTGTGAACTGGGCGCTTTAAAGGCCATTCCCAATTTGGTGCATCTCGATCATGCTGTCCACGGTCCGGCTACGGGAAGGGAACAGTGCAACGCTCTGAGGAGCTATGGCCTAATGGCCCTTACGAATCTCACATTTGGAGACGAAAATGTCCACAACAAGTCCTACCTGTGCGGTCAGCGACACTTCATGGAGGTGGTCATTGCGCAGGTGAATACAGCTCCCGATGACTTGCTTCAGGTGAGATTCATTTCCAGGAAGGGGAACTTTTAAAAGGGTTACGATTTATATGGCATTACTTTTAGGTCCTAGCTGGTGTCCTCCGGAATCTATCCTGGCGCGCCGACAAGCATATGAAGACTATCTTTAATGAGTTGGGGACAGTGACAGCGTTAGCCCGAGCGGCCATGCAAAACAAAAGCGAAAACACTCTGAAAGCTATTTTATCAGCCCTATGGAATCTCTCAGCGCACTGTAGCACCAACAAAGCCGAGTTCTGCGCAGTGGATGGGGCTTTGGCCTTTCTAGTTAGCATGCTCAGTTACGAGGGACCCAGCAAAACACTAAAGATTATTGAGAACGCTGGTGGAATTCTACGGAACGTTTCCAGCCATATTGCGGTCTGTGAAACGTATCGACAAATTTTGCGACGACACAACTGCCTAGCCATTCTTCTTCAGCAACTCAAGTCTGAAAACCTTACAGTAGTAAGCAACTCTTGCGGCACACTGTGGAACCTTTCAGCTCGCTGTCCGGAGGATCAACAGTTCCTCATTGACCATAATGCCATACCTTTGCTGCGGGCCCTAATCAGTTCCAAGAACTCTATGATTGCTGAAGGTAGCGCATCGGCTTTGAAGAATTTAGTGAACTTTAGGGCGGCCCTCGAGTTGATGCCCAGCAGTGATAGTGTTTCTTTACCTTTGGACAAAGAGTCTGGGCATGCTGGAACACTACCGCGCCGGTACAGCTCCCTTCGCCTCAGCTCCAATCCCACAGGATCTCTTAAGAAGGTTCGGCCCTCCACAGTGAGCACAAATGGATCCTTCCTTACGCGAAAGTGCGAGAGTAGGGAGTCCATTTTTTCGGGTAAATCCGATTCTACAAAATACTCAACCAAGTCAGAGGGAGCTAAAAATCCTTTTGAGATTGTCACGCCGACGGAGGAGCAACCTATCGACTACTCCATGAAATACATGGAGCATAAACCTAATAGCAGTAAGACGTTTGAGATAGATTTAGACCAACCCACTGATTTCAGTGCTAGATATATGGAAAGGCGATCTGCCCAGTCGGCTCAACCGGAGCTTAAGCCGGAGAGCAGTCAAATCGCGGCGAAAGCAATGCCAGTAACCAAATCCAGTTCGGCCACGGAACTCGGAGCAACGGTTGAATCAGTGACCAAGCAGACAGAGCCGGAAATAGGGGACCGACCCATTAACTACTGTGAAGAAGGAACACCCGGTAGCTTTAGCCGCTTTGACTCCCTAAATAGCTTGACTGAGAAGCAGGAAAAGTCTGTCCCACCCAAGACACCTACAAAGCCAGCGCCTCAGATTCCCGACTCTGCAATGGAAACCCCACTTATGTTTTCAAGGCGCAGTTCAATGGATTCGCTGGTTGGCGATGAGGAAACAATTACCTGCGAGGATAATGGTTCCGTGATCAGTGAGTACAGTAGGATGCAAAGCGGAGTCATTTCACCATCGGAACTGCCGGACTCGCCCACTCAAAGCATGCCGCAGTCCCCGAGACGAGATAGAAAGCTCCCTGTTTGCGAACAGAGTAATAACGAGACTCCTGCCCGAAAGCCAGGCAACGTCTTTGAGGACAAGCTTAATAGGTTTCATGTGGAGCACACACCTGCCGTGTTTTCCTGCGCCACCAGCCTTAGCAATCTTAGTATTCTGGACGATTCAAATGTTAACGGAAACCGACGAGAGCGCGCTAGCGATATAAATGGAAATGGAGATGCCCCTCGTAGCTATTGTACGGAGGATACTCCGGCACTGCTATCAAAAGCGCCCAGTAACAGCGATCTCTCCATTCTTTCCATACCCAATGATTTAAACGCTAATGAGGAGCAGGTACCGACAGCGGCTGAGCGTGAAGATGTCCATCGAACTCCCGGGGAAGACGTCATCTCAAAAATGCGCTGTGGGGGGAATGGTCTACCCAGCTACTTGCCGGTTTCCGATGAGATGAGCAAATACTATGTCGAGGACAGCCCGTGTACATTTTCGGTTATCTCTGGACTTTCAAACCTCACTGTGGGTTCGGCTAGGGTAGGACCAGCTTCAAAGTTGCCAGAAAGAGGATCCGAGGAAGCACCCAAGCTTCCTCCACGTCGCAGTGCCGTGCAAGTAAAAATTGAGCCAAGGCTACCGCCGAAAAGAAGTGATTCACTTAGTTCCCTTTCCATGGATTCGGACGATGACTGTAACCTATTGAGCCAGGTAAGGAAACAAGATGAGCCGTTTTATAGACTATTTAAATGCTTTTGTTCTAGGCAATAGCAGCCGGAAGCTGCCGACCACAGCCCAGTGGTGCGAGTACTAGTTCTAGTTTGGCCAACGCTAGTACCAGCACCCTAACCAAGACAAACGGCCAAAAAAAGCCACCTGAAAATGGCGAAAAGCCTAATTACAGCTCTGACGATTCACTGGACGACGAGGATGATGATGCGCGTTCTAAATCGCTTTTCGAGCAGTGCATCCTCAGTGGAATGCACAAGTCGAACGATGCCCTAGAATCGGAGAGTGAGCCACCCTCAACACAGCCGCAGGAGATGAATGCCCGTGATCGGTTTGTCAGCAACCAGGTGCGCCAAATCGAATCCATGCTGGCTGGCCGCCCTCACCCAACTGCCAGCAGTCGCCAGCATTAAGACTTATACACAGGAAGACACTCCAGTATTGGTTTGCTGACTTTTAATCTTGTCTATGCAATAATATTCTCACGGTCTCAATTTTCCTATAGTTCAGATTAAAAATTTGCACTTAAATGTAACTCTCCAACACGTGTAATATTATGTCTACCCTCTCTCACGAAAAAATTTCATACAGGAAAATTAAGGAAAGTAATAAAAGGTGATACGTATGGGAACAGTCGGTACATAAATAAACTTTGGGGATCAACTTTAGGGTCCGGGATAATCCTAACATGATGTTTCGATGGACTAGCTTAATAGGCGACGACGTTTAATAGAAGCGCTTTCGCGCATTGCGATCTTTAAAGTAGGAGATGGCGAAAATGGCTACCGCCGCAGCAACGACCACCACGAATAGAAGGATAAAGAAGATTTTTGCATTAGACATGCCCGGCTTAGGGTCATCCTTGTGCTCACGCGGTGGCTCAAAGGTCTTGGCATTGGGAATGATGTTGGTGCGACGCATAATTTCATCGTGCTGGAAAAAAAAAACTAATAAGAATCGAACAAATTTTTAAGAAAAAGTTATTAAGCTTACACTTGTGTTTGAATCAATATCGTAAAACTTAAAACTGTGAATATCATGATTATCGGACAGATCGCCTGTCGTGGCAGACATTCCAAAGTAGTAACCAGTTGGAAGTTCCACATTACTGACAACAAAGCAACTCTTCCATTCGTTTCGGTTCTCCAGATCGGTGGACACAGACAAAATATCATTCTCATAGCGAATGCTAATAAGTGTTTCGTAGTCTACATTTCGGAAACGGACTTCACAGCCAGCCAATTGGGTGTGTGTACCATCTCGATCGTGGTCGTAACTCCAGCTTCCATTGTTGACCATGGCGCTTAGATAGGGATGTTGGTGCTACAAGTAATTCATTTTAAAATGACATTAAAAAAGTGCATGTCATTATTCATAGCTTCTTACATTATGTGGCCCATTGTGATTGCTGTAGGTGTCTAGGATAATTGCCAGTCCGGAAAAGAAATCCTTGCTACCAAAAACCGGTCCCGTATGCATGCGTTCTTTGGTGTACCAGATAGCAAATCCATCGCCGAAAAGTTCAGTGCCCTTGCCGTGAACTTTAAAGCCCACATGTACTTCCCAATTCCGACCCATCACCGGCTGAAATAGGTTAACAGGTTAGCGATAAGAACCCAGTAACGCTTGATGACTTGCTTACTGTATAGTTCCAGAGGGCGCCGCTCTTGGACTGCAAGTCCGGCGTCAGTCTTATGTAGTTGCTGGTGACCATGGTGTTGCCCAGAAAGTCCCAGTGAGGAAGAATCACGCCCACACCTACAATTGTTACTCGTAAAAGGCAATAAAAATAGGACAATAATCAACGAACCTTGAAAGGGTCGCACCAGGCTGTGCTCTCGCTTCATGTACTCCACATCGTTATCACAAAGAACGCGAAAGGGTGCGACGAGAAGAACCAGCAACGCTAGGAGACTGTTTATAGCGATCTTCCCGGTCATGGTTGCATTCGATGGGCCGCCAATTGGTCTAAGCTACGTGTCGAATAAGTTTTTCAGGCGCCAAAGTCAGATGACTATTAGAAAACTAAAGGACGCCAGATTCTCACAGTTCACAAGCAGGGTAGTAATGCAAGTTTACGGGCAAATTTTTGCCTTGTGTAGATCAACCGAAAAATTTGCGGAATTTTTCTCGCCGGCCTATTAGTGGTGAACAAAGATGGATAGGGGTGAGTCATGTATTTCTGAATTCATCGATAGTTTTGGCAGGTGTTTGTTATCGAGAGGCAAAACAAAACCGTTAAACCGATAAATTTAGAAATAAAAAATTCAAATTTATGAAAATCATAGGTACATAGTTGAAACATCAATTTGAAACTTTCAGGACGTTTCGATTAATAAAAATTATAGCTAATCTGTAAATAATAAAATATTTAAGGCCGCACTAGAAGGCAAAAAATAAAGGTTTTAAAGAGGAAACATTTCCCCTTTAAACCTTTTCCCTTCTATTCTAAACAATAAGTTGAGCTTATTTATTTAGATTAAGTCGATTTAGTGCCGTAGTTCCAGAATCTAGATTAATATTCTATTGGAATATTTGCAATTAAACCTCATCCTCGTACCTCATTCCCTTATATATTAATTTTGATTATAATTTTTAATAATATAAATCATTTACTAATTGGACAGCTCTTCACAAAGCCCACGAAGACACAATTTAGTCATCATATGTGGGACAAATTGCCCGAAAAACTTTTACGGAAGTGCAGCTAATGCTATTAAAACTGATGAATGCAAATATGCATTTTGAGCCGCTTCCCTCTTTTTTTTTGGCACCTAATTCACGCGTCTAACCAGTTTCCAAATCGGTTTGGTTTGGATTACAGCAGCCCGTTTGTCATGCCAACGGCCTGCGTTGGTTGGCCGAGACGTTTTTATGGCCTATTGCACACGCACATTCGCGCCTTCACGCCTCGAGCCTCCAGCCTCTCGTATAGGCCAGGTGGAAATCGGGCGGTAAACCTGTTCTCCAAGAGTTTTCTTCCTCGGCCTGCGTTAGCTGCACTTGGGGGTTATTGTCAAGGTCGATGTCGTGAGAACGAACTACAGCCATGTATGTAAATGATGCAAATGTGACAGGAAAGCTGGAATGCATCTCAAGTGCACTACAAGTTTGTAAATCATTTCAAAGATTACAAAATATAATTGATGGCAAACAAATTATTAAAACGTGGAAGTTTAAAAAGGGGCAATCAACTTTTTCGTTCGACAAGGTATATATAAGCCAGAGGTGAGAGGTTAAATTCTGATAAGCGAGTATGCATTGTATTTCTGAAATATTGCATTTATTTTTCCGGATTAAAAAAGGACCGTTGGACTATGGCTAGTTCTGAATAGTTGCCATAATTCCAATGCTAATGCGCATTTGGGCACAATTAGCTAATTGGAAGCACCGCGACTAACGGTAAAGATGTGTCACCTGTGAAAGGCGGCGGAGATTCGCGGAGGTTGCTTCCTTAACACGCCGCTAATTGGCATATAACGTGCCTAATTATATCCGTCATTTATGAAATCATTTCACTTTTCACCTCTCAAACGGCGGCGGCAGCTGCACATGCACTTGCTTATGACCGTCCGAGCTTTAATCTGAGCAAGTATTCGCTCAGATTTTATTTTTTTAGCGTCATTTGTTCTTGTCGAATCGATTTGACTCACCTGTGCGATCGACTTCCTCATGGGTATGAGTGAAATATTGCGGTTATTTCGGGTGCGCAGTATTCGTTAGGAGTGGGGAGTGGAGGCCTGAAAGCCCAACTCCCAAACGAAAGCTGATCCCCTCCCTCGAAAGGGATGATTAATGGTATCGGAAGGTGGCAGAGTTTCCCACCAACAGGATGTGGCACCAAGCATAGTTTGAGTATCGCGTCAGGGGCTATTTATAGCGAGATAGAATCAAGTAATTAGTAGCACGCTTAAATGCTCATTTATTAGTTTTGTCTATCGGCTGTCATGTGCGGACAAGTTCAGACCCAAAACACAACCGAATTTTGTACTTTTCAATTCCTCAAAGTGGCAATAACCTGGGGCCAGGCCAAGACAGGCCAAGTCTGAGGCCGCTCTCAGCATTTTGTTCGTTTGATTGATAACTTGCTAGCCGCAAAGGCAATCCAAAGAAAGCCAAAGTACGAGCAAGGCGATTGGCTAATTGATTCAGCATAAATCAATGGCAATCTACAATTAGCGCATTAATTGCCTCGATTACAGCAATTGAAACTGAACTTGACCCTCTCGACGTGAAGACAATGCAAAAAGCAAAGAGAACAGAACAGAAGGCCAACGGAGACAATACCCTGGCGAAAAAATGGGGGATTAACCTGAATATGCTATATAGGTTGTTTCTGAAAAGTTTTCCTAGCTTTGCTTTTGTTGCAGCTTTGGCAAAATAAAATATCTAAATAATAATACAATTTATGAAATGAAATATAAGAGAAGATATTTTGGATAGAAGGTTTTAATTTTTACACACATGTTTTATATATTTTAAAACATCTAAAAGTATTTTTATCTACTACTATGTTCTATAAGAAAAAGAATAAAAGGAACAACCCCATAATCCAAACCATACCCTCATAAGCAGTAGAGATCATTATTCAATCACTTGACTTTGGCGGTTGCAGCTGGCCAAGGAACTATTGCGGCCAGCTGAGGCTTGAACTTGAACTTGCTTCCAACCTCTGTTTCCTTCCCTCCCCCCTGAGATTAACCTTTCTTAACGCCTCGGCAACTCCTAGACTGGAAGAATAAAAAACACCAACATAAAAACCCCAACACAGACACATTTCTCGCATAGCAGCTAACAAGTGTGCAAATCGTATTTAATTAAAACTAATCAAGCATGACAGGCATTCCTCATGAATTTCACATTTACTGCTTTTATTAAGGACCACACAGCAACAAACATGCATCCGTAATAATCCAAATAAATGTCAATCGTTAAATGATACACATAACCGGCACTATAAAACAAGATGCCGCCGCTGAGGTTCTAGCTGAGGCTCGGAATTCCGAAATAGCATGCTTCCGGTTGAGAATGATCATGTTATGATTATAATTATGACAGCCACCGTTTGTGATATGATTATGCATATTGGCATTCTTAATCACAGAAGCGAGTATAACGTAAATTGTCATTCAAAATCGAACCCCCGCCCGTGTGCGACACAATGGCGATTGACGAATTTCACGGTCAAGTGGAAGTGTCAGAGGCGGAAGAAATTGCCACAGCCGAGTCGGGCTAAGTTGTTGTTTTCACCTGCCATCAAGTCAAGGTGTTGCCAGCTTTCCAATTACATATGCTAGATAGTGAGATTTGCATAAGCATCAGCAGTGGCAGCGGCAGCGGCAGCAGCAGCTGATCGACCCGTTTGAGGACCCAAAACTGGTTACCGGAACCAAACATCTATCCTCTTACCCACCGACCGACCCACCGACCGGCTGAATATTGATTCGCTAGAAAGTTGAATTCAGGCTGCAATGTAAATCGATTCCCTTGCAGAGAACAAACATCACGTGGCCAGTGGCAAATGCAAAACCAAATAGCACTATAGCACGTAGGCCACTACCAACATAAAGCCCCCCAATGTAAAGAAAAACCTCAAGAAACCGACTCAAATGGCTAAAACTCACTCAAAACTTAAAGCAAACGCACCAAACAAAGCGACGGCACAGTGGGAGCAATGTATATTAAATTGGTGTTTTAGGTTTATGACTAAAATACAAGTGATTGTTTTTTTTTAAATAAATACATCTTTTATGAAAATTATAATAATTTTTTTGTAATACATGAACTTACCTAAATATTAGAATAAATATTTTAGCATGTTTATTCAAAACATGAATTCTTAAATATATTTTAATTATTATTTATATCTGTTTTTGTTTAGGAGTGGTTTAATCCAAAAATAAATTTATTTACGTTCGTCTTTTTTGTATTATTTCTTGTTTATTTGAAAGAATACAAATATTCCATAATTAAACATTTATCAAGTAGAAACCATTTTTATATTATTCCTATTAGTGTCAAAAATAAGTGTTTCTTTCTTATCGCATTTACTAGAAATCAAATCCAACGATTATACAACAATTTAAAGTGAATTCTGAATAAAACAGAGCCAAATCACTCGTTTCTTCCACTGTGCGACGGCGACGCAACGCCAACGCCGACGTCGGCGCCCGGACTGTGCTTCATATAAAACCAACTGAGCATACCTGTTGGAATTCATTAAACGTTTAACTGCATAAGCCGACGTACAGCAGAGACCCGAGAGCTCCGCATAAAAGCCCCAAACAAAAAAATATCCACCGTGTAAGCCCCAGAGTACTACATAGTATTTATTGCAGTGAGCGGTCCGTAGTTCACAGCCTTTGGATTCAGTTTTTCCTGGCTTCGCGTGCTCGTCGGCCACAAAACAAAAAAAACACATAAAAACCCATCGAAAACGCATTGCTGCATTTGTTTACGAAACTCAAAACTGAAGAATTTACCAAACAAACGAGAAATAAAAGAAATAATTCACGAAATTCCGCAAATTATAAATTCAAAGCCAAAACGTTTTCGTGTCAAGCTAATGAAAAGTGCAAGTGTTTAATTTTAATATAATTCAAATATTTGTTAACTAATTGCAGCTTCTCACACGCACGCACACACGTGAAGCTCCACCAGCCAGCAATATGAAATTCGTAAGTAGACTTTTGGAGTTTTGCATTTTCTGTTGCAAGTTCGTTGCCTAAGTCTTTCGATTCGGTTTGCCGTTCCTTGAGTTTTCGCGACAATTGTCGACACATTTGAACTAACTGCTAATGCCCTGGAATTGTTAACACGTTTAAGCCGCGTTCAGACCGCAAATGAAGTCAACTATTTCGGTTTGACAGTTTTCTAATGACTGCCGCGGGGCATTGTCTGCTCTCCAAGAATTTTTATTGGCCCGGGCTGGCACTCTAATTTATGGTCCACAAAATCGTGTGTCAGCAGGCCGTGAAGGCAAAGCCACCGCCTCAATATACATATACGTCTATATCAATGCCCATATAACTTTACGGTCCATTTCTGGTCTGGTCTGCCCTGGCATTGCATTCGAAAATTCAGTGACCATCCAAGTCCAAGGCACTGCAAATGGGACGAATAATATGCATAAATTTCGAACACGCTGTTTCTGCATAATTCGATCTTGATTAGGAGATTATGAAAGATTGGAATGTTTAGCCAGCAGTGGCTGGCCAAATTTATTTGAATGTTTGATTTTTAAATTTCTTTTAATTTCCCATAAAATCAGAGGGGCTCGTAATGTTTTTATTTCACTCTCACCCGCTGGAAACCAGTTGGTTTTTATTATCTCACATTAAGATCGAATTGAATTGTATAGTATACTTAAACGGACTTGAAAAATGTGAAGGCTTTCATATTGATTACGGACTTAGAAATCTCAAATTGGCAATTTTTAATGATTAATTTTAGACTAAGTTCAAGCACGCACAGTTAGTCATCCAAACAAAAAACCAATCATTAATTAAGCTAATTTTAATAAATGTTGGCCAATATTTTCCCAACTGATTCTGAATCATAAAACCATTTATGGGTCAAGCAAAACCTTCGCGTTACGCTTAGTGACCAAATTATACATCTCTAACCAGTTTTAATAAGAAGTCTAAGGAGTTTCCGCCCCACAATTGGCAATCAAGTCGAGTAGCCCGCAATTACATGGGAAAACGCACGCAAAATCGCAGTCGCGCGCAAAAACACAAAAATATAAAATAAAAAAACTAATCTCAAGTTCATGATGAAGGCCGAATCTCCGGAGTTCGGAGTCCGGACTCGAGACAGACAGATCAGACAAGAAAACAAGCCAAAAACGTGCTTGGGCTGTGCGTTTTGTAACTTAATTGAAAAGTGCGATACACACGCGCCAAAACGCCGAGAGCCAAGAGCCAATAACCGAAATGGTTGGCCAAAACCAAGCCAAAGCCAAGACCAGCCAGCTGACCAACTTCTCGTGTCCAATTGCGTGCCCCAAACACCGGCAAACCAGCCATCCCCCTCCGCCCATTGGGAATCCAGTCATGAATGAATCAAATATACCGATGCTGTGCGTGAAAACTGAAAAATATAAATAAAAAGAGCTGCTGAAAAGCACACTTAAAACCTATAAAAATTATAAAAAATGCAAGCGTGCATTGCATTGGAAAATGGCTTATGCAATGGCCAAGAGTTGGAGCAGGGGTGCGGGGCGCATTCGGGCACCCTGGGAAACCGCAATCAACGTCGCTCTCGATTAGGATTTCGACCATGCACACGAACAAGATTTATTAATTGCTCTCAGCCAGCCCCCTTTTGCTTTTGGGCCCCTTCTTGGCCCCCTTTATGGCCCCCTTTGTGGGTTCATCGAAAGATGTCCGCCGTCCGATGGTTGCTGCCTTTTACACGCTTTGCGTGTGGAAATTCAAATTAATTGCCATACGTACTCGTACAATTTCATGTCGTATTTTGTATTTTGTATTTGGGATTTGGGTTTTTAGATTTGGTCTTTGCCTTGTCTTGCCTTGCGTTGCGCTTGGCTTCTCTCGAATGAAGATGTCACGCCGGAAAGTGCCGATTTCTCAATGCCCATGTACGGGGACGATGACAAGTCCGTGCATAATTACTATACAGAGTTGGATTTCTTGAGTGTTGAATAGTTTTATTTACAGAAGCCTGAAGTAGAAGAAGTAGTATACCCAATTTCAATAATTATATTTCAGAGTTTTCAGAGCGCTTACCTTTTATACCTTTAGCTTTTGTAGTAATTGTATCCCCAAATCTTAAATTCGTGTGCCATTTCACGGGAGATTCATTTAAGTCAAGTCTCAAGCTTTGTCCAACACCTCGGTCTGGTAGAGAGGCAGACATTCCGAAGCCATGGCAACGATATCTGGGACTCCAGACCATGTCATTCGATATCGTCCCATCGGACGAAGCGGGCACAACAATTTTTATTATAGTTTTCCGTCGCTGGACGGCGATTAGCGTTGGAGTTGGATTTGGATTCGACGTCGGAGCACTGCGTCTTGTGTTCACCGCAGCTGTCGCAATCCAAGTCCTGTAGCTGGACTGTGTAGTCAGTCATTCAGTCAGTCACTGCGCTTGGCAAGTGCATGGCGTACACATGTCGTCCAGATCGGCTCCGAAAAATCAACTGGCCACAAGCCCACGCCGGCTAGTTGCGAAAAATATTTGTGCGAGATTTATGCATCGCATTGCTAGGATGGAGGATTGAGGGGCCGGTGGCTGCGGTGGGAGTTCATGTCGGGCTGGGGTATTCGCGGTCCATTACCATATTTATGAGGCATGTGTGCGTCTTGTGCTGTGTTTGGCATTTTGTCAGACTCTAAATGCTACAAATTTGCAGCCCCGACTTGCAGCTGGAAACCAGTTTGAACTTGAACTCATTTCGCCGGCAGGAAAAAGGCAGGAAAGATCAACGTCACTCGATTCTCACGCTGCACGAGCGCAGCGATCGCCAATTTGCACTTCCTAGCCAAATTGATGTTTAATAATTCAATTACAATCGACAATAGATTGGGCAACAGCATTGGGCCCAGAAAACTTGAAAAACAGCGGGGCAGCTGGCCACGAACTGACTCGCCAACTGACTCCATTTCCCACCTATTAAACACAATTCAAAGTAATTTGAAGCGGCAAACTAAAGTTGCTGTTGATGTTGCTGGTTGCTAGTTGCAAGTTGCTTGTTGCAAGTTGCTTGTTGCTGGCTGTTGCCGTTTCACCTACTACATCCAACACTTTGCTGTGATCCAGCTTCGGCTGCAATTGCGCTATTTGCGTTTCGCCAGTCAAAGTCGAGAGGCTCCAAAGTCGCCAGTCCGAGCGAGCAGCCAGCTTTCAGCTCCCAAGCCATGGAGCTTCCGTGTTGAAAGTCAGCCAAATTGTTGCTCAATCGAGCATTGACCCCCGATCAGAGCTCTGCCAAAAAATATCAGCAGCCGACTACAACTGCTGGGCGTTACTATCGTTAGCAAAAGATAACAATAATAACTCGTGTTCGGGATCGGGCGCGGGTTCGGGCCGAGTTCAATTGTCTCGCCCAAATCACATTCACTTTTCCATCTACGTGGCTTTTCGCATAATATTAATTACGCCCGACCGCGCCAAATGACAAATCGTTTAAAGTTTAAACATAAACAAGATTAATTAGCAGCTGCTCGCCTGCCACCTGGACCTGGACATATCCATCAGCCGTGGTTCGCTTTTCCCAGATCCTGAAACCTGAGCCCCCAAACTGAGCTCCCTCACTGAGTCATGCAAATGTTTAGATACCTTTTTGGAGCGACTGGAACTTATTCGAAAATTCAATACAATTCACTTTACTTTTCGATTACCTGCTGTTGAGCTGGTATGCCAATAAATATAATTCATTTTATACCGCACATTTGAAGCCAATCAAAAACCAGCCAAGGAACAAAAAATCGGTCGACTTTTTGGACTTTTTGAAAGTGAGAAAAAAATGAAAGAAGTCTAAGGTTTTCTATTAGCAATTTATGTAGTGATAAAATTCAAAAAACTAATCAAATATCGATCTTTGATAAACTCAAAGCAATTAAATCATTGAAAAATCGCACAGTAAGCAGAACTCTAAATGCACTTTCTCATAAATTTTAAATAATAAAAGGTCGTGCAAGACCGTCTTAGAGATCCCTATTATCCAGATTTATGAATCAATTTTAAGGCAATTTCAAATGTCATACAATCCCCTCAGAGTAAACCTATCAGCAGCATGACAGAGCTATTATACCCAAAATCCAGGGGGCTATCAGCTCTTTCGGGCTAACGAGACAATGTTGCCATGGCCAGTTGAGGCTAACGGGTGCTGGTTGTTTAGTGATTTTTTATTTAACTTTATATGCGCTGGCACGCTCACATGTTGCTGCACTTAATCATTGTTGTGGGTGGGTGGGTTTTCGCATGAGCATGGTGGTTTTTGGCCAACAGCAGCCGCCGAAGCAGCAGCCGCCGTGCGCCATGGTCTGCGCGGTGCTGTCTGTTGTGGTTCGGTGTCTAGATCAGAGTATGCTTTATATTTTATTTATACTTTTTGTCTCGGCCCAGGTTGCCCAATTACGAAATCATATCTAAGGTCATTTGTTTGGCTAATTTGCCACTGCGGTGTCTGTGGAGGTGAAGAAAACGGGGTCTGCATGCCCTGGAAGACCGCGAGCATTGTTCTCAACCCAAATGGCCAATTAAAAGCCACTAAATTAGCCAAAGCGATTACTTTCGAATCCTGCGGCATTTGCGGAATTCCAGATGCAAAAACCCGAGTCTGGCTGACGACATTGTGACGGCTACATGTGTTTACATGCCGCTGTTGCACTGGTCTCTTGACTGGCCCAGAGTGGCTAAAGCCCGCTGCCAATGTGGCACTGGCCAAGACAGATGGATCTAATTTGTTTAGCTGCGGCTCTGGCTTGTCTTAAATCCATTCACTTGGCAGCAAACTGGCCAAACAAAATTATCATTTAAAATATACTAACTTTAAATTGTAAGGCATTAATAATATGGTGTAAACCGCCTCAGATCTGCCTGCATCTCTCATTATAAAATATTGACAAATAACTCTAATTCTAGTTCTAACTAAAAGTCTTGTAAAGCAAAAATGTTGTTTCCTCAATTAAACGTCAGAACTCGTAGAGTGATTAAGAGAAGCCCGTAACTTAATCCCCAGCTTGGATCATTAGTCAATGTTTGAGTGGGCTCTAGTGACAGACCTGTAGCACTGTTCTGCCAGTCGTACGACTATTTCCCTTAATGATCACATGTTCACCGATCTTGAGAACTTTTTAGGCAGCCACCGATTCCTGCGCCGCTGTTGCCACTATTTTGATGTGGCAATAGACTCTCAGTTTCAGTCAGTCCAACAACTTCGAGTATGAATAAAAAAAAAACAGCAACGACAGCCACAACAAACACGAATTAATTAAAAGTTTTTTTATTTTTGTTTTTTTTTTTTTTTTACAAGTCTCGTTGCGAGTCTTGTTGGCAACTTTGTGACCGCCTTGTTTGCATATTTTTGATTATTTTGTTTTAGCGGCGATTTTTTGGAGCATATTCTGGCTAATAGCAATTAGCGTTATTGTTGCAGTTTTGGCCCCACAGGGCTCTACTACTACTGTATAGTAGTCCTCCGCAAAAGGCGCGGCCCATTAAACAATTAATGAAGCACAAAAGCTTTTGCAACATTTGCATTTGCTCTGGCAGGTTGCACTTAATCTTGCCACATGTGGCACACGGCTGCAATAAGCCAGATTCGATACGATTCGATTCGAATCGATTGGCCTGAAAGCCGGAGCATTAAGTCAAAATCGCCCTATGATTAAAGTCAGTCTGCCAGCAGCGTGTCGGCCCAAGACCTAACTAAGACGTTCGACAAAGAGAGGTCGGTCTACTAAAACATAAAACACTATAAAACTATAGCCGCGGTGCAGACAGCTAAGCCGATTTATGAACCAGTCGGTAAACAATTTGCACAGCATGAGTCTACTTGCCCCCGACTCCCGCGCAATCTGTATTAGCATCCGAGTCCCAGGCGATGGAAGCCGGGGAATGGGGTCAGTGGGAAAATAATCGCTGCCGTGATTTAATGCTTAACAAATTTATCACACTTCGGCGCAGTTGTGGCGGCTCAACGTGATGTGCATTAAATAAAGCGGACTAATTCTCCTTTTTGGCTTTCAAAAAGTGTTAAGACAGTGCCCCTAAAAGGAGCCAACTAGCCTGCCTTTTGGCCAAACATTTGCGTCTTAATTGAACGGCCAGTATTAGCATATATTAAGACTTTATTCCAAGTGGTTGACTTCCTGGATGGAGGCTGTAATTTACATTACAGAGTCAGTCATGTCTCTTCAATAAGTAATTAAAACTTTATAGATTTTAATCTCAGTTGAAGGTTTTATAATGGTTTTATAAATGTTTAACAGTCGTGGTTTTACGCCAGTTAGTACCCTTATTAAGAAAGTGACAAATTCAAAGTAAATTCTTTTCAAAGTTGGCCATTCGCCCAACCAGAACCAAAACAAGAGAGGCGAAATCCGAACTGTAACTCTGGCACTTTGGCTCGTGCCCAAGGCGACTGCACTTGACCGGGCCAAAAGCGAGGCATGTGGCATTCTGCGACTTGCGTTTGCGTTTTGGTATTTAATTGTCGACTTATGGCATTGGCACACATTTGGCTTTCATGGCTTAATTGCTTTGGCCGGCGTGTAACCAGTGCAATTGGCTCTGCATACTTTGTGTTGTACACATACTTATTTTAATACCCTCCCACCGCCAGGCGCCATTTAAACCATATTCTTCAATTGCAGTTAGTCACCGTTGCCGCCGCCCTCTGCCTGTTCGTGGCCTATGCCGCGGGTCAGCAATACTTTCTGGGCCAGTTTGGACCTAGCCGAGCCAGGTTCGGCTTCGATCCTCTGACCCTGGCACAGCCCTCATCCGCCACACAAGTACGGGATCCCCGACAGAACCGAGGTGAGTAAAAGTGCTGGTTATAGTGGATAACCTTGTTAAAACCCCTATTCGTAACTATCATTGCAGGACCCGTTGTGTTCCCCCCATCTCCCCCAGATGCAGTGGACGAGTCCAGCGGCGTCGTAGTGGGTGCCTCCGGATACGGATTTGTGCCGCCCCAGCAAAGTAATGCGAACCTTATTAAGCGCACTGTCTGAGATAGCTCCAAATGCATCTCATCAACTCCATCACACACCAAACACACACTCCACATAAACTACACACACACACCTAGAAGAGAAAGCTTTATTAGTGCAATATGTAGCCGTGTTTTTTTTGTGTTAATTCATTGTTATTGTTAAATAATCGTCGAGTAATCTTCAATCCAACCAATCCAATCTAATTCGCAGGAAAACGCTCTGGTTAAAGTAACTAATCTTCCCCACACACCGTAAGCCAGTAATTAACGCAAGCTTTAATCCAACAACACAAAAAAACAAAATAAAATAATAAATATATAAAACAACAGCAACAACACCAAAAACAAAAACCCAACACCAACACCAGCACACTCTTGCACCTTGCACACGAGCACCGGAAACGGAAATGCGTCCCTCTTAGCTAATTAAAAGCACAAACACACACACGTCGCTAACCACCCGCAAAAAATAACTAACTTTGCACACTAGCCTCCCTTAGCTCCCCCAGCCCCCTCATTAATTAACATTACTTAGTTTAATTAGCTTGAAAACTCAATGTTAATTTACAAATTTATTGTTTTATGATTTTTCTTATAATTTCTGCTTTTTTACCTTTTATGTTTATGTTTCAAATTGGAATTGTATTATGATTTTATAATTTTTATTTTACCTTTTACTTTATTTTATTTTATGTAACAACAAACGAAATTTAAATTATAAATAAAACGACGAATATATTATTAAAACCAAAAAGAAAACAAAACCACAACATACACTTTATTTTTCAACCAAATTCTTTTTCGACTGCGGCCTCAAAAAAAAAAACCAAGAAAACAAAAAGGAAATATTTTTGCATATTTATTTTGCATTTTCCGTTTGTCAATGCACCATTTGATTTGTTTTTTAAGTTTGTATATGGATTTGATCGCTCTGGTAGCAATTATTTTAAGCGCACATAAAACTCGCGCCTAATTAACAGCTCCGATCCGGCTTTGAAGTGCGGCGGCGCACAAATTGACGGAGATTGGGACGTCGACGCCGACGCCGACGAAGACGGAACCTGGGAAACCAACGACTGTGACCGGTTCGACCTGGGCATGCTCTGGAGCTCCCGACAGCTTCACACTTGGTGGAGCAGACCGCAGGCGAACACATGTACTTCGGACCTCGGACGAGGCAGGCTCGCCAATTGGCAAGTGAAACAAAACGATGCGTATGCAAATGAGGAGATAGGCCATTTCTGGTAATCAGGGCTCTATCTCCTACAAGGAACCATTTTTTTGTATCCACTAGAATCACAAAGTACCTTAGCTTAGGTAGGCTTAGATTTCCAGGAACCTGGAATCAGTATGAAATATCCTTCGAAATTATCGGTATGTTGCAGGAAAAATATTATGGATCTATTATGGATCTTTTTTTTTTTAAATCTTTTGAGAATGAAATCTTTATCTTCATTTTTTTAAATACGATTCTTTAAAATATTTTTTGCTCAAGTCTATATTTAATATATAGAAGAATATATGACACTTCAGCTTAGCCCATTCTTTTACTAATATTTACCAAATTTTTCATGAAAAAAATAAACCAACACAACCATTAGACAAGACAACATTTTTAAACTTTTAGGAATTTGGAATTTTTAATTTAAAATTATTTGACAAGAAATATCATATTCTTTAGTGAAATTCCTTCAACCTCTTTGTAGTTATGTTTTTTATTAACTTGTCTTTAAATCTTGACTTTCCCTACTCCAGAGGGATATAGGTGCAAGGAAGGCCATGTATCGCCATTTAGATAAAACCATTTATAGTATTATGTAGTTAGATTTTTGAAACGTGTACTAAATCCACTTGCAACTAAGATACTCTCCACGAGAGGGTATCATTAACAGCTGCTTTAACAATCTAAGCAGAAGCAGGTGCTCTGGAGCCACAATCGAGACTCCGAGCCGAAACCGCAAATGGTCCCGTGCCGGAGATCTGAGTGGAATCTGGTATAGTCTGGCGTCGCATGGAATGGATTGGAGTAGAGTAAAGTGGAGTGCAGAGTGGAGGGCAGTGGAGAGAGGGACCGGGGCAGACGAAGACCAGACGAAGTCAATGATATGCGCGACTAATGCGACTGTTGCTTTGCTTATGCCGCATGCAAAATATGTTGGCAGTTGATTTTGTTTATTTTTTTTCGTGCGGATACTTTTTGCACTTTTTGCATATCGATTTTTGTGTCGGAGGCAGAAACAGAAACAGAAATGGGGCAACTTTTTTTTCTGTATGAGCCGGAGGACTAGGACTCGGACCCAGACTCATTGTCCAAATGAATGGAGAGACATTTCACAATGAACTGGAACAAAAACCGCGACAAAACTGGGAAAGCGATCGAGCCGACGACGCTAAGTTGAGATAATTTTTACAATTTGACAATTTATGCACGATTGCTGGGCCACCGAAAGTCTGAGAGCCGCCGACAAGGACTTGGACCTGAAACTGCAACTGCAACTCGACTGGGGACCACAAAACGAACCATTGTGTAATTAATTTTGCATGGCAAAAGTTCTCTCCATCCAAAAAGCCACAAACAAAAATATGGTTACGCAGTTGGATTTGGATTTGGAATTGGCTTCCTGATGAGGACTGCCTGCGGCTAGGAGGCCAAAAGCCCGCAGGCAAATGGCAATCCATAACTGAAGCCGCAGCGTAACAAATGCTCAAGACTCCAGAGTGGCGTGGATTAATGGCAGCTCTCTCACTGTGCCCCATAGGCCCCCTAATATCCCGCCCCTAGTTCGCTTTAGTTCCAGGCATAAATTCGAGAGGTGATTTGGCAGCCATTTGGCAATTTAGAGTCATAACCACCCACCACAATTACACCAAAAATAGAAAAGTTTCTTAAACGAAAACTTCATATCGTATGATTAGTTTTCTCAGTGCATGCTGGGGAGTGGGGCAACCCAAGTGGTCACTTGGTCTAATGTGACCGACATTCTAATCAAAGTAGCCGGGGCGTTGTCAGAGACAGACGGACGAACGGACGGGCGGAGACGACGAATCGGACCCAGTGGACAATCAGAGGCAATCGGCCAACGACGACTGTGACGTCGACTCCGTGATTGTGTGACGGTGATTGTGATTGACAGAGTAAGCTTTCAGCCCCGCGCTCAACCTTCAAGCCTTCAGTTCAAGCCGCGTCAATGGGTGGCGCCCACGCTTGGAATTCACCACCACTTGGCACCACCAGCTGAAATCACATTTAATACCCCCACCAAGTGCACTTGCCCAATAATACAATATTAATCATGCCCGTGAGTGAGAAACCCAATTAAAATGCTTTTGTTTGTTCGAACAGCAGCAGCGGCTGTGGCGGCAGCGGCGGATCCCACAACGTTCTTTAGCACCACATTCCAGACCCCCGATACCGCCTATGCGACGTATAACTTCTTCAGTAGTCCGTATACTACACGATTTAGGTACTTTTGATCCGGACGGATGGAGCCAATGAAGCTGATGGAGCCGGAAAATCTAAAGTCGAGTCATGTTGTCTGTAGTCAGTTGCGGAGAGGAGATGGAAGAAGAAGAATGACCAGGGGAAACCGATCTAAGCCGGAAAACTAGGAGCAAGAGCTGGAGACTAGAAAAAAATTGCTTGTAAATAAATGTGTTAACTCTTATTAACAAATAAATAGGTAAAGTCTTTAACTTAGATGTGGTTTGGTTCAAACAAATAATTTATAAAATAAATAAATGGATCTGTGATTAAGATGTTTACTAATAATCTTCAACTTCTTGGATTTTATCTTAATAATTAACAAAAACTCAAATTTATGAAATTAATTTACAAACAAAAGACCTGAACAACGAACTTGAAAGCCTTTTCATTATACAGATCTTAATCGAAATTATAACCTTTGTACTACAAATAGCCAAAAATTACTTAGAGCAAACACTATGAAATCATAAATGAAAATTCCCAAGAGTTAGCGCCGCCGGTTGTGTTTGTTCCAAATTCGAATTGGCACACAAAAGACTTGGGAAACGAACTTGAGAGCGTGCCGGCTGATCATTTGCATGGCGGCGGCCTAATTGCATCATCCCTCCAGCCGAGGAGCTGAGAAAATTGGCAGGCAATCAGCGATAAGGATAATAAGTGGACTATTGCTCCAGCCTGGCAATTGGAGCACGCACGTCTTATTTTTTGGGCATCGTCAGCGGTCTTGGAATGCTACAAATGCGAGTGTTGCCATTGCGGGAAATCTGTGCACTGGCGGCAAAAGCAACATGACATGACAGCAGCGCCACAATTGCATGTTGCTGTTGTCGCGGCTGCTGCTGCTGCTGCTGTTTGCCGCTGCCATTGTATGCTAAATTACGTATACGCCCGGGCGGCCACAGCAAAAGACAAAGTCAGGCCGCGCGGTGTTAATTTCCACTGACACTGGCGATGTTGCGCCCAGAGTGTCCGCTGAGCGTTATATTTATTTATTTATTTATTTGTATTTGCGATTGTCAAAACTGCAGCACTGCTCCAAGCCTCCATAAAAAAATAAAACTCTAAAAAAAGGTTTACAATTCTCGTTTGGTTTCACAACAATGGGCCACGGATCATTAGCAATGGCATGATTCACAGACACACAAAAAAAATGTGGTCCATGCGCGGGAAGTGGGCGGGTATTGGCGCTGAGTTTGTCATAATTTTATTTTCGTTTCAGGAACAGCGCCGGACCCAAAGTGTTGATAACCTTGTTGACCACAAGAATTTCCAACGCGACTGCCGCTGCAATTTGCCGACGACTGCAAGTTCAATTTATGCTCCGACCCCGCAGGCAATAAATGAAAATGAAACCAGGCGGCAGTCACATACAAGCAAACATGCATGTTTCTAAGTGAATTCACGTGACAAATAAACAATCAGGCGAGGCGGAGACATTACCTGGGGGTCCCAGGAACCAGTTACCACAGACTCCCACATTCTCTTCAGTTCAGTTCCACCGTTTCCAGTGCTCCAATCCCGTGCAAAAATCACGTAGCCCAAACGTTGCCGGCTGACCTTCAGGTGATCAGGCAAATAATGGTTTTTAGTTCAATTCCGTCTTGCAATTAGCAAATTCTCTAAAGCTCCGCAAGAGCGGCGAAACAGTGGCAGCAATTAACATAATTCCAAATTTACTATCACTTTTAATTGCTCTGCATTTGTCGACTGTTGGCCTTTCCAAACCCAAACCCAAACCCAGACCCCAACCAGCGATGAGCGATTACCGCAAAAGCTATTATTTGTCACATGTTCCATGGCATTAGCGGTCGCAGGTTTCTTAAAAGTATTATAAAACTTAAGTTTATGTTCTCAAAATAAGAGTTTTGACCGTGACATGGTACGTGGACAATATTGAAAATTAAAACAAAAGTATTAATTAAATATATCTCAAAATCAATAAGAAATTAATATGATTAGAGCATAATTAAGCGATTAATTTGTAAACTACATTTTTAAGAACTAAAATGTTTAGTCAAATTGCTTCAATATAAAGTTCACTAACATGTGGCGCCAAACCATAATTTTGAATTTATCGTAAGTATGCGAGTATTTACGATATAAAGAAAAACAACCGCAAACCTTTAAAGTTTAAACAGCTGATTGACAGTATGACCGTATTACACTTCCCCGTATGTAACACTGTTAGGCGAATGTTCCAGATCCCAGCGGGTGTTTTATAAACAAAGTGATCTTTAATTTACAAAACATAACTTAACATCATGCAACAATGCTACAACAGAGGCTGTGGCCAGCTCTTCGATCCGGCGACCAATAACGATGGTAAGTAAATCGACTTCCAATTGAAAGCACATGTGTTCTCAATAAATTCCCCCTCACATCCCGCGCAGAGTCTTGCCGGCACCATCCGGGTGAGCCGTTCTTCCACGACGCCTACAAGGGATGGTCCTGCTGCAACAAAAAGTCTGTTGACTTCACCGAGTTCCTTAACATCAAAGGCTGCACTCTGGCCAAGCACTCCAACGTTAAGCCACCGGAACCGGAAAAACCCGCCAAGGACGAGTCGGACAAAGACGAGGTCATCGAGGTACGAGCTCCCACCAGGGAATCGCTTCCCAGGCCACCGATCGAAACCCCGCTTACAGTGATTCAGTCAACGGTGGCACCCGCTCTGAAAGATGCTATTGATGCTCTTAAAATCAAAGCCCCGTCTGCACCAGTAGCTGAAAAGGCCAGTGACTCTATCGAAGTGGGCACGAGCTGCAAGAACAATGGGTGCACTTACTCATTTACCGGAACTAGCATCGATTTTGGCGAGTGTACCCACCATCCGGGAGTGCCCATCTTTCACGAGGGCATGAAGTTCTGGTCGTGCTGCCAGAAACGAACCTCGGACTTTGCCCAGTTTATGGCGCAAAAGGGCTGCGTCTATGGACAGCACAAGTGGGTCAAGGACGTAAGCATAATTTTTGTTATGGAAAAAAAAACCAAACTTATTCTTGTGGCTCTTTCAGAATGAGGATAAGAGGGTTGTTCAGTGTCGGTACGATTGGCACCAGACCGCCACAAACGTTGTGGTAGCTATTTACGCCAAAAAATACCACTACGCCCAGAGTCTGGTGGAAATAAATCCTATTCGACTGCATGTCAATTTAGTCTTCCCAGAGCAAGAAAATGCCAGGTTCGACCTAGACCTGGAACTTCGCGGGGTGAGTCCTAAGTTAATCTTATAAAGCAATTAATTATCTTACGTTTCCCTTAATAGATTGTGGATGTGAAGAAGGCCAGCGCGCACATGTATGGCACCAAGGTTGAGATTACCTTGCCAAAACTGGAACCAGGCTCATGGTCGAAACTCAATTTTCCCCGTGATACCCTACCTGCGGCTAAGAAGACTCTTGCTGCAGAAAAGCCAAAAGAAGAGGAGAGCGACGAAGACTTCGATCTGGACGACATAAACCCTATCGCAAGCCATGGTCTCAAGCTGTCCGATTTGAGCTTGCAAAACCCAAACAAGTTAGACTAATAAAAGAGTTTGCATTTAATGTTATGTACAATACACGATAATGCCTTGAAGAAACAACTTTATTTAACCCAATCCAATGGAGATTCAGTCATCATCATCGTCTGCTCCAGGCACCCAATCTTCATCGTCATCATCATCATCATCCAAATCCAACTCGCCAATATCCTGAAACAGGGCCTCGTCGATTTTGACTTTCTCGATATTTTCTCCTGCCTCCAGAAGGAACTTAATGTCAGAGTCGTTGAGAGTGTTGTCGCACATGAACAGCTCACGCCCGGTGAGCTTCTTGGAGGAGTTGTTCTTTTCCCGCTTTGCTGCGATACCTGTGCTCTCCTCAAAGTCGATTTTCCACTTCATGAATGTCTCGACCGTGACACGGGTTCCCTCAAACTTCTTGCGCTCCTCCTCTTCGACTTCCTTCAGCTTCTTTACTCGTTGTTCCTCTTGTTGGTTCTTGTGCTCGTCCCAGCGCTCGTTGAGCCACTCCTGGGCGCTGCTCACCAGCGAAAAGACCATTTCCATGCCTAGGTTTTCCTCGATTGTCTGACGCAGATGCTCCAGCAGGCGTTCCTCGAAAGTGTCCTCGAAATTCTCAGGCTCCTCGATTTCCACCAGAGGAGCACCATCCGGGTAGGTTTCTGTGTATGTGAAGATCAGTTTGCAGGCTAGGCCATTATCGTTCTCCTCCGCATTGTATTCCTCTGTGGCGATGGGGATTTGGAATTTGTGGAATGGCTCCGTGGCGAGAACTACGGATGGTATTGTTTAGAAACGAATATTCAGTAATTTCGACAACTCTCACCTTCCATTTCGCCACAGTAGATGGAGTCCAAAGCTTCGACCTCATTGGTCTGGTCCTCTTTGTAGTTGCGGCTCATTTTGACAATATTAACAAATAAATAAAAATATATCAGATGCCGCCTCTTTGAGGTTACTAGGGAGGGAGGATGGCACGTTCAGACTGCATGAAAAAAAATCATCATGCAAGATGGTGATGCCACCTTTCTTAAGTATTATTACCATATCGCTAAATAAAAGTTTTATCACCACCAAGCACATGTTGCTTTGATAGGGAAAAACAAATTGCATTTAATAAATAAAATGGAAAAAATTCTGACTGCAACGCTTAAAAAAAGAGAGTCCCGAGGACTTGGATTTCGTCTCCTGATCTGCCACCTCAGCAAAAAGGACACAGAACTAGCCGATAAGACTGGAAACATTTGGTTGACGCTCACCTTTCAATCGTGCAACGCGACGGAGCTGAATTTGTATGGAGATTTGATTTTTTCAGGATTGGCGCTTCTCATAAAAAAGATACAACACGATTCCAACTTGTCCAAAACATTTACGTCCACCTACTTGGTAAAAGTATTTGACATTATCTCTCGGAAGGAAGTGTGCGATAACCAATCCTGCACACTAGCTGCTCTGAAGACTATCAAATTGTGCTTGGAGTTCTACCCCCGAACGATAAAATCTGGAAAAGTGCCCATCGAAAAATTCCTCTTGAATTCATTGGACAGCAACAACAAGGATGTTGTGTCAAAAGCTGGGGAATGCTGGCTTCTGTTGCAAAATGTTCGAGGTCCTTCTAATCAAGGCAACAACAACGATAAACTCATATGGCAGAACTACCAAACATCATTACTTAAAAATCTGAACACTGTCCTTAAAGAGAACTTTGCCCTGTCAAAGGACACTTTGGAAAGCTGTTCGTCGGGTCCGTTTCCAATCACGGTGGCAAAGGATCCCTTGGAGCGGACCTCCCAGAACTTTCGCCGATTCCTCAACCTGGTCGAGTTCCTGAAGATTGCGTTGCGAAAGCCCTTTGGAAACAAAAAGCTAATAAACACCCAGCAGATTCTGAGCTTTATAGGAAATGGGCTATCCGTGGATGGAGTCAAGAAAATAAACGCCCATATTGATAATGTTTGCTTTGGAATTTATTTGACGGAAGTGAAAATCAAGCTGCTGGAACTGCTGGAGACCCTCATAGATGTCTGCCATACGCACCTCAGGATGGACTTCCGGGTCATCTTAAATGTATTGCTGGATTCTCTTGAGAATACAAAAACTTTACTATCCACGGGAAATCGCTCACAATCCGACAAGGTGAGATCAGTTGTTTACCGAGTAATATCAAAATGGTGCGCCACTCTGCAGGAAGGAAGCCACTGTGAGATTATTTCAGAGACCCTGGTCAAGGAAATATTGGAAGATATTCGCCAAAGTCCCGACAAGCGGAAGAACCCAACTCAAGCACCAAAAAATCAGCAGAGTGGGACTATTTCTGCGCTAGAACTCCTTCAGGGGAATGAGGACAAGAAACTGCTTCTGGGTGAGGCCTTTAACTGCCTCCAAAAACTTCTATCTTCTTCTGGTCATTTGCTGAAGGTCTCTCTGCTGAAGGATGTGCACAGTTCTCTTTTGGGGATCTGTAGTCGCATGCATTCGGATCCAGTGAGGAAGCGACACCTGCCAGTCGTCTGGAATTGTCGCTTGGAAACCTACAAAGCATTCGTATTTCTACTCAAAGCACGAAACAACAACTGCCCACCACCCTCAGAGATATATCTATCCCTATTGTCGCAATCCATTGTCTTTGGAAACAACACTAAGCTTCGTCAGAGTTTCAAGGCCTTGGCCGAAGACCTAGAACCCTATCTTCATCCCCAAAAGATTAATATTAATTTCAAAAGGACTTTTGAACTCAAACATAGCATAGGTCTTGACCAAGAAAATAATTTACCAGAAAACAGCGAAACCTCCACACCCATTTTGGAACTGCTAGCTCCTCCAGAATCATCCAATGAAGAAATTCAATTGGCAAGTGAAGACACTCAAGTGGAAGAAACCTCCGAAGTAAACGAAGTTGACGCCACCCGCGATGAAGAAGAGCTTCCAGAAGATCAGGACGCTACCAGGGATTTGGAAACATCAGGAAATATTGAAAATGGAGACTCTGAAGCCCCTTCTGAAATTTTGGAAACCAAACCTAATGGAAACCTGGAGGAGGATATGGATTGCGAAAGTTACCAAGATGCTTTAGAACATTCTGAAAACATCAATTCTCCGCAAAATATAGGCAGCCCAGATAAGGAAGAACCAGTGGCCGAGACAACATCGCAGAGTCCTCAAAGGAAAGAGGAACAGACCCCCATGGACCTGGAACTGTTGGACGAAGATAGAATAATAGCTGAACTAGAGGCATCATTTGTCAATGAATTGAAATAAAATAATTTCGTCGATACAATACTACTATGCTCTTAGGTTAAAACAACAAAATATCTTAAACATCCTCGTTAAATGCCACTTCCTTGTTCTTGGTACATATTATTACGATATAATCTTGTGTCGTCCGGCAACAATCGGGTTGTAATAACAATTGTCCAAATACTAGCGCTCAGGGGCCTCCAATCTGGAAGAGAAATAAAATGAATTTATGATTTTCTTTAAAATAAAACAATATTTGGTTTTTACTTGTGAACTTTGATAAAGCTGCTCGCTTCCACCTCAGTGTCCTGAGGGGTTAGGAAACAATACTGACGGGTCTTGCACTCCATGCCTTCGCTTATCAGAATCTCGGTAATAAACTTTCGGTTTACTTCGTCCTTTAAATGAAAAACAAGTTAAAATAATGAAGGTTTTTAAAAAGGAATGACTCACTGTAAACACATCATATTCATCTAAAAAGTAGAATGGATGGTCTGAAGTGCTCCACAGTCCCTTCAGCAACGATACTGTGGTAAAGGAGCGTTCGCCCCCGGATAAACTCCTGGTGTTCGAAGTCTCGTTTCCACTTGGGGGAAACACATTTATTTGCCAGGTTTTTTGTTTGTCGTTAGTTTCAAAACTGACGTGGAACCTTCGTATAGCGAGTGCTTGCTAAAGGAAGAAACATAAGTTAATCTCGTCCAAATCCTCCAAGCCCCCAAGAACATACCTCAAATTGAAATTGTACCATTGTAAAATAATGGTGGCGCGATCTTTGGAATAGCTGCGCACGCTGGTGGTACGCCATGCGAAGCTTACTGAGAACCGAGTTTACAATTCCCAACTGCCGAACCTGAAGGCCTAGCTTGTCTCTAAGATGGCCCAGCTCGATTTCCACTTCCTCTATATTGTAGTTCAGTTGCTCCACTTGTCTGATCTTCGATTTGTAACGACTTATGTCTTCGCGTATTTGCTCCTCTGTATTCGTTGTGGCAACATACTCCCCAACTTTTTTAGCCTCTTCGGTCAACTTCTCCAGTTCGTCCGCCATGCTGCGCGTCTTATCGAGCAATTTCCTTTCCAGCTCCAAAGTCTTTTGCAGCTGTCTGCTGTTCGCCTCATAATGAAGATCAAGGCTCTGAATCTTTCCATTTATTTCCCGAGCTTCCGCCTCCAGAGTTTGAACTCTCCCATAGAACTCTTCCATGGCCTTTTGTTCATTGGATTCTGCAGTCTCGCATTGGCTCTTTTTTTCATTTATTTCGAGTAGCTTTGCCTTGAGCTCTCCAATTTCTTCGTTGCACTTTTGAATTCTTTCTCCACTATCACTTAGAGTTGTTTTCTTTTTAAAATTACAATTCATGAGTATTTTTTTCAATTTTAAAGAAACAAAAACTCACCAAACGATCATATTCCGGTAGCTCTTGGTAATCAAAGTTCTCCAACTCAATTTTCTTCTGCATCGCCATCTGATTCTTGGACTGCTGTTGACCAATTTGGGCGCTCCTCTTTGTAGCTTCAACTTGGGTGTTCTCGAGCATTGTCTTCTTTTGCACGAAATCGCTCTCCAGGGCCGCTTCCTTTTCCCGAAGGCCGCTCTGTTCCATTTGCAGCTGCCGGATGCGATCGTCGACGTTGACGTGAATGAAGCGGGCCGGATTAATGCGGGTCGAGTAGACGGCGTAGTTGGGCGACGGAATATACTCAAGGCCCAGGTTTGGAACCAGAACCTTTGTTAGGTTGGGAGGCACATTCTCTGTTTCCGACGTCAGAAACTCAGCAATCTCTTTGGATTCTGTCACGAGGATTGTCTCGATGCGATAAGTGTCGATGAGGAAGTTCATTACCACAGGATCGTCGCAGCTACAAGATACATATCATGTCTTAGAGATGTTGAACAGAACACTCAGTCATCCAACCTACCTTATTTCATCGATCAAAACCGTGGTGTTGGGCGTTGTTGGTCTCACCTTATGCCGGGATACGTTATACACCTGCTCTGTAAAGGCACTGGTGATTATATTAGGAACTATCCCGCCTGAGAACTTGTTCTGCAGCAAGGCTCGCAGGGACTGGCGGTCTCTATCCGAACCGACAATATAGGAACGTAGGCAGGAATAGAGCAGGTTCTCAATCAGGTCACGATACTTGGAGTTCGGCGCGCTTATATACTGTCCTAGAGGACCCCGTGGCATTCGGTGCATGTTGGCGCCCGAATATTGAGTGCGAAGCGCATACACCACTTGAATAGCTTGCTCGCCATAAACAGAAAGCTTGTTGGACTTGTTCCGGGAGAGCGAGTCGATTTCCCACTGCATATTTTCTGGAAGGGGGAAAGAATGTAAACAAAAATCCGAGGCTCATGAGAAAGTAACTCACGTTTCGTTTTCTGCAACTGAGCCCTCTCGTTCTTAACGGCCTCCAAGCTCTCATGGAAGGAGTTGGTTTTCCTCTTTATCTCCTGCTGCTCTTCGCGTAATCGCGCAATGATTGCCTCGCTCTCTGCCACTTGCAACTTCAGGGCCTCCATTGTCTTGGCATGTTCCTCCCGCTGCTCCTTCACCCGCGTGAAGTTGGCATGGTAGCTACCAATATGCTTCTTGCAGGCGTTGTACGTATGCTGCTCCTCCCGCAGCCTTCTCTCAGCGTTGCCGATCTGGGCTTTGATAGAAGCACTTTTTAATGCCATTTCCTGCACTGATCGCTTGGCGGCTTTGTACTTCTGGTCCTGCTCATTGTAAGCTTCCATTATCTCATTCTTTGTGACCTGTAAATCCTTGAGTTTCTGCGTAAGAACAGCCTGAGTGCTCTCCTTCTTGGATGTTTGGCTTTCAAGCTTAGCCTTTTTGTCCTCTATATGGCGTATCGATGTCTCCAAGGTATGAAGCTCTGTCTGAACGCGGGTCACCGCCAACCACGCCAACTTAGTCTGACTCTGTTCCAGATTAACCTTGACTACTTCCTTGTCCTTCAGGATGGTAAGTTTATCGGCTTCAGCTTCCACATCCTTCTCGATGAGCGTCTTATTTTTTACCATCTGTTCAAATTTATTCGTAAGGGTCTTACGCTGCTCGTGGCACTGGTTTAGACTGTCCGCACAAATATCCAATTGAGTTGCTTTCATCAGCAGTTTGTAATTCGACGCCGGCTCTAGATCTTTGAGGAACTCGCGCGCTGCTTCTTGATTCAGCACGAAGATGGGATTCTCTACATTGATGCCGAAGCAAAGAAGCACACGTCGGATCTCGGCAACTTTCTTGGAAACACTCTTGCCACGTGCGTCCAGAAGATCATAAGAAGAGGACGACTGCCGCAAGTGGCGCACCACGGTGAGATGGGGCCCGAAAAAGTCCGCCTTGAAGGGTCTCAGACCCGAATTGGACAGAGTTATGGAAATAGTGGCACTTGCCTCTCCGTTCTTAATTAGCTTCTGTATGCTGCTGGCCCGGCTCGTGGCTCGGGCGCTGCTGGTCAAGCCCAAGGCTAGGGCCGTGATGACTGCGCTCTTGCCGCTGCCATTATTACCGACCAAAAAGTTGATATTCGGACCGAATTCCACAAATAGATTCGAGTGGCACATAAAGTTCGTGAGGCGCATCGAAATAACTTTCCCACAACGATCGAAAGCATTTGGAACCGATAGCTCAGACTGTTGGAAAAAAGGAACACTTTAATGAATATAAACGATGTCTACTCAGTAATACACACCGTTAGATTAAAGCTGGTGGCACGTTGGGACATGCTTTGCCCTGAACTCCGGCTCTTCCATCCATGATCGTTTGGCGCCGAAGTTTCGAAACTATTATTTTTAGTCACCTCCGGATCAGACTCGTTTTCAGACCCAGGTACTTGCCTGCTTCGTTTTCGCCTCGGAGCCTCGCTAGGGCTATCGCTATCCGACCCCGATGAGTGCTTCCGGCGTACCCGACCACTTCTTCGACTCCGATCCATGGCGTTGTTTATCTTTCTTAAAAATGCGCGGGCGCTCCGTCAGTAGCCAATAAAAGTGAGGGCAGACACCCCATGCAAGGTAACTCCTGATTTTTTCAATTAGGCTTATTCAATCGAATATGGGATTACAAGCGTTGCAATCTTCAAGAGATAGTTAAATTCCGACGCAAATAAACAGATCTTAGAAATTCTGAAACGAACATTCGCTGAACTAGCGGAAGTGTGACCAGAGGGTTAGCGTTGAAGAGTTGCGAAAACGCGCCATTGAAGGAAATTACAGTAGAGACTGGCATATATTAAATTCTAGTGCTGAAGATTGTTATTTCAAACAAACTAATTTTTTATAAATATAAATATATTATAAATATTTTTATATAAAGGTTACAAGATTTTGTTTTAAAAAAATCCATCGCCGTTGGATATAATTTTCCAATCTTCGATAAATTGACAATTTATCGATATATTATCAAAACAAAACAGCACCTCAGCTGCACTTTTTAAGAAATTTCGAATATAAACAAAGTACCTTATGTCCAGCTCAGAAGACGATGATTGGTTCAACCAGGATGAGGAGGACCTGGTCCAGAGCCTGGAGCAGAGGGTTCAGCACCAAGAGCAGGAAGAAAATGGGGAACAGATTAAAGGTAACCCGGTAACTAAATGTGAGACATCTGACATCTGGCGAATATTTCCATTCCAGTTGGAGATTTTATGGCTATGAACCTTCTCACCAACTCCGTAATTGAGAATCCAAACCACAAAAAGGACTTTTTCTCTCGTTTCTCCATGGCTGAATTCACGAAGGGCTTGGAAATGTTGCCCATCGACATGTTTCTATATTTCTTCTCCGAGGAAAAGGATTTGTTTGTCAACCAACTGGAACCCAATGACAGCTTAAAACGATTTGCCGTATACCTAGACGTACTTAAGTCGCTCTGCCAGCTGGAGATGGTCGGGTTCGAAGAAGTTATCCTAGAGGCCTTTGTCAAGCAAACTGTTCTCCACGATAAGATTAGGCGTCTGATATTAACCTTGCTATCGAAGGGTTCTGGTAGGCACTGGGACGAGGAAACGTCACTGATCCTACAAAACATGTTTTGGTTGCTTGATAGAGCCCATAAGTTTGGACATTTCAGCCAACAGGGCGGCGATATAGTGGAACTATACCAAAAGTTAAATGATCATCTTAAATTGAAGTCATTTAAAGTAGATAATATACTTACGTCTTCATCCAGGGGCAATGTAAAAAATGATATATATCCAACTTTGAAAGCATTACTTAGTGAAGAAATTAGCACGGTTGGAGAGTCCCACAATCATACCTCTAATGATGTTTCGCAATACATAGAGGAGCATCGAGAATTGCTTCGAAAAGATTTTATTGGACCTTTGCGGGAATTGGTGCAAAGATTGCGAGAAGGTCGTGATCTCAGGGATCTGGAGCAGCAGGGACTCCTTTGGCCTAGAACGACCCTCACTTTAAACCCCGAATTCAACGAAGCCCAGAGGCACAGTTTGGTTTACCTGAATTTGCAAAAGACAGAGGCCAACGAGAATTCTTACCAAAAAGCATTCGAGAACATCAAATCGGGATCGCTGCTTTGTCTCACTAGAAGTTTAGAATTCGAAAATCTTATCCTGGCCTCAGTCGGCTACACAGTGGAGGAAAAACTGAAAAGCGGATGCGTAAGTATTTTAATTATATTACTCTAACAGAAATATTACTTTTATTTGCATTTCAGTTAAGTGTAGAGATTATTTCTCAATATAACATTGGTAACATCTACGATCAACCACTAATTATGTTCCAAACACCCGCGTTTTTCGAACCGTACTTGAGGGTCCACAATTACCTTATGACCTGCACCCCGGAGCACCTTCCCATGCGTCGGTACCTTGTGGATAAAGAAGTATAGTAATCTTAAAGTTAACTGCATTTTGTAACCACTATATATTCTTTAAATTAGTTTGACGTAAGGCCACCAGCCTATATGAAGCCGGAACTTAAGCTTACTTACAATGGAAAGACTTTTACAAGAGAGGCCCCACCACAACATATGCCTTTGAATGAAACGCAGAAAAGTGCTTTTATGGATGCCCTACGTAGAGAGTTCTGCATTATACAAGGACCTCCTGGTACGGGAAAAACACATCTCTCAGTAGAACTGGTCCGTTGCCTGATAGAGAGCTCCAGGGCAGCGCAATTAGGGCCGGTTGTAGTACTGACCTACACCAACGACTCTCTGGATAAGTTTCTGGTAAAGATGTCGGAGCACACTCAAAACATTTTGCGCTTCGGTAGCCAATCGAGAGATCCGCAATTGAAAAAATTTAATGAAGGACCAGTGCACGTTGAGCATGCATCTTCTAGACTGAAACGAATCTGGTGGCTTGTCAATTGCGAATACAAAGAGAAATTCGAGCTTCTTCAAAGCGCATACTCCAACTTCGACGGCAGTGAGGAGAGCTATGAGGCAACCCTGCTAGCCCAACAGAGAGTCCGGCAGGTGGCAGAGCGTCTGGAAACCCTGCGCGCCGTATTCAAGTACTTTCTGGCAAAGAGCAAGGACATTGTGGCCATGACTACCACGTGCGCGGCTCGATTAAACTTCTTCCTCCGGCTGCTAAAATCCAAGTGTGTGGTTTTTGAGGAAGCGGCCGAGATCCAAGAGTCGCACGTTGTAGCGTGCCTTACTCCGCACACAGAACACGTGATCCTTGTTGGGGATCACAAGCAGCTGCAGCCCTTCAACGGCAGCAACCAAGTGCAGCAAATCTCCCTCTTCGAGCGACTCATCGTGTCTGGAATGCCATTTAGCTTTTTGAACCTTCAGTACCGAATGCGTCCCTGCATTGCAGAGCTCCTTATACCCACGATATACGAAGAACTGACCAGTTCTGATTCTGTCAAGACCTACGACGACATCCGTTTGATGGAGAAGAACCTGTTCTTTCTGAATCACAAAAGACCAGAGCAGCAGTTGACGGACAAGTCCTTCATAAATCCCTATGAAGCTGATAGCTTGCTCGAATTAACGAGCTTTCTTATCGATAAGGCCAAGTACGAAAAAAGTGACATAGTGATCCTGTCGCCATACAACGCTCAGGTTGAGTGCATCAAAAAAAAGGTTTGCACTTAAGGCTGCTACGAGAGATGTTTAATATGATTCTATTTACAGGTTACCAAAAAAAAACGCAGTGTCCTGGTCTCCACTGTAGATAGTTTTCAGGGATTGGAGGCGAACATCGTGCTGCTTTCCCTCGTTCGGAGCAATTCTGACGGTCAGATAGGATTTCTGCGTCAGCCGAACCGAGTGTGCGTAGCCCTTTCCCGCGCTCGCTGGGCCCTCTATATAGTTGGAAACATGGAGACGTTACAAAAGGGAAATCGAACCCTGTGGAGCAGCATAGCTGAACGATTAGAAAAACAACAATCCCTTGGAAAAATTGCTTTTCCAATGATTTCAGAAAAAAGACTAAAAACAATGTAATTGATTCAGTTTTTCACTTTATTAATAATGATGAGGGGATTTCGGTGAATAAAGATCGCCTGCCAATGACGCCCCGATTGTTCCATCTAGAGATAATCTCGAACCCTCGACTTTCAATGAGTGCTGGACATCGAACCTGTGCTCGCTGAAACGCTTTCGTGGCTGGTGGTCGGGTTGAGGCCATTGAATACTTATATTTATTAATCTTTTACATATATATAGTTTGTATTCTGTTCCGCACGCATGTATGTACACATAGTTTATATATTTATAAGACCTTTGCGGATCTGTATATGCACAAATGGGTTTCTTTAAACATACAGAAAGTAATCCAATGATCGTCTTACCGTAAAATTATAAATAAAATGATTGTTTTCTTAATACGAACAAGTATGTGGATGCACAGTAAACAGAACATTTCTATAAGTTATTTTTTCGTTGGATTACTTTCCCCATATGAGTGTTTAGATTATCCGGTTTCACACAGTCGACCCTACCCTAACGAATCGAATACCATGTCTACAACTATTGGATGTTTTGGGCTTGTGAGTGTTTTACATTATATGCATGTTTCTGCGCAGGTTTTTGCACTAATAACTAGTTAAGGGATCCGTTTACTTTGCACAATCATTGCTACAATTTAGTTGTCAGTGGTTTGGTTTGGTTTTGGCCCGAAATGGTCTGTACATATACGTATTATTTGTATCTGGTTCGGTCAGAGTCAATTTACAAAATGGCTTAAACAGTTGCATTTCTATATAACGTGTTTTACTGTTTTCGTTTAATTTTTACAAATTTTATTTTAACTTTTCGCTTAATGAATACGCGGTTGAAGAATGATACTTTGGATAATTTTTGTCAAACAAATTGCGCTTAAACTTATGGTTCGCTATGAGGGACTTGGGGATGCTGCAAGAACTTATCTATTGATCTATGTAGGACTGTTTAAATATACGGATTTATTCGATGTGTGAAAACGTAAAGTTGATAAAATCAAAACGAGAAGCGCGGAAGAGAAGTGGCATCAATTGAATGTTGTTGATCCTCCTGATTCTGGTGATTGCGATCGGATAAATTGCGGTTGCGTCGGCCAACGCACTTTGCGATCCAGCGCACAAAGCGGCCAAGCCTTAGCAACGTCGTCATCTTATAACTTAGGGATCTTAGGGAGATGGTGTGGTTGGTGGGGTGCTTGGTACGGGGCTTGGTAGACTAAGAGGGAGCTGTGGTTCACATCAAACTTTAGGTCGTATCTAACTAAAATTGAATCTTCTTGCGAGCAGATCGCCACGTCGGTTGGGAATGGGAGGGATGTGGGCAGTGGGTGTTAGTATTTGGATCCACTCCACGCAGAAAACTACTTTTCCGCGGGCATCTGGAGGTTGTTTGATTTTCTCGGCCCCAGAGCAGCGGCTAGTAAATGGCTTCCGCTGTGACTGCTGCTGCGTCCCCTGTAGCCGCCGCCTGGGATCACTATTCCAACATTTCCACTAGCTCCTACACCTCCACACCCAGGTCCAGTGCCAGTCCCAGTCCCAGAACCACTTCCGCTGGGGATGATGGCGGTGGTGCTGTTGCTGTGGCTGGTGGTGGGTCTGCCGCGTCGATTCTATTGCTACCGTCGGTTGATCAGCCCGTTGGGGGGCGCCTGTTGGCTAGCCGTGTGCATCAGCTCCAGTTCGACCAGGAGAGGAAAATGATCGGAGGGTATGTGTGGATGGGGGCATCCCACCACCTTGTTTTCTCGCAGCCAGTCGTTCGACACCGGGCCCAGTAGTCCCAACGGCACCATTCCCGTTTTCGTATAGAAGATGTAATCGATGATCCCCTTGAAATCGAACGTGTAGTTGGTGTGCGGCATGATGTCCTCACTGTAGGCGGAGGCCAGCTTGAAGGAGTGCGTGAACTCGTTCGTGTCGTTCGACAGCAATCGCTGCAGGCACGACTTGTAGCCCATGTCCTTGAAGTCGAGATGGTCCATGGAGACGCGTCCCTTGCCGAGGAACTCCACCACTCCCGAGTCGGGGAGCGAGTTGAAGTCGCCGCACAGCAGCAGCTGCACGCTGTTCGAGTCGTTTTTGTGACCCGGCCTAAAGCTGTGGCTCGCCTCATCGATGATCGTCTTCAGCTCGTTGGAAAGCATCATCGTTTGGATGAGCTTGACGTCACAGAACTCGGGGTCCCAGTGGATGTGCGCCGTGCACACCAGCAGCGGCTGCGAGATCTGCGTCACCTCGGACATTGGCTCCCACGCGTTCTCCTTCACCTTTAGCAAAGCCGCCAGCCCGATGTTATCCTTTGGCATCACACGGTTCAGCATGTTGTCCGAACCCTCGGCATTGGCCATTGCCAGTTGGTTAAATTCAATGAGGTGTTCCTTGATCAGGGTGAACCTTTAAACGAAGAAGGATTAATATAAGTTCCTGTTGCTGGAACTTAGGTGGTCACTTACTTTGACGCCCTGAAAAATATCGCACACCCGTCCACGTACTTCCGCTCCAGCTCGGACATCGTCTTGGCTCGGGATTTCGGCGAGAAGATCCCCTCGTACCCATCGTTCTTCAGCTCCGGCAGGAAAAAGTGATAGAACTGCTCCGTTTCGATCTCTTGCAGGCTGATGATGTCCGCCGAGTAGTGCCGTATCTCGTCAATAATCGACTTTTTCCTGTACTCCCAGCAGAGCGCCCACGAGGGGCAGTACCCGTACATTTGCCGCGTCGCATACTTGTCACAGAGCACGTTGTAGCACATGACCGTGAAAATGCCTGGAATCGGATTAGAGTTTAGTTTAGTTTCCACAAGAGATTATCTCCAGGTGTGGCTAGTAAACCAGGCCAACTAGAAATACACTAATAGGAAATTCTCGCTGGCCGGGTGGAGCTCCATTAGGCTTTAATTACAACTTACAGGCTGGTCGCGTTTTGTTGGGCTTGGCCAGTGGCAGCCAGGGCCTCTGTGGCGGTGGATTGACGGTAACTGCAACAGAAGAAGAAGAAAAAGATACGCGGATGCACGTTTAGTTTGCTGTTTGCGAGTGAAAATGGCAGAGAAAAGATTATGAAATTAGCACCCGCACACAAAGTCACACAACAGGCATTCGGGCGCTATCTGAAGCTACCCCACTGACACACTGATCTGCGAACATCCACGTTCTCCCACAACCACTTACCGGCCAGTGGCCAGTGGCCAGTGACCACCACCCACTCCACTCCCTCTAAGCAGCCGATTCCCCCGGCGAACTAAAAGATTGCAACCGGTGAAAGTGACATGCACAAGCAATCAAATTGCTTCCGCCTTTGGGTTGCCCCACCACCACCACCAGCCGTCGTCAGGTGCTGTCGTGGTTTTTGCATACACTCGAAAAAATTAGATGCCAAATAATAAAGTTTGCTAGAAAAACTACTAAATGTCGAATATGAAAGACTGAAAATATTTCTCAGTACAAACCAGAGACATGTAACCACTTACTCCTCCCTCCTGTTGGGGGGGAAACCACTTACTGGGACATGGGTTTCTCCAATTGGCGACGGGGCAGCCGGGGGGGCGCTGCGAACAATATGGCATCGGCATCTGCATCGGCATCGGGGTATAGAAGCTGCGGTGATGATAGTAGTGCTGCTGGTATTGCTGCTGATGCTGTTGGTGGTGGTAGTGGTGTGGATGTTGAAGCTGCTGCTGGTGGTAATAAGGTGGGTGGTACTGCTGATGGGGGTGAGGATGATGTTGATAGATCTTCCTGGCCACCCCACCGCCATTCCTGTTTCGACCGTTGGTAGCCGTGGCTGAGCTGGAGCTTAAAACATTTTCACGCATAAAAAAGGGATGCGCCACAGCTCGATTTCGGTTAGTACCCTCCTCCACACACCACCGATAATATGAGGGGGGACCGTTATGCCCCAGTGTGGATCTTGGTCGCACTCTCTCTCACTCTCTTCTCAGGTAGCTCTATTGCTCTTGCCAATCCCTGGCTATCTCTTTCAGTTGTGCCCACTCTGGGTTCTCTTCGCTCTTGGGGCTTTTGCGGATTTGTTTTGTTTTGTTTTGTTGTTTCGCAGACTTGTAGTGGATTGTTTTTGCATTTCTTTTCTCCCTCTGGTAATTTTGTGGAAACGGCTGAGGCTGCGGCTGGGGCAGCGGCAGCGGTGGCGACTGAGGCTGAGACTGGCTTCGTAGTCGTCGTCGTCGTTGACTAAAAACTTTCACTTTTTAATAAATTTTGTGATTTTTTTCATAATTTGGTTGTTGTTGCTTGTCTGCGCCTTGTTTTGTTTTTGGTCTTTAGGGTAATTTGATTTGGCTTTTTTTTTATTTTGTGTTTTTGCTGACAGCCTTTAATGACTACATTAACACAGCTTTGATTGCATTTTAATTGTACAATTCGTCGTTTTTGGGAACCATTCGCTGTACTATACCTTAATTATGCAAAATGGTTATTTAATTGAATCGCAATCACAATCGCAATAGCAATCGGGATCGGAATCGGAATCGCAATCGCAGCCAACAACAAGGCGGCGCAGCCAACAAAATCGCACAAGACGCTAAATTAGTCACCGAAATATTTACAAAACGAGAAAAGGATGAAAAAGAGCAACGTAACTCTGTTTGTCTCAATGTGTCTATGAGTGATCGTTGTGTACGAAGCGTAAGTAATAACTAAAGTGGGAAATTACAAAACAGACGACAGACCGACCGACGAAAGACTTCGACAACAAACTCAATGCCAACTATTGTGGGCAAACAGGCAGGGTTTGTCATCATTAGTTCGCCTTCTTTAGTGGGTTAAAGGTTTAGATGCCTTTTCATTGTTTCTATTTTCGGTGAGTGGGGTTAATTATGAAACTTTTACCCAACGCGTGCGCCCACGCAGTCCCTCGAAACCCCCATACCGTCGAGGGTAAATAATTTCACCGAATTTATGAGTGATTACCCCACGGACAGGTGTAACAAAAGCCAAACATCGCACACACTTTTGGATAACAAAGCGATCAACGAAATTTTAAAACAAATTTGTTCAACCAGCGAAGCGTGCTACCTATATTTTGGGAGGCAAGGGGGGAGTATTGAGAGGGTTAGTAAATGGAAGTTCACGGTTTGGAGATGGTTTGGAGATGGAAGTGTCAGTGGAAAGTTTAACTAACAGATGAATGTGTATTTTCGAAAATACATTCAAATATTACCAATCCATCTTGCTGTTCTCAGTTCTTCGGGCTGTTTTTTAAGGGTTAAGTTGGGCAGTTGGGCATTTTTAATAAATAACTAATAAGTCTAAAAATTTTTAAAAGTTTCATAAAGGAAATATTTTATTCAATCATTTAATAATATACATTTCTGCAAATAACCAAGTTTTATTTGAAAATTAAGACGTTAAATTAAGAAGTTAATTTTTTTTTAGAAAATTCGTCGTTTATTACCAACGTTTATCTATTCTTTCAAAATAATCAATCAAATATTTTGAATTTAAATATTCCACGCCAAAAAACGAGATTACGGCAAAGAACGTTTTTTAAAAAACGATTACAAACGTAGTATTAGTAAAAAAAATTTGTACATGAAGGACTTGCTATTTTCTTTTTATAAGTATATGTTACTTTAGTAAATAATAATTGTCCGACAATATGCTATTCTCTTTTTAAAAGTATCTTCTACTTAATTAAATAATTTTAATTTGAAATTTTAGGTTCTCTTTGTACAAAAATTGTAAAAATTCTGTTTCTTTTTATTGCACAACTGCGTATAATTCTTTAAGTTTTTGTAATATAAGATCCTCCCACTGGTAAGATCTCCTTTAATGGTAAGATGTAGGTGACCCCTTTAAGCCTCCTCCTAATCCTCCACACTCTATCGCAATCAGTCATAAATTTCCACCGTCACACAATCAAGATTATTTACTGCCTAATGGATGCATATCAATTATGTTTACTCTCTCCTGACACGGTGAGCTGAGAGTTGGCATTCGATGGTTCAATATTCGCCCCGCAGCCTGATGTCACGCCATGTCGTGCCTTACCTCCCTCCCCAACCCACCCCTCTTGCTATCCCCACCCACCTTTCCCCTAATTTTTTTTTGTTTTTTATTTTTTTCGATGCTCGGGCGCCACTAGAAAGCCCTTTCTATCCAAAAGTTTTCATGGTCGTTGCTGGTTGCATTTGAAAACAATAAAAAGAAGAAAAAACAAAAGAAACACAATAGCAAAAAAAATAAAAACTGAAAAAATCCAAGAGGTAAAGACAACAAACAAAAGTTCGAAAGGCAAAAACCCAAGTGAGCGTATCGAAAAAGAAAGTGAAATTCAAATTGAAATTTGGTGCGATTAAAAACGGCAAGAGGCCGATGCAGAGCCTCTTGTGTGTTTATCCGTTTCTGGGAATACACACATACTCTTATATATGTACATATATGTATCTATATATGTTGGCCAACAATTTCGTATGCACAACATGCCAGCCAGTGCTGGCTGGAGTGGAGGAGCTCTATAGGAGCTCTATAACTGGTGGTGAGACCTGCTTGCTCTGAATAGAAATCAAAAGTCAACTCGCCACTTGCCACACTTTGAGAGCTGCAATTAGATAACTTGTTTCTGGTGCGCCAGTTTTTTCCAATCTCAGCAGCAGCAACACCAACAATTGACTGCCAATGTTCAATGGCGTTCAGCAACACCAAGTTGCAAGTTGCAGGTTGCCGTAGATACGATGCCTCCACTTAAGACAATGTGGCATTTAAATCATAATGAAATAAAAGCCAAGACTCAATACAGGCTCTAAACAGCATTACAGTTCAAAATAATAGTATTTCTGAGCAATTTTAAGCAAACTTTTGCTACTTTTTTCGACACACACCTGTGTGTGTTCTTTAGGAGCCTTTGTCTGCGTGTGGGAAACCAGTTGGACGGCATTTGGCAATGCACTTCTTGCAGTCGCTTCACAGATCACTGCCGATCGTGAGCACCATATTCAAAAGACTTCAATTGTGCTGCGTCACATGAAAAATCAATTGAAAATGTGCGCGCACAGTGATTATGCTGTGGATGAAGCCGATGCCAGAGACACCACCAGCCCCCAGATGCAACACCATCCAAGTTGCAGACTGGCGTGGGCTTTCTTTCCAGTACACAGAGGAAAAACATTATAGCCAACAGAAGATACTCTGTTTTATTTTAAGAATTCGAAATATTTTTCTTGAAATTAAATTCAAATGCAAGCATTTCGATCTTCGTAGGAGGCTGTGGCAGGCAACTCACGCGATCTGCCAACAATGCCGCATGCTGCTTATTTTTCTTTCGCTGATCCACTTTTAAATCTTTGCGCGCACTCGCAGTCGCATTTTCAGTCGGCGGGGTACTTTCTCTCTCCCGCAGTTGGAAAGCGGCGACGAGGCAACTACAGCCTACTGCCTACTGCCTGCCGCCTGCTGACATTGACACAGCCTGTAAGGGGCCATCCAGGCAGTGGCCAAAGAGCCAGGCTTAAAGAAACGAAACCCTCGATAATCATACAAAGTTATGGTTTCTATAATATCTAGATATATATAAAATATATTCCTAAAGTTAGAGGTGTTTAATATGGAGTGAAATCTACTTGGAAGATCCATCATATTTGGAAATATCTTTAAAATTCATGTATATTTTTAATCCCAAGTTTCTCTTTATAAAAACAACGTCTTATCATCTAAAAACTAAACTCTTTAGGGTCTACATATATCTTTAAGCTTGTAGCAGGAAGTATTTGATTTATTCCCAGTGCAATCGCTTTCGGCCAGACCCATTCCCTGGCCATAAAACTTTCTAACCATTTGCACTTCCTTTTACGCAACAACAACCTTGATAAGCCAAAAAAATAAAAAACGAGAAGAGATACGAAAAATGAAACGAAAACGAAACGAAAACAGGCTGTAAGCTCACTTCCGCATTTAAAACAATAATAAAGGCGAGACGAGACGATAACATTTCCGATTTCTGTTTCTGTTGCATATTTATAAGAAATATGGGCCAATTATGCGAATTACTCCACAAGAGACCAACAAAAAGCTCAACGAGGCAAGAAACGAAAATAAAAACGGAAAAGGCTTTGCCATGACAAAGCACAAAATAATATTAAAAGCCGACCAACAAAAAAAAAATGAAGAAAGAAAAAAAGTTCACATTTCGTAACCGAAATAACCGTTAACATTCACAAAAGCCAACAGTGGAAGTGGGCCGCGCAGAGCACGAGGGAGGTGGAGTAAGCGGGGAGGTGAAGAAGAAAGGGCGGGTTCCGGCACCGGCCCCAATCAACAGCTGTTTTTTGTTGTTGCCCGGCCACACTATTATAATTTTTGGCACTAATATCATCATCATTTCTCTCCCAATTGCAGTTATAAATACCGGTTTCGCTATATAAATAAACCATTTCAGTGCTTTGTGGCCGTTTTGTCATCCTAAACGAGGCCCAAACGAAGGGAAAGCCGGGTATATTGGCCGAAAAGGGTGGCCATAAAGGGTAAGCCAAAGAATGGTGATATTTTTAAAGGCTTTTAATCTATAACCCTTACTATAATAGTATACAGGGTATTTATTAAGGCGAGGACCTTCGCCCCTTAAACGAGGGGGCACTTCCTCTTCCCACACTTTGATCCTGTATGCTCCACTACTATGGGTATATCAGCTATCTTTTGTGGGAATCGATGACGAAGCGCGATGCGTTTAAAATGCATTACAAAGCACAATGTTGTCATAAAAATTAAATTAAATAAAAGCCGAAAACAAGCAAACGTATGCGACAAGAGGCAAAAAAAAAGATCAACCGACTTAAGCCAATTAAACGATTAGGTAACAGTTACAACAATAATAGCATCAGTCGTAGCATCAGCATCTCGTATGCAGCATCGTCATCGGCCAGAAAACAGAAAAACACAAAAACAACATAGCCACAGCAACAGTCAGGGCAATAACAATAAAGCTCAGACGAGTCGAGTTATAAACCTACATAGAGACACAAAATTTGTACACACAACGGTGGGCCGGTGGGCCAGGGCTGGTGGCAAACGGAAAAAAGCCAGAAACAGAAAAAATTAATTCATGTTGTGCTCATTTCGTGAGCGGCCACAAAGGAAACAAAAAGCCGAAGAATGAGTTACAAGAAGCACGTAAAGTTGGCTCTTACAGCCGAAGCTTGTAATGCCCTTCAAGAAGTTGGTGGAAGTCTAAGAGGTCTAACGATATGGATAGGTATCTTTTAAGTGGGAATACTTTAATATCTAGATATATATAGGTTTCTTATGCATAGATCCATTAGATCCATATAGATCCAATACTTTGCTAGAATTGGTATAATACTTTGGTAGAATTGAAAGACAAAATTTAAGGGAGAATCGTCATAGCTGCAGAATTTTGTTTAGATTACTTCAATAGATTATATAAGAGAGTTCAAAGAATTTGAATAGACAACTTGTAGATAGGAATATCATTTAGAATTTTTTATGAAGAATTGCTAGATTTCTCTAATAAAATTGGTAGAAAATATGTTAGAATTGGTGGAAAAAATTTAAAAAGAAGTCTAGATAACTTGAATTTAACATAAAAGGTCCTAGAATTGGATAGAAAACTTTATTATAAGAATTTGTTTAGAATTTGTTGTAAGCAGATGCTAGAATTCTTTAATAGAACTAATAGAAAACATTTATGGAGAGTCCCTATAGATCCAATAATTTGTAAGATAACTTAGATATGACTTTTAGATATGAATATTTTTTTGGGATTTGTTAATTCTTCTTCTTTCTTTGAAGTAGAATTCTTTGGTAAAATTCTTTAAATAAATTAAACTGAAAATCTCTCTGTATCCTGTAATTTGCATAGATAGCTTTAAGATACAAATACTATTTAAACTTTGCGACAAAGAAACCCTTACAGGTAAATTTTAAAAAGAAACTTCTTAACATGAAGTATATCTTTTATTTTATAATTCATATCCTATCTAATGCTGGCTGTAAACAGTAAGTGGTGAAAATATTGGAGTACCCTTTGTGAGGGTATAATCGGTTATAAAAACAGCAGCAACAAATGAAGCACAAGCCGTTCACAAACGGCAGAAAGAGTTAAGACTTAACAGCGAAATGGCTGGCTTCTTCGGCCCTTCGAAGAGCTCTCTGTCCACTTGATTTATGGAGTCCAAGAGGCGGTGATGCATCTTCTTACCATCTTTCCGATGAAGTTTACGTCACAGGCCATGTTAGAGCCCTCCGCCCCCTGTCCGGCCATGATTTCGTCATTCGAGACTGCAGCAAAGTATGGCCGGAGATCGCGGCTAATCTGGTAAACGGCAACTAGTAATGACAATGAGTTGGATGATGGACCACCTTTTTGTTCTAACTTGTGACCTAACCAACCTCGATAGGCACCAACCTATAGGGAATACAAAAAGAACTACAACCCAATTAGCTTGGGTTAGATAATATGGCTTACATTCTGTAATCTGGTTTTTGTTCGATTATGGTGACCTACTGGGGAGTACTGGGCTTACAAGAATCCCATTTGCAAAATCAGTTTATGGAAAAGTATAAAAAGTTAGCTCTTAGATATTTTGTTTTGAGGTTTTGCGGTTCGTAACCCAGGGCATCTTATTGTAAAAGATTATCATAAAAGTTTATCCATCAGGTACAAATGTGGAGCAATGAATTAGTTAGTTCTTTGGAAGCGTGCATCTAGAGATACAATCCAATCGACACATTGCCCAACGTGCACACACGAATTTTAGACAAACAAATTATTCAAAAAGTGAAGCCCTTCATCTTTCTTGGAGTGGAGTGGAGTGGAGCATGGTGTAGTACACGGTTAATGTGCCAGACAAGTAGCAACCGGCAATTGTCTGTGAAAATCTAAAACGAAGTCAACACGAAAATCAACAACATCGCCATCCAAAAAAAAAAAAAGAAAAATATCCAACAAGAAACAAGAAAACCCGACAACTTTAAGACGACCCACAGAACGAGCAGACGAACGAGCATTAAAAGTGGAAAATAAGTGTAATAATGACATTTGGGGCCGTTAGGAGTTGGATTCTTAACTGTTTGACATTTTGCGTAACCTTTTTCGTAGACATTTGGCCTTTATTCGGATTAAGTACATGTTTTTTTTACGAGTCTCGTCTGGCCAAGAGGAAGTTGCGATGGGGGAGCAACGATGATGAGCTGCTGGAGCTACTGGCTGGCTGGATGGTAGTGTTGGAGTGACCCACTGAACTGGCCAGGCTAATTGAAAAATGAAACTTTCAATTTCATGGCGAAATGCTAATTTCTAGCCAAAGAAAAGTCAACTGGAAAAACAGCAGAGAAGAGTAAACGAAGAGGAAAAATGGCAAGACTAAATAAAAAATCGCAGAACTAAAAAAAAAAGAAGAAATAAAGTGAAGAAATATTTTTAAAGCATATATGTAGATACTCTTTTCTGACTTTAAATTAAATATATCTAAATGATATCTCAGTAAATGAAATAAGAAATATATAAAATTTATTACAATAAACCTTTAAATTTCCTAAAAGCGGGTATTTTTCCTTATATTTAATTTCTTAAAATCATTTACTTAAATTCTCCCTAAAAGCTGCTATTTTTCTTAAATTAAAATTCACTTAATTTCCAAAGTACCCCCAGTGAGAGAAGGTGAGGAAAAACAATTAAATTTCAGACGCCAGAAGGAAAAGAGGAAAACTAGCAGGTTGATGGTAGAGACACTGGAAGAGATGGCCCGCTTCGTTGGCCAGCGGCTATGATGGCCAGAACAACACGACGCATTTATTGACGTAGCCAAAACACATTAGCCACCGCTGGCCATAGTTTTTATTGTTGTTGTTGCTGGCTGGCTCTTAGCCGGTGGTGCTGGCCGATGGCTGATGGCGCAAACAGTGTTGCAAATGACCCAATTATCCACTGACCCACTCAAAGCTCGGCTCGACGCTGTCCGGGTCCGGAGACCTCCAGAGTTGGAGTTGTGAAATAAAGAAGAGCGACCGAAATCGAGCCCTGATGGAGTCCAAGAAGGGGCGTCTTTAGAAGCTGACCTAACAAGCGGCAAAAGAACCACAAATGAGACCTTAAAATGGAGACATTAATTAGCCTAATGACAGGCACAAAATGCCCAGAAATTAATTTGCCAGTTACGGTTATGAGAGCGGTTAATATTTTCGCAAAAAAAACTTAGAAGGCCAGGCCTTCGCCCAGGTGAAAGGTGGCCAGTAAATCATCTTCCCCGACGAGAGACAGAGTTAGAGGTTCCCACTCGGCTTTCGGTAATTGAAATCTGTCCAGTGTCCCAGCAACTGACTGACTCTGACTCTTTCGCTGGCCAATGTTTGGAAAGTTCATTTTCGAGAGTGCAGTTGTAGGCCTACGAAACGCAGCAGTTCTGTTTGTTTTTCCGGCTTCGAGCCTCAAACGTGCCTCATTAGAAGATGGAGTTTACTTTTGAGTTTTTCGGATCTCCAATCGGAGGCTTTTTCAACACCTCTGTGGCTCTGTACCATTTTCGGGGCTATCAAAACAGCAATCAAGTTCTTTTTGTTTGACATTTTTGTTTACACTTTTTATTGAGTTCTCGTTCGGGCTTAATCAAAATAAATAAGTTGGCCATATTGTGGATGGTTTACAAAAGTAGTATGTTGGATGGTAGTTGGTGTATTGATGAGGATGTGAGTTAGATCGAGTGTAGATCGGGGGGTGTAGTATATCTATATATTATTGTTATTTGTGCAAAAACGATGCTTAAAAACGAACAAAGACTACAATACAAGAGAGCACAATGCCATGCAATACAAACTAGTGAAAATATTAATTAAATAAATTAGCTTTGAGTTGTAATTTCTATCTGGGGAATGGTAACACAGGCGCCGTCTGTCTCTTTCTGCCCGGAACCTGTCAATGGAAAATCTGTGACATTTTCCACCCAACCCGCTGATGCTGATGCTAAGACTCCAAGCTAACTCGATTGCAGCCAAGAGAAGCCGAGCCGATCCGGAGTGGAGTGGAAAACTTCAAGCAATTTCTAAGCGGGCGCGCGCTTCGTTCGTTCGTGAGTTTCTTTTAATTAAAAAAAAGGCGAAAACTTTTACTCGCCAACTATAGCAGCCAGTAAGCAGGTAACTAGGGCTGCTCTCGATTTTCAGATTTAGATTTTATGCTCGGCGATCTCAGTTGGAATTAATTGTGCGCTAGATGTTCTTTCTGTTTCGGCTGTTTTCGGTGCCAATTCAGCCATAAATGAATCTTAATTCCGAGATACAGCATGCCATGATAAGAAATATCCCACAACCCCATTGGAAATTCAACTCTCACTTGAAGTTTTCTTTTCGGTTCGACCTCAAAGGATGAATCACTAAAATATGTATGTACTTTCGACTTTTAAAAACCGACGGAGATCCTTTCTACGAGTTCCTACGAAACCTGACCCCAAAACTAAGCATAACCTATAACCTAACCAGACCTATCCACTATAAAAGTTCACGTTGTAGCGCTGCGATTACAAAACTATCTAAAAACCAAACCAAAAGATCCAACAATACCTACGAGATACACAACTACATTTAGGAACGTGGCTTAAACTCGAAACATAAGATCCCAGATCACGGGGTGTACGATTTTGGACCTACGGGGTTGGTAACGTTAATGCACAAATAACAACAGCGTTTAAAGTATAAAGAAATGGATGTATGGATGTATGGGTGTTTGGGTGCTTGGGTGAATCATTGTACGGAGTTTTGGGTTCACATGGTAGCGCTGCTCCACACGATTTCTACAGCTACAGCTACAGTTTCTTCTTCTTTTTGCGCCACAAAATCTGCATAAGAGCTGACACCCGCCCCCCTCTCCCGCCTCTAGCCACCGCCACCCGCAGCTCTTTTGGACTCTGTGGTCTTGGCAAAAAGAAAAAGAAAAGAAAAAGAGTCTTAAAAAATACAGAAATACAAAACGCCGCCACAGTGAAAGTGAAAGTTGAAGTGGAAGTCGCAAGTTGGATTCGGATTCGGGTTCGGGTTCGGATTCAAGCTTCATGTGTGTATGTGGATGTGGATGGATGGTATGTACAAGGTTTCCAGCTGCCAGTCCCGGTCGGTCTTCACAAGTTTCCATTTAGCTTTGGGATTGCATCCATAAGGCCTGACGACGTGATGATGATCGCCTCACATGTGTCTGGGACGGATTAATGGGTTTTCTTCTATCTTTCACCTCAGTGTCTCTTTCTTTTATCTTTCTTTTGGGAGTTATGCAACTTGGGCTTGGAAGAAATGCCCAAATGGGATGTGGGGAGATTTGAATTTTCCAATCCGAGTCCGCCCACGCAGCGGATATCTTGCGTCTCACGTTTCCAATTATCTCTCCGTCGCCAAAAAACAAGAAACGTCATTTTCTGGTTTGGGATTTCGGTTTTCATCTTTCGTCTCCCATGGATTTGATTAGTTTTCCATTGTCGTCGTCGTCGTCACGAGATGGTGGAAAACGCTGGCTTTAGCTTACCCACCGAGCCCAGTATCAGCCTGGTGGGTGTGGCCCGGCTGTCTGGCCCCAGTTTGGCAGCTGCCACTTGGCTGTCATCGTGGCTGCCACCTCCGCTCGGATGCCTGCCGCCGCCGCCGCACCACACCAAGCCCAAGCTATTGCTATTGTTGTTGCAATCTACCAAGAGATTCAAGGCTGTGGGCGTCGCATCCGTCAGATTCAAATGCTCAAAGTTAAAGACGAGGCCCGACTCGCAGCCGTGGCTCCCAGCGCTATCCAAGCCACTGTCGCTGGCTGATCCCGATCCCGGTCCGAGGCCCGATACTAATCCGGCATGATCCGAGGCATTGCAGGTCTCGATCAGCTTGCGCGATATCTCATTGAGGCTCTCGTCCAGGAGAGTCTCCGCCTGGGCGGAAATCGTCGAGGAGGAGGTGTTGCCCACTCCGCCTTTGAAACAGTTCCCGAACAGATCGTTCACTATGTTGATCCCACTCAGGATGTCCCCGTAGCCGGAGTCGTCGCTCAGGCACTGCGAGGGCGTGGTCACCACGCTCGGATGACTTCGCTGGGACCCGATCACGCCCACTATGTCCGCCCGACTACTGTCTCCGGTAATGGGGGCGAACTCCTCGGCCGTCTCCTCCAGCGCTGCCTTGGTGGTTGGGTTGGGCCGGCTCTGGCTGCAAATGGAGCTATCGCAGGAGCTGTCCGAGTGAGTGGACGAAGTGGAGGACGAGGACTCCCGGCTGCCGCCACCCTGCTCGCTCGACGAGGCGTCCGAGAGGGACCGACGCAGTGGGTAGTCCCACAGAGAGCGCAGCGGATCGCAGTCCCGGCAAAAGCAGACACCATGGGTGTGGTCGTGCTGCAGTATCCCAGGTGGTAGGTGGTACGCGACACCAGCGGGATAGCCCTCCCCATGGCTGTTCATTTTTGGCTGCATCTCGGGCTCCAGCTTGAGGAGCACTCCGTTGCCCGGCTTCCGGTCCTTCTTGCGCCGCTTCCTCGGCTTAATGATCCTGGGCAGGCAGGTCTCCGAGGGAGAATTGGTCTGGTCCTGGGTTGATGCATTCATGATGGGTTTCTCCTGGGTGGTAAGCACGGGCGGTGCAGAGTTCTGGTACCGGAGGGTCCGGGATTTGTCGGCCAGCTTGAAGCCCTGGCTGTTCATCGGATGGTAGGCACTCCAGTTGGGCGGCATCGGGTGGTGGTTGTGTGGATGGGCCGACGGCTGGAACTGTGGCTGGAGATGCTGCTTGCCGTTCTGCTGAAGCAGCGGCATCCCCTGCGCGTGCACCGCCAGTTGCGACATGGAAGCCCCGCCAGGCGGCCAGGACGGTGCGGACTTTGGAGTGGACTTCCGCAACAGTCGCTGCCGCTGGGCCGGCGACAGGTGACTGGAAGCATTCGAGATGAGCGGAATCCCGGCGCACTCGTTGATCCGCTGCTGATTGACGACCCCGTAGCCACTGGGCTGGGGTGGAGGGCCGGTCGCCGGGGAGGTGGTCCAGTTGGGAGGAGGCGCTGCATGATGCAGTCGTTGCAAGTTGTATCCGGAGGATTGCGGCGGTGGTGGGGCTGGTGAGCCTGGCCAGTGGCCTAGCTGCTGCTGCTGATGTGGTGGGTATCTCAGGGGGCCATAGGGTGGTGCAGGTGGTGCAGTTTCGGGCGCCCGGTAGACGGCCACATGCGATCTCATCTCAACTCTCGGTGGATCTCAGTCCTAGCCGATTGCACATGCTTCGTTTTCGCCGATTCTCTGATTTCGGATTAAGCCACTCAATGGTGCATTTCGATTGCCAAACGAACTCGAGCAGCGCTGCGAAATGAAAACGAAACGAGCCACCGAATCTGGGACACGGCGCGAGCGCAATTACGAAACACTGGGCGCCTGCGCGAACGGAATCGAATCTAAGCGAGGCGAGCCGCGAACGGGTTTCCACTGGATATCGAAGTGTGGAGCGAGCAAGTGGAGCAAGTGTGTCCACTGAGGTCTGAAGGCAGACTGAAGTCAGCTGCTCCAACGATCGCCGATCGGGCCGGCTAACAGTAAAAGCCGTTATGCGAGATTTTCCACTCTCTCTCGCGCTCTCTTTTTTTTCTGAGCGGGTCTTGCGTTCCACTTGCGATCCACAAGCAAAGCCAAAGCCGGCTTTTAAGCTCCCACCCCTACCCCGCCATCTATCTTTCGCTCTCTTCGGGCCAACGGCCAGAGAGCGGCATGCTTTTGCATGTCGAGGTCGTGCAGTTCTTGTAATTGTTGCATTCAATTATTTATTTTTAATTGATGCCTGTGCATTATGTTTTCGGCATTAGTGTCTAGCCGTGAGTTTGAACTTTAATTACACGAGCTTACAGAAACTTGTTTGGAAGTGGGGTTCGAAGGGAAAATCCATAAAAGGGTTAACCTTAATTTCTGTATATTTCATAACTTTTACTTTTCTTAAATATACATTTAAATATTAATTTAAACCAACCCAATTGCATAGCTAAGATACCCTTCCAGCTACAGTCCAAAACTTTCTCTTTTCGGAAGCCTTTTTTGCGCTCTTGCTCACGAGCTTTCCTTTTTTCCCCCCACACACAGGCATACACACACACACACACATTGGCGGCTGGTTACGCACCAAGTTCACACACACCAGCACACCCGAAGGAAAAGTAATGATAACAGGGGGCACTCACATGACAAGTTGTCCAGCATGTAGGTGAGCAGTTTCTGCGTGCCGTTCGGCTCGTTGTAGATGTTCATGAACTCCTTTTGCAGCGGATTGCCCATGAGTCCCAGTATGACGAGGTGGAACAGCTTGCCGATCTCGTATGGCAGCACTCGCAGAAAGTTGTTGTTCAGCAGCAGTTCCCTAAAAGGAGAAGACTCGGTGAGTGAGTGAAATGTGTGGATCAGTGACCAAAACGGGCCAATAGCTGGGTCTCATATTTAAATCTTATCTTATATAGGAACCCATAATCCCTTTAGTAATATGCTAGTCCCAAAACCCTGCCTGCAGGACTCACCGCAGCTGGATAAGCTCGCCGAGCTCTGCTGGAAGACTCCGCAGCTTATTGCTGGACAGGTCCAGGGTCCGCAGGCTGATCAGCATGCCAACGTCGGCCGGCAACCGAAGCAACTGGTTGTCGTTCAGGTAGAGGGCGGTCAGGTGTTCGAATTCCCAGAGCGACGGACTAATATTCCGAACGCAACCTATCATACGGGGAATATATGGGATTAGTAGGGTGTCTTCTGGAGCATTGGTGGTCAGCACTCACCCGTTATCTCCAAACCACTCCAGTTTGTCTTCTTGCCGGCTGCTATATCCTCTTGCGACAGAAAGATCTGCTGCCTCCGGTTGGCGCTGTCGTATTTGTCTTTGTTACGAGACATTTTATAGTGATTGCCTGGATTTTGGTAGATAGCAATAGATTGGAATTAGAAGATCCCTCATTTCAAAAAGGAGGATGCAGGTAAAAAGCATTTGGTTTTGTTTCAAGGAAGTTAGGGCTCATGTTAGGAGACGAAACCTCACTTAGCAACAGAAATCTTTTTAGTTTTAGCTTAAAATTATTAAGGAGAATTGGAATCAAATTATAACCTTTCATAATAACCGCCTGATGATAAGCGTCTCTGCAAAATATTAATAAAGTGGTTTCAATTATTATTTCGTATTAGTAAACAAAGAGTTTTGGGGTTTGGGGTTTCGGGTTTGGGGATGGTTTTGGTGATTGGAGGATGCACTTGCGGTCAAAATAGATCTGTAATGGCAGATGCCGTTTCATCATCAATCTAATATAGTTCATTTTGACTGCAAGCATGAATCTGAAATCATAACTAAATGCAACCAAATTCGATGTTTTGAAGCGCGCGCAAAGTGCAAGCCCACGAACACACACAAAGGCGCACACACACATGGCTCGATTGGCCGTAATGCAGTTAAGAGTTAGGGTAACCAACAAATGGCGTGGGTGGGCAATTGCAAGGAGGACGCGTGTTGGGATTCGCGAATGCCACATATCCTGCCAAACTCTGTTTACCTGGGCCAAGCTTAGAAATACTTCGGGTACGATCGCCTCAGTTTACGTTGCCCCTTAAGTCAGTCTCTTGAATTTTGTATTTTCTTGCCAATACTTGCTCTTCTACGCGCTCTTTTTGTACGCCACCCGCAAGTTACTTATGAATTTTGAACGGTAAACGGTAAATGGTGGATAACTGGGAAAGCCGAGCTTCCTTTCAATGCACTGCGAATTTCGAGGTATCTAATATTTTTAATTTTTTTTTGTATTAAGTGTTTTTTATGTCTGTTTGTCGGAACAGAAGCGACGAATCTACTATTCCCCTTCTCCGTTGTGCCTCCGTTCTCCGTCGCTTCGCTTTCCCCGCTTTATTTATTGCGCGACTCGTTTTCATCGTCGTTTCTTGTTTTTGTATACATGGTGCTCGGAGTTGCCACTCGATGTATTTACAAATGCGTCTCAACACTCGTGGCTGGAGCCAATTTTGATCTACAAGTCATTTTCTGTTTACGAAGCGGCCTTAATTTTGAATAACTCCAATGTATGTACAATTAATTGTTCTATTAGCCAAAACAAAACAATCGCCCACACACACACTCACACAACCGCACACATACAAAACGGTCACTCGCATACACAGAGGTGGCAGGGTTGAAATAAAAACAGCGTAGATTTCGTACTGTTTGCTGTGCTAGCCACTTTTTGTGCAACTCTTTTTTTGGTTGTAACTCTGCACCGATCGCGATTCAATATTTTGAATATTATTATTCTTTGATGGCGATTTATTTGCGATTCTGTCTGCTGATGCTATGTTGTCTTGTTCTTCGCTTTCCTTCTTGTTCCATTTCTCTTTTGTGCGCTTCTTCGGCATGGCGCAATCAGAACTGCCAACTCTCTTGTATATACATTAGAAATATCGGCATTAAATATTTTAAATTAAATATAAGAAACCAACTCTTCTATAAAGTGTTATTTAGGGTAATAAAAAAAACTTATAAAAGATTTACAAAAAGGAAATCATTTGAAATGACTTTTTTAACTTTCAAATTTTAGGCACCTTTATTTTGAATAGATTGGCGGTACAGTTTTTCTGATCGCCCAAGTTGGCAGCCTTAAGATGTTTTGAAGCGGGAGCCAAATTGCAAAGTATCTAGGTGCCAGTTGAATGTTGGAATCAAAATTCATTAATAACTATTTACAGACCTGAGATGACACCGGAATTCGCAGATTACCTAGAAAGAGATAAACAGTCCGTGATGGAAATCGCCCCGGACGGCTGTAAGGAACACTATCTTTGGATATACGAAAAGACAAGGATAACCGCTGAAGAACTGGCGCGGCCCTTTTCTCGAGAGGAAGTCGAGGAGTTGTGCCGGCGTACCAAAGTCAAGGTGCAAATGTATAGAAAAAACTGTGTTTTTGAAGCCAAAAAACGATTCGAGGCAAAGGGCCGGTTTAAAGACGCCTCCCAACGCTATATTGACAAGATGCTGATTAAAGCGGTAAAGCGAAAAATGGTGACGCCGTATTCGGACGAGGAGGTGTCCAAGTGGAGGAGTATCAACCGCAGTCTTCTTAAAGAACAAAATCTTCGACGTTTGGAGATTGGGCGCCAAAGCCGAAGAAGCCTCTCAAGAGAGTCAAAGTCTTCCCGCAAATCGAATTACACAAATGACAATATCTCGGATGTGGAGCTGATGTCCTCCCAATCAAGTGCCTCTAAAGAAGACATCTTGGACTTGGACTCTCATTTGGAAGACGGTGGACTCGTTGGCATAGGAGACACAGAATCAGCACCTGTGGATATGTATCCACGAATGAAATTGGTGAAAAGAACCGATATCTCAGACTTTGGCGATATAATAGAGGAGGATTACAACTACAACAGCGAGATGCTACTTCAGGATATAGGCGAGAGCCAAAGCCAGAATCAGGACGCAGGAGGAGGCCAGAGCCAGGAGCTGAGCATCGGGCCAAGCGAGGAAATACATCCGAGTCTTTTGAATCTGGACTGGGTCCAGGCCGGAATTGAACTGAACTCTGAAAGCATTCTTGATGAAAAAAACACCCAATCCCAGAGGAGTGACGATACAAACTATGAGATCTTTGGAACCCAAGTGGTGGGCGCATCTACCCAGGATTCGGTCTCCCAATGATTAGCCTTTTTTTTTTGACTCAATAAATGTTATAGGTTTTAGGGCTGGGGCTTGCGCTGGCTCTCCGTACTGAATAGTTTAGAAGAATAAGATTTTAAAGTTAAATATTAATGTTATTTTTGTTTATTTCTTTAATTAAAAGAGATGGATATAAAAACTTCTTAAAAACATGTACTTATGGCTTAGTCGATTCACTAGAACCCTATTTATAATAAAACCCTATTCTAATCCATTCAATAATTAAATATTTTTTAAAATATGTACATTCTGATTCGGCTCAGTATGTGCACGGAGTTGGACATTTAAAATGCTCCCTTTTACATAATTTACGCTATGTATTATTTACATGGATAACTAATTTACGTGGTCCCAGAGGGCGTGGCAGAGGGTCGGGGGCGGCGGGTGTGGCAGGTGCGGCGGATGCTACGGGAAATGGTCAAACAGGAACTGTTCCATGAACAGTGACTCCGAATGCTAGTTGGACGCGTTCTCGCCCGGCTCGCTTACAGCAATGGTCATCTTGGCCTCGTCGCCACTCTCCGGCTCCTCGTCGTCGTCCTCGTCCAGCTCCTCCTCGTCTAGATCTTCCTCGTCTTCATCCTCTTCCGTCATATCTTCCTCCTCGTCCTCGTCTTCCTCGCCAAAGCTATCGCCGCCACCAGGACCCTCCACTGCTGGAAGCTGGACAATCGTTGCTCCGCCCGGCGTCACAGTTGATCCCGCAACCGTGGCTGCCACACTGGAGGCGCCACTTCCTGCCACCCCTGTTGTCCGATTCGTTGGTAGCTCTATCGTAACTATTCCGCTCATGGTGCTGATACTCTTCGGCCCGTTCGCAGTCTTGCCTTCCTGCTTGATGCTCAGCATCAGCTCCGCTCCGGAGCGGCTCTTAAAGTGAGTCTTAATGTGCTTGGAGAGGTGGTCGCTGCGCATGAACTTTTTGTTGCACTCGCGGCACTGAAACCGTTTCTCCCCGGTGTGCGTTCGCCTGTGGCGCTGCAGCTCGTCGGATCGAGTGAATCGCTTTCCGCAAAACACCCAGGAGCACACGAATGGTCGCTCGCCGGTATGCCACCGCAGGTGAGCCCGGAGATGCGAGGTCTTTCCGTACACCTTCTGGCAGCCGGCTATATGGCATATGTGCTGGCGCTTCTTGTCCGAGTGCTTCTCCCCGTCGGTGCAGTTCGGGCAGGTGCATGCCACGCGCTTCAGTCGCGGCTTCGACTCTGCCGACTTGGACTCCCCAACGCTCCCGCCGCTGACATTCAGATTGGTGCTGTTCTGGGTGGGATTTATGGTCGGGGTGGTAATACCCCTTATACTGGCTCCTCTCACTGGCGTGGTCACCACTTGGACGCCAGTGGGCGCTATGGAGATCTGATTGCCCGTGGAGTTGCTGGCCAGGTTGGCTTTAGTTTTTGGAGTTGGTGGCGGGGGAGGATTGGCGTTTGGCTGGGGCAGGGCCGTGATCTGAATGGACGCCGGTATGCTCAGGCTGGACAAGGTGTTGCCGTCGGTCTGCAGGAACTTTATTTGTTGAGGTGAAGACGTGGTGCTTGGCGTCGACGCGGGAGCCGGAGGATTGACGGGGGCAAAGGTGTCCGGCGGTTCCTGCTTGATGTTGGTGATCATCTGCGTGGGACTCTGCGGCTCCTGCTTCGGCATCACCTGCAAGTGCGACTGCCCACCAGTCTGAACCTGCGGCACGGGCAGTTGGGTGAGCACCTGCTGTAAGTTGGCGGGCAGATTCGGGGGCAGCTGGTTGGCTTGTATGATTTGCACCTGGCCCAATCCGGGAATGTTTTGGATGGGCAGGGCCTGCAGGTTGGGTAGCTGTAGCGGGGTGGGCACTGCAGCAGGCGCTGGAGCCGGTGCTGGAGCTGCGGGGTTCTGCCGCAGCTGGGCGGGATACACGGTTAGTTGCTGACCCTGGGCATTGGTGATGGTGATGGGTTGATTCGCCGGTATTTGTCCCCCCGCGGACGCTTCGCTGATGGCCTGAAGGAGCTGCTGGTGCTGAGCCTGCTGTTGTTGCTGAGCCTGCTGCTGTTGCTGCTGAACCTGGACTTGTTGTTGCTGCTGTTGCTGCACTTGGACCTGTTGCTGTTGGACTTGCTGCTGCTGGTGGGGATTCTGGATATGTATGATATTCGCATTGGGTGGCAGCTGTGGATACGGCATGGGCGCCAGCTGCACCTGCTGTATCTGCCCGTTGGGCGTCACAATCTGTGCTATCTGCGAGAACTGCGGGATGATCTGCATTTGGGAAGCGGCCGGCATCTGCAGAGATTGTGCCTGCATAAGATTGGGCAGCCCCCCTCCGGCCGCTGCCGCTGCTGTTTGCACAGGAACGTGGACAGTCTGGTAGATGGTTTGGCCGCCAGCGGTCTGCACAGGAATCTGCACTGCTACGGTCTGCTGCTGTTGCGGCAACGACTGCGTCGGGAACTGAACCAACTGGGGCCGCAGTTGCAGCTGGCCATTTTCCACCTTGATGGACTGACCACCGCCCAATAGGTTCGATATGTTACTCAGCAGCCCGTTCGCTGCCGCCACCGACGTGGGTATTTGGAGATTGGTGCCGGGTATTGTAATGGTGCTGGGTAGCTGGGCAGTGGCGCCTCCAGCCGCTGCTCCTCCTGTTGCGGTGCCCGGTGTCGCTGCTGTTCCAGTGGTAGTCGTTCCCTGCGGCTGTTGCTGCTGCTGCGCCTGCTGCTGAAGGAGATTGGCGACAGGTATTTGAATATTAGTGCCGGGAATGTTGAACAGTTGAGTTTGCGCTGGCTGCTCCTGGCCCAGTCCGTTCAGCTGCTGCAGCTGGATGCAGTTGGAGTTCCCTGGCGCCCTGATGATCTGGCCGTTGGGCGTGATAAAGGCCTGCTGGCCATTGATGTTCACCGGCTGGGCTGTGGCCAGCTGAGCATTAAGGTTCGGGATGAAGATGGCCTCCTGCCCATCAATGTTCACCGTCTGCATGGGCATGGGCTGCACGATTTGGAACATGTTCTGGGTGAGCCCCGTGCCTTGGGCACCACCTGCCACTGCGGCACCTGCAGCAAATTGCTGCGGTATTTGGTGAATGGCTATCTGCTGCATTTGGGGGGCAGCTTGGGCAGCGGCCTGTGCCGCTTGGGGTGCATTGTTGGTGGGCGTCGATGGCGCGGGGGTCGCCTTGCCGGATACGCTGGCCGCTGAGGGCGCGGCAGCCGGAGCACTTTGCCTTATCATGGCAGCACTTTTAATTTAGATTTAGCAGTCAGCAGTCTTTCAATAAAAACATGTTTGATTTTTCTCCATTAGACGCGGCACGAGTGGATTGCATTTAAACGGCCATTTCACAAACACAAACATTTAAACAAGGACGCAGGGGGTTGTCGCGCATAACTAAACACATATAATACATAAACGGCAAAGATAATAAAGTTAAGGACCGAATTAAACAAGTTTTTGGATAATTTTGTTTTGACAAACGCAAAGTGAGAGTGAGAATAGGCAGGGCTGCACGGCGTCTGATATCGATAGCTTGGCGAGAGTTATCGATATCTGAGAAGGGTGGTAGCACCAAAAAAAGGAGAAGAAGAAGAAGAACGTATCAGAAGCTCTGTTTCTGTTTTGTCAACAAGTTTCTGATTTTGTTTAAGTTCAGCTGTCTTCCGCATCTTCGCATCCGATGTCCATGATGGAGGTGGACCAGATGCCTCTGGCCGACGTGGTCTTCGTAATCGAGGGCAGCGCCATCAACGGGGCCTACATCAACGAGCTGAAGACCAACTACATTCTGCCGACTCTGGAGCACTTTACGACTGGCTCTATTGACGAACGAGAGTATCTGATTGCGGAGCGCTTCGCCACTCTTTACGGAATTGTGGTCTATCGGACAGCCGCCAATCTGCTGGAACCCGTTTGCTCCACCTATGGCCCCTTCTTGCAGCCACAAAAGGTAATGGAGACCATCGAGCGCCTGCCGCTGGTCGGCGGCGGAATGGAGTCCTGTGCCCACATGGCTGAGGGATTTGCAGCAGCTCACGGCTGTTTCGACGACTTTGCCAAACATCGTCAGATGATTGACCAGACCAGCGTTCAGCGCCACTGCATCCTTATCTGCAATAGCCCGCCCTACCAGATGCCAACTACAGAGTCCTGGAAGTACCAGGGCAAAACTTGCGAGCAGCTGGCCGCCTTATTCAACGAACAAAAGATAAATCTCTCGATCATTGCTCCCCGAAAGATGCCCGTGCTCTTCAAGCTCTTCATGAAGGCCGATGGGGACCAACCGATCACGAGCAAGAACTACGCGAAGAATATTCGCCATTTGGTCTTGCTTAAAGGTTACAGCCTTAAGGAGCGGGCTCCCAGTCCGAACAGTATGGGTGCCCAAATGGCTGCGCCAAACGCAGCTCAGGCTGTTGCTCAGCAGCAGCAACAGCAACAACAGAATCCTGCGGTCCAGCAGCAAACAGGTGGCGGAATGCCTATGGACACTAATCCTCCGCAGCAGCAGCAACAACAACCGCAGCAGGGAAATCCGCAACAGCAACAGCAGGTGTTGAACATGAATCCGATGCAGCAGCCCCAGCAGCAACCCGGTCAGAATCCCCAAGCGGGACTCCTCAATCCTCAGCAGCAACAACAACTCATTCAGCAGCAGCAGCAGCAACAGCAGCAAAGTCAGTTTGTGCCCAACCAAATGCAGAATCCAAACTTTCCAGGTCAAAACCGGTGGATGTATCCGAACCAGCCAGGCCAACAGCGTCCTCCGTTTATGCAGGGTGCCGGCAATGTAGGACAAGGTGGCGGAATGCAGCTGCAGCAGCAGCAGAACCCCAACTCGGCATTAATCTCACGCATCAATGCACCACCACCCAACCAAACTGTGAACTCCCTGCAACAGCAGCAGCAGCAGGCGCAACAGCAGCAGCAACAACAGGTCCAACAGCAGCAGCAGCAACAGCAGGCTCAACAGCAGCAACAACAGGCCCAGCAGCAGCGGATGCAGATGATCAGCCAGCAGCAGATCCTAAACCACCAACAAATGCAGCAGCAGCAACAACTGGCGCAGCAGCAGCAACAGCAGCAGGGACAACAGCAACAAGGAAATCCAAACAACCCCGGGAACAACATGATGCCGGCCGTTTCAAATGCTGGAAATATGCCCAATCCGCAACAACAACAGCAACAGCAGCAGCAGCAGGTGGGCCAGCAAGCCAATCCCCAGCAGCAGGGCAATCCTCAGCAGCAACAGCAGGCGAATCCGCAGCAGGAGCAGGCTTCCCTGAGAGAAAAGATTTGGACGGGCATTTTGGAGTGGTCGGAGAAACCAAAGTCAGATCCGCAAAAAATTCCGCACACGCTTCAGTGCACGGTGTGCACCAATATCAAGGACGGAGAGCCAGAAATCAAAGCCGAAAACTGGCCTCCAAAATTGCTGATGCAGCTGATGCCCAAGCACTTGGTGGGCAACATTGGAGGGCAGTTCCTAAAGGATTCAAAGATGGTCGTTTTCCGGCCAACACCTGGAGAGGCGCTTGATTCCCTCGCCAAGATGATGACGTCCGGGTACGCCGGTTGCGTCCACTTCTCGTCCATTCCCAACTCGCCAGCATGCGAGCTCAAGGTCCTCATTCTTCTGTACACTCCGGATCGCAATGCGTTTCTTGGGTTCATACCCAACAATCAGGCGATGTTTGTGGAGCGACTGCGAAAGGTTATCCAGCAGAAGCAGCACGGGAGTATGCAACAGCAGCAGCAGCAACAGCAAATGCTGCAACAACAGGGCAAGTCGCCCATGGAGCTGCAACAGCAACAACAACAGCAGCAGCAGATGCAGCAGGACAACTCCCAGCAACAGCAGCAGCACTACAACCAGTATCAGCTGAACATGCAGATGGGCGGGGGTGGCCCAGGCGGAGGCCCCGGGCCTGGGGGAATGCCCATGCAGCAAAACCAGATGCAGATGAACATGATGCAGCAGCAGCGGATGCCCCTTGGCGTTGGACCCGGCGGAGTGCCCAATCCTAACTTGCAGCAGCAGTTGCAGCAAGTGGCTCCCAACGTGGCGGCCATGCAGCAGCAGCAGCAGCAGGCGCAGCAACAGCAGCAGCGCATGGTTCGCCCCATGATGAGCAACAACAACCCGGGACTGCGTCAGCTGCTGCAACACCAGACCACGCCCGTCAACCAGTTTCGGCCACAGATGGGCGGCCAGAATCCCAATCAAATGGGTGCCGGTGGTCCGATGGTCGGAAATCGAAATTTTGACGACGGTAGTTATGAGTTTATGTAGGAAGTAATGATAGTTTTTAGAGGAATTCGCAATTTCATACAATTCATTATTTAAATAAAATATAAATAATATTCTAAAAGGTCTTATCCTGTACTATTAGAATCCCAAATATAAAAGATTCTTGTTAGAAACGCAGTGTTTTTTGATGGAAAGTTGATCTTTTTTTGGTTATGATTTTATTTGATACCCACTAAGTTATGGTTTCCTATCAGATCAGTTTCGCTTCACTAACTACATATCTAGATGGAGGAGGTGGCGTAGTCGGCCGGGAATTTGAAGATGTGCTTGCCGGTGGCCTGGACTGAGGGTAGGAGTCCAGCATTGGGGATGATGTTCCACGAGAGGTAGAGGGACACATTGCGGTTATCCTTAAGACCGTTTCCGTCGTCCCAGAAGTAGTACTTGGTGTTCATGTTCTTAAAGTCGAGAACGGCGTTGTCGCCGCGAAGGATGATCTTGTCCCAGAGCACCACCTGGTTGAGCTGATTGGCCGGCGTCTTGTACTCGGCGGTCAGATACAGGAACAGCTGCTTGACGTTCCAGTTGAAGACGTCGGTCAGATTTGTCTGCAAGTCAAAGGTGACGTAGCCCAGATCGTGTTTCTCGCGGGAAGCTCCATAATCCGGCACATTCTTCACCAGCACCCGGATAGTGTTTATTGAGGCATCGGTGCGGTAGTCGAGAAACACGGTAGACAGGAAGCAACTGAAGGTGAGGCAGGCTAGGACGCTCAGGGTATACGCCACGGTGGCGTTTCCTCGGGTGAGAACCGTATGCATCTTAATATATTCGTTGATTCCTTTTTCTGGAGTCTAAATCGGCAAAATGACACGTATATCCAGTGTTGTCAATGTTTGATGGAGTGTTGCCATATACCGATTTGCAAAACACACTAAAAAATGCAGATATCCCCCTAAATTCAAAGGTGCACTGAAACAAAATTTATGTTAATTCGCAATTCGCAGTAGAGATAAACATAAAAAAACTTCTTAGAAAAAAAAAGCTTGCTCCCTTAAAATTTTTACCCTCTAAAATTCACTTCAAGCCGTCAATAAGAAAAAACCAAATAACTTACTATCCTGGTTTATTACCAGTAATTCTACCAGGTAACTCCTGGTACCTGGTAATTCTAGTAGTCTACCCTATTCGGGACGTACCCAAGGTTGCCGTTCTAGAATTGTTTTCAAAAAATTTCAAATTTAAAAACGGTATGAAAACTAAACAAAATTCTTAAGCAAAATTTAAAAAAATTAACGTTTTAGCTAATTTAACAAAATTGCTAAAAAAAATACAAAGCGTCAAAAAGTTTTCTATATGTATTTGGCTATGGTATGTTTAGATAAGCATGTCCCGGCTTCTAGTCGGAGAATAATAAATTTTTAATAAAATAACAAGGCTTGTATAAGCGATGAACAAAATTAAATGGCAACTTCGTCTGAGAACCAGATCGCTCCGGTTCATTTCAATATCCGGGAGAAGAATATAGCGATCCAAATCGACTTCCATGTAAAAAAAATGACCTTCGTTTGATTTTATTTTAAAGACGTTGTTAAATAAGTTTTCGAACCCCGTATATACGGGAATACAATATTACAATTCGAACCGGTAAGCCGTGCCCGAACCGGGTTTAATGTTAGATATTTCCCCAACATATCGATACATCTTGGAAACATCGATTGCCAACCTCTAATATCCGGGAATAGAATAATATGGCGATCCGAAACTCTGACGATTTTAACACTGAGGATTTAACACTGCTGAAAATTTGATTAATTCACTATAAATTGAAAACGGTAATACGCGAAATAATCGCCAAACTATTGGGCAGCAAGTGCGGAATAAAGGGTACTAGTTTTCCGGCCTTCAAATAGCCGTAAATTGGTGAAAATCTGCTTCTGAATAGTGGCATAAAAATTTTCCCTTAGTCGCTATTTTCTGCCTTCCTGACGCGGCCACTCGGGCCGCTGTAGCGAATCGCGTGTGTGCAAGCGAGACGAGGCTATCGACGAAACGAAAAGTCGAAAAGTGATTTTTTCTTGGCTCGTTCAGGGCGAAGTCGAAACTGCTCGAAAGGTTTTATAAATAAAGTACGGTCATAGACAATGTGCGAGAGTTATTAATCGCGACAAGTGCAGCCTTTAATTGGCGATTTGTTTGCCTGCGATTATATAAATAGTGAAGCACGTTGCCGAAGTCCTAATTGCGCATCGATTGTCCCCGCGATTCGAAAAAAACGGGGAATAAAGAAAAATTGAAAAGGAAAATAAAAGTTGTTGCCCCCGCTTCCCGCAGAGCGTGTGTTTTTTGTTTCGCACCTGAACAGTTTTCGGTGTAAAAATGTGAATCAGTGGGCATGGGAATGGGAGAATTAAATGCGAACGAACGATACGAATGTACGAACGAGTGTGCAATAGAGGAGAAGGAGAAGTGAAAGAATGCGCGGCGTTGCCATACGGGTGCGGAACGTGTGTGTGCCTGAATCTCTCCGAGTGTGTATGTGTGTTTTTGTGTGTGTGTGAGTGAGTGTGTGGTGTGCCTGCCTATATATACGTGTATATATAATCCAATTCCTAACAATATAACAAAAAATCGATATAAACGCATAAATCTTTAAGAACTCCAATCCTCGGCGCCTTTGTTGATGTGTTTTTTTTATTGTTCCGAACCGAGTTATAATAAAGCTTTCGGAAAACACATCAACAAAGATGTCAAATTCATTGAAGTAATTTTCTTTGGAGTAATTTTCTTACCCACATAAAAAACCTAAAAAAAAATCTCGTATACTAATCCTACACTCTCTTCTCCAACCTACCAACCAACTAAAAAGTATAAAAAGGACGCGCGAATTAAAAGTAAAAGCAAAGCAAAATAGCACTCACACCCTCAGCGAGAGAGAGTAAAATGAATAATGATGCGAAAAGCCATGAAAGCGATGACTTGAACGTGCGCTCCACGGCGTATTTGAATAATAAATCCACACCTACCACAACCACAAGTGCAGCAGCAGCAGCAGCAGCTCCAGTTGGCAAGAACAACAGCAAGCCGAGCGCTGCCCAAGCCAACAGCCCGAGTGGTAACAAAAATCAAAACAAACTGCCAAATAGACAGTTCCCTTACAACATACCTCGTCTTGCTGCCGCCAGACAGACGAAAATCGCCGCCGCCGCCGCTCTCCTGGCCAGCAACCAGAAGACCGTCAAGAATGAGAATCTGACCGCGGCGGCAGCAGTAATCGAAGTAACACCAACAACAACAACAACAACTTTAGCAACACCACCTGAAATAGCAACAACCAGCAACAGCACCAGCACCAAGGCGAGCAGATTGAAAGTTAACAATTGTAACTCAGCCACTGCCAATACTAACAGCAAGATGTCCGGCACCAATAGCCAGACAACGCCCACGGCCACCTCAACCACCACCACCACCACAACGAATCCCAGCGGCTGCAGCGCCACAACAAGCAGTGGCAGTGGGAGTGGGTCTGGTGGTGGAGGCGGCGGCGGTACCACGGTCATTGCCAATCCCGCATCGGTGTCCACCACTGCCGCCGGCAGCGCTGCCAAGTTCCGGGCCGCCGTCGCATCGGCGCCCAGCTCAGCACCGTCGGCATCAGCAACAACATCCGCGCCGTCTGCAGCTGCACCAGCATCCGCCTCAGCAGCACCTGCTCCAACACCCGCCCCAACCAGCAGCAGCAGCAGCTCCTCTAAGAAGACACGAGCGGCTGTGGCAGCTCTGAAGCGCCAGGTAGCTATGCAGCAGCAACCGTACGCTGCTGGATCAACAGCTCCTCCCAGCTTGACCAGCAAGGATTCGGCGCATTTGAAATTCGCCGCAACCACTCTGCTGATGGGCGCCGCCGCTGCTGCCGTGGATAGCAACGCTGGCGCTGCTACCGGGGTCGGAAGCGGAGGCGGAGCAGCCGGAGTTGATGTGGCCAAAACAGCGGCTGTGCTGAAGCAAAAGCTGAAGGATGCCGCCGCCGCTGCCACAGCATCCGCCTCGAATCGCTCCGCCTCATCGTCCCTCTCCTCGAACGCCTCCTCGCTGTCCTCTTCGGTGGGCATCGTGAACGCCATCTCGTCGGCGCTGCAGAACATCATAACGCCGGACACCGACACCGACACGGAGCTCTATCCCCAGCCCGCTACCACAGACTTGTCCGAATCGGAGGAGGAGTCCGTCTCAGAGGTAAGTGTGCTCATCCGTGATACTACCAGGTAGAATTCTCCACCTCCTTCTACTCTTTATTTCCTTCAAAGTTTAGTTTAATTCATACTCTTGAATTTAATTTGAAATTGTAGAATGCAGTGGACCAGATCATTGATACTTTCTGTTATCACCTCGCACACACACCCCTTATCAAAATAGAAAAAATATATGTTGATGTAGCTGCGGAAACAACACAGTTGCTGGTGACGCAGGTGGGCAAGTGTTTTCTTCGGAAATCCACAGTTGCCGCTGCACAGATTCGTTGGCCAGCTTATCTCAGCTGTACTACCAGCAATACTGGCTATACCTGGGGAAATCACCTTTGATTAGTGGAATTGATCGCCAGACGGGTCGTTCTTCGTTCTTGTATTTGTTGTTGGGAGTCTCTCTCCTGCTCCCAGCACCCAGCTCCCTGCTCTCTTTCTCCGGGGTGCGTGCGTTTGTGTGGCCAGCCCTTCTCTCTCTCATTCTCTCTCTCTTGGCCGTGTAGGTGAATGATTTATCAGCTGTTTGCCGACGGTGGGTGGGCGTTTGCAGGCCTGTGCCTGTGTCTGTGAATGCTTTTTCTTTGTCTAGCAAATGCGAATAAAATACAAAAATTTAAGTTGTTAAAAGGTCATTGCTGCGACACAGTTTTCTTTCTAGCTAATTATGTTCCCCCCAGCGCAGTTGACCTCCCAACATTGATGTAGTTGTTCAATTTCCTGTCGCTGATAATTTATTTTCGCGTCCGTTCGCGAATTCTCTTTTTTTTTCGAGCAGCGTGACAAAAGATTTTGGCGACCGTCTGGCAACGCCGGGCTCTGCTGCTGCTTCTGCTTCTTGCTCGTTTTGCTGCCGAAATTGTTGTTGCACCAGCAGCAGCAGCAGTGAAATCGTTTGTGAAGCGAAAATGCGCAAAGAAAACGAGCCACTAAAACAACAATAATAAATAAAAGTTATAATAACGCTGGTAGAAAACGCACGTCGAGTGTAATGAACTTTTGGGCAGCCAATTTTTTGAATTTTGAACCAAGGGACCAATAATATCCCTGCCCTGTTCTGTTCCACGCCCATTTTAGTGATAATATTGCGGTAGCGTGCAAACATTTACGGTTGATTTTCTTGATAATTTTTTCACAAAAAAAAAAATAAAAATTTACACCAATACCTATGCCAGTGCGCAGTAACGAGAACAGACGAACCGAACGGCCTGGCTGCTGGTGCTGGTGCTGGTGCTGCTGCTGCTGCTGTTGAACTCGTTCATGATGAATTTTGTATGTTCTCCGTTCTCCTCCACTTTAGCTGTTCTTTCTTTTGCTTTTCGCTGCCCTCTGCCCCTCTTGCTTGCTCTTGCCTGCCGCCTGCCCTGCTTGGTTATGGTTATGTTTGTCTTTTAATGTATGTTCTGTTCTGTTCATTCATCAAAGGTTAAGCACACAGCACTTGGCCTCGTGTCGAAAATGTATTTTGGCATTTTCTTTTTTGGTTCAATAATTTTAGGCGTGGGCGTAAACACACCAACACCACCATGCAGATTTACGTGGCTCTCCCCCCTTCTGGTGCGAGAGGGTGTGTGTGTGTGCGAGTTGCACTGCCTCTGACTCATGCGGCTTTTTCCAAAGCTTATGTACAAAATGCAGGATTCATTTCATTATATAAATATCATAAAAAGAAGGAAACTGGCAGTAAATAAGAGACAGACATATGGTTGTAAATTGTTGGCTAGTTTCGCTTCCTCCTCCACTTCCTCTACATTTTCGGCAGCTATCGGTTGTGTGGCAACGCTGGCAGGTAGTATGTTGTTCTTAGGCTAAGTGGTTCAGTATGTCAGCATAAGGATACACCACATTCCTCACTTTATAAGGAAAACTATTCCACATTACATTCAACACTATCCGAGCACTTGCTGTCATATTTGTTACTGTTGTTGTTAAGTTTCCCAAAAATAGAATAGAACTTTTTAAATTTTGGTTATAATTACAACCAGACAGAAGCCAATGGTTGGCCAACCATTTATTTTAGCTGTATTAGTGATTTTTAAGAAACGTGATGCTACCGAGAGTTCGATCTACTGTGGACTATCTGTTGCAGTCCCTCGTCCATGTAAATCGGGGGCCGTGGAATCACTAGAAGCTTCTACACTTCAGCTGAATTGCTCGGCACCATTCTCCTCCTAACTCCAAAAACCGATCTTCGCTTGCCTTAATTTTTATTTATGTATGTTTCTTTCGTTTCTCTTTATTTGTAGATCCTATTGGCATTCTTGTGTTTAAGGCCAGATCTCCTGGTAAGTTTCAGTTTCGCGTTATACACTCTGACCCCGCTCTCCAACCAACCTCCCACCCCATGCGATCAAAGCAAAAACAAAAACATTAACGAATGCAATCGAACGTACTTACCATAGCCTAAGGCTTCAATCACAATTCTACTAAACTAAAATATTATCAGTCGTTCAATTGATTTCTAACCCGCCAACTAGCTTCATAACTAAAGAAAACACCTAGCTAAAACCACACCACTTTGTTGCTGGCCTTAGACAACAAGAACGTGCTCTACTGATCAATTCTTTATAGCTTCTTTAATTTGCAACTTCCAGCCAATTAATTTCTTTACTTTACTCATTAAAACAACTATTTGAGAGAAGAGTTCTAACCCTGCCTCGTCACAAGAGTAAAAATGTCCCATTCTCTGTTGCAGGACGACATACCCGAGTCTGATCCCGATAGCTGCCCGCATGAGGGGGAACGACGCGACGACGAGGACGAGACGGAGGAGGAGTCCGAGGACTCTGATGAGTCCGACGGCGACGACGAGGAGGACGAGGAAGAGATTGGTAAGAATCCATGGAATATAGCGATATATAGCCTCTTCAATGCATACTTCTTCTTGGTAGATGTCCTGCAAGACAACGATGCCGATGATGAGGAAATCGACGACGAGGACGAGGAGGAGGACGCGCCGGAAGTGAGTCCCTTCCTTCTGGATGCCAACAACAAGCGTTCCAGCAATCTCTCCGCCCTGCTCGAAGCTGCGGCTAATGAGAAGGCTCCCGTCCTGCGCCACGCCACCCACGCCATCGACGAGACCAAGCAGGCTCTGACCAAGATGCGCTGTGCCAACAGCCCACGCGATAAGAAGTTAGTATCATATCTCCTTAGACTGTTAGTCCCAAAAGTAACGTTCTATGTCCTTGTTTCAGCAGTGGTTTCTCGCGATCTCTGGTCGCCGCCTGTACGGACAACGACGTGAACACGGTGAAGCGGTTGCTGTGCAAGGGCAACGTCAACTTGAACGACGCTGCCGCCTCCACGGACGACGGCGAGTCCCTTCTCTCGATGGCCTGCTCCGCCGGCTACTACGAGCTGGCACAGGTATGTGTCCCTCCTTATCCTCCTCCCTTTCCCTAAGCGTTTCTCGCCAGCCGGTCAATATTAATAGTGCCAAAAACCCTTCCCACAGTCTGTGGGCTTTCCCGAGACGATCCCGAATGCAATCTATAAGAAACTAGTCTATGACGTTAAGAAGAAAAGTGAAAAGGTAACCCAATTGGCCAACTTGAAACACATCTCCAAGAAGTTCATTAAGTGTATTCTGAAGTTGGGTTTTCGTGTTTTTGGATCTACCAGTTGATCAGTTATCGTATATATAGCAGAAACATGTTTTTTTTTGTATTGCACGTGAAATTTTCCCACGCTTATCAGCTGATCCGTTTCCGCCAGTGTGGCAACGCCGCTATTCACGTTTGCATACTCGCTAGTGGCGTCTGTTTATCGATAACAGTACTACCACAAACAAATCGTGCTAAAACCATACAAATTATATAGGAGAAACTATATTCGAGAAACTTTTTTTTTTTTTTTGTGATTATCCTTCCCTTTCCACAAGAATATATCTAAAAATCCGTCCATCCAGAGATTGTAAATTCTACTGTTTACCAACAGGTTCTACTGGCCATGTCAGCCGCTCAGGTGGAGGACAAGGGTCAAAAGGACTCTACGCCGCTGATGGAGGCCGCCTCGGCCGGTCACTTGGACATCGTGAAGCTGCTGCTCAGTCACAATGCCGACGTGAACGCCCACTGCGCCACCGGCAACACCCCGCTCATGTTCGCTTGCGCCGGCGGTCAGGTGGACGTAGTCAAGGTACTGCTCAAGCACGGTGCCAACGTGGAGGAGCAGAACGAGAACGGGCATACGCCGCTCATGGAGGCAGCATCCGCGGGACATGTTGAAGTGGCAAAGGTAAGTGGTTATCTAGTCACATCCCTAAAATGTATAACTAAGCTAGCAACTTCCCTAAAAACAAATGATTAGAATCCGAGATTTGAGAATTCTGGCAAACCTGCGACTGGAATCGAGTTACTGATTAGTCCAGGACATATGCCATTTCAGTGATTTAGTTTGATCTTATCTGATGCCATTTAATTTTTATTTAAAATTAAAATTAGGAGCTACATAATTTTTAATATTTGTGACTTGATTGTTTTCTAGGTGCTGCTGGAACATGGCGCCGGAATCAACACCCACTCCAACGAGTTCAAGGAGAGCGCTCTCACATTGGCCTGCTACAAGGGTCATCTGGACATGGTTCGGTTCCTGTTGCAGGCTGGAGCCGATCAGGAGCACAAGACCGACGAAATGCACACGGCACTGATGGAGGCCTCAATGGACGGACATGTTGAGGTGGCGCGCCTGCTGCTGGACTCGGGTGCGCAGGTTAACATGCCAACAGATTCCTTTGAATCGCCTCTGACCCTCGCAGCGTGCGGCGGTCATGTCGAGCTGGCCACTCTGTTGATCGAGCGCGGTGCCAACATAGAGGAGGTAAACGACGAGGGCTACACCCCCCTAATGGAGGCAGCACGCGAGGGACACGAAGAGATGGTCGCTCTGCTGCTGAGCAAGGGGGCGAACATCAATGCCACCACCGAGGAGACCCAGGAAACGGCTCTTACATTAGCCTGCTGCGGCGGCTTCAGCGAAGTGGCAGCTTTCTTGATCAAGGAGGGTGCCAATCTGGAGCTGGGCGCATCCACACCCCTGATGGAAGCCTCCCAGGAGGGCCACACCGATCTGGTGCGATTCTTGTTGAAGAATAAGGCGAACGTCCATGCAGAGACACAGACCGGGGATACGGCTCTAACGCATGCTTGCGAGAACGGCCACACAGATGCCGCCGGCGTCCTCCTTTCCTACGGAGCCGAGCTCGAGCACGAGTCGGAGGGTGGACGCACCCCGCTTATGAAAGCCTGTCGCGCCGGACACCTCTGCACTGTGAAATTCCTCATCCAAAAGGGCGCCAATGTCAACAAGCAAACCACCAGCAATGATCACACTCCCTTGTCGCTGGCCTGCGCCGGTGGCCACCAGTCGGTAGTAGAGCATCTGCTCAAGAACAACGCCGATCCTTTCCACAAGCTGAAGGACAACAGCACCATGCTGATCGAGGCTTCCAAGGGCGGGCATACGCGCGTGGTGGAAATCCTGTTCAGCTATCCAAACATCTCGCCCACGGAAATGGCAGCCAATGCGAACGCCGGACAGGTCCAGGCGCAGGCTGCTCAGGCCCTGGGCTCGAACCAGATGCGCCTCCAGCAGCAAAAGATTCTCCAGCAGCAGTTCCATCACCAGTTTCAGCTAAACGCCCCGCCCGGATTGCAGGAACTGCCGGACGCGGCGCGTGCCTCCAACCAGCAGCTATTCCATCACCAGCAGTTCAGCAACGCAGCTACTGGGGGCAACGGCACCTCCAATATCGTTGCCCTGGGAACCGGCGACTTTCTGGACGCCGGCGAACTGCAGCTGAGTGCAGCGGGGGCAGGCGCCAGCACCACAGGCAGCGAGGCGGGTGTCGAGGAGTACGGAGGTGTGGGTGGCATCGACCTGACCACCCTGGGCGCTCAACAGCAGGAAGGCTTAATAGCGAAGTCAAGATTATTCCATTTGCAACCAGGATTCGAGCAGCAGCAGCAGCAACAGCAGCAAACGCTGGTACCTTGCAAGCACTTCGACCTCGACATGGAGCACATCAACTCCTTGCAGCCGCCGCAGAAGGCGCCGCCGGCTCCGCCAGTGCTCTTCCACACTGCCTACCAGCAGGAAATGGTGCAGCAGCAGCAAAGACACTTGCAACACGTGCAGGCCAAGCTTAACCGGCGACCAATGGAGTTCATCGAATGCCCGTTGGACCAACAGCAGCAGCAGGCCGAGCAAGTGCGCTCGCAGCCACTGGGAGAGGACGGCAGTGCACCGCAATTCGCACTGTCGACTGACGATCCACGCCTGCAGCGGCTTCGCGGCTTTGCGCAAGATCTGAAGAAGGGTGAACTTCCTCCGGAGGGCGGCAGCGGTGACCAGACCGAACTAGCACTAAAAGGTATGTTTAAAGCACCAATGAGAATACTTCCTCATGCTGTATGCTAATATATTTATTTAAAACAGGAGCCGACAGCAACCAGCCCGCATCCACAGCTGTGGACAGCAGCGCCTGCACCCAGATACCAGCTGTGAGTTTCCTTGGTTACTGACTTCTACCGATGGCTTACTGACTTTCAATCTAATTGTAGCGTAACCCCAGTGGGGCCATCACACACTCTTCGGAAGTCCTCCAGAGCACGGCCATCAGCGATAGGCCCAAGGTGAAGGCCACCAACAAGAGCAACCGCAAGCAGGCAGCTGCAGCGGCTGCAGCAGCAGCAGCCGCGGCCGCAGCAGCGGCGGCAGCAGCCCAGCACGCCCAGCAAGTGCTGCCGAATCTGCAGCAGAATCAGATGGTGTCCATTTACAACAACTTGGTAAGTCCCCAGATGAGGATTCTGAAGTGCAGCCCACTAATCCGCTCTTCCATCAGCAAATTCAGCAAACCCATTTGCAACTGCAGCAGCACCTGCAGCTGCACCACCACCAGCAACGGGTTTTGGACAATGCGGCTGCTGCGACAGCGGCCTACTCCAACTCGCCAGCCTCTCCGCTCGCTTCGCCCACTGGCAATATTAACTTCAACGGTGACCAGCAGCAGCAACAGCTTCAGTCTCTGGACGCGGCACTGCAGCGCAAAGCCGTCATGGAGGACATCCATGGAATGCTGGAGACGGCAGTGAACGGGTCTCGCGGCAGGAAGGACATACCTGCCCTCAACGCGCCCCAGAGGAACTTCTTTAAGGACGGCTGGCACATGGTCGGGATGCACAACTTCTTCGGGGATCAGCCCAAGTCGCCAACTGAAACGCCGCCGGAGATGGAGGAGACCACAATGTCGTCCCCCAACGATGATGGTCGCCTGGTAAGAGAACCTCGAGCCGAGATGAAGAACCTGGCCACGCTTTGTTCAGCAGCAGCCGCAGCAGCGGCTGTGGCAGCCGCCAACAAGGACCAGGACGAGATCAGCACTGATCTGGAGAGCGACGCAGGTGAGGGCGACGGTGACACTGTCGGAGATGCTGAGGAGAACACGCTGCCACCAGAGCCGATCGAACTTGCTGCCGCTCTGCGCGAGGATGGCATAATTGTGGAAGAGGAGGAGGTGGACGATGATGAAGATCAGGAAGACACCAATAGCGGAGAGGTCGAGAAGCTGAACTACGACGACGAGGATGGCGAGGTGGACAACGACGGTAAGTTTGGATTGGGTTCTATAAGATTCTTACGAGACTTACAAACCGATCCTTCCAGATGGAGATGTTGATTATATCGATGATGACGAGGGCGCGGGTGACGGGGAAGAAGAGGAGGAGGAAGAGGACGAGGAGGAGGAGGATGAAGACGACGACGAGTTCTTCCTGGACGTGCCTGTTGCCTCCGACCAAGCTTCCTCCAACAACAACATTAACAACAACTCGAAGCGAGGAACCAGCTCTCTGCCGCTCAAGCAGCGCAAAATGGCCACCCGATTGGAGAACCTGATTCTCACCTCGCAGTCTCTGTGCGACTTTCCACCGGACCTCACCAACTCCGAACTGGTCCATGTCCTCCCGCAAATCAGCAATCTCAAAGCGGCGGCTAGCAGCAACGCAGCCCTCAACAGCGTCCTTCACCAGCAGCTGGCGGCAGCTACCGCGGCAGCAGCGCATGCCAAGGCGGCGGCCGCAGTCCACCACAAGCACCAGCAGCAGGAGGGAGACCAGCCGTGCGGTAAGATCAAGATCAGCTCTCAAATATTAGTAAGAAATGGTAATGATTCTATTCATGCAGATGAGGAAGGCGGCGCAGGCGCCAGCGAGCTGTATCCCGCATTGGAGCACTTTGCCAACGATGGCGAAATGGAAGACATATTCCAGGTACAGTGGTCAATGGATACCTTTCTGATGAATTGAAACTAACATTCTGCTTTGCTTTTTAGGAGCTTGCCAGCAGCCTGAACTACCCGGAGCTGGCCGAGTTCAGTCTGAATCAGATGTGCAAGGGAAGATTCGCTGGAAACTGGGGGCAGTCGACGGCCAAGTGGACAGGCCAGGAGCAGCTGGTGGGTGTGGTAAGGTCGCCGGGCCTGATCAATCCCAGCGACGTGTCGCAGCAGGATGGCCAGCGACCGGCGAATCTTTTGCTGCTCGACTATCCCATGCAGCAGAACATCCCGCTCGACCAGCGTCTCCTCGAGGCGGAGGAAATGCACATGCAGGTGAGTCCTTAATTCCATTCCTATAGTTGGGGCGTGTCTCTACGAATCATCGCTTTCAGCAACAACAGAATCCGCTCTCGCTACTGCCCTTCACCACTGACGAGCAGCAGCAGCAACAGCAGTTGCATCACCAAGCGCTGCCCAACGCTGCCGCAGAGTTCCACCAGCAGCAGCAGATCGCTTTGGAGGCCGATCCCGAGCTGAAGCAGCAGCTCCAGCAGTACTCGAATGCACGCATCATCAAGGCAGTGGCGGCCCAGCACCAACAGCAGCAGCAGCCAGCCACTAACTTTGTCTACAATGTGGACAGCGGCGACAAGAACGCTCCGCCGGTGCAGCTGCTCTTCCAGTTGCCGCCGAACATGGGCCAGCAACAGGCCTCTGGAGAGCCTCTGTCTGAACAGCAACAGCAACAACTGCATGCCGAGCAGGTCCAACTATTCCAGCAGCGTGCCTCCGGCCATCGTCCGCCCACTCAGAGCGAACTCGATCAGGTGGCTCAGGAGCTCTTGCACCAACGCGTCGGCCAGCTACCAACTAATTCCGTTCTGGGAGTTCAGGCCCTGCCCCTCAAGCAGAAGCACTTCAATCTGCAGGAACAGCTGCTCCTGCACCCTCCGCCGCACATGCAGGCGCCCACCTGTGTTCAGCATCAGGTAAGTTCGTTAAAAGGAAATCTTGAGTACTTTTATTAATTAAGGGACCATGTATGTACTCACAGGTGGCCACGCAGACGCATCCGGCCTCGGTGGTGTTGCCGCAGCAGCCCGCGGTCGGACAGTACACTCAGTTCGCCCTGCAGCCTCCACAGCAACAACAACTGCAGACGGGCCAGCCTCAAAACGAGCTCTCCGTCTGGCCAATGGGCACTCCCACTCCCATACCCAATACCCAAGTGAACGCCACCAAGCCCGGCGGAATAGCCAAGAAGGTCATCGACAAGCAGTCGCGCAAGGATCGCCGTTGCTTCCGCCAAACTCCAGCCGGAAGTCAAGGTATGTCTGCTAATCCCATGAGCCCATCTTCATTCTCACTCCATTCCATCCATTCCTTACAGTGAACACCAATCAGCACCAACAGCCACAGGTTGCCGCTGCTCAGCAGCAGGCTCAGCTGCAGAATCAACTGGCCGTGGCCGCACCGGTCAGCGTGGACAAGACTATCGAGATTGACTCTGAGACAGAGTCCAACCACGATACCGCCCTGACTCTGGCCTGTGCTGGCGGGCACGAGGAACTTGTCGAGTTGCTGATCACTCGAGGAGCCAACATCGAGCACCGCGACAAGAAAGGCTTCACGCCGCTGATACTGGCGGCCACTGCTGGACACGAGAAGGTTGTGGACATACTCCTAAAGCACAGCGCGGAGCTCGAAGCCCAGTCGGAGCGCACCAAGGACACGCCACTGTCGCTGGCCTGCTCCGGCGGTCGCTACGAGGTGGTGGAGCTCCTGCTGAGTGTTGGCGCCAACAAGGAGCACCGCAATGTTTCCGACTACACACCCCTGAGTTTGGCGGCCAGCGGCGGCTACGTGAACATCATAAAGCTGCTGCTCAGCCATGGAGCCGAGATCAACTCCCGCACGGGCAGCAAACTGGGCATATCCCCGCTTATGTTGGCCGCCATGAACGGCCATACTGCGGCGGTGAAACTGCTGCTGGACCAGGGCTCCGACATCAACGCCCAAATCGAAACCAACCGCAACACGGCCCTCACCTTGGCGTGTTTCCAGGGAAGGCACGAGGTGGTGAGTTTGCTGCTCGACCGGCGGGCCAACGTGGAGCATCGCGCCAAAACAGGCCTCACGCCGCTAATGGAGGCCGCTTCGGGCGGCTACATTGAGGTTGGTCGAGTTCTGTTGGACAAGGGGGCCGATGTGAATGCCGCACCGGTTCCCACCTCCAGGGATACTGCGCTCACCATCGCCGCCGACAAGGGGCACCAGAAGTTCGTCGAACTCCTGCTGTCACGCGGCGCCAGCGTCGAAGTAAAGAACAAGAAGGGCAACTCTCCTTTGTGGCTGGCTGCGCACGGCGGCCACCTTAGCGTGGTGGAGCTGCTGTACGACAACCAGGCGGACATCGACTCGCAGGACAACCGTCGCGTGTCCTGCTTGATGGCCGCCTTCCGCAAAGGTCACACCAAGATTGTCAAGTGGATGGTGCAGTACGTGTCGCAATTCCCCTCCGACCAGGAGATGATCCGCTTCATCGGCACCATCAGCGACAAGGAGCTCATAGACAAGTGCTATGACTGCATGAAAATCCTGCGCAGCGCCAAGGAGGCCCAGGCCGTCAAAGCCAACAAGAACGCCTCGATCCTGCTGGAGGAGCTCGACCTGGAGCGGACACGCGAGGAAAGCCGCAAGGCGGCAGCTGCCCGACGTCGCGAGCGCAAGAAGAAGAAGAAGATGGAGAAAAAGGAGGAGAAGCGCCGCCAGCAACAGGGCAGTGGAGGTGGCAACGTCGGTGGCGATGACCAGCAGGGCGATGAGGACGACGCCAGTGACAAGGATGATGACTCCGACAAGGAGGATGACGACGAGGAGGCTCCGCCGGCGGCCACCCGCGAAGAGGGCGACTCTGGCATCGATCAGGGCTCCTGCTCCAGCGGCGACACAAAAGCTGCCAAGGCATCTCAGGCTCCAGAAACTGTTGCCAATCCTAGTTCAAATACCAATCAAGGCAAGAAGAGCAAGAAGCAGCAGAAGAACAAGGCTGCTCCTGCAGAGAATCCGGTTCCCGCCTCTCCTGCCGCAACAGCCGCTGCGAGCTCGGTTCTCAAGGGCATCTCGGTGAAGAAACAACCTGCGGTGGAGGTCAGTACAAAGCAGCTCCCGCCCAGCCAGCAGGCAGCTCCCGTCAAGCGCCAGTTGGAGGTCAAGAAGGAGGAGCAGACTGAGAAGCCATCCTCGAAGAAGAAGGACGAGAAGACCATCGAAAAGAAGCGCGAGAAGGAAAATCTGGCGCCCAAGGAGGTGGCCCTTCCAGCCAAGCAGCAGCCCAGTAACTCAAGCAAGCTTCAGAGCAGCGAGTCCACCACTAACATCGCCCGAAAGGAGGTGGGAAAAGCCCTTCCGCCTGCCACTAGCAGTGTCTCCAGCCTCAATCCAGCCAAGCGCACCGAAGTCGACGGCTGGAAGGAGGTGGTCCGCAAGAGCAGCACCCAGCAAACCACTGCAGTCGCCGGCAACGCTGGTGGCACTCCCACGCCCGTGACGTCGGCCAGCTCGGCCACCAGTCTGCAGCACCACCACCATGCTCACCACCACCTGGCCAACAGCTCCAGCAACAGTTCCAGCTCACTGGCCACAACAACCACCCAGGGATCGTCTTCGGCTCCCGAGATGACCTGCAAGAAGGTCCAGGTGCCGGTGAACGCCATATCCCGCGTCATTGGTCGCGGTGGCAGCAACATTAACGCCATCAGAGCCACCACTGGGGCCCACATCGAAGTGGAGAAGCAGGGCAAGAACCAGTCCGAGCGATGCATCACGATCAAGGGCCTCACCGACGCTACCAAGCAGGCCCACATGCTCATTCTAGCCCTCATCAAGGATCCCGATGTGGACATCCTCCAAATGCTGCCGCGCATCAACAGCAGCATCAAGCAGGCGGCCAACGCCCCTATGGCTGTGGGTACGTGGGACAACCGTACGGCCGCTGGTGTTACTGGGAATAACTTTTCCTCGGCCGCGTCCACCACGTCGACGTCGTCAAGCTCGTCGGCCAGCTCTACCACCGCAGCGGGCACTGCAGCCTACAGCAATGCGCACAAACAGCAGCCGCAGCCACTCCAGTCCTCGAAGGCTTCAAGTGGACGTGCCGCGGCATCGTCCAAGTCAAACGGCTCCAAGGCGACCACGGCATCCGCTGGGTCTCGCGGCCAGAATACACGCAATAGTGGCTACCTCGGCCAGCAACAGGCGCAGCCATCGGGACGTGGTGCGGGCGGTGCATCGTCGAACGGAGTGGCGAAGGGCAAGACCGATAGTTCCAACGCCAAATCCCAGCAAGCAGCTCAGAAGAACAGCTCTTCCACCGCTCAGGCAAAGTCGAGCTCGACTGTGCCGGCAGGAGCCCAGAATTTTGCAAAGGCAGCGGCTATAGCTCAAGCCTCGCCCAAAAAGGAGGCTGTCACAGTTGCCTCGGCTGGCGGGCGCAGCAGTGGTGTTGTGGCTCCATTCGGCAGAGGCAAGCCCGTGTCTGCAGGAGCTCCGGCAGCTCCTAATGCGGTTGCCCCGCTGGGAAGTGGAGGCGGAAACGCCAGCGGCAACATATTGGCTGGACCAATTGGCACATTCAATGTGGCGGATGTGGCCGCCGTGAATGCCGCCGCGGCAGCAGGAGCGGCATCGGGTGCCAGTTCCAACAGCAATGCGAAATCTCCAGCCCAACCCACACCAGCACAGCAGCAGCAGCAGCAGCAACAGCCATTGCAACCACCTCAGCAGCAGCAGCAGCCACAGCAATCGCAACCAGCCTCAGCCCCTGGCGTTCCACACCAGCAACAGGCACCATCCCAGCAGCAGCCGCAACCTCAGCAGCAACAGCAACAAGCCCCACAACACCCGCAGCCCACTCTCCAGCAGCAGCAGCAAAACCTGGTGATCAACACAAACATACTGAACGACCTGATGGCCGGCAACCCGGTCAGCGACAGCTTCAGCACCCAGCTGGCCGCCAAGTTGTCCAGCGCCTACTCCCTGTTCAGCGACTACCAGCAGTCCCAGTGGGGCAAGTTGGGAGATCCGACCACCGGAGGAGCAGCTGGCGCTGTGGGCGATGGTCTGCCCCAAGCCGATGCCTCCAAGGCTCCAGGCTACAACCGGAACATCCTGAGCTCCCCGGTGGGCAGCTCCAAGGCTTCGTCGAATCACTCAACCTCGCCCCCGGTGGGAAATGTGATTCAGCAGCAGCAGCAACAGCAGCAGCAGCAAACGCAATCCAACCAGCAGAGTGTCCAGCAGCAGCTGAACATCATCACCAGTGGAGGAGCTGCAGTTTCGGCGCCCGCCAGATCACCATTGGTGGCCAGCAATGACGGGATTCCGCCCGGTATCCAAGCACAGCCGAATATCAATGGCGAGTCGGCCCCGGCCCATTCGCCAGGAGTGATCAAGCCGCCGACATCGACGGCACCCATTCAGCGACATGTGCCCATGGGTGACACCGTCGCACCCCAGCAGTTCGGAGCCATCGGCTCTAATCCTTCGAACACCGCAGCGGCCGCTGCAGCAGCTGCTGCCGCCGCCGCCATGATCGACCGCCAGAATCAGAATCTGCAGCGTCTGATCTACGACAAGGTGGGAGCCTCCCAGCAACAGCCCCAGCCCCAACTCAACTACCCAATGGACATGTCCTCGCCCTACATTGTGGACGACAGAATTCTGCGCCTGAACCCGCGGGCCTCTGTGTTCGCACAGGGCAACAAGCAGCAACCACCGCAGCCGCCGCAGCAGCAGGCTGCGCAGACGAGCATGTTCGGAGGCGGAGCCCCAGGGAGACAAGGAGCCAGACAAGCGGGAGGAGGAGCGGGCGGAGCGTCAGCACAGCGTTGGTACGGCGGTACTTTGGAGTATCCTTCGTACACAGGTCGCGACATGCTTCATCTGGAAAACGGAATGGCGGGCCTTGGGTCGCCATCGGCCATGTCCCCCAACCACGAAGATATTCGAAAAATGCCACGTCCCATTGGCACAGAGCGTGCCTCCTGGAAGTACAACAACTTTAGTGTGGGGGCCGCCTCGGGCCTGAACATGGACGAAGCCCTTTCCACCGTCCTGCCTCAGTGGGCGCACGAGCCGAAGGCCCAACCACCCGGCCTGCAACAGCCGCCTCCTCCGCCCCAGTCGCAGCAGCAGCAGCCGCTTAACTGGCTTAAGCAACAGCAACCCCAGCAGCAGCAATACCGGCCTTACAACAATGGGCCCTACCCCCAGCAGCAGCAACACGAGCCCATGAATGTAAGTTTCATAGTTTGGAAAGGGTTTTCCGATGTAACTTAATGGGATTTGGTTCTTTTCAGATGCCAATGGACTACCACAACATGCAGGGTCCGCCAAATATGGGCCAACAGCAACAGCAACACGTTAACCTTATGCCCTCGTACGGTTTCCAGCATTTCGTGGGAGCCCCAGGAACGGCCGACATCTCTGCTCACATGCCAGATAAGATGGAGGTGTGGGATCACCACGACAAACACGTAAGTAGCGACTATTTATAGCTTCTGAGCTTTCGCTCATAGCTTGTTGTTCTTCTGCAGATGCCGTGGGCCAATTACACCACCAATTGGTCCAACTGATGTCCCAGCGACACTCAGAAGGAGGATCCACTCAGTGCCTGCCGTTCGAACAACTAAACCGGCTAGTGGCTAGATATCCTCCAAACCACCTGGACTTGACAGTAACCCCCGAAACGCAGTCACATCAGTGGAAGCCGCAGCAGCAGCCGCAGCCACCGGGAAAGCAGCAACAGTAACAACATAAGCATTTCACTGATTTGAACATGCAAAGCGAAATAATATTTATTGAATTTCTACGTTTTCTATTCGGATTCTCGGCTTCTTCCTACCTACCTACCCACATAATACCTATTGTTCTAAAGACCAGCAACCAACTGATCGACAACCAACAACACCGCGAACTTGAGTGAAGGCTCCAGCATGGCTTTGTTCATTAGTTTTTCGATTATATAATTTAAAATTTTGGGTAATTGTTTAAATTCGCAGGTATTTTCAAATTTTCAAACAACCAGAGAAAGAGTAACCCAGAAAGAAAGAAATGGGATTGAGAAATGCAAAACAACGATACAAGAAATGTTCGAAACTGGCGCCCAGGTGCATGGGTGCAATATATATTATTTATTTTTAAATGTATTGATATTTTTTGAAGAAAGCATGAAGTTAGTGGTAGCTTATTGTTTTGTGTGATGATGACGAGGATGATGATGATGAGCAAGGGAAACACTAAACGAACGAAAGGAAATTCGAAATCTGTAGTTAACTTTCTTTCACCCCCCCTCACCACTCAGCTCAGCCCCTCAACACACGTAAATACATTTACTTTTAAGATAGGAGTCAGTCGTATGAATGAAACATTAAATTGAAATGTTTAGCGCCAGCTAAAGGAACACGAAACCATTTACTACAACACCTATACATAAAAATACATCTATAAATATTTAATAACATTAATAAAGGCAAAAAATGAATGTCAAAAACCCAAAATTTTAGGCGCGCACTATTTCTATTTCCCCATTTCTTTCCCGCCCCCTCCCAAAACGAAGACTCCACGACACGAAGCTATCGGGTACGGAAACTAGAACAAAGCTATGAAAGAATCGCTTGCGTAAACTATTAAACACAAAAATCTTTGAATCTGTCAGAGGTTGAGGAAAAATCGACAGGAAATTACTTAACTTACAACATACCATTAACTACACTCTAAAATGTTCGCAAAATACGCATGAATGGGATAAGTATCCCTCAGATACAACCAAACAAGCCAGAACGGTAGGCTACACTAGTTTGGCGTTCTTTGGTCCTCACTTCGATTTCCAACGACGACGGAAGCCCCCAAAAATGTAGCTAGTAGAAATTGAAATTGCTTAAATAACTAAGAAAACGAAAAAAAAAAAAAAACAAAAAATCACTGAAAAAAGGCCGAGTAACGTTTTAATATTCCATTTATGAAGATGAAGATGACGAGAGGACGAAGCGGCGCTTGCTTGCCATCTTTGATGCTTTTCCGACACTGCTCATAGACGTACATAACTATATATATATCACATATATACTAGCGAATAGCATATGAGATACACAAATTTTATTTCGATGAAAACTACGATGATATGTAAAAACACTTGATGAACTCTTGCCTGATTGCAGGATTCTGCCTGGATTCTGGGCAAAAGGTGACGGTGACGGGAGGTCAAAGGCAATTGCTTTGTAAAATTATAGAAAAAACAAAAACAAAATGATGCTTGAGAATATAATGCTTAGAGAAACGTTATATGAGCCACCCACGCATAGCCACACACACAGATACAGATACAGATAAAGATAAAGATAAAGATACCCACACACAAAGCCGTATACAAGATATACTTAAACGATGATATAATGATGAAAATGAAAATACGAAATAAAGGATAATTTAAGTGAGCATGAAACTACTTTTTTTCTATTTTTCAATGTTTTAGCTGCAAGCAAATATGTAATAAAATCGAGAAGTTCGTTTAAGTTATTTGATACAACAGATTACGAGAGATACATAGCCACAAATGCTATATAAATAACACATACACTATAGACACACACACCTATACCATATATGCCAGACAGGATCTTTATTCGAGAACACACACAAACTTTTTTGTTGTTAAACAAAAATAAATAAATAATATAAACGAAAATTGAATAGCTGAAGGAGCAGGGTACATGCAACCGTTATATAAAGATGCATCCTTGATCGAGAACACAGTAAACAAAAAAAAAAAACAAAAAGATAAAAAACAAACGCAAAAAGCATACTGAATAAATGTAGAATTTTTTTCAAACGAAAGAAATTGAATTCACATAGATTTATTAATTTAAAAATTAAAATAAATATACTTCAAATATGAAAAGTATGGAAACAAAAAAAAGAAAAACAGAAAGGAAAAAAAAACTACATATATTAAATACACACATACTATATGAGTATACTACGGATTATTATTACTCTTATAATTATTATTATTGTATTCAAGGAAAATATAAAAGAGAACATTAAACAGCATAAATAAAAATTTTACAGGCTTTTTTATTGGCAAAGGGTGTGGGTTGATAGTCTCAGCAATAAATTAACTTTTCAAGTATTCTATTGGTTAAAAGTATTTCTGGTTTATTGGTAAACTTTTTCAAATGTTTAACATTTTATTCAAACGAAGGGCTCAATGGTGAACTCCACTACAGAGCAAGGAGTAGTAAGTTCGAAGGCCTGCAGAACTGTGGGATGGAGGACTCCAATCTTGCCAATGACTACATTGTCGTACATCACATTAGCACAGCGACCAGGGAAGTAGCTGGGATCTGCAGAGAAAGTCAAAAAATGAGTTCCCTATTCAACCTATAACAGATAAACTTACCTTCTGTGGCTTGGAGGTAATAGCCCTTGGTAACGTTGCCCGATTTCCATGGCACAGACAGCAGCTGCATCACCCGATCCAACAATCCGTGAACAACTTCAAAGCCAGCGGTCTTGTTGCAGTTCACGGCACAAACACGACGCTCGTTACGGGCTCCCACTTCCGTGCTCTCGTCCGCCACAACCACGTCGCTAATCTCGAAGAGCTTCAGGGGCAACGGCATTTTTCGATTGGCCACCAGTGTCTTTAGAAGTCCTGGCAACAGGGTAGTCCGCACCACCTGGAACTCCAAGGTCTTGGGATTACCGATGTGCACGGCAGGAGTAGCCTCAATCGTCTTGTTCAGTTTGCGTCCAATGTCGTCTCTCGAACAGAGCGTAAAGGTCAGTGCCTCGGTGAAGCCGGCCTGAGCTACCTGTTCTCTAAGCTGTTCGGTGAGCTTGTTGAGAGGGAATTGTTTGGCTATCTGCATGAAGGCCGGCAGCGATTTCTTAATATTATTGTAACCAAAGGCGATGGCAATGTCCTCGTATATGTCGCAAGGATGGATTACGTCGTGCCGAGTGGGAGGAATCTTTACCGCGAGAGAGTCTTCGCCCTCAACCTTAGCTTCCAGATACATGCGGGTGAGCATGTCAGCCAATTTTTCCGCTGGCTCATTGATGCCAATGTAGGCATTGGCTTTCTTGGCCGATATCCGTTCCTCTCGAACTTGCAGTTCCGGATAGGAAATCACACTTCCGTCAGTCTGCACCACGTCGCACGGCTCTACGGTGAACTTCTGGGCGCAGTGCTCGGAGAAGAGGCACACAATGGTGTCCAGCACCACCTTAGCTTTCGTCAAGTCCGTCGCTGTGCACTCGATGAAAACGTTCTTGGTGTTTAGCGAGATCTTGGAGTGGTCCCCATTGATAATGGGCGGCAGTGACAGCACCACCCTCTTAGCATCGTAAATAACCGGGTACACGGGAGAGTCCCGAATAATCGGCAAATATTGTTTCAGCTGGGCATGTGTGGTGTAGAAATCCATCAGTTGGTTTCCATTCATCTCCTGCGTCTGATTAAGCGGCTTGAACTTGATTTTCTCAGGTGCCAGGGCTTCGTAGCTGAAAGGTCCTTGAATAGTGTCGAGATCATGGGTGCCGATGGCCACCAGAGTCCGCTTCCGGCAAATGTTCTGGTGCAACTTATCCTGGAGGTCGATGAAGCTGTTGTATGATTCCTGGGTGAAGGTCACATTTCTCAGCACAGCCGCCACGGCATGAGGTCTAATCTGGGCAGTCGAAGAATCGATCTTTAGCACCTGTCTCTTGGCCGGCTCCACAAACTCAAACTTTGGCGGCTTAACTCTAAATGAAAATAAGGTAATGTAGTTTCTATTACAGAACAGTAGGAGTCACTGAACTCACTTCCCCTGGAACACTAGGAGACCGGTAACCAGACCCTCCAGACACAGTAGATCGTAGCGGTTAGCGGGGATATCTATCCGGTAGATGATTTCCTCGCTGGCGTCCACTGCCGCTGCCACATCGCCCTGTTCCTTGGTAAGCATCTGCTTCTCCGTGGTCTATAGCGACATTTTGGATGATATTAATAAATTTTTTTATATAATTCATCGGGGAACACTTACCACTTCATCGAGTTCTAGACCGAAAGCGAAGCAGAGCTCCTGGAATTCGTCATCGGCTAAAGAAAAGGGGTAAACATTGAAGTACTCAACGGAGGAGATTACACGTGGATTCGTTAAACTCACTGTAGGTCTTGCCGAGGGCGGCGAAGAGCAGATCACGTTTTACCCCAATGGTAGGCATAATGTCAGATTATAATTTGATGACGGTTCTTTTAGAACGAGACTTTAAAAGTATATTTTAAAAATAAAATAAACTTCCGAAGATTGTGGTCCGGTTGAAGAGGAAAACTAGCGACGTTCCTTATCTTTCGTGGTCTGGTCACACTATTGCGAATTGGCAGCTTCTGGCCTTATATGATTTTCTCTGTTTTTCGACAAAAAATAGCAAAGTAGTATCGAATAAAAAAGATATTTTCTCCTATTCTGTCGCTGTAAAACACTCTCTACGAAAAACATATGAAAAAATTAAGAAAACACTAACTGGAGGAAAGCAGTTGCCGAAAGGGCAACCCTACAAGACTTGGGACACGTTAGCATGTCCCAAAACTAGAGCGCCAACTTTAAATCGTTTAAAGTCCAACCTCTTAACCTTTTTTTTACGCCAAAAAAACCAATAATTTCAAATATTTATTTTTAAAATACTGTAAAATATATTCAATAATGTAAATACATCGCAGTGAACTAAATACACAATTTATATAGTACTTTGTTAAATACTAAATACAACTTGCCGTTTTCTTTTACATCATAAGAATCACTTAAACAGGTTTATATATTTTTATAGCTAAGTGGTATAGGGCCCCCCACAGCAGTCCGGGCGCCAAATGAGCGAATAAACTAGGATAAGATGAATCGAAATGCGAATGCCAAAAAAGATAAACACTCGTCACAAAAAAATGTATAAAGTTATATTCACTAAAAAATTTATGGACGTGGTCACTTTCTCTAAAAGTTGTCTGGCAAAATGGTATTTCCCTTGGAATTTTTTGATAATTTTGATCTATGGACCACAAAAACGGCATCGTTTGATTACTGCATTTGCATCGAGGCGGTAATATTGTTGGGTGTTCTTATGATTGTTGTTTCTGAATACCGGCGGCGGCTGGTCCGTTGGGCCTAGCACCCAGGTTCTTGTAGGCCTTGCCTCCATTGCGTTCCCATTCCCGGTTGAATTCATGCTCCAATATTTCGGCGCCACGCTTGCGGGTCAGACCCGTCTCCTCGAGGCTCAGCTCGCACATCTGCATGTCGTCCGTGCCGGCTACCAAAAGAATGGGCGGCTTGTCCGCATGCAGCTCCATCTGGCGAGCGATCCACTGGCCATCAAAGTGGGCATACCACAAACCTCGTTTCGCTAAAAGTGGGAGAAAATTTAATAAAATTTCTATAGAAAACAATGGTATAAAACCTACTATTATCAGGGGCATTGGCTCGCATAAATGGGATGCGGAAGTAGCGATGCTGGGCTGTCACAATCTCCTGAATGGGCTGAACTATAGGAGGCTGCTTGAAAGCTAGAAATAGAAGAGATTTGATGGTTATTATTTAATAGATTAAAATATTATTTTTGTTGACTAACCAGCTTCCATGACGCTGCGTGGTGCACGCTCGTTCTCATCCATGGTGGTGCGTTTGCGGTTCTTTGCCTTCCAGGCGTGGTACACCTTCAAACGGCGATGGAACTCCTGGCGACATGCCTAAAATAACTCATTCCATTAATACACAAATCCTTAATGAACCTTAGTTTAGGACTCACCTCCAGTAGCTCGATATCACAGGACGTGTTGATAGCATCACGTAGTTCCGAGTACTTCCATTTGGATAGGTCGTATTTCTGTTTGCCCAATGCCTGTTGCTGGGCCCGAACATTTTCCGATCTGCCACGGAAAGTAAACAATATTTTAGAATCAAAAAATGAAAATGATTTAAGCGCAAGCCAAAAAAGTGAGTCATAGATGGTATTTTTTGTTGGTGACAGGAGAAGATAGAAGATTCAAAGTTAAGACTAAATGCCAATGAGAACTCTACTAGTACACATGTTAGAGATGCTTTTGATTAGTGGATATGATATCTACTATATTAGGTTTTAGTAGTTTGGGTTAGAGTGAAATGATTTCAAAACCAGCACCAACTCACTTATTTAAGTACCGCGAAGCAATGTTTGACACAACTTGTGAAAAACTTTTTCAAAAATATACAGAAAGTAAAGAAGTTTTAGAAGTAAAGAAGTTTAAAATTGTTTAGATTTTTTTGTTTTCATTATCCAATTAGTGTTTTTGTTTGGGAAAAGCAAGAAAAGATTGACAAATTTGACAAGAGTTAAAGATATAGATAAAACATAAAGCGTGCTATACCTGATCAGCTTGTTGGAACCCATGGGAGACGCGTCATTGACACCACTGTGTTGTGTTCGTTGGATTGGATTTGGTGTTGGGTGGTTGGTGGGAGTGTGGATTGTGTGGTGTAGATTGCATTGTAAGAGGGAAAGGGAAAAATTCTGTGAGTTTCATAATAAATATTCAAAATTCTTAAAATCTAATTGTGTAATTATATACATATAGTTACAGCTAGAATTTATACCAAAATTATAGTTCACTTTTGCTATTTATCTTTTAAACAAATTAACGAATATTTTTGAAAAATATTCGTTAACTAAAAACTGCATTTTGATATTTATAAAAACAATTCTCAATAAAAAAAATAATTCCTATAAGGTCTTTAAAGTTTACCACATACTTGCGTATAACTGGAGGACTATCTTCCACCTGGCCGTTGGATTCGTTGGCCAAGCGCAGGGCCAGCTCGTGATCGCGGCGTTCTTGTTCGAGTTGCTGACGGTACTTGGCATCGTCCTTGGCCTCCTTCTCCAGCTGCTCCTGCAGAGCCAAGGCGGCACGTCGATCTTCCTCCTCTTGTCGTAGGCGCTGGGCTTCCGCAGCTTTGCGGCGAGTTTCCATTTCGGCTTTGCTGTTTTTTTTAGAAATTTTAATATAACTTATATTTAATGTCTTAACGAATAAGAGTTCAACTCACAGTCGTTTGTTTTCGGCTTCCTCGCGTAGACGCTGCTCTTCCGCCTCCTTGGCAGCCCTTTCGGCCTCCAGGGCCTCTTGGATTTTGCGCAGGCGCTCCTGCTCCTCGGCCTGCTGCTGCTCCTTTAGCTTGGTGTTCAGATCCACGGTCAACTTGTTCATATTGGCCATAACCACGGTGTACATGGAGTCGATTTCGCGTTGTGTGATGCGAGGATTCAACTAAAAGTGAAGAGGGATATGTAGATCTATAAGGTTTTCAAATAATTCAAAAAGTCCTACCTTTATCTTCTTGATGGCCTCATCTATTTGTCTGTAAATATCATTCACTCCGCTTACAATCTCATCGCGACCCATTTTCAGGCCACTGGCTATCTCGATGGTTTTAACCGTGTTTACCCGAATCTTGTTGATCTTGGCGAGTCCCTGGTACCGCGGGCGATGCTGCTTACGAGCGAGGTAGCCACGGGCAATGCGCTGGGCCACCAGGACACACTTGTTCCGGTAGATGATACGATTGCGTACTGAAATAGAGATCTCTGTGAAAACTGGAAAGAAAACTGTATTGCAGATGAACTCACGCTTAATCACGCATAGAGCTCCCAGTGCGGACTTGACCCAACGAGATCGAATCAGCCACTTCTTCACCTTGGCCACAATGGCTAGCATATTCTCAGGATCCGAACGCATGATGCGGTCAAACTCGACGAACTTTCCTGGCCGGAAGAAGACCTTGGTGATGCCGAACTTAAAGTCCTTGGCGCTCAGATTGAGAGACTGGAACATTGCCTCGCAGAAGGTGCGGGCTGGCAGAGAAACCAGTTCTGGTGGCAGCACCGACTTGTACATGCTGTACAGATCAGCGAACAGAACTCTGGATGGATATCCGTGCTCCATGAGCTCCAGCACCGAGATGGTGCCCGAACACTTTAGTTGGGCCAGCGCCAGGCTGCCCTCGAACTGGCGATCGATCATCTTGCTGTTGGGCTTGATGCAACGGATGAAGTTGGTGCCCTAAACCCGAAGCAACCATTAGTGAAATAGCCTGTTGTTTTTGCTTGAACTACTTACGTTCTGTTCCAGCTTCTCCATTAGTTCACCCAGCTGCGTCTTGAACTTGGAGCCCACCGAAATAAAGTTGAGCTTGCCGCGTACGGAGGTGCTGCTTCCCGAGGGGAAGAGGGTCTGTAGGAGGGGATTGTCGCACTCCTGAACCAGACCCTCCAGCGAGGCGTGTAGGGCGTCGTTGTTCTTTTCGATAAACTGCTCCGTGTTATAGCAAACGGCTCCGGCAAAGTGGCGAACCAGGAAGCCCTCTTCATCGCGCAGGGTGCGATGAGCTTTCAAGCGCGAGGAGCGTGGAAGACCCAAACGGTAGTGATTCGCCCAGGACTTGTGGACCTCGGCAGTAAAATGCGAGGGCGAGGGCTTCGGCAGCTTCGATTCCTCATCCAGCAAGGTGAAAATGCCATTCGACTTGGCTTCGATCAGCTCGATGATGTCTTGATTGTCGGTGAAAGTAATTTCCGGCACGTTGAGACCCTCACGCTTGTACAGTTCCTGTTCGTTCTTCAGGATGTTGTCGTTAAAGAACTTTTGGAGCTTTTCATTGCAGTAGTTGATGCAGAACTGCTCGAACGAGTTCACTGTGAAGTACTCGAAGCCGGCAATGTCGAGAACGCCGATGTAGAAGTTGGAGGCCTGGAAGGGGATGCTCTGGTTGATCAGGCCGACGATGCGGTCAAAGAGGCGACTGTAGATGGCCTTGGCAAGGGCATCTCTAGCGTTGCTAGCCTCATAAATTTTCAGAGGAACCCTGTTGATTAGAATTAATTAATAAATATATTGTTTTGGATATACTTTGATAGATTCTCCTTCTTACATGATGACCGTGCCCTTGAAGCCGCCGCCTTTGCTCTGCATTACCCTGGACACCAGCGCTGTGCGCAGCTCCGTTTGGTCTACTCCCAGGAGACCACTGGTGATGGTCAGTGACTGCTCGGAAGCCTCGGACACCTGACAACCGCCACGCACATCGTCGGGAATCTCTTCAAAAGCAATGTTGCCCAAATGCAGTACAGCAGCCACCAGCGAGTATATGCCCAGTTTCTCGGTATCCGAAAGTCCCAGACGACCCAGAGCCTTGTCCAGGTTCTGGAAGTGCTGGTAATCATCGATAATGGGATCCTTGAGCGGACCTTTCTGCTGGTGATTCTTGGACTTCTGAGAGCCGGGTATCAGCTGCTCGGTCTTGGCATTGGCAAAGTACTGGGTGCAGCCGGAAAGATACTGTCCATAGAAGAACATTAGTAAGTAGGATTGGGGCATTGGATATAATAAGCCACACTTACCCTGTAGTCATCAGGTTTTCCCAGACTCAGCTTGTCCCGCAACTGCTGGGGTGCTCCGGCCAGGAGCATGTAGAACACATGGTAGTTTCGCTCCTCTGCACTCTGAGTGCAGATGCGGCTCTTCTCCAGCAAATAATGGGAAATGTAGCCACCGACCACCTGGCACTTGGCGTCATAGTGGACCTCAATGAACTTGCCGAATCGGGAAGAGTTGTTGTTTCGAGTAGTTTTAGCATTGCCGAAGGCCTCCAGTACGGGGTTGGCTGGAGAGGAAAGTATAAAAATGTTAAAATTGGTTTTTCAACTTCTAGATTATTGACTCACCATCCAATATTTTAGTTTCGATAGGACCAGCGCTATCGTGCGAATAGCATAGGTATTTGAGCAGGTATTTGGTGGACTCGGTCTTTCCGGCACCCGACTCTCCAGAAACAATGATGGATTGCGACAACTTGTAAACCCGCATATCCCGTATAGCTTTATCCGCTAAAGGACGAAGAACAATTCCAGAATTAGATCCTTCTTAAATTTAATCATAAAATACAATAAAACTTACCAATCGCAAAGACATGTGGGGGCAGTTCGCCCAAAGAACGGCCATTGTACTTCTTAATGGTATCGGGTGCATAGAGCTCCTTGATCTCGCGATACGGATTCACGGCGATTAGTATGTTGGCCACATAGGTCTGCAAGATAATGAAATATGTGGATTCCGGTTCCGTTGCTTCATAAAATTCCAAGTACTCACGTAAATCTTGTCTTTATAGTAACGTGTTTTCAAATTGTCCAGAAATGTGGCCTCGTTGAGCAGCATGAGTTCGCCTGGAACATAAAAACATCTGGGTTAGTAATACGCCTAAAATGATGCGGGTTTTTTTAATGGCCCCCACTACTTTCTTCTGTCTGGCTGGCTTTTAGGCTTGGATATCAAAGTGTGGTTAACGATTGTAAAGGTAAACAGGGCTAAGAAAAGTTGGATTTAGCAAGAAGTCCATTTTAGTAGCTAATGCACCGAGAAATTCTGCTCTAAATACACAAAATTGTTTACGTCAAAGTGATGTTATCGGGTTGAGAGATAAGATCGCAAACTACTGAACAAAAGTACTTGTTTATATCGCGGATATGTATTCAAGATCAAGAGAACTTGACACTCTTATCTTTACCCTAGTTATTGTTTGTAGCTAAAGCATTCATAGCTATGTGGGTAAAAAATTTACCTATAAATAGATCAAATATTGGCAAGGGCGTGATAATGCATTTCAAATATTAGTAGGAACCTACACTTAACTTCATTAAATTCCCATTATAGCTTTATAAGAAAGAAACCTTAATTTCTTGTTTCGTTAACTTTGTCCAGACTGTTATATAAATACTTTTCTATAGATAAGACCTCAAATCGGAAGCTCTAGGAATTTCGGGGGCTTTTTTTTTGGTGTAGGACACATCAATTCCCTGAATGTATTTTTCTACAAAGTACTTACAGTTATCGTCGTGGTCTTGGGGTCCATCGCACGAAGAGTGGATGTCATCATAGTGACACGTGCGCTTTGGATACTTCCGATCGGTGGGCGTAACCTCGAACTCCTTGGCGCCGATCTCTGTAATCCGGCCCTGTATGTAGCCTTCAGCGGCATCTCGCACCCACACCAGTTGGGTGTCCTCCAACATCTTTCGCACTGGAATAAGGAAAACAAAGTGTTTAGTTAATTGCCAAAAAGTAAAAGTAAAAACTGTCTAGGTTTATAAATATTAAGTCAGTTGTGAAGTATCACCGCCGTATGGCAACAACGGGCCAGTATCAATGCGAAAAATCTTATCTACCTCGTACTACCAACACTGAGAGAATGAGAACCAGGAGTTCGACCAGGAACGCTTTCAGTGTTAACTGTTTGAAGTCAACTGGGTAAGTGAGCAACTATGGAGCGATCACAATGCTCTGTGGAAGAGATCCCCGTAGGTTTTTTTCAGCACTCTCTCTCTATCTGTGAGGTAGAGTCATTAGGGCCACTGGTGCCGGTGTTTTGTGAGCCACCTCTACCTGGAAATCCTCTCTTGCTCACTGACAGGGGCGTATCGTTCTTTAGAGGGGGTTTTGGGATATTGTTCTATGTAGTTTAAAATAGAAAGAGGTCTTTATAGTTAAACTTCTCCAGATTTAGGTGGTTTTGTTTCTCAACCCTTATTTCTAGACCCCTTTTGGCCTGCTACGCCTATGATCTCTCTCTTTCACTCTTTGGAACCTGCTGGGCCGCTCTCCGATTCACGCTTATTGTTCTCCAGGTGATGTCGCTGTGGCAGTTTCTGTTTTTCGTCTGTTCCAACCTCTGCTTCTTTCGCCTTTCGTTTATGTCTATTCATTGGTTACCTTTCTTGGTCATGCACTGGCTTCTGACTCACTGGACTGGTGTGTGCGACGAGTGTGTGTGAGGGTCTATGTTTACGTAGCGCAGTTGATAAGCCCCAACGCCATATCCATTCCACGTAGGTGAGCGGCCTTGCTAGGCGATTTGCTAAACACCTCTCAGTCTAGTATCCAATATGCAAAAAAAACCGCAAATGTAGCTCCCTAGTGCCCCTACAACCCTTTCTGGGCTCCAAACTCTGGGCTACAATATCTGATTTCGGTAAGCGATGCGGTGACGTTTGAAACTGTTTCAGCAACCGCGTCAAGGTGAAATCCATTTATTTAGCTCTCGCTGGGTTAATGGTGCATGCCCTTTCCCCTCCCAGCTCTGCACCGAAAGAAATTTGAATATTTTCTGATAGTAATTGAAAAGATTTAGTCCATCAGCCATATCAACTGGTGTCGTTCTTTTAGATTGCATTTATGACGCAGTTACTGCGTCTATTATTTTGGGGCCTGCTGTGGGAGCTACATGTATAGTAGATATCCGCAGAACAATAGCCTCTCTGTGTGGCAGGGCCTCTCACCTCCCCGCTTTCATCAAGATAAATTTGCCACAAAGTGCTAAATTATTAAATGATTGTTAAGCCTTATTTTGTTTCATTTTTGTTTCCCCAAATGAGTCAGTGTGGTCTGTTTGACTTTGCTTTGACTGGCGAGAGATACTCAGATACACAGATACAACGAAAATAAGAGAAAAGATTCTAACAGTGTTTATTTAGCGGTTATATGTACATATGGTGTGTGGGTGTTCTCCTCCAAACAGAAATGCAATTACTAGATGTAATTTAAAAACCGTTTGGCGACGTAACAACTCATTGTACATAACAATTAATAGGTTTTGTAGCGATTTAAGATTTAATTTTATTTAGTTATAAATCAACCTTAAAAAATATACTCTTTTACCCTGGTCTTTACCATCAAAATATAGCCACCAAAGTCAGTCTTCATCGAGAAACAAGTACGCCTTATCAACCCCCAAACTTCCTGGTCCTTCAAAATGCAATGACTCATAGGTTTTTCCCCCTCCAAGCTTACAAGCTTTGGCAGCATTAGGGCGAATATTAAGCTGCAATTTAATGAAACTTCGATTCCATGCTGATATGAAGGCATTGCCTCGCCACTTATCGGAGCGTTGTAAACAATTTATGGGCTGCAATGTATCCATCATAATTAGCCCAGTTTTGTACAAAAGAAAGTGGAGCTTAACCCCGGCCATATGGTTGAAATCGCTTTATAATGTGCCCAAGCAAATTAACAACAATTACCCAGACAATTTAACATAATCTTGATTATGCAGAGAGCAAAAAATAATGATTGGCAACACAGCATACTCGTACATAGAGGAGAATGAGGCGAGAAGCCCATGCGCTAGTGCAGTTTTTCCATATCCAAGACACCCATAATCATGGCAATGTTGTCGTCTTCTGGCTTCGGTCCTGCGTCTTCTGCTTTCGCATTCGCCTGGGCCACTTGAATCTGTTGCCAGCATGAGATGGCGGCATAAATTACAAATTTTACAAAAAACAAGCACACCCAGAGCCTGCACAAAAAATGGAAAAAAACCTAAGCCCCGAGACCTGAATGTCTAAAAAAGAAGCCAGTGTTTGATGGCCGTTTATGGGGGGTAGAAGAACTAGCCGGGCAGCATTCTTCAAGATTTTTCTGCATGGAAATGCAGTCCCACAGTTCTCATTCTCCTTTTTTGCACTCCAGAAGACACTGCAATAAAAATTAGCCTCAACCTGGCATAAATTACTTCAAATTCAACACAAAATTGAGTGTTGTGTTTCAGAACAATATGATATTACGTGGTAGTTGCCTGGGAAACATTACTTTCTGCTAAGTTTCTATATTATTAGCGTTTAAAACAAGATTTGTTTTGTGTGTGGACACAGGGCAACCATGTGTGGAAGCGGCAAATGACATGATGACGGAGGAAATACTTCAAGGCGACATTGACAATGGCCAAGAGGCGAAGCAAAGCCAAGGTGTGGAAAAGCAAGACACACTGGGGCGGAGACCTCCAACGGGGGGACGGGTACAAACAGCCAAGTCATGTTCAAGAAGCTTATGAAATCTGAAGCCGGTAGCTGGAAAAGAAGCGAACCTTTTGTGCCTGGAAAGTGATGAACAGCCTGAACAGCAGCCTGAAAGGGACACTTGCTGCAGCTAATGGGCTTATTCGACTCTGTCCAGGGCCCACCGTGCGTATACGTAATCCGAGCACATGCATTGACCCCGACCCGCGACCCACGACCCAAAACTCAAACCCAGGTCCGAATAGCAATTAGCCAAGAACTAAGCCGGCAAAGCAGACGCCTTTGCGTGATTTTCTGTTAAAAAGCAACGGAACAGACAATGTTTACATGCCAACTTTTGGGGTGGTGGTGGGGTGGAAGACAGGAAGTTCTGAGAAAAAGTGGGAGTACGGTGGGTGTGATATCATCGTTTACTCTGTTTACCAAAAAATGTTGCGTGCCAGCGATTTATTATTGTACTTTCCTTTAAAAATTGCAAACTTGGAAATATTTTTTCTATTATTCCATTATTTTCATGAGTTTTAGTCATAGTCTATTCCAAATTTAATCAGATGTTTTAGAAAAGATTAGAGGAGTGAGTATAACTTAATATACGATTTTGACCGATACTGGCAGGTCAGAAAGTACAATTCTTAATCTAACATCTAAAAAGAGAGCTATTATCATCACGTTATCCAATTAATCTCGTTTATAGTTCAATAACATTTCTTAATAGAATGGAGGCAAATGATTGCCACCTTTTAATAACGTCTGGAGATAAGATTGCCGGCCAATTAAGCCAAGTTAATTGAACTCACCACTGGTGGCCGAGTGCAGCTCTTTGTTATTGGCATAGAAATCCATTTTGTGGCACTCCGCTGCAGTCCCGTCGAGAAACCTATATCCTCAATAGGTTAATTGCAGTGCAATGCACTGGGATGGAAGCCAAGACAATGACACGCGCGGAAGGAAAGAAGTTCGAACAGGGGTGCTGCTGGGTACTGGGTACTACGGTGAGTCACCAAGGAGGGTTGACTGTTTATGAAACCGATTGGGATGCGACTTGTTATTTTTGTACTTCTGGGGTAGGTAAGGTCTTTGCCTGACTACAAGCCTCGCTACAAATCCAGCAGGCAGTGACAATTGATTTTCACTTTGGCGCTTTTCACTATCGATTAAACACTTTCCACTGGCACTGTGGGCACCTTAGGCCCATCCGCTGGATAATTGAAATGCGATTATGTGCAGCAGGTTTTCACTTTTAATTGAATTTTCCTCTCGGCCAGCTGTTGGATAATTTACGGCAATTTCCGACCTACATTACGGTGTAAATACCACAAATGGTTGATCAAAAGCAGATGCAAAGTCTGCTTTATAAAATCGAGCTGCAATGCTGAACTTTTGACACGAAATGTTTCTATCGAATGTATCTTTTATTGATGTTGTGACTGTCGATGCTGTTGCCGTGCAGTTTTCACCCAGTAACCGAGTTTTACGATTCGGGCACCCCGCCCCAAAAGGAGAAAATAAGGGAAACGATGTTCTAATCGAGAACTCAAACCGGGCTACACGTGGCGTGGCGACTGCAGCGAACTCGCGACATGCACTGCGGATGAGTCCGCTGCTGGATTCTGGGTAGGATGCCCCTCTCGAGAGTCACGGGGTGGCAGCTCATCGTGCCTCGGATATGGTAAGCTGTGTTCGGCTTCGTTAACTGCGCCGAATCCGCAATTGCCGATTGTCAGTGTGTGAGTGTAGTGTGTGTGAGTCTGTGGGTGGGCCGGGTGGCACAGTAATAATTCCAGTTGCGTGCCTGGCACATTGTTTGTGCTCCAATTCGGGAGCGGGACCAAACAATGGCACCACTGACACTTGCCTCAAGTGCAATGGAGTCATTGGAGCCACCAGGAAGCATACTGCATTCACGCACAGTGGAGACTCTCGGCGCTTCAACAGCTTCAGCGTGAATAACAACTTCCGGATTCAATAAAACAGTTATACTCCAATTGGGAGCTATATTTTTTGTTTCCTTAATAATTAAGAAATTATTTAGGCAAGCTCTTATGTTATTTGGTATTAAATTTGATATACTTTTACACATTCAAGGTCAAACTAATTAGAAATAATTAAATCTCTGGCTAAATATTTAACCAAGATTGTAAAGTATCTTCAACCTCATAGATGCAACAGCTGCTTGAAGAAAACATTCAACAAGGGCTGAAGAAATGGGGTGGAGGGACGTGCTTAAAGCTTCCCTTATTTTCGTAAACAACGCGATTAAAATGGGAGGGGAGAGAAAAACAAATCAGTAGCGGATTAGCGAAACGGTTCCATGAGATGCATCTGATAGCGGCATTTCAAAAGCTTTCGCAGGAAGCTTTCTAAAAACGTGACGGCAGAACTAGCGAGCGAGGGAGAGAGTAAGCAGCTCGCTGGTCTGTGACTGACAGGCATTCGCGCACTAACAGGGGTGGTGGCTGCGGTCGGGGGAGGAAACGGCGGGCATTGTTTGTCTGTCTAATGTCTACCTAGCCCTCTAATCTCTTGATCAATAAAACACAAAACTAATAAATGCGAATAAGTGAGAAATTTTGCTAAAATCACGGGCTACTTCTTGGCAATGTTCTATAAATAAGTACTCACTTGCATACGAATGTACTTTGTACACACATATGTTGTACATACTTATTTCTGAAAGTTGAATTTATTTTAAAAAAATAAAGATACAAGTCCAAAATCAAGTCAAGGACGACGGGAATCTTTTTCCTTTAGGGGCATTCATTATTATTTTTGCTGACACAACCTGCTTTTGTAGGCTTTTAGTGGCTTTTAGTTAGTCACATAAAAGTGCTTTTTCATTGTTTAAACAAATAGATATGTATATACCTAGTCGGAAGCGAACATATCGAAACACAAAGGGGAAAACACCCCTATAGCTATCTGACAGTTTGAGAATTTCAACAGCAACCAGGCAGCCGTTTGCTTCTATAGCACATTTTGTCGACGTCGCCCAACAAGTCAGGTTGGCCGAGCGGTCTAAGGCGCCAGATTTAAGCTCTGGTTCTCGAAAGAGAGCGTGGGTTCGAACCCCACACCTGACAAAGAGGTTCTAAATTTTTTATTTTTATTTTTTTTTATTTATTATTTATTATCACACATCCCTTTATGGTTGTCGAGTGTTTCAAGGGCTGGTTATCAAGTGGGTTAAAAGATAAGGCTATTTCTTACAACCTACATATGTTCTAAGGGGGGTTTTAATATATTTTTTGTTTGTATTTCACTTTTTATATTGCTAATGTGATAAGAAATTGGAAATTGAAATAATGTGACTAGAACTATTTTAAGAATTTTAATAAAATACATTAAAATATCTTTAGTTATGAATGTTTCAGAAAAATATTGCAATTTGTATAGCCAGTTGGAGGGGCATGGCGGTCTTTTTTAAGGAAAACCATGTAATTCTGTTTGTCATGGAAAACTGTTCTACCGTTCCGGGCTGCGAGGTTCAGCTTCCGGTTCAGTTTGGCCAAAAGAGCCGCCAGGCGATGACCAATACCAGACAACCAACTGAAATGACCGGCAAGTGCCCGTTTGGCCTATTGTGAGTGCGTGGTTGGTGCCTTGGCTGAATAATTAATAACCATGTTGCTCGTTATGCGCCTATTGTTTTGGCGTGTGCTTTGTTATGCATTCTGTTGCATTGCGCAATGCCCGTTGGAAATGTGGAAAATGAAAAACAGTTAAAGAAATGCACACAGCGGTTAAGGGCAAGCTGTTGGCTTTAACGGGTATACCTTTCGGGCTTAAATTAGAAAAGCGAAAAATTAATGAACCCAACTAGTTGGGGGTTTTGAAACGTGCCGTTTATTGCATTTGTCACGAGTCGGAAACCTAACTGATGGCCGAGATTGAGAAGATTTCTCAAGCGATACTCTCAAGTCTTTCAAATCAATTGAAGTTATGGGGGGAATCTTAAAATGATAATGACAAATAATTGGGGGAACTTGAGCCAAAGCTGGATGAATGAAATGAATTTGTAACCCTATATGGTTTATCATTTCCCCATCAATTCAAAGTATCTGGTTTAATGATTCTCCCCAATTCCCGTTCAAAATTGATTTCCTATAATTTGAGAAATGCCAAGGCATTGTCTTTATCTGCTCGGGTGACCCATTTCTTTGTGGGTGCCTTTGGAACTGGCATATTCGTACCACTTCCTTGTATCCACAAAACCCAAAACAGAGTGAGGGAAAAGCGAGAAGACCAAAAATATCGCCACAGCGAAACAATTGCCATAATTTCATAACCAACCAGCTCGTATGCCATACTGGGGGCTGGGGTCTGTGGAAAAGCGAAACATTTCAAATTGCTGGTGGCGCACAAAGGAAAATTAAAACAAAACCAAAAACTAGAGACAGCGAGCCACGAAAATTGTGTAATAATTGCGACACTTTCCTGGGTTACAGGCCATGAAGAAGAACTGACAGCAATTGAGGCCATAAGAGCTCTGAGAAAGAAGAAGCTCCGATTCAAGCCCCCGAACCGTTAGCGAAATGCTTCTGCGAGCATTTCATTGGAATCCAATGAGCATTGTTAGCCACCAGCTTTAAATGGTTTGGGCCGTGCCAAGAACTGCTCGCCTATGTGGACCCAAAACCAGTTGCGCTCGATGGTCAGTTCCTTGACCATGCTCCAATATCAATATCAAGTTCAACCAGTCAAGACGGGGACTCACGTGAGCCAGGAGTTTGGCTTAATATCTGGGAAACGGGTCTGCGAGGATGGAGGGACGCGCTAACGGTGCGACAGGTTCGGGACTGTGCATCGCGGGGGCTACAAAACGCCATAAAGCACTGATAAAAAATGGGGATACACTTGAAAATACTTTTGATCTAAGAATTCAGAACCATAAAATTAAAAATGATTACAATTAAAGAGCAGAAGTAATTCCTCATTAATGAGTAGTTTCCTTTTTCTATAACACCATCATTGTAACCAAATAATTTTCAAATTGTAACCTCCAGATTTGGGGTAATTTTCCCCGAAGTGCAGCGATTGTGTGGATTTAAAAGGCAACCAGTTGAACTTGTTTTGGCCTTTGATTTTGCAGCTGCCTGTGTCCAACAAATGGGAGCATTGATGAGTCATTCCGGTTAACTAGCCCCTAAGTTGGGCCAACCAAAACCAAAAAATAAAGGGGAAACTGTCCAAAAAAAAACCGACTGGAAAAGCAATTACACTTGCAACAATAGAAGTTGCAGCTGTAAAATTTATGGCCCAAACGTCACAGGAACATGATTTTGGCCCAGAGAGCGAGAATGCGAGGGAACGGTGATGGTGATGGTGGTGGTGACGGGGCCAGAGTTCACTGTACCGTAAAGCGTTGGCAAGCAAAACGCTGAGCATGCGCAAAAGTCACAACCGAAACAAGTTTTCGTAGCGTTTTGTTGTTCAATCTTTTTCTGTTATTTACCATCGCTCTCCGGCTTTGTTTTGTATTATTTTATTTATCTATATATATATATATATTTAATTTTTTGTTTTTAGTTTTTAGTTTTGTGATGTGAGGGGGCTGGCTGGCCCACAAATGCAGAGTCGAGTGCTTTTGCTGTTACACTGCAAGAGCAGCGGGTAAGCAAGTTCAACGACTTGCCATCGGAATGGGAAGCGGGGATTATGTTGGAAGAAATGCCGAACCAAACCAAAGACTGTCGATAGTTAAACGTCGCGCAAGTGGAACCAATTAATGCAGACCACTCAAAAGCGATCCAAAAAAGTAAAAAAAAAGCCGGAAAACTCCAGGCTCGGACAATTGGAGAGCGTTTTTTGTGTGATCCAAACGGCAATTAACGCTCGTCGCTTCCTACAATAGAGAAGATGCAATTAAAATGCAAATGCCAGCCCAGACCGAGACCCAGACTCAGTTTCAGTTTCGGTTTCAGTCCGATTCCCATTGCCATTAGCGTGGCCATTCCCAGCCGTTGATGGATTTGTGCGACGACCCCATAACTCATTTTCTCCGACACATGTTCACAGATTTTTCCATATGGCGGGCCTGCAAGTCGTTACTTTGCACTTGGCGGATACGTGTGTGAACCGGGGGAAACGAAATGAAATAAAAAGGTTAAAATTAAACATCCCATTTCATTATTTTGGGTCGACAATTTTAGGCTTTTGTCTTTGTTGGCCGGTCTTTGTTGCTTTTGGCGGCTTGTCTGAGGCCCAGAAAAGTGTGTGTGTTATCATTTCACATTTAATCTTATCTCCTATTCCAGGGCAATAACTTGTTTGATGGTAGCCCTCCTAAAACAACAAGTTAAATATAATTATTTTAGCCTGCTGGTAATGAGAAATATATGGATATTTATTATGCAGACATCTGAAAGCCTAAACTAGGCAAAGTCTATTTTTAAACAAAAACAGAAAAGATTAATGTCATAAATGTATAAATAGATTGGCAATCATTAATCAAATGAAAGTAAGAGTTGTGTAAAAACTGAACGATAAGCGGAAGCAGAAGAGAGAGTCTGGTTTTGAGTAATAAAATACCTTCCTTACAACTAAAATTTTGTCATTTTAAAAGCTAGTTGGAAAAAATATATACAAAAAGTTTCGGAATGGAGTGACTTTAGTGGTCACTTCTTATCAAATGTTTTAAAACCCTATTCTACATTCCAAACTTTAGACCCTTTTCCGATGACGCAACCCTTGAGGTTGAATCACCGTTGATATTCGTGACAGTATTATAACGTTGTTTCATTTTCAAACAGGAAACCGAAACGGTAAGTGGGCACTTCCCTTTAAAATCCCACCTTCCCCCCATAATGCATACATTAATCCCAAATTTTGGAAGCACGTGTTGCGTTGCAGAAACTATAAAAAGTAATACATTAAACAGCAACTGGAAGGCTGGCAGATAAAAGAAAACAATCAGCGAAACCACGATATGAGTAAAATACATCTTGAATTATGCTAATCGACTATCAAAACAAAAGCTGCAATTAAACCACACACATTCGGCTGACTTTCACTCCGGCAAACGCAAACGAATAAGCGAATCTTCGAACAATCGTCGGCCGTTTCAGTGTTTCTCTTTTTGTATTATATGCAAATTGATCTAACGCATCTCCGATCCAAACCTCATCCATCCATCTATCCAACCAGCCAACCGACCGACCAGCTATCCGTCCATAGTGGCCACTCCAAATGGGTTTACGAGGCCTTTGTTGCCCGTCTGCCTCCTTTTCATGTTGTTTTGTTATGGCCCAGGGCGCAGCTGTCGGCGGTGACAATGGCATCAGGATCAGGATCGTGATCCGAGTTCCTGTCAGCTGTGTGGCGCGTGTTGAGCCTTGTTTGCCCAAGGCGGGGGGGTGGTGATACGATGGGGGAAGGGACTGCGGCCGGGGCTTGAGTGACAGCAACTATAGCGACAACAACAGGGCAACTTTACCTGGTCTGCCCGATAGGAAAGGGGTTTGAATTGTGGCCCTAACAAGTCGCAACATGAACACCCTTCAGGGGGGTATATATACTGCTAACCAATTAAAATTGGACAATAAATAATTAAAGAAATTAATAAATTGCTGAATAATATGAAGCATAATATCCTTTTAACCCAGTTGGAGGTTACAATAAGAACCAAATTACTTCCAGCTTAGAAATCTAATAGTTTTCAGTGTCTTTTTCCCTATTTTTGGTTTACTTTGCGCCTGATCCCCTGGACAATGGAGGGCCTTGACCACACAGGGATCTCCATGACCTCTCGAGAGTGGCAAATATCCTTGCCACATGAAAGGCCATTGTGGAACCCGTTTAATTGGCTTTAAAATGCTGAGAATAGGCTGGGCCTTTGCTAACACGGACACGCATGCGCATAGGAGTGCTGGCGACGCCATGAGACCTCCTCCTCCTCCTTCACCTAGTGCTGATCCTCCTTCCATTTGTATTCCCTTCCAGGGAATATAAATTGATATGTGCCTGGAATGGAGAAGCAGCCAGTCAGTCAGCCAGGCTGACGGGCAGAACGACACTTGTGTCCCCGAACGGAGGCTCCGAGAAATGTTTGCTCATTTCCGCACTCAATTAAAATGGTTGGGACACAAATCTATCCCCGAGTTTGCTTTAAAAATCCAAGACAGCGACATGGGGCAACATTCTGCCTGACTCCTCCGTCTATAAATAGAATCATATTCCTCTGTATGGGTTTGGGTGTGTTTATAGCTGTGTGTGTGGGGGTGTGAGACATATCTTGCGAGCTACATGGTGTACAATGTGGTAGGAGGACAGCTGCGGAAAATTGAGAATCGGTGGTGACATTTGCCAGAGGGGGTGCGACAGTTGCGCCTGCGCCCTTTCTTTGTCTCTTGTTAGTTGATTCACGGTCACGTTTGCCTTTCATAGGCACAATTCTTCCCTAAACTAAAATGTAAACAAGTACGAAATTCTATATTTTATAATCTTTGTTCAAGGTTTTTGAAACCTGTGCAGTCGATAATTCTTATCACTAGCCTGATCATACCCACTAACTAAACTACATCACCTTTCAATTAGGGCATAAAAGCACTTCCGTCTTATCGATTGCTTGGTTGCACCATTCTTACTCACTGTATATGGGTAACCGATTTTCCGCGGCCAAGAATTTGCCAATGTCAGGCGCAAGGCGGAAAGTGCGAGTCAACAGAAATGAACAGACGTGCAAAACTAAATCCGCCTTTACAGGTGAGCACCCACTCACTACAAAAATAGGGGCCGCCCCCGATAATCCCAGTAGCGGGTACTTACATATAGCCTGCTGCAGATCTCGCACAGCGAGCGTTTACTGTATGTCGAGGAACCTTAGAGCTGGAGACACACACATTGAGGAAGGATCCAGCCACTGGTATTCGATCTCTTTGCGATCTTGGTTACCGTCTCTGATCTTGATTATCAAAATTTTCGTGGCGGGACACCGCGAACTGCCACCGAAATTTAGAACTTGCAATTTTCTCAGCGGCGCAACGCGAGACTCCCGAAAAATTTTCACAGCTTGACGTATATTTAGTTGTGTGTTTTGTTTTCTCTATTTTCGTGTTTTCTCGGCTCCAAAAACGAGGATCGTCCGCTCAACAACCGCCGCGTTCCAGCTTTGTTTTGTATCTGCGAGATACTTTCGCGCCTATCGGCTTTAAAGACACAGTGTTGCCAGACAGTGGTAGCCGCTGAATCCAGTATTTTTTTTATTAAAATCAACCATTATTGGTCGATTATTTTAAAATTGAAGACTATGCTAAATAACACAATAAAATTGTTTTAATTTGAAAATGAACCATTTATTAATAAAGATAAATATTTGTTTAATTTTGAGTATCTGCTGGTAACTAAGGTTTGTGTCTTTGCTTAGTGGTTTTATGAACCAAATTGTTGAACGTAAGAAAGACTTTTTAACAAAAACCTAGAATAAAAAAAATTAAAGCCCGTTTGATTTAAAAAATGCGTTCCAAAATAAGGGGGTACAAAAATATATACATTTTTATATACATATAAAAATATATAAATTGATATGCTTTAAATATTTATTTATAAAAAAAGTTGTAAACTGAAGAAAAAGAGGTTCAGGTCTTTTCTGATTGGGAATTTTGAATTTAATAATAACTCACATATTTTAAAAAACCAGAGTTTGGATAAGTCTCTTGAATGAATATGCTATTTCATTTTAAGTTATTGTAATTGTTAATTTATTTATATTTTACGCAAAAAATATAAACAGCCCATATTTCTCATATTTTAAAGTAAATTATTAAAGATTTAAATTCTTAAATTCTAAAGAATTCTTGATTTTTTATGTAAAAATATATATATCGAATATTATCGGATTAATGGGTGAATATATAAAATTTAAGGGAGCTCTTTAGGATCTCTATTGTATTTCCTTTTTCATTCACGGTTGCAAAGAAGTTTCTACAGTTTCTTTTAAACAGATTTCTACTTTCTAAATATACTTTCTTTAAAGAGTGGAACCTTAACCCTTATTCTTAGGTAATTTATCATAGAGTGTACGGGAAGTGGGACCATGCAGGCTTTGGTATCGTATGATTTTCCGCCTTTGATTTTCGCCTACCAATTAAGCTCAATTAATCGGGGTTTTCTACCCTAACTGAGGGTTAGTGTATTATTGTTAATATAATTTAAACAAAATGTAAGAGATATATGAATTTAATGAAATAAGATAAGGAAAAGTGATTAAAAAGAAAACAAAATTTTTAAGGTGAAAATCTTTAAAGTATATAGTAGAGCTTCAGGGCATCCAATCTTCGGCTTGGAGAATAGTTGCCTTTTTCAGTTTTTTTGAACATAAATCGTACGACGAGTTGCTTAATTGTTTGTTTGAGCGCGTCTCAATTGAAAGAGAGTTTTTAAACGACTTGAGAGATCGCCTGATTGGCGAAAGTCCAAACGTTTTAATCTCATGCTTCGATTTTCCACTTACGACCCTAAGAATGACCAACTGTCAGCTGTTACCAACAATATGGCTTGTTAGCTTAAGGGTGGCTTTGTCTATTACCAATTTTACACTCACCCACCGATTTCACTCCAAGAACCGAGGAGAGAGCCAAAAGTAATAGGTGCCATTTGAGAGTCGCCTGCAGCCGGCATTTGTTTGTTGTTGTTCTCTCGCGTTTCCCTTCTTTCTTCATTACTTTTTTTTGCGAACATAAACATATCCGAGTATCTGAGAGAGCCCGATATACATCCATGAGATACATATGGTATACAGCGAAAAGGCCATAAGTGTTTGTTGGCCCTGCATTTCCCACTCCCCAGCCCATCAGTCACACGGCTGGCTCAGTTCATTTGAGTTTTGCTGGCCGAATGTGACGCACCGTTCTAGCGCTTTGCGGTTATCCAGTGTCGGTGCCGGTTTTTTTGACTTTTTATCGCCGTGTTCCGCTTCGGCTTGCCTGCTTCCCCTTTAGATATTTTGGCAACACGTGTTGCGCCATAATTACCGCAGCAGAGAACCTTGTGCGTGCGGTCTGAGGTCTGGGGTCTGGGGAGCAAAGTACACGTCATCGGCGCGCGGGGCAGTCCTCTCTCTGGTTCTCGGTTGTCGGCACTCGAGCTGGTCGCCATCACGAGATAGTGCCAAAAAATTTGTGATTCATTAGCCGGCGCGGGCTCCAATACATCGGTCGTTCGAGAAACAGCTGCTCCAAAAGTATCTGTATCTGTTTCTGCAACGCGGCAAAGTATCTGACTTTCAAATGGGCTACGATGAGGCCATTCTCAAGCTGGGCGACTTTGGCCGCTATCAGAAGATCATCTACATCCTCATCTGCCTGACCTCCATTCCAGTGGCATTTCACAAGCTGGCCGGGGTCTTCCTCCTAGCCAAGCCGGATTTCCGTTGTCTTCTGCCCTTTGAGGAGCAGAACGCCACCTACGAACTGCCCCTCCACTTGTGGAACCTATCGTATCCCCAGGGGCAGGTTTGTGAGTACTACGATGTGGAGTATTCACCGGAGTACCTCAACAACAGCGTTCCCAGGAGCAGCAACCAGACGACAGGGTGCTCCCGCTACGTGTACGACCAGAGCAAGTACCTCAACAGCGCCGTCACCGAGTGGAATCTGGTGTGCAAACGTGGCTTCCTGGCCGCCTTCAGTGACTCACTTTTCATGCTTGGCGTGCTCCTCGGAAGTATTGTGTTCGGCCAGCTGAGCGATAAGTACGGACGCAAGCCCATCCTCTTCGCCTCGTTGGTCATTCAAGTCCTGTTTGGAGTTCTCGCCGGAGTGGCGCCGGAGTACATCACCTACACCGCGGCGCGTTTGATGGTGGGGGCCACCACCTCGGGCGTGTTCCTCGTCGCCTACGTCATTGCCATGGAAATGGTCGGTCCCGCCAAGCGCCTGTACGCCGGAATATTCGTGATGATGTTCTTTTCGGTGGGATTTATGTTGACCACTGCGTTTGCTTACTTTGTGCACGACTGGCGGTGGCTTCAGATCGCCCTGACCCTGCCGGGACTTCTCTTCATGTGCTACTATTGGATTATCCCTGAGTCCGCCCGCTGGCTGCTCTCCAAGGGCCGGAAAGAATGCGCCATCGCCAATATGCAGAAGGCGGCCCGCTTCAACAAGGTGGAAATCAGCAATGAGGAGTTGGGCGCACTTCTGGACGAGGGAGAGACCGAAGAGGACAAGGCCAGGCAGAAGCTGGATGATCAGGAGCGGGACGATAGTCCGCCCCCCTCGGTGTGGGATCTCTTCTGTTATCCGAATCTAAGGCGCAAGACGCTGCTCATCTTCCTGGACTGGCTGGTGTGCAGTGGCGTCTACTACGGACTCTCCTGGAACACCAACAATCTCGGAGGCAACGTGCTGGTCAACTTTGTGATATCCGGCGCCGTGGAGATACCAGCCTACATCTTCTTGTTGCTAACCCTCAATCGCTGGGGCAGGCGATCCATACAATGTGGATCTCTGGTCTTGGCGGGACTCAGCCTGTTGGCCACCGTGGTCGTCCCGGAGAAGATGCACACTCTAGTTGTGTGCTGCGCCATGCTGGGAAAACTGGCCATCACAGCCTCCTACGGAACTGTATATATTTTTTCAGCCGAGCAGTTCCCGACGGTGGTCAGAAATGTGGCTCTGGGAGCAGCTTCGATGGTGGCTCGAATTAGTAGCATGCTGGCGCCTTTCCTTAACTACCTGGCCACCATTTGGACACCACTTCCGCTGCTCATCTGCGGATCGCTTTCCCTGGCGGCGGGATTGCTCTCGCTGCTCCTCCCAGAGACGCACAACAAGCCCATGCTGGAGACCATAGCCGACGGGGAGCGTTTTGGCAAGAAGACCAAGGGCGATGTCTATCTGGAAACCGGCCGAGAGCTACGTCCTACACCAGAAACCCAACCACTCAATGAACCAGCCGAAAACGGAACCAAAGCCAATGGCCACAAGTTTTAGGAAGAATCTAAAGGTCTAAGATCACTTGATTTTTTCCTAAAAGAAAAGCTTTGCTGTGGGGCATTTAAGATAGAAGAAGGACCAAGTATTACAAATATCATTTCTGAAATCTCACAATTTACCAAAAACGAAAAAAATAAGACACAAAGACAAAGGAAATGAAGAGTAGAATGAGTAAATAGATCACATTTATATTAGCATTTAGACAGGAAGCAGTGGCCTTGTAAGATGGTACAATTTCAAAGGATTAGGGGTGACTACACCTCCGGGAAATGTCTGGAAAATGATCGCAACGGATATCCCATCCATGACGCTGCATAATGAATTCCTACCTTTACTTCAATTAATTATATTTACAATCATATTCCACTGAAATGTTGAAATAAAATCTATTATATTTCCAGAGAAGAAATCGGTATACCATCCCATTCTGTTTTTATTTCTGTTGACCTTTCTAAACCCGGACGAGCTGTCTGCCGGAATTCGAAACGTGTTTCCGCTGTGTTTACTTTCGGTGTTGCTTCGTTATCAGCTTTGAACAACACGAGACCGACATTAAAGAATTGGATCCGCACTAAATTTCTAATCACGAGATTCGGGCAAATAAAAAGCATGATAACAAAGGGTATAAAAATATAATTTGGCAAGCCAATTATAGAAATATTTGCACTTGGCGACGGTCGAAAATTTGCATATTTCACGTCGATCAGAGCCATCTGAACTTGAACTCATTAGGTGGAAAAGTGGGTCGTCTATTTATAATTCTAGTACATTGTTACACTGCCAACATTAAGTGGTGTTTTGTAGTTCCTATTCGAACGAGCTTGTAAATGTTCGAAGATAACAAACGGATGTTCAGTCAAGAGAAGGCAGTTCCCTGAAAGAGAATATTTTCGATTAGAAGAGTGTTTATTTAATAAATAACAAGGCGTGCATATACAGGGGACATACAATACACAGTTTAGGTCAACATTTTAATAGCAGTTCAGTTGGTTTTTTATAAAACGAGTCTTGCGAAAGCTTAGTTTAAAAATATACGAGTATTATAACTAAACATTTTTAGTAATTTTATTTTCTTAAATAAATTAAAATTTCACTATTTTACAATTTCCCTAGACTGTTTATTATAAGAGAGTGTATGGCTCGATTTCCGTGCAGATAGATTGGCATTTGGAATCAGGCCACTTTTAGCAGACTTTGTAGCTATTATGGTCAGAAATCATCTACTCCTGTTGGCTAATTACTGAACATCGTACGATGTTTGTAGATCTACCAGCTGCCTTTTCTAATCTATGCTACCACATACCCCCTTCCACCCTCCTATTCCCGTTCCATCCCTATTACCTATTTAAGCGGATAGTTGCAGATTGCATTTCCTTTGGCGGATCGGTGATCAATAGATTGGTCGCAGGGTGGAAACAGGCCCAAGCCAGCCGGAGAGCTCTGCTCCAGAGACACATACACTGGCGGCGAAAACGCTCACACAGACGGAGATAAACGCTCACGTTTTGGGGTTCTTCAGAACGAACAGCGACGACTGCTCTTTGGGTTTTAGTCTGAGACTGAAGCACCACCCGAGCGGTTGATCGCGCACTCCGAAATTGTTATCGGAATCGAGTAGCCGAAATTCAGAGATTCGTTTGGATCTGCATCTGGTCGATGCAGGTGGTGGGCGGGGAATTATTAGCCCTGGCTCCGAAATCAACCAGATTTTATTGCAAAATCGGAAACGAGTCCGACTGGGTGCACTAGGCGTATACGCAACGCGCTAATAAGTCGTTCATACGTCACGGAGGCGCGACCATTGAACCAAAGGCCAGTTATCGTACGACACCCGACGGTTGACAACTTCAGTGTGTGACAAAATCAGAAAGTGTGTGAGACACCTGCTAGTCGCAGAAAATGGGCTACGACGACGTCATCACCCACCTGGGTGAATTCGGACGCTATCAGAAGCGTATCTACTACCTACTCTGCCTGCCGGCCATTGTGTGCGCCTTCCACAAGCTGGCAGGGGTGTTCCTGCTAGCCAAGCCGGACTTTCGCTGTGCCCTGCCCTTCGAGGAAAGCAACAGCTCTTACGAGCTGCCCCAGAATCTGTGGAATCTCTCGTACCCCCAGGGCGAGGTGTGCGAGATCTACGATGTGGAGTACAGCGAGGCCTACTTGAACGGCAGCATTCCCAGGAGAACTAACCAGACCAGGAGCTGTTCTGCTTACGTGTACGATCGGAGCAAGTACCTCAATAGTGCCGTCACAGAGTGGGACATGGTTTGCGATCGCAGTCTTTTAAGTGCCACTAGTGACTCGCTTTTCATGCTCGGCGTGCTCCTCGGCAGCTTCATCTTTGGCCAGATGTCCGACAAACTGGGCAGGAAGCCCACCTTCTTCGCCTCCCTGGTGATCCAGCTGATCTTCGGCGTCCTGGCTGCAGTGGCTCCGGAATACTTTAGTTATACTATTTCCCGAATGATTGTGGGTGCCACTACCTCGGGCGTTTTCCTGGTGGCGTATGTGATCGCCCTGGAGATGGTAGGATCTTCCTATCGACTCTTCGCCGGCGTGGCCATGCAAATGTTCTTCTCCGTGGGCTTCATGCTGACTGCTGGGTTTGCGTACTTCATTCACGATTGGCGTTGGCTGCAAATCGCTCTCACCCTTCCGGGACTTCTCTTTCTCTGCTATTATTGGATTGTGCCAGAATCGGCTCGCTGGCTCTTGCTCAAAGGCCGCAAGGACGAGGCCTTTGTTATAATCGAGAAGGCAGCCAAGGAGAATCGAGTGGAGATACCCAACGCGATCTATGAGCAGCTGGTGGAAGAGGTGGCCGAAAAGAAGAAGCAGGACGAGCTGACAGCCTCCCAGCCGGCAGCCACCGTGTTCGATCTCCTGCGGTACCCGAATCTGCGCCGGAAAACCCTGCTCATCTTCTTCGATTGGTTTGTGAACAGCGGTGTCTACTACGGACTCTCCTGGAACACCAACAATCTGGGTGGCAACCAGCTGGTAAACTTTATGATCTCTGGCGCCGTGGAGATACCCGGATATACGCTGCTGCTCTTCACCCTGAACCGTTGGGGTCGTCGGTCCATTTTGTGCGGTACTATGCTGATAGCTGGGGTCAGTCTTCTGGCCACGATCTTTGTGCCCAGCGACATGAACTGGCTGATCATCGCCTGCGCCATGATTGGGAAGCTGACCATCACCTCCTCTTACGGCACCATCTACATCTTCTCGGCGGAGCAGTTCCCGACTGTAGTGAGAAATGTGGGCCTGGGTGCCTCTTCCATGATAGCCCGAGTCGGTGGCATTTTGGCGCCATATCTGAAGCTCCTCGGCGAGATCTGGCGGCCCCTTCCACTGATTATCTGTGGAGCTCTGTCCCTTATCGCCGGACTACTGTCGCTGCTTCTGCCCGAAACTCTAAACCAACCGATGCCAGAGACTATCGAAGATGGCGAGAATTTCGGCAAGAAAACGTCAAAGACCCCACAGTCCACTGAGGAGGGAGTCAACCAGGAACTGCGGGGGATGCTGGATGGAAAATCTAGCTAATGGAAGGCCAGACACAGTCTGGAGACGGATGGAATCAATTGGTTCGCGTCATACGAATTTAATCATTCTGGAAATTTTCATTCCTCCACAAATTCATTCCATTCAAAGCGCGTTCTCAACTTTGTTTACCTTTACAAACAATAAAATAAAATAAATTGAAAATAATAAAATCTAAACGAAAATTGCGTTGTGTTTTGCTTCGAATCAACGAACTTTGCGGGTACAATGTTTATTGAGGAGCTTTCATTCTCTGAGGCGATAATAAGAAATTAGGTCTAAACGGTCGACGCTTGATAAGGAAACGTAATTTAATCATTTTGAGTGCAAGCTCCGGTTGCATTTGCTCAGATAGTCAGTCTGTGCACCATATGTTTCCTATCTCAACTTTGTTCCAATTATAGTTAACTAGAGTATAATAGTCTTGTCATTTTTTTAAAGATAATGGAGACTACGATTGCCAATGTCATCGATAAGAAGTTTGAACTAAGATACCAGATGTCATATGGCAACAGTCTTGACTCGCTTAAATTAAATGGAGTGTATGTATTTATTTAAAAAAGTAAAGCTTGCACAAGCTGTTGACGATCCAAGATCAACACAACCGAAAAAGAGGGTTTGGCTTTCCCAGAGTAAATGTTTCTTTTATTGGTAAAGTGTATAGGTGTTTCACAATGCATCTTAAGAAAACATATAAATATAACAACAATAATACAATATAAACCTTAGCCTAGACTACACATGCAATGTTCTTGGAATCGCAATATTTTTATTAAAAAAATCATGTATGCAATATGAGGAACCTATTAATGGGTTTCATAAGTGTTCTTATCAGAAAGATAAAGTTTTTAATCTTCTACATAATGTGATTTGATTTTGTTGGAATTGATTGATGGTTTTGGGTGAAAATACTTGCAAATGATACAAAATGTATTAATTGATGCGTTAAAAGTAAAATTCAGGTTTACAAAAAAAGATTTTATTACCAGAAGACACAAGCTACTGATGAAAAAATGATTTAATGATTTTTTTATTTAAATAATTTATTTATTATAAATTCATATAGTGACATTTTTCAAATAATAACAATTTGCTTAAACCAGCAAGCTCTGTGAAGTTAGCTCTGACTTGTTGGACTTTTTCTCAAGGTTTTTATACTTTTATTGATAATTCCATTTAAAAGAACTAGTTATAACATTAAGGTCCCATTTGAACCACCAAATCGACGTCATGCGTTTCAAAAAAAGTTGGAATTATTGTTCTTGCTAGATTATAACGAGTTGTAGAGCTCCTTCATACAAACTTTTTGTCTCCGACCAATATTTGAAAAGTTATTCGTCGACATGGCTAAACATGGCTAAACATGGAAACATAAACATGTTTGTTAACTTTACAGAGACATGTACGAATAAAACTTTCTGCCCAAAAGTAGGCAACTTAAAAATTGCTTTAGTGGGAGTATTCGCAGTAGTTTTATTGGGATGCTTTGTTCTCTTTAGCAATTTAATTTTAACATTACTTTCAATCAGTGCTTATTTTTTAATAAATTAACCAAGTTTATGCTGTATAAAAATGCTGTATTAAACGAAAATTAGTTTATAGCCAAGTTTTTCATTTAATGCTTTTATTAAATCAATTACGCGGAACAAGCTTGATCCAAAACCCGCTTTTGCGTAACATTTGGAATACACTGCCGGAGAGCAATTGGATTGCAGGATTTTTTGGCAGGGACGAAGTGATAGTTCTTAAAAAAGAAGTTAGTTCTTCTTATTCCCTAGTTCTTAGTTTAAGTGAATAAAACTAAATATTGATTAAAAATATTTTTGAAAATAATTTTAGGTAGATCCCAATGAAGATGTTAAGCAACATCATTATGTGCTTTTTGGTTTCAAAACGAAACGAAAAATTTCAGATTTGTTGGATAATAAAATAGGACTTTAATTTTAAATTTAATTTCCTTCAAATAACCAGAAAAGCATGCTATAAATTATGTTCTCTCTCTGAATGTGTGGCTCTCAAACTGTGTTATTCACGTCAAACTATTATCAAGAAAAATGTAATTTTTTGTTTAAATATTTGATAAAATGTTTAAAAAAATTGTTCAATTTCAATACGGCTTAGAATTTAGGCTCAAATGGATCTGCCCTTTGGTACTCAGACTCCTGAATTGGATGTCCTTATTGTAGGAGCCGGGCTGTCAGGCCTGACCTCGGCTGTAAAGATCCTGGCCAAGGAGAGCTCCTTAAGGCTCCGGATTATCGAGAGTAACGAAACTCTTGGCGGTCAGCTGGGCGAAAACGGCGTTCGATTCATTGACAGCGAACAGCAGGACATGTTGTCCTTTCTAAATCTCGTCCATTTGAATCCTCGCAAGCGAAGGAGCGATAGCGGTGGATTGAAAAGGTGTTGGGATCTAGATCGTGGAATAACTTCCCTGCCTGCCAAATTTGAGCTCAATAGATACATCAATATGTTGGAGTTGCGAATGTCCAAATTTCGCTCGAAACGTTTTAGGTAGGATCTCGAATCTTCTTCCAATCTGTTAACTTTTATAATTTAAATATTTTTAGTCTACGAGAACGAGTGGGTAATATGGAGCATCATATTTGCCAACATTTGTATTTCGGAAAGTCTCGGAATTTTATGCTTAACCTCGTAGAAATTGTTTGCGGTGCACCAGCCAGCGAGGTGGACTACGATGTCTTCATGTCGATTTGCAGCTCCTGTGGAGGTCTTAATATGTTGATTGATTAGTAAGTACTTCAGATTCTAGACCATATTTCATTCAACAATTCCTCCTATATTTTGACCTGAAACCATTTTTTTATTGTATTTGCGAACAATGCCCTAGAAACACCTTTGGGTGAGAAAATTATGGCATTTATTCTTGATTTACTAGGTATTTTTAAAAATATGCAACAAAACGAAGTTAAATATATTACTATTATAACAGATTTCTCCCTTAGCTATTGTGACTATCCAAGCAGTTTCTTTGAGGTCTCTACTCATCAGCTGATCCAAAGTATTATGGATAAGATGCACTTTACTGGAATTACTTTGAACTGCAAGGCAGTGAAGCTTGAGCACTTTAAGAACTATGTCCAGGTGACGGACGACGAGGGATACAAGTTTACAGCGGAGGCTGTAATCCTGGCCATACCCTGGAACAAAGTGCAGAAGTTAGAGTTTGTGCCGCCTATACCGAAGGCGTTTCAGCCGCCTCCTGCCTCGAAAGGACGAAAAAAACCCCATCGAGTGATAAGCCAATTTCATTTGGGCTATGGGAAGTCCTTTTGGGCGGATCGGGGGTACTCGGGCAACTTCCTCAACTCGGATCCCATGGTCAGCGGCCACGAAAGTCAGATGTCCACCCTCTGTGGCTACATGCTGCACTCTCCCGAAGAGCAGGATGAAGCCCTGGAGACGGTGATCGATCTGCTGGCCAAGGAATTTGGGGAGGAGATGCGCAGGCCGTTGGAGTGCCACTGCTTCGCGGAAGAGTTGAATGAGGCGTTGCATAAGCCGCAAATCAAGCCCTGGCACCGCATCATCTGGTCCAGTTCCTCGGCGGTCGGCACCAGCTATCGCAGTCTAATGGGCGGAGCGGTGCAGAGTGGTGTCCGGGCGGCTGTAAACGCACTTTTTGTGGTGCGGCCGCAGGTGGTAAGCTGGAAGGACATGCTCGACGATCGAGAAAAGGGGTCCAGTGAAAGAGAGTCCGCTGGAAGACTTACGGGTCTTTTCAGTCGCCTGAATCTCTACAACGTCACCTTCTACAGCTGTTTTGTACTCGGACTCATCTGGCTACTAAACTTTGGCTACTCACGAGCTACTTAAGTACCTTCCCCTAAGGACACCCCCCGATTGTGTATCTTTTGAAATTAAAGTGTTGGTTTTTATGCACAGAATCGACATGGTGACCTTGTCTGAGGATTAGTACTAGTGGCAGGCTTAGTCTGGGCTGAGGTCGAATGCTCATTGAATTTTCTGAGTTTAGCAACGCCTAGAATACTTACGAATTTATGCACAATTCTCAGTTAATTTCGTGGGCAATCATTCACTTAAGGTTCGCCAACGCCAAATGGGACACTTAAATTGAGCTGTCTTTGTAAAAATGAATTATCGTTCAAAGGTTTCCATAGTCTGTGGAGCAAGATACTTTTATAAAATGTTTAAAAAAGCCGACTTAAATCTTTCTTTCTTCATAGAAGTACTTTAAACAATTATGCAAATGAATTTTATTATTAGATTGGTGCTTGTTGGGGCGTCCAATTGATTGACGTTGTGGGTGGAAAGTGAAAGCGCTTAGAAAAGATAATCTAAATGTAATATATACCCATTAATAGCTTCACGTGCGTTTTCGAAACAATGGCAAGAAACGGAAAATAAAAGCCAGGAACCCAACCCATTTCAACGACAGTCGGATTGTCAATGGAAAGTCACGCCCATGTGCATCACAACATGCGAGTCAGGTTAACAGCATACAGGCCTAATTACGCTTAAAGTCTATACAAAAACCGTTAGTACGGAGAATTTCACAGATGCGGGTTTAATAGACGGAATAGAATGCGCATTCTACAGAGACAGGAAGATTGCATGCCTGGGAACTGAATACGGAATTAATTGAAATTAGAATAGGCTAAAAAAAGAATATCATAATTGGAATATGGGGAATTGAATTCCCAGCCATCGCCCCACCCACCCTTCAATGTCAATCTCTATTTTTCACCGCAGGGTTACTGGTTACGATATCTCTCGGATTGCGCCTATTGACGTCGATTGATTCATTGAGTTCAATTGGTCTTAGCCAGAGTTGAGGACTCTCGATGTTTCGCTGATAAGGGAGGTTAACCTTAATTGGATCAGCAGGTAAGGTCACTGCGTAGAAATCTGGTTCTGTTCAGGCAGATTTCTAGTTCAAGTTTGTTTCAATCTGCTCAGATTCTAAACCCTATTCCTAGATTCATTCATAAACAAGTGGTGGCCGAAGAGAGAAGCGAAAATTATGAGGCAGCAGATTTTTCAATATACTGTCTATGCGAAATTCCCATTCAGAAAATGTTCTCTCTTAATTTTTTCAACAGACTTGAACAGAACAAAAATGTAAACAATACTCGGATATCAGCTAGCCAAGGGGGAACGTTGTAATGAAATTCAGAGACAACCGAATTTAATGGCCCGCCAATGTAAATCAAAAGGTTCGGATATTCTCAGACAGACACTGGCGAGTGTAATGGAAGGGATTGAGTTGGAAATGGGCATAGCCATATGTTCGAGTACTCATTGAAATGTGTTCTTGCTGTTTGACGCATTTATAATAAGGAGGCGACCGAGCGAGAAGCCTAAAAATATTTACTATATACTCTGCAATGTCTAATGCGCACATCTTAGGGTATTAATGCATTTCAATAAAAAACGTAAAAAAATTAGCATGTTTATTTATATCAGGAAAATAAATTACTTGGAAAATATGAAAGATTTTTAAAGAATTTTCCAGATAAATATAAATGTGCCTAATACAATAAAATATACATAATTGTAGGTGAAGCAATAAACTATTAAGCCAGAATAGCAAAAATAACTTAATAAATAATTTCTGTTAGTCCCAAACAGGAAGCTAACAATCTGAAATTAACTATCTGAAATTTTAACCAGAATCGCTTTGCTGATAATAACCCAAATCGCACATTTATTCGGTAATTGTTCCGTATTCAAATGATCCATTTAGTTCAAGTATGCTCGCTCGTCAAACTAGAGTGTTCGCTTTTTTTTGACATTCGCAAAGAATCTCTCTTAGAGCGTTCTATGACTGTATTTAATTTTTATTTATTTTTTTTAAATATTTTGTTAATGCTTGCACTCACATCCAACAAAAAATAAAAGACAACATAAATATATTCGAGTAAATGGATCGGGAGGAGCCGAACGATGCCGATCGCCGAGGGGAATATCGCGGGCGATGGGGCTGAGGCACTGACCGAGTGCTATGTTAGTACCTCCAACCCCCAAGCTCCACGCCTCTGCCTCTGGCCCGGCCCTTCCCCTTCCCCGTCCCCTCCCCGGAACGCTGGTGAGACGTACAAAACGCTGCGATCGGCCTCCCGTGGGCTTAGTTTGTGAGACGCTTCCGAAGCGGCAAGTAGTTGATAGCAACATCGGCGGATCGCAACAAAAAACACAACTGCACGCGTTGCACCAAAAAACAGAATAAAAGTATAAATATTCAAAATAAAAAAAGAACCACGACGCAAGGGAGAGTCCCCCCAAAAATATTTCATTTCATTTTCATGTTTGTTTCGACTTGAGAACAATTTTTGTCTCGAAAACAACAACCCAACAAAATAAAGGAAAATAAAACGTGTGGCGCGGCATTTCAAACCGAAGAGCTCCCATGTGCTGCATTAACAATTGACAAAACATAAACAGCCAGTCCGTAAAATAGAACAATAGATAAATACCCCAAACCCAACAGAAAACAGCCAACAGGCAAAGAGGCAAAGAGGCCGAAAAAAGAAATTATAAATAAATAAATTGAAAATATTACAGGCTACAGTCGATCGGCACTGGGCTAAGTGAAAGTAAAAACCTAGGCGCCTGGCCTTATCTTTCCCCCTGTAGTGTCGGAACCTTTGCGGAGTGAATGCACTCATAGAATTCATTTAATAACCTAAGCCTGATCTAAATACAAATCCAAAAAAGTTGTTTTTTTTGGCGAGCAATATAAATAGACTACAAAATCAAAAGCAAAGGAATCCAAGTTCAGTGCCGAAAAACAATCTACAAGATACGAGTGCGTTTGCGTTTGCGTGGGGTCGCTCGTCTGTCTCAGAGAAAAAGAACGATCTTTTGGCCAAATACCCGAAAGTATCTGTGATATTGCATTTTTCAAAATGACCAAGTCGAAGGACAATCCGGAGAAGAGCCGCGAGCTCATCAGCGAGGAGAACATGAAGGATCTGCTCACCAAGCAGCTGGAAGTTGTGGGCAGTGGTGGTGCATTTGTTTGGTAAGCTGGATGAGGATGAATATTAAATAACAAAAAAAGGACTATATAATTTACGTACCTATATAGATTGTTTTTATATAAGTATTAAAAAAGCATCTTAATTTAATATAATTTAACATGAAATTGTGAAAATGTTATCTGTAATGATTTTTTATAACAAATATGGGCAGTTATCTGAAGTAGTTTACTTTTAATGTTGATAATTTTTGTATAGAATAATTTATCTGAAACATCTTGAAACATCTGTCACATTTTTTAAGAAGAAGGGGTTAGCTTTACTTGGAACTTTTTTTGTTTTAATTTTATTAATATGTATGATGGGTATCGTATCATAAAAGTAATAAAAAGGTATTTCTATTAGGTTTGCTCCACAAATTGTACCCCAAATATTATTAAAGCCACTTAACTGGCCCGAGAAGATTTCATTGAGGTTCTGATGAGCTGTCTAGCCAATTTGGTCATTGGGAATTGACGGTATCACATTTCTACCACAATTTGGCTACAAGTAGAGGAAGCAACTTTTTAGCTCGGTCAACGAGAATCGTGTTCCACTTGACCCACTTCATTTTGAATGCATATTGCGCTTTTAAAGGTTGAGTTTTTAGAATCAGCTGACATTAGTCAGGGTGGTGCACTTTTCTAGCCGTGATTCAGTTAGAACCGTTCTAATTGCTTTCGCGCCTGATCGATAGCCTGGGTGCTGTAAAGTGGGGCTCGTGATTTTTCCGAGTCTCCTCCAAGCCACGAAGCTAACATTAAAGTTCAACTAATTATCAGTTTAGTATTCATTTTAGTTAATGTAGTCACTCTGACTTGTGGAAGGGTTTAGGGTACGTGCTGCTTCCTGTAATAAATTTTAGACCCACTGGGTAGTAGAATCACCCAACTGGCGTCTCCGATCGGAGGGCAATGGTCAGAGCGTGAGCGATCACTCGGAATCCGATTTAAATATAGAATGGAAATCTGGGCATATCAGTGCCCACAGAAGTCCGTATAAATTTCCATACCCAATCGCTTTTGATAAGGCACTTGTGAATCGGAATCTGGCGATCGAGTGTTAGCGGATCGTGAATCTATAGTCCGGTTTCGAAACCCCGATTCAGATGGAATCGAGCAATAGATGTTACGGAAAGCACTATTAACGATAAGAACCTACTTTTTAGAATAGAGGACAATTGCACTAAAAGTCATTCAACTGGGTTATTGAGTCACTGTTGGGAGTCCTCGAAATTTTAGCACACATGTGCTGTATACCTTCCCTCATTACCTTTTGAATTTCGATTATCTTCGCGGAACTGTTGTACGTGTTTGGTGGGTGGGGGAGTCACGTGAAAATAAATCGGATATGTAAATATTGCGCATTGCGTTCCGGTTGCCCGATTTGTTTAATGATTAACGACGCCATATGCTCTGGCGAATCTTTAACTGCCATTTAGTGATTATGCGAGCAGCATACATAACTCTCCCCGAAAGTGTCGCCCCGCAACCTTCGCACATTCGGTGTTTTGTTTTTACGCCAATGTTTTGATCGGTGTTATTATTTGCATTCCACAAAGCAGTTAGTCAAGCGGTGTCAATGTGCGAACGATTGGAGTTACGTGCTGTAAACAATCCGCCGGATACGAGATCCGCGATATGACAGATACTGTAGCAAAGTATCTGCGAAAACAAAAACCCAATTAGCAGCAAGTTATATTACCTTAAAGGGCCTTTCAATAATCTAAAACGTATCTGTTATCTGTTTCTAGGGCCATTTTCTTCCTGTGTGTGACCCCCAACATTCTCAACGGATTCCACGTGTCCTCGTACACACTGCTGGGTCACCTGCCCGACGATCAGTGGTGCGATATTCCCGATCTTCAGTCCACCACTTGGACCTTGGCTCAGAAACGAGAAATCTCATCCAAGGGCCTGGATTCGGGAGGATGTACAGTATGGGACTGGAATTATCAGCAGCTGGCCCAGATGTCCTACGAGGCTGCTATGAACTATACCCTCCATCTGTCGGAATTCGGCAAGCCAGCCGAGGTTTCCTGCAAGGTCAAGGGCCAATATGAATACGCCAATCCAGAGACCACGTTCGTTTCCGACTGGGACCTCACCTGTGAGAGGAGCATTCAGCGAACTTCTGCCCAGGTTTCGATATCTTTGGGCAAGTTCTCCGGCTCCTTCTCGTTTGGCATCCTAGCGGATAAGTGAGTTTATTGAAGAATAACTCTGAGAAGAGTTACGTTATAGATTTAATTTTTCTTCGCAGATTTGGCCGTAAAACTTCATTTACCTTTGGTGCAGTTTTCTTCGTTGTAGGCAGTTTCTTCTGCACATTCTCGCCTTGGTATAGTCTTTTCCTGGCTGGACGTTTTGCTTTGGGAGCAGCCTCTTCTGGACTTTTCTATCCTGCATTTACCATGAGTAAGTTCCCAAACTAGTTTGCTTTTCATTCAAAAAACTATAATAATTTCTCAATCATAGTCGTGGAAAACATATGTCTGAAGCATCGGTCATGGATGTCTATAGCTTTTTCTGCCTCCTACCCCGTTGGCATGATTATCCTGGCAATTATGGGCTATCTTATCCAACCATGGCGACATCTGCAACTAGCCTTGACCATTCCTTCCCTGCTTCTCATTCTGAATTGCTAGTGAGTTGTGAAATAATATCATTACAATTTCAAAGTTAAAATAAAAAATTTCTCTGCAGCTTGATGAATGAATCACCCCGATGGCTGATCACCAACCAAAGATACGATCGCGTCTACAAGATCCTCTTCAGACAGCCAAGCCACTACGAAATTAAACCCGCCATTGCAGCCTCCGCTCCCGTCGTCACCGATAAGAAGTCGGTGAGTGCAAAGTTCTTCGAATGCATACATATATATTCTTTGATGTCTAGTTGCCGCGCTGAATTTGTATAATATATTTTACCATTGCAGTTGGAGCCAGAAGTAAGCTTCTCGCTGGTCGACAAACTCAAGAATGGTCCTCTGAAGTCTATAATTGAGTTGTATGCGAATCCTAATGTCAGAAAACTGATCTTCACGTCGTACTTCATGTTCTGTGTGACTTCGTTGAGTTATTATGTGACGGGTATGAAAACCTTTTTAGTTTTTATGAATCATTTGATTTATAAATGATTTTATCTTACAGCTCTGAATGCCGCCAATCTAAACGTCTCTAGATATCTGTACATCATAGCTACGGGTCTGGTGGACATACCCTCTTACCTGGTGCCTGTGATTATGCTTCGTTATACAGGACGTCGCATTACCACCATGTTCCTGTTTCTGTGGACTGGTGTGTCCCTGCTTTTGGTGCTCTCCGTTCCCGCTGGCAGCACCACATGGATCGTGGCCTTCGCCATGCTGGGTCGCTTCGGCATTAGTGCCACCTACTCGGTGGTCACCCTCTACACCGCAGAGCTCTATCCCACCCAGATACGTAACTCTGCGCTGGGCACCTGCTCCACATTCGCCCACGTGGGCTCCATATCGGCGCCGTATGTGGTCGATGTTCTGGGCGCCCTCGGATGGTACATTCCAACAACGATCTGCGGCTGCTGCGTTCTAGTAGCTGGCCTGCTGACCCTCACGCTGCCGGAGACCGGGACGGGCAAGTTGTCCGACAATGTCGAGGACACTGGGGCGGCCCCCAAAACCACTGAGCAGCCGGAGAAGCAGTGATCACAGCAGACTGTCTCGCATTGTAGGTTAAGTGATGTTTTCTCAATTGGATTTCCGACTGGGAAAATGTTTTATATAGTAAGTCTAGCCTAAAATAAATCTTCTCTAGACATAGGATAACCTTCAGTACTCTAGCCTAAGCATTGTTTTAGTCCTTGCTATTCCTGCATTGTTTAAGTATATATATATTCGTAACTGTTTTTTGTTTGATAACGTATAATAAATTCAACTACGTATACGTGATCCCCAGAGATCTAGGATTGCAAAAGCAGTTGTACCCAATCGTAGTATGGCCGGGTAACCGTGTAAATGCTGGGCATACCCTGAATACCACAAGTAAGTCCATGAGAAACAAGGCCGTAGATATAGTCTTGGCCGCCATAAGGACAAATCAAGGGTCCTCTGAAATTCAAATTTTTTAAAGGGTGATTATGTTTTTATAGTCACTGACTCACCCTGAATCGCCTTGGCAAGAATCCTGGTTGTTGCCTAAAGCACACACTGTATTCGCTCCATTCTGCGGGGCCCAAACATGGCCAATGATCTGTCTACATTTTTGATTGGTAATAACCTGAACTTCAGCTTCAAAAAGATTCTTCTGCGAAGGACCAGCGTGTTGGGTGGCTCCATAGCCAATGATTCGACAGGATTCTAAAAAGTTTTATTTGTAATATAGTGTTTAAGGTCTTTTACTTTATGGAAATACCATTTCGATCTGGTTTCATGCCTTGGGGTGGCAGCTGAGCAAATTGAAGATCAGGGCTTAAGGCACTCCTATACCGTTGTCTCATGTAAAGCAAGACTATATCATTCCGGAAGTTTGAACTGAAAAGTTAAGTTTAAAGGTTTTCATAAAATAAGAATTATTTTTTTGTCATTGAACTCTATTGGAGCCAACTTTTCTGCCCCTAATTTACTCTCTGATTGGAGGAGGGATTATTAAACTTGACTCAACTGATTACTCACGGCTGGAAGTAAATATACTCCGCGCTTTCCAGACCATATGGTTCGAGCTGAGAAATGTTTTCAATGTTCTCATAGCCAATAAACGCAGCGATATTGTGAATATTTCTAAAAATAGAAAGAAAGCAGTATTAGACAGATATTAGATAATCCTCTAAAAGCTCCAGACTTACTTCTTCCAGATGCAATGAGCGGCGGACAGTATCCAGCGATCGCTAATCAAGCTGCCACCACAAAAGTGCCGGTAAGACAGTCCTTCAGTCGCATTTCTCCAAAGGATATCCTGCAGAGAGACCATAAACGGGTATTTGCTTATGCTACCTGTAAGTAGAGTTAAGTTGATTTCAATTAAAAGTCGAGGAGATCAAAATCAATCAGATACTGCCCACGGTTGATACAATCCTGCCACCGACAATAGGAACCGCTTGACCCGAATCGAATCCTGCCCAGACAAGGAAGTTTAGGAGGAATAGAAGCCACCACCGAGGGCTGAGATCTAAAGCAGCCTTCATGGTTGAGCTTTGGATTAACACTGCGATAAGACCGTCAGCAGGGAGTTAATAGAGAAAAAGTTACTAAACAAATACACGTATAAAGAAGCATTCTCAGGCCAAGCTGTGCAAATATTTCCAACTCCACTGCGTTGGTAAATTGTTTTCAAATCTCAACGCGCCGGCGTCAGTAAGACATACACACATACGTGAACTATTTCGTAAAATATACGTAAATAATTCATGCAATGTTGCTAACTTCTAAAATAGTCTATTATTTTTGAAATGATCTTAATTCAATAAAAAGTAACGTATTTAGCAACTTTTTTTTAACTGTATGGCAACTCTGTAAGATTAGTATGTAGAATAATAAATACCAGTATTTCTACACTCCATCCCAATATTGTCCTGCCTCTATTTAAATTAGTTTATCCTTTTTATAATTTTTTATTTAATCCTATTAAATAAAAATGCATTATTAAATATAAATATAATATTTTTATAACGGTTTCTTTTGTATTGTTCCTTAGTACTACTGCATTTTTTTTGCTGTATTTCTTTAGATTCTGGCGCGGTCACACTGGTGAAAACCTGAAGATTAAGATTGCAAACATTTTGTCTTTTATATTAATTTAAAGCCATCTGGGAGCAACTGCAGCCAATTTTGTGCCTTTCAAGGATCACCGAACTCAAGCTAATCACGTAAGTAACAAAGTAGGCAAAGCCAAAGGGTCGCAACCCTGAAATCTCAGGTGAAACCCTGAGCTGCTGGAAAAGGCAAGGCCAGCTGCCCATTTGGGAGGTTGGGAGAACACTCAACTCCTGTGTCAAGATGATTGCCCTCAACCAATTGCATCGTGCTCTGCAGAGCGAGGCCATTTATGCGGCAATTCGATTTTTCAGAGAAACCATGTCCCAGGGCGGCGGTGGAGGTACACCAGCGGGCGGTAATCCCACAGCGCTCCAGGGCGCTGGCGGGGGCGTGGTCTTCAGCAAGGTCTTCATCCAGCGCGACTATAGCGAGGGCACTTCGGTTAAGTTTCACACGCGGCTTCCCACAGAACTGGAGGGTATGGTATGTATCTGAACTTTGCCTTTCAGCGTAATCAGCTTTACCCATTGTTTGATTTGTATCACAGATTGAGCGACATGTCTTCGAAAGCACTATCAACAGGCTGAATGAATTTTATGCTGAAGCCGAGGAGGGATCCTGCGGCACCTACTGCGAGGGCTGTATTGGCTGCATTACGGCATACTTGATCTACATGTGCTCCGAAACGCACTATGAAAAGGTGCGTCATCCCCAATTAATATCATAGAAGCTAATTAAATTAACGGAGTTTTTTCCTTAGACCCTTCGTAAGATATCGAAATTCGTGGCTTCCCAAAACGAACGCATTTACAATCCCAAGGGCCTGCAATTGATTGATCCCACTTTCCGAGGCCTGCGCGTTATAGAGATTACAATATTCGATCGTCCGGGGCGAACGTGACTCCCGCTTTCTCATTCCGCCAACGAGTTCTTCATGTGAGATGATCAACCAGCCACAGTCGCATCAAGAGGAGGAAGGAAGTTAGTAGAATGAAGGAGGGGTCCGTTTTAGCAATTCAGCAATCAAGCAAAAGTCAGCGCCATTGTGTGTGTTTCCAAAAAAAAGTTAAAAAAAAAGAAGATTAACTAAATACCCAGCTGTGGAATCAGCTAAAGCTTTATAACCTTTAATAATATATGTGAGTAGATCCAAATAACCGTTTTCTTCGCAAAAATAACTCAAATTCTTTGTTCTTTCTTGCAGCTTGGCTTTGGGCATGCGACTTAGTCACGGGCGTGCTGGGAGTCCGCCTCTGCTGCAGCCACATACGATATAGATATGATAGATTAACCGTTAATGATTAGCCAAGGCAGGGTAATGGCCAGCGTTAGTTAGTATTTATGCTTAGTCTTGTAAGTGAAAAGCTACCGAAACTGCATTTTGAGCCGAAGCATGCATCAACATATACCCACATTCGCATATGTTACCATTGTTCTACTTATCAGCCCCGAAAAGGCCAGCGAGAATTGATTGTTTTATAATTGATTAAATATTGTATACACCTTGATTGTAGTAATTACTAATAATTCGCATGTAAAACGTTTCATTTTCAATGGCATCGCATATGTATGAGTACATACGATAATATAGCTTAATCAGACAAAACATACGCATAACGTTTTCTACACCAGACTCTTACCGATTATATCAAACAGCGCCAAATGAACTTACACATAAACAAGTGAAGAATTGTTCGATTTTACGATAAATCAGCAACGTTGATTAACATAGTTGTATATCTTATAAGGAAAATATATATTGCCGTCATATTAACGTGCCTACAACTGTTTTTTTTTGGATGGTAAACACTATACGATAGAGTAAATATGTGCGTTTAAAAAAGAACCGCAAATCTGCTTTGCAAAATTAGAATTGCGGATTTCCATTGTTCATCTTTTATTTACTTTTGATGTATGGTTTTGTTTTGCTATCAAGTTCAGGGTGCTTTGGACTATAAAAAGGCATCTGACAGTCTGGAAAAATACAGTCGCTTTTGTTTCACAGACCCACAATGAAGCTAACGATCTATTTATTGGCCGTGGTCCTTTTCGCTGGATTCCTGGCTCTTCCGTCGGCATCGGCTCAAAACTCAACTGACACCTCAAACACCACGACTACCACCACCACAACCACGACCACGACTGCCGCACCAAGCACTGTGCACAGGAAGCGCATAACCCTCAAGAATGTGCACTACAAAGTTGTTCGAAGGATTAAAGTCAAAAAGAGTGGTTAAAAACAGAGTCAAATAAAAGGGATATACAAAAATAAAATGTATTAAATTGGTTTATTCCGGGGGCTGTTCAACAGATATATAAAAGTGGCCGAACTTTTGTGCTTTGGGATACCTACTTTACGATATTCTTTTGTAAAAAAAAAGATTCTCCCATTAATCTGATTTAATTAAACTAGCGATTCGTATATTTTTCTATAGAACTTTCAAAGCAACAAATGTATATGCGGTCTTTACTCTCATTTACAAGACTATTCCAACTCATTCCTGCGGATTTTCAATTTTCTTTCTCACGAAATAATTATAACGTAAAATAATAAATTCCATATCCAGGTTCCAAGGTTCCAAAGTGGGTCACACCAATGCAGTCGTACTCCAGTGCCATTATCCCTACTTTCCGGCATCGTTCATATTCTTGGGCAAACTCAACAGCGAATTGATGAGTTCGGAATTGCGTTTCCTGATGGGCATGGGTCCGTTTAGGGAGTTCTCCAGGATTAAAGGATACCGACAGAGAGTTGCCACCTGTCCGGGGGTGAACTGACCCACATTGTTGAACCAGTCCAGTAGATCCCGGTTGTATTCCTTGCGCACATAACGCTCCTCATCCGGCAAAGCCAGGGCCAGACCGCAACGGGTGCAAATGGCCAACAGGAGAAGGACCAGGGTGAAGGTGCAGCGAGCCATTTGCTTGCAGAGCAAAGACGAGCAGAAGTCTTTCGAAGGAATCGCAACGGAGCACAGGACACCTGCAGTAGGGGACTTGCGAATGAACGATATTCGGGATAATCTGCCACTTATATAGGACCTCGGGGTCGGTCCACTTAGGTAAGCCGCAGCGGGAGACCGCTCAACCACGCAACCCAATAGCGTCAGTCTCGATGTCGGCCGCAGGACCAATATATGTCACCGGCAGTCCTCAAATGGTCCTTCCGCCCAGGCAAATAAGCAGCGGAATCGTGTTGGAGTCGAGTTGGAGCCAAGCAAATATTTGATTATGCAGTGTTTTATGTGCCAACATGCAGCCAGGCAGGAACCGAATCCTTATACGGTTCTAGGGATATTTGTCCAGGAGGTGCCGGCTGGGAGCTGTTCCCAAAGTTCTAATGCACATAGAGAAAATGTTCATTCGCTCAACTAACTGCTAAACTATATTTTGATACGACTAAGCTTGCATCATTAATAAATCATAAACTACTTCCTATTCATCATATTATTACCAAGTTTTTTGAGTGTATCTTTTGATTAATTTACCAACGAGGGCCGTAAAAATAAAACCCAGTATTAAATACTTATATATACATTTAATGGCATGTGTCTGATGTTAGGTATTCCATTTGATTCCTTTATTTTCTTAACAGACTCTGCAAATATGCAAAATAATATTTAAGCGAACATTCATAATATTCTCATGAACGCAATGTATTTTTAAAACGTGTGTGGGTTTCTATGTATTAATTTTAGAACTAAGATCGAAAGAGAAAGCTTAGTATATAAATAAGTATTATGATCTAAAGCGAAATTCCAGCTGAATATTATTATTTTCCCTACCAGACTCTGCAAATATGGCCAAATTTTTGCACATACGTAGATGCTGAAACCATAAAGCAATGTTTGTCTAGCAAATCCCCCGATTGTCTTGGCCAGATATAAAACTCCCCAACTCCCCAAGAGGCCCAGCATCACAGCGGCGTCGACGAGAACAACATGAGGGCAGGACAACTCACACTGGGACTCCTGGCGATTTGCCTCTGCATTTGGCTAACCAATGCAGCTACCACGTCCTCTTCCACATCCTCCACATCAACAACATCGACTACCACTTCAAGTACTACAACAACAACTACTACAGATGCCACCACCACCACAACCACCAAATCCACGAAAAAGCACAGAAAACATTTTACCATTTCAAATCTCCATTACACGATAAAGAGAAGGATTAAGGTAAACAAAAATGGAAGCTCTAGTTCCACCTCGTCCACCAGGTCGAGGTCCAGGGCGAGGAATCGGTCGGGCAGGCGAGTGGTCCTGGTTCGCAATCGCAATTATCGCAATTTGAGACGTCGGGGATAAGCATGGAATTATAATCTGTTTTGTAAAGCAATAAACATAGCACTCAAAACTACAAATTTTTCAAAGCCATTGGAATTTTTCATTAGCCATTAAATTCCTCGGAATTTTAATAAAAATCTGCTGGTCGGTTAAGTAAATGTATTAATAACTGCATGGGAAATATGCATAATTCTTAAGATATGTATCTCCTTAAGTTCAGTGAATTCTTGATCGAAATACCTTAAGCCTTATTTGTAGATTAGAATCTGCTCTACTGCATTTTGATATGGTTGTAACTAAAGGCTATATCTTTGGCAATATGCATTAGATTCTTGATTGGAATACCTCAATGATGTGTACATGTATCAGTTCTCAATCCCCATATTTATACCCTTGCAGAGGGTATTATAATTTTGTCCAAAAGTGTGCAACGCAGTGAAGGAGACATCTCCGACCCCATAAAGTATATATATTCTTGATCAGGATCACTTCCTGAGTTGATATGAGCATGTCCGTCTGTCCGTCTGTCCGTTCTACGCGAACTAGTCTCTCAGTTTTAAAGCTATCGTCTTGAAACTTTGCACACACCCTTCTTTCTTTTGCACGCAGTATATAAGTCGGAACGGCCCGGATCGGCCGACTATATCCTATAGCTGCCATATAACTGATTGATCGGAAATAGTATAACTTTGACGTTTTTAAAGTTAGAGAGTTCAAATTTGACATGAGAGCATTTTTTGGCAAAACATTACGACATGCCAAATTTCATAAGGATCGGCCGACTATATCCTATAGCTGCCATATAACTGAACGATCGGAAATGACCCAACTTTCGTGTTTTTGAAGATAGAAAGGTGGAATTTAGTACAGATTCTATTTTTGGTCAGTTGATCCAACCTACTAAATTTTATAAGGATCGGCTGACTATATCCTATAGCTGCCATATAACTGAACGATCGGAAATGGTATTTGGTAGAAATATCAACTTTCGTATTTTTATACCCTTGCAGAGGGTATTCTAATTTTGGTCAAAAGTGTGCAACGCAGTGAAGGAGACATCTCAGACCCTATAAAGTATATATATTCTTGATCAGGATCACCTCCTGAGTTGATATGAGCATGTCCGTCTGTCCGTCTGTCCGTCTGTCTGTCCGTCTGTCTGTCCGTCTGTCTGTCCGTCTGTCTGTTTCTACGCAAACTAGTCTCTCAGTTTTAAAGCTATCGTCTTGAAACTTTGCACACACCCTTCTATCCTTTGCACGCAGTATATAAGTCGGAACGGTCCGGATCGGCCGACTATATCCTATAGCTGCCATATAACTGATTGATCGGAAATGGTATAACTTTGGTGTTTTTAGAGTTAGAGAGTTCAAATTTGACATGAGAGCTATTTTTGGCAAAACATTACGACATGCCAAATTTCATAAGGATCGGCCGACTATATTCTATAGCTGCCATATAACTGATTGATCGGAAATGACCCAACTTTCGTGTTTTTGAAGATAGAAAGCTGGAACTTGGTACAGATTATATATTTGGTCAGTTGATCCGACCTACCAAATTTCATTAGGATCGGCCGACTATATCCTATAGCTGCCATATAACTGAACGATCGGAAATGGTATTTGGTAGAAATATCAACTTTCGTATTTTTATACCCTTGCAGAGGGTATTCTAATTTGGGTCAAAAGTGTGCAACGCAGTGAAGGAGACATCTCCGACCCTATAAAGTATATATATTCTTGATCAGGATCACCTCCTGAGTTGATATGACCATGTCCGTCTGTCCGTCTGTCCGTCTGTCTGTCTGTTTCTACGCGAACTAGTCTCTCAGTTTTAAAGCTATCGACTTGAAACTTTGCACACACCCTTCTTTCCTTTGCACGCAGTATATAAGTCGGAACGGCCCAGATCGGCCGACTATATCCTATAGCTGCCATATAACTGATTGATCGGAAATGGTATAACTTCGGTGTTTTTAGAGTTAGAGAGTTCAAATTTTACACGAGCGCTATTTTTGGCAAAATAATACGACATGCCAAATTTCATAAGGATCGGCCGACTATATCCTATAGCTGCCATATAACTGAACGATCGGAAATAACTTAACTTTCGTGTTTTTGAAGATAGAAAGCTGGAATTTAGTAGAGATTCTATTTTTGGTCAGTTGATCCAACCTACCAAATTTCATTAGGATCGGCCGACTATATCCTATAGCTGCCATATAACTGAACGATCGGAAATGGTATTTGGTAGAAATATCAACTTTCGTATTTTTATACCCTTGCAGAGGGTATTCTAATTTTGGTCAAAAGTGTGCAACGCAGTGAAGGAGACATCTCCGACCCTATAAAGTATATATATTCTTGATCAGGATCACCTCCTGAGTTGATATGACCATGTCCGTCTGTCCGTCTGTCCGTCTGTCTGTCTGTTTCTACGCGAACTAGTCTCTCAGTTTTAAAGCTATCGACTTGAAACTTTGCACACACCCTTCTTTCCTTTGCACGCAGTATATAAGTCGGAACGGCCCAGATCGGCCGACTATATCCTATAGCTGCCATATAACTGATTGATCGGAAATGGTATAACTTCGGTGTTTTTAGAGTTAGAGAGTTCAAATTTTACACGAGCGCTATTTTTGGCAAAATAATACGACATGCCAAATTTCATAAGGATCGGCCGACTATATCCTATAGCTGCCATATAACTGAACGATCGGAAATAACTTAACTTTCGTGTTTTTGAAGATAGAAAGCTGGAATTTAGTAGAGATTCTATTTTTGGTCAGTTGATCCAACCTACCAAATTTCATTAGGATCGGCCGACTATATCCTATAGCTGCCATATAACTGAACGATCGGAAATGACCCAACTTTTGTGTTTTTGAAGATAGAAAGCTGGAACTTGGTACAGATTATATTTTTGGTCAGTTGATCCAACCTACCAAATTTCAGGAGGAATTAAGGATCGGCCAACTATATCCGATGTTTGCGATATATATCCGGTTTTAGCTGCAAGGGTATATAAACTTCGGCTACGCCCGAAGTTAGCTTTGCTTTCTTGTTAGGTTTGGTTTTTGTATTATATTAAATTGGGTTATATTTTCATATTTTCATAAGGATCGGCCAACTATATCCGATGTTTGCGATATATATCCGGTTTTAACTGCAAGGGTATATAAACTTCGGCTCCGCCCGAAGTTAGCTTTCCTTTCTTGTTTAACCATTATACCGTCAGTATTCAGGGTCTTAATTTTTCTAGTTGCTTCTAATTTTTATACCCTTGCAGAGGGTATTATAATTTTGGTCAAAAGTGTGCAACGCAGTGAAGGAGACATCTCAGACCCTATAAAGTATATATATTCTTGATCAGGATCACCTCCTGAGTTGATATGAGCATGTCCGTCTGTCCGTCTGTCCGTCTGTCCGTCTGTCCGTCTGTCCGTCTGTCTGTTTCTACGCGAACTAGTCTCTCAGTTTTAAAGCTATCGTCTTGAAACTTTGCACACACCCTTCCTTCTTTTGCACGCAGTATATAAGTCGGAACGGCCCGGATCGGCCGACTATATCCTATAGCTGCCATATAACTGATTGATCGGAAATAGTATAACTTTGACGTTTTTAAAGTTAGAGAGTTCAAATTTGACATGAGAGCATTTTTTGGAAAAACATTACGACATGCCAAATTTCATAAGGATCGGCCGACTATATCCTATAGCTGCCATATAACTGATTGATCGGAAATGACCCAACTTTCGTGTTTTTGAAGATAGAAAGCTGGAACTTGGTACAGATTATATATTTGGTCAGTTGATCCGACCTACTAAATTTCATTAGGATCGGCCGACTATATCCTATAGCTGCCATAAACCTGAACGATCGGAAATGGTATTTGGTAGAAATATCAACTTTCGTATTTTTGAAGATAGAAGTTTGGGACTTTTTTTAGATTTTGTATTGTAATAAATTGGAATATATATTCCTATTCCCATAAGGATCGGCCAACTATATCCGATGTTTGCGATATATATCCGGTTTTAACTGCAAGGGTATATCAACTTCGGCTCCGCCCGAAGTTAGCTTTGCTTTCTTGTTAATCAACAGGTTGTCTGGTGGCATGGCTCTTGGCCGTCAGGGCACGACCATTATCCCTCTGCCACAGACCATTATCTTCACAGACTTCACGTGCGCCAAAAACATTGACCCAACTTGGCGAACACTAAACGTAAACATCGGCTCTATGATAGGGGGTGGTTTAACGATGACTATAACTTTCCATGCAGCTACATTACCACAGTTTTGATGGCCAAGGCTCGGCGTCTTTCACTCCCGCGATTTGTTTGCATTGCATTTGGGGCCAGACCCAGAGCTCGCGGATTTTCCTGTCCGCTGACCGTTGCCATCGTTTGGTCAGCTGAAGCATTTAACGGTCGTGCGATTTCAGGATACACATAAGTATAACACGCATGGGTTCGATTGCGGTTGGGATGTCATTTCCAGGAGCGAATTTACTAACTGTTTTACAAATTTTAAAGTTAGTATATATAGGGTTTTGAAATTAAACATTTTTTAGTCGAAGGACCTTTTAGATAGTTCTTATCAAACTTCTTAGAATTTGCGAATTCTAGATTTAATTTTATTTAAAAAAATATACATATGTATATAATTAGACGTTAAGCTAAGAAAGAAAGAATTATGAATTAATATCAGTTTTATATTCCTGGAAGAACTTTGTGAAAAAAGACACTTCGCTCCTGGAAAAAACGAAGATGATTTGGCCAGCACACACTCATTTTCGACGCAGGACATTGGTTGTGGGGGTCGTGGCCATTCACCAATTACGCGCCAGTCGCTGCGGTGTCCTTAATTTCTTAAAAAGCGTTTAAACATCTAATGAAAGCCCAGCGATTTCTGTTGTCGGACAAGTCAGTTGCCTTTGGCTTTCTGCCGTGTGCGGTTCGGTATCGTTTCGTCCTGATTGACGGTGAACTGCAAGGGAGCGACCGTCCCAGGATTATGTCATTGCAAAGATGGCCAAAATAATATCGACGATCAAGGCCACACTGACGAGGATCATTTTCAGTGCCCACAGTTTGTTGGCCATTTGGCAGGTGACGGCCATAAAAAAGGATTACAAGTACTGGACACTATGTGGACCACTTCTGCTGCTCCTCCTCGAGGGGATTTTCACAATCATGATCAAGAAAACGCAGGAATGGCGATGGTGAGGACTAATAGGGACTCTTAAGGATTCTGATATAACTAATCTCGCGTCCTTAAATGTAAACAACTCTCGGCTGGCGCTGACGTCATGTCGCGGTCTTTGATTTTCAATTAAAAGTGAAATCATGTGTTTAATGTGTGGCTAACCACCCAGTCGCGACCACACCTCCGAAGATGTCCACCCTCCCACGCGCCGTAATAGTAAAAACTTTAATGGAATTTCATTCAGGAGGGGGTGGACTTCCAGGGGGAGTGTCTTTCGATTCTTGTTTACCTTTTGGCGCATCACTCAGACGGGCTGTTTGTTTTGGCCATTTCGCCCTGCCACCTCATTTGTGTAGCCATCCCCTCTCTTTCCATATTATCCAGGTTCTGCCCCTCGGTGTTCCTCTATCTGAGCAGCATTGTGCCGGCAATTTGGCTCTTGGAACTGGAGAAAGTGGCCAAAAGGGTTAGGATTATGAAGAACTCGATGGCCATTGCAAACGCTACCAATACTGGAAACTTTACCAGTTTTGGAGTAGGACCTGTCATCGGTTCCCTGGACAGCAATGATAGTAGCATCACGGCAGTGGCCACCCTGCTGGATCGCACTGGAATCACAATTCCGGTGATGACCACTGACACCTGGACCACCCTGATAGAGCAGTTCCTGATGCTCATCCTGATCGTGGGTCGCTGGATGCTGCCCAAGGGAGATCTCACACGGGACCAGCTAAGCCAGTTGCTCCTGGTCTATATTGGTACTGCGGCGGATATTATCGAGTTTTTCGACTCCTACAAGGATGACTCAATAGCCAGAATTGGATTCCTTGTGTATCTTACCTTGGGAATCTGGTCTTGGAGCCTCATGCAGTTTACCATAGTGCTTTCCGCTACAAGAGGAAGAAGACCTCGTGGGAGTGGTTCTCATCGCAAGGAGGAGTAAGTAAAAAAGGACTCGTTTGACTTACTTTCTAACTTTTTTTTCAAAGACACACTGACTGTTGCCAGAACTGTTGCTGTGGAATAGATGTCTGGGGAATTGTCCTCAATGTGATACTCCAGGATGCACCCTTTCTTACCTTCCGATTGCTGATTATTTTTCAATATAAAATAATCAACTATATGAATGTCTTCTTCACTTGTGAGTAATTCTATACAAAAGTTATTATCCTATATAATTAATATTATTATTGATTTTAGGTAAAAATTCCCTTGTGATTATTCTACAATTATATCGACTTTATGTGGTTAATGCCGAGTTCTGGAAAAATCGGCGAGAAAGTCGCATGGCCAAGGCCAAACAGTTCCAATCACGACGGAAGGTACAGGATGCAGATCAGAATAGCATTTATATGATATCCAATGAGAGAGGGGGTGACGCCAAAAAAAAAAAGATAAAAAAGTAAGAATTTATGTCATAAAAAATATTTACATATCTATAAGATACATTTTTGAATCAGAACCAAAGACTATGCCGATCAGGAAGCAGCTTACAGCAAAAAGAAAAAGGATAAAAAGGACAAGTAAGTTTGTGGTGTAAGAAACCATCTATCAGGTAAATATATAGAGAAAATCTTAAATTTTTAGAAAAAAACGCAAGCGAAAGGACACTGGCTATTCCACGGCCAGTTCGCAGAACCTCTACTCCACCAAGGCGAGTGGCACCGACAAGGAGTCCAGGCGCAAGGACAAAAAGGGCAAGAAGTCGAAGCGCAACTGCAGCAGCTCCCCCAGCGATTGTGATTTGGCCAAAAAGCAGAAACGTGGCAAGAACGGCGATAAAAACGATAAGAAGTAGGTAATACTTTGTGCCTTTAACGATTTTCATTTGATTGCCCAACTCTGTCCTCCTATCCTTTTGCAGAAAATCCCGTAAAATCGAGGCGGTCATTGAGGAGTCGAGTAGCTCGAGCAGCAGCAGTAGCTCCGACTCCAGCAACTCCACCCTGCCCAGCTACGAGGTGATCGACGAGAAGAAGGCCCGACGGAGGAAGAATCGCGGCAGCAGCAGCGACACCAGCTCCGAGGATACCAGCTCGGACAGCTCCTCCAGCTCGGACTCGTCGTGAATTTGTCGTCGGATCATATTTTGGACCAGTGCCAGTCGCTGGAAAATTGGTTTTTGTGGCAGTCACTTGTCTTTAAGTGGCTGAGGCCCTCCATTTCCGGAGGGCAACTATTTTGAAAGCCTCCAAATTGGAGTGCCAACATTTCATAAAAGCATCGATGTGCAAACACAAACTTAACATGAGGCGGATTTTGTGTTTAGATATCGCTATATTTTGTGAAACAACCAAACACTATTTGAATTGATAATAAATAAGCGGGCTGAACTAAAAACCAGGTGGCAGCTCCGTTTTGTATACAAAATGGTTCAGATTCTCTTAGCTTTTGTGGCGCTCTTTCACGTTTACCCCCAATCATTGGGGCCCAAAGACTGGTAATGTGACTGGGGAGCCTCTCTCCTCTCTTAGCTTTTCAAAAAAGCTTAGCAACGCGAACAGCTGCTGCCAGACAACGACGCTAAACTTTTGTTGACACACAGATACAAGGCTTTGTTGGTGGGGGGAAGTGGGTGGCTCCGAGGGGGCCTCGAATGCTGTCTGTTGGAGACTGCTGGTGCGCTCCTATTTTTGTTGTAGTTGAGCGTCCAAGCGGTGCGGACGCGTTTTTTCTCCTCGGTTCGTTTCGGTTTCGGTTTCAGTTCTTCGCTTTACAAAACAGTCGCGTCGCTCAAAGCTTTGTTGTTGTGGTTGTCGAGTGTGTAAGTTTTAGAATGGCAGTGTGTGCGTGAGTGTGCTTTGTGGGATCCAACATATATATACGAATATAGATGTACCTATATATATGCATATAATATGCCTATTAAGAAAAGTTCTTTAACAGAACTCTTGAAAATGTCTTGAGGAACTTTCGTATGTCTCCTTGCCCCTTCCACCCACGCCCCAAAACAAGCCAAACAACAACAAGTAAGCGCCTTAGAATTGACGAACTCAGAACATGTATTAATTATTAACAAGATTCGCGAAAAAAACCAAAAAAAAAAACAGTTGCCAAGCGCTTTAGATTCGATTAAAAATTAAAAGGCTATAACGAGACAGGTGTGAGTTTGCGACAATGACAACTTTTGAATAATACATTCAAAACCCGTAGCACGGTGGACAAATTTTTTATGAATAGATGTATCGCACAATAAGGCCAATTTCCTTGATGAATTGCGACAAATCATGGTATTATATACACACATATATATGTGTACATGGGTGGGTGGCTGGCCCGTCCTAGTGGCATGGCACACAGTGCGATTATCTGACAGAATCACGAACTCAAAACACGTTTGCGACCTTTAAATTGCGGGGCTCCTTGGTGCGGTCATCTGCAGTTGTGGAGTCGTTCCATTTGGAATCATTACGTTTCATTTTCATTTCTTCAGTGGCTCCACCAGTGCTACCTGAGCCGCTAAGCACACGCGTGCTGAAGGTTAAGGCGTCGCCTTACAGCTCCCACGCCCTCACCCACTTGCCTTCCCTCCATCCCGGCCCCCAGCACGTGTTGTTTTGATTTCGGTTTCGTGTTTAAAGCCTCCGCGAGCTCCATTGCCCAGCAGCTTTTGTTACCCGACTTGGGCGCTCTTTAACGAAAACTTGGAGCGAGTGCTCTTCCCATTTTGCCGGGTTTCCCATCAAGAGACTGGGAGAAAATAGTGAGAGCTTATGTCCACGGAGATTAAATTACTTTCTACTAAAATTATCTAAACTTTGGGGGTAATAAACTTAGTCCCAAAATAAATATTAAATCTTAGTAGGTTATCTCTCCATTCACTTCCTGCCTTTTGGTTTATTAGCTATCAGCTAGTTGGTTTAGTTTTCCTCTGTGTATTTGCGTAGATCATGTTTTTCCACCAAAGTCCAAAGGTTGTCTTGGCCATAATAGTTGCTATGGCATAATAAAATCAGCCCATTACCCGGATATTAATTAATCTCCTGTGCACAGTTCAGGACTCTGGGGGAAAACACGTCAATTAACAATAGGAATACCTTGCCACAGGCATCTCTTTCGGAGTCAGGGCCAAGTATCATCAGTACAGTTCCTCGTTGGCCACAAAGAACCCTAGGTATGGCCTGATCCAAGCTCTGCAGACACACAAAGCACATACATAATCTAAATTAATTGCCACTCGCTTTGCATAACTTGTTTTCCAGTTGGTTGTCGAACAACTTGTATTCGTGTGGAAATTATACAAATGTGCTTCCAAAAGTGAAATTGATGGGCTGCTGCTCTGAAGGGGGTGGAGGGCCTTTATTGTTGTTCTGCCGGCTGGGAAATGATTGCCGCTTTAATTGTTTACGAAAATAAGTTGACACCCTGTTAAGTTATTACAAACAAACAAAGCATTGGATAATTGTAGTTCTTTATCAGCATGAGCTGCATGAAATCCAATTTGATTCCCGCCGCTGCTGTTTCCAACTGAGCTCTTTTATCGCCAAATATTACATTGGTTGGTTGGAAATTCTGTGTGGCAGACAAAAGGATAAATGGACATGATATTCCATTGTCTTTTGACCCAATTAAGAAGTGTCGACCTTCCTCAGTTTCTCAGTTCTCGTATCTGTCAGTGACCGTTTAATGGCTGGAAATTTATTATCGTTTAATGTCACAGTTTCCTCGCTGCTGACCTTTATTTTTTGGTGCTACAGCTGTTTCGCCTGTAAGTTTATTGTGCTTTCGTTTTTTTCACGTTTTACGGCTCAAGTACGTTCGTTTGATGTTAAATCAGATTGTCTATCTTATCGGTACGAATAGTTCTTGAACCTGAATAATGTTTTTACGATTAAAGCTGGGGAATATTTGTGACGGTTGATTCCACAGATTCCACATAAAGAAAGTTATCCACATTTGGATCTCTCGTTCGGCATTATGTCACCAAAGTGGAACAAGCTTGTTAATTACTATTGTCGTATTGTGATGCTTGTTCCAGTTTATTGCACACTTTACACACTATAGGCCGTACAGGAGGACAAACAGGTGAATTACTGGACCACTCGAGCATGCAATCTGCGTCACTGGACTCGCACCCACAGCCACTCTCGAATTCACGTGGCTGCAACATGCGACAAATTAATTAGCATGCCGAAATGCCTTGCGTGCTATGCTACCTATGTTCCCTGGCTCTCCGGCTCCATGGCTGGCATGGCCTAGCCAAACCGATTATTATGCATAATAACAGCCAATTTCCAGCTGACAATTGCACACACGTTTAGCGGCTTGTTGGTCAGAAATTATGCATCACGGATCGCATCGGACTCGACCACCAAAACGATAATACGCCGATTTGGGTATCGCATTACAAAACCCTGTTGGCCAGCCGCCGAGTGTTTTGTTTCTTTTATAGGGCCCCATAAACAATGGGAGGGGAAACTGCATTCGGGTCTCCAAGATAAAAGCAACGGTCAAAGTCCACGGGGCGCATGAGTAATATTCGTGGCCAGATTCAGTATACGCCCCGTTGACGGAGCCAGTGATCAAGAAAATCGAGAATCTTTGCTCGGCACATAAGCATGACTGTCAGGCACACCTTCCCCTCTTGACTATGTAAACCATATATACTTTTGTATCAACTATGCACAGTAAGTCTTGTCGTTTGCCTTTAGATAAGAATCCAAGTGGATTTGAATTGTATTTTGCGACTCAGAATATCAAGCGGGTGCTCGAATTTCCTCTGTCATAGTGCACACTATCTCCCATGACAATAGAAGAGCACTTGATTGAGTTTATAAGGGCATTAGCATTTTGCGAGCCAAAAGTTCGCAACCCGCTCAATTGCCTAGCGACGAATTAAATAAATACCTGAAGATAAGCAGGTCTGCCCTTTGCACTGTCGGCCAATAAAATTAATTACCGAATTTCCATAAAATCAATTTGCCTAACTAATCCACAGAAACCAAACCGCTTCCTCTATCAGGCCCCGGTATTTAGATTAGGGGGCACACTTTCTTGATGGAAAACAAGACAACAACTTTCGGGGAATGGCTCTGGGGAAGCACAGCTGGCGGCCAGTCGCTAGTCGCACTTAATGAAACAATGAACGATAAGAGCGATGTGCCAAATGAATTGAACTTTCCGTTGTCTCCAATTTGTCAGATCCAGACAATTGCCGCACTTCAGTCACTTCGGCCAGCGGAATAGAGTGTTTGCCTCCCAAATCAACTATTGGCGCAGAAAGAGGGTGAAAACCGCAGTCGCAGACCTCGCCAGCGGGCTTCATACTGCCAAGGTGGCGTTCCAGTCGGTCTGTGATTTCCTTAGCGAGTGGTTGGCCCGCCTCGAGCGCTGCACTTAGTCGAGAACCAAGTGTAAGTTAATCCGATGCACTGCAAAATACCTGCATCTTTAAAAGCTACAAACACATCTATCAAATTATCAAACTGAAAGCAAAGTGTTTTGTTTTGTTTTGTGTATTTGCGTGTGAACAAGTGGGCGGACGACTCCGATAACTTGAATTGAAATCACAGCTCATGGAATTTCGTAATTCGCAATGCGAATGTGGCGGACAGTCAACCGCGTAGATGAGGGATTTGCATGCAAATTCAAGTACATCGAAAGTATGAAGCGCTTGCAGCATATTGCGGCATTTTTCAGCTATAAATAGCCGGGAAAACAAAGCGGTGGAAATGTTTTTCCTCTGTTCTTGCCATCATCGACCCCCCGCCGTTGTTGTTGTTTTCATTGTTTTTCCGACCCTCAACTTGAACCTTTTGCGATGGAGGGCGTGTGTCATAACCTAAGGGCATTACGGAGGCACGTCGCTGTCATTATGCGGTTCTATGTATACTTATTATATACACATATATCTGACATTTGTTGCTTTCGCATCTAATTGGATTGCAGTGGCAGTCAAATAGCGCTCCTTAGTAATCGGAATTAATATTACGGGCTGACAGGCTTCGATATGAATCAGAACAAAGTATTATTTGTTTTAAATTTCATAGTTATTCTTTTCGCCAGGGAATTTGCCAGCCACTACTGCAGTAAGGACACCCCGCAAAGTGGAGTGCAGTGGGCCCACGTGCCGTATACGTAATTTATGGCAGTGGAAGCGCCAAGCGAGGGGCTTTATTTTTAGCCAGGGCGTTTGTTATTCTTCGAGTGGCAGTGGCGGTAAACAGTAAGAAGCAAGACGTGCCAGACCGAAGAGGTACTGCTCTTGACCGAATTGTTTTTAGACATTGGCATTGAAATATTGCATCCGGCGAATGCTAAAAAGTTCCTCTGTTACCTAGTCCCAAGCGTCTGTTTAATTGTAAACTTTTACTCTGAACTTGCAGCTAGACCTGCTTGCAACATGTTGGCCGCGCATTAATTGGCCCGCAGCCAGTTCTTCGAAAGCAGCAGTAGCAGCAACAAAAACAAAGGACACAACAATAGCTGGTGGAGCAGTCGTTTTGCTTTCCTCGGGAAATGTATGCCAGAGGATCCGAACTATACCCAGAGACACACGCCTGCAACGGGAATCCCGTCGAGGAGGAGGATGACGCCACGGATGTTGCATCAGTGAAAAAGGCCAACGGAAATGAAAGCAGCTGCGAGTCGCCACTGCTGGAAATCGATGAAAACTACGTGTGCGACATTGCCATGATGCGGATCGGAGGCGGAGAAGAGACGGCTGCCGGAAGCCTCAGTATGAAACACAATGTCCAAGCGAATGAATCACCCAGTGGAAACAATGAGAACGAAGTGGAGATCGATCGCCAGGAGGAGGAGCAGGCGGTCAGTGATCTGGTGCGTCTGAGCGGTGCAGGTGCCCTCATGGAGGCGTGAGTATCTGATAGATATAAAATTTGTAAGTTTCTTGACTTACTCCCTTAACCTTTACAGGGACAGCAAAAACATTGGCAGCATGCGGGTCATCTTCGGCATCCTGGTGCGTTTAGTGCTTCCACTGGCCAATGGAGTGGCCCGGGGCATCAAGGGCATTCGCGACGTGCGGGTGTTGAGGGTGCTCCAGAACCTGGCTTCCAGCCGACAGGCCCTAACCAACTTGGTGGCCTTTGCGGCCAACACCATCTCACTGAATCTGTCTTCAGTTCAGGGTAGGTAATCCCCATAACCATTTCCCAATAAATGTAATAACTTGCAAGGTCTTGTGAGACCTACAATTGTTTTCCAAGTTCAACAATTAAATTCTTTATAATTTTTTTTGCTTCGGAAACAAAGGATTTTTTATAAGGCGAACTTTAAAATTGAAAAATATTCATTTATTAGGTAATCAAAATGAAAACTTGGCTATTTATATATTTTTTTAATACATAGCTAGATTTTGTTAAAATTTTAATAAAGTAAAAGATTTGATGACTATTTTAGACATAGATCTTAAAGATTTATTTTATTTTGGTCATGTTCTCCAAAATTATCTAATTAGTCACATATTTTAAAGTCCACATTAAAGAACTAATTTTAAAGAATATACTAAACTTTTCTCTATTATATCACCAGTTTCAAACCGCTTGGGACCGCTTATGAAGCTGCTCAAAATGCGCAAGTCCCAGGACGGGCTAGAAAGTCTTCCGGATACTCTGACCATGCCTTCCACGCCTAGTACCCCCTGCACGCCGATGACTCCGCTGCAGGGTCCGCCCATCTACAGTGCCCTCTCGGATGCGCCCAGTTGCTGTACCATCAATATATTGGCCGAACCACCGCCGGGCCAGCCCATTCGGGCCGACATCGTACTCATCCATGGACTGCACGGTTCGCTGTTGAATACCTGGAAACAGGGACTCTGGCAGAACGATCGCCAGCCAGTTGAGTTCGAGCGGCCGCCGAGACCACCGGTTAGGCCACCCAAGCGACCACGTCACTCCCGCAGCGCTGCCATTCATCCGGCGCCCAGGGAGAAGAGGGCAAAGTTCGCGTCCCTCAACCGCAAACGAGATTCCTCCGAAGATGCTCCCTTAAGACTACGGACTAGGTTGCAGAATTCTTTGGAGGCACGACCGGAGGGCTTCCAATACAATGCTTCTGATAGCGATGATGATGCCGAAGAGTAGGTTTCTAACCCACAGACTCATCCTCTTTATTTAAAATTTTCCTCTTTGTAGCTACGCCTACGTATGTGGTGGTCCGGAGGACATTCAGATCTGCGAGGGAATCGAGTATAGCTTCCCCACCTTCCGGCTTAGGATGCAAGACAACAGTCGCCTGCTGCAGGCCGAGCTGGAGTCCATGCTGGAGGCGAACGCTGGAAATAATGAGGTCCAGCCTGATGCCGACCAAGCCAAGGATAGCCACCAGCGGCCCCCCACCCCTGGAACGCCGTCCCGCAAGCCTACCCGCAAGAGCAAACCGTCGCCCAACGACCCCAACTACTCCAAGTGCTGGCCGGGCGATTGGCTGCCACTAGACTGTCCCGGGGTGCGGGTGATAGCCGTCAATTACACCACCGATCCGTATCTGTGGCGACCACTGTGGAAGCGCAAGGAGCCGCGCTCCAGCCTTATGCAGCGGGCGCGGGAGATGGCCGAGCTGCTCATCCAGCACAGAGTGGGCCACGGTCATCCGATCATCTATGTGGGTCACTCCAAGGGTGGCCTGTTCATCAAACAGCTGATTGTGGATGCCTGGGAGAGCGGTCGCCCGGCGATGACTCCTCTTTGGAGGTCCGCCCGTGGATGTTTCTTCTACTCGGTCCCGCATCGGGGCTCCCACCTGGCGAGCATCAAGGCGCCACTGCTATCGCGATCTGTGGAGCTGCTGGAGATTGAAAAGAGTAAGGAGTATATCATCCTTAATCCTTAAGAACTGTAATAATATTTTTTGTTTCGTTACAGACAACAAATACCTGTTGGACCTCCATCGCCGTTTCGCAGGCCTGTATCACCTGGGCCACCTGAAGATTGAAGTCTTTAGTTTCGTGGAGACGGCGTTGACCCTTATGTCTGTGCTTTATCTGCGAATTGTTGGTGTGGATTCTGCAGGTTAGTTTCTAACTTTTTCCAAAGTAAAATCAGTTACTGATGTAGATATTATTCCTTTTTAGATCCCGGTATTGGGGATGTCTGCGGCATTCGGCTGGACCATCGCGAGATCTGCAAGCCCCGTGGACGGGATTGTATTTTGTACAAAGAATTGGTGAAAATGATTGAGAAGGTGTGCTGAGCATGCCTGAGTAATAATGAAATAGAGGTGTACTGTTCGAGGACCTGATTTATTTGAAACCGAATTGTGAATAGAAGTGACAACTCCAAGGTGTCATGATAATTACGCGTACCTAAATGCGGTGCCCCCAAATATCGTTTTGTGGGGCAGGTGTAATCTTAAAGCGTCGCTTGTTGTTTTTAGAGTGCATAGCATTTTAATTTTAAAATTTAATTCGCTTATCCAGTTAGCTCAAGTTAGTTATATTGGTTTTTTTGTCGCTATATTAAGCCTAAGCTGAGCAAATCAATAACGCTCAGCCATGCCATTGGGCATCAATGATAATTTTGCAATTTTTGTGATCGATTGTGATCATTTTATGGCACTTTGTTGTGATGTTCCCTCATACCACCCAGACACGTTATCTATATTTGTACATGTTAGAGTATTTAAAGGTCGTTAGTACTAAAACTGTCTCTATCTGTAAATGAAGTCTACACCGCTGTAAAACGTTACCAACGATAATTTCCATATGAATAACCTATTGATGTTTTATACCTATTTGATAAGTAATTAATTAATAAAACCATAAAAGAACAAAAGTGTTGTGTTGTTTGATACTAGTTGAATCAATTATAAAAAATTGAAAACAAGGGTGCCATATCTGAACCGATTTGGAAATGGAATAAACGGAGTAAATCGTAATGCAGGGTTTCAACAACCTTTCCTCTAAAACAAAGAAACTGAAAAGAAGGATAAAGGAAATTTATTGCAAAAAATTAAAAAAAAAAAAAAAGCCAAAAAAGTAATGCCTTATCTAGACTGATTTTAAACGGAATAAAATGTAAGAATCTGTTTTTCTAAAACAAAAAGAAATAATATTTGAATATATTGAAAAAATTCCAGGTAACATTTTTTTTACGTATTATCTACTATTTGTGAAAATTATATAAAACAAAATTAAAGTATTTCAAAGACAAATTTTCCTGTTCATTTTCTATATTTTCCGTATGTTTGTAAAAAAATCGCATGCTATATTTTACTATTCTTGAAGATTGCATGCGAAATTTTTTTTTTCGCCTCTTTTGTTGCAACTTTATATTCAGATCGCAGTCGATTGTGATCGTGATCCTATACTTTTTTGGGCTTGACTTAATTTATCCAAAAAACTTAAGTAATTTAATTTTTTCCATTAAATTCCATCAAAATTCATGGTTTTACCAAATTAAATATTCCTATATGAGAAAAAACCTCCATAGAACAGCACCACCTAAAATAGAACCACGTTAATGTGTTACTATTACTCCCCTTTACAATAACCCCAGTAAGATTGTAATAAAAGACAATTTCTATGTTTTCCATCATAACTTAGATTTTAGTATATTTTTCCAATAGTTTAAGGTTGCATTCATTTTTTCTTTGCCATTTCTTCTGTATTCTCTAAACAAACATCGAGCTTTGTTACACTTTTCTCTTAGACTCTTTAGACACGCCAATCCATACTATAATCTTGCTTAATTTTCGTTTTTGGCTGTTTAGTTGTTGGTTGCCACAATTTTCTTTGAAAAACTTTAACACGAACCGTTGGCAGCTTGGTAGCTACAAATAATTTCACCTGCACTGTACTTACAATGCATATAAATTGCGTAAAAAATACATTAGTTTGTTTCGTTTGTTCAGTTACGGATAGTTCAAATACTCCTTCACACTTCCGATTGTAAAATGAGGAAACCAAGCCTAAATAGGTTCATTAAATTTAGTTACTTGCCACACTCTACTAATGAGGTATACAGTATGCGGACTTAAAGCAAACTAAAATTACAAAAATTAAAATATATGTACTTAGTAGAGAGTGTGTGCTAGGAGCAGCAGTTTTGTCAAAGACAAGAACAAAATAATTGCTGGCTTACAATTTTAGTGGACTCTTAGTTAATGAGTGGTTTCCGTTGGGCAAAAACCGTTGCAAAAGTCGCAATACGCATTTTTATCTTTATCTTTCTTTTATGTATGTATGTATGTCTTCCTAATTTTTAATTTTTTTTATCTCTTTATTGTTTTTGCGCTTAAATAATTTAAACATTTATCACATCCACTTACTCGGCGATCACAATCGCAGCTATTTACTTATTTTCAAACTCTTATCCATTTCTTTTCGTATCTTTTTCCAAACACGTACATATTTATATGGTTCTCTTATGCCTAATTCTTTAACTTTAGTACATAAATTATCTTTTTGCCTTTTTCTGCATATAATGTATAATAGTTTTAGTTAATTTTCGTTCGTAACATTTAAAAATTTATTTTTTTGTTTCTATATTTCGTTTTTCTAGGAATTTTGAGTTGTTTTTTCGGAATACATTTTCTGTTTCATTTGTTTTAAATGCTTTACTTCGTAGGTTAAAGTTATGATTCTTGTTTGGTGCAACGATTTAAGTTTAATTTTTACAGTTTATTCGGCTATTTGTAGAAATGCAAAATCTGTGGCTTATTTCATCTTGAACACAATTAATTAGAGATTATTATTATTGATGGTCTATACTGGGATGGAATTCGCAACTCTCTGGGCTGGCTAAGACTCGTTTATAAGGTTGCTTCTGCTTGAGTGGAAAGGTACTATTGTTTATAGTTGTTGGTTTGTTCTGTCTCAGGGATCTTACGGATTACCTTTTGCTATTTAATTATTTCTTGGTATTGCACTTAGACTCTAAATACGTATACAGTTACAGTTTTCAAACACATTTTCGTTCACATTAAATCATATATAGCGTATATTCGTATATAATATTCTTCCTTTGTTGGGTTTTTAATTTTGACACACCGGAAACTTGTCTCCAATTGGTGTTAGAGCTTCCTTTGTTTGATGTGTGTTTTTTATGATAACGTGTTTGTGTGTCTGTTGGGTTGTGTCTGTTGTATCTGCGAAATGCATACGTTTGTGGAATGCTTCATCTAGGTTTACATTTTAGGTATGGGTTGGTTGGTTGGTGCAACAATCCTCTCGCTTCACACTGAACAATAATTCACAAAACACACATTTCGCTCTTAAGCCAGTTCGGCCAGTGTCGGACTGAATTGGCTTTTCCCATGCATTTCAAAAATACTATCAGTGGAAAAGGAGCAGGAGCTCAGGAAACGGCTCTGCGTGCGTTTTTGTGGATATTCTTGTTTTGGCGCAGCTACAGGTTTTGTTGGTTTTGCACAAACGAGGTACGATTGGTGAATTTAATATACAATTCGGCAGTATTACGATGGATTCTGTGGCTTATTATTAGTTATGTAATATGAATGTGCACAAATTGGAGTTTGGTAAGTGTGTGTTAACGGGTCTACATGTATGGGTTGTGTTTGTGTTTGCTTTTATATGTGTGTGTGTGTGGACGAGAGCACAAAAAACAAGAATGCAAAATGAATATAATCAGGTACATTTGATATATCGGTTTTATAAACAAAACAAAATGCAGCAGTAAATATGCAGAAATGAAACTCTTCGTTAACATTACAAAAAGACTACAAATATATAAATTAAATAAAATTACAAATATTATTGAATACATTACGTTTTAAATCGAAATCGATGTGAACACTTGTGACTATTGTGGTTAAGTGGTGGTATTTGAGTGGGTGTGTGTGGTTGAGTGTACTATATGGTATGGTCTATTGCAGTGTGTGAGTGTGTGGTTTTTTGGCTGTACTGTTTGCGTTTTCTACTATGTGAGTGTAATTGCTTTTTTTGCTAAACGTAGTAATTATTGGCGACAAATATGGAAATGCATACTTGTGGGCTGAGCTATTTGTTTATATATGTATGTATTTGCATCGAAAGCAACAATAAATAATGCCTGTGCTTATGTATTTTAAAGAAATTACAAATAAAAATTAGCCTCAATTAACGAAAACAAACAAAAACTAAACAAATACAAATACAAAAAGTATAAATGTAAAATCGCGAGAAAAAAACTATAGCATACAACTTAGCGTATGTAGACACTGTGTTTTTTGCAGACAAGTGTGCATGTGTGTGTATAAATATCAGCTTATACTATCATTTCTCCCATAGTTCCATAGTTTCAGTTTCTAAATATTTACATTTATAAAATGTACTCTTTATAAATGCTAAACATCACTAATACGCACTGTGATCCTACATATATATATATTTCCTTTTTTCTCTTTTCTTTTGGAATGTTTCAAGCTGCGAATGTTTTTCAGTTTTGTTTGTAACTTATGTAGTTTTGTTTGCTTCTATGTGGTAGCTTCGTAAAAATACTTTTCCTCAACTGGCAGCTGGTGGCTTCACCCGTTTGGATCCACCTGGGCCCTCCGATGGGCCACCGTCGCCGCCGGCCAGGACTGTTTGCTGGTTGTGTTGTTGTGGTTAACGGCCGCAGGATATGCTGCTGCTGCGGGTCCGTTGGCAGGAACTATGGATGTGGCATAGTGGCCGAACGAGATCGGATTACCGTTGCCTCGACGCGGCCGATCCTTTGCCGGCCCGCCGCAGCCGGAGCCGGCAGCTGCGGCTTTCTGACTTTTGTTACCGGCGCCACTGGTTTTGCTGCTGTTGCTACTGCTGCTGCTGCTGTTGTTGTTGTTGGTGCTGTAATGGGTGCTGCCCGTTTTGGCCACATCGGCGGGCAGCTTGAAACCATTGGTGAGGCAGACAGCCGCATACTCGCGCTCCGAGGTGGGTGTCAGGGTGGCGGCAGCCTCCTCCTCGGCCAGCAGGCAGATGCCGTCATTGGAATTCGAGTGGCGCACAAAGTTGGTGTGGAACTGCTTCTTACTGGAGCCGTTGCTGCTGCTGCTGGCGCTGCTGCTGCTCAGACTTCCGCTGCGTCGAGCACTGACACCTCCACCTCCATTAATGCCGGCACTTCCCGTGCCTCCTCCGCCCAAGCCCGGCATTGTGGAGACCAAAGGAAGCGAGTTCGGCGGCACCACCACCTCCAGCTCGGAGTTGCTGGCCGCCCGCTGTTTGTGGCCCCCGCCGCTCAGAGCCACGGCGTTCGGCGGAGCGTGGCGATAGGGTATGTAGAAGGCCTTCGCCTCCTGCCGCATGGCATCCTGCACGGTCTTCCGTTCCGGCGACGTGGACTGACACAGCGGCAGCTGCGACAGATTGTGCACCCCGGCAATGCTCAGATCCTCCTGATCCGACCGCCTGGCCACCTGCACGCTCCCGTTGCCATTGGTCAGGTGGACGACTGCCGCTGCTGCGGCCGCCGAACTCGTCTGGTATTCCAGTGTGTGCTCCGGCAGCAATTCGATGTGGTAGCGCGACCGCGGAATGAGTGTCTGCATTTCGTGGCAATCCTGCTGCAGTGTGCCTCCACTCAGCCCCCCGGCACTGTCTCCCGGTATTCCCGACGCACTGCTCAGATTACCGAAGTTGATGTCCGTGGGCGTGGTCAGATGGGAGGGCCCCTGGGCGCGCGCCTTGAAGCGCCGCTGCTGAAAGATTATAAACACTCCGAAGAGCATGACACAGACGATGGACAGCAGCGATCCGATGGCTATGCCGCTGTAGACTTCTGACCGAGAGGATTCGTGGTCCTCCTCCAGCAGGGTGTGGTTGTTTCTCACCATGTCAAAGTAAATGGGAGCACCGGCTCCTGTGTCGCCCATTACCCGGACAGCCACATGGATTTTGGCTGTGTCCGAGACATTGGGAAACTGTAATTGGATTGTTATTTTTTTGAATCTCTCTTGATTTTTTCCCCTGATGGAACATACCTTATAGAAGCAATGCTTGCACTCCTTAACAATGGCCTCATGGGTGACATTGTCCAGGCTCCACCTGATGTCGTAGTGGTGGACGCGTCCATTGGGGTTGACGGGTGGATCCCATATAAGTTTCAGGCCGCCATTCTGCTTAATCAGCTTTGAGTTGCTGATGGTGCCAGGAGCTTCAATGAAATAAAGCAATTAAATCATAATTTTAAGAACCACCATCTGCTAATCTTACGATCCTGTTCCGTCTTGACATCCAACTCGCCGTAGAAGATGCGAGTTTTGCAATTGTAAAAGTGCAGATTATAGCGCTGGTCCGCCTTCAGATCGGTGACCAACAGCATGGAGTTGGAGATATTCCGATCCGTGCACTTGGGCTCCTGGTTTGCAAACTGCGGCGGTATGAACATGTGGCACTCCGACACACAAGTCTCGTTTAGGCTCTCCAGGAACTTGAAGGTCAATGCCCGGGACTCGATGGTAACCAGTCGAAAGGGCATGTTGGACTGCTCCGAGGTGCCATTCTCGATCTGCAGAATAAAGAAAATAATAAGCAAATTCAAAATTAATTAAAGTGTTAAGTCCAAATCCTTTCAAGATGTCAAATGTTCCCCTACAGTACAGTCTACTCACAATCTTCCACTGAACGTAGCGAAAGTCCTGGCCCAGAAACTCGTTCTCGCTGGTGATGATTAGAACCCTCATCTTGATGCGAGTGAAGCGCTGCAGCAGCATTCCCGTCACACTGGCATCCACCACCAAGCTAAAGATGTCCTCTTCCAGCTCCAGCGTCATGTCATCCACTTCATTGTCCAACACCTCGTGCTCTGCATTTCTCAGCACTGTGGCAGCCGCCGACTGATTCAGGGGCTGGATTATCGTCAGATGGCGACGCACTTCATCCACCTTCTCCTCCACCGGCGTTAGGGTGCCATGAAGAGGCCCGTTCAGCAGCTGGGAGGGATGCGGGTACGTATGATTGACGGAAAACTGCAGTATGAAGTACTTTTTGGTTTCCAACTCGCCCTGGGACCACTTTACGAACGTGTCATTGCCCACGGCTATGGGTCGCAGCATCACTATGATGGAATAAATATTAAGATTCGATTAATTGATAAAATATTTAATATTACGAATTTCAAACTTACATATCCCTGGCAGGTGCACTAGGTGACTCGCTGCGAGACAGCGAACTGTAAGCATTGTTCGGGCGTGGAACACGGGGAACCCGCTTCGGATCCTCGCACCCTGGTGATGGGAAAGTCCATGGTGGTAAGAAGCGAAGCGGCTCGATGTACCTGGCATGATGTAGGTGCGGCATATGACTGTGCACAAGCGAGGTCTGATACCCAGCTTCGTCAGCTCTCAAACGACAGCGCAACTATGCGGATCAGCTCTACGGTCTACACCACAAACGATGGAGTCCTGCAGGCCCAGCTAGCCTGTAAGGTAAACAGGCTGTTGTATGAAAGCTGTGAGATGATGTTCTGCAGTGTCTGTGGACACTCGCTCAGCTGAGGACGAAACCTCTCTGCCCGTGCAGCGGAATCCTCGCCAGCCACATTTCTCGCATGCTACCTGTGGATAGCGCCTCCATGGGGTCAAAGGAGTGGATGCTAGAAGTTCAGCAAATGCCGGTGTAAGTGATGAGGCTGTACTGCTGGAGCTGAACATGTCGAGAACAGGCGATAATCTGGGCTGCCGGTGGAGTTATCCTTCCCTGCCCGGCAAGGTGTGTGGTGTTTCTGCAGGTTTCTGCAAAGACCAAGCTCCACGTGGTTAAACCAGCCAACGGCCCTCGGCGTGAGTGGTCTATCGAGGCCCATGGTCACCTGGGGCTTCCGGAAGCAAGGTGACGCTTAAAGGCTCATGTGGAAAGCTGCGGAACTCAGTGCATCGAGTACGTGGCACAGGTCGTGCCGTGAGCCGCATGCAGCTGGCTTTGAATGCCGGACTCCACTGGTCTTATGGCGGCACGCTCAAGCTGTGGCAAAAGCTTCATTTTCTGCAGTGGGCGCAGAGCCAGCACAGCTGGCTGCTTTAGCAAGGTGCACCTGTGCAGACTGCAGTGAGCTGGGCCCCGCACCCTGGAAGGCTACCGTGCACCCCCGGTGTACCGCCCTCCCTTTCGGTGCCTCCCACTCCTCCTGAGGCACCCACTTCTGCCTTCTGTAGCGTTCTCACGCATAACTGTGTTAGTAAACCTAGCGGTGGCCTTTAAAGCTGCAGCAAAAGTATTCTGGGCCACGCATCTGCAACAGATAATGGATAATGATGGTCAGTGGTCGTGGTCGGGGTGGAGTAGTTTCGTGCGATAATTGACATGGACAATGGCCACAATTACAGCGGCCGCTGAGCCGCCGCTAAGTGTAAATTAATGCATTGTTTAAGGGCACCCTAGCGGTGCAAAATGTTCGCAGAGTGCGGTGCAGGGAATAGATGCGGCTGCTGATGAAGTGCCGCTAAAGGTGTTGATTTTGCCACAACAACTAAAAGGGGTGCCCACTGGCAGCTAAATGGAACATAGCCGTCAGTCTTGATTTAGTTTAACTGGGCATATCTGGGATACAGTTAACGAGGAACGGGCATCTTTGCAGACGCCGCGAAATACACAAAAGAACTTAACATTTAATGGCCTCTATACTCACTTGTACTTGCCAGCTTGCTCCTGACGTAACTTCCGCAATATCAGAGTGCCATTGGACAGGATAAGAGCACTGTCGCAATAATAAAAGAAACAGACAAACAAATACATTCATTTTAACGTTACTACTATGTTATATATAAGGAATGGGAAAGCGTTTGGTCAACCCATCCAGCTGGCCGACTATCTATAGACTGGATAAACAAGTCGTGGCCCAGGCTCGATGCTTCAACACGGATCTTTACTCGCCTGTTGTCATTAGCCAGGGAATCGTTGCCAAAATACCAGCTGAAACGGGCGGGGGGCACGCTCAGGAAGGGACAGCCCAGGACCAGGGGCTTGTCCTCCACAGCACTAATATTGGCCTGCTGCTGTTGACCCAAAAAGACTCGTTTGAGGACTGCAAGCGAAAAGATTTATTTATAATTTCGAACTCGGTTCTTGGCTTTAAAGATCTTCTCTAGGAATTGGAATGCAAAAAGAATTTGTTATTTTTAATTATATTTTTTCACAATTCATCCTTCGAGAAACTTTTCAATTTTAAATTGAAAATCACTTTATTTGAAAGTGTGCTCACCTGGATATTCCACCGTGATGAGGTCGGATATTACCGCCGACTCATCCCACTCAATCTTGCATCGATAGGCGCCGGTGGCCTTCTCGTTCGGCGGCAGACGCAGCGTCCCATTCTCGAAGATGAAGAAGTCATTCTTGCGAATGGACAATTGCTCGATGACCGCGTCATTCCGATACCAGGTGCAGTAGATGGGCTGGTTGTCTGTGGGTGGCAAAGGGACATAATGTAGCGGATACCCCGGCATCTGTCAGATATTCGGATACTCACCCTGGTAGTAGTTGTAGGGCGAGAGGATGGGTATGCATGGCAGGTAGTAGAAGCTGTGGGGCTTGCTGATGGTCAGTCTTGTGACGGCGTGCTTCTGGATTTGCAGAAACGGTGTGAGGGTGGATGAGTTCTTCGGTTGTGTGACGGCAGCAACTGCAAGAGACCAAACGGCAATTGATTAAGAGTCTGTTCTTGGCGCGACGCGACTAAGTTATTGGTACCAATAATCCCGCCGCCCATTTGGCCAGACAATAGACAAAAGGCGGCCAACAAAGAGGCCACCACACAAAAAGGAATTAACGCGCACAAAAAACTGAAAATGTTATTTATATTCTAGCTTAATCTATTGGCTGTTATAAATTTCACGCTTTTCACTTAACACCGCCCCCCAGCCCATGGGTCCTCCCACAACTGCATCGGGGTTTTTGCTGCAACGGCCATAAATACCCAGGGCACACAGAAAAAATCTGAGAAATAGAAACTGCCAAACAACGGAGTCGTGCTGGGCTCAGGGTTTGGTTGTGGCACTGGAAGAAATAGTTTTCCCTAAACAAGACCATAGGTGTGACATTCGGAAGGCTTCGAATCTAATAAAGATATAACTTTCATCTAAAATCAATATAATTTTTTCTTAATTAGCATTTCCTTAATTTAAATTTAAATAAAATTGATTTCCATGTGTAATTCAGAGTTCTGGCTCTCAGTCTGAGTGTGGGCTAGTCCCTGGCTCCAGTTCTTCTCGGTCTGGGTCTCCACTACGTGCTGCAGGCGTGTCCAGGCAGACTTGGCGTGTTAATTAATTTTTCTGGTGCTGCTGTTCTGTTGTTGACGCGCCGGCCGGCCATGGCCACCAGCCACTAGCCACCAGTATACTGTCCAGTTCGGTTCTGTCCATCCCACCAAGTCCAGCCAAGTAGAGTTCCGTCCACTCGCGTTGACTTTGTCTTTGTCCGACAGTGCGTATACGTGATATTAAGCAGTTGCAACAATTACATGGCCAGCGGGCAGCAGAGTGCCCATTTGCATACGACTTTGTCGAAAGTCGTCCATCAACCATCACCATCACCCATTGTAGCATTATCTATTAGCTGCTAGCTGTAAGTTCCAGGGAATGCGAAATGATAATGCCCGGTGCCAGGTTGGGTACTTGGCTCGGTGATAAATGGTCGAATTGCGGCAGCCGAAGAACGAACTCGTTCCCCGCCCCATAACAAATGTCCGGACATTAGTCAAATGCGTTGAAATTTATGCTAAAAATGCAATCAACTTGCGTTCCGCTCGACGGACGTCCTTAGTCTGAAATCCCCCAGCCCCCGGCCCCTCTCCTCTCCGTGTCTTGCATCACCCCCGCAGTTGCATCTCCAATCAGCTCGCCACCCAAGTGGCCAAGTGCACTCAGTTGTTACCAAATGGTGAATGCTGAGTGTGGAATGCTGAATGCTGAATGCCGAGCACTGAGTGCTGAACGCTCGTTAGTCAGTCACAAATTGTGGCAAGTTGGTTGCTCTTGTTGAAGCAGCATTTGTAGTTTTTCTGCCCGCCAAGGAAACCGAATATTTGTTTCGGTTTTGATAAATGAACTCCTATAAATTAGATAATTGCTGAACATGCCGGGATGGATGTACTGCGCACGAGTATCTTAAAGCTGCCGACGAAGCGATCCGTTCATGTTGCATGTTTGTACGCAATGTGTTGCAATTTTTATTGCAGTAATTACACGCAATGCCCTGGCGGCAATTTGACGCATGGAAATGCCTTCGACAGCAGAAGCTCCGCTAAGTGCGGCAAATTTACAAACACAGTCCAGGACAGTGTGAGGAGGGTTAACGGACCAAAGGGGCAGCAGCACTAGCAGCAGCAGTTGCAGTTGCAATTTCAGTTCCAGTAGCAGCATGTGCATGTGCAACCGGGGCGTAATTGTTATAGCGTATACGAAATTGTTTCAATAGCGGGGCGTTTAATTGCACTTTGGCAACTAACGACTTTTGGGGCAAGGCGCGACGGGGTTACAGAGTCAAAGTTCAGCGATTTCTGCTTTTTTCCGCCCCCGCCTTTTTTTTTTTTGTCATCTGAGGCACACCTTTCCCGGGGCCATTTGTCATCGCCTGTTTTTAGGAGGGAACAGCCAAATGTCAGCAGCAGCATTACCTTTAAGCACTACGGAAAAAGCCCTTTTAAAGAGGGATTTTTGATAATTCATTGAAATTTTATAATAAATGGGATTACATTTTTAAAAATTATAAAGCTAGAGAAGACCTTATATAGCTGTATATTATATTTTAGCTATGTTGTGTTTTTAAGACAAATAGATTCGAATTTTTTCTTAATGTATGGCCAACCAAGTCATTAGCAGACAAAAACTGCTTAGAGTCATTAAACTTTCAAATTAATTGCTCCACTCCTGGAGTCGATGCCCATATGGAACCATCTATTTAATGTTCCTGACATTCACTGTGTTCGGCAGCATATTTTCAATTGAAACTATTCCGCAGCATCCTAAGCCCCTTGGCAGACTATGGCTATCAATTATGTGGGATCGTTCACTTGAATTGGCGCCCCAGCTACAAATATGTATAGGATAGGATGGTATCCCCCAGATTTGCTATCATCGAAAGCCATTTGGAGCTGCCATCACTGACCATAACTCAGCGCAGCTGCAACAAGATCCCCAATCTCGGTGATTGAACTGTCATGACATTCAGCTTTCGTTGAGGCAACACGTTATCTTATCCCCTATCCCTATATATATATATATATTTATATAATTTCCGCTCATTTGTATTAAAATCTGTCTTGCATAGCAAGCCAAAGCAATGCATTTAGTAAGTCTTCTTAGTCAACTCAGAGGAGAGGAATGTTTCCCAGAATCGTGCTTGAATGCTGTTTGACGAGCGGCACTAACCCACCAACACGCTCTCAGATACACCATTACATCCTTAGCACTTACTAAGTTGTAGCAAGTTGCAAGTCAATAGAGTGGGGGCGGGGCGGAGCCAGATTGCAGTCTAGAAGCAAGGCAACTGGGCGCTGCAGCTTGAATTTGCATAGTTAAACGCATGTTGCTAAGGCACAGTGGATTAAATCGTCATTGATTTAAAAAGAGACTTTAGTTCGTGAATTAAATATTTATTCCTTTATTTATGAACTTAAAAAATAGAGTAAGAGAATCCCATATTCAACAAAAATTCTTGTAGAATTATTTAGTTTGAATACTAAACCCATGGCACGTCATCACAGTGCATTCCAGGCAGCAACTGTTGCTGCAGTCGATGATGAATGCAATTGCAGCAGAGGCAGAAGCAGCAGCAGCAGCAAGAGGAGCCATAAATTGCCGGCTGCTGCACTGAGCTTATCAAACGGCAACATCTTGTGCATAGATAAGCCTGCCCCGGCCTCGGCTACGGCTACGGCTACGGCCTCCAACTAACGGCAACCGCTGGGCCCCCATGGAATTTCGCAAATTCAAATTGCCTGGCATCCTTTAATGCCACTGGTGCTGCGACTGCTCCCGCTGTTGCTACTGCCACTGCCACAGCTGCAACACTGGCACACTTTTACCGCTCCAAATCCAAAGACTGCCGCTGCCGCGGTGGCTGCAACATTTTATGCAAAATGCAACGCGCATGAGATAATTTATCGCCTAATGACGTGCTGTTCTAAGGTTGCGTTGTTGTAAAATGCAATAATAAAATGTGCCTGCAGCAGGAAGATGGCAAGTAAAAAATAAAAAATCTAAAAAAATGGTAGTAGAAAAAAAAAAGAAAGAAAATTAAAAATGAAATTTAAATGCTGCACGAGCGAGCAGACAGCAGACGATGAGCAGGAAGGTGGAGTGGGAGAACTGGTTGCCAACTATCTGGGCACCAGCAGGATGGGAGGCTCCTTCACCTGCTCCTCCTACTCCGGCAGCCACCCCCCTTCTAACTATAATAGCATAGAGAGCATTCTCGGCTGTCGCTTTGGGGGCGCTCAACGAGAATTTATGAATGTGCAAATGCATACGACAATTTCGCGCATAAATGTAAGCTCCTGCCATGCACCAGAAGGGCAGGGTCTTGTCGAGGGGCTGGATGGGATGGTTGGATGGGGGGGAGCACCCACCACAAGTTTGCGGAAAGAAAGAGACACACGAGGGAGATCGGATGGCAGTCGAAGAAGAAGATGCGTGTGCACATTCCGTGACATTCCTCCATTCCTTGCGCCCTGGCATCTGGGAAGTTCTATGGTTGCACAGAAAGTATCTTGTAGCTGAAGTAGCAGCAGCAGCAGCAGCAACAGCATCGCCATGCAACTTGAATCGCATCCATTGATTGCACACAGTTCATTGGCGCGAGTTCGAAGAAGGATTGAATCGCAGGGTGGGGGGGAGGTACCTCCCCGGGCAGTGGGAGTAGAAAGGGGAATGCAACGCCTGAATGCCCGGGCTTATTTGGGTTAGCAGTTCAAATAGTTATACGTGCTGTTTTGATCAAACTTTCCGAAAATGCCAAAAGAGAAAATTTATTGAAAGGACCCGCAGGCATGCCGCAACTGCAACAGCATCGGCAACAGCAAGAGCCAATGCAACAACTGCTATAATTTCTCCTTTTTGGTTAGCATTGTTTGCCTTTTTGCCAGAAATCAACTAAAGCTGCATATGGTTGCTCAATTGAATGTCTGTGGTTCCGAGTAATTGAGTGGTCGAGAAATACTAGAGAAATGGAAACTATTTAAATGTGAACACTGCACACACAGTGCACATAACTAACCCACCCACAATTCCCAACCCAAACACACACATATATGTATGTATAAAAAAAGCAAAGTTTATACATGAATGGCTGAATGAGCCAAGGAGACTGGCCATTGAAGCACTTTAGACAAAGGCGAGAATTTACTTGGGAAAAGTTAAAGATAAATTGCTTTTTAACCTACCAGCTCCAGCAAGTTGTAGGTCCTGGGCTAGTTGGTCCTGGGCTTTGTTTGTTTGCCACACGCCACAGCCAAATCATGCCCCACCCAGTTCGCTATCACTGCTTCCACACAAAGCATTTCAATTGACATATTTGGTTAACTTTTGGCGTCCTGGAAAATTCGCATTCGCATTCAGTAGTTGGAATAAATTTTCTTTGGCAATTTGCATTGCACGCACAGGCCGAGGCTTTGGGCCAACACTGTGCGAAAATGGGTAGCCGAAGTAATTGCCTTTTGTTATTAAAGTTGTAGGCAGCCCTTTGTTTATTAATTAGATTGGATTGTTATAGCCCTCAAGAGCAACTTGACTAACGTTTACTTATTTTATCAAAACTAAACTAAAAGTGCTGTTTAAACATGGATTTTAATTAATTACAATTTTAATGGAATTTAATATCTGGAAAAAGTATTTATTTTTTGCAGAGTGCTGACGCATAGAAGAAGGATGCCTTGGCACGGAATGGATGCGAAATGGAATTTTATCTAAATGTTGTTTGGGGCTTGTGCCAGAACCCAGTATTGTGAAAGCTGTGTTTGTGTAAATGGAAGTTTGGCCCCAATATAAACGAGTCAAGAACAATGGGCGATGGGAAACGGCTTTTGTTCGAATTTACTTCGAGCCATGGCAAATACTGCATAGTACCATGTTAGCTGAAAGTTTTCCAGGGATTATTAAAGGATTATGGGGGATTCGAATGGAAATTTCCGAGTTCACATGGCAAATGAGAAATTCATGAAAATGGCAAATGTATTTCGATTAAAAACAATAAGAGGGCTATAGTCGATCCAATTTAGTTGCCTAGTGCCACCAGTCCTTCCCCATCTTGCCGAGCAAACAGTGCCTAATTGGCCACTTCGCAACTAGCTGAACACACATAAATAGCTACTCTCCTCGTGTATGCATTGGACAAATAAACGGGCACCACACTCACTCTTAACTGGAGCCAAGTTGGGGCAACTGGCCCAGTCAATGGCTGTCACAATAGCGGATAACCAAAATACAATATGCTGCTGCCCATAAGCGAACTCATTTCCGCTGAAATTTGGCACCAACTCTTACAGTGCAGCAGTCCGGTTGTGCTCCACCAATGCAGTGCAAACAGTTTCCCCCCTCAATAAATCATATTGTAAAATTTCCGTTCAATATTTTTCGCCGGCTACGTAAACAAACAACGGCCGGGCCACTGGCAGGCAACAATTTGAAGCAGCAAGCCAGTCGATAAATGCCGGTGGGTGTGGGAATCAAAAAAAGATATATACATGGAGAGATATTTGTAGTTAATTTTAAAGAAAAAAACTTAAGAGATAGCATAGCTGACAAAGGCTAAAGCTATTAAAGTAGAACTTTCCATTACTTTCCAAAGGAAGCGCTTTAATAAATGAGCTTATAAAGTAAGCATTTTTCTTCACTTTTAGTTGAATTCTTTTTATAATTAATACATTTTTTAGTTCTGTGCATCAAAGTTATCCATGAAAGTATTGTTTGGCCACATTGTATGCTAAATGGCGAAATGTGAAATGCGGAGAATGTGCGTTTGCCCAGCTCTGCAGCGGATGAAAGGAGGAAACTGATGATGACGGGCATGAGTTGCACTCTTATTTCCTCTGCCTGCCACTCTGCTGGCTGCATTTTTTAAATGGGTTAAACGTAAACCATTTACCAATGACTCAATACAGCTTCCTGGAAAACCGGCAGACCCCTATCCCCATGCATTAAAACCAAATAAATAAATAAGCTGCTCCACGCTACCGAAAAAATTGCCAAAAAAAAAAATGGGGGAAAAAATAAAGGACTGTACACAGAGCACTGGGAGTACAAGGAGCTGAAAAACACAGAGCAACCACGCTAGCAGGATGAAGGATGGCTGGTCAATAGTCAATGGCCAAATGGCAGAAAATAACAATGTTGCCAATGGCCAACGAACCAAACAACAGCAACAAAAACATCAATAAAATAATAAAAGCCAAAGAACGGAGACCACAAAACCCCATGGTCAAGCCAAGTTAAAAAAATAAAGAAAGAATTTAAGAAAAAACAAGAAAGGAAATTATAAAAATGTTTCAGTTGGAGCGGGTGAAAAATACGAAATGCAAGCACACATTCATGGCTTGCCATACACTGAGAGAAGAGTTTTAAATCAGTACTAAACATTTAGTATTAATGCATCTAGAAGTAACCAATATTTTCGCTCTCTGCAGAGTATACTCCAATCCCTGACCCAAGAAAATGAAACAGATCGAGTGGAAGAGTGAAAGAAAAACCAACTCTGTTTTATTTTGGTGGCCAACGGAAGCCAAGGGAATTTTCGTAAGCTTTCGTACGCAGAAAAGTGCAACCGCAAGCCGCAGTCAGCAACTTTTGTCCACTGGACGCTCTCCTGGGCGTGGCCCAGGGAGGCGTGGGTGTGGGGCTGGGCCATCACAGACTACAATGTGTGTAAAAGTACAAACCATATAGAAATGTGCGTATGTATTATTGCGGTTTGTGTCCAACGAGCGGCAACCGTCAACCATTTACCATCTACCATCTACCGGCAACACATCCCCACCGGATCCACATCCACATCCACAGCCACAATTACAAGTCCATCAACGTCGTCGTTCTTTCGTCATCGTCATTCTCATGATTGCAAGTGGCACGTACAGAGGCGGTCAAGATAATAGGGTGGCAAGTCAGAGTGGCAGTCGTTTTTCAAAGGATTAGGCGGTAAATAGGTTAAAGGAGATAATATCATGAAAGGATCTAGATTCTAGAGCTTGGTTGCATTTGAAACTAAGTTTCTGGTTAGATCTAAAGTTATAGCCTAAAGAATGGTCTACAATTATGGTTTTTATTACCTTTGAAGTCATAATTATACATTAAATGTCCATCCCAATAAATATTCAATTAAATAACCATTAAATTCATGATTAATTTTCGAAGACTACGACTGGGGCACTCGAAACTTACTATCGCAGACGATGGAACAAAGAAATATCTATTTGCCACATATTTAAAAAAGGTCCCTTTATTTGACACAGAGAAAGGCACTTCTCTCATCTAATTATAAGCGGTTATTATAAGAATTCTGAGGGATTCCTTAACCCTTCTCAACTAATAAATCACAAATGTATACAACTTCATTTTATTTCTAGCTTTAAGTTTAAACCTTCGATGTTATAGCTAGGTTCACTTCCTGGAGATATGTTTTGAAAACTAAGAGATGGATGGATGAAAACTAAATAAAATAAATAAATAGCCATAAAAATACATATATTATTTCTAAGGTTTTTTTCACGGTTTCCACCGCATTCATATAGCCAACCTCCCACCCAACTGAACGAGGAGCGCTGCCGCATGACGTACAGCTCAAAACGCGGAATGGACCCAAGAGTAAAAAAATTTGAATGGCGTTCAGAATATCAGTTTTAAAGTTAGAAGTAGAGGCAAGCGTCAGTGACAAACACCTAACAGAATTATGCTGGGCATATTTCGAACTACAAAAGCTAAGGAATAACCCCTAAATTCCTAGTTTAATGTCTCTAGTTATTTTTTTTAGCTCCTACAGAATTTACAGTTCTTTATAGTTTTAACCATTCATAAGTCATTGTATCTTCAATTAAATCTTCCATAATGGCTTATTCTGGGGAAAAAAACTTTAAAACCAAGTTGTTTCTTTACTATTCTTTACTATTTAAACATTATACTCAACATGACCGCCGTTGTAAGCATGTGTAGTTAAGCTTCTACAATGATTTCTTTCGCCCACCGCCTGCCATGGTAGCATAGAGTTCCCGCCCCCACAAGGCCCTTTCCACAACACTCTCCCCCCACCCCTGGTAGCCTCCTTTCACCTCAGTGAAGCTACCAAAGCTCACCCGAACCGAACCGCCTGCTCACTCGCTCCCGATTATTATGCATCATTTAACAGGAAACATTGTTGCAGTCAATGCCTAGGGCTTTGGGGGCCAAACAAGGGGCGAGACGAGTAGGTGGAGGAGCAGGTTGATGGGCTCTTGCCTCTTTTTTCCCCGTTGATGGCCCAGAGAGGCAGCGTCACGAACGTGGCTGGCGACGAACGTGCCACAAAAATGTTTCAACGAATGCGAATCGCAAGAAAAATTATTGTTATTATGAGTTGCTAATTGAATGGAGTTGATGTGGTGGCCACCCGATGCAGGGGACCCGGATGAAGGGGCACTTTTGTGGAGGCTACACTGCCGTCAGCACTGGCGATTAACTCTCGGACGTTTGATTGATTACAGAGTATCTTAAAGATACATGTTATCAGCTCTGAGTTCACATACCATTTTCTTTAATTGGGAAAGGAAGCCCACGGGGAGGAGATCCTTTTTTATCCTCTCAGTCCTGCAAATGGCTCTTCAACTCCATCGTTTAAACGATTCTGAAATATTCATTGGCTGTCGGAAACAAAGGTAAACTGCCCAATATTGACAGCCCTGGGAATCAATACAATAAAAACAAAACACAAACAGACCCTCGCCGCGCTGTTGACAAGCCAAGTCCAATTTCGTTCAGTGCATGCCAAACTAACTGTACAATGTAAATAAACGTAAAATGTAAAAATTTGCATTTCTTTGCTGCCAGAGAGTGCCGGGGAGTGTTATGTTGTCCCTGTACACATATATGTATGGATGTTACTGCCCATAAACATTATGGTATGTGTAATCACCGCTTCAGACTTTTTTGTGTGTTTGTGTATATTCTACCACTTGCCCCTTGGGCGCCCCCATCAGCTATGGGTCCCTCCATATCGCTACCTCAACGCTGTCAATGTCAAAGTCATACATGATTCCCAACATGCCAAAGCCAAAAGCGAACATCAGCAACATCACTGCGGAGGAGGAGGGGAGCAGCCATGTTGCATGCAACCTTACTGAAAGCTTACTGCGAGAATTCCATGCGCATAATTTATTTAAAGATTCTCTCAATATTGGACAAACATCGTCTGCAGGTGAAATCTATTTGCATTTATCGTTGAGCCGGAAAATTGCAAAACTAAACTGCAAACTGCAAACTGCCGGCTGGATGGGGCAGCCATTGGCAACGAGAGGCAGGTAAAGGTAAAAGGGGGCACGACTCTTGCCCAGATGGCCAAATGGCAGCAGGAGCAGCCGGAGCAGCAGTAACTGCAGCCATCCCCAAGGAAACTGGGGGAAAATTTTGTGATTTCTCTCGAAAATGCGTTTAATGTGACGACAACGCAATTGCGTGCAACGGGCAGGTCCTCTGGTCCTGGTCTAGACTCGAAATCGTATCGAGAAAGCCAGGCTGATGGCTGCTGCTGTGGATGTTGCTGCTTTTTTGTGTTACTGCTCCTGCCCGGATCCCAGAATCGATTCGCCAAATTAGCGGCAACATGACTTTCTGTGTTGTAAATAAATTTTCCGCCACAAGGAGTCGAACACGCGCAGCGGAAATTAAAAAAAAGGAGCAGACAGCGACAGCCATACGAGGGGAAGTCGACCAGGAGCCGCCAGATGATAAGAGGCTGCTATTGAAGAGAATGAAAAATTCGATTTTTAATTACATTTGCCAGGTAATTAATATCTTCTTAAAGTCTGTACATCTAAATAAACTTAAAGGACTCTTAACTTTCGGCGAGTGCATTTTGGGCCCCTCCTTGTTGCCACAAAGTGTTGCAGTCAACACGTTTAATGGTTTTGCATTAACTTAAAGAGGCATTAGTGCGTAAGTATGCCGTAATCTAGAACGCAGGGGGAGACTGCCACCGCGACTTCTGGCCTTTGACGAACGGCCTGGCCTGGCCAGAAGAATCAACCCCAGCCACGGACCAAACACTGGACGCGTTGTACTTGTTAATTGCTGCGGAAGCACTCAATTAAAAGCGCGTGAAACGACCGCGCCACCTGCGTATATGGATGGCTGTATATACCTATATGGTATATATGCTCCTCTTAGCAGAGATAGGGGAGGAGAGACTAAACCACTGCCTGACTGGATGACTGCCTGACTGGATGACTAGCTGGACTGCTGCAAATTAAGGCCACAGGAAACAAACAAATGCGGCGTAATCAAAAAGAGGTAAATGACTGACACTGTAAATAGTTTATAGGCAAATGCATAAACTTGCAAATTGCCGGCAAACAAACCCAACCCGACCAGACTGGACCAAAATGTAACGTTTGCCAGTTGCCAGTGGATGGAAACAGCGATGCGGATCGAATCAAGTCGCAAAAAAAGCAACAACGTTGCGGGAATGCAATAATGCAACTGTTTGTCAATGTTTGCCGAGACTAATTAGATGGCAGCTGAGCGCTGACTGATGAAAGATGCATGAGAGAACCTTAATTGGATATGTGATGGATGGCCACATATGCAGATACACAGATATATCCACAGGATAGATAGATAGATAGATAGATGAATAGATGGGTAGAAATTCATTCAAATGAATGGAGCTGAACATGAGGCATTCGCATTAGGAACTTGTTATTCAAATTTCATGTGTCAGTTATGGTCTGGCTTGAATTGGTTTTCCTCCACTTGGCTTAGATACTGACTAATCGATTAATCTTAATATGGCATCTAGTTGGTCGGAATGAACCGAGTGTCATTGATCTCCCGCTAAGTGACAGTTTGGTGGCTGCGGAGGCATCATCGATCATAGGCACACCCATCCATCAGAAACTGAGAAGATGACCGAGGTCTGTCGAATTAAGGCATTCGAATGAAATGATGATTCACCTGTATATCACTCATAATGACTACAATAGTGGCTATAATATTAGGTCTCTCTACAGTGTAGAGTTTACACCTTTCTTGCCTTTATTATTAAATCTTTAAAGACAGAGTTTCGGGTCTAATCATCTTCTTAAGCCATGGCTCAGATGCAGACCTTCCGGCAGAAACCTCAGAGATGATTTTCCTATTTTCCCGACCGCAACTGTTCCGGCCATTCCGCACTCGGCCACAAAGTCACTGGCAGAAGACAGCCGCAAAGTGCCGGCTGGCCAACATTACATTTCAAGAGCCGGGGCGTGACGTCGTCGTTGACTCCGTTGCAAGTGGCAACTGTTTGTTGTTGCGGCTGTCGTGACATCATAAGGCAAAATGTCAGCAGTTTTATTATCACAAGCCCAGAACCAGTGGCAGTGGCAGAGACTGAGACCGAGGCACAGGCCTGCCACACACGCATGATATAAGAGTTTCTGCCGCAAGAGTAGCAGCCACACGAGCGCCTCGCCTGCAACTGTTGTTGCAGTTGTGCCACACTGGCTGTGGCTGTTGATGTTGTTGGGGGCATTCGCACAGTGTGCCGCATAAATAATGCAGTTCATTATGTCATTTAGCGGCACGTTGTTGCGTGCACTAAGACGCCGTTGGAGAGTCACCATCATCATCGCCATAGCCATATCCATAGTCATATTGTAGTAGTCATTGCCAGCGGATCTGATCTTATGCCGGCCGTTCTCATTGTGTGTTTTGTTGTGCGTCTCCTGCTGCACGCCAAGTGCGGAAATGAAGTTGTCAATGAGCCACTTCCACAATTTATGACCGCTGCGATGCTGCTGCGGCGGCAACCCGACCACCGCCTGCCAAGATCTTAATTATGACTTGAGTAATGTGGAATAAACGATAAAGCCTGCTCACGCAAATACACTTCAAGAAACTATGTATATAATATGTATATATAAGATTGCATTGGTAACTTGGCCAAGTCGGCCAATCAACAACATAAATCAAGCAGCCTCCTGCCTGCAAATGGTTATGGAATTGAAATTAAAATCGGTCGGACATGGGCCTGGGCCTTTGAGAAATGCGAATAAATGTCGACGACAAGCTCATAAAAATGTCAAATAAAATGTGGCAGCCATTTTTGTGCATTTGCCAAATTTGCAAAATTTAATTGTGGCGTAAAAATTTGCAAATTTATGATGATTTTATTGCACTTTTTTTCATCCACTTTTGGCAACTGACCAGTGCAGCCCAAGGAGCTGCCTTTCTGGGGCAACTTTCAAGAAATAACATTTATTTATTCCCATGTGCTGGGCTGAGTTTGTTTGGTCGCTTATTTGCTTCAAATCCGGATGATTGAACTGAATCTTAGGAAATGAGAGTGCGCCGTCTGGCGAGGCCCGGCTGGGAACAAAGCCCCGGCATTAAGGGAAATGTTCCTCAGACTTATTTTATTGAGTGTGGAAATTTCATTGTAACAAATCAATTAATAGCTGGCGGTGCAGACGGCGGGCCGGGGCCGGCGGCGGAAGAAATTGGAGCCAGAAGGGACAAGGATGATTGTTGCTATTTGGCGCTCTGTTTTGGCTCTCGGCAATCAGCAGTAATCAACCGTAAGGGGTGGCAGGCCGGCTCCCAAGTGTGAGGTGCTGATGAGGGAAGGACACAGAGCTCCGACCCAGCTCCCGAGCTGGACGGTGGATGGTAGATGGTCGATGGCGGTTGGCGGAGTTCGGTGTCAGATGACGCTGCCAGCCATACACGTCTGACTGCGCAAGCAGCGCCGATTTTTATCAAGAAAGGAAAAAGAGTCGAAGCTTGAGATACCCTTGGAAAAAATTTTAAAAATTTGGGAAATTAATTTTAAGAACTATTAGACTACTTGATAATATAGCTGGTCTTAAATTAAGTCTCAACTACAAACAGCTATCCATTATCCCTCAAGTCTTCACAAAAACTCAAATACTTTCCAGGCGAGTTCATCAACGAGGATGACGACAACATCTGGCAGCGTCGAGAACGACCAGCAGGGCAAGTGGACGTCCAAGGGACTTAATCGATTATGCGATTTAATTGAACTAAAAACGCTTAATAAGCAATAAAAGCTCACACAAGCACAAACCCGTGCCGGGGAAAACAAATTAAAAGTAACACTTAAAATTACACCACGTAGACGGCGACGACGACGTTGGCTAATGAAAAGAAACCAGCAGAAACTAATGCGACTCCCTGCCATACCCACTCTAGCACTCTAGTACTTACACTCGGCATTGCCTTTAAAGAAACGTATAATAAAATTTTATTTCCTTTGAAATGAAATTTTGTGAGGCGTTGAAAAAGCTGAAACCATTTTCAGCTGCCAGGCGAAAATTGAACTCAACTACACTGGGAAGGCGCTGAAAATCGAAATGCCGAGGGAGTTGGGGGCCACGGGGTCAGAGTTTAAATGCTGTTAAACACATTCATTTATCAAATTTCATTTTATTAATTCGCCTCTTAAGTGGGGTGGTTGGATGTTCTATGTTGGCCCTATTTCTCTACAAGTGTGTACTATATATTTTCGGAGTGAAAAGCAAGAGACCCCAAAGGCAGCATCAGCATCAGCATCGGCATCAGAATGAGAATCCTCAGCAGCGTCAGTGGTCTTAAAAGATTATAAACGATTCCTGGAAAAATGGCAGAGTGATTATATCCATGTTTCTATGGTAGCTAAGCCAAAGGTCCAAAGCTGTGTGTGGAACCGAGCGGAATGCCAGAAATGTATTCCAGAGCATTAGAGCATCGGGTGAATGGGAAATGATTCATTAGAAGAAAATTTGTTTGTCTTCCTAATTTCAATGGGATTTGCTAACCGCCTTAAACACACATTGTTTCTATCCATTTCTGGTGAAATATTTCGTTTAAAATATTTCAATTATTATACTAAATATTTGCTCAGCTAATCTTTGCCTTGGAGGATCTTCCAGCCAGCCACACAAGTCCACACAATGTTGTAAGAATTCTAACTTAATTAGAGCCCGAAATTGTTTGTTCATCATTTGGATGGCCAGAGGCGGTAAACAAATCTTCAATGTGAGTACTATGTTGAAGACTAGCAGCAAGTTCAATGAACGAAATTAATAGACAATATGTTGCAGTAACACTTTGAAAAATAAACTCATTGAATAGTAATTCTTTCTAATTATATATATCAGATTGAGAACTAATCTTTTTGTTATTATTTACTATTAAGGGTTTTATAAAAATTAAACTATAATCCCCTTTTTTACGAGTGTTTTGGGCAAGTGAGTCAGTTGCGCTGGAGAGTGCTTTAAATTTAGACAAACAACCAAACAGACGGAGGCAAACAAGCCTTTTCAGTTGTTAGGTGGTGTTTGCTTTGGTGTTTGTATTTGTGTAAGTGGCATAGGCAGTTACCAAACACACTCCCCCGCAAACACACACACAACATACATACATAGCTCGGCAGAAACATATGCGAACGAACAGGCACAGGCTAAAGCGGCGTATGCGTAATGTGCAATTTGTTCTACAGCTGTTGGCAAATTGCAACTCACACACTGTAGCTCACAAAACCAATTTTATGACAGCCAACATATTGCCATTGCCGGCTAGGAAATACGAAATTCGATAGTCAGCCAAACAAACAACCCACCCAGCTCAAAAAGTGCAAAATCAAACAAACAAACTACAAATTTTGTTCTTTTTTTTTGGATTTTCCATTTAATAGCGTTCATTAACCGCCTGCCCAAATAAACCTGGTAATTGGAGTTGCTGCTATCACAAAAGAAAATTGCAGAGGCGAAACGTGTAAAAAACCCCGCTGCATAAACAAATTAAAATTAAATATTATCGGACAGGCGGCTGCTCGCAAAATTGCATTCAGGCGTAGCCGAGAACCGGCACACCATGCATGTTGCATATTACTACTACTGCTGCCGTACAACAAATAATGCAATAATACAAATAATTCAATAATAATTATAATGAAAGGGCCAGGTCCGTTCTCCGGATGTGTGGCCATCGGGAGGCAGGAGGCAGGAGGCAGTGAGGTGGGAGGCAGGTTCCAAGGGCTGGCTTAATGTACAGTGTACACACATAATTGAACACGCGCCGACATCGCTAGCGATCCCATCAGCCACATGACCACCCACACTCGCATAGATTATTAAATTCTCATGTAAAAAGGCAAAAATCAATAAAATTGACTGCTCCAATGGAAGTCCTGTTCGAGGAGCAGGAAAATGTAGGAAATATGCTGGGGATGTGTTATATGATGAAGTGAAACCCGACAACCGTGAGTGGATAAGGAGCAATTAAAAATTCTTCAAATCGAATTGTTCTCAAATTACAGGCAGAAAAAATATCAGATTCTTAATTGCTTTTCAATTAAATTTATTAAAGGTTTAGGGTGTAATTCAGTAACTAATGTAGGAAATCCTTTCAGCCCCTACTTGAATCTCCTTAGCATTTCCCTCTCAGGCTGATGTCTGTGTACCTTCCTTTTCTCTAAATAAAATTAGAGTTAAAGTTAATGTAATGTTTAGTTACCCTTTCCGCATTTCATATCATTTGAGTGAATCCCAGTCGCCTAGTGTACGCAGCTCCATCAGAGATAAACTAAAATCCGGAGCCGTCTGCCACGCTGCTCCAAGTCGCCTGTGGACATGCCCGGAGTCCACACTCCGTAGTTCGTAGCGGAAATGGCGTGCAAAGTGAATCGGATGCGGAACGTTTAGGGAAATGTTTAGGTTCAAATGCAAGCATTCCATTCGTATTGCATTCCCTGCCACCAGTCGGCTACATATCTGTGTGGGACCGTCTGTGTAGGTGTATCGTATCTCTATCTGTAGGGAGAAGCCTTTCGAGTCCGGTCCTTGCTTGGGGCCCGGAGTGCCCCCGTAGTGCCCTCGTTTTCCCGCCAGCCGGTGTCGGGGTGTGCGTGGCAGTTGAATAACCTCTGATGTGGGTGGTGCCAACCGACCGACGTCACTTGTGCCTCTCTATCTCTCGTCCTGGCTTCTGTCTCTGTCTCCCCAGGATCCACCCACTTACAAATACATACGCACACACACCCACACACTCACTCATACCAGCCAGGAAGAGACGCACGCACTCACACTCTGAGATTATTATGACGCTCAGTCAGCCATTACGGTTGGCTCGGGCTACTTCATTACGCAGCGTGTTTGCACTCACATATACGGCGGCTGGCATACGCCCCGTAAGTCAGTTAATATAGCAGCTAGTTGGCTGCCAGTTTGGCCGAAAGAGGAAAAAAAACAACGGCGCACTGTGGCTGTGGCAGTGGCAACAACATCAACATATCCACAGCCCGACAAATAGAACCCGACCGACATAAGCGCCATTCAAGCTTTTTAGTTCACTTGAGTGAAGCAGCAACAGCAATGAGGACGACAAGAACATCAACAGCAGAAATTGGGTAGCCAGGAGGGTAGGACACCGTGGGGGTGGGGTGACCCACACCCCACACCCACACACCCACACACCAAACCCACACCCACCCAAATGAGGCCAGAGGAAAAAGGAGTAAAATTAACACGTGGTTAGAGGTTTACGCTCTCTGCCCGATTTGCCGCTGAGCTGGCTCAGCTTTTGTGTATATCTCATTATGGCCTTAACTGTGTGACTGGCTCTGTCCATTTATACACAGAAAGAAAACGTTTTAAAGATAAAAAAAAAATTAAAATAAAAATTGAAATCCTTTAAATCACATTATTATCCTTCTCCCATCTTATCTTAATTATCCTTTGAAACTGCAGCCATTTTTTGTTGCAGTGCCTTTATGTATCAGTGGAAGTACAATTACATGTATACATGTCCCTGTGTGCGGTATTTACGCACATTTCTCCCCCCAGAACCCCTACTGCCATACCTGCCTCCCCCACCCACAATATTCCTGACTTGTGTCACACCGTTGAGGCTAATGAAAAGCGGAAATGAAACTTTTGTATTAAACAACCTCCCCTGCCTGGTCTGAGTAGGCGTTTTTTGTTGTTTGTTTGCCTGTCTGCTCCTCCTCCCGCTCCTCCTTGTAGCCCGCTTTTGGGCCCATCAAGCCTTTCAACTGCCAAGCCAAGCCACCACGCACAGTTTATAATATAAAACATTGCAGATTGCGTATACGCAGCGTGTGCCACGAAATGAATGCGAGACCAAATTGCCTCAGTCGAGCGAGACTCCCCGCCGACTTGGCCTGTTTTTTTCCCTTCCACTTCTTTTCTTTTGGAAGAGCTGTCTCATAATGCGCTCGGATTAAATGAAGTCCTATTAAAATAAAGTAATTTCTTTCGCGGCTTACAAAAACCAAAGTCGTCCACCTACTAGCCAGGGATAGCAGCCAACCAGCCAGCCTTTTCTTTTCTTTTCACTCGCTTTTCATTTTTCTCCACTTGCGCAAAACTAAAATTGTACAAGGAGCCGGAAACAATGCGATAGCATTGCCTGTTAAATGTGTAAAATACGCTTAGTCTTTTGGTTACGAAAAAATGGGAAAAATTTGCCATGGTTTTTGCCATTGGCCCCCCTCAGCCTCCCCACCCCCCCACACACAGCATGAGTAAACTGCGTGTTAATGGCCAGGGAGATAGGAGGGACCAGTAGCTGGCTGGGATTCTAACAAAAGGGAAAAACACGAAATATGGAAAACAGAAAGAAAGGCGAAATGGAAAATTTTATGCAAATAACATTTCATTTAGTTGGCGAGGGTATTTGCTTAAAAATGTGCAGAGCGAGCAAATATTATACGAAAAACTAAATAAAAATTAATTGAATTAAGCGATGGCCGAGAGCAGTAGAGTCTGCTGTTCCAAAAAAAAAATAACTTTCCACAGACTTTCCACTTTCCACGAAATTTGGGGCGGAAAAAAGGGGTTCTGTAGAGAACTGGGGGGCCGCTAAGGAGGGTCCTGCTGAGAGTTTTCATATTTTGTTTGTTCCCCCTTTTGTTTAATGAAATCCCAGCATAAACTGCACGGATTGTAAAGTTTTATAAGATTTAAAAGTTGTAAATGTAAATTTGAATCGGATCATGGCAGTCGGATATGCACTTCAAGTGTCTTGTTTTTCTGCTGAAACAGAAATCCACCAACACCAACACCACCACCAACAATGGTTTAATATGGAGTTTCTTTCCTATTATTTTTTGCTGAAGTGTTGAGATTTAAATGCAAATGAGTTGGCAAGCAAGAAACTCTCCTGAAACTTTACACATTGCCTTTGCAATTTTCATTTAGACCAAACTTTCGGGGAACATGTAAAAACTCTCCCCACCCACCCACAACACACAAATTTAATAATTATTTTACGCTTCCCGGCCGAGGGGAAGCGGCAAGAACTCAATTCCTGATTAATTTAAGAAACTTTAACTCGATTTTAAAACAAAACAAAAAAAAAACATTAAAACAGAAGCCGCAAGTGTTGGGCTGAGTGGGAAAGCTAGGAAAACAACATGAACGGCAAAAGTTGGCTTGATTTAAAACTTTTTGCACCGCAAACTTCATAAAATAAAACAAATTATGGCAACGTCATTGCTATCTCAACAGCTTGTTAGCTCCCTCGGATTCCAGATCCCAGCTCACAGCTCCCCAGCTCCCCAGCTTCCTGCTTCCAGATTCAAGTGCCAGACTAGATCAGGGAGCTGCGTGTTGCTGTTGTAAGTGACGCCATCTTGACAGAGCAAGGCACGAATGCTGCACAACCACATCTACATCTACATCTACACAGTCACATAAACATAAACAAAACCAGCAAACAACAATAACAAGACACAGCAACAGCAACAGACATAAGGATGGGGAGGGAGACGGTGACACGATATGGGATATGGGATATGGGTGCACCACATATGCAAAGTCCCCTACATATATGGTTAGACGCATTGCCAGACAAATGCGCGTCAAGTTGACTGCATGTCTCGAGGCAAGTCATTCACATTCGTCATCGCCGCGCCAGACTCCGTCAGCGCCAGTTGCCGGCAGGTAACCAGTAACCAGTTGCCAGTTGCCAGATGCCAGTTGCCAAGGTGCTAACCAACGGCAGCCCCAACAGCAACCAACAACAGCAACAGCAACTGCATCAGCAACACCCACACAGGACCTCTCGGCTGGAGTCGTTCACCGGCACAGTTTGGGGGCCCAGCCAACGCATTCAGTAGCAGTGACACACTGATCGAAATATTTATTCATATAAATATTAAATAAATACATAAATTTATATTAATAAAAATTAAAAGCTTGTTATTTTGAAATATTATTATATTTAAAATTTTTAGTAAGAGCTCTTCAAATCTATTAAATGCGTGTTTCTGGGGAGCGGCAGGTTTTAACTTCTATATTTTAGAATCTTTGTTATGAAAATATTTTTTTGATAAGAAATTATTCCTATACGCTATAACTAACATTTATAATATGCTACCTAGTTATAGAACTATTTTTTATATTTTATTAAACATTTTCCTTAAAATCCTCTAAAACTCTGACAAAACTATGTTTTAAATTAAAACTTTAAAGTTCAACATCCAGAAGGGAAAGCAAATTCTATCTCAACGATCTAATTATTTTGTGAAATATGTCCAAACCACATTGTTAATCAGAGATTGTCAGAGCTTTTGTAATTAATATTAATTAAAATGTCATGACTCCTAAAATAATTGTTGTTTAAAGTTGAAACAAAAAATAAAATAGTTTTTGTGTTCTGCAGAACCTCATCAACGCTGTTGCCGTGGCAGCCTCCACCTACGCCTCAGCCATACAGTTATGAGCGTGACTGTAGCCACTCTAGTGGCAGTGGGGCGCGTATTTTGGTAGCTGCGGCTCATGTTCGGCAAATGAGTGTTTGGCCAAATGGGTCTATGGCCAATAAATCGAGCCTCGCCGAAGAAAAACTAACTTTGGGCGTGCTTAAATTGCCGTTTAAGCATTTTTTATGAGCATAATTTATCAAAGTTACGTTAATCATTTTTATTTGCTGGCAAGCGGAGATGTGGCCAGAAAGAGACACAAGACCGTGGGCCGTATTTGGTGACACAAAAAAAACCATAAAGTATTGCAATTTAATTTGCATAAATTGAGCAAGCCGAAGAGACAGGCCCATGCCCCACACCCCTTGCTTTTGAAAGCGGCGGACACACAACCGCATGATAAAAAATACCAGAAAAATACCAAGCTTAGTTCTAACACTGCCAACCAAAAACAGCAACAAGAATAAGGACAACAGGACGATGGCAGCAAGGACACCGAACGGCGACGACAACAAAAAGGGTTTCGGGGCAATTTTGTGCCTTTGCTCATTTTGCCGGCATTAAATTTTTGCATAGCGGAGAAAGCACATAATTTGAAGCATTATGCTAAAATATGCGTTCACTCCCATTCCCATCCAGAGGACCCTTTTGATGAGAAGGCAGAAGGCAGGAGAACCTGGGGCCTGGGACATGCAGACTTAGGATGGCGCAGCCAGAAAACATTCTGCAAGAATTTTCCCATTCCAAAGTTTTTTTTGCTGGGAACAATTTCATTATTAAAAATTTTGTTGGTTATGTCGAGTGCAGAGCACTGATAAGCAGCCAAAGGATGCTCTTAGCACTCAGTTCACAGGCTCCAAAATAGGACAAAATAAAAAACACACTTAAACTCGGAGCTCGAAAAGTCTAGAAATAATGTTCTCCGAACCGAAACGACAAGTGGAGTAAATTAGAAATCTACTCTGCAAGTGGCACTCTGCTGGAGAAAAGAAAACCCATTTGAATCATACACATTGTTGAAGAAATATTATCATATTTATGATTATTACATCGCCTCGGCTAAGACCTGCTTTGGCCCAAACAATCCCAACTCATCTGCATAATTTCTAAGCGGCTTAGACCGACTCTGCCGGAGATTTGTGGGCGAAAGGTTAGCTCTGACTCTGATGGGCCAAAGTTGATTTTTGGTGGCTTTAAACAGAGCTAATAAATTCCCAGTCAAAGGACTGCCTGCGACTCCAGAGACAGAGTTCCATATCTGGTGGATTTATCGGACTAATGCCCCAAAGAGCCAAAACCATTGACTGTAAATCAGTGCAGGTCCCGGGCCAAATAAATGCGTTTGCATGCATATTAGGTGCTGGCCATATCGGTTCATCCCTGCCACTCGGAGTCATCATCAACGGCATCTCGACAGCATCTTAATTAGGAGTCCGGTCGGGGCTAAGTCCGCAATCTGCATAACAAGCATTTGCTTGGCTTGGCCCGGTAAGGACCATAGTTAAGTTTTGCCTGGCTTGGTCCTGGCAAATACGTAAGCTCTAATTGGCCTTCGGCTCGGGGCCATGAACCTTTAGCAGGTTGTGTGAATACAGGTGAAGAAATTCCTATTATATCCTGCAACTTGAGACGTTTTTAGAATTAAATGGTGCAAGTCATAAGGCATCCAGTATCCTTTGAGTTTTCAGTGTAAATTAGACCATTTTTGAAGCAATTACCAAAGCCAAGTTCTTTTTGTTTTTGGAAAGTTGAAACCAAAGTCTGGATGGCAAGTAAACTAGCTGCTAGATGATGATTTCTGGCAACTGGAGCAGGTGTGTTAACCCCTCGATGAACCCCTTCACGAAAACTTTGCCAAAGGCAAATATCGCTCGTGTGTGCCAAGCCGTTTCAGCTGTTTGTTGTGTGCCCTAAAAATTGAATTGAACTGCAAATGTTCAGCTGCAATGCAGTCCGGTTCAAGGGTTACTTTTTCACATTTTCAACGGAATCGGAATCGGAATCCCCCCACACCATAAAATTTCTCTTCAATTTTGGCACACACACACACCCGTGAAGAGACACACACTTGCGAAAAGCAGATGGAAACAAAAGTTCAATAGCCTCGACCCGAGTGTGAGTGTCTCAGGACATGCCACACATACACACACCATGGAAGCACACGAGGACATCAAAATGCAAGCGTTAACCGAAACCTATCCTAATATGTTTGAGCTTGATGCGTTTTCATGATGTTACCTGACTCCACTCTCGGCTCAACCCCTGTTCCCCTTGCATCCTGATCCTGACAGGCATAATAATGACATACACACACACGCACGCACACTCTCTCACGCACCACACACAGATACAAATGTCAGCCAAAGTTTATTGCATTGCGACATTTGAGCTTCAACACTCAACGTCTGAGGTCTGCTGCCTCAGTTGGCGTCACTGTCGCCGCCGCTGCCGCTGCCTCTGGCGCTGCGGTTGCTGCCTTCTGCAACTCCTGCCCCTTCCAGCCTGCTCCTGGAAACGGAGGGTTGCAAAATTCCCATTGCATTTGACTGAGATCCGAGGACGGGCGCTGCGTCAGCGGCCAAATAACAATGGTCCTTATGTATTAAATAACAGCCAGGAGGTATATAAGCTTTACACCGAAAAAAATAAATAGCATACACACAAAAGCAAGGTAACTGGTGTATCCATACACTGGAAAAACCAGGAAAATAAAAGCTAAAGTCTAAAAGAAATCCTTTCAAAACCTTTGCTTGTATTAATACCAAAATTTCCCTTAGTGTCCTCGGTATGTATCAAGTGTATTGGTGCGTACCTCTGGAATCCTTATGAATCCTTTCACACACACACACAAATTTTATTTTTACTTTTTTTGAACCCTACTGCGTTGTTTAACTTAATAAACAGACAGAACCCAGACAGACATACAGAAATGCGAATGTAGCAATCTAAAGCCGAACCATCTGTCATAGATACTGTCATTTAATATTGATTTTTTTTCCCATTTTGTTGTTGGAGGTTGGAGGTTGGAGGAGAAGACCACCAGGAACGATAATGTTGCCAATTGTTGGGAACAATGAAATCCGGTCTGTATACTCGCATACCGTCCTCCTGCGATTGTTTTCCTACCTGACTATTTGCATTCAACTTGTAAATAATACAAAATGCAAATACAAATGCATTGACTGCCAGACGACAAGTCAAACCGAGGCAAACCAAAACAACCAGACCGAGCCAAGTCGAGGCAAACCGAACCACTTTTGACGCATTAACGTCACTTTAGTTTCACAAACACACACACACGGAAGATGCGAAGGACCCAGGCGGCGTATACGTAATGTAGAGAGGCACAGAGATGGAAGACTAGGCCAGGCAGCACTTCCACTTCCATCTATAGCTCCATTTCAAGGCAAACAATAGCTAATAGTGCTACAAACTTACACCCACAATGCCCGCACTCGCACTCACATTGCCATTGTCAATATTTGCCCCGAATGGCTACACTCCACTTCTGTGGCTGCGGCAGCAACTTCGGCTAACAATAACAACATCAAACCGGAGTAGGAACAACATTAGCTACCAGCCAGCGAGTCAGCCATCCAAACAACCATCCAGCTATCGAAGCCAGCGCGCAACATGTCGAACAACATATTGAACAAATGCATTTAATAAGCCAACATCTGCGACCAGAGACGTTGCCGTCATCGACAAAAACCGCCAACCACAAATACATAGCAGCAGCAGCAGCATCAGTCCCCGGGTGGGGCAAGTTCTTACACTAGAAATGGTTTTTATTTCAAATCAGTCCTCGACTTCCATTAGCAAAAAAAAGGCACTAAAGCATCTACCATTATAGATAAATAAAACATGTCTATAAGCGAACATAAATAATGTAAACGATTCAATATTCTTTAAATATTTAAATAAATTTTTTGCTGTGCCAATAAATATTTGAAAAGGGTCCATGGAGGGAGAGGGCTTGAGGAGATGCCAAGAAACCTTCGAGGATGGCGGGAGGGCAAAGCCAGGTAGGTATTTCACTTCCACTTGCGTGCGCTCTACACGCTTCACCTTCAATTGTTTGCATTAAAATTGCACTTCAACTTCGACAACTGCAACAACATTGCCGGTAAACAGCAACAGCAACATCAACAGCTAAAGCAACAGCATCAGCAACAAAAAAAGGGAAAAAATATAGCAAAAAAAACCACAAGAGAAACAAAGCTGTCGCTTCTGGCAGCTGATGGAACCACAAAAACCCGACCGTAGCTAAAATAGCATGGCAAAAATCGTTTTTGATAAAAATGAAAAGAAGCGAGCGAAATGAGCAGAACGAGCAAAGCCAAAGATTGCGGTTGCTGCTTCAGCATCGCAGCATCAGCATCACAGCATCAGCTTTAGCTTCTGGCTTCTGGATGTTGTTTGTCGTTTGCTGTTGCAGCTTTTAAGCAAATATGTAAATAAAAATAACAACACGATGAGAAGTTGGCAGCGTCTAAGGCAACTACAACAGCAATGCCAATTTAAAAGCCAGAGCAGCAGAAGCGACAACCAACCCAGTCGAGTGACGTGATGGGTAAATGATACCGGAACAGCAACAAAAAAAGTATATCTCACGATGGAAGAAAACACTGGGAGCTCTCGAAAAGTTGCCGGCGGAGAAAAACGGGAAATTTCACTTAGCCGGATCTGGGTTTAGGGGTTGGGAGCCGGGTGGCATGGCAGGAGGAGCGCTATCAATGACAAATGTCAATCATATTTTGAAAAGCAATTCAGACAAGCTTTGCATTTTATTTAGATGTCTGACAAGCACAGAGACACACACTATGTCTTAAAAGGCTTTTTATTCCACTCCACTCACCCAATAAAGGAGACCCATATTTTCATTGTCGAAACGAATTCAAACATCACAGCGGGTTCTCCCTGCAATATGTATTTTGAGTGCAAATATTTTCATTCCAATATAATACAAGGTTATGGTTCTTGTACTTCTCAAGTGTCATTTATTTTGCTCAACTTTCAACTTCAGAAAACTATTGACATCTGATGTCCTGCCCCACTCTCCCTTTTCGAACTTGAGCTTCCAGTTTGGTTGCAACTTCAGTTTCATCGGAAGCATCTTCTCGCAAAATCACAAAAGCCAAGGAAGTCAATGTAAATACAATTTTTAAGCGCTTCATAGAGTTTGCCCGATACAGGGCAAAAAACTTTTGGCCATGGTAGTAGCTTCCTTTTTCCGGCGTCAAACTCTTGATGGCCGACGTCTGGACCGCATTTTCCGCTCTCTCGCATAGACCCCTTCCTGATCCAGATTCAGGTCCTTCCTGATCCTGTCAGTGTCACAAAAACGAAATGGAGAGAAACTTTACTAACTGCTTGGAAATTATGAAAAGTTTCGCTTCCAATTTCTTTTGAGGATGCAGCGGAGATGGAACTGTGTTAATGTTTTTGCATTCATGTCCGCTGCAATGTAATCCAATCAAACTTCATTATTATAATGCTGTCAACTGAAGCGTACGCAAAATCTTGCAGACAACTTCGGAAAGGGAAAGGGGGCCCAGACACTGAATGGAGTCGCAGAGGTGGGGGGTGTTGTCGGGAAAAGTTGAAGAAAATATAATATTACTGTGCACAGTCAAAAAATGTAAGTTTTAATTAAGAGCCATTACATCCTCTAAGGGGACATGAAGTATTCAGTTTCTGGAAATAGGTCTGACTTTAATAAATCCCCAAAAAAATATGATATCTCTTTAGATATAAAATTTGTTTACTTTATTTATTTTTCTCAGTATTTAAATAGAATTTGAGTTGCAGTTTGTGGTGTCTTCTGTTGCAAGGGGGAAACTGAGAAAACCAAGGAAACTGGTATAAGTGGCCAAGGCTGAAGGCAAGGCACACCAGAGATATCAAAGCAGTAACAACAATGAGAGCAGGCTGAAGGGCCAGAGCAGCCGGGTAGCTGGGCAGCCAAGGCAAGCAGCAAATGCCATAAAAGACTTTAAACAAAAGCAGAATGAATGACACGCTGAGGACGTCTCGACCATGGCCTACGACAACGTGATTTTCAGTGAGTTTCGTTATGCCTACGTATGCATGTGGCGAATGTTGCGAATGTTGCGAGTATGTTTGCCGGTGGTCGTGTGTCAATTTAATGTCTGCTGCCCCGACTACGTCATCATCGCATCATCGTCATCGCCATCGCCATCGTCATTATGACACAAGTCGACAATGCGGGCAGGAACGTAGCCGTTGCAACTCTATTATGGCCTACGCAAGTGATTCCTCAGACCTCTCCCTCAGCCCTCCCTCTGATGTATGTATATGCCTCTCTTTCGGTTAAGCCTGTGCGTTAGCCTTTTCTCTTGGTGATTTACGTCGCTTTCAAGCATGACGTCAAATTGTATAAAGCACAAACACACAAACACATATACATATATACAAACACAACCGATTTTTGTGCAAAAATATTCAACAACAAAAAACTCAAAGAAAACGCAGCAAGAAGTACCATAAAAGAAACAAAGAATTTGCAAAGGAAACGACTCGAGGATATCTAGTACTACTAACTACACTTTAGGATAGTATTACTATTTGAAGAGTTTTGTAAATATTCTATAGTCCTTTCTTCAGACTTTTTTAGGTAAATACCCCTATAAAGTTGGCAATAGATATACAATTACCTAGATTTCTTATACCTTTTTTTATAGAACCTCTATTTCATTTCCTCTACTATCAATTATCTATGTATGTTCTTTTTACTATATAAGAATATCTAAGAATATCTCGACGCACTTAAGGAAAAGTGTCATATTTTGATAAGATGAAGCTTGACAGAATTTTTTTAGAAAGGTAAGGGCAGAAACATAACTGAAACAGACTGAAACTATAGCGCTTTCAGATATAATATTTGGTTGATTTGTGTCAAAAATGTTATATTTATATAACAAATTATATTTATATATATTTATATTTATATTTATATTTATATTTATATTTATTTACAAATATCTGTTACTGTTCTTAAGAAAAAAATGTAAAAAACGGACGCAAAAATCTTGTTTCTATTATTTTTTCCACCAATGTATATGTTATGTTAAAAATGAAATGTCAATTTCGATCAAATTTGGCACACAATACTTTTACGCTAATACGTCTTTACGTATTAAAGATACGTCTTTATCTTTAGGTCAATACTTTTTAAGTATCCTTTCATTTTCTATCTAGTTTCCAGTATGTATCCTGCAATTAGGGATATCTCTCTCATTTAGATATGTACATATACATACATATATCTAAGTTTTCTAACCCCTTATACATTATCTTGCGGTGTCATTGAACCACACAATAGACCACAAGATTTGGAAACTTACGATCATAAGGAAATAATATAATTCTTGTCTAAATTGGAGTTCATCTATTAAATTACGAATGTCTGCACATTTGAAAGAAAGCTTTCTTTTTTATTAAAAGAAGCAAGAATTTATAGCTAGGTATTTAGCAAAAAAAAAGCCACATAAGCACGTCCAGAAGAATATCTCATTTTTAAGAAACCCAAACCACAATCCTGGCATAAAAACCAAAGAGCAAACCTTAGTTTCATGTACACTGCAAAAAAGCGTGAGAGTGTGCGTACACACACACACACACATACACACGAACAAGTGTGTGGGAGTTCTTGTATTGACAGAGTGAGCAACGCTTTACAATAGCCGCCATTATGGAGTGACAGGAGAGGGAGCCGTCAAGAGGGCCAGGGCGAGAGGGAGCTGACAAAGCGTCTTCCACAGAGCGTTTGCTTTTTGGCAGTTCTTTATTATGGCTTCCGACGACGCTGACGACGACGACTTGGGGGTAAGAAAGAAGCTTCCAGTGCAGCTCAGAGCCACCGAGGAGGCGATCGAAGGGGGAACGGTTATTTGATTGCCTTATCGAGTTTTATGGCTTTATTGAGTTGCGCCGGGGGGCGTGGCCAGGGCTAGGGGGACCAGGGGCGTTAGTGTAAGCGAAACTAATGTAGTTGCTGGCTCTTCAGTTCACGACAAAAGCAATCAAAAGGGAATCGAACTTGAAGTATTATATAGCTGATGGAGTGCTGGGAAAGTCTTTCGTCCTCCACCCATTCATCCAACAAAAACGAAACTGACAAAGGGTTATCGGAAAGGTCCACAAAAAGGTTTTGCTTATGGGCCTGGTTCTTAAACTTCTTCCTCGAATCTTTAATAAAGACTTCTTAAGGACTTGAAACATTTAGTTTAATCTTCTCATAAAATTGGATATTGATTTCCTCCAAAAGTAAGTATCGAAGGTAAAACTTTTAAATTAAAAGTAAATATCCTTCAAACGGGCATTGCAATGCAAAATAGTCTCTTTCTGATTCGTCCTGTCATTACATTTGGCTTAGTATCCTTTGGTTTCCACACCTTTCATTTATCTTCCTGCGATTTTTTATTTATTTTTCCTTTTTTCCGCAAATCTTTCTTTGTACTCTGGTTTGTTGTAATGTCATGCTCTCTAGGATTACCATGATGGAATTTTTTCCCGTACTTTTTTTTTGTACTGGGGCCTTTCGTCTCTTTGGGATCAGGACGAATTTGGTTTTAAAAGGGTTTCGGCGTTGGCTGCCACACTTAATGAAGCAACCCTTAAAGTTTGGCACGTCTCAGTACTGCCAGGAGGGGGGAATGAATGTGGAATTCTACGTTTTAGAACGGGTGCGTTGAACTCAAGCATCCATTTCGCAGCTTGTTTTATATATTTTTTCCTGTTCCTCGAAAATAAATCACCCATCCAGCCATTTGTTCTAAATATAATACAATGTTTGCCGCGGCATTCAATGACCCAGACAGCAGGCGCCAATTTGCATAAGTACGTCTCAAAAGCACCAACAAAATTATTAGAGAAACAACCCAAAACAAAAAACACAACATACTTTAGCGCAATCAGCATCGAGGCTACTCCTTCCGGCCTCTGGCCAAGACCGAAACGCACCGAACCTGTTTCTAATGGTGGGAACTTTCATTAACAAACTGCACGCCGGCGACAAACGCCGAAAATGCGAAAGCGAGAAAAATGTTCAAGCCAAGCCGAAACCGGCCGGCAAATGGCGCTGCAAATTTGTTTATGCAAACGACCCACGGCAGCCACCAAAATACAAAAAAAAGGAGGCGGGACACAGCACTGGGAGCTGGGAACTTGGAACTGAGAACTGCGGACCGGACGCCGGCAATTTGACCGAGTTAAAATATGCGCCGCTGACGTTTATGTTAATTTTTTTTATATTTTTTTCCTTCTGTGCTTCCCCACACGAACGACTGCCGAAAAAAAAACCGGCAAATAAAAATGTAACCATAAAATTCTGTTTAAAAAAAAGGCTTATATGCATTCATATAACTGCGAAATGCATGTCACGTTGCTGAGCCAGCAGCAGCAGCAGCTGCAAGACCCGCCAAAAAGCTAAACAAATTTGTGCCTCGTTGGTGCCCTTTTAATTGCCGCGGTAGTTTGCACCACGTTGCCAGTAATGGGAATAGCTTAATATTGTCGAAAATTGATCGAGCCAGCCCTACCCCCAGAAGCGACTACACAAGCTCCTGATGACCTCACGATACATATACATATATGTATTCCCTCGCATTTACTCATTAACATTATCTACCCTCTGGAATCTAAAAAGTTTCCAGTTTGTCTGCCCGGCTGTCTGAATTTATTTCATTAAAATCAAATTAACTTGTGATAAATGTTGCGAAATATATCATAAGAGATACGATGTACTCGGAGGTAGCTATACGTAGGTATGTGAGAGCAGGGAAACAATGCTACCCACCACCATCCCAGGTTTCAGGTCCCAGATCTACAGATCCCCTCCCCGCACTCGATGCCCGATCCCCAGTCCAGTGGCCAAACAATGAACCTTCTATTTGATATTTATCTGCATTTAATTTTACTTGGCTCTCCTTTTGCCACACAACGTGCGCCGAAAATAAAGGAGGGGTAGAAGAACCCCAGAGCCCGGGTCGGTGCTCGGTTATCGTTGCCAGAGAAATAAAATGCCATATCTGATTATGTAGAGCACATAAAACTGAAAGGGGGAAACGGAAATGAAGGGGGGCAGGCGGGAGAGGCAGCTGGGTGGACAAAAAAAAAGGTGGCCAATGCTGGGCCATAGGAGATGCCTGGCATATTAGCGGAGACATAATGGACTAGAGATAAAGTAATGGCCGGTGCACTGGCACTGGCCCTGGAACTGGAACTGGCACTGGCCAGCAGAAGCCGAATCACGAGGAGCATTTGCCAGCTTGCCAGTATATGCAGGGGCAACTTTGTCACAGATAGCCAGCCGGACAGGGTCTGGGGCTGGCTCAGTGAAATGTGAACTCTGCTTTATGCCAGGCAGAATCAGAGGACGTCCGTCCGGCAGTCTGTCCACTCGTCCGCAATATCAATGACTTTGACAAGGCGAGCCAAAGTAGAGCCAAACGATTGCCTGATGTAACGATGTGGCACTTTTATTGGGGCATCCAAACACTCAGGAAAATTCTTACAATTCAAATATAAAATGGTCTAGTTTAATATTTACAGTACTGAATAGATATCCTCTCCTCCTCTGGTATAGTTTATAATCCTTTCAAGTATAATTACCTGCAAATATACAAGAAAAGAAAAGATGTATTATATTCCAGTCTATATAAAAGTTTCTAGTTTCTAGAACTTTATACTTTTCTAGATTTGTTGTCTGTTTACCATTCAAATTTTCACAAGTGCAGCTCTACTGCTGGGGAAACCTATTCAACTTAATTGCCACATTATGTGGCTGTGTTCCAACTTGATGCGTTCAACTTGGCATATTTCAATTGTTAATCCAGCAGTTGGGTGTGCGCCCGAGCCATCAACACTCCAAACATGTCAAGTGGCGAAACTGGGAAAACTGGGAAAACTTTCCCGGCCAAGATCTCAAAGTTGGTAAAAGTTTTCTTACCCCAAAGCCAAGCCAAGCTATGCCACACCATCGTCATCAAGCTCAGTTCATCTTCCTGTCACAGAGCTCGAGAAGCAAAATGTAATTGAAATGATTTATACAGTTCTTTTCTGTTTCTGTTTTTGTTTCAGGTTCAGTTTCAGTTTCAGAGTCTGAAAGCGACCCTCGCGCCAGTCAGGATGGACTTGCAGCATTACGCATACGCCATGTGTGCGCAAAATCAGGCCCATCGCCAGTGGCGATGCTGCCCCTCGTCGAATGAATATTTAACAATTGACTGTGACACCATGCAGCAAGTGCAACAGAGCAACATCAGAGGCAGCACCAGCAACAGCACCAGCACCAGCCCTTGAGTGGTCTGCTTAAAATGCAATTGGCAAATTACGGGCATGCCTGGAACTTGGCATTCAGCACGCGCTCGCACTTTATCATATCAATTTCAATTTGACTCGAATTAAGGAGAGACAGCAAGACACAGCACAGAAACCAGCACCGAAACAGGAGACCGAGGAATGTTGCTTCCTCTTCTTTATAAATATGCCAAAATAGCTTAAAACGCAAAAGTATAATTACAATTTAGGCAACACTTAGCACAGTCCCCGAAAATGCGAACCGAACCTGGTGCTGGGGGTCTGGTCCGTAATTCTTTCCCTCCTGCTGAGCAAAGGGTGAACCAAAACAGAAAATGGACGAAAAAAAACACATCCGAGAATAAATAAGGGGAAAGGAACACAGAAAAGGAGAGGGGAGGGAGCAGCCGCAGGAGCTGTTGGCTGGCAGACCCTTCAAGCCCAGAAGACGGGCCCAATGGCGTGAAGTGAAACTGCCAGCCGCGACAGCTGAACTCCAGATCCAGATCCCGACTCGGCCCAAGTCCCAGTTCCGTGTGCCACGAGCTCAACTTGAATTATGTTCACCCTATCCAGCAATGTCTTTATAAGTGTGTACGGGTGCGTTTTCGCAAAGACACTTGAAAAAAATACCTATAATTTACTATTTAAATGACTATTATAATTTCAGAATAGTAAGTAATAATATCTGATGAAATTTAAGGAAGAATAATATTTTAGTAAGTTCTCTAAAGCATTTTCTTTCAGTGATATCTCACTACGAGATGAATGAGCTGAAGGAAGTGGCGTTGAGTACTGGCATAAGGAAGCAGAAGCTGAGGCAACCCACCCAGCCAGTTGGGCTTATGCAAAGGCAGGCCAGACCAGGTCCAAGGAGAAGCTGCTGTCACCCCCCATCCACCAGCCAACCCTCCCTTTGTGAGCTTGCTATCATTGTGGAAGGAAACGCTGCTCGCGCTAATGATGACGATGATGTACTGCAGGACGTGTTGGTTTTTGCTCTTTGCTCAGCTCGGGCCCGGTTCAAAACAAATTAAAATCAGCCAGCAAGGCAGTAAGGCAGGACCAGGACTAGGACCAGGCAGCAAGGCAACCAGGAATTCTCCACCGGCACAGGATGCCTCTGCCAGTCAGCTTTACATGATAATTTTATGTTTTTACGTAATTATGTTAATGGATGGATTTGCCTGGCGCCTGAACTAGATCTACCTTTGCGACTTTGTAGCAGAAAGCTGCAAAACTATATCAAAGTGTTAATTATGTCTGGGGTGCAGAGCAGAGCCCCTGGCCATTTTAAGTAGTAACTTTTCCTGTTCATCTTTTGACAGGAACAGACTGCCACAGCTCAGGCTTCTACATCTATATCATCTGCTGATTCCAGCTACTTGCTAACTGAAGCACATGCGAACGCATAAATTTTACACCGCATGTCAGGATGGAGGCAAAAAAACAAATGCCTTTATGATTTGTCGCAAATAACTTTAGAAAAAGTTTGGCACACCGGCGCTCGATCTCGCTCACGTTCGACAAACAACAATAAATCATGACTCGAAGCTCGAATCTCGAAAGCCGGAGCAAATGTGCCTGGCAAACATATTTTTTGGCCCAAACATGTGAAAAAGTTTTGCCGTTGCCATTGCGCCACCTGTAACAGAATTTAATTAACAAATTGAATCGGCGGCGGAAAAAATCCAAATCGAATGCATCATTAGGCAACGGAACGTCTTGATTCCGTATGCGAATCATTTTTCGGTCGATTTGGCAGCCGCCGAGCAGCGATTACAACTGGCCCATCGCAGGTCTCAGGTACCAGGTCTCAGATATTGGGTGATTAATTGGCCAACATCATCGGAAGACAGTTAAGCTCCACACATGTTGTAGGCCAGAGCCTACCAAATCGATAATTGCTTTTCGATTTTTTTCCATGTTCGCTTTGATCGTTTATTTGTTTTGCCAAATTTCACAGTAAATGGCCAAGTGCCCCTGGCTATTTTCAATGACCACAAGCGAAGAAAAACAAGTCCAATATAATAGTCCATAATTATGTATAATGAAATGGGAATTGCCAAGAGCCAACATCTTTATAGCTGTTCATAAACGTAAAAATATGCACAGCTGGCAGACGTTAATGCCGTTTGGCTGATTGGCCAATAGTTAAAGGAACAATACTCACATTTACAGCGATTGCTTTTGAAGTTTAAAGACTTGAAGATGTAAGCAATTTCAAATTTCAAATTTAATCGCCCTTCAATAGACCCCCAAGAACAAAGCAACAGTAATGGTAATCTTCTTAAATGTTCGGAACACTGTCAGGTATGCACACGCCACTTGGGGCGGAGACACTCTCAACCTGTTTCCATCATAACTCATCTCTGAAGAGCGTTCTTCACTCGAAATAAAAAATATAAATTTTCTACTTCGAAATCCCGGCCTGAAGAGCCACGAGCTCACCTGTGCCCGGCCAGAACAAATTGTCTTGTCATTTATTCCACGGGCCACGTTGCTAGGACACATATTGGACGAGAGGATGCTCTGGTCTGGATGGATGGCCTCTGGTTGGATGGTGTCCTCTATCGAGTGTCTCTTTAGTTTCTATAACAGCCAAATTGAGTGGGAACTGGCCTCTAGTTCGGCCATCTAGTCTGCCCGGATCTGACACGTGCTGTCGTGGACAACACTGCGTATACGCAATGTGTCGCAAATGAAACGTTGCTAAGTGGGTTTCGCTATTAGATGGCCACAAATTCTATTAGTTAGCCGGAGGCGAAATTAATTAGGCTCGCAAATCAACAAGTGTGTGTCATTGTGTGAGTAAACTGTGATTTTGACTTTCTTTTCCCCCCTCCCCGTTTTGTATGAAACGAAATATTCAATGTTGTTCTTGCGGTTGTAGTTGTCAATAGCCTGGTCCAGAGAAATGCCGTCGCAAAAATAAAAACCAATTAATTAAGGCTGAAATACAATGTAAATACAATGAATTGAAGCGTACTGGGCGCCGAGCACGGGCCAAAAGAATCATTGCATAATGGCTGTCAGGGTAATTTACGTTACGTATACGCACAGTGTGACTCCCATTGAGTTCCTGAATATAGTCAGCCAGGCAGCCATCCAGCCAGCTAGCCAGCTCCAGATTCAGCACCACTTATTATGTAAGCGGGCATTAAACTACTTGCATAAATCACTTTGCCTGGCAACGGACACAGCCTTGGGGCCCTGGTGGTGATTAATTATTGGAAAAACTGCTACAAAGGACTCGAGAGTCTGCATCCGAAATCTCCTTATTTCCCCTTGGCCCCCAGCACCGAAAGAAATCATTTATAAAATGACAGATTTTCAACTTTCCAGGCTTGTGAAGGTTACTTATTATTTTTAAAATTTCAAAGGCTTTTAAATGGCATTTAAAATCAAAAAAGACTACCTCTTTGATGTTGAATTTCTTTCTGTGCATTCATATCGCTGCCATCGCCACTTACCAATATGTATACGAAACAAATACGGAATGTTTTTCATATTCCTCATAATTCAATTGATGTTGGCATTTCCATTTAAAAGCAAAAAAGCGAAAATAAAATTGAATCACATACGCACTTTCCGCCTCAGCGTGGCAATATATAGGCTTTGCTGGCTGGTATCACAATGCCTTACAGGCCCGAGGGCCCGGCTGGGTGGCTGAGCGGCTATGCGGCTGTCAGTCCTCCCGGGGGGCAATATGACAATTAGTTACCAAAGCAACAACAGAAATACCTACAAATGACAGCAAAATACACAGGAGAGTAGTGGGCGGGTGGTGCGCCTCTAACATTTCGATGGGGAATGGACATGGAGGAGCACACACCGCACAACATGGCTGCACGGCCACACGGACGCACGGCAGCCATTTTGATGGCACCAGAGGACACTCAATGGCAACAGCACGGAGCGAAAAGTCGAAGCAGCAGGAGCTGGAAAGCCGGAGAACGATACATTTAGTTGATTTTTGAGGAGGAGCAGCAGCAGCTACCATTTAATTAGAAATACGTATACGCCGCCTGCTACGTGCTCGCTGCCATGTTGCCACGACAGCACGAATCCTGTCAACTAATTCATCAATTTTTCGTTTCCTTTTTTTTTTTGTTAACGAGTGCTTCTACACAGTTTTAATGATTTTGTACATCGACTCTTAAATCCAGTCTAAATTAGTCCAGTCACTCGATCCACCTGTTTTACAATTTGTTGTGACTTTAGCCTTTTTTTTTAGCGGCGTGCTGTGCATAATTAAGATAAGTCGCCCGGTAATTAGTCGCTATATTTATTACAATTACCTGTCAGCGAGAATAAGTGCACTTGGAACTGCGTGCAAATGAACTTTTCCGAGCCGTGCACTTGGCTCTAACAATGTTAACTCGTGTTTCACTCTGACTCGGCTGGCAAATGTCAAACGGTTGAAGCCACAGTGGGTCCAACTTCTAGGCCTGATAAATTATCTAGTCTGGCCAAAGAGAAAAAACTAGGCTTTGCTCGAAAGAACTTGTTATGCCAAAAAGATAAACGGCATCATTAAATATATATTGTTTCGGGGAGTCGGAGGAACCCCCGAACGGAACTCATTTCATGGCCGAAACTTCTTTATTTTTGGGCCATTAAACGAGCTGGCCAAAAGGGCATGCGAGAAGCCACGAAGGCGCAAGAAAAAACCCCAAAGAAATCTGGAAATGAAAACATTAAAAAATATTTCCATGGTCTGGCGGTGGACTTTGGTCTTGACCAAGTTTACCATTCTTTGGCAATTAAGCGCACTGTGCCAGATTATTAGACAAGATCCAGCTAAGCGGATTAGCTGTAATGTTAATTAAAACTTTATCTTTAACCCCAAGAGACGACGCCAACGCCAGTACCAACGCCGATGCCAATGTCTCGACTCTTTGCGAAACCGAAACAGATACCGAAACTAATTTGCAAACAAAGTTAATCACGTTTCTCGCATTGATATCGAGTGTAAGCCGCAATGAATTCCAAATACCCGTACATATCGCATATTTATGCAAATGAGCTGCGAGTGAGCTAATTGAGTATTAATTAAATAGTAACCGAGCTCCTAAGCCGGCCCATGTACATGTGTAGTGAGTGGGATTATGCTTTGTCAAGAATCAATATCAAATCTAACAAATGGCAATTAAATCAATTATGGCCGAGACTGTTCCGAAAGCTGGTGGAGTACTCTCGAGCCGAGTACTATGCGGAACCCGAGGAGATATCAAGATGCAGAGATATGTAGCTGCCTTATATGTAAGGCAGGCAGCAATTTGCATAAACAATTAATCATGCAAAGCGCGAAACGTGAACAAAATTCGAAAAGAACAACAAACTAAATTTAGTTGTGCCACGGATCTGAGCAGAAAGGAATACAAAGGAAGGGAGGAGGGTTTAAGCCAAAAAGACAAAGGGGGCAAAGGAGTTGTAGTTTAAGCTTGGAGTAGAAGGCGCACGAGAGCTTGTCTGAAATTCATAGAAATTGCACCGCATATGATTCAATTTCGCCTTTCAGCCAGGCCACGGCAGGCCGGGCCAGGGCAGGCAACTTGAGGCGAGCCTGCTCTAAACTGGCAGCGCCAATAAACGTGGCCCAAAAGAATGCAGTCGAAAAACCAGTTTAGCGTACAGCCTGTGGACTTCTCGATCTCTGCCAGCGTGCAGAGCACTCTATACTCTCTATACACAAAAAAAAAGTGAAAAAGCAAACAAAAAAGCCACCAATATCAAGCAGCAGCTATACCACTAACAGCAGCGTCCAAAAACAACAAGTGAACCAAATTCTTTTTAACGAGCTTGCACGAACATTTGATCCCCAGACCCAGAGCACCACCATCACCATCACCAGCAGCAGGTAAAGTGGGGTTTTGGCCAAAAAGAACAAAAAATATAAGCTGAAAGGAGCAAAACTGAATACAAAAAAATAATTCAAAAACCAAAAATAACAAAAAGAAACCCAAAAAAATGTTCAGTTTTAGCCATGTAGCCAGAGAGCCATATAGCCAGGCAGCCATGGCCAAGAAGTGTTAAACCCGAGCCAAGTTTTTGCTTGGCCTGTCCGTGTCCGTGTTCATATCTCGTGTCAATTTGCAAGCTGACTTCTTTTTTATTTATTCCTTTTCCATGCTCTCCATTTATTTAATGCTTTTTTAGTTGAGTTTCGGCTTTCGGCTGCTTCTTTTTTTATTTTTTTTTATTTTTTGTTATTCGTCGCAATTTAATTGCAAGCGGGCACACCCTTAGCACACACCTCGGATCTTGGACCTCCGAGCTTCTTTCCCAAACAAAGACTATTGCAGCTTTTTAGTGAATTTTTCGTGGGTCCTCCGCGCTTGGCTAGGCTTCTAAAAAATGCCTGAGACACATGCAATGCCACGCCACGGCCAGAGATAATTATATATTTATGAAATTAAGCAAATTATGCTAAATGCATTTTATTATTTAGTTAACCGCACCACCACCACCAGTCTGTCGGCCACTTCAATCCGCGATTAATTCATGGGATTGGGATTGGGATTGGACGAGACTGGCGGCAGACTGACGGTCATCGGACTGGGATCTGGGATCGGCCTAGCCAGACCTGGCCTGGTGTGGTGTGGTGTTGATTGGTAAGCGTGGAATACAAATTAGTAAGTTCTTTGCCTCTTGGCTTAAGCTTAGCCTGAATTGTTTCTCATATGGTAAATAAATATTTAACAAAAAATGCAATTTTCTAATTGGTTCTGTGTGACATTTCAAATCGAATTTATCAAAATCTGATTTATTTCTCACAAGCCAGGCATTCAATTATAATAAAGTGTTTTAATCGAGCGCTGTGGAAAATCCATTTTCCAGTTCATTGAAGCTTAATTTATTATGCATATAATTAAATTTATTAAATGCCAGTGCTGATTTCCGAAAATCCCAAATTGAAAATGTCGTTACTCGCTCTGCATATGGTGTTTGGATATGTTTTTTTTTTAAATCCCTGCCAGTAATCGGCATATGTACGTCGAAATGGAAAACATCTTTCGACGAACCGACAAAAAATACATGAAATATCACTCAAAAAATAGCCATTTAATGTGAGTAATAAAGTTTGAATAACCAAACGTTTATTATTGCCATTTTTCGCCATTATCACAATTTATGGTCTAAATATAGAAGCCGGCCAGGCCAGCCCACACCACAAACTCATCGGATTTGGTAAAGAAATGACGAGAAAACAGTCTTTATGATGGGATGTTTACGCAGAACATTCCGTAGACATGAAATTGAATGCCAAAATATTTTTACTTTTTATTCCCTGGGCTATGGTTTCGTTATTTTTATTTTTATTTTTTTTGCCTTCTCTAGCACCCAAAATGGGCCACTCCATTTTTGTCAATTGATTCGCCTGTCTGGCTTTTTCAAATACGCATTAATTTCATTTATTGCAATCATCATTGTTGTTCTTGGTGTTGTCATGGTGAGAAAAGCCAACGCCAACACGAACACGAAAGTTAGCCGGAGAAATTTCAATGGGATGAGCAAGACCCGAGGAGGCAGGTCGGGCAGGGTGGTCAGGGTGTAGTGCTTAGACACTGGCATTCCTGGCCACTGATTGTGTTGATTACGCTGACCCACTTCGATGGCCTGGCAAGCAAGGCTCCTGCTCGGAGCTCTTTCCGCTTCCATTTCTTCGGGCGCCTAGGCGGAACTCGTGTGTACTTTCCACCACTTCCCCACCACCCAGACAGCCATCCAGCCACCCAGCCACCCACTCCCCCAACTAAAGGTCTCTCTAGTCAAATTCAATGAACTCGAAACTGGCTGATAATACTCGCAATAATAATAATAATAGTAGTAATAATGTTGTTTTCAAATGACAGCACAGACACGGCGCAAAAATAGGTGAAAAAAATAATGGACTCCAATGACAATGGAGGTGGAGGTGAGAAGAGTTCAGAGTTGTCACTCAAAGTCGAACCAGAGTAGATAAATGACATTGGCTAGCCAGTCCTTATCCTGGCCCCCATATCATCTATCCACTCGTAGAAAATAACTGGCATTCGCTAAGTGGAAAATACTTTCAATGTAAATCAACTGAAAACTATTATAGACTTATCATATTTCAATAAAATATTTAAGCTTTGCCTTACATAAATAAACTATTAAATATTTCCAATTTTTTTTATCTCTAATTCGCAATAATCTGTGTGTTGTGTGCTGTGCCATTTGGGTTTACCTCACAAAAATAACAAACTACTTGAAAATCGTGTTTATTTTTTAATGGAAAGAACACACACACATACTATATAGCTGCCATAAATTGTTTTGTTTTCTTTGCCACACAATGACTAGGCATAAAAAAAAGTACACCTCCCCCTCCCGAATCAACTATGAAATCTGCTTTTCTGCTCGACCTGTGCGAACATTCAGGTAGTTGGCCCCCACCCCCCTGGAATGGGGGAGTCTATCGACATGATCGGACACAAAGTTCTTTGCCTTTGGACATTTTTCTGTATTGTTGTTTTGTTGCAACACGACCAAAGCGTCAATTACCGCCCTCCGCCACCTGCCCACCTGTCCATCTGTCCACCTGTCGTCTTATTCTTTTTTCGCCGCTGCCGGCCGTTGTTTGTCAATAATATGCGTCATTCTAATGCGAAAAAAATAAATAAATAACACAAGCTCGCTCACACAAGGAAGCAAATAGCCAAAAAAAAAACCAAAAACTCGGCTTACACGTGGTACTACTTTTAATGGATTTTATTTGTACTTGCCACTGTCGGCCGGAGTTTCCCCCGGGTCCCGGGTACCGGGAGGAGGATGATGGCCGAGTGGCGGGGTCTGTGGCAGGGCCAGGTTCAAGTTGTAAGTGCTATTTTCATTGTGTTTCGCAAAGTGTTGGCCACTGCTGACTGATGCCAGTTGCTATTATTGTTGTTATTGTGCGTGAAACAGTCAAGCGAACAATGACAAACAATATTGGAGTGGCTGGAATTCCGGCCCAGGGAACGAGGCCCACAAATTGGTTGGATATAGAATCAAAGAATGGCCAAACAATTGGGAGGCTTATAAATAGAGTTAGACGGTCATGAATCGAATGAGTGATAGCTTAAAGCTGATGCGGATAGAACCAGTTCGAACCCAAACTGACCAAAGCCATTATTACTTTATTATTTTTTTGGTAATAAAATACGAAATGGTTTGGGTTAAAACTCTTTCATATCCGAATGGTACTGCACCTTTTAGTGCCGAATATTCTCAAAATGAAAACTTTCCCAGGCTCCATGCAGCTCAACTACCACAACAGCTGCCCCACTGCTCGGTTATGGCCATAAACAGTTTAGCTGCAAACACATCTAATTGCCAAAGTATTAATATGACATTAAGGCTCTTGGCATTTGGGTCGCACACGCCGGGCGATAAAAAAAAAATGAAATAATAAATAAATAAATGAAAAACGCCACGTCATCCAGCCCCATTCCACAGCCAACGTTTGACAAAGTTTAAACTTTATACCCAGTTTAATTTCAAGGCGCGCTAGCCCGGCTTTTAAAGCGCCTCATTTATGGCCCAGTCGAGCCACCCACCCACCACCACCACCGCTACCACTCCCGGCCCAGTTTGGCGCAAACTTCAAGGCACGCCCGCCCGAATGGGAACAACTTTTCTAATGCGGCGCCAACGCTACGCAAATTCATGCCAACTAACTTCTAATAATAATTTTAATTGCCAAACGGCAGCACTTCGGCCGCCATGACAGAGGGTGGTGGTGGTAGTGGAGCCGTCGTGCCAGTTTGCTTTCCTTTTTAATATTTTTTAATATTCCTTTTCTATTTTATATAAACATTTCGAAGAATCCGACGCATGCCACATGCTGCAAGGGGAGAAATAATATTTCAAATATCACGCTGACTAAGGGGATATTTTCTACCATTTTTCCATTTCTTTATATTTTTTTTTTCCATAAAAAATATATTTATATTTTTGCTCCTTGAACTTTCTGAACGAGTGAGTGGGGGACTGGAGGGGGACTCTAAAGTTGGGACCTTAATATGCTTATGTGTCGACCAAGCGGAAAAATACCATGGGTAGGAAATCACACACCACATGCGTGGCCCGAAAGTTCCTATGTTGGCAAGTCGGGCTGGTTAGCTTCTTGATGTGTCACCTGTAATGAATGAAATACTTTTTTTATGACATTTTATTAGACTGCTTGTCTGGCTGGCTGTTGCCCAGAAGCCGCTTACTTCCACACGCTCCACACAATGAGGCGGAACCGAAAACCTTCCGTCACCGTCGTCTAGACGGTTTTATAAGGAAATTTTAGGTTCTGGCCAGAAGTTCTAAGTTTCCCTTTTGGGAACTTTTTAAAAATAAGAGCACACATGGCTGAGCCACGAAATTGATTTCTTTTGTTACTGGAATTGAATAAATTTCAATTTAAAATTATCACACTTTTTAAATAGAAGCGTTTTCCGGAAAAACGTTTCCCTCATTAGTGGCCTAGATAAGCGAGCAAGCTCTCCAACCATTTAAATGTTGCAATTGAACTAATAGAATATTTTTTTTAGAATTTTTCTTCTATTTGGTACCTCACGCGTCAGATAAAGCCTCCGTCCGGAGGGGGATGTTTTTCGTATAATTGTCAGGACGGAAGAAAATATGTTTCCCGGCCACCTCGTCTTAGTGACCCCCACCCACCCAGTCTTCACGCTTTCGACCCTCTTCTTGCCATTAGAAGATTATGAAATTTATAAAATATTTTCCCAAAGATTTTTCTCCGCCACCGAAAAGCAAAAAAATCTTTGCTTTTCCTGCCAAGTGCGAACAGCCGCCGGGGGAAAGGTCCATGGCGTACTTAACTGATTTCCGAGAATTTTCACACAAACCCAGCTGCAGGGAAAAGTGTCGGTATATGTCAGTATATATACGTGTGTGTGTGTGTGTGTGTGGAAAAGCGAGGCTACCAACAGCGAGCAATCAGTTTAAAGCTGTCAGGACAGCGGTGAGGATTTTCAATGGGGCTATAAACCGGAAAGTGCTGCAAGTAATGCGACGCAGGATCCTCCCCAGAAAGCGGAAACAATGTCATACCAGTCGGCCATTGGCAATATCTGTCAAGGATGTGTGAAAACTTTAATCAAGGCTATGGGTTTCGAAAGAAAAACTATTCATCTTAAAGGATATCGTCCTTTTTTGGAAGCTTGTTTATAAAAACTGATATATTTTCAAGTGTAACAACCTTTGTAGCTTGTTTGGATGGCGATTTTCGGCTTAAAACTCGGAGCTCCAGAATCCGGCACCCAGGTCTGCCAGCTAGAATCCCCCAAGCCTGGCCCAAGAACCCTTTATCCCACTGGCTGTCTCTTTCACTGCCAGTGATGCGCTCTCTTACACACACACACACAGCGGCGAACTTAAGCCGGCGCCTGGAGCATTTTAGGCTCATTGCCATCGCCATCGCCACATCGCATAGCATCATCGTAGTGGGGCACTCATCCAGTCAAGAGGGGGGAAAGGACTTGCATTTGTGGTCTGGATGAGCCGATTTTCTGTTTTCTATTGCGGGCCGGCATTCAGACTGGCAGGCCGGCAGGGCAGGCAGTCATCGTCGGAGGAAAACGTTGACTCCTCAAGTTGTTATTTCAACTGTTTTTGCAGAAGCTCGTTTTGGCCGAGGATGGTGATGGGGGTGTTTGTTGTTTTGTTGTAACGCTGCTTGAGATGTCAAATAGCAGAGCGTTTGCAACAACAACAATAAGAGGTGAGAGACTATAGTCTTTACAACAACAACCGCAGCAGGAAGCACTCGAAAATTGAAATCAAGCTTTGGGGCGCCAGTTACGCAGTGACTGTCGACGCCAACGCGCTAAAAAAAAAGAAAAAGCAACAAAAACAATAACAATAAAAAGAAAACCAATGTGAAGGCAGCTACAAGAACAACAACAATATCAGAAGAGAACAAAGGTCCTCCACGGCTTGCTATTTGCATATGAATATGGAGCAGTCGGAGGCAGCTTTTTGGTTGTTGCTTCCAACGATAGCAACAACAATAACAAGAATAACAACAACAACAATATAAGCTACAACAACATCGAGAGCCACAAACGATTTGCTGTTTGGCATATGAATAAACCACCAACAACAACAACAACAAAGATACGAAAAGAAAACTTATTGCTGATGCTGTCGTAATACCCTCTCCCAGAAAGGGACTCCAAAGACATGGTCACTGGAAAGGTAGTGGGAATAGAAAGGTTTTCAAGGCCCATCATGACCCAAAAATTTGTTTTATGGGTATTCGGGGTATTTCAATTTTAAAATGGATCGATAATGTCCCTCTCTATGGTTTTATTAAATTTTTGGAATATTTTTCGGAGACAACATATATCAGAAATTCTTTGAAACAAAAATCTAAGAATCTAAATCTAATAATACTTCCTTTTAATATGTGTTCTCCATATACATATATCCTTTTTTTGGGGAAACGACACATAACATAAACAAATAATATTTGGAAGAACAGAAGTCTTTTAAAAACTTAACTTTTAAAAGTTAGCTTAAGGGCAAAATATTTTACCAAAAAAAGTTAAAAGGTCTGATTAGATTAGAGAAAAGTTATATTTTAAACTACATATATCTACAAAAACTATATTAGGTATTTGGGGTATTTCAATAATAAACGAATCAATGAGCTTTATATGTATAGATATATTAAATTCTTCGCATACTTCATACACACAGTATGCATCGGAACTTAATTTAAATAAAAATTTATCCTAAATCTATCCTTCCTAAACTAATAACCAAAAAATGTTAATATGTTTCCCTAAGGTGTATCCTTTTTTTAGGGATACAGTCAAAATTCTACCCAGAACATAAACCAATAATATTTGGAAGAAAAAGTTTTCTGCTAACTTTCAAAAGTTAGTTTTAGGGCAAAAGATTTTAGCAACTAAAGTTTAAACTTTAAATTAATGCTGTTATGACAAGTTCCGATTTAAACTATTTCAAAGCAGGGTATACCGCTCTTCGGCTTTCATGGACGTATGTAAACCCCACCCACCTTGTTAATGTCTGTTGTTGCTGCGTTGAATGTTGGGTTGTGGGTTGCCTCCGTAGCTCCGTGGCTTATGGTAAGCCTGCAGTGTATTGCCGCCGGCAACAATATCTTCAACACTGGATGCCATTTGTTGCTGTTGCTATTGCTGTTGGTGTTGCTTTTGTTTGCCGGCGGTGGGCGATAGATGGCGCCACACGCCAGCGAAAATTGAATAAGAGGCTTGAGTTGAAGGCAATTGCCGAAGTAGGCAGGCAAGCGGAAAGCAGGAAGCTATACCAATAACAAACACACATACTCAAGAACGAGGACTCCCACATCCCACACATGTACCCAAAAACACACACACACACACAGACACTGGCACGTAACAAGGAAAAGTTATGTAGTGTTCTGCTGGCAGGTTTTCCTTTTTTCGCTTTTGCTTGTTTTGGGTTACTTTGAATTTAATGGAAAATTTATTGACGACATGCCGCTTAGTCGTTTGACTTGGACTTTTGCCTTTGCCAGAGCACCCCCCAGCCCAAAACGCAAACCCAAACCCAGGCCACCCACCATTTCGCCATTTCCTGGCAACACCCATCGTCCCATCCCATCCACCCATCCTGCTGCTCTGTCATGTGTGCAAAGTTTTCGCATTCGGTTTGCTCTGGTTGGGTCTCATGAACTTGCCCATGCCCTGCACTTCGACTGATTTTTCCAAGCAATTGGGGATAAATAGTTGATGATTGTGTGTGGTTGGAGGTTGAAGGTTGGAATGGGACATGGGACATGGGACAGTAGAGTGGAAAAACATAGGGACAGGACCTGATGAATGAGGGATGACCGCTGGATGTGTCTCGGATTGATTGATTGTCCCATGCACTCCGACAAACACATCCAATATGCTGCAAGGAAGCATTTGAATCGCTTCATGCGGGTGCTTCCGGACTTACAATAATCGTTTCCCATTTGCAGGAATTTGATTTCAGGATACACCGAGAGTACGCGTCATTTATCTTATCTTATCCAGCAATTTCTCGCAAATTTCACAAAATTAACATTAATTTGTTATCGATTGCGGTGATCGATATTGCGGTATCGATTTATTCTTTAAAATGTCAAGTTTCTATCCCCCATCCCTTAATATGATTTGAAACATCAAAGAAAAAACTTGAACTTTTTATTTGCATTTATTGAAAAGGTTGTCAACGAACGTGAGAATCCTGCAGGTGACTTTCGAACCGGGGTTGGAATCATAACCACCAGGTGCTCTAATTTGCCAGCCGAAAGCCAAATCTCTTCCTCTGAGGCTCCCATAATGAGATAGGCGACCGTCATGCCGCTGACTTGTTCACTTACAATAAATTAGAATTATAACCTCGCTTAGCCAAATCAACGACGCAATAACCCCGCAATAGCCGATGTACATGCAAGGGGACCATTCTGGAGAGACTGTAAGCCATAGTTGGAAGGAGTACCTGGGGGGGACAGCAACCCCCAAAAGGCGGAGAGCGTTTGCCGAAAATAAAACATTCACAAAGCCATGGCAAGGGGTAGTTATCCTGCCTGGCAGCTTGGCAGCCTGGCAGCCGCTCCTGCCTGACGCCACAATTCTCGAAGGAGTCGTGCCACCGAAAAACTTTTCTCGCGTGTTTTACCAACTTTAATATTTCATGTTGCTGATTTTCTTTATGGGATTTGGCCGTGGAAATCCCGAACCTTACCAGCACCCGCACCCACCCCATCGCAACCCCTTTCGAACTCAACAAGTTTTTTTTTTTTTTCAGTAGTATTTCCGCCGAGAGTCTTGAAAGACCTTTGGAGTGGAATGCGGACACGCCTGCCATGTTACGCCATTAGTTTATGATTATTGCCCAAAGTTTTGCGGGTCCCCAGTCGAGAGTTGCACTCGGAATGCGGAGTGTGAAGTGTTTTATGGAGGGAGCTGGACTGGCATTGGACTCACCTGTTGTCGGTTCCTTGGTTAGTGTCAGTCGTCCATTGTGGTCGGTTAGCAGCAGCAGCAGCAGCAGGATCTCGATCAATTCAATCACGAAGAGGCGTTGATTATGAAACAAAAACATTGCAATTCGACGTTTTTTTGTCACCGATTTTCGGGTTGGGGGTTTCCCTATCTTGTTTGGGCCCAACCGCGTTATTATTATATTTTTTTTATTTTTGTCAATTTTTTAATTTATTTTTATGTGGTTTGGATTAATGAAATGTTAACTCAGTCATTTTTTTTCAATTTTTCGCTCTCTCACTTCGATTTCTGGCTTTTGGATGAAAATGAGAAAAATCAAATCATCGCATTTTATTTACTAATCTAATGCGCCCACACACACCCTCGCACTCGCACATAGCCATCCCCGCTCACAGAAGTATGCTAATATATTTGGGAACACGCATAAATATTTTACGCGAGCAACAGTGCGTATACGTAATTTGTTTAATAGTCCGCACAAACATCCCGCTACATGATGGCCCGGCGCCAATGTCATTTGTTGTCAGCGCTTAAATCGGGAAATTGATGGAAGCGCCGAGTGAAATTTTATTTATTTTTTTTCTTTTGTGTGCAGGGGACAGTGAGGCCTCGTTTTGGGGGTTGAATTCGATGAAATAGCTATCAATCTAACTTGCAAATTTTCAGCAATCATGGCCACACTTTGGTATACATTATTTTAATGAATATTTGCCCAATTATGTTCCACATCCTGTACAATTTAAAAGGAAAAAGTTTATTGTTTATTTAAAAACCAAAAAAATACAAATACATTAGAAAACTTATAGCAAAGTTTACAAAAGTTTGTTGGGAAAAGTTTGGAAATATTAATTTCTATCTAAGCATCTATACATACATCTTTTGAGGCCCTTAAAAAAATCATAAAAACTGAAATACCTTTTTAGAATGCTTTTAGGTACAATCATTAAGGGATTTCCCCAAAATTACAGATTACAAATTCTAGATGGGGAAAAGTTTCCTCTAAGCCAGTTCAAGTGCCACCCATGTCCTTTAAGCCTCATCCTTTTATTGGTATTACATTCGCCCTGGCTGTTGGCTGTTGGCGTGTGTTTGGATTTAAGCTGCGATAAATTCTCAGATTCTTCAGCTCGGATTCTTCGGGCCACTCTTCCTCTAGCCGATTCCATTACGCACGCATCACCATAATAATAATAATAATAATGATGATGACGGTGATGATGCCACATAAAAGGCGGCGGGGCACATTTCAATTCCACAAAAGGCGCGTGTATCTCGAAGATACATTTCGCGCGGCAAACCAAAGCTCGGCGGGGCATAAATGAATGCTAAAATATATTTCGTGTGGTTCTTGTTCTTTTCAGAATTTGCTATTTCAACTATCAAAGGCTTTGCAAAAAATCGGAAAAAAACCTCAAGTAGAGTAAAGTGAAGCCCTGAATGTCGGTCGGACGGACAAACTTTTCTATATATGTATATGTATGACAATTGGTTTTTTGTTGGGTCGGCCAGTGGAAAATAAAAAAAGATTCAATAAATCAAACGAAAATGCAAAAAAGTGCTGGTTGAATTTGAGCTTCGGGCGTGCTGCGTTTTTTGCTGCCGGGGCCGGGGCCGGGGTCCGGACCGAGCGAATGTTTTGTATACAGTTGCGTTTATTTGTTTACAGCGCCCTGAGAGTTGAGCGCTTTGTTTACAACTTTTATAAAATACAATATATACATCTGCGAATAAATCGCATTTATATAAAAAATAAATACAACTTTTGCAAAAAAGTGATGAAACAAAACCCAAAAATAAAGAAAAAATTGGGAGATGAGCAAAAAACAAGAAGCGTAGCGGAAATCGCATTGGGGTAGTTGTTGTTATATGAAGCAAATTCGTATATTGCACATGTATACGAATTTCGGCACACTCGTACGCACACACACACAAATACACACACTGAGGCAGAAGCAGGCGCTCAGCACGGATAACAGAGAGCGCAAAGATGCCACAAGGGTGGTGGGGGGGAGGTGAAGGCTGAGGACGAGCAGCAGAACAAACGAATTTCAGCAACGACGCAAATTTCGATTTCCTCGAAATTTCTACCTTCTATTATGCTTGTTCTTGAGCTTCATCTGCTTCTTCTTGCGCTTCTTCAACATCAACGGGCATCATATACATTTTGTTTGCAAAAACAAGAAAAAAAACCAAAAACAAAACAAAAAACAGAGAAGAAGAAGCAACAGCAGCAGCGCAGCTTACTAAGCTTTTTCTGCCGGCGTCTCAGTCGCTGTTTTGCTCCTTGTTTTTGCTACGCTTCGCTTTGCCTTTACCTTTTGCTTTTGGATTTTGGGTTTTTTTTGGCTTTTCTTTTGCCCGTTGCGTGAAGAAGAAGAATAAGAAGCAGCCGCCTACAGGAGTAGTTTTTTTTTGTGGGTTTCCTTTATCATATCCTTTTTTTTTGGCAGCTTTGTTTGTTTGGAATTTCTCAATTTTAAAATATTCATTCTAGACTCTGTGCGGGCCACCCCCGCACAAATACAAATACAAATACAAAGGCAAGCGCCACACACGCACGTTACGCACTTGGCGTCTCTGGCTCTTCTTCTTGGACTTTTTCTCTTTGTTGTATTATGTCATAATTTATTTTCAACAGGACTAAACAATGCCGGAATTCGCACAATTGACAAAGCCAATGAATCACATTTCGTTTTCATTAGCTATCGCTTTCCATCTCTATCTCTCTCTCTCTCCCTCTCTCTGTCTCTGTCGATTACTTTCTCTCTCGTTCCGCCTGCACCGGCTCCTGTTGCCTGCTCCTCCCCCGCCATAATCTTTGTTGTCTTTTTTGCATTTCCGTTTTACGTTTGTATTTTGTATCTTATTCGCACTCACGCACACACTCAGCCCCACACACAGATACGCACACGTACGTATAAACATACAATTCAATGCCGCATTTATTGTTGTTGGTGGCCGGTCGGTTGCTTTTAATTTTTTGTTTGTTGCCGCACACACAACAAAACACACACAAAAATTGCAGCAAAAATCGCAAAATTAGCTAGCGCCGGCAAAATTACTCGAAACTCGAGCGCGACCCCGCGACGCGACCGGAGCAAACACGTCCAAACACTCTGAATTCCATTCCGTCCATAGAATCCAAAGTCTGTGTGCGTCAACGTTCCAAACTCAAAAAACTCAAACTTGAATACTGCAGGGTGTTTTTACTGTACGAAGCTTAGCAGTTGATAACAGAGCTCTGTTAATTAACAGAGCCGACGAACTCAAACTTGGTTCGAGTGCGGAATTTTGGTTCGACGGGCGACCAGTGTTTGGCAATTTCGAGCGGAAATTCCATTTTTTGACGTTTTCCAACAAAGGCGGCAGAAGTCGCGCGCGTTTTTTCAGCGCTTTTTTGCAAAAACAACAAATATATTACATTTCAAAATACATCTTATAAACTAAAAACATAATTTCATTGAAGTGGAAGGCCAAAGAAATTTGACATAACATAATTTAATAGAAAATTAATGTAAATTGCCAAAAATGCTTATAATAAAATAGAAATTAATAAAAAATGAACCCTCCTTTGGCTCTAATGCGCCTCCTGAGAGCTCGCCAGATTGTTTGTAGAATTCGCTATCTACACCGCGAACAATTCCCGTAATGTCTTTAAATAAATCCCAATATAAACCATTACTTTATTATAAGATACTAAGGACAACTTTATTCAATTTTTCAATTTTCTTTTAAAAATCTGTTAGTCTTAAAACCTGTTAAATTATTCAAACAAAGCTGTTAAGAGTCCTGTGAAAGATAACAGAAAAGTCCTGTGATATTATCAGCTAATCAATGCAGTTTGTTGTTAAAATGCCAGTAAAAAAAACCATAAAAACAAATCTTTAATTCATTTAACCTTTATTTTCGTCAATATTTTTTTAGTAGTTTATTTTACAAGGTATCTTCTCGATAGAGTTTGAATTGATAACAGTGCAATTTAACAGATACAAATACTATTAACATAGGAAAGCTTTTTCGTGGCAGCGGCCAAAATGGCAGAAGCAGCGACGCCGACTGAGACGCGTGAGCCATCACTTGCCGGCAAAGCCAACGAATGCCGCAAAAAGAGACTGCGAAATTTCAATGGCAACGTCAAAGTTAACTGCGGCAGAGCTCGACGCTCATGAATGAGTCGAGAGCGAGCTGCAAAACAAACAAATCAAAAGATACATACAATGCTGGTCAGAATAATAAGAACATTCTTTCGATAGAGGTTGATGTTAAGTTAAAAGTAGCCTATAAACATCTATATTATAAATTATAAATATATATATTTTTTAAAATTAAATATTTATCAAAAAACCGAAAACATATTGTAGATCAAAATAATAACTCTGGTATGATAACTTTAACTTCATAAAGTTTTGACTTTAAAGATTAAGTTTTATAAGTAACGAGTAAATATTAAGTAACCATTTAAAAAAAAAAAAATATTTTTATTGACTTCTTAAATATTTATAGATATTTGAGTTAAGATTGTTAAACATTTTTTTAAAAAAGGAAAATATCCTTGAGAAATATCTATATTTCTAATATTCTTAGGTGCTTTTGAGTGCTTTGAATTAATAAAAATAATTAGTAATAATAAGGATTTAAGAAATCCTTACAACGCTAGTCTGCTAAGAAAAATCCATTATTTTCTTCCAGTGCCATTGTCAATCCAATCACAATCTATACTATAGATACTATAGGTTCTATAGTCATCTCAAGCAGGTCCTTTCCTTAGTCTAAATATATAGTCCTGCAAGGAAGTATTGCTTAAAAAGATACATTTCTTTGATAAATAAATTTGAAAGAAAAACACTTGACTTAAATATCTTAAACTTAATATAGAAAGTGCATACAGAATCTAAAGTGTATATATTCTTAATCTGTATTACAGATATAAGAATATATCATGCAACATTATTCTATTATGTTCTACTTGGATATATACTTTAGAAAATATCCTTGAGATGGATTTGGAAAGATTACGACTCAAAACACACATCAAAGATTGCCAAATATTAAATCCCATCAAAAGTCAAGCCCTTGTTTTTTTTTTATAAACTACAGTGAAGTTTACCTTTATTGAACGCTCTTCAGTAAGTTTTGGGTGAAGTGATTTTTACAATTTTGTCTGAAAGTGTTAATAGTATGGAGATGTTGGAAAAAAAGAGGGCTAACTGCTACTAAGGATCAATTACTGTCTAGGATATTTTTCCGCTTCCTAACATATGCATCTTATTCCGAGTCCGAGCGCGCAGAGGACCTCTTTGACTTTTTATGCTTTCGCTTCTTGTCCCGATGGCGATCCTCGGGACTTGCGTCGCGTTTGCCGCGAGCTCCTTCGGACTTGGCCTCTGCTGATGACTTGGTGCCAGATCCTTCGGCAGGACCAGCTTCAGAGGTGTGCAGTTCGTCCTGCAGTTTCTTCAGAGTCTCTGCCTTCAGGCGCTCCAGTTCGTTCAGCTCGCGAGTGGTTCGCTCCTTTTCCAAGTCGTCCTGGCGCTGCTTCTCGGCCCGCCTCTCCTCCTCTTTGGCGATCTCCTTGCGCATGTGCTCCTTCAGCAGCAGCGCCGCCTCCACGCGCTTCTGCATCTTCTCACGGGCCATCGCCTTGTCCTTTTCCTCGTCCAGCGGCAGAGCCGAGGTAAGCTTGGGCAGCGGACTTCGCGATGAGCTGTGACGGCGTCCCCGACTGCGACTGCGCCTTCGTCCTGGTGAGTCCCTACGCCTACGCCCTGGGGAATCCCTTCGCCGTCGTCCAGGCGAGTCCCTGCGCCTCCTGCCTGGAGAATCCCGGCGCCTCGAGTCGGGTGAGTCTCTGCGTCTTCTCTCGGGGGAATCCCTGCGTTTCCTTTCTGGCGAATCCTTGCGTTTTCTGTCTGGCGAGTCCTTACGTTTTCTGTCTGGCGAGTCCTTACGTTTTCTATCCGGCGAATCCTTGCGCTTCTTATCAGGTGATCCCTGTCTCCTTCCCGCTGAATCCTGTCGCTTTCGGTTCGGGGAGTCCTGTCGCTTCTTGGGTTGGGCATCCGTGTTCCTTTTGTTTAAAGAATCTGTACGTTTCCTAGTCTGGGACTCTTCCCGCTTCTTAATCGGAGACTCCTGAGGTCTTCTACCTGAAGAATCCTGGCGCTTTCTGCCGGGCGAGTCTTGGCGCTTTTTCCCAAACGAATCTTCCTCCTGATGTTTCCGGCTTTGGGAGTCCTGCGGCTTCCTGACTGGCGACTCCTGGCGTCTGGGATTGGGGGACTCTTGCCTACGGCCACGACTGCGGGAACGCTGCTGCCTGCGACGATCGCCGCTTGGCGAGTCCCTGTTCCTGATTGGAGACAGTGGAAAACGACTCCTGTACTCATTGTCGCCCGATCGGGATCGGTTGCGACGATCCCTGTCAGCGAAGGGATTGCGGCGATTGCGGTTGAACTGACTTTGATTCTGATTCTGGTGTTGGTTGGGATTCTGTCCCGGTCGTCGGATGGGTGACCGACTCCGCTTGGACCTGAATTTGTCGTCGGGCTTGTTATCGTCTCGCTTCGAGAAACGGTCCTGCTTAGCAGACAGTTCAACCTTGCTCTCCAGCTTGGGGGCTGGCTTCTCCTTCTCCCGCTCCTCGGCTTCGGATTCCGGCTCGGATTCCGTTTGCTGCTCATAGTCCAGAGCATTCATGTCCACGGACTTGCGCCGTTTGTTGGGCGTCTCTGGCTTTGGTTTCTCCTTCTCCCCTTCCTTCTCCTTCTCAGTGTCTTTGGCGGAGTCCCTAGTCCCTCCCTTTCCTTTCTGATCCGAAGAGGACTTGTCCGGAGACTTCTCTCCGTAAGTGCTCGCATGTGGCAGCTCAAAGAACGACTTTTTGGGATTCTTGGATGCCTCATCGTGACGCCGCTTGCGCTCTAGCTCGCGTCGCTTCACCTCCTCGTCGCGTATCTTGGACTCCTCCTCGATGCGCTCCAGATCCGCTAGTTTGATGGTGCGCTTCTGGGCATGCTTCCAGTGCGGTGGCGTTGTGCTCCGGGATCGACTGCGAGATGGTGTGCGGAATCGCTTGAATACAAATACCATTTTAGAAATATTTAAAGATCTCCCATTAAAGTCAAGACTTACAAACACTCCACGTCCCTTGACGATGCGCCCGCTGCGTGACAATGGCGGCGCCTGCTTCTTTGACCAACCGAAGGCATTTCGGTTGCGCTCCCGGTCCCGCTCCCTATCCCTGTCCCCCCTGCCCCTGTCACGATCGTGTCCACGACCTCCGCGATCATCCCGATCTCGGGATCGAGATCTGTCGCCACGCATCAGAAATTTGTTAGAGACCTGTAGGAGAAACATAGAAATGAATCCACTTTACAGGGAGAAAGCATCCCCACCTACCTCTGGGATATCGTTGGGGTCTATTTTTGTAACAGTGACCAGCGGATGCAGTTCCCCTTCTTCCCGTTCCTCGTCATCCTCCGGAAGAGGCTGCTCATGCCGGCCGTTTCCACGACGGGCGTCAGTGCTACAAGAAAAGTTGAATTTTCCACAATTTAATTATTAAAATTAGAATTAAGATTGCTTGTTTGGCTCGTACTCTTCACTCTCGGACGAGTTGGACTCTTTGCGGCTGCGCTTCTTCTTTTTAGAGTCCTTGCTGGCGGCCTTTACTTCCTCCTCGCTTTCCTCGCTGTTGGAGTCGTCAGTGGAAACAGAGCGCTTCCTTCGCTTCTTTTCCTTTTTGGCTACAAATTAGTTTAGTTAGTATACTAATTTTAGAGAGTCCTTGAAGGATTCTTACCCTTGATCTGCCTAACCAATTCCCCACAGTTGGCAATGGCCGCATCCTGCAGCGGGCGTGAGTTCCGGTCGATAGGCAGCTCCTCCAATTGACGCACTAGCTCCTGGCCGGAAATAACGTGACCGAATACAACATGGATACTGGAACGAGGGCAATAGTTAGTATAATTTATAAGATTTAGAATAGAAGACCACTTACTTGTCCAAATGTGGCGCAGGCTGTGTTGTACTACAATGAGAAACAGAAGAAGAGAAAAAATTCTTTACACATTGCTTTTCACTTGATTGGTTTGGTTGCAGAAGACATTTGGTTGTAGATTTGTTGGTTCGGTAGCTGTAGGTTTTGTCGGTTTATGGTGCAACAAACTAAGAGATTTAGAGGTGTAGTGGAACGCCCACCAGCCACGAGAGCCATGCACCGAATACACATCACGTGGCACAGGGCGGATCCGGCGATAGACACCCGTCAGGATTCAGATCAGAGTCCAGGGAGAGAGACTGCCGAGAGTCTCAGGAGAGACTGAGCACCCAGGTAACCACAAACACCAGGGAGCGAAATAAGAGGGAGCACTGAGAACCAAGCCGGCCCGGCTCCATCCATCTCTCACTGCTACCACTAACCAAATGCATGAGCGAGGGTGGTCGTGCATGGCGATGGATCGATCGGCGGTGATGGCGGCGGTTCTGGTTCTCGATGGATCAGTCGGGTGCTGGTCATATGCTACCGGCTAAATGGCTATATAGATTAATGAACAACAACAGACGTTTAAATAGATACAAAATAAAAGGAGAGTTTATTTCTTGCTGAAACTTTGGCTGAAAACGAGACTGAAACCATATTTATAGACCGGATGATGTGCCCGGATTTGTACCTGAAACGAGGCCACTTACATAAAGAACTGGGCACCATTGGTGTTCTTTCCTCTGTTTGCCATCGACAGCAGGAATGGGCGGTCGTGTTTCTTTTCAAAGCTTTCATCTGAAATAGTTGAGAAATATATATAATTTTTCGATTATAATAATGAAGGTTCAAAGTTCAATCTTGGAGTCTCTCTATGAGAGAACCCCGGCATGATAGAACTTCCCGTTATGCTGGAATGATCCTTCTAATTTGGACTCTACTGTATTGATTTTTTTCCAAACCCCATGCACGCATACATACACACACATGAACCTACCCTCGAAGGTGCCGCCATAGATGGACTCGCCGCCGGTACCATTGCCCGCACTGAAATCGCCCGCCTGGATCATAAAGTCCTTGACCACACGGTGGAAAATGACTCCCTTGTAGTGGAGCTTCTTGCCGGTGACCAGGCCCACCCCCTTCTCGCCAGTACACAGCGCCCGGAAGTTTTCGGCCGTCTTCGGCGCCACATCCGCAAACAGCTCGAACACGATGCGGCCCACCGCCAAGCCGCCAAGCGAAATGTCAAAAAAGCACCGCGGACGCGAAGCGCTCGCGTCGCGCTTGTTTACCGTCATTTTATCGCCGATATTTTTATCTTTCTAAATACGTTTTTTTATTCAATTCTTTGCTTCGTTTCGCGTTGCACAATGTAGAAGCTGCCAACTCGGTCAATTAATCAAGCATTGACAGCGGTGTGGCCGTTCGTGATTCAAAAAAAATACTAAACCATTTTTGGCTGATGTGGTTTTGCGGTTGAATGAAATTTTGAAATTACCTATCAATTTACTTGTAATTTGTATTCATTTATAATTAATTTTTAATTATAATTATTTTTTATTACTCTCCGTTTTCTGAAGCGTAAATTCCCAAACGACTTTTAGACTAATTTGGACCCTCTCGACTGTCTTTCTATATTCTGAATCCTCTTTATATCATACGCATGAGTGATAGTCTGAAAGCCTTCCATCCATCCAAAATTCTTTCCAAGTTAATAATTAAAAACTTATTTTATTCAATGAAAAAATGCATTTATGCGCCAAACATGCACACAATTTAATTTCGTAGCAACATTTAAGCCTAATCCTTTTTCACAATGGTTTCGGTTATCCAACCCATAAAATCAGACACATCAGTACCCTCTGTTAGCGACCGTTCCCCTATATCGAAGCTAACAATTCCCGCCTGAACCCAACGCTGTCTGCCATTGTATTGGGTCGGATAGACTAGTGGTCCTCCGACATCACCCCTGTATCTATAGGACTCGCTGTCTCTGATGCAAATTTTCTTCTCATCTTGGATATTGCATGCGGTTGATTCCAGCAGTTCGTAGAGTGGCCATCTGGGGATATAACCATTCAGTTGCATCATCAAGTCCCAGCCGAATACCTCCAGTGATTTCACGGTCTGACTCTCCAATTGGAGATCTGGAAACATCGGCAGGCATATGGGTCCAATAAGATCGGTGAACTGGACTGGGTCTTTTAGGCGAATCAATGCTATGTTGTTCAAAACCCGAAAATTTTCGATATTTGCTTCAAATCCTTCGTGGACAAACACCTTTTCGACTGGAACGTCGACGGGTCTATCCATACATGTTTTATGATGGCCAAAGAACACACAGTCTATGGTCTTGCCCAGGTCGTGTTCTCCCAAACGGACGGATACCCTAGGAAAAATGGTAATCTTAAATTAAGCTCTGTTTTGTCTTAGTTATTAGACTTTTACTCACAAGGTGTCTTTTGTACATTGCGCAGCAGTCAAAACGAATTCTGTTAAATAAAATTAAAAGAAAAACAAATAAGTTGTAAAAGGCAATTAAACATTGGTTCTATAGAACTTACTCGAAGTAATCAGAGTGCCACCACAATAAAACCGTCTCCCATGTTTTTGGTCGTCGTACTCGAGTAAGGCCATCCATGGCCGGTATTTCGGGAGAGCATTTGGTCGAACGAAACTACCGCAAATGGATTCATTTTCCTTCAGCAATTTTAATCCGTCAGGATTAAGGGATTCTTCACAGCAAAGCGTGTATTGCTAGGGAGAGCTTGAGTTAGACATTTATTCTTATATTCACTTAACTTACCTTTTCACATGGCAAAACGCAATTTCGCAGTATTTCCTCCTTGTCGGTTAGGGGGATTTTATTTATTAACTTATCTGAAATAGATTTAAGAGCCGGACAATCTCGAACCCTCTGACATGTTCCCGTTTTGTTGTCATGGGTCTTGCAGACTTTGGAATCCACAGGACCAATCCATTGCAGGCTCAGAACTAGGCAGATCGCCAGAATCGAAAATCTCAAACCCAACATTGTTCCAGTAAGCTGAAGGCACGACTGATCGATACCCGAATTTAATAAATGCCTCGGAGGTGCCCCGCTGAGCTTAAGAACATAGATAATGGGGGGCAGAAAAGTTCAGAATTAAAAAAAAATTCACAGAATTGGTGATACGGATGGGGAGAACTTTTCCAAATTGTTTCCTGGAAATAATTCAGAGCAGTCGGTGCGTTTTTATACCCTTGCAGAGGGTATTATAATTTTGGTCAAAAGTGTGCAACGCAGTGAAGGAGACATCTCCGACCCTATAAAGTATATATATTCTTGATCAGGATCACCTCCTGAGTTGATATGAGCATGTCCGTCTGTCCGTCTGTCCGTCTGTCCGTCTGTCTGTCCGTCTGTCTGTTTCTACGCAAACTAGTCTCTCAGTTTTAAAGCTATCGTCTTGAAACTTTGCACACACCCTTCTTTCCTTTGCACGCAGTATATAAGTCGGAACGGCCCGGATCGGCCGACTATATCCTATAGCTCCCATATAACTGATTGATCGGAAATGGTATAACTTTGGTGTTTTTAGAGTTAGAGAGTTCAAATTTGACATGAGAGCTATTTTTGGCAAAATAATACGACATGCCAAATTTCGTAAGGATCGGCTGACTATATCCTATAGCTGCCATATAACTGAACGATCGGAAATGACCCAACTTTGACCCAACTCGTGTTTTTGAAGATAGAAAGCTGGAACTTGGTACAGATTATATATTTGGTCAGTTGATCCGACCTACCAAATTTCATTAGGATCGGCCGACTATATCCTATAGCTGCCATATAACTGAACGATCGGAAATGGTACTTGGTAGAAATATCAACTTTCGTATTTTTGAAGATAGAAGTTTTTTTAGATTTTGTATTGTAAAAAATTGGATTATATATTCCTATTGCCATAAGGATCGGCCAACTATATCCGATGTTTGCGATATATATCCGGTTTTAACTGCAAGGGTATATAAACTTCGGCTCCGCCCGAAGTTAGCTTTCCTTTCTTGTTTTTTCTTGGAACTGATAGAAAAATAATAATCCCCAAAGCGACCACAATACTAATCAACTCGAACTCTTAAAAAATAAATGAGGAAAATTTTGCATATGCTGCATCTCTCTCTCCGACATTGACGTAATAACTCAATTACACCCAACCTGCTCCTCACGCACGCAACCTGCTCCAAGAATTCCACACCAAATTTAAGCTACTTTGGATACCCTACTACTAAGGAATTCCAGGTAACGAACTGGCGGACACCCTTAGTCCTTATCCTCCCTAAGTCCTTATCACAAAAGACTTACAATAAGTAAAAACCAAGTAAAAAAACTATCATGCTGACGAAGACATCAGCCAGGTACCAATCAACTAACCATCTCCAACTCAACAGCTACCACATTCCCAAAAACAACCACCCAGCCCTCTTACGTTTAGGCCAAATAAAAATAACAAGACTCAGACTTGCACATTCTGCAACGATATTGTATCAATAACACTCTTACATTCTACTTGCAACACCACTACTTACAAACACCAACCCATTGGAAACATTTTCCAACCCCACACCACCAAACATATAAATAATTCTACAATTCCTGAGAAACACAAATTTATACCATCGCATATAAGTTTATCCTATCTAAGCTACACTATATTAAGAAAATAAACTATAATATATAAAACTATGTATAGAAAACCTAAAACTATTATTACATATGTACAACTCGAACTGAAAGCCCAAGTCGCCATTGCTCAGCATTATTGCTATCTCATAATTTTATTTATCTGTTAGCCCTTTATAAATAAATACATTTTTGGTTTATTTTTTATTACCCTCCGTTTTTTGAAGCGTAAATTCTTAAACGACTTTTAGACCAATTTTAAAACAATCTAAAAATATTGGCTTTTTACCAAATTTTCCCGGTTTTTGAGGCTCTTTTATGAAAATCTAGCTAGTAAAGGCTTGAAATTTAATATTCCCAGTCTTAAGAGGAGCCCCAAATAATAGATCTTACTCTAATGAGGTCCTTTTGGAAGCAGTTTTTATTTCGTACAATTTTCTTATAAGAAATATAAATGAAAATCTTAAATCTATTTACAACTAATGATAAACGCACCACTTATGTATGTATTTGTGTTAAACTGCAGGGGATCGGTTTTAGACCATGCTGTTTTTCTCTTGTTTCCATGGGTCCAATCCCTTGAAACTCAATCTTCGGAATTTGTATTTAAAATCGTGTTCAATGCTTGAACACCTCAAGTCCTCTATTTTAAAGCCATTGCAGTTTAACGTAGAAATACCCTCTTGAGGTATTATTTGCGGACTATAATGGACCCTCTCGGCTCTCTTTCAATCTTCTTAATCCTCTTTATATCATACGCGAAGAGGGATAGTCCGAAAGCCTTCCATCCATACAAAATTCTTTCCAAATTAATAATTAAAACTTATTTTATGCAATGAAAAAATGTATTTAATCGCCTAAAAGGCAGACAATTTTGTTTCGTGGCAAAATTAAAGCCTAATCCTTCTTCGCAATGGTTTCGGTTATCCAACCCATAAAATCAGACACATCAGTACCCTCTGTTAGCGACCTATCGGACCGTTCCACTATATCGACGCTAACAATTCCCGCCTGCACCAGCAGCTGTCTGCCATTGTATTGGCTCGGATAGACTAGTGCTCCTCCGACATCACCCCTGTATCTATAGGACTCGCTGTTTCTGATGCAAATTTTCTTCTCATCTTGGATATTGCATGCGGTTGATTCCAGCAGTTCGTAGAGTGGCCATCTGGGGATATAACCATTCAGTTGCATCATCAAGTCCCAGCCGAATACATCCAGTGATTTCACGGTCTGACTCTCCAATTGGAGATCTGGAGACACCGGCAGGCATATGGGTCCAATAAGATCGTTGAACTGGACTGGGTCTTTTAGGCGGATTAATGCTATGTTGTTCGAAACCCGAACATTTTTGATATTTTCTTCAAATCCTTCGTGGACAAACACCTTTTCGATTGGAACGTCGACGGGTCTATCCAGACATCTTGTATGATTGCCTAATAATAGACAGTCTGGGGTCTTGCCAAGAGCGAATTCTCCCAGACGGACGGATACCCTAGAAAAAATGGTATTCTTAAATATAGTAAGGGTTTTGTCTTAGTTATTCGACTTTTACTCACAAGTTGTCTTTTATACATTGCGCAGCCGTTAAGACGAATTCTGTTAAATAAAATAAATAAAAAACAACTTACTTACTCGAACTAACTAGAACTTACTAACTAATAGAACTTACTCGAAGTAATCAGAGTGCCACCACAATAAAACCGTCTCCCATGTTGTAGGTCGTCGTAGTACTCGAGTAAGGCCGTCCATGGCCGGTATTTCGTGCGATCTTTTGGTTCACCAAAACTACCGCAAATGGATTCATTTTCCTTCAGCAATTTTAATCCGTCAGGATTAAGGGATTCTTCACAGCAAAGCGTGTATTGCTAGGGAGAGCTTGAGTTAGACATTTATTCTTATATTCACTTAACTTACCTTTTCACATGGCAAAACGCAATTTCGCAGTATTTCCTCCTTGTTGGTTAGAGGGATTTTATTTATTAACTTATCTGAAATAGATTTAAGAGCCGGACAATCTCGAACCCTCTGACATGTTCCCGTTTTGTTGTCATGGGTCTGGCAGATTTTGGAATCCACAGGACCAATCCATTGCAGGCTCAGAACTAGGCAGATCGCCAGAATCGAAAATCTCAAACCCAACATTTTTTCAGTAAGCTGAAGGCACGACTGATCGGTACCCAAATTCTATAGTTGCCTCGAAGGCCCGCATTCCCGAATTCTATAGTTGCCCCGCTGAGCTTAAGAACATAGATAATGGGGGGCAGAATAGTTCTGAACTAAAAAAAATTCAGAGAATTGGTGATACTGATGTGGAGGGATTTTCCCAACTGTTTCCTGCAAATAATTTAGAGCAGTCGGTGAGTTTTTTTCTTGGAACTCATAGAAAAATAATAAGCTTAGTAAGCTTTGGCGACAAGTTCAAAGGTTAAAATATTTTTTTTTTAATTCAGGACAGTGGGGTGCAGCCGTAGCCGTGCAAACATCGGATATAGTTAGCCGATCCTTATGAGAATATCTTAATACAACATATTTATTACAACCCAAAATCTAAAAAAAAATCCCAAGCTTCTACCGTCAAAAATATCAAAGTTGGTGTTTTGTAAAAATACCATATCCGATCGTTCAGTTATGTGGAAGCTATAAGATATAGTCGGCCGATCGTTATGAAATTTGGTAGGTCAGATCAACTGACTGGCAGCTATAGGATATAGTCGGCCGATCCCGGCCTTATATACTGCGAGCCAGTCGATAGCTTTAAAACTGAGAGACAAGTTTGCGTAGAAACAGACATACGGACATGCTTATATCAACTCAGGCGGTGATCCTGATCAAGAATATATTCTTTATAGGGTCGAAGAAGTCTCCTTCACTATCTTGCACCCTTTTGGGCAAAATTATAATACCCTCTGGAAGGGTACTAAGACTTTAAAGACCTGTTCAACTTATGAATATTGAATTTAAAGCTTATTGAAAAATATATAAATAGTTTTCTAAGAATTTTCCAGAAAAATAAAAACTTTAACAGAAAACTGGAAAAAACCTACATATTTGAAACCATATTTTCAAATTAAAAAAAATTGGTTATCAACATCAACTTAGATACCGATGTATCGATGTTTCCTTCCGATAAATATCATAGAAAGGGGGCTTTATCGAAAATTTTCCAAACCCTTTTTTATTTTACAAAAATTATAGTTAAAAATTAAAAAAAGAAACCATTAAAGGGCTCTAATAAAGAGGTTTCATATATACTATACGTACTTTTTTTAAAAAGATTATACTTGGTAAACCCAATACTCCCAAATCTTCCAATTATAGTCCAAATCGAAAATATAACCGTTTCTACCGCTTATTTTTATCTAGGCACCAGCAAGACAGCATTCGCCTTGTCTTAATGTTTAAAAAGGTCGGGAGAGGGGACTTTTCACAAGCTTATCCGAGCGAGTTTTCAAACCCAACTCATTTTGGCGGGCGTGGACGGCATTCGGATGTAACCATCTGGCAACCCTGGGCTATGTTTACATTGAGAAGGGGAGAGAAACACAAATACGTGTTCTTTTGGGCAAATTATTTATCAGAGAAAAACAACGAAAAGTTCCAGCAACTGTCGCGATAATAAACGACAAGTCGCAGTGCAGCAGCGGCGAAGGGCAGAACGTAAAATCAGCTACTCAGCTGACCGGAAAGCTCGCAGTTTAGGTGCCGAGAAGAAGCGACGACGTGGAAAAACACCAGAAAAAAAGTGACAAGAAAGAAGTGCGATGTGTGGCATATTCGCTTACCTGAATTACCTGACGCCCAAGTCGAGGCAGGAGGTGCTGGATCTCCTGCTGCAGGGTCTGAAGCGGCTCGAGTACCGAGGCTACGACTCCACGGGCATCGCCATCGATGATCCAAATGCGCCGCCGGACAACCATTCCATTGTCATGGTGAAGAGAACGGGCAAAGTCAAGGTCCTGGAGGATGCCATAGCGGAGATTTGTCGGGGCGAAGGCTACACGCAGCCAATAGACACACACATTGGAATAGCCCACACTCGCTGGGCCACCCACGGTGTGCCCTCCGAGCTCAACTCGCATCCCCAGCGCTCCGACCAGGAGAATAGCTTTGTGGTGGTGCACAATGGCATCATCACCAACTACAAGGACGTCAAGACACTCCTCGAGAAGCGCGGCTACGTCTTTGAGTCCGACACGGACACCGAGGTGATAGCCAAGCTGGTCCACCACCTGTGGCAGCAGCATCCGGGCTACACCTTTGGGGAACTCGTGGAGCAGGCCATTCAGCAGCTGGAGGGAGCCTTTGCCATTGCATTTAAGTCCAAACACTTCCCCGGAGAGTGTGTGGCCTCCCGGAGAGGATCCCCCTTGCTGGTGGGAATCAAGGCCAAGACCAAGCTCGCGACGGACCACATACCCATCATGTATGCCAAGGCGCACCGCCCCCATGGCCAGCCGCAGCAGCAGGCCTACCAAGTAATCCCTCCCGGGGACTGCAACGCCGAGTTCCAGCCTCTGGAGCGCAAGGAAGTGGAGTACTTCTTCGCCTCCGATGCTTCAGCTGTGATAGAGCACACCAACCGGGTCATCTACCTTGAGGACGACGACGTGGCGGCCGTCAAGCAGGACGGGACCCTCAGCATCCATCGGCTGAACAAGTCCTCCGACGACCCGCATGCCCGGGAAATCATTACCCTGAAAATGGAGATCCAGCAGATAATGAAGGGCAACTACGATTACTTCATGCTGAAGGAGATCTTCGAGCAGCCGGAATCCGTGGTGAACACCATGCGTGGGCGGATGAGGTTCGATACCCAGTCGGTTGTACTGGGAGGCATCAAGGAGTACATCCCAGAGATCAAGCGATGCCGCCGCCTGATGCTCATCGCCTGTGGCACGTCCTACCACAGCGCCGTAGCCACCAGACAGCTTCTGGAAGAGCTCACGGAGTTGCCCGTCGTTGTGGAGCTGGCCTCTGATTTTCTGGACAGGAACACTCCCATTTTCCGGGACGACGTGTGCTTCTTTATCTCGCAGTCCGGCGAAACAGCAGACACCCTGATGGCGCTCCGGTACTGCAAGCAGAGAGGAGCCCTGATCGTCGGCATCACCAACACAGTGGGCAGCAGCATCTGCAGGGAGTCGCACTGTGGCGTGCACATCAACGCAGGACCCGAGATCGGTGTAGCCTCCACCAAGGCCTACACTTCGCAGTTCATTTCCCTTGTGATGTTCGCGCTGGTCATGTCGGAGGATCGTCTCTCGCTCCAGCAGCGAAGGCTGGAGATAATTTCCGGTCTCTCGCAGCTGGACGAGCACATCCGCACTGTTCTCCAGTTGAACTCGCAGGTGCAGGAGTTGGCTAAGGAGCTCTACCAGCACAAGTCGCTGCTCATCATGGGCAGGGGCTTCAACTTTGCCACCTGTCTGGAGGGAGCCTTGGTGAGGAATATTTTTCAATTAATTTATTACTATAACTAAAGTAAACAAAACAATTAACGTAATACAATAGAGTATTATGGAATTATAGAAGAGGGTGGAGGAACTATTCCCATAATAATGTTTATTCCTGATAGCGACATTCCAAGAAATATTACGCGAGGAATGATAAGGAAATAGAGTAGTATATTTTGACAATTTTTTTCCAGTAATTTGATAAGAGCTGCCACCCAGATCATGACAAGTATGACTAATAATCTCAATCCTAATCTGCAGAAAGTGAAGGAGCTGACGTACATGCACAGCGAAGGCATCCTGGCCGGTGAGCTGAAACACGGACCCCTGGCCCTGGTGGACGATGAGATGCCCGTGCTGATGATCGTCCTGCGGGATCCTGTTTACACCAAGTGCATGAACGCCCTGCAACAGGTGACTTCGCGCAAAGGAAGACCCATCCTGATTTGCGAGGAGGGAGACACAGAAACCATGTCCTTCTCCACCCGTTCGTTGCAGATTCCTCGCACAGTGGACTGCCTACAGGGTATCCTTACCGTCATCCCGCTGCAGCTGCTGTCCTACCACATCGCCGTGCTCCGAGGATGCGACGTGGACTGCCCCAGGAATCTGGCAAAGTCCGTTACCGTAGAATAGGCACTCTTGGCCCAGATCGCCATAATCAAGAATTCCATTTTATTATCTGCCAGAGGGTAGCGACCCCGTAGACTTAAGCTAAAATCTTTTTGTATTCGCGCGGATGTTCATCCGGCCTTTCTCAACTTAACCCACTGTGCCCCTCGGCCCAAGCCGAACCTGTTAACCCCCTACTGTTTGTCTCGTTTGTCTTGTAAAGCAATTACTTAGTGTGGATGTGCAATTTAAATATATATATTTCCTTATTTCCTTTGAAAAGACTTCTTTCTTTTATTCCTTATTGGATTTACAAATAAATTAGTTTTAAGACTTTCCAATTGGATATTAATACACTAAGGGGGTTTTTCTTGAAAATCGGGTTCTAAAAATTTAGGTTTTCTTTCACATTAATAGAGAATAGATATCAAATTCCTTTAAGATTATTTGCCTTCAGAATCCCATAGGATTAGTCCATAGGAACCACTTAGAAATACCACTAGTTTGTATTTCACTAATAAAAAGATTTAAATTAAAAAAACTTTCAAATTTTTTCACTAGTTTGTGGAGAAATACACCCATTTATAGATTAGATAGATCTTTAATAGATTAGATGAGAAAACTATATTACACCATGTAAGGGTATAAAAAACGAACGTTATTTTCCGTTAGAGATGACAGTGGTGGCAAATTGAATTCAAAAAAGAATTTTTAATTACAGAGAGGTACTTAATTATTTTAAATAATAAAAAGAAAAACAAAACATATTACTTTCTAAGTCAACTTTATATCCAAAAAATTATTTAAACCAAAAGCTAAGAGCTGTTGCGGTATTTTTATCAACGATGTGACCATATCAAATACCGAAAAAAAAGACCTTTCGCGGCAAATGTACTAAAAAATACAATTTGAGCTTCCTTTTCTTTTCGTCCGTAGAACCACATGTCTGGTAACCGAGATTTTGATTTTCTTTTCGCCGGATAATGCTCCTCCTAATTGATTAGCTTCGATCGATTCACGAAATTCAAGTGCACGGCCCCAAGTACGAGTGAAAGCAGACCGCGATTGTGAGGAAATCCGTTAAGTTCGGGAAATATATTCGTAACCAAAACGTTCTGCCCCACAGCAGCGCGTGAGTGAGTGCGAGCGAGAGAGAGCGAGCGCAACGGAACAACACGGTCGTGTGAGCGAAAGCGAGCTATCGGACGAGAGTGCGAAGTGTGTGTGTGCGAGAAAACCCGCAAAAGCAACAGCAAAAGCAACAATAACAAAACAACACATACTTACACACACCCTACGACCCAAAGTGCGTAGTGAATTAAAAATACGTGTGTGGAGCGAGTGGAATTTGTTTATCAAATCGGCAGAGTTTCCGTTTTGATTTCTGGTGCGTATTAAATAAAATATGATTACCTGCATATGTGTGTGTGACCGCGTGCAACGATTTTGAAATTCGAGGCGAGCTGCAGTCCCAGATCAGCTGTTTCTGTAACATAACGGTGGAGGTAGCAAGTGGGCAGTTCGTTTCGCCAGTTCTGGCAGCGTTTGTTGCTGCTCTTCCTCTTTGCACATCGGAACCTAACCTAACCTCACTTCTTCTTCTTCTGCCTGGTGCTGTGGCTGCTGCATAATAATATAATACATATATTCGCCAGCCTCGCCTCAATCTCGATTGGTCGTGCCTCATTACGAATTAGTTGGTTCTCTTAATACCGTGGAATCGGTGGAAAAATCAAATTCGCCGAGCAGCGTGTCATCGCGAGGAAAAGCCTTTTTCCAAACCAGAGTCATGGGCAGTTCCTAAATGTGAGCCGCACTCCTAGGGAGCACCTCAATCCGCACCTTCTCAATCAAAAAAAATAAGCGAAAAGTTCAAAGTGCAGCAGTGTATGTGTGCGTTGTGGTGTAATATAAATATTACAATCTCGGTGCAATCTGATTTCGTCACAAAAACTGAAAGCTTAAGCAATAGGCTCAGCTCACAGTAACAATAACACAACTGTCACCTTAGAGTACAGTAGAAGCTGCCTAAGCGACACAACCTGACTCCCCAATAAGAACCTTTTTTTAAAATTTATTTTAATACATCCTTTAAGGATGTTAGATAACACCTCCCTTATAGGTTCTGAGAGATAATCTCCTCAAAGGGTCTGATCTATTGAATCCAACCTGTAATCCCAGTACCAGTACACTTCTATGACTAACTAGAGCTTCTCTTGCAGCTTGGAAACTTCGCACCTCCGCATCCCGTTGAGCAGGCCCGGAAGCAGCCAAGAGTTTTCCAGACCCAGCGACGAGGAGCATTCGCCGACGAAGAAGCCGGAGCAGCAGCAGCAGGAGACGATCTGCTGCCTACTCTGGATAGGAGACCGAGACGAAAAGAGGCCAAGGAGTAGAACCACCGAGGAGCATGTCCAGCAAGGAGGAGACTACTCCCTCCACGGGAGCCGCTGCTCCAGTGCAGGGTGCAGCTACCACTTCCTATGCCAACGTGGTGCAGAACCTGGACACCAAGAAGGGCCCTGCTGCCGCCGCCGCCGCCGCCGCCAACCCCAGCACCTCCTCCGCCGTGGACAACAAAGAGAACCAGCCCAATCTGAAGAGCTTCAAGTCGTGGAGCGAGGAAACCGCGGCCGCCGAAGCCGCCGGAGAATCGCTGGTCGGAAGCGTTGGACCCACGCTGGCGGGTGAGAAGCGTGCCGCTGCCTCTGGCGGCGACAACACCGCCGAGAACTCATCGGAACTGGACGACAATAACGACTTTGTGCCGGTGGTGTCGCACCATCGACGGGATCGCAAAAAGGCTCGAAAGGAAAAGCCAAGAGATCAACAGCCGGCTGGTGGCCCTGGTCAGAAATCGCAACAGCAATCGGGACGACGAGGACAAGGAGGACCCACTGACTCGGCACCCGGCGATCGCAAGCAGACAGTCCGTCCGCGGGCTCCTCGCAACGGCAGCCCCCGGAAACTGGGTGCAGCTGGTTCTGCGGCCGGCGGAGCCAATGCCGCGGCTGCCGGTGGCCAGAAAGTACACAAGGATCGCAAGGACACCTCGCCGAGCGCCAGCATCGAGGCGGGCAGCAGCGGCAACGAGGCCAAGTCCGGAGACGGAGATCAGCAGACGGGCGACAAGGCGGCAGGTGCTGCCGGAGCTGCCCCGCCCCCAAAGCGATTCATAGCCGCCCCACCGCCCAAAGTCAATGCCTGGAAGGTGAGTGACGTAATTGTATCTCGATGTGGGTTACATATAGGTGGGCTTAGCTAGAATATATATTAAAAGGGGGATCAACTTGGGTGCAAAAGGTGGCTTTAAGTTTTAGGAGCTTCTAAGAACTAAAAGATACATCTTAATGATACAAGATTTTCATAACAGATCTCCTTCCAAAAAAAGTCACGTTTTCTGTTGATCTCGGATTCCTCTTTGGCTTATTTTCCGATTGTCCAATTGCGTCTTAAAAATAATAGACAGACAAGTCCCAACACGCACGTGTGCGTGTGCCTCTGCCTGTGTGTGTGTTATGTTTGTTGTGTTTCTGTTGGTAAACAAATGTGCGTGGAATGAAGGAGAAGACAAGAAGAGGCAGAAAGGCAGCTGATGAAAACGAGTGCAAGGCGACAACAAACACAGAGAGGGGGGTGGGGAAAACACGTTTTCCGCTCTGTTGTGGTTTTTCTCCTTCGTACGCTGTTATCGTTATGCTAATGCCCGCCGAAGATTACAAAATTGTATCTGACAGATACTAGATACAGGGGCAGAACCATCGAAGGCATTGCATAACAGAGTAAACAATTTTATTTCGTTCTCTCTTATGTTATTTTATATTATTCACCGTTGTATTGCTTTTATTATGCAATCGAGGAAAGGCTGGCCCCCCGAATTGCCGGTGTTTGTACCTATTTTTGTTTGTTTCCTTCTGCCTTCTGCGCGAAGCAGGGCCCAAAGAGAAATGCGAAATACTTGATACTCAGTATATGCTCTCGATTATTGTCCAAGCTCTAATTGCACATCTGTTTCGGTGGGTGTCGTAATAAACGAGAGAAAAAGTAAAATATTTTCTCAACTAAAAATAAATGTCAAGGTCAGCCGCTTGTGTCGTTTATTTATCCACCGCCTCCTCCCCCCCTTGTCTGTCGTCCCCCAACGAAAGCACAAAAGAGAGCAAAAAACGGAAAAGCAAGAAAAACACACACTAAAAAAAGGTGTGGCTAATTTTTCCCGTTTTTTATTTTCTTTGGAAAAAGTTAAAAGTTTAAACGTTTGGGTGCCGGGCTTGTTGTCAAGCGGGAGTTTCTGAATTTGCTTTGCTTTCGAAAGCGTTTTCTGCCACTTTAAATGGATATGCAAATATATTTCTGCTCACTTCTGACATTCTATGCAAATCGAACTAATTAGGAAGTAAAGACTGACCAATAGAAGCATCTAGAAGGGGGCATAGCCATAGACTGTTAGTAGATAGTGACTACAAATGTTAACAGTTTTCTATAAAAAAATAGGTTTTAGTTTCAATTCTTGTTTTGGCCCCCCAAGCCGCTGCTTACGTCGACTGCAGCAGCACTGCAGAAGGCTGGCAACTGAAATTTATTTTTCCACACTAGTAGCCAGTTGCCGTTGACGTGTGCCGTCGAAGAGGTCGCGGATGGAAAAAACACTCCCACTATTTCCATTAGCAAGTGTTCTGCCGATCAGCAAAAGAGAATAAACAATAATATTGAAAAGAACAACAAAAACAGCTGAAACGGCACGTGTATCCATCTCACCACATGGTGAATAGCGGCGTTTAAAATGTGTCATCTCTAAGCACGATATACGAATCACGAAAATAATCGTCGAGTGATAACAGCGCTCTCTTGCTCTCTCGCTCTCTCTCGTTTCTCGAATCGCAAAATAAAAACAAAAACAAACATGAAAACGAAAGTAAATATGCAATCAACTCAATAAATTAATCAAGTTCTCGTGTACATATCGGAAGACCTTAACTGTTAGGTAGATTGATGAAAAGTGTGTCATAGGAAATACAGCAACTGCAGTTTTTTTTTAATAATTACCCTTTCCGCCCTCTATTGTATAAAGTCTATTAAATATCAGCCATCTCTGATTATTATAGTTGATCTACGAGTCATTTACATTCTATTTTTAGACTGTAAGCCGCAACTGGAGATTAATTACATTAATTTGTCTTTATTACGCTGACGTTTCCCATATCTTTATTTTTGTTATTTTTTGCAATTGTTTTGATATCACGTTTCATCCGTATTTTGATTTCCAGTTGCAACCCACTTGTGAAATTTCACCCTATTTTGTAAGCCTCTTTGTGGCGATTCAGGCCTGTATTTTTATAGTTTTTGTTATACAAAGAGATCTATTATAAATAAAGACTTAATTAATTAGGAAGATTTTTAGATTAGAATCTAAGAAATTACTTAATTATTAATTAATTACTTACGTAATTGGAAACTACTTTTAAGAAGATAATAGCCGGTGTCGATCAGTAAAATATAATTTATAATTTCACTTATGAACATGTTGTAAAAAACAGCCTCTTTTGCTGTGACATTTGTTGTCTTCCTCTCGTTTCTATCTTTTTGGAATATCAAAAAATTAAATTGATTCCTTATTGAAATTAATTAAAATTTATTTATTTTAATTAAAGGATAGATAAATACAGTTAATAAACGAAGGATTTAAGAAAAATTGTCCATATATGACTAAACTTGAATAAAAATTCGAGTTTTTTGGTGAAAATTTTCCATTAAATTTTCGAAAATTAATAGTAATAATTTTTTGAAAATAAAGAAAGTAATTATAATAATTCCTTTGTTCATTACCTGTTAAAAATATTTAAGAAGTTTGGGTTAAAATTTCAGTCCAGTTTAAATTTCAGAATTTAGTTCAAGAATTTTCAAAAAATCAAGATTACCGAATCATAAAACACTGTTTTGTTTGTACTACACTACGTTTTAGTTAGTACTTTTCCAATGGCATTGTTTAAGGAAGGTTCCTATAGTTCAGTCCTATATACATATAGTATAGTATATAGACTCCTATAGTACAGTCCTATAGTCATACATCTGGTATCTCATGGTATCTTTTTGTCTGCTTTTTGTTGTTGATATGAATGGAATGATTGTGTTGATTATATAGTATATACATATATGTAAATTATTTGCCTTTTATATCAGATTTTCCTCAGTTTTCTTTCTCTGCTTGGTTAGCACTTAAGACTTCCCAGTTCTTTGTGTTCTTAAATGATTTTTGTTGCTAGGGAAACGCAAGATTCCTCGATTTAAATAAAATTAATAATATAAATAAAGGAACTGACAGAAAAAGATATCTTTGTATATTCCACAAGTAAAAAGTACTAGAATTTACAAAAATTACAAATAACTTTCTAATTATAAAGCCTTGAATGGGATTATTACTTAATGGAATATCTTGAAAATATTACATTAATCTATTACATTTCAAGACAAGAGCTCTCTTCAAGTTCTGAAGCTCATCAATAAAAAAATACTTACATCATTAAACATTCACTTGATTTAATGATACCCCTCCACACATGTTTTTCCTCAAATCCCCCCTTCCCGTTAGACCTCATATTTGCTTGGGACTTTTGAGTCTCACCTGTGGCTTCCTTATCGACTGTTTACCTGTTGATCTCTCATGCAATTATTTGCTGGGAAAACTGTCTCATGATACTTTTGCGTAATAAATGGCGAACTGCGAAGGACACTGATCCGATGCCCTTTTATATAAGGCTCATTTCAGGTATTATAACTACTGATAACTACTGATAGTGTAATCTCCGGGTCTTACTCAATGTGATTTGATTTACTGGCGAGTGGAGCTGATAAGCCAGCCCATGAGGTGATAGGCCCTACCCCAAATACTTCCCACCTTTTTGTGAGGCACCTGTTTTACTTTCACAAATAATTCTTAAATATAGAACTTCGTATTTTTGTGAATATTTGCTGGAGGTGTGTTTACCACATCATACCCCCAAGATAAGAGGCATGTTCCTAAGCCTGCTACGCATTAAGTAGAGTTGCTCGACCACTCTCGGTTGAATGTAAACAAGATTCGCATACAAACACCCCCCCTAGGCCCCAATATAGTCCCATTATCGCTGTGTTGGTGCTGGAGTTCGTCGCACCTCGCACCTCCCTGGGCAATTGCCTTTAATTCCAATCGCTTGATTTAATCGCGAATGAAACTATAAATAGAAAAAAAGTTAAATGAAAAATAGTCATAAACTTGTTTGTGGTTTAAGCTCTATTTAAAGGGGGGTTCTATTTAGAGATACTATCTTGTAAGAATTTTTCCTAAATTATAGTCTTAAGTACCTGATCTCTGTAGAACCCTACTTGATAGGTCTACTTATTATTCATAAAAGCCTAGGCTGATTATGGTGATTGGTTCAGCGACTTGTATATAATATACTATACTATACTATCCTATCCCCTCAATTGCTGAGCTGCCTGAGCACGTTTTCTTTATTTTTTCTATTTTCTTTTTAATTTTTAAATATTTTTACATAACCTATATGGCGGCCGGCGTTATTGACTCGCATTCTAATTCGCTGAAACGCAGAAAGAGTCCCCCCTATGGAACCCCTTTGGCCGACCCCCGCCTGCACTATAACCTTAGAGCTGATTACGAACGATTGTTGACTTGGAGCACCAGCACGGGAGCACCAGAATGTGGGTCTTTTTGCACGTTTGCCCCAACTGGGTGCTGGGTGTTCTCTTTGTAGTATTTTTTTGTAGTATTTTTGTGTTATTTCATGACTGGCGTGCTAGGCCGATTCTAATTCCATTTAAAATAGTGCTTTTGCATTGGAAGCACCTCAGTTGTCTTTCGGCGATCGCACGAACCAGTGACTTGATTTTTAAGATAAAAGTGGCATAGAACTCTCTTGATTGGCAAGTGGAAGTTTCTTTTTTATTTTTATTTTTAGTTTAAGGTATGGGGTTTACTATTAATGACCTTGACAAGCATTCTATCGATGAATGACTTTTATAATCTCTACCTAGTACACGAATTTAATGGCAAACACCCAAGTACGTCAGCATTTAGGTATGATGTGGGGGTTCAAAACGACCAAAAATGATAAGAAACATGCCAGTTCAAATATAGAATTTGAAACATGTGCTTGTCTTTGATTTCCCTCCTAATGGAAAGTTACTGATGCCATTTCCTTGGAGTGGAAATGTAGTGGAAAACTACCAAGCAAGTGGATGACTCAGTCAGTACTGGAGGTGTCCTTCCTGCAGTGTCAGGGTTATTTCCATGACTGCCTTGGAAATTCCGATGAATACGTGATCCGAGGCATGGAAAGTGCCTCCATATTTTAGCATAACTTGGAAAAGTGCAATGTTTGGGGTTGGGAAATGGAACCTCAAGGCCGAACAACAAGTCCATGGCTTCCATATCTTGTTTACACGTTTGGGGGTTTGATGGATGGTTTGATAATATTTTGAGGTCAAAAGTAGGCCTCATAAACAAAAATATCTAGAAGGGGTTTCATAGACTATATCTTATAGATAGGTATATGTATCTCTATCTTTTGTGCAACAATTTACGCATTATCCTCCTCTCTTTTAGTCTTTCTTCTCCCTGCCTCTCTTTGTTTTGAAGTTTTCCTCCACCAACTCTCCTCGACTTGGCCTACGTGCCGAAAATCACATGTTTATTTTTGTTTGTATCTCTTTTTTTTTATCCCCCCGTATTACAATTACATCGTGGTGCGAGCGGGATGGCCTGTGTTTATGTTTATAAAGTGGAAGACCTCCTTTGTGGGCCTAATATTAATTGCAAATAGCACCTGTTTGGGGATTTCTAATGATCGATATGCAGGGGGGCGTTGTCGGTGGGTGAACTTTCGTGGGGAATCAAAACAACATTTAGAAAATGCGTACAAAAACAAAACCATAAACACAAGGCACGTACGCACACAGCCAGAAAACCTGTATCTGCTGGATACAGGGTGCCTGCGCTGACTCTCTGCCGGCTAGACTGCGGCTCACGCCGCCGCCTTTGCTTTCGCTCTCACGCTCTCTCTCTCTCGCATCCGTGAACCGGCGCATCGGCATCGGCTGTTTTTTGTTTTTGTTTTGAAAATGAGTATACAGTGGAGTTTATATATAAAGGAAAATTTTAAATTAAAAAAAAAGAAAAAGGTTTTTAAACTAAAAATACTATAAATAAAGTTTTAAAAAATCGTAGTTAAAAATAGTGTTATTTTTTAAATGATATATTCATTATTTGAGCTCCACTGTACTTGTTTTTTATGTTGCGCTGTAAAACCAGTTGGTATACCCCCGCCCCTGAGCCTCCTCTTTGTGTGTTGTCGTCTTCGTTTTTGCTCACGTAGCAAGCGCGTGGACACCACCACCACCACTAATGAATACTGAGGGCAGGAGAGGCACAAGCACAGGCCGCCGACAGAGGCGTCCACGAATCAAAGTGCCAGAGCTATCGCACAGAACTCACCGAACGTTTCAGCAGAACGGACGCGCTCAGTTTAGAATTTCCAGTCATTTGTTCAAATAAAGCAAAAATAAACAGTGCTAAGGTGCTAGTGGAAGCAAAAGTGTTTTTTAATAAAAAAAAAAAACCAAAAACAAAACAAACAAAGATAAGAAAGAAACCAGCAAGTGGGCTGATTAAATCGCCATAGTTTCTGCAATTAAAAGGAGGTAATTTTCCAAGTGTGCCGAGTGCGGTAGATACCAACAGAAAAGTACCCTCTCTTGGCAGAAGAGTAGGGTGCGCGTTGGCCCTTGTCTTGAACCGAATCTGGGTTAGGGACACTCCCCTACAAGTCCCTCCTTGGTGCGCAACCACGCATGCAAGTGGAGTTGGGAGTTGGGAAGTCGGGAATTGATTTTTCACCAAAACTGGAGACTCATAGCTGCGATCTTCGTTACAGATATCAGCCAAACAATCTGGAAGCCCCAAGGCAGGAACCTCTCCATTGGACAAACGTGTTTTGCAGCCCAAGGCACAGCAACCACAACAAGCCAAGCAGCCGACTGCCAGCAGCAGCAACAGTAGCACCAGCAACCAGAGCGCACAGAACACCGCCAGCAATCCCAGCCACAAAAAGACAACACAACAGCAACCTCCACAGGGAGCAGTAGCAGCCACAAACACACAGACAGCCCCAGCAGCAGGCACATCCACACCAGCAGCCGCAGTAGCCCCTACACCAGTAGCCGCCACAGCAGCCGCAGCATCCGCGACACCAGCAGCAGCAGCAGCAGCCGAGCCAGCAGCAACAGCCACAACCACTGGTGAGTAGCGACTCAATTGGAGGCAAGTGGACAAGGGGTGGATGCTTCTATAAATAGGGTGTAGGTCTCCCTAACTAGTCCAGCCAACTTTCAATTATTATAAATTTTAAACCATGTGACTGGCCTCCCTCCCTACTCAGTTTCTCTCACGTGGCTCACCCCCTACTCTGGTCTCTCCGAGTGGTCTGTGGGAGAGGCACGACATGGCCTGATTTCTTTATTTTTAAAACCCATGCTCACCAAACCAATCCACCTTCCATTACAGTTGACGCCAGCCAGTCAGATGCACTCGCCAAAGTCGTGGTAAAGGACAAAAAGAAGGTCAACCAGAAGGTAAGTTCCCACTCATAGTGGCTTGAAGATCAGTCTAACTGATGGACATCGTTGCAGGCTAGCGACTTTAGCAACGTCGGGGACTGGCCCACGCTCGTTGGCGGAGTTTCCGGAAGTGGCAAAGCCACCAGCAACGAACCCAAACGCAATCCAACGAAAAAACAGCAGCCAGCCAAAGCAGCAGCAGTCGCAGGAGGAGTCACTCCAAGTGAAGTTCCAACAGAGTCTAGTGGAGCACCCACCGCAACCACCACCAGCAGCAGCAGCAGCACCTCGAACTCTGCCACAACAGCCACAAGCAGCAATAGCAACAGCCAAGCAAACGCAACTGCCGCACCTGTCGTTGCCAGCACGAGTCATGATGCCAAAGCCCAGCGAGACGCTGAGCCAGCAGCTGCCGCAACCAGTGCTGCTCCAGCAGCTTCTGGAACCACTGCCGTGCCTGCCTTCACCAAGAAAATGCCCAAGCTCAAGTGGCGTCCGCTGCAAATCGATCTGGCCAAGTCCAGTCGCCCTAAGCCGATTGGCGGGCGGCCCAATCGCCGGCTCAGCGATGATCCTGCCGACCAGCGCCGTCCGGCGCGCTCCTACCACGAGCGTCATGCAGCTGCAGGCCGTGGAGGAGCAGCTGGCGGCGATGCGGGGACGGGAGCGGGAGAAGGATCGCGCCAACCGCACACTGGCCGGCATCCGTACTCCGCTCGGCCAGCGACTGCTGCGTCCGAGCGCGTGGATTCCTGGCGTAGCAGCGGCAGCACCGCAGCAGCATCGTACGATGACCAGCGCTCTGGATCAGCAGCGGGTGGTGCCGGGTCAGCAGCGGGAGCAGCTACGGGCCGCGGCCAGCGGCGCTTCCGGACGCCGTACCGGGGCGGGCGGCAAGGGCGGGGCGGATTCTCCCGACAGGGACCAGGTCGTCCGACTCATCGCATACCACGCCATCTGCTAGCTTCGGGCGAGTATGCCAACTATCTGCCGGCGGACGCCGCCGGCGCCGACCCTTCGCAGTCGTCCTTCGTGCTCATGGGCACCCACTACTTCGGCAATGTGCCCGCCGCTGCCTACATCGAAATGGACGCCAACAGCGTCAAGGAGGCCATCAGGAAGCAAGTGTAAGTAAACCAACCATACCCAGCTATCTTCTTTCGAGGATTTGGTAGCCAAATCCGTTAGATCACCATTGTACTTCCTCGATTGACCCTTGACCTCTTCTCCCTTTAGTGAATACTATTTCAGTGCCGACAACCTGGCCGGCGACTTCTTTTTGCGCCGCAAAATGGACCCCGAGGGCTACATCCCGGTCACTCTGATCGCATCCTTCCATCGCGTCCTCGCCCTGACCACCGACGTGGCCTTGATAGTGAACGCGATCAAGGAATCGGATAAGCTGGAGCTCTTTGAGGGCTACAAGGTGCGCACCAAGACGACGCCCACTGCCTGGCCCATCAGCGATGTGCCAGAGGCCCCGGGCGCCGATCCCACTGCTCCGACTGCGCTGGAGCAGGAGCCGGCCACTGGGGAGAAGGAACAGGAGAAAGGGGAGGAGCAGACTGAGGCAGCCGCTGGTTCGCCGCCGCCCATCCTCTCGTCGGTGATGGCGACGAAGCCGCTGAGCAGCATTCCGCCACCACCAGTGCCGCGCAACTCTCAGAATCTGGTGCCCAAGATGCTCCAGGAGAAGCAGCAGCGCTCCATCGCGGCCCTCAACTCGGTGAACGCCATCAGTTCGCTGACCCAGCACGTGGAGGGTGGGGCCGCCGAGCTGGCTGGCCATCTGAGCGGACTGGCGGAGAGTGTGAAGCCGAAGTCGGGTGCTGGACAGGACAAGAGGGCCGCGGCGGGTAAGGGAGCGACGGCGATCGGGGCAGCTGCTTTGGTGGCGGAGCCGGAGGGCATATGGAAAGAGGTAAAGAGACGCTCCAAACCATCCAATGCTATCAAAGAAAACGCTACTAAATCAGCCAACAACACCACCTCGACACCACCACCACAACAGCAACAACAGCCACCGCTTTCACAAACGCTCAACAACAACAACAACAATAATAACAACAATGTCAAAACGAACAATACCTCGTCCAAGTCCACGTCCTCGTCCACGTCCACGTCCGCATCCAACGCCTCATCATCAGCCTCTGTGTGTGTTACTACCAACAAAGCTTCCTCCGCCACCGCCACCGCCTCAGCCTCAGCCTCAGCCACCACTGCTACCAAAACCACAAAAACCACCGTCACCACCACCACAATCTCCACCTCAACCACAACCACCACGAACAACATTAAGAAATCATCAACTGGCAATGCTGCTTACTCCAATACCCACTCCAAATCCTCATCCAAAACAGCTGCTCCGCCATCCGCTCAGTGCCATGCCGAAAAGGAAGAACTAGACTTCCAGTTTGACGAGGAGCTGATGGACCCCCTGCCTGGCACCGGACGGATCAACCACTTTACCGAGAACTTCTCCGACGACGACGAGTCCGATTACGAGTTTGCCGACCGTGACATCAACAAGCTGCTGATCGTGGCCCAGGTGGGACGGGCGCCCAAGCACGAGGGCTACGACCGCACCGCCGACTTTACATCCCGGACGAAAATCACCCAAGATCTGGAGAACATCATCAACGACGGTCTGGTCAACTACGAGGAGGATCTGTGGACCACCACCAATGTGGTGCCCGACTACAGAACCGTCAACGTCATATCCCAGGCCGATTTCGAGAAGCTGGCCGGACGCGGCCAGAAGTCTGTGCTGCAGCAGCAGCTGGTGCCACCACCGCCGCCCATATACCTGGAGCAGGATGCCGACGCCGATGACACCCTGGTGGGCGACACCACCCTCAACTCCACGCTGAACTCCACCCTGAAGTCCCGACGTGCTCGCTTCTATGCTGCACCCAACTCCCAGTCGATCGATCCCCGGACCCCGCGCAAGAGGAAACTCCGCCACACGGCCAACCCTCCGGTGGAGGCCCACGTGGGCTGGCTGCTCGACACTGTGGAGCACCGGCCGCGCACCACCTCGATGGGGTCCTCGGCTGGCACTTCGCCCACCACCTCCTCCTATGGGTCGTATGGCTCGTCGGTGCCGCAGTCGCTGCCCGTGTTCCAGCACCCATCGCATGCTCTGCTGAAGGAGAACAACTTCACACAGCAGGCCTACCACAAGTACCACTCGCGCTGCCTGAAGGAGCGCCGCCGTCTCGGGTTCGGGCAGTCGCAGGAGATGAACACCCTCTACCGCTTCTGGTCGTTCTTCCTGCGCGAGAACTTCAACAAGAGCATGTACAACGAGTTCCGCACCCTGGCACTGGAGGATGCCGGCAACGGATTCCGGTATGGCCTCGAGTGCCTCTTCCGGTTCTTCTCCTACGGACTCGAGAAGAAGTTCAGGCCGAACATCTATCAGGACTTCCAGGACGAGACGGTGTCCGACTTTGAGACAGGTAAGCATTACACTTGGGACTTGGTCTGGGAGGACTTGGTCTATAACCTTCTATTTCTTGTGTTGCAGGTCAGCTGTATGGCCTCGAGAAGTTCTGGGCCTTCCTGAAGTATTACAAGAACGGCGAGAAGTTGGAGGTGCAGCCCAAGCTGGCCGAGTACCTCAAGAGCTTCAAGAACATCGAGGACTTCCGCGTGGTGGAGCCGGAGATCAACGAGATGCTCCAGGGAGTGGGCAGCCTTAATCCCGGCCGCCAGCTAAACAGGCACCGCAGCGTGTCCGAGAGCGACGGCACGGCCGTGATCACGGGCGGAGGTCGCCGCCTGAACACCACCATCACAAATCGCAGTGACTATGTGGGCAGGCTGCTCCAGCAACAGCACCAACAGCAGCAGCAGCAACAGCAACATCAACATCAGCAGCAGCACCAGCAGGGATATGGTGGCTACAACCAGCAGCAGAACCGTCGGCGCACTGGCTCCTTCGGGAGCAGCACAGTGCGCATCCGCAGCGGGTCGCTGGGCAACAAGCCACAGGTCGTCAACCGGAATCAGGGATCACAGCACGAGCTGCGACAGCACCACAAGAGACAACAGCACCAGCAGCAACAACAGCAGCAGCAACAGAAATCGAAGCCTGGGGCAGGATCACAAACGAATCCCTCCCGGGCCAGCACATCAGCAGCAGCATCAGCCACAGCCACTGCTGCAGCACCGACAACATCAGCAGTTGCGGCAGCAACACCAGCAGTAGCGACATCGGGCTCCTCGTCGTCGAAGAAGTAGTTACACGTCACACGTGCAGAGACACACTTTGGATTAGGCTTAAGTTAATATCTACGACTTACGAGTTAGTTTTCAGGGAACTCGGCAAGCAATCCCCGACCTTTTGTTTATTCATTCTTATTATTATTTTGTAGTATTTTGAGTCAAGCGTAAAGTGGGTAGAGTCGTTAGCGTTTAGCATAATTAAGTGAAATTTTTGAAATTTGTTTATTGCAATTTGCTTAGCGCGTTGGTTTAGTAGTTACGATTCTAATTGTTTGTTTCTCGCATCCGCTCGACTAAACAAAACTAAACTAAAACTAAAATACGAAAACACGAATGGTTGCTTTCGAAATGCTCAATGTTCAATATAACATACAGCGGGGTCTGTCTGCTTTGTACCAGTGCCAACCAGCCATGATCTTGGAGAGTTAACACGACTATTCCTTAAATATATTTTTTTTCTGTTGATTATTCTCCTGGTGATTATTTTCTTTGTAATGAAAACTTAATGAATAAAAAAAGTCAAGGCAAATTTTCCTAATTAGAGAGCAGCGTTGATAGTTGACGTAATGCAATGAACTGTTGTACTATATACTATTAAAGATAATACCCGTAACCTATACAAATACTTACCTAACGAAAACTGAATATAGAAATCAAACGAAATTGATAGACACGACAAGAAACAACAACAAAACCAAATGATCTTAATTCAAATAAATTTTGTAAATTAAACTGAATACATATATACATATATATATATATATATACATATATTTATATTTATATTTGTAGAGCGTATGCATGCCAGAGTGAAGCCACAATTTGCATATGCATATATTATTATTCTTATGATTATGATTTGTGTCTGACCTGAGCGCAATTGTAAAATGTAAGTGCTTAGGAGGCAGCGAGAACTTGTAATCCTTACACCCAATTGAGGCATGCGGGGCTCAAGTGCCAGCGAATTTTAGTTATTTAAGCCATTAGCCAGAGCGGCAGAAATATAGCTACTGCAGTAGCACAGCACTGTCCCAGTCTATATCGACCATCCCCCCCCTCAGAACACCTCAGAACTTCGTACCCCGCCAAGCATTTAGAAGCATGTCAAAAACCATTTATATTTTATCATTAGTTTTTGCACTTGTTACTTTTTAATTCGAGAAAACTACGACTATAAACAAAAACAACAAAAAAAAACCCAAGAAAATCACAAAAAAATTTTAAAATCAAACGAAAAAAATTGTCAAGTCCAAAAAAAGTTTAAAACTTTACAAAAACGGCAAATCATGCAAACGAAAAAAAATATTAAACGAATCATTAAGATATTGTTTCGCATAGTGAATAAATCTAAATTTAAACATATGTGAGAAATCAAATCTAAGCTTAATATGGATAATAACTATATATACTATATATACATGTATCTGCTTCTATATCTAGATCAGACCTAGGGAGACAGGATCGGACAGTAAAGCGTGACTGCATCTCGAACTTATAGGCCACATACATATATATTCATATGTATATGTGGAGCAGTTTAGAAAACTCTCTCAATGAATCGATCGAAAGGTCCTTCAGCTCCTCGATATTTGCTTCGCTCGTATCCCATAAGCAAGGAGACTCCACAAAAAAAACACACACACAAATACGAAAAGTGCAAAAAACATTTTATTAAATATTTCTTTAATCGTTAGATATCTGTAAATATATTTCCCCCGCTTCTCTTCTTATTTTTTTGTTTTAGATGTCGCTTTTTAAAGTTTATTATCCATACCCACAAGCCACACAAGCCACCCACATGCAAGCACATTGGCCACTCGCTTTTGTATGAGCTTAACGATCTATCAATATTATAAATACATATAATAATGAAGTAAGAGAGATGTCCGACGACAATTCATTCGGCTGTTGCGTATTTTTACATGTAGTTCTGCCACACACAACTATCATATTTTGTTTTTCACATAAAGAGTGTTGACTTTAGTTACTATACACCGATATACACTATGCACGTGAACCACAGACTATATATGTGCCCTTTAAGTTTGCAATTTTTATATACGATTATAATTTAAAATTAAATCTATGACAACACACCTACGAAATGAACATAATGGAAGCCCTATTAAAAGTAATTTTGTAAGCTACTTAAATATGGAAAATGCGAAAGGAAAACGAAAGAAATGATTATTGTGAAAAACGTGATAGTTTAAACCATAAAGAGTAATATTTACTACTATTATTATATTAATAATTAATTATACGATGCATATATATGATTACAATGTATATGTAAAACGGAAAACCACAAAAAATTTCTAAACTAACGTAAACAAAAAAAGTAAAAAATTTTTTTAAAATTACCAACACAAAAAAATGTTAAAAACAGTGAGTAGAAAAACTAAAACAAAAAAATGAATAAAAAAAACTTGAAAAAACCAAATAACTGAATGTTTTTCATGAAAAGGGAAATTTGTGGGAATTTAAAGGGAAATTTTCCAGAGTCTTCGCTGATTTTCTGTAGATGGCGCTAGTTGCTGTCTAGCAACATCCCTTTGCAACATTGGCTTGGCAACATTTTCCATTGTTCATAAATGGAAGATAAAAGTGAACAAAGGGCACAGGGTCGATTGACCCTTCGAGTAATTAACCCCTTCAAGAGCGTGTTTGTGCCATTTGTCAACCGGCGACAAAATGCAAGCCAAACTACAACAAACATCTACTCAGAAACCGGCTCGGAGCCCCAAACCCAACATATGTTGTTCGCCTGGGAGAGCATGGGGTGTCACAGATTAACGCCTCACTTGAGTTATGGCCCGGCTCCCAGCACCACCGGAGCCGGGTAACTACTCCACAAAATCCGAATGAACGCGTGGAAAAATCATGTATAAAACATAAAGTAGTACACAGGACATTAAATAGATTTCCACTTAATAACAATGAACTAATAATAAATTAGAAATTAATAATTAATTAATCTAAAAATCCTTATTAATTTGTAACAATTAAAAAGTGTAATAATTTCTTTCTATTCTTAAAATCCATTTGAATTTCAAAGTGTATTTGAGGGGGTTTTTGGGAGGTCCTACTCGACAAAGGACATAACGCAAAGGCACGCAAGGACTGAAATCGAGGAGCAAGGACCTGGTGCCTAGCACCTAGCAGGCGATAGCCCGAAGAGGCGTTTAAAAATTGAAAACCAATTTTGTAGCGATTTAAAAGAGGCGATTGGAGGTGGCAAGTAGGAGTGGGTGCCGCACAGATGGCGTGTGTGTGTGACTTTTCGCACCTCAAGCTGCGAGCCCTGACCTCTGTAGAGCTTAGATTGTGTTACCAATATTTATGGCTCAATGGGGATACGGCAGTGCGAGGGGCTAGGCGAAGGACTTTTGGCTGGCGTGACCGCGGCCAGGTCTAATCACATGTGACCCCTCCCAGGAATCCGGCTGGATGGGGGGGGGGGCGATATCGCATTCATATCGAAACTGAATTTAATGGGCGTTTAACGTCGCCTTTGAACTTTGGCCGCACTTAGCTCACGCACATGCTTCCGCCGGAGTGCAGATCCCGGGGTGGAACCGTATATAAACTGGTGTCCGGGGAACTGAGAGACACGTCAATGTTGCAATTTATCGGTTGTTCCCATAATAATCAGCGACTGTTTGGAGTTTTGAGGAGGTAAGTAGGTAAGTTAGGGTTCTATATAGTTTCAGCTTTTATGGCTCTAAGCCTCTACCTCCATTGATATTCCTATTTATTTCCCCAATCCATAAACATAATTTTAAGCTTTCAACAATTTTAATACCAACATTTTCGCTTTGCCAACCCGTCTAATTAGTTCAATCCGATGGGCGTTGAGTTCCGGAATCCGGATCTAGGGGGCTCAATGGCCGACAAACCTCTGTCAAAATTTTATCACCGCAATACAACGGTGCACAATAATGGCCGGAACCCCCTAAAAACAAACTATATACACCGGCTGGCCTCCTGGGGCCCCAAAAAATGTGCATACATGGATAGAATGGCTGGGAGAAAAAAGAAAGGATATGCCAATATTCGAAATAATTAAATAAAATATTTGATAAAATGGTTTCCGCTTCGGGGGGCCTTACCAGCTGCAGTCCAAAAACTAATTATATTTTAGGGTCTCCGTGCTTGCCAACTCAACCGGCACTAGTGGGCGGCCAAATACAATATTTGAACATCCATATAAAAATTCCACCTGGCAATAAATTTCAGCTGTTTTTCTATGACAGAGCATTCTTTGATCTCAATGAAATTTGTGCATGCCCGAATCGTTCATAAATAAGTGTTTCCGGGCCCAGGACTCGTCAGACGAGCGGAATATTTACATGTCCATATCCATATCGGGCTCTAAATTGCATTTTATCTGATTTCCTAGTGGGCTCCAGATAGCAGCTGGGTGTCCGTCAAATAAGAAAAGATAGCATTGATGTGATACGATTTATTTATTTTTGTGCATCTGAAAATTCCCATATTTATGGAAAGATAAAAATGGTATCTGGATAATATTTATTAAACATCCCTAGGATATTTGTCTTCTCAATAAGAGAGTTTAAAGTAAAATTTTGTTTAATTAAAAGATACCACTATGCCAAGTTGCCATTTCTATGCACTTTCAGTTGAGTTATGTTGTGTAAACCATGTTTCACTTGGCCAATTAGCTGGGCTACCCCGTTGTCCGGCCAGAAATCGGCCACAAATGCGAGGATCTGCCGCTGGAATGCAATTCCATTAATTCCAGCTCGTCTCGCTCCGTTTTGGCCTGTTCTGGCCAACTCAAACTATTTACATTCCCATTAACAGTCTTCGACTATCTCTCATCGCGAGCGGACGTCTCTTATCTCCAAACAGAGCTTTTCGACCGGTCACTGTTCTTTTTGGACCCACGTGGTTCTTATCTTTCTTACTTTTCCATTGTGCTTTTTAAATATTCTTCATTCCATTCTTTACAATAAACAACTAACGTATAAATACCAATAAGACTCATCATGGGCCCAGGGCCTCCAAACCTGGGCGACAATCGGTTCGCGCCGCTTGCCATCAGCCCACCATCAAAAAAAAGAAGACAACCCCAAAAACTGGATATTGCATTCCCAGAACTTCCACCTACCTCAGTTGATAATCCAAGATATATAACAATCGCTTCCATCAATACAGAAAAGACCATTTGTCAATTCTCATGCTTCGCCGTCCACCGCGCCCTTAAAATGATCTCCAAAAACATAATTACCATTTCGAACCTCAGAGACGGAAATTTACTCATACTAGTTAAATCTCAAGCCGATGCTGTTAAGTTTATTAATACTACCGAGCTCACCGGTATATGCAAAGTACAGTGTAAGCTCCACCAGGCACTCAATTTTGTGAAAGGGACAGTCTATGCCCCGTACCTCAGCGACATCCCCGAAAAAGAAATCGTCGATGAACTTAAAGCACAAAAGGTTACGGAAGTTTATAAATTTATGAAATCCTACGATGGTGTCTCCAAGCCCAGCGGAGTTATCCTAATAGCCTTCGAGCTCTATAACCTTCCATCTAAAATCGATATTTCTTGGCACTCTGTTAAAGTCCGCGAGTACATTCCAAACCCCATGAGATGCAAGTCTTGCCAACTCCTCGGCCACACAACCAAAAAATGCGTTAACACCCCACTCTGCTCCGAATGTGCCCTACCACCACATTCCCCAAGTAAATGCACCAAAATCTGTTGTGCCAATTGCTCTGGCGAGCATTCGGCCTCTTCCCGACAATGCCCTAAGTACCTAGAACAAAGAGAAATACTCAAAATAAAAACAGTTAGAAAATGCACTATGCGTGAGGCCAAAACAATATTTAAAACAACATCACATAACTCGGTTGATACCGCTTCATACTCTTCAGTAGCCAAAACATCAAATCAACGTAGCGAAAACGCAAACCAAATCAAAAACGACAAAATTAAAATTGCTTCCACCGAAGAAGCCCCGAAAAAAAACCCTTCCCCCTCCCCTTCTCCCACCTCTTCCCACTCCCCGATCCCCCAGTCCCCTACCCCCACAACCCCTTATCAGCCAAAGAAATCCACTTCACTTGCTCATAACAAGTATAACTTATCTCCTGCATCACATGCATACTTACAAGAAATCCACGCTGAGTACGAAAGTAACAGCCGAGCAACATCTTCAAATCAAAAACCAAAAAAACCAACTACACACAATATTAATTTAAATACCCACGAATCTGACGATGCTATGAGTGATACATACTAGCTCCATCAATCCAAACCAAACCAAATAACACCCCCTCTCTCTCTTCCTACTTATGTCCATTACACTATTACAATGGAACATGAATGGTTACTTTAACAATTACCATGAGCTACAACTTTTGATAAACGATAGCAACCCTGATGTTATTTGCCTTCAGGAAACACATATTAATACCAACCTAACGAACATTGCTTACCCCAAGCAATTTATTGGATATTTCTATAACTTTAGCTCTAATACCTATGCCAAACAAGGTGTTAGCCTACTTGTACGTAAAGACATTCCCCACAAGCCCATACCAATTAACAGTAATACTTGCTCTTTAGGTATTGAACTCCTATCCCATCCCAAAATATGTATTTTTAATACATATATACCTCCATCTCAATTTGTAGCAGCCAACGAAATTCTTAAAATAGTAGATCTTTCTAGCAAGCCAATCCTATATGTGGGTGATTTTAATGCCTGGAGTCCATTGTGGGGATCATCTTTGCATAACTCTAGAGGGTTACAAATAGAAGAAGTCATAAACAAATCAACCTTAACTCTCCTCAATGATGGCTCCGCTACCCATCATTCCACTCACAACTCTTTCACGGCTATTGATCTAACATTAGCTTCCGCATCGTTGTTCCCTTTCTGTAAGTGGTCCGTACTAGACTCTCTTTACGGAAGCGATCACTATCCTTTAAAAACAAAGATTCAATTTCGAACTAATCCCATAAACATACCGCCATCCCCTAAATTCATATTAGATAAAGCCAATTGGGATCTGTATCGTGCCAAATGCAGAGATAACTTCAATTTCCCTACAACTCACGACTTAAATCTGTTTGCCGCCAAAATAATAAAAGGAATCAAAGCCTCAGCCAATTTAGCAATCCCTCAAACCAAACCCTCTCTACATCAGAGAAATGTTCCTTGGTGGAGCAAAGCTCTGCAGGATTTAAGACAACAAAAGCAATCTCTTTGGCACGCATACAAACAAACTCAGAGCACCGCTGCTCTAATTTCTTACAGAAAAGCCAACGCTCTTTTCAAGTACAATTCAAAAAAAGCAAAACGGGAATCCTATGAAAGATTCACCTCTAATATAACGCCTCTATCATCGACCAAGAAAACTTGGGCTGACCTAAATCGCTTGATAGGTAATTTTCCAAGTAACCTCAGGACAATAAAATACAACAACGAGAACCTCCACCACTCCGTAGACATTGCCGATGCATTTGGGAACTTTTGGTCGGACTACTCTAAGGACGGCAATTTCTCCAACCAATACAAGGCCCGTAAAGAAGTAATTCTTTCTCAGGAATACACACCCACCAAGTTGTCGACCGCCTCTACAGACCTTGACTCAAATTTTTCCCTTAGTGAGCTTGAATATGCACTTCAGCATGCGAAAGGAAAAACACCCGGTATAGACCGAATTTCATACCCAATGCTGAAACAGTTGCCCTCCGAGGCCAAACACCGCCTATTAGAGATGTATAACGCTATGCTCGCTAGGGGTACCTACCCTCATGTGTGGAAATCCGCCGTAATTATCCCTATCCTAAAACCTAACAAACCAACACATGAAATAACATCATTTAGACCTATTTCTTTACTCCCATGTTTAAGCAAGACCTTAGAAAAAATGCTTGCCAAAAGGTTAATGTGGTTCGTTACGAAACATAAACTTATCAGCCCCCACCAAACGGCTTTTAAGCAACAGCATAGCACTATTGATTCCCTCCTGCATCTCCACCATTACGCATCGGATGCCCTTTCTACCAAAAATCACGTTACCATATTGGCAACTGATTTTGAAAGGGCTTTCGATCGCGTAGGGGTGCATACAGTACTGGATCAACTTTCACGGTGGGGGGTAGGTCAAAAGACCTTCAACTTAGCGAAGGCCTTCATGATCAACCTTTCTATCCGAGTAAGAGTTAACAACACTCTATCTAAATTCTACACTCTCCACAATGGGATCCCACAAGGATCGCCCCTCTCTGTGGTATTGTTCATGATCGCCTTCCAGTCCTTAAACAACATAATTTTAAGACATAAGCAAATTAAACTGGCAATTTATGCAGACGATGCCATAATTTTTAGCAAATGTAAGAATACTACTGCACTAAATAATAAGTTTAAAGAAGTCCTTAATGAAATCCAAATCTGGGGTAACACCTCCGGTGCGACTCTTGCTGTAAATAAATGTAAAGTTTTTCATATTTGTAAAAAAAAGCGCTGTACATACCCACCATTATCGCACAATGACATAGATATAGAACGCGTTTCTTTTCTTAAAATACTTGGCCTGACATTTGATAAACGACTCACATTTAAACAACACTGTAGCGAACTTAGGAAGAAACTTATTAAGAGACTTAACATTATAAAATTCTTAACATCTAAGCGATCTCTCATCCACCGGACCACACTTATACAAGCGACAAGAGCTCTGTTGTTGTCCATTATTGATTATGGACTCCCCATCTACGGCTGGTGCGCGCCATCGCACTTAAGAAAAATCTTACCTCCTTACCATGCGGCCGTCAGGCGTAGTATTGGCGCATTTCCAACGACCCCAACTAAATGCATCCTAGCAGAAGCAGGTTTGCCGGACATTATAACCCGAGTCACGCAAACTACCTTTAAATTAATACCAAAACTCATGTGCTCAACCAACTCTATTCTGCTGAAGGACTATAAAGTTGCCTCAAAGCACCGTAGGAAATTCAAAGTCCAATCTACGATTCGAAGATGTATAACCTTTACCAAGAGACACAACATAGGATCGCCTTATCGTTGGAACAAAGTCATTCCATCCCCTCCGTGGAAAATACGCTCCACCGCCATTGACACTACACTTCATGATTTTCAAAAATCAAAGACCCCTATCACAACGTTTAAGCAGCTATTCGAAGAAGTTACCCATAAATACTCCGATAGGAAATGGCTTTACACCGATGGTTCAAAGTCCGATGCCACCACCACCTTTGCAGTGGTTGACCAACACGGATTAATTGTCTCTTGGGGTCGACTACCTCACCACTTCTCAGTTTTCGCTGCGGAAGCAGTAGCTATTGTTAAGGCAATTAAATTTGCTCTCGAACTTAAAGGAAGTTATGTCATCTGCAGTGATAGTCTGTCCACCCTGCAAGGAGTACAAAACTTCTACAATAACAATAACCTTTTATCCGAAATTCGTCACCTCTGCATAAAAAACATTAGCAAAATTCAACTGTTATGGGTCCCGGCCCATATAGGAATAACTGGGAACGAGATGGCCGACAATGCTGCAAAATTAGCCGGACGGGCTCCGTGCCTTACAATCATACCTGGAGTACAACAGGACATCTGGAAAAACATCAAAAACATTTTGCGGGACATCGAACTGGAAGACTGGTCGTCGTTTAACCACTGGTATAAACAATCTAACCCTGACAAGAAAGACATCAAGTTCCCTACGTCGCTTAACGGAAGGGAATGCGCCATTCTCACACGATTAAAAACCGGACACACAAATCTCACGCATAAGCACATCCTTAATGGGGAAACTCGGCCAAACTGCCCTAATTGCGGAGAAGAACTATCAGTAAAACATCTACTGGATACCTGTGGTCACTACCAAAACAGCAGAACACACCTATTCGGTCTCACCCCGCCATCAAATCTATTATCTGACCTCACAGCTGCCAACTCCAAACTATTATTATCTTTCCTACGAAATTGTAAAATTACACACCTAATTTAAACTCCCCCTTTTAATTATCTAATATCCATTTCTTTAAATGTTAAATCTCAAATACAAATGTAAACAAACTGTTATCAATTGTCGAGTCGATGGCCATAGTAGCTAGTTACTCTTCCCTCTAAATTAGTTATTATATTGTAAATTCGATTTATGTATTATAGCTAATATTGAAATAAATAAATAAATACATTCCCATTATGCTGCCTACGCACTTGCCAGGCCGACCAGGCTGGCCAGGCCGGGCTCTAATGGGTAGGGCTTACAAAGCAATTACATTTCATTCGAAATGCAGTATCCAAGTACCCCCGTTCGCACACCCAGAGGTGGACTTGACAAATTGTCACTGAGAGCCGGGAGACAAAATCAAATTAATGATATGAATTTCTTATTCAAGGACATTAGCGCAGGTCCTCCCTGAGATGCGAGTGTTTGGCCAGCAGCCGCCTCCACAAGTGGTGGCTGGAATTTGTTTATCAAAAAGGAGCTGGTCTTTCCAAAAAAATATCCAAATTGGCATTCCTGTTCCGTTGAGAAACAAACAGGAAACGGAAATGCGTCAGCGCTTCTGACTTCTTCTGGGATATTCATTAAACGGGCTGGTCGGGTGGTCAGGATAGGTTCCTCAAACATGCACATACATTTACACAAATGTCGCATTAGTTTCACATTTCGTCCTTCGCATAAACATTTATCTAGCACAGAAATTGAGCAAAATCGTCCTTAAAGACTCTGGTCAATACACAAGAATCCTTGGAGGACAGTAAGAGGGGTGTATGTATGGTGCATAGGACAATTAGATAAATACCAGGACACGCACAGTCAGTGTCTGTTGCTTTATTCTTTCTAATACCCTTTGGAAGGTAATATAGACATTACTTTTCTAAGAACTATTTTTTAAAGTAATTTTTGGTATTATTTTTCTGAAATGAAAAAGCAATTTCTTTTCTATACTTTATCAAGTTAATGGAATTTTCTATGAGGACATTATTAGGGTATTTATTGAGACGACTTTCTTTTTATTTTCCAACATTTTTCTTTCTTTTTTTCTGCCTTGCTGGCATTTTTCTACACTCTGACCCCCGAGAAGAGATGTGCGTTGGCCAGTCAGTTAAGCTGGCATTGTGGCCATCCTTTGTGTGTGCGTCCTGTCACAAGGCTCTGTTGTTGTCTGATAGTTGTAATTGGCCAACTAAAATCATGTGACAAATTAACAGCGCAAAATTTATTGCCTGCCCACCGCCTTAAGCTGTTGATGAAGAAATATTGGGTGCGTTCATACCGTCGGAGTTTGCCGGGGACTTATCCTTTGCTTCTTTGCGGCGCTCATGCTCCGAAGGCATGAGGCAGCATTTTGTGATTGCAATCAGGCGGGGCAATCAACGGGGCGAGGGCACAAGGGGGTTTGGAGTGAGTGTCGCCGACGGTGGGTACCGGCTTGCTTACCTGTGGCAATTAAATTGAAGGCTGTCCACTGCCCAACGTGTGGGGCGAATCTAATGTATCTAATGGAAATCGCTCCTGTGAGTTGTGGCCAGTTCCGTGTCCCAGCTAAGCTGGCAATTAGGATGGGATGTGTGATCGTTTGACTTGCGAGCTCTGTTCCAACCATTTATTTCCGACCGTTGAAATGCAGCAAATATTTCATAGAGGTTTATAGACAAACCCTTGCCCAGGGCGGCTCTTAAATTAAGGATACTCTACTCAAGGCTTTTGTGATTCTACACAGAGCTTCCCACAATAACCGCAATATGAGAGCTAGAATAACAATTATTACTAGTTTGTTACTAGGTATTTTTGTACAGTGCACTGTTGTTGGTGCACTGAATTGTTATCCGGACTTTTGTTGTTGTAGTGGGCTAATGCTGATGTTGCTGCGGCTCAAAACATTAATTAATGCGCCTGCAGCTAAATAACGCCATTTTGTATGAGTTGCTAGGCAAAGGCACACAAACACCGGAATACGGCAAAAGTACAACAGGATCCGGTGCTACACTGAGATATTAATATTAGAGATGGTTAGAGATAATATAACTATAAGTAACTGATGTTATTGAAAGTCCTTTTCCAAGAAGTCTATCTAAGTCTTAGTCTCTAAGGCTCTTTAATAAGAGAGAAGAGATAAAGTCTAGCTTTTTTCTTCAAGTGCATTAGCCCGGATGGCTGCTTAAAAGGTGGTCGGGGACATAGACACCTGCAGGCGACACGGGAGTGCGTTGGGCCATGCAAAATGCGTTCATGTCTTATGAACAATGAATTTTAGATGCGCCGCTTCAGCCCATGTATGTACTATACATATGTATGTATGGATGCATGTGGGTGTGTTTGTATATTTATTATGTATAAGAGTTTCAGGCTATGGTCGTGTGTGTGTGCGGACAAAAAACATGCCGCCATCACACACCCAACTACACTGACACTCACACTCACACACCGGCACCTGTGCAAGCAAACATGTTTTGCTCGGATGCCAACTGCCGCCGGCAAGGAACATAAAGGAGGGGCAAAATGGAGATAGGGGGGCGTGGCAGACTGACCAGCGGCCAGAACGAGAGCAAACAACAAGGACACGGCAGGACCGAAACTAAAAGCGACATGTTTTTGCACGCTCCAGTGCGAATTTTGCAAAACAACAACAACAACAAAAGCAGAAGCAATAGCAACGATGGATGGAAAGGATGAGAGGTCCTGGAACCTCTTTGAAGATGGAAACGCAAAAGGAGTACAAGAGTAACGAAATGACAAAGCAAGTAATTAATTAAATAATTAAATGGAATATTAAATAAATATATGCATTTAATGTATTATATATTCTCATTATTATATAATCCTATTTAAATAATAATAATTTCAAATAAAATTAATGTTCTTAATTATATATTTTTTCCATCTCTAGTTGGTTTTTTATCAGGACCAACAGCCGCCGCAATTAAACACACAAAGGCTGCAGCGCTGCAAGCATTTCCGGTTGGACCCTTTTCCCTGCTGCTGCTTCTTCTACTTCCGCTGTCCTGGCGCAATTAAATTAAAATGGCCGTCGGGTAAGGGTTAAGCGTAGACACTTTTTAAATAAATAAGCAAAAACGAAGATGGATCTGGACTGGGCTGAAAATTGAAGGCGCTAAAGGCGCTGATTTGGCGCATTTTAATTAACCCTTGGCCTTGGCTGAAGGATATTGTCGCTGACTGATTTGCAAACAGACAGCCAGCCACCCAGCCAGCTAGCTAGCTCCTTAAATATCCTTCACAAAAGCAACAGCAGCAATAACAACAACGTTGCATTTGTAATGAGAGTGGTGCTTGAGGAAAATGGAAAATTTATTGCGCTGACAGTTATGGGCCCATAACAATAATAAAAACAGCATCTGCATCGAGCGAACTCGGGCCAGGGCCAGGGCCAGGGTGGTGGCAACAACAAGGATCCTGGATCCAGGATCCACAGCCGCATCCATCCCGGTTGCCCTTTGGCACGGCAACGTCCACGGCTTCGCCCGTCCTGGCGTTGATGATGATGGCAATGATGGCGTTGATAGCCCAACGAGATGCTACTTCAAACTCGACTTCAATTGCTATGCCAGCAAGCCATCCGGCCTGGCCATCCAAGCAGCCAGCCAGCAAAGGACACTCATTGGTTTGCCTGTCGTCCCGTCATGCAGCCATTCTAGTTGTCCTTTCGTGGCCTGCTCCTGCCTGCTCGCTGCACACCAAAAGAATTACAGATTAATGAAGAATATAGTTGTGATTTATTCGAAATATTTTTAATTATTTAGAGTTTATATTTTATACAGCAGTTTCTAATTTATTTTTAAATATTTTTAGGGCAATCATTTGATTATTTTTCCCAGTGTCTTGCCACTAAGTGCACTGCCTGATAGTGCAGCCTTTCAGCGTATTTTTTTCGACTGGCTCATCAGCGTGGCATTTGGTTAATGGCAAAAAAAGAGCCGCCTGTCATAAATGTGCTGCCGCGATGGCGCGTCCATATTGACGGCTATGCAAAATAGATGTCCTGATTTGGCCCTCTCGCCCGCCGCCTGTCTTTGCGTGTTAAGTATACGCAACGTGGTCGGGTTAAAGCCGCCGGAACTGGCTTGAGGCGAACTTTAAGCCGACGAGGCATGCCACAAGACACGTACCGGGCGTCTAAAAGTGCAAACAGTCTGGCTATTTATGCACAACTAAATGCCACGAATTTTTGCCGGCAAAGAGGAGTTTCTTGAGTTGGCAGATGCTCTTATAAAGTTTTAAAATATTTTTTTGAGGATTAATATATATGTATGTATAGTTTGTAGTTAATTGTATTCCATTTATCAAAGCCCATGAGGATTTTAAATATACAACTAAAGCAGTCACAATACATACTACACCTAACAAATTTATTGGCCTTAAGATTTTATTTATAGTATTTATTATCCAATCCAAAGAATATTTAAAATTCGCCTTTAGATTTTCTTTTCAGCTCAACATTGGCTCGTTTTCTTTCTATGCACAGAAATTCCCCTCACATATAGTATTTTAAACATTTTTATTGTGCAACCTAATGGCCGTTTTGTTGTTTGCGTCCGGGTGCTTTGACGGAGAACAACCACACAACCCACTCACCTGCCGGCACACACTCACCCACAACACCACACACAAAGGGGGGAGCTTTCTTTATGCCACAAACTGTTTCGCTAATGCACGATTCTCGTCTGATTCTGCTGAAGAGGTAAACTAGCCACACCATCGCCCGGCTTAGTTCGCCAATTGAATTCTTAAGTGTTGCAGTCCTGGCATCTGGCAACAACTAAAGTGAGATACTTTAAGATTTTGAAACATGCTCGGGCTTACAATAAGCATATTTACACATTTCGCCTCTTGATATGGCCTCACTGTGCGTGAGTGTATTTATTTATTTGGCGATGTTTATTGTTGGCGGATCGTGGCCAATCCTTTCGAGAATCTTCGCCACGTCCCAGCAATTGCTCATAAATACCAAAAAGAGAGGGCAACAACAAACCCAGCAACAGCAACAGACCAGTGGCAGCAAATTATGAATTATAGTTTCCTTTAAATAAATTTCTTGTGCTTCGCTTTTCCGTTAGCTGGTCTTTAATTTTATTTATTTTCCTGTGCGTTGCGACAGTCTCGGACTCGGAGAATTTACGATTTTGCCTAATTGCATGCGACAATAAATTGTGCAACTGCTAAAAATTATGAGCACAATTTTTCGCACTGTATTTCGGCATTTCTGAATCAGATTCCCAGCTCCAGCCCCAACCGTTCCCTTCCTTATTTCTCTCGCTCTGAGGTCAGTCTCTGTGTCCATGCCGACATCCGACATTTTTGGCCTCTTGCTGTGATTTTATTTATGCGCCATAATACAGAATAAAGTGCAGCCTCGAAATTGAAACGGATATTAAGCAATATAGCATTGGGACGGGGCATGGTACTCAATTCGCAGCTAAAAAGTATTAAATTCGCATTCGAGCATATTCAATCATATCCAGCATCGTTCTTTGGCGCGTTAAGCTTTAAATATTATTACAATTTTTGCAATTAACAAATTATGAAATTTTTATTGGAACGCGCACAGAGACTGGGCCATTTCCACGCAACTTATTTATCCTGCAAATAGTTAACGGAATTCAGGAAACTGTATTAACTTGCCAAATGGTGTGGAAAGTCAATAAACTTCTATCTGAAATGTAAATTCTACAAGCGAGTTTTATTAAGCTTTCCGTAAAGGCTTTATCCTGCGCGAATTGCAATTTAAATGAATAAACCAATCAAATTTACGACAAGCGACTATCACAAGGAGAGGCCTTTTAATGATTGTACAAATAATGAACCGGATTACCATTTAAAGAATAATAGGCTTTTCGAAATTGTGAAAAGGATTCTATTATGTTCGATATATTCATTGTTTTCTGACTAGTTTGGTTGAGAAATAGACAGAACAACATTGTTGGATCAACTAATTCCGAACACGTTCTTCATTTCCCGTGGATGTCTCCGCTAAATATTCCGGGAGCTCTTACGCTTCGCTTCCGTCCACCACATGCTCCGATGCATCTCCAACTGTCACTGCATATTTGCATTTACAAATACAAAAGTTAGCACTGCCTTCAACCTCTGGCCTTTCCCTCTCGCAGCTCGGGAAACTTGTCTAGAAGTGTTTGCCACACGTTTAAGTGTCAAGTACGGAACGCTAAAGACAATTTCTAAGCAAATCGCACCGAATGCAAAGCAAACCACATAAAAATGTCAAAGTTTTAGCAAAGCTGCGACCCCTTTTATATATATTTTCATCTGATTTTCCGCCACCCATCCATTGTCAGTGAGAAATGTAAATTTTATCTTTCGGTGGAACTAACTTTTACAATTTCATTATGTTCCATTTTGCAGCACGGGGTTGCATCTAAATGCGTCACGCCTTTGTTTCTCAAGGCGAGAAGGAGGAGACTTGCCAAGTTTTTAGCTCTATGGATGCAGCTTGAAAATTTTAGATTATGATTAGAAAATGTTTGATTGTAAGGCTTAGAGCGTTATCATATGTCATCTTAGAGGCTTTACAAAATATATAAATTTTTTTTATTAAAAAAAACTTCCTAGGGGTTCTGGTTACAACTCATACCTGAAGGACAAAAAAAAGGGAAGAAAACTTTTAGCCCGTCCAAGGCTGCATTGTTGGGGGAAATGTAATATAATTAACATTAACAGTTGTTGCGATTTGTTGGAGCGGCAATGAACATTTACCTAATGGCAATCTTTGGCCCGTACCGCTTTCTGCGGAGATTACTCACACGGTCGGATTTAAAATTCCCTTTCAAGTGTCGTGGCAAGGGCATCCTAATGAGCCCCAGGACCTTTTCGCCGCGCCCGGTGTTCCCCTTTCGCCCTCGAGAAATGGCAAATTAACATATGCTTTTTGCGTGGCGCTGGCAGAAAGAAGATTTCTTATTCTATTAGCCGACAGCGCTGGCAATAATTTAATTGGACCATGCGCACTGCGTGTATCCACAAGATACGAAATGAAAATGAAAATGAAAAAAGGAGGGGCTGGCCGACCCAAAAGGCAGAGCGAGAGAGTCTAAAGCAATTTTTCTTCGTTTCACCTAGCGCCTAATGAGAATGTAGTGCCAGGACACCCGGCAAAGGACACTAAAAACGCATAAGCTATGAACTTTTTGAGTTCTGACTTTGGCCACGAATCACTGTTGTTTTTGTTGTTGTCCCCTGTTCCCGGCTTTGTTGTTGCTGCTGTACCGCTGTGTTAATTAAAAGGCGAAACTCATGACACAAACGGAATTTGCGGCCCTCGGGTGCTGCGAAATGAATTGTAGATATGTAGATGAACGAATCCTGGGCGAGTCCAGATAGCGTTGGTCGCATAATGTGCATGAATAATAATTTCCATTAAGATTGCCCTCCAAACCTGCGGTGCGACTGCAGGGTGGCATTATCCACCTCCCCCTACACGGTAAATAAGGGTACTTGAATTCTTTATTAAAAATCCATAATGTTGAACACAAAAAATAAATATTTGACAAACAAAAGACAAGACTTTTGGTATATCTATTACTTATTTCTTTTAAACCTATTTGTAGATTTTGTGGCTTTATTCCTTCCCCTTACTCTTTAGAGGACCCTTTTTACCTCTTCTAGTTTTTTTTTGCTGTGCAAACTTGAGAGGAAATGCGACAACTTGAAGTTAATTTGTGTAGCTGCTGGTGGAATCCTCTGAAGCTCTCTCAAGCACTATCGCCATTGTAAATTCCGTCTTTCACACCTGTTACACGCAATTATCTCAACCACGGGCTGAGAAGAAAGTTCGTGAGGACTGCACTTTGGGCCAGAAACGAGCCCTCTCCCTTCTCCACTATAGTTTCATTTCCGACCAAAGAAAAGGACGAGAGGCCAGGGGCCTGGGAGGGAAATGAGTTTCGGATTAAACCCCTTTCCTAGTCATCAGCCAGTCAAAGCGGAGTGTAAGTAGCTTGGGCTAAGTGCCACCAGCTACAGCTCCCCCGCCATCGGGAGGGCCGCCACCACCTACCGATGAGAGTGGAGCACGCACTGATTGCCAGTGAAATGCATGTGAAATTAACCTCGTGCGCTGCTCGGTTTAATTTGCACTCGATGGCTGGTGGCGGTGGGAAAAAAAGCTCCTTGCATGCCAATGGAGGCGACACCCCGGCGTCCCAAATGTAATTTTCCCTTTGCTCATTTGCTGCCTGACTGGCTGATGGGCTGATGGCTCACGACCAAGACATGACCCCCATTTCCTGACTGGCATCCACCCATACCCGCTCCTATCCAACCTTTGAACCACTCACTCATTCACTCAATTGGCCAAGCGTCAAGTTGCGTTACTGGAACGGAAAGTGTTGAGCAAGTTGTCAAAAGGTCTGCCATGGGTAATGTTGCAGCGAAAGGATCTGACTCTGACTGAGTAATAATTGAGTAAGAAATGTTTAAAAAGATTTTGAAGGAATGAGTCTTCTATTGGATTAGTTTATACAAATTTATTGTAAAAAAAATTATAAAATATATTGAATTCGAACCATTTTATTAATTTACTCAATCAAGCCCAAAAAGGTATGCTATACATTTTGAAAAAGGCAAAAACCATTAAAAGACTTTGATTTTTTAAGTTCTTTAAGCCAAATAAGGCATAGTATTAATTCTTTATACCTTTATCATGGATTTGATATGGATTTACCAGCACTCAATTACCACCGACAACCCATCTGCAAACATCGATAAGCCGCTTAACTGACAATACTTTTCTCACAAATTTATGCATCGCCTCTGTGTGGGCGCGGGGAGCGCACATAAAAGTATGGTTCGGTTATAATGAATGCTTAATAAGCATTTGTCGTATACATAAGCAATGTCCATTAAAATTGATTTCATTTGCTATGCAATTTACAATTCATCTTCGTTATAAAGCGCAGCCAGGCAGGGAATTTCGCGGCACTTATCCAAAACCCACATTCACACAAGAGCACCGCATAGCACCGCACCGACTCTACATAAACTATTCATTTCAGTTCAATAACAAAGCTGTTGCGAAGGCCCCAAGCTGGCCATATGTGTTCATTCCATTGAGTTATTCGCCGCATTAACGAAATCAACATTTAAATTGCAAATTGTGTGCATTTTGATTGAAAAATGCCGCGTTGACGACCCATCACAAAAAGGAACAAAAACTCTCGATGGATAGAGATGGAGAAATGCGGTACAACAATGGCTGATTTCGAATCAGATGGGCTTGTCGTACAGTGAGAGAAACGTCTGTGGTTCTCTGTCTTTAATTGATTATTTTATAAGATATATCTTAAGCCTCAAAATAAGTTGGCTGATTACTAACCCAGTTGATTTGGTGGTTAATGTTTTCTTCGACTTAATTTGGCTTACTGCATTGCCGGCTTGAACTCGCTGGCAGCTGCTGTCTTCACACATTCGCAGGCCTGCAATTTGCAACTCTTTTGTGGAATAAAAATAACACACAACTGCAACAATGCCAACAACGAAAATTTTATGCGCATTAACGTGCGACATTTGAGAAATGCGGCCTGGCCCTGGGTCTGTGCTGGTATGGGCTGGTCTGGGCTTGAGCTTGGTTTTCATTCGAATCATATACTTTTTTTTCTTTGGCCTCCGACTGAGTGCAATAAAAATGCAAAAACGAATTCGAATTGATTGAACAGAATTGAACGAAACACAGCCGGACAGGACACACGACAGGACTCGTATACGCACTTTTATACTTACACACTTACACAGTCACGCACGATGGTTAAAAAAAAAGGAAAAACAAAAACCCCAAGCAACAGGGAAAACGAGAAAATTATTCATTAACACATGCGTAAAATGCAAAAGGAACGGAACATTGCCATAAATAAATAATTGATAAATTGCAGATGAATTTTCATATTTAATGATGTTTAAGTGAGCGGGTGGATCAGGGATCGAAAAAATGTAGAGTGGACTTGGAGGGGAGTGGTGTGGTGTGGTGTCGAAAAAAAGCCGGAAAAATGCCAGTTTTGTTCGCATCTGGGCGTGCAATAATATTATGCTAAAATATACGATTACAATTCGGTTTCCTTTGCTTTTTTTACGACTCGAGCTCCGATGCCGCACAAGAGTGCGTATGAAAATTGATTGTTGCTTTATTTATGGCCTCGCACTCGCAAAGTAGACATAAAAAATTAAGACAAACATAAAATGCAATCATGCAGCCGAGTTTTTTTTGGCAAAAATCTACCAAATGGTATAGTAACCCTCTACGTTTTGTCCATTCGCCTGATTTGGTTTTACGTGCGTCGGGAGACATTGGGGGGCTGGGCTTGTCACCGAAAGGCCTCCCCGGGTCATGTAATAAAACGCATAAAACTTTGCCTCTAACGAGCGTGGTTTTACGATCCAACTGGCCCCCGTATCGAACTGGCGAAAAAAACGAGGAAATAGCAGCGGACATGGGAAACATTCAGTTCCCTTTCTGGTGACACCCGAAACGCTCATATGCAAACAAAATGCACGCCTAATGATTTGTTGTATGTTTTGGTTTTATACGGCCTTCTGGGCCACCCTTCTGGGAACCTGGCTTGAAGGGTTGAAACCGAGATGGCCAATTGATCATTTTAAAGATAATTGATGCCGCCAAACATAATTACATTTGGCATAATAGTAATTTATGGATGTCGAGGTATGTGGAGCAGTGAGTGCTCTAAATTAGAGGCATATGCTAACGACTCACTTTAATTCTACAAATATTCATTAAGTGCCTTAAATATTCCAAATATTTTAATGCTAATATCCTCACTTGACCTTTAGTATTTCATAATATTGTGCTCAAGCCACACTGTCCATGTCAAGAGAAGTTTAATTAAGTTTTGAATTTAATCAGAACCAAAGAAGCTCCATTGTGGCACTCAACTGAGATAATCTCCATCCATCTCCGACCGCTGCCGCTCCTTCCAAATGCCTCGAACGCCCGAATGCCCCGACCAGTCCTGTAAAATATGTAATTAAACTTAATGAGTGTAAAATGCTCGAGTCTTGGCCCGTTTCGGGGCTGCAGCCAGGAATCAAATGCTGTCAGGCAAATCAAGTCATTCATTTGTCAATTAGTTGACAATGGGCCGACTTGAGCTTAACTCGTCCTGCAGCTCAAAGCCAAAAAGCAGATCCGAACGCTTCAACGAATGCTGGACGTAATTGCATTTGAGATTTTATGAAGTCCAGCCAAGAATTAACTTGGCCCCAGGACTGCACCCCCAGCTCGGTCACAATTTGTAATTTCGTATCGCTGATGAAATGCATTTCATTAATATTTATTTGCCGTAGGAGTCTAAGTCTTGTCATAAAAGTGGGATTAGCAGACCAGATTGTTTACTGCCTCCAGCCGGTTATTGTCCCAAATAGCAAATGCATACTCGTATTTATTAAACCCCAAATCAAAGTAGAAAATCTCGGGATAAACATTTTGGATGTGTTTTTTTGTACGGAAATTAAAATAGTTGTTGCTTACCAATTTTTGTGGCAAACTTGAAAGTAACTTTTGGAAATAAAGCTGTTTGTGTTATACTTCATACAACATAATCTTTTTATAAGATTTACATTTTGAACTTTAGATTTCTTGAAATTTTTCATTCTTTAGTACTCATTTACTTATAAAGAAAAATAAATTCATATTTAAACTTTTCTTTGGAAAGAATTATTTTAAATTATGGCCGAAGAGGTGAAACCAACACCTGTAATTACACGGGAAATGGTTTTTATATTACCAAGCGTAAAAGCTGATCGAATAACGATGCCAGATGTCCAAGAATGTCTCTTGGAGGATAGTCCAAAATTTAGAAAAGCGCCGCCTAAGGCTACTGAAGGAGCAGGGCCAGATGCATCCGAGGCCGAGGCACCAACATCCGAGGGAGCACCACCCGAGGGAGAGGCCTCAGCGACAAAAGACAGTTCAGAGAAGTCCCAAACAGAATCTGGGACAGAACCGGGATCCGGAGGAGATGCTGATTCCTTGCAGATGACTTGCGAAGTAAAGTACGTGTGGAATGCTCCCTGCATGATGGTTATTTTCGATGAAGGAGATCTGAACAGCGCCCTCTACTATCTGATGGAATCTTTGCAAGACCCGTTCGCCCTGGACGCAGTGGCGGTTCTATTGGTTCAAGAGAGTCTCCTGGAGGAGCTCACTGGGCGTGTGGTTTCATTGATGCGACCACTGGACTTCCGAGTAGCCAACCATCCCTGCTACAAGCGCACCCTGCTCAAGATCGCCGAGCTGAAACCAAAAGTAATCGTGGGATCTCCGGCATTTGTTCTTCCCGATGCCACGCCCATGCTGGTCAGGGATATTCCCCACAAGTACCTGGGGGAGGGACCCACCGGCATTATAACCATGCACGTCTTCCGGACGCCCTTGGAGGCCACGAAAGTGTATCGCAAGGAGAGCCCTTCGCTGCCCATCGCTTCTGTGAGCATTTGGAACGAACGGGTCTCGTGCGTGTACGATGTCCTGGCCCTGATGAACGTCGACACCTTCAAGATCAACTGCTTCAACGTTAGTATGGAGCCAGTGAAGAAGAACTTTGAGATGCGACGATATACTGCCCAGATGCATCATGGTTACCACTACGAGACTTGCCTGGTGAATGGCCAGCGAAAAATTATCATCTTTCCATGCGGCACTATTTATGCAAATTGATTGTAGAGATCCATAATAAAGAACCACTTGATCTATTAGAAAGCCCTACACTCTTTACCTTTTCTAGCCAGTTCTTCAGCTATCTGAATCGCAAATTCCGACTGTTAGGGGGGGAGCTTTCAACAACTACATATTTACAAACCGAATACCATTTGAAAACGTTTCAGCTCGCACTTTTCGTTCGCTAATCTAAATTAATGCCTCTCACTGTGAATCGGAATAGGCTGCGCTGCGATGTTCTATCATTCAATTAAAAAAAAGGCAGGAGAACGGGCACATGCATTGGAAATGCGCGAAATAAACCGGGGAATTTTCGCACATTTCGCTCCTTTGCAAAAATAGGCAGGGCGAAATCGGATAATGGGAATGGGAATGGGATATGGGAATGGTATATGGAACGCATGGGCAAAGCAATTTGCACCACCCAGTCCCGGACGGAATAATGAAGTGTTTAGTTGATTATCTAAACGCACGGCTCTGTATCCGGAGTTGGATCCGGCACCACACCCATTCAGGCCTGGAATTGCTTGGGTTAGTTTTTCGGTTGAGTCTATAATGCGCCAAATAAACAGCTAACAAGTTGGTAATAAAAGAACTCTAAAACTGCCTGAGGTCCGACCGCCCACACTCCATTTCTACATGCCGACCCAAACGCACCTGCAGAAAATGGTTGGCTGGTTCGCTGGTTGTTTGGCAACATTGCTAGATACGAGTATGTAACTTGGCCTGAAAGTTGCGAACAAAAGCGAACAGCTCAATCCGTTCAACTGCCGAGGGGGCGTGGCACGCATTGTCTGCAGGTAAGCCTTTTTGCGGTGTAGCTCCACTTTTTGGCCAGGAGTTGGCCTGGCCGGGTCTGGCCTGGCAATGGAACAACAACGCACCGCAATTGCATTGATAACCAAAAATGTTTGGACTTGAAACGAGTTTCGTTGTGTTTCGTTTGGCCTGCTTTCGTGTACAGAGACCATATTTCACCACTAAATCAAACAGACAACAGGCTTCAAGCCACCTAGTTGTTTTGAATGTGAACAATAGTGGTTGCAATGGTGGTGCACTCTTTAGAATTCTATAATTATCCTGATGATATTCTATAGACTTAGTCAGGTTCTTCATATTTCATATTTTATAGAAGCTTATTGAAGTATCTTAGCGTCTATGTCATAAATATATTGTTAAGCTTTCAAAACTAAAATTTTAATTAAATAAAACTACTAAAACCACCTCGATTGTAGAAAGGCTGAAGGAGGCGTATGCGTAAAGGCTTCGAGTTTGGCTCGCCACGATGTTTACGGGATGTCTTAATTAAATTTGATTAGCTGTGTGCGCAAATTAGTTAGTTTTGACTGGGAATTGATGAGCGTGATGAGTTTGCCGACTAATTGGCTAATTGATTGATTGTTGGAGTTGCAAATGCACTGCCTCCTACCAAGTGCCCGCCGCTTCTCAGAATGTTTGCCTAATTGCGCTTCAAATGGCCGCCAGAAGTTGGTATTCATTGTGTGCATTTTCCTAATGAAAATCGAATGAAAGGGGATTGCATTTGGCAGTCTATCAAAATCATATTTGCAAAATCGTTGTACTCCTTGCCTTTGGTTGTTGATTTGGTTTTTGTGCTTTTTTTTTCAATTATTTTCAGTAACGCAGATTCAGATTCTTGGGGCAGGGCCTGCATAATACATATCGAAATAACCTTGGTCCGAAATTCACCAAAAGAATAACTGCGCATTGTTTGCGAAGAACAACTTTGCTTTCTCCTTAGTTCTTGGTTGTCAGAGTTTCCCGGGGGATGGGATTCCAGGGCACGCGATTGCAGGAGGGGATTTCCCCCAAACAAAAGTGCTAAAGTTTCCACTGCGCTCATGAAATTTCCACTTTAGTTGGGTTGTGTAGTAAATTTTTGTTTCTGCTTTTTGTTGGTTGTTTTTTTCCCTGTACTCCACTCGCAGGAGAACCCACCCACTCCGATCCCATATTCTCGAGATTTCCCTGACTTTCCACGTCCCGCTCCCTCACGGCGCGTGCTTATTTCAAGTAGTTGAAATTATTTTATAGTATGAAAGTTTAGTTTTTTAACTTTGGCCGGTGCAAGGCGAGCTCCGGTTCTCCGGCTTGCTTTATTTTTTATTTTGTTTTGTTTTCCTGGGCGAGAGCCCTTCGTCCATTTGGCGTCCGCACGCGCTTTTTGTTTTAGCATATTTATATTTTAATAAGCGTTCTGGCAGCTGCGCTCCAGCGCCTCCTTTTCTTCCTTCGATGCCCTGCGTAATTTTACTGCAATTTCTGACAGTTTTAGAAATCTTCGCGAGCAGAACTTATGAACCCAAATGCGCCTGTCAGTGCCAAATGGCCTGGCAGGCGGGCAACGTGGCGTATGATTGTTATTAATTTCATATTATGTCTAAGCACCAAGGACTTGATGCTTCTGATGCTGCGCTTGCTGCTGCTGTGCTATCCTTTGTTGCCTGCCTTCCGACTTGCAATAAGCAATAAGCGTTATAAGGAATGATATTTAATGTCAGTTCCGGCCAAACGAAGGCTGAAAAGAAAAGGAAGAGGACTGGCCTCCTACGGCGAGGTGCAGTTCAAGTGGCTCCTTGAAGCAGGAAAATGTTGAGATTGCCAGAAGTGTCTGAGCATCCCATTTGAATAAAGTGCGGTTAATCCAGAGGTTGCTGATGGGTTGGTGTCAAATTAATAATTGCACTGCAGGAAATTTTAACTTAGAATCTTTAATTAAATCTATATTTTTCTACCATTTAAAGTTTTCCCAGTGCATCTCTTGATTAAATTAAAATTCAATTAATGTGGCTGCTTAGTAGTTTGGGGGCGTGGTGACGGTTTAATAGGAAAATCCAACACAGACATGAATCAAAGCCTTATTGTTGTCGTTCTCGCCACAATTGTTAACCATTTTCACTTCAATACAATGTGCCACGGCTCTCATTATTGAGGATGCGTGGGTCTGGGTGTCAGTGTGTGTTGTGCAAAGAGTTTGTTTATGACATTGTGCGAATGTGGGTGTGTGTCTGGTATTGTGTTTGTAACAAAATATAATCATAAACGTAATTTAATCGCGCCAAACCGCGTCTGTCACGTACTTGCCGGCAACATATACAAAGAGACCCACACTAGCAGCGTTGACAACAAAAACTGTTATAATAATTCAATTCAATCTAGCCAGCCATTCCACCATAATATCGATTCAATGTGCTACATACGTTGCGAATCGTTTGCGACTTTGCCAAATCTAATGATCACCTGATTCCCCACCGCCCTATAGGGGGTTTGTGCTGAGCGAATTGATTTCGCTATCCGGGCACGTCAGGGTGTGTGTGGGTCTATTTGTGAGCTCATGAAACTATTTTCTATTGAATTAAATTGTTATCATTACAAATGGCAGGCCAAATGAGATTTGTATTTCGAAATGTTCAAATTAGCAGGGTTTGGCCCACAATATTGCTCAAACAAAGTGATTAGCAAGGCTCATGGCTTATTTTGTAACATTGTAGTTGTCTTTCAATTTGTTTAATTGAAGTTATTCTGATGTTCGAATAACAATCAAGAAAGTATATTTTTCGGCTTTTTGAAAGATAATTGGCAACAATTTTATTATTTTGAATTTAATTATTCCTATCTTAACAAAGACTAAATAATTGCTTTTAGCTTTATGGTTGAATTATTTGAACTTAATATGCCAGAAATAAGTTCTCTGCCTAAACTCGCATTCAGGCTTCATTAACTCAAAGAGTCAGCGGAGATTTCGTCAGATGACGAAATGCCAGATGCCAGCCAAGGTGGCTGCGGAACCACATCAGAAGCAGAAGCTGGAGCAGGAACAGGAGCCAGTGAATCAGTCACGTGTGTGCGGAAAATCAAAACGATTTGCGGATGCTGTCATTTCGCAGTGGCCCTGCTTGTGTCTAAGTCTTTTGTTTGCCATTTGGCGGAGCGCTCTTCACGGAGCGAGCGTGAATGCGCGTAAATTACGGCTGACAGAGACGGCTTCCTCTGATGCGGAGGCAGAGGCGGATGCGGATAAGAGGGAGGCTAGGGTTGGCAAGGGGCCGCCTTTGCCTGATTGATGCGCTCGCCTGCAACTTTCGCCACTTAGCCGTAAGCCGCGCATCCGCGTATCCCTGGCTCCAGAAATCGGAGCCATTCCATTGCACGCATGACAGCTGCCATGTGTGCTGGCATCCTCACAGAGCCTCGTATCCTAGCATCCTCACAGCCCGGCTAACCACAGTAGTGCTGGGTAAACGCTTCCACACGCTTTGTCCTTGTCACCTTTTTAGTTTTCGGTGTGTTGACAGGCAAGCACTCAGTTGACATCGCAGCACTGGCATCTTTTCCCTGGTAATAGTTGTACACTCTAAAAAATGTTGATATTAATCGAATTTGTACGAAATTATAGCAGGACCCTGGATTTAAACATAATCGTTTTTCATTCTAGATGACGCTTTCCTTGACCATCTAGTTTTAGGCTTTTATACATTTCTTAAAAATGGGCCTTTGTTTTTTCCACGGTGCAGCAAAAGCTATCCTATCCCGGCGAGTGCATTTATCGCGATCTGGAATGCCTTTTGAATAACTTGCCATATTAGCGTGTTTCCGTTTCCTTTCAGCTCGGCTTAGGACGCGGGCCAGCAGGGAGAGAGACAGGGAGCTTAGTTGTGTCTGAGCGTCCTTGTGTGCGTATTTGTCAAAAGGATTTGGCAGTGATTTAGCAGCTGGCCCAAATTTCATACCGGATTCGGTCTCTCTTCCTTTCACACTCTGGGCCAGCCGACCGGCTGACTGACTGACAGGCAGCAGGGTCCTCTCCCTGCCGGAGAAGAGACAGGATTAGGTCGCGCCCAGCCCTTTTAGCCGCTGCAAATTAGCTGCCTAATTGTTTGCCAAAGCCGCAACTTTGGCCATTTCTTCTCCTGGTCCGCATCCTAGAGTCCTGGCGAATTGCGTTTCCCATTTGCCGAATGACAGCTGAATAATGTGCGCCCCATAAGCAATTAACGCGCCTGCGGGGCTTACACACGTACGTCTCCGGAGTTTTGGGCATCGGAGTGAGTGTGAGTGTGTGTATATGTTCTGAGCTTACAAATTGAGTCAATAATTTTGCTGGGCCCTTGACTGGTCCTCCTCATCCTCATCCTGCTGCGGCTCGTCCTTGCTGCGACTCTGCCAGCTCCTTTCCTGATGGCACTTTGTGCATAATAAATAAACGCCATGAAATACGCGACTTAACACGCAATGTACAGCAAAGTCGCATGTCTCCATCTCCCACCAGGACCGGAGATTGTAGTTGGGTGTGAGTGTGCGCGTGTGTGGGTAAACACCATATGACACCACCTTGACTCATTAATTACGCACTGGCATTTTTATTTTCATTGCATACTCTTATGCAATTTATTATTACAGCATTGCGGGCCAGCAGTGCTGGTAGAAAGGCAAAAAATAAAACACTCGCTGAAGTACAAATTGCCTTTTTTTTAACACACATGGATACACATACATGCACAGCCATGAGCAGTTGTGGCGGCAGGACACACCGCAAATGAAATGTGTGCTGGATTTTTGAGCTGCCTTCCATCTTGGCTGGGCCATGAGCTCCCGATTGGCAATGTCCTGCAGACGTATGTCTAAAAATATTTATGGGATGTGCATTTCAATTGCTTTAAGTGGAAATATCATCAAGACCAGTAAGTTTTGGAGAAAAAGAAAACATACCATTAGCGTTAAAATCAAACTAGAATCCTTTGGTATCATAAAAGTCCATGAGATTCGATGATTTATCAGTTCCACGTATTAAATTCACTTATTAATTATGCACAAGTGTACTCAAACATAATTACTTTTTCCTCAATTTCAAAGGTAAATGCTGTAAACTCACATACTCTTTGATAAAGGGGAAGCTAAACTGAATTTTCTCGAATGAGAGGAACTTTAATCTTAATGCCGGATCGCAGAGCACTTCAGCTTCGCTTATGCTGGCTGGCCACCCCTCGGATAGGGAATAAATATTCACTTTTTACTCCCTACTTGTTGTTGTGGTTGCATTATTATTGTCGTAATTGTTGTAGTTCGTGTTGTTGTTCTGGTCATGGTGGTGGTGGCTGTGGTGGCGGTGTTGGAGCTGCTTTTGTGGTTGGCTGGTCGAAAATTCCCCAAAGAATCTGACGCACTTATCGCAAATTACTTTCGCAGTCGCAGTTGCAGTTGCAGAGCAGCAACGTTGCTTTTGTGTATAAATTTAACAATTTACTCATACACGTGCAGGCATGTGTACATTGCAAGCATAGGGGATTGTAAATTACCATCCCAACTTACACACACACTTTCAGACTAAATGCATCCAAAGAACGTGCGTTGTCCAGGGCCAGGACAGGATTTGTAAAACTTTTGGCCAACTGGCAAACATGGCGTATGCGTAATATTTCTCCCTGCCGCAATATGCATGTCCATGTTACCGGACAAACTTCATTAACAAGCCAAGCCTTCCAACTTGCCGCAATAACAATGCAAATGTAACAGCTCGAGATGTTGCCAGTGCTGCAGCTGCCACTGCCACTGCCACTACCAGTGTCATTGCAACTTTTGCATTGCATTTTCCCAATTAGCCGCACAACTCATTAAGCTTTCCCGACGACTTTCCGCCTTTTTCCAGCTTTCTTTCTGGCACTCGTCAATTAGCATTTGTTTCGGGCGTTTAATAGCCATCCAGATGCTGCCGCGTCCACCGCACTTGCTGTTGTAACTGCAATAATTTATTGTTGCCGTTGCCGGCTTCATAAGATGTTAACGCGCACTTAATGCCACTTAAAAATACGCATAAATCGCAGGAGGACGGCTTCAGGAAGGGTTGGTAAGAAACGCAGGACCACGACCAGGACCGACTGTCTGTCTGTCCACTTACATGGCTACTTACAACAATGCTCAAGCATATGTATGGAGATGACCATGTTTCAACCTCTACCACCCAACGGCCTCCCGCCCGACATCAGTAGCAGCTGCACAAAAACAAGGTCGAACAGGGGACAGCAGAAAATATACAAGAACCCAACAAAAAAAAAATTAAAAAATGAACAAAAAACCATAAAGCAAGAAGGCTTAAACAGTCGAAGTGTTTATACACTTTTTCCAGTATTTTTTTTGTATTTAATAAATAAACTTTCCGTTCCAGGAGTCATAAAATCTACTTGAACTATAACTAACTATAACTAACTATAACTAACTATAACTAACTATAACTATAACTATAACTATAACTATAACTATAACTATAACTATAACTATAACTTCTTATATATATTTAAAATTTTTTTTAAAATAGTTGTGCCCCATAAGCTGATAAACAAAAACAGAAAAAGAAAAGCACAGCAACGGCAACGGCAACAGAAACAGCAACTGCAACTGCGGCACGCAATTAAGTGCATTTAATTAATTATTGTTGATAAAATAATATTTTTGCAATTTATTGTACAAGCGGTAGTTGCGGGTGGGCCGGTTGCCACCACCCGTTATTTATGCATATGTGAGCGCAAATAAATAACCGACGTTGCCGTCCAAAAAAATAAAAATAAAAGCGGAAAAATGGCCGCTGCATTCGTTGACGTTATCAGAAAGCTGGCTGTAACCCAGCGATATCGCCCCTGTGGCAGCAGCATGGGCTATCGCAGTTGCAACATCGCAATGCCATCGCAACGCGGCTATGGCAGATCGATTCGAATAACAATAATTTCTTCCGGTCGAATGGCAGCGCCAGAACAATCAGACAGCGCCAGAGATGCAGATATGCTGCCTCCAATGCATCTGATTGCCGTTGTTGTTGGTGGGCTGCTGCAGCAGTTTGCTGCCGCATTTAAAACCGGATGCGCATAAGTATACGAGGATTGACAGGATGTGCGGGCCATGCACACGCATTTTGTTTGTTGCCACCGTCACCGCCACCACGGTTCCTGTCCATGCCACGTCCCCCTGGGACGCCGTAGGCGCTGCATTTTAAATCAAAAGGGGCGTACACGTGTTTCACGTACGGGTCACGCCCCACACTAATTTGTATTGTTTTCGCTGTTAATGAATTTCATATATTGTATTTATATGAAAGCTCTTAATGCGCAAATTATTCGCGTCGACACTGCTGCCGCCGAAGTGGAATTTTAATTGAATGCCCCGACTTTCCCCCATTTCCCTTAACCCATCTTTTTAAAACGCATCACATTTTGACAGTCACCTTTCAGACCTTTTAATCCATAGAATTTTGAAAAAATACGAAACTTGTAAAGTCATAATTTCGGACTGGCCATAACTTTGGATCGGAACTTCCAATGACGCTCATGGATGACAGGTTCATGTTCCACACATTCCAGGTACTGTGCGGCTTAGCAGGGTCCGCAAGGACCAAAACCGCAAGTTGGCGGTCCGCAAGGTCCGCCGGGTCCACAGGGACCGCAAGGACCACAAGGCCCACAAGGTCCGCAGGGGCCACAGGGTCCGCAAGGTCCGCAGGGTCCACAGGGTCCGCAAGGAGGGCAGGGACCGCAGGGCCCGAAAGGTCCGCAGGGTCCACAGGGACCACAAGGACCACAGGGTCCGCAAGGTCCACAGCCGGGCCCGCAAGGTCCGCAAGGCCCACAGCGCCCTTCGGCAACAGGGTACTGGCATGTAGAGAAGCAGGGTAGCGGGCAGCAGGGTCCTCCTGGAGCGCAGGGTCCAATGGGGCACGGCGGGCAGGCGGCGCTGGGTTTGTAGTTGATGGGTCCATTAGGATAGCAGCAGTACTCCCTTGGCGGCGGAATGTCGATGGTCTGGGGCTTCGGTTGGCACAGGATCGACTGGCACACCTCCCTCGGCTCGCAGACGCGCTTCGGGTAGCACACCACGTAAGGATCGGGAATCATGGACGGGTAGTAGATAACCCTGGGTTCCCGCACCATCTGTGAGACCCAAATCAGCTTAGGCACCTTGATAACCCTGGTGGCATCCACGACCTTGGGGATGGTGATCTGCCTGCATCGATTCACCACCATCGGTTCGGGAACGATCTTCTCCGTGAAGACGACCCGCTTCTTGCAGATCATGCGCGGCGGCTGTTGGACCGTGATGCATTTCGGGAACGGTGGGGGTATGCGCGGGGCGCACTGCGGCAGGGCCTCCAACTGGGCGGCATTGTAGCACTTGGGCGAGCACTCGAAGGGGCCGCAGCACGGATCGCATGGGCTACAGGGACCGCACGGGGAACACATTATTCGATAGGACGGTTATCCAAAATTATGTCTAAAAAGAAACAAATTTTTTTTATTTTGATTTTTTTTTGGCACGAAAATTTTCAGAGAAAATTTAGAAGTGATTCGAAGCGAAACTGGTTTTGGAATGAGAGCTGGAAGGGTCGAGCATTATAAGGACAACAAAATAGAAAGGCAAGGCCTACTTGGTTTCCAAAATTTTTAAAATATGGATATTTTTTGAACATATTTCCCACAGCCTACTTGGTTACCCCCAGCATACTTTGTTACTCCCAGCATACTTGGTTACCCCCAGCCTTCTTGGTGTTGTCGAGAAAAAATAATTCAAGTGACATTCGCTTAAATTCCGTTTATTTACAGCCAATGAGTCGTCAATGCGTTGACAATAAAGCAAAGTATACTATAGACTTTGGAGAAATTTTTAAAGCAAGACTTTGGAATATCAATCTTCTTGAATAGACACGGTCCACGGTCCACAGGGCACGGCGTTGACAACGGGAAATCCTGGCGGCGTCCACATCCAAAGGGCTGACAGTATAGTGATAACGTTGAAATCAATCCATATTTTAACATGGTCCGCAGGGACCACAGGGGACTTGTGGGCCGCAGGGTCCAACGGGCCCGCAGTGGGTGTTCCAGGGTGTGGGGGCGCATGGGTAGCAGGGGCCACACTCGGGCGATTCGTAGGGACAAGGTGGTGAACAAGGTCCGCAGGGCCCGCATGGTCCGCATGGGCTATTGCTGAGCGGTCCGCACGGACCACAAGGAGCGCAGGGCCCACACGGTGCCGGTACATAAGGACCCGATGGCATCGTGAGACCGCAAGGCCCACAATTTGGGACCGCGCATGGTCCACACGGTCCGCAGGGTCCACACCGGGGTCCGCATGGTCCGCAAGGGCCACACCGGGGTCCACATGGTCCGCAAGGGCCACAGGGTCCGCAGCCGGGTCCGCAGGGGCCGCATGGTCCGCAACGGCCCTCAGCGACCGGGTACTGATTGGTGGAAAAGCAGGGCAGGGGGCAGCAGGGTCCCCCCGGAGCACACGGACCAATTGGGCACGGCGGACAGGCGGCACTGGGCTTGTAGTTGATGGGTCCATTGGGATAGCAGCAGTACTCCCTTGGCGGCGGGATGTCGATGGTCTGGGGCTTCGGTTGGCACAGGATCGACTGGCACACCTCCCTCGGCTCGCAGACGCGCTTCGGGTAGCACACCACGTAAGGATCGGGAATCATGGACGGGTAGTAGATAACCCTAGGTTCCCGCACCATCTGTGAGACCCAAATCAGCTTAGGCACCTTGATAACCCTGGTGGCGTCCACGACCTTGGGGATGGTGATCTGCCTGCATCGATTCACCACCATCGGCTCAGGAACGATCTTCTCCGTGAAGACGACCCGCTTCTTGCAGATCATGCGCGGTGGCTGTTGGACCGTGATGCATTTTGGGAAGGGTGGAGGTATGCGCGGGGCGCACTGCGGCAGGGCCTCCAATTGGGCGGCATTGTAGCACTTGGGCGAGCACTCAAAGGGGCCACAGCAAGGATCGCATGGGCTGCAGGGACCGCACGGGGAACACATTTTTTAGTCTCAAATTTACCGAAAATAAAATTTTAGGAAATAAAAAAGAGTCCAACTTTTTTTTAGACAAATTTTTGCGGTACAATTTGGAAGTTATCCGGAGCGAAAGTATAAACTGAATGAGATTGATGGCACGACGACAGCATTGTGAAAGGTCTCACAGCCCTCTACGATTGGGTTTTTTGAAAATAAGCTACTTGATTTGGTTTTAAAATCAAGTTTGTGAAAATCTTTATTAAGCGAATTAAGAGCTTCATAAAATTTTTATTATTGCGAAATTATGATCTAAGTACGTAACACAAATCCTTTAAAAGGTTTCTTCTAATTGATGTAAAATCTATCCATAAAAAACATGTATTACAGCATTATTCAGCGGTTGTGTTTCCAAAGTGGTTATCCTTTTTTTGTGAACCGAAATCGGTCTCCACATGACGTATGCGAGACGTATCTGCATATATTTCAGCAATATGGCATCTGCCGTTGAGTGGGTTTAAGCCTTTAATATGCTAGCGCCTTTATGGAGGCAGGGCGTTTTTTCAGCAGCGGAAAGCCAACTTGGAAAAAACTACAACGAATTACAGAAAAACGTCGGAAAACACTCTGGCAGCTCCGGCCTATTGAATATCCTCGTACCTACACCAACATACATATATAGAATGCTACTATTTTTTGTTTATTTAGCTGTGCGGCAGGACATGTCAGCGCCAAAAAAGCATTTCGTTGGCCATGGGACCTGAAAGCTTTAGTTCTTTTGGTGGGTATGGCGGTGCAATCAGCGCTTTGTGCATGCCACAACCATGGTGACATCGAACAATTGCGCATTCACAAAAAACTACAACAAAGACCGTGCTCACAGCGGCGCATCAATGTTGACAAAGGCTTTGGCCCGGGACTCACGTGAATTCTAAAATGTTTTAATCATTTTAAATATGAAAGAGTACTTTTTTACTGCGGCAGTAAATTATTTTTGCAAAATAATAAATAAATATATCATCGTTGAACCAGATCTTTATGGTTCCATATAAACTACAATCGAAACTAACTTCAGATATTAAAGAATCTACAAAAGCTTTACAGTCCATTTTTGACAGTAGCATTGATTCAATTGATCTGGTTTCGGCCGTGTTCCGGAAATTTGGCTAGTTTCTTGGCCTGTAATAACAAGCCATTGGCTTAGGACCGTAATTATGCAAGAAAAACATAAACTTCTGGGGCGTCGAGTGGGCCGTGACGCTTATCAAGGGACAAGCTGTCGGTCCAAGCTGCAAGTTCTAGCCGCAGACAAAGCTCGTGCTAATCCCACAGTTTTCAAGGCCCACAGAGCCTGTCTAATCACAGCCTCGCCACTTGGCAACACAGTGCCTCCGAAATTGTCAGCTAATAATGCAAACAATAACAGGCAACAGTCCGAAGAAATGGGGAACATTTCACATAATTGTGGGCGCGTCCGTTCGGTTGAATATTCCCGGCTAAGGCGTCGCAATTAGCGGACTTAGTTTGGGGCTCCGAAACTCTGCAGTGGGTGGGTTGAATAATCTTGGGGGCAGAATAGGGACGAGCCGGTCATAAATTGCTGGGAAAACTGCCTGCTTCGAGCCAGATAGAGGCGGCAAGTGTCAGTTGTCAAGTACATGCTTTTTTTCAGATGGTTCTCCTTGAACTCAATGCTTTTTCTTTCCGCTCCGATAAATGCCTCAAGGCGGGTGGACATCTTTAATGAATTTAATCGCGTGAAATAAACATTCCAGGGGCAGCCCCTCGAAAATCAGGCACATCTGGCAGTGGCGACTGTGGGCTGGTCCATGGTCGCTTATGTTGTTTGCTTGCACTCTTTGCGGTCGCCTGACGTTGATAAGTATTCTGATTTATTGACAAACAAACTGTGAGCGAGTTCGTGCAAGTGTGTGTCCGAGGCTTTTGTGGTGGCATTTATTTAAATTTATATATTTATTTAACGGCACTGCACAAACAAAAACAGTCTCAGATGGACAGATGGATTGTCGTTGCATCGGAGTCGTGCTTAAAGCACGCTTTTCGGCTTCTGTTTTTTATGCATTTGCTACGCTGCATTTCCGTTTGATTTCAATAATTTCAACTTCCGGCACAAACCGGAAATGACAAATAAAATGCACTGCCATTGAAATGCACTGGGAAAAAATCAATAAAGAAATGAGGTATTTTATAGTCTATATAATCACCCAAAATACATTCGGAGAACACATGAAAAAGTTTTTAAAAATAACTATTCAGGTATGGGGATTGATTTTTCATAAAAACCCTCTTATTAAAACCTTATAAAAAAAACACTTTTTCATTTCTAGCCAAGCTTATTTAATTTAATTGCATCATCTCTGGCTGAAACGGTTGGGAAAATCGCATAAATTACGTGATTTTTGGTGAGGCTTCTTTTGGCCAAATCCGTGCATAAAAGTTTTTTTTACCCGCCAGGCAGTACATTTTCAGCACTGAGAGGCGTACATGCATGCATATGTGGAATAACCATGAATTACATAAAAAGCCGCAAATACCGAAGTCAAAATGCGTGGCCTGAACGATTTTGTTGGTCTTATTGTTGTTTCGTTTCTGTATTGTAAAGCATGCCGATGCGTATGTGATAGTGTGAGTGTAAGTGTGTGTGTGTGGAAACCATTTTCCCAGGCAGTCCCTTGCAACATGCAAACGATTCAGTCAACGGCAAAAAATTCAAATATATATTGCAATCCTTTAGGCACGCGGAACATAATGAAACGAAAATGCTACTGTGGCAACAGCAACAGTGCAGCAGCAGCAGCAGTTGCAAGGACATTCACTAGCAGGGACCGAGGACTGAGGACCAAGGACCAGCCGAAGCCGAAGCCGTCCGCTTTCCATTTGCCGAATAAGAAAAAAATAAATAAAAATGTGAAAATATTTCTTTGGCCAACATTTTTACAGCTGCCCCTCCTCCGTTCGGCATCCTCTCACTTTTTCTTTCCATTGCGCTGACCCGCCCAGTTCACCAACCAATTCGCAGAAATTTTTTATACAAAAAAATGTTTTTATTTATACTACTGGGGCGGCCGATCCCGGCCTGGGCCCAGACCTGGTCCTGGGCTTTGCATCCCACCAAAATCCTTGCAACTGGGCCTGGCCTGTGGCCGCCGGTTGATTTATATTGATGAATGCCCGTTTGTTCGTTAGTTCCGTCTTCGCAGGCTGCCAAAGAGATTTACTTGTTCGGGGGCTTCGGGCTGGGGGCGTGGCAGTCATTTTACTCTTTGCCTTTTGTTGTGCTGCACTTGCGTATACAAAAATATATATGTATAAGTCCAACAAACACACACAAGCACAATCTACCAGCAAGTCCCTGCGTGCACTTGCTTATGCTCAGTGCCAGAAATTATTGCATACTTTACGGAAATTAACCGCATTTCCATTTCTTGCACGCACACAGGATGGCCGCGTCATCTCCTCCTCGCTTTCGTCCTGCTCCGGCTTCTGTGCCTCCTGTTCCCTCTTGAATACATATTATATTTACAATTTTAATGACTTTATTTTTGTGCTGGCATAAAATGTGATGATACACTTTGAGTTTTGAATAGCCACATAGAGTTTTAACAAAAAAATTGTTTGTTTTTTTTATCTACATAAAGTATTTTAAAAATGTTGCATATTTTTAATGACAGTTTAGGTCAATAGTTAGTTCAAAATAATATTTATTTAAGATTATATTTAAAAAGAGTTATTTAAGCTTATTGTAAATTTTTGTTTAAGCATTTAATTCATATTTTTTAATAGGTATTTTAAAGTCGATTTGTTCATACTACCAATTTATTTTGTAACATTTGCCCTTTGGTTAACAGACCCAGGATACTCCTGAGTAGGCTGCTGAAAGTGGCAGGGGAATTAAGTGAGAGAATCAACCTGCATTCATATTTCTTTGTGACGTTTTCCTTGTGCATTATTAATCAACCGGGAGTATAAAATTAATGTTGACATGCATTTATTTATAAAACGCAACCATGACGTACAAGAATACAAAAAAAAGAGTTATGTCAAGTGGAAACCACATGCAACATTCGTCCAGCTTTGATTTTTCCGACTTTCAAATCTTTAAAGAGCTTTATTTTCTTGGGCAAATTTAAAAATTGGGCAAAAATATTCTATTCTATTTTTCCCTTGATTTTCTTCATAAGATTCGGCTTACTCTTTAAGGGAAAATTAAAGGTAAATGCATTGACAACTGCATTTAGTTGGAACTGGTTTCTCAGTTACAGATAACTCGAACATCCTTGCAAATCGTGGGAGGTCTATGAAAGAGATGAAAGGCAGAGCAATGCTTTTGGCGTAAATATTTCTTCAGATTATTCGAAAAAAACTTTAATTGAAAAAAGCAGTAAGTTCCTAACGTCAAGTAAACTAATTAAATTCCAAGGAAAGGAAGTCTAGTTTTCCTTTTGAATAAATTTAATACCAAATGGTAACTAGGGGCAACACCTGCTCAGTTGTTTGCACTGGAAAATGCCAAATGATTAATAATGTGCCCTCTGATGATGTACAAAAAACCAGAAAATATTGATTGGATTCAATCAAAGAAGGGCATGACAATCTCCTTGATTGTGGAGCCCGCTGCTTTTTGCAAAACCATTCAACCACCCAGCTGCCAGAAAGTTCAAGAACTCGAGTGCAAAGGGCAATTGGCACGCCGGATGCGTAATCTATTTCAAACAGCGACCAAGCAAATCGAAGAAGCTATAGCTGTTGCTATAGCCATTGCCTCTCAACTGTCGGATGCATGCGAACACAATACAACACAATTTGCTCGTGCTGCTGCTGTTCGTCCTTTCGTCTTTTTTAGCCTGTCAGGCCGTCTGTCCAACAGCGAGATGTATAGAGAAATTGCATATAAAATGCAGACAAATAACTTGCTCCCCATGTTTAGCGTATGCCCTAACGCCTGACATTAACAATGCTGCAGCAGTACCAGTAACAGCAACAGGAACAGGACCTGCAACAGCAGCATCAGCAGCAGCAACATCGGTGGCAACCAGCTGGCAATAAAATGTAACAAACACATTGACTGCTGACAAATAGCATTGCCTGTCAATTCATCAAAAAGAAAAAGGCATTGGAGAGCGTCAGCGAACGCGCAAAACTATTGACATGCACACGCATATCATGCAGTAAGAGAATTACTTTGGTTTTAAAAAATATGTACGTATTAGGTACTATAACAATCTTATTAGAAAAGATGATTTAATTAAATATTGGGGCTTAAATTGGGCTGGGTTAGTGGAAAAGGGATTCATCTGCGGAGACATCATTGAGTCGTTGACTGATAATATACTCTGATTATACATATTTTTCCCAGTGTTTATCCAGCGGATTCGATCGGATGCGAGACAGCACATCCTTGCACTGCTGACTCGGCAGACTTGCAGCAAATTTGCTTAGCTGCCAAACCAAACTTCGATTGCAACGGGCCTGTGCTTATACGTCTATATTCTAGAGACTGTTACAAATTGTTTTGAAGTGAAATTCAAACTGCATTGGGAAACGGTGCATATTGCTTTGGCCTGCACCACCGCGACCTCGCAGTTTTTAAATTCTACGCCATTCTGTAAGGCGCAAGAAATGGCTAGAATAAAAATTACATTTTTATGAGCAGGATCAAAGCGATAATTTCATTTTCTTTCGAGGTTTCGAGGTTTACTTAGCAACTAGGAAGTGGTATCGCAAAGCCTTTTTCCACCATTCAGAAGTCCCCTTCTCCTACTTTAAAGCCCTTACCTTTATTTCATTCATAACAAATTGCCTCAATTATTTCCATTTTCCCCGCCCAGCGCCATCGCTTTATGTTTGCGTAGCAAGGGTATAAAAACTTTATTAAAAACTTTTGTACCCAAGCCTTTTTATTATACCTCGTCTGCCCTTAGCCGCGTCCTGGTTTATATACCTTTACATATATAGGGATATATATTTATAAAATAGACGCACATTTAGGCGCCATCCTTGCCGCAATACTGCACTCCAGGGGCGTTGAAGAAATCAAATTAAGAACATTTTCTTTGGCAAAACTTTTTGCGCCTGTTTAGAGTTTTGTAATACTTCAACGACCACCACTTCCCCTACTTTCCAGTTCAGCTATTAGGGTTCAGGTCCTGTCAGTGTTGCGGGCGGCTGCTGTTTGGTGTTAGCCCCATGTGGTTACTTCGAAAATTCTAAATGGTCCCAAAGCAATTGCAGTCAAAACAACATAAATAGCAGCAAGACAGGCGGCCAGAACTCGGCCTATAAAATTGGCTACCAACGCTTAAAAGGTAAACTCTTAACTATTTCTTTAAATATTCTAAGCTAAACAAAAAAATTGTTTTTATTTTACTTCTTTAAGATTTCAAAATCTCACACCCTTTACATTATCCAACTAGAAAAGCTCATAACGTCGGTGACATTTACATTTTAGATATAGGATTTCCAAGAGCACAACTAAGTAGCCAAAGTGATCGGACCGACACACATCTGGGTTTTAAAAGTTTGACAAAATTTTCGTTGTTGCGATATAGAATCCAATTATAAGCCGACCAATGATTTGGATTGGATATCTAAAAGGTTGAATAGAAAGTATTCATCCGACTTTTCCATGGCTGCATCTTAAGGGTTATGATAATGCATATCGGTTGTTTGTGAGGCTTGAATGTCACCTCGTTTCTTAATTTAAACAGCTTATTCTAAAAGGTTTCTTATGAATTGTACCAGTTCAACAAAGTACTCTACGGAGTTTGTTTAATTTTAATATTCTACGAAAAATATGTGACGTTTTAGAAGTGGTATTATATTGTGTTATAAGTGTCTTACAGATGCTTTCTAATCACAATGTTAACAGACATATAGGACCTTATTTATATCTTTAAATTTGCTAAATACATACGGTTTGAAATAAGCGTTCCAGTAAAAATGAAATCGGTTTCATTTCGTACTAGAGCCCTTCTGAGATTTTCAAATTTTGACCTGCCTTTCCACTACTTGGTTCTAAATATATGTATGGTAGATGCTTAATAGATTATAAAACACAACGCAGATTAAATTGTAGAATAAAGAAGACCTCATCTTCATTATAGCCAATGAACCCCTCATCATAAGTCAAATGTTGCTGATAGACTGAAGACTAGCTTAAGAGTCTCTCTTTAAGTCAAAGTTTTTCTAAGTATATGCTTCTCGGTTTGTAGAAAGTAATTAACAAAAAATATGTTAATAATATGTATAATACGTTAAATAAACCATTTTTTAATATAAAAGTACAATAAAAGCCTTCAATTAGGAATCTTAAATGAACTTTTTTTTTTCATAAAGTTTGGGTATTTTCTTAATAAAAAAAATATTATTGATTTCATTCAATTCTTGATAGCTTCAATATTTATAATTTAACAAATTTAAGAGCTTTCAGAGATTTCATGCAAAAGATTTGGTAAAAGTTATCCCAGCAATATGCATTGTTTCCTTGTTGGGTAACACGTCTGGCCAATTCTTTGAGTTAACCAGAGTTTACAAGGTCAATCCAGTGGCTTTTGTGTGGAGGAAAATGGCCTCGATCCTGCTCCTTGTCTTCCGTTGGTGCTTATTGTTTTGCTGTTGTTGGGCCATATCCCTTTCAAGTTCAATAATGTCATAGAGCGTGTCGCAGGGCAGGCGTCCAAATTTATGGCCCGAACTGTTGACCTGAAGGCCGCGTGGCCCGTAGCAGCACGTGCTTTGGGCCAGGGAAATAATTTAGCCAAAAACATGTGAAGCTCGGCATATAAATTATGCACACTCGCTCGACAGACGACAACACATGGGTTGCTTTAAGGTATTGTCTATAGAGGACCTGCCCACCGATGCAACAGCAACAACTACTGAGACCGACATAACTCACCGCTTGGCCTTTTATTTTATTGTATTTTATCTTTTGGATTACTTTCTGCCATGACCACAACAAATAAACTTGAGCATCTTTGGGAAAACCCACAGCGGCGGTGGTGGGGGAAAACTCTGACAGGAAAAGAAAAGATTTCCGTGGCATTGTTGGGATACACAGGAAGAAAACAGGATTCTAAGAAAATCACACAATTAATAGTTATAATGAGGTGTTTCTTTGTAAATAATTTAAAGTTATAAATAAAATATAAATAATTTAAGTATATTTTTTTATAAAATATCAGAAATACCCATAGATGTTATTATATTCAGTGTTGCTTCTTGGCTTAAGTATGCCCGGAGGTCTCCAGCTGGACAACGGCAACAATTGCGCATGTTAACATACTTGTAAGTAGTTTTTCCACTTTGCCATGGAATGCCAGAAGTATTTTCCTTTTTTCCACGCTTATCCACCACCACTAGTGGCACTAGCACCACCAGAGCTCTCCACTCCCACAACGGACCCAGGACGACGGACACATTTGTTTTCCTGGGGGCAGTTGCCTTTTGTTTTTGTAATTATCTGCACGTTATTTGTGGGTCAATAAAGTTTCGTTTCATAGTTTGAGCGGTTGTCTGGCTCTTTGGGTTGGAGCCAGGAGCAAGGATTTATGGCATATGCGTTTTGGGCTAATTTTCAGTGCCGCTGACCATGCCATTGGCCAGTAAACGTTGGCGGTACCATTAATAGCCAAACTGCCAAACTTAGAAGCTTGAGCTTGCTTCTTAAAATAGCATCAGGCTATTTAATAGAAGCTTGAAACGTTTCGCTTCTCGAGATGTTGATTAATTTATCGATACTTGGGCGATGCGATTGTTCGGTGTAATTGTAGACGCCTGTCAGGGGATCGTATTGCCAGAGATTTATACTCCCAATTGGATGGCGTGCCGGGGAGTCTTATTTCGCCGTGGTATCCTACCAATCATCTGTGATAAATTGCCGGCAATCGGTGCTCAATTATTTAATAAGCTACTCCAGGGCGCCCCACTATTGAGCTATCAAATTTCAAACACTCGCTCGCTTTAATTAGAGCATTTAGCCGTCCAGTAATTGGGATGCAGCATGTTAATGTTTGCTCATCAATCATCAATCAACGATGCATTGTTAATTCTAATAATTGCAAATAAACAAATTGAGGATGTCATGTTTTCGTTGAATTTCGGCGTGTTGCATGCCCGGAGCTTAATTGATTATTACAGCTGATCGGAAGTGCTTATCGCACCGCAACACACAGATTCGACATCGACAGCCCGACGAGTCATTTTGTTTTTAATGTAAACACAATTAATTAAAGACCCATTTTTCGGAGGTCGTTTTTTGTTCGGCCCACTGTGTTGGTTTCGAAAACAGAAACCAATCAAACCCAAGCACCACGTCGCAGTTTAGCAAAATAGTTGGTAAATTTATTTCCCAAATAAACTGCACACAAAAGCCAATGGCAACGATGAGAGGCACTTGCCACAGCTGAATTAAGCTGACCGAGGCAAAAACAAAGAGTAAACAACAAATTGAAAGGCATGAAATGAGGAAAAGAAAACAAACCACGTGAAAAACTTGATCAGAAAAATAGAAAAAATGAATCCTCAATGGCCACTGGACGGACCCGCATGCAGGTATGTGTATGTGGTAACGTCAATTGTTTAAAAGTGAAAATTCGATTTTGTGGCAAGGCAAAAGGCAACGAGACACAAACAAATGGCGTGCCAAACCAAAAAGCAAAAACTTTTCTTTTTTAACCAGGTTTTTTTTTATACATTTTTGTTTTTGTTCTCCTGCTTGTTTTGTGCAGCAAACAAATTTTTGTTCCTACCCGCTGTCGGTTTGTTTGAATTGTCCATGGTTATTGTTGGTTGTACCTCCTGACGCTTTGTGTCAGTGGCTGGATGCCGGCGTGCTGCTCCGATGTGACCAACCGTACCAGCCAACAAAAAAAGGAACAACATCGGGATGAGCAGGAAGTCCTGAATCCTGAAAAATAAGTCCAAACGTATAAAACAAACGTGGTGGACCAGCACGAAAAAAACCAAATAGAAAAAAAATATTGGTCAACAGGAGCAGAAAGGAGGAGACCGTCCAAGACCGTGTGTCGTGAGTCGCATGGCAAAAGGAAAGTAAAGGAGACACAAGTCGCAGACCCGGGCCCTCCTTCACTTCCTCCGCCACTAACAAGAGACGTAACGATAACGAAAAACAAACTTTAAAAATTGGATTCTTCATTTGCATCGGCAAATCCAATCAAGCCAACGTAAAGACCCCGGCCAGACACATACACAACATAAAGCCGATGCACCTCCAACTGCACCACTCCAGTGCTAGTTGCTGCTCCGGCACCACCACCTCAGTCACCTGCAATTTTTGATGTGCACTGTCAGCTTTTGGATTTTATTTTGATGAATTTGTATAGTGTTACAAGCAAACTAACAAAATTTAAGATCTTAAATACATATTTTTATAATAATTATTTATTTTACTATAAAAAGTCAAAATATGCACTTAGCACTTGTTACATTTCTCTCTGTACGCGGTCAGTATGAACAGGCCTCCCCATTACGTATACGCCACCGTGGTCCCGAAAGATACAAAGCGAGAGAAAGAGAGCAGACAAGGACAATAAATGAAAGGTGTGCGCCTCCTGTTTGTTCATATAGTTGACCATTGCTTTAGCCTGCCACCGACCACGCCCCCATCCCGCGCTCCCCCCCTCGTCCATCCGACCATCGTTCCGTCGTCCGGCTGAAAATTGGTAACGATTTGTATTGGACTATGGCCAAGCATAAAAGAGGCTGAGTCCGAGGCTGTTGTGTGGGTTTGTGTGTTTGAATCGAGTGCCGAATCTTGTTTAAAAGTTTTGTCCTTTTGCAGTTCTCTCTGCCGGATAAAGGAGGAAAAATTTTCTTATTTGTATGCCTGGCTCACCTGCCGTTATCCATCTGTCTTGTATCTTCATCAAGTTGGCCTGTATTAAGTCGCTTGTTGTTGGTTGCTTCCTCTCCAGCTTCCTCATCTGCCCTATCCCCTCTCCCGTTTCCCGTTTCCTATTGAGCAGCATGTCCTTGCAACGTTGTGGTTTTTTCGGTGAGCTCTTAAAAAACCGGAGCATGTTCGAAGCTGGGTTATTGATTGCCCAGGCATATACGTTTGCCATTTTATTACAAGCCGGAAAATAGAGCTGTAAAAAAATTCACTGCACCGCCTCACTTTTGTTCTCGGTTTTTGTATTTTTTCAGATTTTTTTTGTTGATTTTTTTTAACCCATCTTGTTTTCTGGCCTCGTTAATTGCCTCAAAGCCAAACATTTGCGTCAGTCGCAACCACATTCGACGTCGTGACAATGACAACGGCAACCGCCGCTTAAATTGCCCAAAACCGCGACAAGTGGCCGTGTCCGGCTTACGCTCCAGCCCCCTTACAGCCCCCCGATGTCGTGCAGGAATTTTCTTAGCCGCGGCCACGGATGCGCCCCAATGGAGCGTATAAGAAAACCATTCATTAGCGCTTATCAAACGGCACAGACAGATCTGTCCCACCACTCAATGGTTGTTTGATTTTCCCCCCTAAACTACCAACTTTTTTCCTTGCTTGTTCGAAGGGTCGCTTTTTTTTATTTTTCCCCTGGCCGGCTAGGCCTTGCTGACGTTTATTGTAAATGGCTGTCCAATGAAAATTGTTGTGGCCTATCAACGTCAACGCGGTCACGGCCGGGCCGTGTGTCATTAGTTCGGAAAAAGTGTGGCTGCAAAAAACTTGTGCGGCCGCAAGTCGTGAAAAAAATATCTGGCATTTTTATCGGGGCCCCATACATACGCTCCGTGTCCTGGGTCCTGTTGCTGTCGCTTGTTGCCTTGCTTTAGTTTAATTGGCACTTGACAGAGTGGCCAACATCACCACTAGCGCCACTAGCGCAGGAAAAAATAAAAATCACCACCATCACAACAGCCACTAGGTAGAGCTTCTGCTGGTCTTCGTCTCTGGTGTTATCAATCAAATTGGCTTTTTCTATATCCATCAGCACGTGTTGAAGATGGCCAGTGCGCTGATTTCCTTTTCGTTGACCTATTATTTGTAATGCCCCTTAATTGGTGTTTAATGTGAACATTTAATTAGTTCATTTTTCTTTAGTACGGAGGGAGGATTTGGGGTTCTTGGAGAGATGTTCACCTAGAAACCTTGAGAGCGCAGGGCTGGGATTTAGTCTCGTTTGAATAATTTAAAGACAGTCTCTAGTAAGAGCGAAATGGGGCCCTGGGCAGACGGAATGGCATCAGCGCCAAGGCTCACGTTAAAGGGAATTATGCATATGTATTTGGAAATGTAATGTCCTATAGCGCACCGCAGCTCTGCAGCTAGAAGCCCAAAGCCCAGAATCCGAATCACAACCGAAATCAGAGCAAGAACCAAACGGCCAACGAATTTATAACTGATTTCTGGTGATTTAGTTGGCTCGTCAAATGGAATGAGCCGAGCGGAGCGGCGGCCGTCCACGGCTGCTGCTCTTGGCCACTTATTATGCAAAATGCCGCACATGGACCAACGGATATATAAGACGGGCCAGAAGGGGCCAAAGGGGCGGAGGACACGAAATGGTTTGGACATGTCATGACGGGGCGCGTCTCATTTATATTGCATGGCTGAAATGCCTGTGAGGCAGCCGCGTTCTGCGATAGATACGGTCATGATGATGCCGGACCTGCTGCAATGCATTCAAATTCAGGGGAAAAACAGAAAAACGAATAAAAAATGCACAGAGAAAAAAATGTGGCACAAGGCCGTATGCCGTCAGAAAAGTTAATTGAAATGCTATCAAAGCATATTCAATTAATTTAAATTAGCTCAGCGAGCAGCGAGCAGAGAACAGCGCGGCACAACACAAAACGCAATGCCCGGGGCGATAGCTGGGGCCACACCAACACCGATACCGGCAACCACCAAGTTTTCCAGCCAGTTTTCCCGCTCTCAGTTTCCACTTGGCTGCCATGTTAATTATATGCGCCAAGGCTGCTGCCAACTAAACTAAATGGCAAAAGTTTTCCCCTTGTCAGTGGCAAGCGACTGCCAATGATAAGAGCTAAGGGAAATCGTGAAAATGAAAATCGTGGGCGGGCTGTGTTTTTTTTTTCTGTGAAGGGAGTGGGAGGGACAGTCGCTCGACTTACCCCGCCTTCATTAATCAATTATTGCAAACAATTTACTGAGTTGTCTTCCTTTACAGAAACAATAGCAATCAGCCATCAGAGATATACAAATTTATTAAAAACGGTCGGTTTGCGAAATGTTAATGCCGAACGAATCGCCTCGAGGAAGTGTCAAAGTGCGTCCATCAGTGTCGGTTTTCGGCATCTCAAGTGGGACGGCGAATGTAATTTTGTTTATTTCACATGTCGGACGTAGCTGTCAGGCGATTGACAATGTCAGAATTCCAATCAAAATGCAAATTAATAATAAACAAAAATGGTTTGACATTTACCCTCTCCGAGGCGATCAAATTAATTTTCAATTAGCTGTCAGAGGGCATGTTAAGACGACGAGATGAAGCTCCGAATTAGACAATCGTCAAGTCTTTTGAGGACATGCTTTGCCAAAGGAGCTTGCGGTTGTTGTTCGAAGGAACCAATTCTAGGATCTGAACAGACAATTAGCAGTAAGGGGTGCTGCCCCAAGCGACTCGATTCAATTGGAATTACATTTTCGCAGAATATTGTAAAAATTGGGGAGAGAGTGCCAAACTGTATTAATTACAAGGATATTCTACAAAATGGAAACTAATCTTCAAAGAGAAACTGAACGTTTATTTTTTGGCCAAAATTGTGCACATTCTCGTTTAAATTGTGAGTTTATTTCATTTTCGAAACATTAGACTCCGTGCGCTTATTAACATTTTGCATTTAACATATGGGATTGCAGGAATATTTTGGGCGGGTGGGCCGGACCAGTGGTCTGGTGGCCTGGTGGCCGGTCAGCCACAGACGGTCAAAAGCATCTGGTTTTTGGCCCGAACCGTAGAGAGCCGGCCCGGCCTTTGTGTAACTAAATTATTTAGTTGTGTGGCCGGAAAACAGAAGCAAGTAGCATAAAACGCGACTGGACTGCGACTGGGAGTGCGACCACGATGAAACTACCCAGTGGCCAAACTCACTGACATGGCCAGGCATCAAATGATTGCCCCAGACACTTTATAATGCATGAGTCTGCACCAAAAGCAGCAGCATCAGCCAATGTGGCAGTAGGGGCAGGACCAGGCAGCAACAACAATAATGACAGCAACAGGAAGAGGCCGCACAATGAGCATGAACACGGGTAACCGAATTATTTATATTTAAATTGTTTTGGTTGCTGCACTCGTTGTTGCCTTTGAGTTTCGCCTGTCTATTTGAACTGCACACAGAACCCGAACCCTGAATCCGACTTTCACAGTGAATTCGTGGCCATGATTATGTGGCAGAGTCAGCCTTTGACTCTGTGGAAGCTGTGGAGTGAGTTGCACAGACACTAGAAAAAAGACATAAGTAAAGGCCTTCAAAATAATAAAAATTTTATCTCTATTGGCTAAAGCCTTTATATTCATTTGCTTAAGTATTTATTATTTTGATTTAAATAATCTTATTTTAATTTGAATTTTTCCTAGTGCATCCATGTCCTGCCCAGACTCCGCGTGAGCTTTATTTATGCATTTCATTTTGGGTCTGCTTGCCGGGGGGCATTTTCAGTGGGAGCTTGGGAAAATGGTCGTTGGGGTCCGGGTCCGGAGTGTTGTCTGTCTGGCTGCGTTGCGCTTCGCTCCGTGCCGTGCTGTTTCGTTGCGAGTCGCCTTTGAGTTGATGTATTAAAAATTTTCACACATGGCAGTTGGTTGGCTGGTCGCCGCCTGCCTCGAAGCTGCTTTGCTGCTTGCACTGAAATTTGATTTCCAGCCCCGGCTAAAAACCAACCAAAACCCTCAACCCCCAAACAGAGCGGCTTCATCTGGAAGTTTGGGTGTGCACTTTTCAGCGCTTGATTTGCGTTGAAAATGCGCGGCTGCTGGTTTCTCGTCCTCATCAGAAAGCCACCCCTCCCCAAACCCGGTCCAGAGAAACACGCAATACTGCGCTGGGATCACACGGCAAAAGCTTTTGACGGTGCGTTCATTATGATTAGCAATTTTCCGCGGATGAGTTGAGCAACCGAGTAGTATGTTTGGGGACGTCGAGTGTGCTTTGGCGCGAGGGGATGCCTGGGGTTTTTAATAAGAATTTTTGTTGGCTTAACGCTGCATTTGGAAGCAGATGGAGCGGGATGTGGCTGATACAGAGAGTTAGCGAGTGGCTTTGGTGGATTTTGTCAGGTGCACCTAGGTTACTTATTAATTTTCGACTGGATACACAGCAGGAAAGCGCACAGAAGCAAAAGTTTTATTCTGAAAAGTGTTTTGGCTAAGTAAGCCCATGTAAAACAAGCTGTAAGTGCTTTTAAAATGTAATTATTTATTCATAGTTTACTTGGAGGAGGAATTTTAATTGATTTATTTATTTAATGCTTTGAAGATTAATTTACAATACTTGTTTTTGTACAATACATTAAAAAACATGAACATTCTCCTTCTGATACTTTTAAGGGGATATCTCTTGATAATATTCTTTATTTTTTGACAAGCTTCTCAACTTGTGTTATTTTTTTCCTATTAGACATAATGGTCCTCCTGCTACTTTGCCACCTACTGACATCGTGTGGCATATTCGCGCTTGGAATTGCATTTTCGCGTCATTGTTTGATGGCTTCCGCTGTTACTGCTGCTGCATATCCTTGCTACTTAAGCTTCCTTTGCGCTGAAGCGTTTCCTGTTGCCATTGTGGCAGCTCCCGTTGCTGTCTGTTTGCGCCCTCCCTGGGAATACTCGTACATTTAGCATGCGTTAGTTTTTCTTTCGTATTTTTTATTGCCACCGCTAACTGTAACGCATTGTTGTCAACGGCAGCGCGTGCCACATCCTTTCTGAAGCCAGTAGTAGTTTTTCTCTGGCGAAAGAGACTGCGAATGCAAACATGAAAATTACATAATCCACGCATCGCGATTTATGACTTTTGTACCAGCATGACTGATGGCAGGACAAACAAATGTCAGGGAAATGCTGCAAACGAACAGGGAAATGCAAACCGCCTGTCATTTCTTGTGCCAGGAAGACGTTTTTAAATAAATATCCTTTGCGAGGTCCTCATGCAGAACGGCGAAGTGACGCTCCAGCAACCACACCGCAATTCCAACGGTCTTCTGAGGTTAATCAGGAGTCTAGGGTGCAAATTGAAAGGCATACAGGATGCGGCACCGCAGCGACAATTGCTCAATTAGCCGCCGATGCAGTTGCCCTCAAACAATTCCATTTAGCCGCAAGCGGCTTTCCTTCGAGAGCCAATTGAATGCTGCATAATTAATTTGCCAAACTTCGATTACGAGGCAGCTGCACTCGACTTGCACCCAAGTAACCGTAATACAATGAGTACACCTCAAGCACCGCTCTCTTTCGCCTTTAGCCCCATCGCGTTCGCCCGACTATTTGAACACTTTTGTTGAACATTTTGCGGCCATTTATGAATGGGCGCGCATAAATTTGTGACACTTTTTGTGGCATTTTACGAGGCAGGTCCATTAAAATGGGGCCACATGTGCCACCAAAAACACACTCACACACACACACCCGCCCATCTATTCGCCACTACAGATGCAGACACAAAAGCGGAGAAACACAGACTGGCAGGCCTCGGGTTGTCCGATGTGGGGAAATAAAATGAAATACATAAATTTTGCAACGATTTGAGAGACCGCATTTTATAATTGAATCACGTACGACATTTTCAGAGGCGCGCGCACGCGGAAATAGGAAATAAGTTGTGCCGCTGATATAAATTAGAATCTTAAGGGATCGTCGTCGCTGGCGACTTAATCAATACTGGATGTCCCTTGAGTATTTTTGTCCTTACCCTCTTTAAATGCTGGCACTGAGATAAAAGTGCTTTAAATTTGACTTTATTTTGAAAAACTTTTTCCTTGAAGCTTTAACATTTATCTTATATTATGACGATATTATTATGTGATTTAAGCCTAAATCCATATATTTATGGTTACTTTTAGGCTTAAAACTACTTAAAATTATTGAAAATGTATGAATAGTAACATAAGAACACACTTTCAAGTTATTATCCCAAACATTTAAATTAAAGTAATTTACTATTCAGTCTTAACGCCAATAAAAAATATTACAAAAACAAAATCCTCTTAATATCTTAATCCTTTTAATCTTTGTATTGGCTTTAAAAGCCCAGTGTGCGAATGCTGGCAATTTATGTGACTTGTTTGGCGGGGCAGAAAAGTTGCAGCGAGTTTTTCCTTGCAAGTTGCATGCGTGCACTTCCGTTTCCGCCTATTGGACCGTGAGCGCGTGTGCATGTTTCTTTGTATGTGTGAGCTTGCCAAGATGGAGGAAGGCTTTTGATTTACTTAGAGGCCGCGGCACGTTTCCTCCAAAGAATCGAACAATTGCCAATTCGCAAACAAAATACAAATCGAAAGCACAAACGAAGAAGATGCGAACTGAGATCATGGAAACTTTTTGTTTTATGGCCATGCGAACACACACACACACTAGCGCGAATATATGGCCAATACACACACAAATACAGTCTCTCATACACGAAGCGAAAGACATGCCGACATTTTGTATCAGTGTGTGCACACTCCATTGAGCCCCAATGATGCGTACAAAATGCAACAGCAACAATTTTCGGCGTTTTTTTAAATGGTAATTTTTTCGCAGTCTCCTCTCGATTTTGCCGCCACCCTGATCTGCTTTTCTCTTGTTGCTGCCACATATAGCACATTACATGGAAAGCGCTTTTCCATTATTCCTATCTGTTGTTGTTGCTGCCTTTGCTGGTTTTGTTGTTGCTTTTGTTGGCTATGTTGTTGTTTTGGCATTGTCCGCATAAAAATGCATTGATTTTATCAAGTGAAAAAATCAAAAATGTTGACATGGCCGCCGCTTGGGGCAATAAAATATGGTAAGTGCATCGGTGGGTGGATGGGTATTTGGTTGAGGGGCTTGACGAGGGGCACGATATCTCCGGCGATTTACATTAGTTTTGTTTGCAATTTATGCGCGGACATAAAATTCTGTTGTGCTGCATGCGGCATGTTGAACAAAGTTGCTTTTGTCGTATTTTTTAAATGTTTTGAAATACGAGTGGCTTATGTTGATACATTAAAATAATGGTCCAGGTAATGCAAAATTTTAGATATTTTTATTTAAACAAAAGGTTTATATTCTGACCCAACAATTACAAGAATTTTTTTTATCTTACCCATTGATTAATTTTAATTTTAATGTAATTTCCTCTTAATTAGTATTTCTAATTTAGTTTCTAGTGTTTCAGGGCCAACATTAATATACGAAAATGTGTGTGCTGAGTCTTTCAAGTTTAATGGCCATAAGAAGAACAAGACCAAAAGCAGCTAAGCATGCGGCATGGCCAAGTGTCTAAACAAGGGTGAGCCCATCCCCACTCTAAACTCCAGGTCCCATCTCAATGCCTATCCCAGGCCCAGTCTGAGGTTTGGGGCTGCTTTGCGGCATTTTGTCGAGATTTGTTGAGAATTTATGCGCTACCTTAGAGAATTTATGAGTTGCAGTCGAGTGAATTATTTTATCATACGCATGCAGCACCAACAAACATTGGCCTCTGCCAGAGTCTGAGTCTGGGTCTGTTTCTGTTTCTGTGCCAGTGTGAGGGCATGTAAAGTGCTTGCCACAACAAGCTGCAGCAACAAATGCTGCAACCAAGGCCTGACGCACAGTTTAAGCTACTAATTTCACATGCAAAAGTCTTCACTAAGCTGGCATTTTAATCTTGGCCAAAACGCTGGTCGTGCGTGCTAGTGTCTGTGTGCCTGATTTTGTGTAAGTGCGTGAGATGGGCGGTGGGCGTGGTTATGGGCTTGTTAGTAATTAAGTGTTTCAACTGCAAACATGCCTACACACTAAATAATTTAATTAGTTGAGTTTTTATAAGGTAGAAGTAATTAAATTACATAGAGTTGGACAACATTTTTTTGAAGCATCAGTATATTAGTTTTTGGAAAATTAAAGGCTATTTATGCTTTGGAAGCTGATGGTTATACGTCCATATGATGAGTCCTTAGTGGTAGCAGAAGAGCAGCATTAGTTCCGAACCATTGACATGCTTTGCTCCTGGGGGAATGTGCCTGAAACTTGGCTTAAGTTGCTTCGAGCCTTGCCAAACACCTTCCACAAACTCATTCTGCTACCCATCTTCTGCTCTCGGTGCACTTGAAGCCTTTGCCGTTGTACTTAGGCCTAAATCCTTGTGCTTGTTTGCAAATTGCATTGGGATAACGACACAAGCCGGCGCTGCTCTCCATCGAGCCTTGTGGGAATGGAGATTCTGCTCCAGCTCCTGCTGCCATTGTGGGCATTGTTTTTGGACCGTGCCGTTGCCAGGTGTCCAGATTGCAGTTCGGGCTTGGGCCCGGGCTAATCAATTTGCATGCTGCGCGCAGAATGTACAGCCGGCAAGCTGATTTACCTGCTGCCAGCTGCCTTACCTGTACTCAGGTACAAAAACCTTCCTACTACACTACTACTACTTCACTGCCGCTGGCTTTTCATTTAATTTTGCAGTCGGCAGTCGGCATTCGAGGCTCTTGCTGCACATTTGCATTCTGGCACCGAGTCACGTCAAACGGAATTTCCTCTCGAAATGAAAAAAGTTTTTTAATTTTACACATGCTGCGATTAAGATGTCAAAATGTCAATTGTAGCCAGAAAAATAGCTAGCATAGCAAAATAAACTATTGCAATTTGGGGAATTTCATTCGAAAAGTTGTATTTTAAATAAATTTAACATAAAGAAATTAGTACTTACTCTTTAGAAGTAACTCTTTAAAAAGACTTAAGAGCTTTTGGAAGTTTTGTGGATTTAAAATTCCACTAGAAAGCTAATAGAGTTGGATGCCAAGGAGATTTAATTCAAAAAATTTTAGATATTAAAGACTCGTGCTATCAATTAGTCTGGCCAGTTCTTTGATCTGCCGAAAGAGTTTTGATGGAAAACATGCCCTACCAGCCAGCCAGCCAGCTAGGCAGCCAATGTGCCCGAAATCTCGGCATGAATTAATTAAAATTGTTTCACATAAAATGTATATGTTTATGTGGACTATGGACTGCGGCTACTTTGACGTATTTTCCGGCCGTAATTAGCTTCATTACTCATTCATCTTTGCATTCATTCATTAGAAACCAATTGACAGTTTAATTAAGTTTCCATTTGGCGTCCCTCGTTTGTCTTCGCTTTGGCCGAGGCTCAAACTTTTTGGGCACAAAATAAAAAAAAAGCTTAAACAAAAACGTACCCAGAAGTGAGCTCAAAGCCACTGGGAAAGTGGTGGCCGGCAGTCCTTAATTGGCACCCAATTAGGCATAAATATTTAGCTGTGCGGGCAATAAAACAATTATTCATAGCATACTTTTCTGCGCCGAGTTGAGCTGAGCTTTGACTCTTCAGTCTGAGCCAACTTCTACCCTTCCCGACGGGGCTCTAAAAGCCTGATTAGGTTCTCTAATTGACCATAGTTAAATGTATAAGCAGCTTGTGGGTAAAAATTAAAAGTTTTCCACAAAAAGGGTTAAAATGGTCCGAAAAAAGTTTAAAGGTATCTTTACTTTTCCAGTTAATGTTTCAAAAAGTTCAAATTGCATTTGTCTTGCATAAGAATGCAGGCTGCTTATATTTTGAGCCAAAACTAATCCTTTATCAAAGCTTAAAATATTTAAATTTTTATGTAAAACTTAATTTAAGAAGCTCCAACTTGCAGCTCGTTTCATGCCCCATTCGCCGCCATCGACCAACATTCAAAGTTGGTCGCATCAAGCCACATTGTTAGCGCTAACTACCAGGAAAGCCTTTCGGCGTTTTCTGTTCCAGGCCGTGTCCTGTTAATGAAATGTCGAATCAGGAACGAGGGTCTCTCCTCTCGTGAGTGTGTGTGTGTTTGTGTGGCATGTTCGCGAAAGTTGCAAAAACTGCCGCGAGACAAAATCTGATTTGAGGCTTGTGTGTGTATGTTACCTGTTGTTAAGGCTGGGGGAGGCCAGGATACTCTACATCAATCTGGTGCTGTTGTCGTTACTGTTGCATGTTTATCGTGTTTGCGGCTCATTAAGTGCGGCTCATTAGGTCTGGCCGGAGAGCTCCGAGAGCTGCACCGCCAAAAGACAGAGGCAGAGTAGGCATTTCCAGCAATATTGCAATCTTGCATATACAGGAAGGATATTAATATGATTCTCTATGCATTTGTGTTTATACAGGATATATTGGAATCTAAAAGCAGCAATCATGCCACATATTATACTCGAAATTAAACAAAAACAGAAACATAATCGAAAGCTTTTCCAAACATGAAGCATACGAGTGAGTTATAGAGTGGATCAAGGCTGTGGTACAAAAAATATTAAAATAATTATAGCCTTGAATTTCTTTGGGGTTAAATATAATACATTTTTAAAACTATCGTAGAAATGGATGTTTTTTCCTTTTTTTTAAATCGATACCATTTTTAACTGAGGATAGGTCCACTCTTTAAATAACAGACAGAAACCATTCGATGCCAGACCGAAATCCAAATACAGGGACTAATTGAAATCGACTATGTTGATCATGCCCCATGCCTCATGCCGCATGCCTCCTGCCGATGACAGATGTCGGAGCCGAGTATTCCTCGTCTATTCCTCTTCCCTTTTGATGAATTGATGCAATGTTTAGGCCTTTTTATGAGCCAAATCCCTGTGTCCGTGTGTTTGTTTGGCCGTCTGTGTGTTTGTGGCTGACAAACAGCTTAAAACCTTGATGGACATTAGGCTCTTGCAGCAACAAGGCAGAGCCGGCCGAGCAGGCAGAGAAGATGCATGTAGTTTTACATATCGAGGTCTGTTGAAGCAAAACCAAAACTCAAACCAGGTCCTAGCCCATCCAAACCAAACCAAGGCAAAAGCAAAGCGAACGGACAAACAAAAGCGCTTTGAGGCCTTTCACTCACTTCAGTCCAGCAATTGGCATCGGTAAGGTAGCAATTACTGTTTGTTTATGCATTTGTTATTGTTGCAGCCATTGCAGCCGTTGCGGCCGAAGAAGTAAAATTGAAATTTCAAATTCATAATTCAATTGAACTTGTGCTTGGCTGCCAGCAAAAGGGTCCGTAGCAACCAAATACATTACACCGGAATGATGTACTAATGCACTAAGAAAATCGTTAAATAAATCTAATTTTAAGAAGTTGTACTTATAAATAAGTTAAATATTTAGTTTTGTCTTAAAAGATCCTGCCCCTGAATGGCTAAAATATTTATGATTTAGAACAGGGCCATGTTTTATTTATTGTGTAGGGGTGTGGTCGCCAAAGGCAGAGTGTCCATGTTTGTGTGTTAATTGAATGCAACTGCAGTTTTCGAAAGAGCAGCTATCTGGAAGTGGAATTTCTTTGATCCTTTCGCCCCAGAAGAAATACGAAAAATGCACAAATGCTTAAAATCCAGTTGCTTGCTGTGTGTCCATTTGCTGACATTTTGTTTAAAATGCATAAATCATCAAATGCTGCAGTGTCATAAACGAAGCAATGCACAAATACACAGAGACAATAAATAGATATGTGCTTGCATACCAAAGTCAAACACGGGATATTATTATTTTGTGAGCTCGGCAAAAAGCAGAAAAAAGTAGAAAAAATGCAGAATTCAGCTAGAACGAGCTAACGTGCAAATCAAAGACAAAAATCCCACTCTGCTTTTTTCCTCTAGTCGCAATAAATCTGCTGGGGCAGTCATAAATATTGATTTCGAAATTGTCCTTATGCATGTGTTGACTATATGTGAGTTTCTCAGCATGTGTGTAAGTGTGTTGGTAGTGGCCACGCCCACTATGCCACCCCTTCTTCACTTAGATTTGTCGCTTATATTAGCTGCAGAAATGAAAATCGTTTTCCAATCGTATTCTTGTCGTTTACCTTTTGGTCTTATCGTTGTCCCTTCGCTTTTCCGACTGTTTTCCTTTCAAGTGTAATTTGCAGTTGCTTTTCGTGTCGTAGTTTTCCTTTAGACGGAAAATATACTTGTGCGCTTTCAGATCAAAGGGTCTTCAGACTAAAAGGTTGAATAAAATTTCCAAGCTTCTATAAGATACAAGTATAAGGTCAAACATGCGTGTTTCTAATGGTTAGGAATCTAGGCACGATGCTTACAAAAGTTTATTTAATGAAGCTTTAATTAAAACAGAGCATTGCCATTTCGGTATTGTCTCTTCAAATGTCCTAAATTACGGAGTGCTGAACTCAATATTTTCAATATGATGCCAATCGGGCTTTTGTGTTTGATGCTTTCGTCATTGACCGTCAATGGTTCCCATGCATTCATCCGATGTTTCTCTTATGCTGTTGCTGTTGCTGTTTGGCAGAAAAGTTTCGAATTTATGATCCGTCACTGACTTTAGAATTATGGCCACTGCTCAAGCTGACTGTCAGGTGGTCCACCAGAGAGAAAAAAGCCAAGGCGAGATGTACGAGGAAAAGGGCGACACACATGTCTGGGCCCAGACTGGAATTGAAATTAAAGTCATAACTCATTGCCCGGAGACCGAGAGGTGACCGAATGCTTTTGGCTTAAAGCACTCCCTGTCCAACTCACCCTTCAGGGATGGAAATAGTTCTGAAAAAGTGGCTTCCAAAAATAAATCCCTTTTTTTTATAAAATATCATTTATTTAAATAAAAAAGACTTTTTGAAAGCTTTTTATTTTATGGTAGTTCATGTCATTAGATATATTTTAATTAACTCGAAAACTACAAAAGTATCTTGCCTAATATTTTTCTGTGTAAGATCCCAGCTAGTCCTGTTGCTGTGTTCTCCCCTACCTTCTCCCCTACCTTGCTTCTTGCTGCCACTTAATGGGCTTTTATGTCCCCTGACCAGTGGATAGCCTGGGCTGGCTTATCTGGCCCCCAGACAGGACCCACTACACATCCTTGTGAGCCTAAGCTGGCACATCTGGCCGAGGTCTTTCTTTTTATTGGCTTTCCTTGGAATTGAACTTGTGCGTGAACCTGTAAGCGTGTGTCCCTGAGTCGTGTAGTTGACAATTTTGGGTTATAAAAACGCCATCATACTCATCACAGAACGCTGACGGTTTTGCATTCCTCTGGGAATGGTCGGTTACTAAGCCCTTGTCTTATCGGGCAGATGCCTTTGGCTTTGATTAGTTGTCGTTTATTTAATGTCGCTTGATGGAAAATCAGGTTTTCCGTTACTTTAGTAATAAAGATTAGTGCTAGTAGTAAGGATTAATGTGAATTGTTCGAAACGTACCTATTCAAAAAACTTAATCCAGTTTCCGCTCGTTGGGGTGTTGAAAACTCCTTTCAAACAAAAACTGTTGATAAATTTGATTAAAAATCGATAGATTTTAATCAACGTTGATTAAATTTCCATTTTATCGTTGACCGCAGATGATTGTGGAAGGTGTGAAAACGGTGCCGAGGAGTGTGGGTAACTCGATTTATAATTTTATCCCACATGCCGTCACTTTTTCCAGTTTGTAAAGCATTCGCTTCTATGGGGAATATGATTTTTCTATTACCTACACTTTCAGACCGCCCCGAACTCGACTGATATTTCATCCAATTATAGCTTAACCTTTGACACTCAAATAAAAATTAAAATGTGAAACAAGAGCTAAACAAGCGATATGTGAGTAGAGTAAATTGCCAAAGGGTCGGATGGGGCCTAAGCCTGTTGTGTGACCTCGTTTTGTGACCTTTTGCACTCGTGTGTTTTTAAATATTGTTTTTAAATATTGGCACAAAATCAAATTATCTGCAATTTGTCAATAAATAACTCTGTACAAAGGCGAAACTTTATTAAAATTCACCACAAAACGTTGCAGTTTCCGGTTTCAATTACGCCATAAATTTTCGGCTATACACACCCGCACATAGTGGCCTAGAGGCCGGGGGCGTGGCAGACGGGTGGGTGGCGGTTGTATCGGTCATTCAATGGCATAAGCCCCTGTACCGGTACACCGGTATATTGAAATTTAAAGCCCCGTTGGCAACTTGTCGCAATTTACAACCTGTTCTTTCGGAGTTGGATCACCCGATGGCTAGTTGGGCAGAAGAGACCCTTTCGCAAAACACAAAATATGAGCCAATATAACAGCAATAAAGCACGACCAGGCTCCAGTGAAATGCAAATAGAGCAAAATCAAATCTCTCAGAATGGGAAGTATGCCTCTGGAACGAACACAAAAGGGAAACGTGATGACTGCACTTTGAGAAAAGACTGAAATTCCTTATAATTATAACCATTTTCAAATTATAGCCATTTTAGTTTATACTTTCAATTAAAATGAAACTTAATTATCCATAATAAGTAATCAAAATACTTATCTTGGGTAATCTATTTAACAAAATGAAATATATTGCCATTTTCTTTGTGGTGGATATCTTGTCGCTTCGTATGAATTATTGTAATGGCCAGTAAATTAAATTATAAATTGCATTGGCCAAGTAACTGGCACAGATCAAACGACGACAGCGCGGGCCATAAACATTAATAACCAATATGCCAGGTGGCAGGAGGTGGCTAGGATGGGCTCGTACCAAAGACAGGCGTGTGAAGCGCATAAACAAGCCGCAAGGATTGCAGCGAAGAAAGGCCAGAGATCCTAGTTGCTGGCAAAAGCCACTTTCGCAATTTATGGCAGTGGAAAAAGTATGAAAAAGACTGCCGGAGCAAAGCAAAGTTTGTTACTTTGGCACACGGCTCTGGTGCACGGCTTTCACCGATGATGCATTGATGCGGATTTAAAGTTTAAAAGGTTTCGCGGCATCAGAGTACCTCTTGCCTGGGGCCCAGGTTCCGGGGCCCGGGAAAACAGATCCTCCGACCAGCTCTGACAGCCATTTGGCGTTTTGGCGCATAATAAATTCGAGCGGTAGACACACGGTTTAATTTATCATCAAACGCTCGCAATCAGGGCGCAGCGCCTAGCGAAAGGTGTGGAATTTATTGGTTTGGTGTCGAGTTGATGGCTTCTTGGCTTTTTCCTGGCAGCACCCAGGTATCTGTGCATAGTTTATTTCAAATTGGTTAGCTCCGCTGCCCCGGCGGCAGATTGATTGGTCTGATGAATGAATGCGAACGCTCATAAGATTCTATTGGTTTTCGGTTTACACTCTGCTGGAATGGAATTTAAAAATTCCATTATATGCTGTTTATTTTTTGGTTGCCACACAATTTGTTTTCAATTGGTTATTTATTGGCATTGCATTGGTAAAACAACATGTGGATCCGCGAAAGCGAAAGCTCTATGAACAAAGAAACCAATGGGAGTCCTTCAAATCATGTAAAGTATCTCAGTGCTGAAAAGAAAACAATAAAAACCCTGGATAAGGAAGAATGATTTAATGTTCTGCAAAGGTCGTAACTCAATGGCTAATCATTCCCGATGACGGTGGGAGACAAACCAATTTCTTGGCAACGAAAAGGCTTCAAAGTTGGAGTGCATGAGAGGAGATTCATAATTTCATGAGATAAACACACGAGGACAACAGGACTCAGCATGACTCGACTGTCTCCTCGTATATGGGATAGTAATAAAAGGACACGCTTCGATGGGCAGCGACGGCATCTTCAAATCAGGCAGAAAAATGCTGCCGTGTCTGACTAGCTGCTGCTACAGATACGGAAGTGCCGGTGTATGGTATCTGTATCTTGTATGTATCTGTATATCTGTGCTCCACATTTCATTACGCTGAACATGACGTTGCTGGAAGCACGTAACAAGTTTAAATTGCGCTCGTTGACTGTTGACTGCCGTGCGGAAGATGCCGATATCGATGTCGATTTCGATGCCGGCCAGACCAGGCCAGGCCCGGCCCGTCCCGGCCCGGCCAAGTCATGGCCAACAGCCGCAATTGAACCAGAAAAGTGTATTTATATGTAACGGAAATGATGATGCACTTATGACCTGCCGAAGCACGGAGCATGGAGCAAAAGTGGAGCGAAACGAGTTGGCCACCCAGATTGGTTATATGGCATAGTCCCTGATTTGCCTTGCTAATAGATGATTATGGTTCTGTGTGTATATGTATTCTTCTCCGGCCAATTGGTTCGCCGATAAGCGCCGTATTATGCATAATTGTAAGTGGAAAATCTGAAAATGTCTGTACGCGGCAATTCTTGTAAGTAAATAAAAATGGAAGAGTTTAAGCAACCTCCCAGCCAGACCTGATTATAAATCAGTTTTGAATTTTTGAGATTCCTACAGTATTTTGTTCGATGTCTTTTTACTCTTTATAAGTATAACTTTATTTCTCATTATTATGCTTATTTTCTTGGCGTGCCACAAGTATCATATTCATGGCATTACTTTCTCTGTAAATGGAGGTTGTTGGATGTGTGCTTACCAAGTTTGTTTTGATTTTCTTTTGGCTGGGCTTGCCTAACTTAATGGCTTCTATTTCGGGCTTTGGCTCCTGCTCCTGCTACCTGAGATTTGTACACCTTATCGCTTATCGTGGCAATGAAAACGATGGCTGACTTATCGCCCTTGCCAACTCTGTTGATTTTTATGGCATCTCCGACGCTTTGGTTCTACGGAATGCGTAAATGAAATTATTATCTGTGGGATTTTTGGCAAGCTGAATAAATACATTTTATGGCAGGAGCACCATCTAAGCGAGGTGGAGCGTGTTTTTATGACTTGCTGGGCAGGTCTCTTGCAGTGTATGTAAGTGTTGCCTGTTTGCTTAGCATTTGCATTTATTGTAATGGGCCTAAAAGTTTGCCTATATCAAAGTCATGCACGCCGTCGAGCATTAAGCATATCGCCGAAAGGATACACAGGCGCACCTCGCTAGGCAAATACTAGTCGAGAGATACATAGACAGGTATGCATGCTAATGCTGCGTATACGTTATATTTTCAGCTGCTGCAAAATGCTGTAATGTAAGCGCGACTCAAATATTTGTGGAGGGCCAAAAACGGCACACAAATGTGTAACCAACACACTATTTGCTTGAGGCAAACTTCCATACACCGAACACCCAAACATCATGTGGCACATGCGAGCCGAGCACAGAGATATGCGGATACCAGATGCGGCATAGTGCAAATAAAAGTCTTGGGCAAAAAGGTGAAACGTGTATTAAATAATTCCTTTGTCGAGCACATTTTAATCGTGCAGCGGTAACGGCAAACAAAGGCGTCCTCGGACACAAGTCCCAATGTCCAGCGGGCAGGACAAATACAGCGTCCGTCCCTAAGCCGCCCGACCCCCACCAAGCCGCCCAAGCCCTTTGTTTTTTTTTGGCCCCTTAAAAAAGTGCAAACTTTGTAAAAATTCTGAACTGCAGAAATTTGTTGTGTTCACGTACAGGAGGGGCTTTTGGGTCTGTGGTCGCGCATGCCAACTAAGTGGACCCGGGTGGTGCTAGGACCAGCCGGGGCCCTCGGACCACGGTTAAGCCTAGCAAATAGATGACAGCGGTGCAGCGGTTTGACAGGCGTGTGAAGACAAATTTCTGCGAATTTTCGCTAGGACAACGAATTCAAAGCAACGGAAAAATGAAAATATAACACTCGCGCTACTGTCCTTTCGCACAGACACACAAACACACACGTGCATACCAGCATGTGCAAATATTGTGAAAACAAATAAAAGCGAAAAATGTACTCCACGGTGTTTGTTTGTTTGTTTGTATGGGAGGCTGTGTGTTGGTGTGTGTGTGTTCCTATGAGTATGTGTGTGTTTTATATCTTCAACGTGTGCTGCGGCCTCTGTATGGGTGCGGTTTTGCGAGCATCAGCATCTGAAAAATAGGAGCAGGAGAAGTAGCAATGGCAGTCGCAATGACAAAGCCATGCCATCTTTTTATTTATTTATGGTTTTTGTCTGTGCTGCTGCATTGGTGTTATTAGTGGCATTTGTCCTTGTTTCCCTTTTGTTTTTGTTTTTGTTATTGCTCTGCCTGCTAGTGTAATAAAGTCCAAAAAAAGGGAAAAGAAAACTTTCATAGCGTCAGCTGGCGTCATTCAGCATTATATTTCTATATTTTACGAGTGCACTTGTAAGCCAAAAATGCGATTCAATTTTTGATCCTTCCAGCGGGTTATATTCAGTGGTTTTTAGTGAATTGAAAAATGCACTACCGATAGGATTTATAACACAATTTTTATTGCCTCGAATACCCATTATATTATAATTAATATTAATCACTTAGCCAGAGACAATTCGCAGATTAGTTATTCCAACTGTGTGCTATTCTTTGTCGTTTATTTAACAAAGTATCTTACAATTTGGCAATTTTAAAAGCAAATAACGCATTGCAAATCGAGTTATTTAAGAGCATTTACTTTATGCAAATCATATAAAGTGAAATAAATATCTGAATTGGAATTGAAAATGAACCATAGCCAAGCTTTGGCCTGCATTGTATTTGGTCAAATTTATTGATGTAATTATCCAAGCAATTTGTTGCCCTCCCACTTACAGACATCCTTTCCTACGTGGGTCGTCCTGACATATCCTTTTGTTTTCCCTTTTTTTCGGGCTTTCACAAAACTCGTTTTAATCGACTGGCCGGCATCGGCCTTTCAATTTGTTTGCATAAACGCATAGAGAAAACTGAAAATTAAATAAAATATATGTAAATTACAACCATAAATTCGTTCGATAGCAGCGCAATAAACCGTAATCAGATAATGGCAATTATCCATCTGGCCGATGGCCTGCCTTGAGAGAGGCTCTGCAAAAATGCGAAAATGCGAAATTTGTGAAGCTCGTAATCAGGTTTATGCAAATTAAAGATAATAATTACCCCACACACTCGGCCATTGTTTAGTCTTGCTTTTGTGTGTGCGGCTTTGGTTTCCAAGCAATTAATTTACAATTTTCGGTTAACTGGCTGCCAAGAATAACAAAACAATTAATACAATCAAGCAAACTTTTGCCTAAGAAATTAAAGGCAAGTGCCGCAAAACCAAATAGAGTCCTTGCCCGACAGTGTGGGATACCTGTCTGAGTACTTTTTGGGATTCGGCCGGCAGCCACTAAATGGAGAACAACAAAAGTGCAGCCACAACAGTGACAACGACTGCTGGATGTGGCCACTGGCCAGTTCGTTGTTGGCTTCTCATTAAAGATTCAGCCTGGTTTCATGGGAGACGTAAATCAAGTGGCTACATCCCTCCCCACCAACCGCAACAACATAATTTTATGTGAACTTAAATGCTTTTAGCTTGGCCTGGAGAGTGACTCGAAGAATCGAACACCGAACTCCGAACGCTGAGAATTTTCTGGTTGGCAAAGGCTGTTGCATATTTTATGCAACAACCTGTGAGTTGTCGGTCTTGTTTGACTTGAATAATTTGGCAAAGCGAATGAATTTTCTTTTCGGGCTGGCGCTTTTTGGCTTGCCGCTTTTTGTTTATGTTTGACCGAGGTCAATTGCTGGCAAAGTTTAGCATGCATGCCAGAGCGAACCGTAAATATTTTAAAGCCAAATGCCGAATGCCAAACTGTTGCATACTTATGCGAGTCCAAAGACAGCTGAAAGGCATTTTTATTATTAATGTCATTGAGGCTACTCTTCTTTGCCTGCCAAGAATCTCCTTTGCGTTGCGTTGTGGAATTTTAATAAATCATTTCGCTTGAAATGCGTACACAAAATCGAGGCAAAACGAAACGAAACGAAATCAAATGAAATGAAATAAATGAATGTCTGAAGTTTGGGCCTTCACGGACGGAAATGCCTTCAGTCCGAAAACGAATACAAAGCAAATTAGGATCGCTTAGTTGGCTTTTTGGGGCAGGGGGCATTGGAGTTCGGTGGAAATATTTAAAAATTTCCGAGGATATTTGCTCGCTGGGTTGTAAATCAAAATGCCAGCGCATTGGCAAAATATTAAAGTACGTCGAGCAACAACAGCATCAAATATGCAAATTGGTCTCGGACTCCCCTCAGCCATTGTGAGAGCGTGTGTTGCCATAAATTTAGCCTGGGTATCCGGGGGTAAAACGGCCGTTTCATCCATTTTATTGGGCCAATGGAGCTGCTGCTCGCCGATTATCAGGCTGTGTGCCTGAGAAGTACTTATCAAAGGGCATAAATCAGCCAAATCACGACGCAACAAATGTTTTACAGAATCATGAGTCTCCAAACAGAAGAGTCCAGACGATGCTTTACTTTCGATTTTTTTCATATGTAAATTTTTTCCTTTTTTCCCTTTTTAATTTTTGTTTTCTTTTTTCTAAAATATATGGCATGGAGGACACACTTGTCGCGTTCATTTGTCAGATGAGCGACAGTTTATTGAAAATGATTTTTTCCGCTTAGTCAGCATCATTTTCTTTGATTGCTAAACGACGGTGGAATGAGTTGTGATCGCCCTAACAGCGTTCCAGATTGTAGGGGTTGTTAGTGGCAAATAGACAAACTCATCATAGCCTGATGGCTTAATGGCCAAGAGACACAATTCTCAAAGCTAACAACTTTTTCGCGCATTGTTTAATTTACAATTTGCGCATTAACTTTGTCACATAATTCTAATTAACGCTTTTAATTACTTTATGAGGCACTTTGCGCCGCTACCTAAAAATATGGGTGGCTCAAATTGCCCCGGCAACAACGGCTTAAATGTCATCGCTACTGTTCCTGCTCCAGCTCCGGCCCCAGCTAATGCCCCTGCCCACCTGGCCAGGTATCCGCCGAGTGGCTCGTTAGGGGCCGGGCCAGCATTCGAGGCACCCACTATTTTCACGCGGACGTTGGCTGAAGCCGTGGCTTGGACAAAGTCATTAAATACGACGCAAATTAGATTTATTGTACGCCGCTGCACTTGCCTGGTGACTGTTCTAGTGCACTGGGACAAAAGTTTCATAAAAGGCTAGAAATCTTTAGTGATTCTTTGAATTCAGAATCATTCATAATTCTTTATACGAATACATTTTAAAGAAATTATTTTTAACAGTGTATTTGGGGTTGAGTTGCTGCCACGGCTGTGTGATGGTCGTTATGGTGGAGTTGCCGGGGCCACGGCCGTGTTGCCGCTGCGGTTACCGCACCGACCTGACCAGAAAACGTATTTCTCGGCCCCCGACTCGCCACCTACTTTTTGTTTAACAATAAATTTACATTAGCAGAATGTTACATATTTGCAGAGAGCCGAGAACTTTTTAAAAACATTCCACGGGTCGGACAGCCTGCCAACTGCCAACACCAGAGGAACATGCACGCACTACACACTCAGCCAAATCGCAGGGAGTGTGTGTTTCCTTGTGTGTACTTGTGGCAAGTGCACCCACCGTTAACTTGTGAAATGATATGCAAATAGGGATAAATTCATCACCCATTGCATGTTGCAATGCGACAAGACATTCGCTAAGCCCAATGTCAGTTGTCAGCCATTGCAGTATGAGGGTTTACTATTTTCGAAGTGAACCTATTCGAAGATATTTTTGATTTTAATTAAAGTAGCTACAGAATTTAACTTTAAATAGAGTAAAGTTATCTTGACATTTGGATGGTTATTAGCATGGGCTGCTGGAGGTTGTATGCAAACGCCCAACTGTAGAACAGGATCGTATATTTAATTAATAATTACTAAAAATTAATAATGTAATATCGGGTACAATTAAATGAAATTATATTCGTTGCCTTCTATTAAATTCCATGTGCATTTAAGTGTGCCCCGGTCGGTCAACAGATCGTGGCTCATAACTCACGTCATTTAATTTAGCAAATATCACGAACCCAACAAAAGCCATTGAATGCAACTGCTGCTGCCTTGGCTTTTTGGGGTTTCTGCTATTCTGGCGTAATGAAACAAGAAACAGCCGCCTCTAAGGCAACAACCACAACAAAGTCAGGGACTTGGAAAGGAGACCGCCTGAGATAATGGCTAGAGAATCGGAGATAAAGGGGGTCGGGCTCCGAGCGACGTGCAAGGCGAGACAAATGGTTTGCCTTTCTTTGGCGAGCATGAGTGCTGCGGGCGGGCGGTCGGCGGGTTGGATCTCCGGGTGGCTGAGTGTTTGGATAATTTTTTGTTTCGGTGGGCAGGTGTCAGGCGCATGTGTCTAGGCAATGCTGAAGTTTTCGCATAAACAAAGGCAAATATTGCGCACTTGTGCAATTTATATTGCAAAACAATTGTCATTAGAAAATGCCGCACGAACAAAAACGCCGCAGACAAAAGAGCCAGCGACCCACCAAGGCCCAGGGACCAAGGACAGAGCAGACCAAAAGGATAAGGAGACCCAGAATCAGGCGGCGGCAACTGCAACTGTCACATGTGAAAGCGAGGAGCACAGAGCAAAAGCAGCAAGAGCATCCCAAGCAGCAGCAGCACCAGCAGCAGCAGCATTTTATGGCGCAGCTTAAGTGCTTCAAAAATTCCACGTAATGCACTCAAAGCAACGTCTGCCGTCCCTCAGAGAGTCCTGTCCCTTACCTCCTGGCCCCAATACTACAGTTGGCAAATAAGAAAACGTGCGAGGAGCAGCGCAAATTAAAGCCATCGCTGCCTAGATCCTGCAGAGGAAAAATAATTCTTATAATAGTAATTGAACCTGAATAATTATTATTGAACTTGTTGCAAGTTTACCTTTTTGAACTAGCCTCTTTAAGAAGGATCTATCTATGCTGAGCGGCTAATAAACCGTCGTTTTTAGAACAGAATACCATAAGAGTTATCCTTTACAAAAAATATAAGCTTCAACTTTTAATTCTTCTGTAATATAGAACAATATTCTGTAATGTAGAACGATAGAACAATCTTGTCCATATTTTCTCTCTGTATACTGACTCTTAGCCTGCTGACAGAGCAACGTGTTCCAGGCCCATCCTGCCTCCTGGCTTCCATTCGCGCCGCCACCTCTCCCCGCGTGTCATTCGTCGTCGCTCCTTTTTCATCTCTCAGCGAGCTGTGCGGCATTTTCTTCATTTAGGTTTTTGTCCGTGCGATTTTCACACACTTTTTGTTCATTAGTGGATAATGAACAATTGCAGCATTATGACAGCACCAGCAGAAGTAGAGGCAGCAGCACCAGTAGCAGCAGCAGCATAAGACGAGGCCAGAGCAGTTGTGGCAGCAGCATCCGTGGCAGTTTAGTAGCTGCAGCATTAGCAGTCTGCATCTGGCCAGTTTTTCACCTCTCGCTATCTAGACGCAAGCATTTTTATTAAAATTCCATGTCAGAACCATTAATTTTCCCGCACAGTGCATCCTCTAGTCTCCTTCCTCTGGTTTTTCAGCTTTTAAGTTTTCTCTATTTTTCGTAGGTTAGATGTTTTTGCTGGTCAGGTTAAGTTTTGGTCGGTTTTATTGCAGTTTTTAACAGGCTTTTGTATGCGTTGGGGATTTTCTTCTTTAATAAAGTCTCTGGGAAGAATTAATAGCTCGCAATGTCGAATCCTTCATGTTTTTTGGACTGCGTTCAATATGCAAATTATCCGGATCCAGCTCACCAGCGCTCTAGCTGGCTCATGTCTGGGGGCACAATCAAAGTTTTGTTTGGCACATTAAACCACAGCTGGCAATTAATTTGGCTTAGTTTAGTTTAGTGCACTTCCGTTGCGCACAGCGGCCATTTTGTCGCACCACCGGATGGACATCAGCCGCCTGCTGCCTGACTGTCGGCTGCCGACTGCCGCCAGCAGCCTCACTTTTAGTTCTAGTTCTACCAAATTCATGACCGCTCAAAAGCAGCTTTAGTTTTTATTACCATTAAAAACGGGCGCTCCCGCTGTCCCGCCCCAACACAGAATGCCGCTCATAACTCAAAGGCATAAACACACAGAAAGTGCATATTTTCGGATGTGTGTGTAAAAAAATGCACAGGGAAAAATAGTTGTTCTTTAATTTAAAAAGTATTCTGAAATGAAAGGTAAATATATTTTGAAAATATATGTAGGTATACAAAGATATATATTATATAAGTTATTTTATAGAAAATAAATTTAAACAAGTTGTTGTGCTCGATTCTTTAATAAAGTTTGATTAATAATAGCAATATTTTACATTTTTTTCAGTTTAGATTCTCAACATAATAGGATAGGTCTTGGTTTTTGGTGAAATGTCCTGCGGCACCCTGGGCGGATCTGTTGGTTTTTTGGAAAGCGTGTATTTAAAATTTTCGGCAATGCTCTTTGCCAGCATCACCTGAAATCCAGCCCTCGGATGTGACCCTATTGTCCACTCCCCGGGTCAGCGGAGGCTTTGAAAGCCAAAACTGAAATCAACTAACAACATTAACATGGCAAAGCAATTTCCACCCAGCCAGCCATTTTGGCCAGCGGGATAGGTGGAGGTCCTGGCTTTGGGCCGCACACAAAAGCAGACAATAAGCGAGCTCTTCCATTTGTGATGGCTCAAAAGGGTCGGTGTTGGCGGCAGCGGCGTTGCTGGTGGTTATTGCATATTCACATACCATGCGCCATACAGCATACACCACGCACCACCTTCACACATGTGACAGAGTTAAATAGGCGAGCCCAGCATGCATGGTGTGCCAAAAAGAGCGCGACAGGACAGCGTAGAGAATCCTGGAGCTGCATTTAGGTACTCAAGCGTCGTTGTCATAGTCATTTGCCATGCGAACGGGTCCGTGTATGTATATTGGGGTGTTGCCCATGGCTGGTGATGGGTTTTAGGTGTGTTAGCCAGGGCCAGGCCGGGGCAGACCAGGCCAGCCCAGAACAGGCAAGGCCAGGCCGAGCCTTTGGCTTTCTATCTAACGGCGTCACATATGCTCCTAACGATAATAGTTTTCTGCGTAATTTGTTCGCAATTTTAGAGGAAGCTCCCTCGGATATCGCGCTAAAAACTTGGCCCACGCATAGGTCCCGAAATCTCGCATACCAGGATCCTGCCTGGCCCATTCCAGAAGCAGGACTCCCCTTTCCTGTATTGCGTATTATTTAGTAGTCCAGCTGCAGACCGAAAAGGACTGAGATGGCAAAGATAAACATAAAGTTGCAGTGAAAGAAAATATCTATACAATATGGTATATTTTTGGTTTTTAAGAAATAATTCCTTAATAAAGTTTATGAATAAGAAAGTATTGTGGAAAATAAAAAATATTTATCAAACTTATAGAATTAAATACTTCATGTACTTTCTCTTGGATTTCAAGGATATGAAGCAGAGGCTTTATTATTGCAAGAATGCCCTTCGTTGCTGACACTTTTCGCTTTGACTCGTTAAAATTCATTTCAATTTGGGTCTGCTTGGCTCCACTTTCCGCCCGTGGTCACGAATGGGTTAAGGCAGTGAGTGAGATAGCGAGATGCTCTTTCTGTATCGCCGCACGTGTCACTGATGCCGTCGCCGCCGCATCCTGCGTAGCTTTATAAACAATTTTGAATTTTGCGGTTGTGCGAAAATTAATGGATGCCTCGCTCTTGGTGCGGTTTTGGCCGCGCTCCCAGACAACGCCCCCGGCCACGCCCCCTTTCCACTTGCCGGGAGCTGGGCAAAATTTTAGCATTTTGTCATTAGCGTTTGCTTTCTGAAAACGAGATTGTTGTTTGTCGCTGCGGTGATGGCGGTGGAAGCGGTGGAGGTGGCGGCGATGGTGGTGCAGCAACACTGGTGGTGCGATATTGCAGCTTAATGGCGGGCAAGTATCAGGCATCAAGCAGGAATCATGGCCGGCAGCTTATTTACGACAGCCAAAGGGAGTACGGAGTGCCATCAATTAATGCTGTAGGGCGGCTGCAGCGAACGACTCATGCACTTAATCCTGTTTTCGATTACAAGTCGAATGAAAATAAAACATGAAACTTATACTGATGGAATTTAATTGCTCTGTGCAGCTATAAAAGTGCGAGAAGAACTATTTATTGAAATTATAAAATTTAAACCATCATTATTTAAACCAAAAAAGGCAAACAAATTAATGACCATAGATCCACGAAAAATTTATTTATTTTTTGAGTCAGTTTCAAAAAGAAAAGACACCATTAACCAATAAGGATTCTCCTGAATTTAATGAAAAAAGAAACAAGGATAAGCCAGGTTGGTAAAAAAGTTATGATGCAGCACTAGTGCAGCATCCACATGTGGGTTTGTTATGAATAAGCCAGAAACTTGGGCTTTTGACTTTGGCAGCGCCATAGAGTCGAGTCAGGCAGCCAGGCACGGTTAATAAAACAGACAAACACTCAAACTTTTGCTATAAAAATTTTTAGCGAGTGTGTGGCCGGGGAAGGCTGGGGGATGCCGGAGTAGAAGGAGTTTTTTAAGTTGCCAGAGTTGTTTGCTTGCTAAACAAGTGCTATTAAAAGAGCATAAAAAGGTGGAAGGTGAATTGAGATTGGGAGACGGCTGGGGTATGATGACTGGGGAAGGAGAAGATTGGGTGGTCGGTAGCAGAGACAAAGGCAGTCAGCCTGCAGGCACCGTAAAGGTCCTTGATGGTGGGAGAATGCCCGCTGTAATAAGCCCGGGCAAATCTTCATGCAAACTCTCCGAGCCACAGCGGAGTTTTTATATTTGGCAGCTTAGGTGCACTTCTGTAGTTGTCCTTTCGGCGTCCTTAATGCACTGCACCAAAAAAGAAATATAAGGAACTGGCAATTTCCAAAAAGCAGGGGGCCACAGAAACAAAAGCAAGAGCAACTACATGATGCAGTGAAATTTTATGCGCTTAGTTTTTATTGCAGAATATTTTGCATGCCAGGGCCTGTATAAAGAATTATCCACTAAAACAGCTATAAAGTGAGTCAAGTATTTGTTAAGATGTACAGTCCCTAACTCAAGTGCACAGAACATTTCACAGAAGGGGAAAACCTGAAAAAAGAACAAAAAAAAGAGGAATATTCACTCCACCCTCGTCGTGTTGGTGTGATGCATGAATTCGTGCACCCAATTCCAAGCGCTATGCGATGCGTTTGCGCAACCAACCGGGCGTATGAGTAACATGTGCACTTTATGCATTGTGAGGGAAGGTGGCCGCCTATCCGCTGAGCCTATTTGTTTTATTTATATTTCAGCTCTGTGCCATTTTGTGCGCGCATATTAAACAGGTCGTGGCAGGATGGAAGGCCAGCGGGCAGGATAACAGCCGGATTCGAGGCCCAGAGACAGCTAAAGTGCAAAATGCAGTAAAATATTGAAATTGTACAGTTCCCGTTGTGCAATGAGCCGCAATACCAGCGACGTTTTTGTATTTCCTCTTCATATATTTTTTTTTTATTTCCCATTGTATGGCAGTGCCACACATGGCGGCCGAGTTGAAAGGTGCACTCACATATGGAGGGGGGAAATTTTGATTTTACGTGACTGGCATGGAGTGGCAAAACGAACAGAGGTTCGAAAATGGAATGCGGATCGAATATGCGAACTGGGCGGGTGACTTCGAAGTAGCTTTTCTCTTATTTCCAATTAGCATTGCAAATTCATTTGAATTTATCGCCCTGAAATAATGCCATAGGATCGTGTGGTTGAAATTGGCTATAATTTAAGGCCGTGAAAATATGTGAAAATAGGAACAAAGCAGTGGCAAATTCCGATACTTACTTTTCAAAAAGTCTAACCAAAGTGACGAGTCCTCGAAATAAACACCTCGTTTTAGGTAGCTCCCCCCTTATTTTTCCAAAAAAATTAAAAAGACGAGTCAAAGTATTTGGTTTTAATTTTGTTTTTCTGTTTTTTGATTAACATTTTTCCCATTTTATTTGATTATTTCTCTCTTGCTTGGCTGCAATCGCTGGCAGCGTTGTTTTTTTCTATGCATACATTAACGTGTTTACTGCCACACACTCAAGTGCGCTTGTGTGTGTTTTTGAGTGTGATTGTGGGTGTGTATGTGTTTGTTGAGTTCATTCCGGGGGCTTCGTTCGGTTCGGTTTTGATTGAATTGGATAGGCTTTTGAAAGGCGCTTAACATAATTATGGCATTTTGCTTGCACACTTCCATAAATCTCTTTTTTATGCTGCTGCTTGCTGGTATTATTTTGCTGTCGATTTTGTTATTGCTGCTCTCACAAATGCAATTATATATGTATAGCCGTAATGTGCTTGACTTTGTGTTTCTGGGTTGGTTGGTTGTTTGGGGCCGATGGCGCTATTTAATGATCTATCATATGTCTGAGCCGGGCCCTTGCAAACCAGATGCTCTCGGCAGCCTTTTTTGCAGTCGGCTCTTTACATTTTTATGCAAATATTAATACAATTTTCGTTTTAGTTAGGTTGCCTTTTTATGCGCACATTGTTCTTTTTTTTTAATGTATGAATTTATATATTAATATATATATACTTTTTTTTTTATAAATATTTATATGTACATACACAACATTGAATCATTTATTTATATTTCTTTTGCTTACACCGTAACTATGTATACATAATTAAATATAATTATGCTATTATATATATGTCGTCGAATATTTCTGTTTCTTTTTCCGCATTTCTTCATTATATTTAGTTCGTAATTTTATCATAATTTTCCAACATTTCCAACATATGTTCAGCTACAATTTAATTTAATTTCCATTGGCTCCTCCACTTTAAAGTATTTATATTTATATTTATGCATAGCTTGCTCTTACACACAGTTTTCTTGACTGCTCAAATAACATTTAGTATATATGTATGTATATTTATGTATATATATAGGTGTATATATATAGATTTGTATATATGTAAAGTGATGCATTGCCGATGCACAGTTTGTCGTTGGCTCTCAAAAACACGGTATGCCAAGTTGAAAAAATAACCAGATTTGTTTGTCCGTAACATCTTTTTACTTTCATCACAACTTATAGAAATTAGACTCGCTCTTCATGGCTCCGCTTGACCATCCAATTGAATTCTAATTTTGATTTAGCCATTTTTTAATTTTGACCTACTCTTGCAATATTTTTTGTTCATTTTTCAGTTTCTTTGGTGTGTAAAAAATAGTTTACATTTTGTATTCGTTCTCGTTTTTGTTTTGGTTTTCGCTTTCATTTTTTGTTCATTGTAAATACCATAAATAATTGTGTTTAGGTTTACAGTAAGTGTATAGTTTTACAGTTACACTTATGATTCTTAGCTAAACATTGACTACATTTTATATTTTGCTTTTGCTACACGTTTTCTCTCATATCCTTTTCTAAATATTTAGCTAGATTTGCCATTTGCCCGACCATCTTATAGGTTCATCTTAATACATATACACGATACACAAACACAGATACATGAATAAGTTTCCTTATGAGTGTGCGTGAGTGCGCGAGTGTGTGTGTGTTGTAGCCTCTTTTATGGATATCGTTTAGGATATAATATTTTGATCTAGTCACGGGACCATCTACATTTATATTTTCCGGCTTGATCGTTCGTTCGGTATTCAGTGCATTTTCTACTCGATTTCTGGTGTGATTTTTCTCATTTGGTTTAGTTACTTGGTGCTTAACTCAGTTACTTATACTTTGATATTTCTCTAGTTAATGCTGGATAAACACTCATAATTATGAATCAACTGATTGAAGCTAATGGTGGAACATTTGACTTGCCATTACTACTCGCTAATTCTTAGGCCTATGCACATCGATATATTGGCGAAATGATCATTGGAATGGAATCTATTGCGAAACACATCATGAACAGCTTCAAAGATAGGACAAATTTTGTAAATGAATTCTCAGTCAACGAAACACATTTCTCTTAATATTCATTTTTAAATACTATTTTTCTCCGCTTATTCTACTCTTAAATATTATGTCTTTTTTGGTTTTTCTTCGCTTGTTTTTAGCTTTCTTGTGAATCGTAATTCTTTACTGCAAGCCTTGGTAAATCATAACCACATCCGTTATAGCACCCACTCTATTCTTACTCTGGTATATACAATGTATATGTTATACCTACTAAAATACATTTAGATATTTTTTTGTTTCTAAATTTTATGTTTTTCGCTAAAGGGGTACAATTCTGTTGGAAATGCAGACCCCTTCAAAAATAGACACAAATAACACACATTCATAACTTTGGTTTTGGGTATTTCTGCTTCGGTTTCATTTGATTAGATCAACTTGAATTATGACTATTGCACCTTCCGGCCAGTATTCGCCACATCTGAGCAGCCGCCAAAAGTTGGTTACATTTTGGTTGAATCATATATAAATAGGTGTCTTAATTTTTACACTTCCGGCATGCCATACACCTGGGTCACCGGTGGTTGCTGCTGGGCTTGTTGCTCGTTGTTTGCTACCTGCTGCGGCTGCTGCTGCTGTGGCTGCTGTTGCTGTTGCTGTTGCTGCTGCTGCTGTTGCTGCACCCAGTGAGATGGATAGTACAGTTGGGGAATATAGTGTTGCGTCTGCTGCTGCTGCCGCTGCTGATGGTGAGGGTGTTGGCTGTGTGGTGGCTGCTGCTGTTGCATTTGATGGTGGGGCTGCTGTTGGTAGGGCGGCTCCTTCACGTATTCCCCGGACGTCTGCTGCTCCTGTGGCTGCTGCACCTGCAACAACTGCTGCTGCTGCGGCTGCTGATGTTGCTGCTGCTGCTGTTGCGTGGAATACATGGCCATCCCTCATGGCAGCTACACGAGCAAACTGGGCGCCAGCCACTCATCCTCCGCCAGCTAAGCGATTGGGCACACTCGTTAGGCAACGTCATCAGAATGGAAACTCTTTGATGCAACTCACCTGCGGACTGACCTGGAACTGCTGCATCGGATAGGCCACCACTCCGGTCGCTTGGGGCAGGGCACTGCCCACGCTCTGGGTGATCTGAGGAGCGGCTGCTGCCGTAGCTCCCGCCAACTGCGGCTGAGGCGGTACGCTCTGCCAGGTTCCCGGCAGCTGGACACCCATTCTAAAATAACAGAAATGTATAAAATACATAGTAGAGTCATGCAACTATAGAAAAAAATTAAACTTTTGAGAAATTATTTATAAAACGGGATTCAAAGGAATCAACATCTAGTCAAGGATCTAGATAGGCAACCAAAAAGTTAATTTTTTTTCACAAAAAGTACCAATATGGGTTAAAGCGGTTTTCGGGTTTGAATCAAACAAATAAGAGAAATCTTGTTGTGGGCAGATCTAATTTTTAAAACTTACCCCATGTATCCCGCCTGCTGGTACCCTGCAAATTGACCGTATGTGAAGCCCTGCATGCTCTGCAGGAACTGGCCCGGCTGCAGTGCGCTGGCGGGGGCCGCCGCCGGATATGTCGGAGCCGGCGGGTACCAGTATCCGGCCACCTGCTGTCCATAGGCAGCCGCCGCGGCTGCTGCGGCCGCCGCCGAGCCGAAGGGGAATCCCTGGGCCAGGGCCTGCCCGGCAATGGCGGACATGTGGTTGGGGTCGCCGCTCTCTTTGCCCCACGCGCACTTCACCGGCTGCTGGTTGATCTCCGTGTTGTTAACGGCCACGATGGCGTGGGTGGCGGCCTCTTTGGTGGAGAAGCTATAAATGCACAGAAAAAATATATTTTTATATTTATTTATTGTTTTAATTTTCTATAAAAATAACTTTCAATATAACTTTCTTTCTATCTAAATTTAAATAGCTAGAAGCTATCGTTCTTAAAAGGAAAATATTTTGGGAAGATCCTAAAACTATTTTAAGAGTAAACCTTTGCTTTTAAGCCATTTTAATCTATATGAGAAGTAAATTATTTTCAATCACTTTAGTACAAATCAGGACTAACTGGCATAGTCCTCTCTAGTTTTGGTTTTTCCCTAGTAAGCAGATTGGCCTAGTTTAATTTCCGCTTAACCCGCTGCGGCAACAAAGCGCAAAAGTGGTACAAGCGTCTGTGGAATTGTTTTGTTGTTGCAGGATTGGTTATAATGATGCAGCAACTCTGCCACAGCTGCTGCTGCACTTGTAGTCCCCGAGCTCATTATGTTACAAAATGCCAAACAATGCCTCCTCTCTCTCCGCTTCCTCACTTTCTCCCCGGCTTTCTTTTCCCTTTTCCCCTTTCCCCTTTCCACATTCCTAGTTTTTGTTTCTTTTCTCCCCCCGTTTTTTGCAACACGTTTGCAACACACAAATGAGTTTTGGAGCAGTGCACAAAAGGCGCCCATGGACATGGCCAGCAACTGCAATGCGTTTCTTGCCGGCCCTTCCTTCTCAGCGCAATTCTCGCCTACACTCGGGATATTTTATAATGCTTATTAGTGGTTTGATCTTTAGAGGCTAATCTACTATAAATAAAAATAAATATTAAGTACTATTTTAGTCATGAAACTTTTACTGACTTACTTTATTTATTTACATGATCTTCTAACTTCGAAAATAAAAAAGTGCATCAATCCCTAAGTTGTTCTTTAAGTGCATCAATCCAATCCCTATCTCCTCCTCTCTGGTTGCGGTGGGGTGAACTCTGTTCGTCGGGGGCCAACGGCTGCCATTAAAACCCTATCAGCATTCGTGACGGCAGCTGCGATCTCCACCGCCAACACCACCAGAGCCACCGTCACCGTCACACCGCCGTGCATCTCCAGCCCCACTGCCGTTCCTTGGCAATCTTTTTTACCAACGTTGTGGTGAGTGTGTGTGGGTATAGGTACTTTTTTTGCCCTGCCATCGTCGTTGTCGCTGTTATTGCGGTTCATTGTTCTGTTTGTAACTTCAAATTTGCCTCTCGTTGTTGCTGTTGCTGGTGCACTCATGATTGTTGTTGTCCCTACTTGTATGGTTGTTGTTGTTGGTGGTGCCGAGTGTAAAAGTGTTGTTGATTTATTAACGGCGAGTGCTTTGGATGGGGGCTACCCATTGATATAGCCAGTGTGTGTCCTACGCGTTGACAATGGAAATTCGAATATGAGCCTGACACCGCAGACCGCAGTGCACACAGAAGCGCGAAATCAAAATGGCGGGCAACAAAGGGTTAATATAGGAGGACAAAGGGAAGGGCAGTCCAATCATTTATTACTTTATTATTTGATCGATTGTCATTATGATCGATATGCCTATAATTTAAACCTAAAACAAACTTAAGGCCTACACTAGGGGAATACTACATCCTAAGGCTATCAGCTCATTTTAACTTACCGCACAAATGCGTATCCTTTGTCCTTGAAAACCCGTATCTCCTGTATTGTGCCGTAGGGCGAGAAGGTCTTCTGCAGGATCTCCTCGTTGAGGAATCCCGAAAGAGCCCCGTTGATGCCGCCGCAGTAGACAGTGCAATTGGTGGGGCTGCTCTGATTGTAGACCTCGTCAAAGGTGAGCGGCTTGGCATTCACTGCAACGAGCGGAGATTAACATTGCGATGACAATGGAATGCAAGAAGGGAGGTGGGAGGTGGGGAGCCAGCGGGCTTAGGATTCTGATGGCATGCTGGCGGTACTCACTGTCTGCCTTGGTTGCCGGCGGCTTCCGTGTGGCCCAATTTGTGCGTATCGAGCGCGAGCCCAACCATTGGCCATTCATGGCCGTGATGGCGGTTTCCGCCTCCTGCAACGAGCCAAATTAAATGGGAAGAGCAATTAGCTAAAAGCCCATCGCAATTTACGCGGGTTTGTCTAGCCGCTTAAGCCGCTTACGACGGCTGTTAAGTCTTGGCCAAAGTCTGCCGCTAACACTGCTGCGAGAAAAACCCGAAATTTATAAACAAACAGCTCAAAAAGTGTTAAGAAAAAGCCAGCAGAGCACTCAAAGAAATTTAAAATATTTTAAATGTTTAAATTTTAAGATAGATTTACCTTTTTTTTGGAAACTATTTTTAAATCTCTATCTGTTTAAGCTGTTTGTGTTTTGATGTTGATAAATGTTTTGAATATATCTAAATTGTGTTTACATTTTTAATCTTATATATAAGTTAAGAAAAACCTATTTCCCAGGTTTCTTAAAGTGTCTTCGCATTTAAAGAGAAATAATAATAAAACAGAAAAAAACAATCGCTTCTGTTAAAAAGTTGCTCCTTGTGGGAAGCCGGCGACATTGTTGCTGCTGCTCGGCTGCTCTTTGATTTCCTTGGCTGGCAGTCTTGGGAAAATGTGTGGCTGGAGGAAAGTTGGAGAGCGGAATGGGACAAGTCCTATACGTAGCATTTACAAGGCCGTGCACAAATTATAATTTCAATTTCGCATAAAAGGTAATTCGTGCGTATCAAACGTGATTCATGCCGAAATGATTGCAACTGCCAGAAGGTCTTGCATGCAGCCAGTCTGCTTTCTATATATATGTTTCAATATGTATATATATGTGTCTACATATATACTATATGTGAAGGAATGAGTATGTACAAGTGTGTGTGGTGGGCGTTTCATAGCAATTTACTTGCGGCACACCAAAAGACCGAAGACCGAAACCGAGCGGAGGCAGCTAAAGCAATGCAATAATGGCATTTGCGGCGCTGCAGACGTTGCAGCTGCTCATTGCACGTTCTTTAAATGGCGAAACCCCGAGCCCCGTTTTCCGGACCCGGCAACTTAAATCCGGACCCGGACCCGGCAGCGACTGCGACTGTGGCTGCGGTTGGCAGCAACTGTAACTAGGCATCAGCCACCCAAAAATCCCACCTTGGCACCACCCATTCAATTTTTTTCTTTTTTAGTAGGGTATTTTCTATTCGTCAAGAGGTTAGTTGGAAAAATATTCCGAATCCTAGATGCTAGCTTCTAAAACCATTTGGTCTTGTAGAAGAAAATAATTAATAACTTTATCAGAATTATTCTATGAGGGTAACCAATATTCGTCTTGAACCAAAGCCTCCTCTCGGTATAGTTTTTTCCATTAATTTTCTTGCTCTTTGTGGCAAGCTACGTGCAACGCTCGAAATCAGCGATGACGTGCACTGGCTGAAAAACGAAAAAATTCTTAAACCAGGGTGAGGAAAAACTTTCGAGATTTCCAAAGAGAACATTTTCTGAAGAGATCCTTAAGCGAAAGCATACTACTTTGAATCATATATTCTTGGAATGTAAAGCATAATTATTTATGTGAATCGGGCACTTGTAATATCACTCATACGCAGGGTATACCGTTTGGCAGCCACAATTAGCAATTTTATTTTATGTTAAACGAGCTATAAAATTTAAGTTACATGAGTGCCCGCAGAACGAATTAAACGAGTGGAACATAAATTCTTATGTATTGGTTTTCTGGGGCCTGTAATTTAACCACTTGAGCAAAAGTCAACAATTGAGTGCCTGCCCCGTCAGCGATAAACCACGCAACTGTCGCCCAACTTTGGCCGTAATTTAATGTCTGGATGTGTGCAGTGTGTGGTGTATGGAATGTGTTTGCCCGTAAGGGTAAATGTGTAAGTGTATTTGGCCGCAGTGTGTAAGTATGTGAGGGTTCGCGGGTATAAGTCTCTCCATTTGCGTGCGTGCGCATTTTTATGCATTGCCAGTTGCATTTTTCATATTTGCATAAACTATAAATTTTACATTTTTTAAGCGATACGCATCGTTGATTGCGGCACATACACATACAAGCATACTGGTGCATGTGCAGTGTACACCAACAACAATAATGTCCCCAACGCAACAAGAACGAGTCCAGCAGCAAACAATCCTGGGTTTCCCTGTCGGGCATGAAACTTTATTTAAATATTACACCATTTACATTACCCTGAGCTTTAAGCCATTTCCTCTGAAGAAGGAGGACATCTTGCAGGGTTTATCAAAGGACTCACTTCTAATACAGCTCTTCGATTGTCTATGGTTTTTTTCCTGGTTATCCTGTGCCAATTCCAATTGCAATCGTATGTGTCAATTGAAATTGTCTTAACAAACGCTCGATTTTCCTGTCCAAGTTCGTGTGTGGAGCGAGGTTGGGAAAGTAACTTTGCCGTGGATAATGCAATTTCCAAAGTCCAGACGACACACAAAAACTTGTTCTGGCTGCAACCGACATTTTGTGCAGGGCACTTTTTCCCGCTTTGACAAGTCTTTGAAGCTGACCAACTTTATCAATCATTTTGGCGGTAAATTGCTTAGACGATGCTGAATAAAACCATATGAAGGGTGTAAGAAAGCTCGGCTGTTTCATGTAATTTTAAGCCAGGAAGAGCTTAATTTTTGGTTTATCGGCTTTTGAATGTGTAAACAGCTCGACTTGTTTGCACTATCAAGACGATTATTTCCCTGAAACGTCCCAAACGTCCATCGCACCCCTAATGACTTGATTATAACCCAATTCCGGGCTCAAGAGTCTGTCGAGTAATTTACCAATTCATCTTGCTCAAGTGGCAGCTCAACGACCGCAATATGGCACCCACTACGACTTGCCAAACTATTTATGAAAGTCCTGGCCCCAAACAGGACCCGAATCGAAACCAAAACTGTTGTAGGCTGGATGTCTGGGCTAATTGCAAATCCAAAATCTACGGCCAGCGATGACGACGGCGCCGACGACAATGAAAACAGTTTTCGTTTGGGGCCTGAGCCCATTGGCATTGCCAGTTGGGGCGACACATTTCCTTTGTGTGTGGTCGAGATGTCTTTGGTTGTTGTTCGGTTTGGCTAAATTAATTAATGGTGAATGGCAAATTTGCAGCTAATAGGAGGAAAACTCGAATCGTTTTCCGGTCTGTCGCTGTGACAACCACCAGCACTGCCTACACCTCTTAGTTCTAGTTCTACCAGTTGCCAAATTAATTCGCCTTTGATTAAAAGTTCAACTTGTGCCAGTCGTGAAGCTATTTCTGTTTTTTTTTTTTTTTTGTGTTTTGTGTTGGTTTGGTTTTTGTTCTTGTTCTTGTGCGACACGCGATGGAACAGTTCGCTTGAAAATTTCCTAAATGACAACTTCCGCTTTCGGGATAAGTTAATTAATTTCCATGGACATGGATGGCAGAAAACTTTTGCTCGGCGCGAGACTCAAATTTAAGAACATTTTGCGTACAGATTCAATTTGCAGCCGAAACTTGTGTAAAGTCAACCGAGACTGGGGACTGAGACCGGGGTCTTTTGTAAATATTGATTACTTGATAAGGCGCAGAATCCTTTAATGCTGCGGACCAGGCCTGAAACGGAAATGAGTCCGGTGGTTGAGAATGACTGCGTGGATGGGGGCGATGGGGTCTTCCAAAGTTTCACTTCTGCCAGGGAACAAAACCAAAAAGGCGAAATACCTTCATTAAGCGAATGAAGAAAAGCAAAAGTAAGTTGAAGAATTTTTAAGTGGTTTAAAAGGGTTTTGTCATACTTTTCATGTGGATCTTGCCGGGATCGACCCCTTTATCTTGTCCCATACCCGTTCCCATTCCCACATAGCCATTTTCAGAGGCCACAAATGAGGGCAGCATGCTACTGGTTTTTTGTGTGTATATATACTTGTGTTGTGGAAGACAACACGGTAAGCCGAGAGCAAGACATTTTAAATGTTTATTAAAACAATAAGGAAATGGTTTGTGCCAAACGGAAAAAGGCAAGACGGCAACGGCGGAAAAGGAAAAACTGTAGCGAAAGAAGGTGAAAAAAGGCAAACTCAAACACAAAAAGGGGATAATCCTCCCTCACACAAACACGGACCCCAAGCCAAAACCCACTGACACATTCTGGTAAAATAAGAAGGTCCCAGAAGCTCTGTATATTCTCTTCTTTTTTTTGGCAACCGTTTTGTCTTGAAAAAGGTAGTAGACACCAAGTATTTAGTGCTGGCCCTTTCCTTCCTCGGCTGAAAGGTTTTCCTTTCTGGCCAACTCCTAAGCCGGTTTAGCTTTGTTCTTCGGTCAGATTCATTAACGTGCCTATTTAGATAAGCGTGAAAATATCAAGTCGAGGAGCCCTGCCAGCCCCAAGTTGAATATTAAAGCCGAAGGAGATAAAACTTCCGCAATCCAAATGCCCGAACAGCGAGTTCCTCCCTCCTTCTGAGTTCTGATGATGATTTTTTGATATTTATAAAATAACTCAAGTGGCAAATCGTTTGCCCAGTGGAAATGCGCTTCCATTTGTTGACTTTCGGCAGCCAGACTCCGGTGGTGATGATGATTATGATGATAATGATGTGAAACCATCGAACGGAGCAGATAAGACGCCAAAGTCATCCTGCGAGTCATCTTCGAATCGGCTGTCTGGCCCAGTCAACGGTAAAAACTGTTTTCCTACCGCTTAGGCCCAAACGCTTTTCGATTTTTGACCACACATCAAAACGGCAGTGGAGGGGGGGTTTCGGAGTTGTTGACCAAAAAATCAGTATTTCACGCTAGAACGAATTTTTGTCAAGGCATAATTCCATGGGATTTATTTATGTATGTCAGTTTTGGGCTGTTTTGGGAACCCCCAATCGGCATCACTCCTCCCATTTCCTACCATTTCCCCCGAAAAAAACGGAATGGTTTTTTTATAGTTACTGCCTCCGGGCTGCGGGCTTTTGGCTTATGCGTGTGTAGGCTGTTTGTAGTCCGGGGTGTTTGTTGTCCCTACATGGCCCTCAAATCACTAGTTCCTGAATTATTATGGAAAGCATAAAATGAATGTCCAGGCCATTTATATTTATAACCAAGTTTTGTACGCTTCAGCAAATTTATGGCCCGGCTTGAAATTAAATAAATTGAAAACCAGGAAAGTAACTTTGAACAGAGATCGATTCAAGCTTTAAGTTTTCTTTGTTAGCCAGACATGACATTCGTTACAAAAGGTTAAATCCATTCCTCTGGTTTATTGATGATGTTTCCCATATTTTCGGGAGCCGCATGATGCACCGTAGCGCAAATTAGGGCCAATGTATGCGGAATGCTTTTTAATTTAAGTGCACATACACATGACAAGGCATTCAGCATCCACGCAGCGGAATCATAAAAGAAACATCAGAACGGGCGGCCGGATGGGTGGCTGTGGGCGGGTCATGGGTGGTTTGGGTTAACCACAGGCTTTCTGGGTGCCGCGACAACAGTAGCACAAGCAGCAGCAGCAGTAGCAGCAACGGCAGCGACAACAATAAGAACAAATGATAATAATGCAACAATGAACTGCACAAGAAGATGATGAAAAGAATGTGGGGGCGTGGCCGGGAAGTCGACATTATATCTTGTTCGCTGCACACATTGTCAATTCGTTTTCGTTGTCGTCCTTATTTTCACATTTTTTCTTGATTTTTTTTTGGCTTTCCTGCCTTGACATTTCTGTTGTGGCAACTTTTAAATAAATTTAAGTGCATTATACAACGAAAAATCTGTCAGCCAAGAGCAAAGGAGCCAAAGGAGTAATACGATTAAATGCATCTCTGGCCCTGAGCCTGCCTTTGTCTCCATAAAGCTGGCAAATCAGTTTTGTGTCAGCAGACGAGCCACTCAAGATGCAGGCTTTTTAATACTTATTTTGTAGATATTTTTGCGATATGAGTGTGCAATAATATGTTAATGTTCCTCGGATGTGTGACAATAACAGGAGCCGTCGACGATGTCAGACATTAGCATTACAGTTGGCAAAGGAAGATGCACCAACAAAAAAATAAACTAAGACAACAATTAAAAAGTGAAAAGACTCAAAAATAAAATACAGCTTTTAAGAAAGAAGTTCCTTTAACAAAATTATGATAATAAGGAAATTCTTATTTGCAAAATCCATTTAAAATTTTTCGCCGTGCAGGAAGATATTCCATTTTTCCCTCCACATCGACATGTTTATTGCGTTTAATGTTTGCGTAAATTTTTTTGTACTTGCTACCGCTTCTGGTGCCCTTGATGCTGCCATTTTTGTTGTTGTTGTGATTTATGATGCTAATGACACGCAGACAGGCATCGTCTTCCCAGCTCCTCATGCAAATGCTCAGCTTGCCTTGATGGTTATTAAATTATGGCAATTTGTATGCGTCGCCAGAGTGCTGGCAACCCAAAAAAGGAAATAAAAATAAAAAAGAAAAGATTTTGGTGTTTATTTAAAACATGTTGCCAAACAATTTGCGTTAAATATCTTTTGGGGAACTGCTTGAGATGCTTTAGCATTAGCTTTCAAAATTCCCAGGCGATTGGCAAAATTTCATGCGCCGGCAACCGGAAGTACTGAATGAAAGAAAACGGTTTCTTTCTTTTCCGGTTTGCAGACGGGAATGCACCCACATCTATGCTCGAGTGCACTAGCCTTCGAGTGTGCGAGTGTGTTTATAGTAAGCTATTCGAAAAATAACTTTTCAATTTCCGCAAAACCACAGAGAAAATATCAACTTTGCACAAAAATTTAATAAAACTTTTCGCATAAATAAAATTTGCATTAAATCAGCTGCAAGCGACGCCGGGCCGGCACAAGGCCAAGGGGCGTGCCGGATTAGGGCGTATGAGTATTTGTACGAGTGTGCCCAAAACGCATGTTGAGAAACTTAATTTGAAATATTTGAGTTTGCCATTTGGTCTGTGTGTGTTTTCCGTCTCCTTCCGCTTTTCCGCCTTTCCTCTTTGGCGTTTTGCATCGAAACTAATCGAGAAAGTTCGAAAATTGGCGCCCCATTCCCCTGGCACGGCTCCTTTTTTTGAATCGCAAAAAGTTAACTAGTTAGCTGGGGTTGGGGGAAAAAATTAAGTATACGCCACATTGGCCATAATTCCAACTAAAACAAGTCAGTTGCCAAACGGCTCTGAGCAGAAAGTTCGGCTTTGGCTTAAATATTTGTGTATGTGTATGTGTGGGTATTTGAGTGACAGAATCTGGCAGAAGCCCGCCCTGCTTAGGGGGCGTGGCAAGTGGCAAAAGGCAAGTGTCAGAGATTATGTTGTATTTGCACACGACACACTGCTCGGCACCTTTACAAATCCGCGCCCATCTCTTCGATGTCAAACAAATCATTGGATTGCCTGCCAAATTATTAGGCCGTGTGTCTAACGCACATTTCATGGCATTAGCATTAAAATTTAATTAATAATTTTGAACGTTTGCCGCCTAATTGACTAGAAGCCGGCACCTTTGGCTTTTACGCCTCTCCTCACAGGAGTCTGGCGCATCGATTTCAGGCTTAGAACTTGGCTTCTACCAAAAAGTTCGAATACATCCGTGTGTGTTTGTGTGAGAGTTAAGCTTGCGCATTTTTTCTGCTCGACTGACTGACACGCCATTCGTTTGAAGCAACAGAGCCAGTGTTTCTGCGTTTCCAGGACTCTGTGTCGAATTTTCTACCTATTAGGCACATGAAATTCAATCACAACACCCTCACAGGCAGAAAAGTTATTTGGACCCTTATCAGTTGCGGTTTAAACATATTGAATATGATGTGTAAATGTTAACAGAGCCCCAAGTAAACACAAGGGTGGTTTTCCCTTTTTTTCCGTGAGAATCGATGCATCTGCGGCCATAAAAAAACATTACAGATTCGTGAGCCTTGAGCCTTCAGCCGGTCGGCTGCTTTTGATATACGAGTGTGTCCATGAGGAAGAAAATAAAATCAGATACTTGGCCCTTGGCTGTTAACCGGAATAAGCAAGAGACAGAATGCATTAAATCTCAAAAATGTGTGCGGTTCGTTTGGCTTAGAGCTTTTCACATCTTAAAGAAAAGCCAGGAGCGGGAGTGTGTGTGTGTTTTTGGTTTGGGAAAGTTAGACCCATCCACAGGTGTCTTTTGTACGTTACCGGGTTGACAGCCGGGATTTCAGCTAAACTTTCAACTTGTTTTAATTAAGATTTCATTCGACAAACCCCCTCTGGTAAAACACAAAGATATGAGCAGCTTCTTTGTGTGTCTTTACTTAGAAAATTAAACTTGTGTAGCGACTAATGCGAGTTTGATTGAAACATTTCTAATTGTTGCGGAAATATGGCGCTTTGATGTTCCAAATGTGTTGGCATAGCTTACCGATTTCTTGACAAAGCTGACAAATCCATAGCCCTTTGATTTCAACGTCTGCGGATCCCGGACCACTCTGCAGTCTCTGTAAAGATAGAGAAAATAAAAGTGTTTAATCTCGGTGATTCATTTCAGCTGCTTAGCGGAAAGAAAAACAATTAAAATTCAGCTTTGTATAATTTATTTAAGCAATTTAGAGTTATCTGCTAAGGTTTATAGTGTTCTGACCCAGCAAAGGGATAAGAGCCAAGAAAAAGGAGCACACAAATGAGTTTTCGTGGAGACCCATCGCCAAATTAAAAAGCCAACGCTGCCTGGCCAAGTAAAAGTCAAGAGGCAAAGTCGATGTCGACATTGGAAATCCAATAGAATTACGTGTGAGGAAATATGAAGCGTTCTACAGGAAAAACCATCGCCGAGAAAGGGATTTCGTAATGGAAGTGCAGATAGTGTGCAGGCCACCGCCTTCAAGGATGTATCAGTGTGCACTCTGGTAGGTAGGGGGGGCGTGGCATGGTCGAGGGGATTTGCCACAGAAGCCCATCCAAAGCCCCTCCAACCGCCAAACCACGTGTCGTGCCATGTCGTGGACGCTGCTCGAGAATCGGGCGTCAGCATTGGGCTTAAATATGTTGGCCCGTCTAAGCTAAGCCACGAAGAAATATTTAACCCCCCGCCCAAGTGAGTGTGTGTGTGTGTAGTATGTGTGAGTGGGGCAGCCACAACAGCAACAACAATCTGCGCCATAGCCACTAGAGGCTACCAGAAAGGACACTCTTAAAAATATCTATCTTTATGCACAAAATTGGTTTTCCATGTTAGGAGATTTTTTATTTGAAATCTGCTTTTGTTGTCAGATGTATACTTAATAAATCTTAATTATATAAAATTTAAAAATCCTTTTCAATATCTGTATTATTTTTCCAAGTGCAGCTGAAGCCAGAAAGGCAAAACCCGCATGTCGGCCACGGCATTTAAAAAAGGCCAACTTGATTGTAAATCACGATAAAAGTCAATTTTTAATATGAGTTTTAGTTTAGCCCCATGCCCCATACCCCCTTTCCCCTCACCCTTCAAGTTAAGTGGCTGGTAAAAAAAAAGAAACCTATTTTAATGGCCTTTGGCTCTTTGGCTTTGGTGGCGCTTCAAGGTTGCAAATTTATGGCTGGGCTGGCCAGAATCGAAATTGCAGTGCGATTGCCAGCGAGCGCCAGTGCATCGAGTGGCACATAAATATCGAACAAAAAACATATTTAATTAAACTTTAATATTTATTAGCTACCATAGGAATTCAACTGCAATTGCTCGGGGCCACGTCTCCGTCTGGCCTGGTCATGCGAATGGATGATCTGGCTTTGGTTGTTTGGCGTGGCGGTAAAACAAACAGCCAAACACGCAAGCACCAGCACATAAAACAGGATAAACAGGATTCACAGATACATAAAATACGGTCTTATACATTGGGCACATTTAACAACATTCAACTAATGATGTAGTTATTAAACTACATTTTCCAATGGATTCCTCAGAATTTAAAGAACACTAAAATATTTCCATCTTTGGAATATACAAAATAATATATATTTTCCAAAATACTACCTACAATAGAGAGGAATCTCTCCCTGCTACACAGACCTTTTGTCTGATGGGGCCGTTGACTGCCAATGCGATTGGGGTAACAAATTAAAGGCCAGGCCAATATGTGTACATGGAGTATGCACTCCCTTTGAGAGCTCCCCGTCCTGCACCTCACCGCCCTCCAGAGTATATCATATTTCACAATCGATAAACATCACAGTTCATATTTTCATAACGTTTTTGTTTGAATATTTTAACATGCAGACACAACAACACGGCAGCCGCCTCTGGTGTGGGGTGTACAATTTCCGGCTTGCATGTAAATACGAATTCGAAAATGTCTGCAAGTGCTCCTCGATTCGTCCTGCCCCGCTCCATCCTGTACCCAAATCTGCCTCTGCTTCTTCGGGCTGCAATAATATATTTGAACATTTAACAGAAAACAAACACAACCTTTCGCCTCAAGCCAGGCCAAGCCGGCAGATTTCCGTGGAGGAGCATCGATGGCCCTTAGACTGCGTTGCCACACACAGTTGTTATCATGCACGAAAAGCTGGTAAAATTTCTGGGTATGGAAAAGGGGTTGCACTATGAGTATCTATGGGATTTGGGGGCGTGGCAATTTTGCTCAATGTTTGCGCAAAGAATTGAGCGACGAAGTCGATATACTTATACATGAAAGGATGCGGGAGAGGACCCGGTATTGGTAAATATACGATTATCAAATACCCTATAAATTACAAATTATTGTTGATAGTTGTTAAAACTATTAATAAACTTTCAAGAATTATACTTCATACACTTTGCACTTCTGCACAAACTTTTCATATCAATAGCTAGAAAGTAGGAGCAAAGCTCTTCAAAGGATGAATGCATCTGCCTGAGTATGATCTGCTCTTGTACTGGCAAGTGTATAGAAAACCATGAGACCGGACTGGACCCTTTGCTGCACCCCGCTCTCGGCTCAGGCCAATCAATATATTTTTTACAAATATTGGCAAAAGTTTTGCCTTTGGCTTAAGCTCTGTGCCCGATACTCGAAAATAAATTTAACCAGAAGAGAAAGAAAATATTTTGCCATCTTAAGTGCATAAAACTATAAACGTTAAACAAAATATTTCGCACACAGATACACAGCCACACGCATACAAATGTGGTTATTTATACTGCATATTTTTTTTGGCTTTATTCCCAAAGCCTTTGGCCCGGGGCTCGAGTAGCTTTTGGCCCGATCTGCTGCTGTGGCTGCTTTTTGGCCAGAGGAATGTTTGCGGTGCTCGCTGAGCGCATTAGTTGCGGGTCCTCCGCTATTTGGGCCCTTGCAATTGGTTTATGCCAACAATGCAGCAGCCAAGCCATGTGTTGGAAATTCTTTTGTATTTGAATTAAAATTGCAAAGATGATTTATAGACGCTTCGAAGTTTCGTGTTCGATATAAACTTATGCATGAGATTTCTGTGGGCCACGAAAGTGAAATGCATATGCGAAATGGGAAATGCAATCCGGGCTCACAGGCTGGAGCTGGAGCCGCAAAATGTATTGTTATTGCCAGGAGACAAATATCTCCCAATATCACATTCACTATTTTTGGAATAAAATCAAGATTTTATGAATATCAAGTGGCTGATTTCGGTATTGATTTCCAAATTGTGGGTGAACAAATGCTAAGGATCAGTAAACCATTGTGTTGGAAATATAAAACCTTGATTTCTCATTATTGGCCAATCAAATATAGACATAAGGAACTGCACTATCATTGAAGCTTTCCGAGAATAAACTGGTGAAATATTTATTAAGGCGTTACGCTCATACGCAACTCGCAGTGACTTAACCCGCAATTTGCAATTTCCTGGCCACTTTAAGACCCTATCTGCCATCCATCGCTCTCTTGGCCACACACACTGGGCAGACATATAATTTACAAATCGGGGAGATCGGAAATCGGGGCTGTAGCATGCTAAACACATCAACAGCAATGGCAAACACAAATTACTCAGCAGTGCAAACAAATGAAAAGCGATAACATCGCGTACAGCACAAGGCAGAATCGAGAATGTTGAGCTGAGGCGAGGCGAGGAGGACCGGAGCCAAGTCAAAATCCATGGCACTAAATCAATGAATTGCGGTTGTCCTTCAATTTCCTTTTGGCCCAGTCAGTAAGCGAGAAAGGAATTGAGTTTGAATTCGAGCTTGGCTCATCCAGCATTCCCATCATCGTCGTCATCTTCGTTGCCAGCCATTGACTTGCGTGTTTGAAATATTGAAATATTTTTGTTGGCCATGTTTACACATTTGGGCTATTGACTGCACACAGTTACGAACTAGAGTTCGAGTGCTAGCATTTTTTACCATTCCAATTTCTGTCGGTTTGAATTTCCCTAGCAAATTTTTCGCCAAACGTCAAGCGCCGAGCGCCGAGAATTTTTATTCGATTTGTGTTTGTCTCGTACTTGCACTTTATTGGCTTGCTCGGCGCTGATAACCCTGATGGTTGATGGCTGCCAACGATGATGATTTCCATTTCCTTGTTCTCCGCCGAGCGATTGGTTTGGGGGCGTGGCCCTCAGATACTCAGATACTTCTCCGATCACAGACGCCCCGCCATTGCCCGTTCAAATACCGAATACAGTTGTAAATTCAAATGAAATGCAAGCGAGCGCATTGTTTGAGTTTTGGAATGAGGCAAAAAAAAAATACGAATAAAAAATCAAGGTTTCGGGAGACGGGGGCTCTGAATCCTGGCTTTTTGGTTAGCCAAATATTTAAAGTGGATTTCTTGGAGCATTTTATGAGTTTTTCATTGCGGCTGCGTTGATTTATTTGATTTGATTTTCCGGCCAGTGGCATCTGCTGGCCAAGAGAATTAAGTAATAAATTTGGTTCAAGGAAATATGTATGAATGCGGTTGCCGAAACGAAATGGCTCAAATGGAATGGCTGTGAATTACAAATCCGTAAACGTCGCATCTTCGACGCCTCATTCACTCTACGGAAATGGAGAAATGGGTAATGGCAAAAACCGAAACCAAAAAACACAGAAAAAATTGAGAAAATCCAGGGCCCATCACGTCCTTGTCCTTGTCCCCTTGCCCAGACATCGTTACATTTATTTACACCAACATGCAAAACTCGCATTGAGACAATTTCATGCTCATCTGCATAAAATCAATTCCATTTTGGAGACAATTTGAAGATTGGAATACAAATTTCGAATTATCAACAGGGGACCCAGCCGGGGAGACGTGGCAAAATGGCCAAGCCGGCAGCGATCGCAATCAGCATTGAAACCTCTGTTACTTTTTCTATCCTGCAGTGGAAAAAATTTTAAGTAGGGTAAGTATGGTAAGGTTTCTTTTTAATCTATAATTAATAAAATAATAATATTTATGACATTTTTTTTAATGTGGTATGAAGACAAAATTAGTTCTTAGAAGTCACTGATTTTTTCAGTAAAGATATTAATATAGATAAGTTAAGTAATTGTAATAATGTATGCTAATGTCCAGTTCCTGTTTGGCTTTGTTTAAATGACTCTCTAGTATATACAATTTATTTATGTAATTTCTCGTAGGAATTAGTACAATTTTCTTAGTGCAATATAGAGAAACTATTTCGTCTTTTGTGGTGGCTCCTCCACGGCTGTTTGACTTGTGTTGCCTTGCTATTTTCGCCTTTGAGTACTCGAAGGCTCTAGCCCGTGTCCAGGCAGTTACGCCGTGCACCCTCCAATTTCTCCTGCCATTGCCATGCATACGTAATGCGCCTGGGGATCCTGGAAGCGACGCAACGGCGACAGTCTCACTAATTCCAGGGCAGCCATTACGCGTTTGTCTGCCCGAGTACGTGCGTGTGAATTGTATGTGTGTGTGTATGTGTATATCCGGATGCAGTGCAGCGGGAAAATTATGTGGTGTGTGATTTGCCATGGACACTGAACGTTTCCCGATGCCAGTTTCCCCGGTGCCGTCCCCCTCGTCCCTGGCTATGCTATTGAAATTTCCCTTTGAGAGAAAGAGGACAGCGGCGGAGGTGATATTTTAGCAGAGGAGAAAGCGAGAAACAAAACGGAGAAATTTGCATGCAACTCGTTACGCTTGGCACTTGTGTGTTAAGCCCGTTCACCCTTCAACCCCACACCCTTCCACTTTCACGGTTTTTTTGTCTCTGGGCCACCCCACACGTAGATGAAGGGAGAAAAAAAAAACACAACGAAAAAGCCATATCGATTTTGCAGTAAATAAAACATTCAAAGATTGAAGTTGCCGCTTTTGAGCTTAGCCGAATGGTGTGTGGCCTCCTTTTTTATGGAGTGCGCTTCCTTTTATGGCTTCCGTTTCTATAGCAGCTGCTGCTGTGGTGCCGATGTGGTGTGGCCGATGTGGCACTCTGGGTGGGTTGAAGGGACGCTGCCAAATTGTAAATATTTTTGTCGGCCACGTAGCGGCGCAGGAGAAAATATTGCATTTCTCGCTTGGCATAATAAACGATGTGCCGACAAAAAGAAAAAAATGCCCCTAAAAAAAATATAAACCCCACTGAAACCGAAAGAGAACCGCCAAAAACCACGCAAAAATACCAACAGCTGCACCGCACAAAGACAGCCAAAATGCACACATGAACAATGTGCTCCGAATGGAACAATGCGAGGATCCTTTTAAGGGACAAGAGCTAACAATATGGTTGACTGGCCAGGCTCAAAAGATCTCAGATTGTTTCAGCTTAAAGTTTGAATTGAAAGATTACAAAATTGAACAGCTCTAAGGATAACAGCGTATGATTTATGAAAATTGCTTGAGAAGCAAATGATTGCCCATTTGCAAAAAGCATTGCCTACATTTGGGGGCTTGTCTCTCGCGTCTGACATTCGGCCATTCTTTTTATTCAATTTTCGTTCGCTTAGCTGGATTCTCATCAGCTAAAATCCTTAAATGGTCAGTCCTGTCACATATGGGCAAAACGACGCCATCGGCAGACAAACGAACAAAAACGAACTGGTAAAATCAAATTAAAATGGCGCCGCCGCCACACACGCAAATCCACACAACTTTTTCTTCTGACACACACATTTGGGTATAAACCTATAAGTGTGTGTGTGCTCGAATGGTCACAAACGTTGTTCAATAAATTATATAAGATATAGCATTACCCTCTTCCTTTCGGCATTGATTTGACATGAATTATTGCCGGCAGTGGACAAAAGAACTTCCTGAAAAATCTCTCCCCGTAAACTTTAAGGCTTTGAAATGGATAAATTCCATTAACCGATGCCAGCCGCAGGCTAAACGTTGAAGTGCATTTTCATTTTCATTCCCCACCGAGCGTCCAATGAAGCGGGCGTTATTTATAACGCAACAGCCATGGTTCCACAATGGCTTCGTCCCCCTCTTGCTGTATTCGGAATCTCCTTTATATATCTCCTTGAATCCAGGACCCTCCGCCCCCATCCCTTCATCTACCTCGGCCGCCATTCCTCGTGACCACGCCCGGACACACGTCAATAAAACTGCTTCAAACTGTCCACATTGGAGCTGTTGGTGTTGCTGCCTTGCTGCTGTTGGTTATATTCGTTGCAACTGAAGCTGATGCCGGGGCGATAAGGCTACTTTAACGCTGTCCCCGATTTCTGCATGATGCCACACACACGGTCGGCCCCTTTCGTGTTTGCCCCCAATAGTGGTTGATGGCCGGCAAATGGGATGGGGTGGCATGGCGGCGTGGTGCATGGTGCATGGTGCACGTTGCTGGTTGCTGGTTGGGTGGAGCCAGGCGGGTCGAATGGTGGTTTCAAACATGCAAATTGCTTGCGGTTCGCTTCGGTTTTCCCCGCCAGCGCTCTGCCCCCAGCCCCCATCGCACAACCCTTCCCTATTCCCTCACTCTTCGACATTTTTCGCTTTCATTGAGTGCTCCGCTTACAGTTAACTCGACTTTATCACGTGTGTGTGTGTATTGGCTTTATATGTACGAGTGCAAAATGCAACAACAAAAATCCATTTAGATTAATTAGTTTTTAAGCGAATGAAGGCAACGTAAAGCTCCTGCGGCAATCCTTAATTCAAAGTCTTGAAATTATAATTTTAATTTATAGAAAATAGAAAAAATCAATTCTCAAGTAATAGTTTGCTTTGAAAGAGAATATAGTTACAAATATTTAGCGCCTTAAACTTAAGCCAAAAGAAGCTTACTTGATCCAATTACTGAATGCAATAAATGTTTTATTGAACTCTTTCTACTTTTATATCACCAGATAATACTTCATTTATTTGTTATTATTTATAAAATTCAAATATCAACCGATTTATTTGTATATAATTTAAATATATATATATTTCATTTATTTAAAATTTTAAAAAAATTTCTCCTAACCCAAGACAAGGAAGCATGGAATAAAATAAAAAAGAATCCCATCCTGCCAACTGTTCATGTAGCTGTGACAAGTTGAGACTCACTTTCTGCCCGAATACACTTGGCCAAAGTCCCCGACTGCAGGTGCCCGCAAAACGGCGCTTAATGATGCCAAAGATGAGCGACCCCGGAGTGTCAATGGACTGGATGCGACCGGAGACCGGCGGATGGTGAACCCTCGGATATCATCTACATACATGGCTAACTAAGCGTGCCGTGTTTGGCATCTCCATCTCCTTTGGTGTTCAGCTTGTCGTACATGCTCCACACAGCATCAAAGCCGGGCCACAAAAAAAAAAAGTGAAACAGAAAAACTAAAGTGAACTAAAGTTTGCTCAAAAGTTTGTTTATTACACCGACAACGGACACACTCCGGCACAAAAAATTCGAGTGGCTTTCACTGCGGCCAACTTTATGTAGTCGTTGAAAATTCATCATCTTTTCAGCAGTTTATGCGCCAGTTTGCTGCCTACTCTTGAAGTTCTTTTGTTTCGCCGACGGTCCATTAAAAACTTGTAACAACTTGGCTCGTTATCCATTTTTGTATTTTTTTTTGGGAAGAAAAGCCTGGCTGCCGTAACATAATTCCACTTTCCATTCGGTGTTCGTTTGCATGTCGCATCGTTGGCCATAGTTTTATTGATAGCCGAGCGGTGCCAGCAATTAAAAGCGAGTTCGAAGCCAAGACAAATGCCCCAGACATTTACTTTTAGCTGCGAAAGTTTGATTGCTTCGGGGCCTGAAGAGGACAGAGGCGGCTGGCTGACAAGGCTAAGAGGCGGCTTGTCCTTTGAGAGAAGGGGCCGCCAGAAAGAAGAAAAGTTTCGCCAGAAAACTGTGACCAGTGGGTGGGCTAAAGCCAAGGCAGCAGAGGGGACATTTTACAGCATCATTAAGGATAAGCATCGGGTTGTCTTTGAATTTGTTTGTTGCCATTCTGCGCTTTGTGCGTTTTACTTCCCGGAGATAAGTTCTTGCCTCCTCGGTCTCCCCGTAAGAACTTTAATCTTGAATTCAACACCAAACGTGGCTGGGTTCATTAGAAATACCTATTGGTGAACCTTCCCAGGAGCAGGCCAATTAAGAAATAATTTAGGGAGCCAACAAGTTAACAAGTGTGACCTTTCAGTGGGACAGTACCATAACCACCTGCATGTGGGTGGCCAAAAGTCCGTAAATAAAACACGAGATCTCCCAGCTGACCGACCCTGGGCCGTGAAATCCTAGCGAAATCCTTAGAAATGTTTTATTAGCCCTCCGTACGCTTGAATAAGCCAGCTTAGCGGAAGCTATCGGATTTTATGCTTCTGACTTTTGCAAGTCGAAAGGAGTCGAGTGCAGCATTGCCACTTTTTCCTCTGCAACCGTTCGCCCTCTCAACTCTCGACTCCAAATGACCTGGGAGTTGTATTTCCCCAACCCCAATCTACCCTCTTGCCCCGTGAAGTCTGCCTGTCTGTTCATCGGCGGTTAAGCTGTGTGCCTTGCAGCAGCTTTTCTTGCCGCTCGTTGGTTTTTGCAGCTCTTTGTTTTTCGCCTCGTTTCGATGGCGGAGGGCTTGGTGGCGGAGTGCACCTCTGGGTGCTGATTACCTAAACGTGGCTAATATTTTGGCTATACTGCTATTTTGCTATACACATGAAATAAAATATACATTCTTGGGTTGATCTAAAGAGAATATCTAATCGGTTTCCAGTTGGAATTTGGTAATTAAAAATTCTGAAAAATTAGAAATAAATATCGGAGAGAGCACGGGGATGTTTCAAATGTATTTGGGGGCACAGGGCATTGTTGTTAATAACTTAAAATCCACACCATTGGATGCAGAGATTTGCACACAGTTGATTGGAGTTGGAATTCCAGTTCCCTGCGATGGGGCCATAATGTTATTGAACACATTATTGTATTGGAAAAATATTTATTTAATGACCGGCGTGCGAAGGAACGGGCTTTGCAATTCACAATGCTGTGTAAGCTCGGCTCGGGCATCAATTCCTGAAATTTTGTATTGAAAGGAATTTCAGTGCACATAGCATCAGTAACATATGCTGTGAAATACACGCATCCTGGCTGTCTGGCTGCTGGCTGCCTGGCAGCTCTGGTATCCTCATGGAAAATACACAACACAACCCACGCGATGCCATGCGACGTAAAGAGCCTGTTAATCCAGCAACAACAATGCGAATGCCCATATACTCGCTCCCCATTTCGTCCTGGCCAGGCTTACTGAAGGCATTCACTCTGTGTGTTTGTGAGTTAGAAATATTGAAAATTTTTTTGTTATTGAAGAACGATATATGAATCGCAGACGCCGACTGCAGCCATACCATCCGACGTCCCCAAACTAACCAAAGAGTAACCCCCCGGGCAACGTATCCTGGCAGAGAAAACAAAACGTGAAATCAAATTCCATTGCAAAGGAGTTAGAGTGGGTGGGTGGGTGAGTGGTGGTTTTAGTAGCTCCGAGAAGCTTTCGCTTTGTCGGGAAATATTTTAGATTTCCAACAGATGTTCTCGTTCGTAAACAGATTTTTAGAAATTGTCTCTGGCCGTGATTTGCATAATACTCATGGCAGGAGACGAGTATTTCACGCGTTACTGCGACTAGAATCGATCCGTATCTCTGCCATGTTATGTGAGTGTTTTTGCATTTTCCGCCCTGCCGGAAGTTTCCATTGTCCTTGTCATTAATTATTCACTGCTAGTCGAAACAAATCATAAGGTGGTCTCTCGTTTCGCTTTCATAATGAAAGCAAAATAAAGATACGGCATACGGCGAGCGGAGCAGACAAAAATGTAGTTTCCGGTGATCATAATTGATGATGCTCTGCCACAGATAAAAACAGTCTAAGGAGGTCCTTTGGGGTGGGGACAGCTGGGCGCTGGCTGTGTGGAAATTTAATATTGACCCCACAGCTAACAGGAAGCAGCCACTTCGTACACATAAATATTCCTCGACTAATAACACACAAAAGTGTACACTTCCGCTTACGAGATGAGGATACACTTCTCCTCCGATTCCACAGTTGATTGAAGACCTATTATGGTCTAAAGCTGTATCTTTTTTTCCCAAGACAAACACCAGCTTCATCAAATTTATAAATTAAACGTCATCGATACACGAGCCATTGTACGTGGAGCCAGACCGAAACATAAAAATGAAATATTTATCATCTAAGGCTGTCTCCTCGTGTCTCCGTTGATATTCGAATAACAATGTTCGAATGTGGACGTGCGTTGGCATCTGCCGATTGCCGGCAATCAACGCCCAAGAACCAGAACTGACAACTGCGAGTGTGTGAGATACAGATACAGAGATACTATCCGCCCTAAAACAACGCTTTCTTTCAAATTTGTCATCATTTGTGGCTAGGTTCTTGGAAAGAAACAGAGTTTAGGACCAGCCTTCGATGGTCATTATATTTTTATGAACTTGTTCTTTTAATATTAACCACTTAGCCAATTTTATAAATAATGCAGAATTCGACTTTGGCATCAAAACAAGCAGAGCATATTTAAAAAATTGAAAAGTTTAATGCTCAACAACAAATTTTGTTGAAATGCCATCAAGTTTTTTATGGCAATCAATACGGGGGAAAAAAGTTGTGAAAAAAACAACTTGTACCAATTTGGAGTTTTGTCATAAAAAATTGAAAATGTCAAAAACAACGTGGACGTTTCGCCAGTTTGTTACCACACACACACACACACATATCCTGCCCAGACATGTGAGGGTGTGTGTGTCGGAAACAAACATGTTTGGGTGTGTGGGTGCGTCGCCGGCATGTAGTTGACATCATTGATTGATTTAGCTGTCAATTGCATAATCACTCAAGCGTTATTGTTCGACCACTGGGCCGTAGTCAGCCTCTCGCTAGCTTTCAGCTTGCCACGCCCTCTCGCACCACCTGCCACGTCCGCCCTGACTTCTGTTTGTCTGACTTGGCGGGGGCAAGTCAGCGGGTCGAGGGCTGGAGTGTGGGTTCTGTCCACGTGTGCAAGGCAAATAAAGCAGCTGCCCAGTGTCAGGCAATTGTCAACTATCCCCCCTCTTGGAGGCACCTCGTCCCCTGCACCAGCTATTGTTGCTGCTGTTCGTGTTGTTGCAATAGTTGTAGCTGCAAACCGCAACAGCGCCAGCTGTCGGTGAGATTGTTACACAAGCATCCCGAGTCCTGGAGTCCTGAACGGGTGCCCATAAATATGTGTGTGAGGGTACACGGTTGGAAAATTTAGTAATGATACTTTTCCAAATAATAAAAATTATTCTGTTTAGCAATAAGGGGTTTTGTACCATTTAGTATAAGGACTATCTTAATTATTATTGTATCAATAGGATCTACAAGTTTTTCTTGTTGTGCACTGGGATGCATTCAAAGGAATGTGTGCGCGTCGTTTGTTTGTGCATTCGCCTCGCATATTGGCAACAGCAATTGATGTGGCAACAAATTAACATGCCGCAAATGGAAGTAATGGCCAAGTGTTAATTGTTGTGTGAGTGCGGCATACACATACACATCCCAACACAGACACTGCCGAGCTAGGCCCATTTATAGCTATTTAATAATGACTTGATTTAAAATTGATTTATTTCTATTTTGGTTGGAAGACAGAAACTGACCCACAAACTGGGAAAATCAAGTCAAAGGCATAGGAAAAAAAAATAATAAATTACCTTCATGGAGCCCACATTGTCGTTGTTGTTATTTGAGTTGCCTTTGGGGCCAATGCCATTGTTATTCCAATAATACAGAAATACACACACAGAAGGACCCGCATAGAGCCAGCATAAGTCCGGACAAATAGAAAAAGCTGCCGGAGGGGCCAGTGAGCTTGTCTAGGCTTGTAAAAAATGGATATGTCAACGTCCGGCATGTCAACAAGATAACATGACCATGCCCACTTCGACTGCCCCTTGTCAAAGAAAAAAATGAACAAAAGTTCAAATCAACAAAAGCCAAGTCTCGGCTTAGAGCAACAATTGTGGGTAGAGGTATTCAGCAATTTTGGTGTATTTTTTTTTCTGGGATTGGTTGTTGTTTTCTAGTGGCCTCCGAAAAAATATCCCAAAAAAAATCCTAACCCTGTCGAAAAGCTGCCGAAAACATCTTGAATGAAGTCAAGATTAAGCAGCCAGCAAAATACTTCAATGCAATTGCACTAAAAAAAAATATAATAAATCACAAAATAAAATGTACATCTGTCCTTTGTTCAGCCATCCGTCTATATGTTTAGTAAATACATTTTTCCATAAGCACAAAATTTTTCCGAGTGTATGTCTGTTGTCATAGATGGCCTCGAAGTGGACGCAATTCCTCCAGTGTGGGCTGAAATAATCGTCGACTGCCAAGTATCCGTTTACGGCCAATGCATTTCGGCTGCTTGTCGTGTCATGCCGGATATCCGGCGGAGTTGCAAGTGCACGGCGAGGACCATAAATCTTTAAGGAGCAGCGGCAAAAGAACAGCACAACAGCACCATGAAAAGCTTGGCAATGGCGACAATGTCCAGCGTCCTCGAACGTCCGACTGCCCGACTGCTAGAGTCCTGCGTTGCGAGTCCTTTAATCGTGTCACAACACACAACAGACGGGCCAAACAGCTTTCACCAAATTGCAGTGTCATAAAAGTGGCAGCGTTTTCTACTTTACCCGATTTTTTTTCTTCGGTACTTTTCTATTTTGGCCGACTTCCACTTTCGGCCAAAACATTTTATCGCTCGCTTTGACGGCTGATGGGCTCTTGTTAAGTCGCCCGGCGGAAGCGCCTAAGCAGCTCGCATTTCTGGCATGTTTTTTAACTGCCAGCCGCATGCAAAATAAATTCGCAATGCGAGCTGCTGATGTGTGGGTGGTCTTTGTTGAGGTGGCTGGGTGGTTCGGTGGCTGGCTATTGCAGCCAATGAAAGCTTGTTGCATACGCGTTGCAATTGCACGTCAGTGGCATGTTTGCACTTGACAATTCATTTCATTGTTTGTAGATTGCATTTGTCGCCCCCGCCCCCGCCTCCCTTCGCCCTCGCCCGCGCCCACGCCACCGTCTTCTGTGGAAATTGTTAACGCAGACGAGGGGGCGTGGTCGTGCAGCAGCAGCAGTAGCTCCAAAATTGCATTCGCAGCACGCGATGCGCGCATTTCACTTGGCCACCCCCTCCTTTGATCACCCTTCAGCTTGGCACTCTACGAAAATTATCAGAAACTGGATTCTAATAAATTTTAAAGCCCAAATAAAATAAATTTATGAAAAGTTTTCATCCTAAATTATTAAATTTCCAATTAATTGTATGAAGCATTTCAGGATTGTATGACAGACTTCCTATAAAGACTGCTTAACTTTTAGGTTTTTTAGTCGAATTTTTTGCAGTGTCGGAAGTGCACTGCCTATTCTCGACATACACAAAACGTTGGAGTTTATTTCCCAGCTGCCTTTTACTTATTTTGCACTGTCGCCAGCCGTGGTTGCTACCTTTTTCATGTTCCTCCTGCTCCAACGAAAATGCAATTTTCTTGGCATTTTTCGGCAAAACTTGAGAGTTGGACTGTCTGTGTGGGTGTGTGTGTGTGCGGGGTTGGCTTGAATTGCAGTATGCACGTGGTCAACAGGTTATCCTGTCCGGGGACTGGTCCTTGGTCCTGAGTCCTTGGCTGGCTGCCTAGCTGCCTGACTGCCTGTGCAACGTTTATTTCCGCCTTTGTACCTTTTTGGCATTTTTGTTTTCTTTGGTCCTGAATCCTTGTGCCTTGCCGTTTATTTGTTTCTTTTTTGTGTTTTTTGTTTTGTGTATTGTTGTGTGTTTGTCGGTTGCTGTTGCATTGTGGTTTTCTCATTTATTTGGTGCTGCAGTGTGCAGCAAAACAGCCGCAACATATTGTTGTTGCAACAGGAAATGACTTCAATTTGCTGTTAACAAGTTTAAAATTTCGCAATTGCAACGGAAATACACAACATGATTTCCCCACCTGAGCTCGAGCATTGCTGCACATAATTACTCAAGCTGCATTCAGGTAAGGTGCGGCGTTGAATTAATATCCTTATCCCAGACTTGATTTGGAGAGAGTCCTTTGAATGAGATAGGTGTGTGGGTTTGAGCAATGGGAAAACTAAAACTAACTAATCTGATGACTTCATCTTCTTTTCTGCTGCCTTGGCTTTCACAGCTGGCTCAGCTCTAACTTGAAAGGACGAAGCAATCAGTTCGTCTCAAAGCTTAACATCTTGCCCAGTCTCCGGCTCATCCGCTTTGGTCTGGGAGTAACAAGCCAAAGTCCGAGGACCTCCAACGTTATCCTGTTACCAACTGCAGCAGATGTTACTTTCAGCCCGATGCCAATGAACTCCTCCAGCTACATCTGCTTACATCTTGGAAATAAATTCACGCCATTTGGCAAAATCTTTGCAAGTTGCTCAGCCACCTCAGTGTGGACATAGTGTGTTTGTAACTACATATATATGTAAGTATTCATATGCCGTGTCTTGGATTTTAAAGTGTGCGTAGGTGAGCTCTGGATGTCTGTGATAAATCAACAAATTCATCAGACCCAGGACTGGCAGCATCTGGCGACACATTGGTAGCCGAGCCAGAGCAAGACATTTAAATTGTAGCAAGTATCTTTGCCACACTTGCTCGACACATTTCTCAAAACTCTCCAACTGAAGATGAATTAGGTAAGAGTCTCAGAATTTAAATAATATTAAGGATATTAGGAATACATTTCCCTTTGAAATTATGAATTGTGAGCTAATTTTTAATGAAAACTCCTGGCTATGGAAAATTATGGCTTAGCCCTTTTGAAAACATGCCGTTCCTGGAAATGACAATTAAATAATTTTAATAGGCTTTGCACCTTGTTAGCTTCCATGCGACACTTTGTTAGCATTTTGGGAATTGCCGGGAATACTTCATAAAAATTGTCGACGTTTTTATTTAATTTGTTGTGGCTTTTCGCTTCAGTTATTCTATTTGGTTTAATTAATTTAAGCACCAGCCCTCAGCCCTCACACACACGATGACAGTGCCGCTCAGGCACAGTTTTATTACCTATTTTAATCATAAAAAGCGCGTGGCCATGTGGCACAGACAAATTGACATTATCATGGTCCTGGAATGGGTTGGGGAATGGCTAGAGGAATGGAAATGGGAGTTCCACATAATCCCGCATACATACGTGTAGCTGCGATGCGTAAGTTGATTATTAACTGGCGTGAGTGGGCCGAAGTGAAAGGAGAAATGGTGGGGGCGGCATGTTGTTGTTTCTATAATTACAAGCGTGCTGGGGTGCAGGCTTTGGCCATGGTTCATGCCCAGTTAAATACAGACATTAGGCATGCATAGCTATTTAGCTGAACAAACACACATCCTCGTACATATCCTGCAAGAGTCATTTGTAGCTGGTGATTTCATTAGAGCGCGTGCGCTCGAGGATTTCACTGCGGTCGGGTCTCAATTATAATTTCGTTTGATGGCAGAGTCCTGGCATCCCGGTAATGTCCTTCGTGCGTTTTGCAATAACAACAAAGAAACGAAATTAGCCCAAGGCACAAATTAAGCGGCTCTCCATGTATGTTTATCCGTGGTGAGGGTGGTGGTGGAGTTTGTGTGCGTGCCGAGCGGATAATCTAACGCAATTAATCGACTCGTCACTACAGACATACTCACATGTCACACACTGTACCCAGTGCACACCGCGCCGCCATTCAGTTTGAAATGTCAGCGTTCTAATATGCAAATTAATCTAAAATTACAGCGCACGGCCAAAGGGGCGGTGAGTTTTCAAAGTAGAGGGCTGGCCCTGCCCTTGTCTGGAGGGGCGTGGCAGCTGCCCGGCCAGTCATGTGTTTTAATTAATTTTAATTGACGCCGCCCTGCGCAAAGAGGTCCTTTGAGTGAAAAAGATAAATTTCGAATGCATTCAATTTTCAATTGTGTGAATATCCCCCGATACATCCCGAAACTAAATTCGAATCAAAAAGACATTATGCAAATTGTTTGGGCGGCCCAAAAACACATTAAATTGATATCAATCTACAAGGAAATAATCTAAATATTAAATATGTATGGCTGCTGGATCAGGGCTCTCTTCCGTGGCCATTAAGCCGTACACCGAATCCGAATCAAAATCCGAACCCAATCGCAGTAGCCACCACCCGACCGGGCCCAGACAAATTCAATCAATCAAACAAGGACCAGGCCAAGCAATGCCAATGCCGTTACGTGCCCGTAATGAAGTCCTGTCCAAATTTGCCTTTTTCTAAATTAGCACAAATGTTCTTTTTACGACGACCATAGCGGACAGCGGCCATGGAAATGGCTTTGGCTTTGGCCCTGCCCTGCTATCCTGGCATCCTATCTCCTGCTTTCCGCATTCCGGCCCTTGGATCCTGGCTGCTCTATCCAACGGGTCTGTGGCTCTGGCTCTGGCATTGTCTCTAATTTCTCATTAATTTGCAAGCGAAATCAGTGAACACGGTGCGGCGCTACCGAAATGACAACAATCTGAGGCCATACACTGAGCGGAAAAGTAATACAGGATTGTATATTTAAGCAAAAACTAAAAAATATAAAAGAAAGTCCTTAGATAGGTTTAAGATATTTACTTTTCGATAGGTATAGCTTTAATCAAAATAAGAAAATAACACAATGTGCATCAGTTTTGAATAAAGTAGTACTTGAAAAACTATCACTTCGCAATGCACAGTGTACCGATAAAAGTGAAGTGAGGCAACAGGGCGTATGAGCGCTCTATGCAAACGTCGCCCGTGGACGAAAGAATGCGAGTTGATAGAGGGGCAGGGGGATGGGCAGGTGCGACAACGACTGAATGCTCGTCAGGTGTTTGCGGTGGTTTTTCGAGTATTTTGCCAGAGACCAATGCCAACGAACGAACGGACGAACGGCGGTCTGTCAGCGCCACTGCCAAAGTCAATAAGAGAGACAACTGCGCAGCGACGTGAAGGCTGGGCAGATGGTGCCCCCGCTTTCGACTTAATTGAAAGGCGTTTATTTGGCTTTAAAAACGTAAATCAAATTCATTTAATTCGCCGCCCACCTCGGACTCTGCGCTTGGCTTTATCTTTTATGCTTTGAGCTTGAGAGACGCCCCCCGGGCTTTTTACCTTTGTCCCACAATTACAGGGCACTCGACACTTGGCCAACTTGTCTGTGGCAGATCTACATGGCCAACCGTATCCGTATCCGTATCCTCATCTGCATCCGCATCGACATCCGGCAGCTCATTTTATAGCTTGTATTTTAAGTAAATGTCTACCAACGCGGCCATTGCGCGACTCTGGCCAAGCAAATTTCCGCGCTTACACCACTTTGGGCAAACAAAAGGCGCTTGACATTGCCCGCCATTCGCTTTTGTTGGATTAGCTTTGATTAGATTTCTCTTGTTTGCAGCTCCTTTGGTATCCTGCCACAGAGTGTCACTCAGGAGAGCCACCTGTACCGGCAGAAGGAGCTCCGCACTGGGGAAAAATCTAGGTGTCATAATAAAAGAGCTCACAATATTTTCTTGTTAAACGGTGTTTAATATGTCCCATGGAAAGTTTCTATGTCTCAAATTTTTCAGTGTATAGACAAAGTTTATTGGTCCATGATTATATTATTTTGTCCGCCTCTCCTTCGGTTACTTGCTAATTTTTTTTTTGTTGACTCCAACTTCGAGGGCTGGCCCAGAGGTCGTTGAGTGCTTTAAAATTACATTTCCGTGTCGAAATTGCACCTGCGACTCTGACTCTGTGGAGTAGGAGCTGGAGTCGGACCAGGCACGGGAGCAGGCCATAAAATGGGCCACTCAATCTGTGTGACTCATTTTGTCAAATTATTTGGGGGATTTATGCGTTGGCAGCCATTTTTTATTCGCTTACTTTAATGGCAGTCAATTTATTGCCAATAAATTTGTAGCCAAAAAGTTTAGAGCAAGGCCGGGCCGGGCCGCGTCGGGCCGAGTAGCAAATTTTTATTTGGCCAAGTGATAAACTTTCAACATATGTGCGGGCCCCAGAGGGTCGACGCCGACTTGTTTCCGAGCTGCTGTTCTTTTTTTATTTTATACTTTTTGTTATTTTTTTGGCAGAGGATCAAAATTTTTGGCTAGAGAGAGGCCCAGAAACTGCAGTTAAATTCAATTTGTGCCGCGCTGCCTGCGAATGACAGGCAGCCAAAGTGCCATTTTAAGCGGCAGCCAAAAATTGTCGCCCCTCGTCCAAGGACTCAAAAGCCAACCAAGAGCAGGACTCGTTGTCGTCTTCATTGCAGCAGGATAATTTCTGGCGCGGCTTTGTTGGCGCGATAAAAAAGTTTTGGTGGGGTCCTGCCGCCGCAGCAGCAGCAGGGTCAGGAGAAGCATCAGGCCGGCTATGTATATATCCCTTATCCCTTGTTGTCCCTTTTATTTCCGTTGATTTAATTTTAAAAGGCGCCGCTCTTTCTGCTCTTCATTTCGCCCGGCTGAAGCACTTTTATTTATATACATTTAGCCACTGCGGGGCGCCGTTTTGCAAACTGTTTTGGCTCCGTTTAGTTGGCCCCAAAACGCAGGACATTGTCAGCCAGTCAGTAGGGTACTCAGTTAGTCACTCCGTCAGTCATTCAGTCATTCATTCATTCAGTCAGTCTGCCAGAGGAGAGTCATTCCATTCAGTCACTCATTGAGCTCACTCAGTTGAGCATTTGGCACTGACACTGTCCAAGAGGCAGCCAACCGTGCCTGGCACTCGTGTTTCGCCTTTGTCAATTTTAATGAATTAATGCGTATTTTATGTGAAAAGTTGCCACAGCAGTGGCTGGAAAGTTGCCGTGGCATAAAAGTAAATTAAATAAATTTATGTCCAAGAGCTGCCCGCCTCTGGCTTCTGGCTTGTGGCCCACTTCCGCTCCACTCCGATCTGCTCTGTCTATTATCTAAACATTAAACCTGGCTATTGATACAAAATCTGTACAAATTGAAAACGAAATTGTTTTGCCATTTAATGATTGTGCAAACTTTGGCATCCATTAAAATTATATTAAAAAGTTTACGCAGCTTTGCTGAATGTATTTGACCCGATTTTGTGGAGATTTCAATTTGCTTTAATTTGCATTGAGTGGAGGCGCTTTAAGGCCGAAACTTCTACCGATTTCGATGGGCAACTTTGGGTGGGACAACTTTTGACACTTGCCACAAATATAAATCGTAGCAGGCGGCATGAAAAAGTGTCAGGCTTTTGCGGTTGCAACACAAACTGCCAAGACTCATTTTTCACACTACGCACAAACAGTGGAAAGGATTGGGAAAATGGAAAACGCGCCAGAGTGATGGAGGAGTGGAGGAAGAACCAAGGAGATGCTTGACTGATTGTGCGCGTTTTGGGGCAAAAGTTTTTCGCATTAACTTCCGCTGCACGCCGCGTCGCATTTGAATGCGATTTTGATTTGTCACTCGCCGCCTCGCAACAAAAGCCGCCGCCTACTTAAACTTAGAGTTTAGAGCGGCGAAAGCGCTCGGCCCTTTCAACTTTTTCCGCCATTTCCGCTGCCGATCATTGGTTTCCGTTTCTTCACTTGCCGCTGCAAGTCGCAAGTCGAACTGCCAAGCCAGGAGAAAGGAGTGAAAGCGGAGAAAGCAACTCGACGACGTGCACAAGCGCATTTTGAAGTTTATGAAAAGGGCTGAGGCTGAGGCTGAGGCTGAGACTGAGGCTGAATGCTGAATCCGAAGCCGAGGCAACTTTTCTGAATAGATTAAGTTGAAAGTTTTGCTCATTTTCAGCATCGTCCCAATCGAGGGCTGTCGCTAAGACCGGGCGACAAAATTATATCCCGACCTCCCCCAGAAACCTTATAAAAATGGGAAAAATCAACGTAATGATGTCGGCAGGGGGAAGTCGGAGGAAAACTCCGCAGTCTGAAGATGGTAGACAGCAAACCAAAATCAAAACTTTGCCAAGTGTCATTAAAAGTAACCGAAAAAAGTGAACGAGATAGCGAGCGAGTTTATTTCCACTGCCGTTCCCATTTCCATTCCCAGGCTCAACTATCAACTATTATCTTGTTGATTTGCTTTCCTTTTTTATATTCCACTACCTTTTCAGGACTTTTACACGTAAGTCCTTTGAAAGTTTTTGGTGAGTACACAATGGAAAATTACATTGTAATATTTTTAAAAGGAAAATACAATTTTTACTGGTTTTTAAAAATAATTTTTATTTGAAAAAAATGTTAGAATTATACCAGAAATAGTGCTATAAATTGCAAGTGCAAGGTCTCGTTTTTTTGCCTGTGTAATGATTCTCTTCCTTGGCTATTTGAAATTTGAACTGGTCAAGAACCTCTGGTACAAAGGCCAAGTTAAGCCTTTTGTGGCCAACAATGAAAGGCAACGGCTAAGGGCGAGCAAGGGCTGCCAATTACGGGCCAACTTCTCGTTAGCCATGCAGCACAAAAATGTAATTGAATTATGAGAGCCAGCAACAATATGGAGCAAACTAATCAGCCCGGCAATAGCCAGGACGTGTCCATGTCCTTCGCTAATCAATTTGCCCATTGTACTGGGCCCGGTTGCCTTTGTTTGTCTCTGGCCCCAGCCCCAGCCCCAGCCCCGGCCCTTTGCTCTGCTTTTATTTATGAATACCGATGCGAGAATGCGAGAATAGGAGGCTCACGAAACGAGTCGGAGAAGCGGGGCCAGAACATATTGCATGTAATTAATCAGGAGCATTGCTATCTGGTTATGGTTTGCGGCGACTGCATCGACAAGCACACGCAATTTGCGCCGCCCACCGCAGGCGGATAATTGAATTTCAGTTTTGTGTGGCCAGCGTCGAGTATTATACTATATATTCGACATACGAGAGCACATCCACTTGAACTGGCCACCAGCACAACCGGCCATCCGGCCATCGTCGTCTTAACACCATCGATACCGATTCCCGTTCCGATTCCGTTGCTGCAGTCGATTGCCTTTTGCGAATTTCACTAATTGGCCACCAAAGAAGAGGTCCTTCGGGTGTGGGTTTTATGTTGATCCTTTCGCCCAGCCGAATAATTAATTAGGCACATTAAAGCAAGCCCTCTCGCCACGAGGCATTGTGTTTTATGGCCATTCGTCTCGGAATATTGTCTAATAATCGGATTTTTTGCATGCCAGTCCATTAAATGGCTGCGATAAGAGAACTGTTCGATATAATAATGCTCCCGGGATCGGTTGGTCTGCTGGGAATGTGGACAAGTGTGCCATCGGGTGGTTTTGATTAAGCACAAGGTGTTGATTGATTTGGAAACTCAAAGAGACTTAATTATTTTGAAGGGATTATGAGTGCGATTATGGCGGCGATTGTGATGGCGAAACCGATTTTCATGGGCAGTGGAATGCCAAAGGCGAGCAATTAATTGAAGGATTAATTTTCTTTTGTTTCCCGCCGCCTTTTCAATAATTTCCCAACGACTTCTGCACTGAGTCCCCGCCTTGGTCTCGGAGTAAAACCGCAAAAACTTGATGTTATCCGGAATTTTCCAAACCGAGACAAACCCACACACATATTAAATTTCAAAGTTTTTATTTTTCGCCGCAGTCGGAAAGTTAAGTAAGTTAATTAAAAACGAGCGGGCAGAAGCTGGGGGGATTGTTGTATATATTTAGCTTCCTAAATGAAAAATCCACCCATGAGTGCTGTTAACCTGATGATGAAAAGTAGGTAAAGCCAGAGACGACAACATATTTGCGATTATTTCCCACGCGGGCACTCAAGGCATAAAGAGCAATAAATTAAGAGGCGAAGGATGTCCTGGAAGCCGGTAGCGAGGATGTCTTTGAAGCTGCCAGCTCTCGGTTTCTCGGCCCCCCAGGGCAAGGCGGAGAAAGAAGCAACTGAGCTACAAGCCAAGCCACTTCAGGTGTAGATGAAAAATGTAATTATTTCCTAGATTTGCGCTCGCCATAAAATAAACATGCGGAAGGGAGCGAAGCGTTACGTAACGAAGGATATTTGCTGGATGCCGCGGGACAAGTCGAGCCCAAAAATCCGTCGAGCACTTCAAAAGGGCAAGCTCTAAAAAAAGAGAGAAACGTTAAATGTACATTTGGTCCTGCACTCGAATAAATAGTTCCTGGCCAGGGAAGCCGGTCTCAAAAGAACTGGCAGGGCAAATAGACGCCGAAGACTGGAGGCTGATGCTCATTAATTAAGGAAGTGGCAAATGAAAAGCCTGCGAAATACGCTGCTTCCAGGTCGTCTTTTTTGGTTGCTGACCCGACGAGCGGGCGCCACATAAATATACATAGAGCTATGTTTCTATATACCATATACACATAGAAGAAACCAGCCTCACCTGCCTCACCAAGGGGTGTGTGTATATAAATCAGTTTTATTTGCTTTCACTTGTTCTGCTCTAATATTTTTTTGGGCCACTCGCCTGGCATTTGTTTGCCCCGGCGTCGACAGCTGCTTGTGGCTTTCAACTGGTCCCCAATGCAGTTTGTTGTTGCCACCGTCCACCCCCTCGATTTCCACCCCCTTCATCCTCTGCTGTTGCCGCTCTTCAAACAAAAAAGTCGAAAATTAAATTATTAATTTATTGCCCGTTGCTTGGGACTCCCCGGTAGACGTCTCCCCCATCTCCCGAGCCCCAGCAGCCACCGTTTCTATGGGCCATTCACTCGCGCTTTTCAAAAACCAGCAAAAACTGCTGGAAAAACAAAAGCAGAACTGGGAAAAACGAGAAAATTGCTGTTGCTGTGGCAGAACATTTCGCGGTTTCCTTCGACATGCACCCTCGGCTCGCTAATTATTCATAAATTAAGAGCAGATAGGCTGCTGGAAGGGGACTTAATTTGCCATTTGTTTGTTTATTTAACAATTTGTGTTTGCCTGGCACAAGTGCGGAAAAATGTTCTTTGATTGGAGTTAATGTGCTAGCCGAGGAAAAGATCGATGTTGCTGGAGGATGGGAATCTCTAAAAATAGTTAACCTAAGAAATAATTGGGTGGAAAGCTAGGGCAATAAATTACTTTCCTAATTAAAATTTAAAGGTAAATAATAGTTGAAGAACTTACGATATTTCTCCAAATGGTGTGAATGCATCTTTCAATTGTTGCGTCTCGATTTCGGCACTTAGATCGCCCACGAAAATGTGAAACTGTTCTGTAAAGATAAAAACAAAGAGACAAGTTTTAGCGACAATTAAAATAAGTGAAAAGTTAAATCTGATTTGCTCAGTTCTGCCATCAAACCGCACTCGACGATTGCCCAGACAGGGACACTTGAGCAGGTGGACGTGTGTGCTTGGCCAAGAGGCAACTGGCTGAAATAGCAACGTGCAATTGTGCAATCTCCCACTCCCACACCCTCAGTGCTTAGGTCCTTGAGTTGGTCGGTGTCTGTTGCTGATTTGGGGCTTGACATTATCAAATGCCGCCTGTCAACCCAGCTGCCTTGGATTCCCTACCCCGCCAGCTCTCCCACACTCTGATTCTAAGGCTGAGCCTGTCACTCTCGTTGCCACTTTGCTCGCCGGTTGTTGCCGGCTATTTTTGGCACTCCAGCTTCGGCTCCGGCTTTGGGTCCGGGTCCGGGTCCAGCTTGAAGGTCCTGGTTCCGCATCCGGTTGCAGTTGCAATCGCCGGGTGCCAGGTGGACACAAGTGTCATCACAAGTGCGCCGACGTGTCATGTTTGCATCCACGCGTTGCGGCCACCAACAGTAGAGCTTCTGTTACTCGAAAGCAAGAGTTTTGTATAGAATATAAAGATGGCTTTAAGTCACTTTTTCACCTTTTCTTATTTTTTTTCTATTCCTTTAATTATTTATTTCAATTTGATGAGCTTTTTAAGCTTATCAAGGCCTGACTGTATCAATGAAACAACCTTTAGATCCTGGTAGCTTGGGGCCAGCCCTCGCATCCGTAACAAAATGACGTAGTTTCGCATTACAAGGAAATTGCACTTGAATGTGCCAGTCAGTGGTGTATGACTGGTGGGCGTGGCCGGCCCTAAATTCCCACTGCTATGCCCCTTGGCCACCTCATCATGTGTGCAGTGAAAACAGAGTTGACAAATATGCCAAAAAAGAAAACTCCCCCAGCGACATGAATTACAATTCTGGTGGGTGGCGAGTGGAAAGGATATTCCTCCCATTTTCGGTGGTACTGCGCGTCGTCCCGTAGCTGTGGATACTTTCATTTGTCTGTCCGTCCGTCCGTCTGCCGGAGAGACAGGAAGTTGTGCTAAGCGTCATTTCCGTTGTTTTGAGTGATTGCAATTGAGATACGGTTTTTGTGGTTTCTTTTTTCGGCCACCGCCGGGGATCGAGTTCTCTCTGGTCTGGCCATGGAGGAGTTCGTGTTGACGCTTCCCTTTTCACTTAAGCGGTTTAAATTGTGCAGAAATTTCGGGTGTCTGGTTAATGTTCTGTAAAATGTGACCTAAAAAATCCACACAAAAATATTTGGTTTAAATAAAATGGCTGATATAAGACTCTTCTCGCAGATTTTAAGCTTTTTCCTTTTAAATAAAACTATATATTTTCATAAGTGATTAGCCTAAATCCTGAACGACCTTGAATTGTAAAAATACTGATTCGAGTGTAGGTCACACAAAAAGGATTACATCGAAAATATTTGACTGGGCTGGGCATTCGGCTGGAATGGAATGGAATGTTGCCATTTTGATGTTGACACTCAAATGCCTTTATCTCAGTGGTAATAAATTGAACGGCAAATCCCCCAAATCAATCGCTGACCAATTTATTTTATGCAATCTCTGCATCCGGCACATCCCTGCCTCCCCCAGTGCCCCGATGGCCCAGCCGCATCGAATAGAGACAACAATTTATTGCCCTAACTAACAAAACTGCAGCTGCAATCGCTGCGTTTACAACAGCCCCGGCCTCCCCAGACCAGCGAAACAAAAACAAACCCCTCGTTCGAAATAAAAACTCCAGTTCGACCCGCGCCAACAACAAATGCCCATTAAATCTGCACCAGTTACAAATTTTTGTTGGTTTTTAGTCAATTGGTCAGTCGCAAAACAATTTGGACAGAGAATTTTATTTGCCAGCGGCAGATTTTTCAGCGTTTCCCTTTCTGGCAGGGAGGAGAAGGAGGGGTGGGTTAATTCAATGGCCCCGGCCAATTAAGTTCCAGTCCATAAAATTTGCATCAAAAGGCGACCGTTGACCTTTAGGCGCGTCCATAATTAAGAGGCCCAAAAATAAACCCATGCACCGGGCAGAGGCACAGTGTGCCACAATTAAAGAGTCGGTCTCCATTAAAAGCCGTTTCAACTTCACAGAGCGGGCATAAAGCAGCAGGCTGCAAATGGCCAAAAGAATTCGCAGCCCAACACCAGGGCCCGAAAATGGGGGAACATCCGGGATTAGGGGATCGGAGGATGCCGGGCGTTACGTAATTCGACATAAAAATATCGTAAATCTTAAATTAGAAATTTCGCACATTAAAAACTTGGAAATTGCATTTGGCTTTCTGGCTTCAGCCTGGTCGGCCTGCTTGCTTTCAGAAAAAAGCCCAGAAATTCAACCGAACAAATATTTACATTTAGAGAAATTTATGAATTCCAAGATAAGTTTAATCTTAAGAAAGTCTATATTAAGTAATCAAATTTTATTGAGAATTTGAATTAACAGAAGTAAAAAAAGTAAAAAATATATGCTTCTATCACTGCCACCTAATTAAAGAATTTTATTCAAGTGTATGGGTATGTTTTTGAGCCACAGACTGTGTGGGTATTTGTGAGCTGGAGCAAAAGTCGGCAAGGAATCAAGGGACCTCGGCCTGCATAAAGTCCATTGGCGCAAATTTTTAATGAGTTGGACATAAAAAAGTTTTAGCTTGTGAAAAGCTGCTGCTGAAATGAAGCCAATGAAACCCACACAAACACCCGCCCAGAAAGAGATGCAACCATATTGAGGGATAAAGACAGACAGCCCGACAAAAGCTGGGCCCATGGGCCTTTGTCTCTGTGGGGATTCGAGTGTTGTCCTGCCCGGCGTCTGCTGTTTTATTGCATATTCGTGAGTCAATCAGCGGCCAAAGGGAATCCTTGCCATCTTCTGCAATACCATTTTTCCGGCAGTCAGTCCCCTGCCACCCACTTTGTCAGTGGATCACGCATTCGTTTGTTCGACCTTCATCAATGCACGTCAGCTAATAAATACGTGCTGCATTTTGCCAGGACCTCCCCTGAGAAGGAGGAGCCCACGAGGTGAGGGGGTGGCAAGGAGCGAGAATGGCATCAGAGATGGGTCCCTCACGCAATTAAATTTCACTTCAGCGCTGCCAGTTCGCTTTAATTTGCCGAATTTAATTGAATTGCGAGCACATCAAATTGCGCATACGCCCCGATGTACGAACAGTCACCAGGACGAACCCACCTAGCGCAAAACTTTCTCCTAGCGCCGGCACCACTGAATTGCGATAAAAATGTGCACTAATTTCGTTGAAATTATAGATTTGTATGGTAATGTGTTTCAATTTGCCGGTATTTCTAATGCATTTCCCGTGCTCTCGATTATCGCACAAATGCGAGTTGACATTCAAATTCAAGTGATGAGGTATTATATGAGGAGTGTTCATCCGAACTGTGCAGCCTTCATTAGGGACCCTAATTGGAATGCAAATAATCAATGAATCTACTCAATGCTTTGTGCAGATGGAATATTCACCGATTTTGATTTTACTTTTCGGATCTTCAGACTCCAAAGTCATGGTTTTGTTTCACCAATTTGTTATCTCTCTAGGGCCGGGCTTTTTTTCTGGCGTTTGTCCAAACCAGAGTGACTACAAATGTGGTTGAAATGTGCGCGGAAAGCGACAAACCGCAAAAGTAGCTGAACAAACACAAATGTGCCAGGACGAATCGACAAAATAAAAATGCGAGGGAAAGGGTGCAAAGTGGAGGTAAACACTAATACACGTGAACCAACAAATGTGACGGACATGGACATATGTGTGCCATACCCCCACCCAAAACACCTCTAGCTCCCGCCCACGATCGCTCCGGCAGAAAATGCAAAATGCAAACACAAATATAAACACAGATGCTAACTAACCACATCAACATATCTGCATACGTGTACGGCGCACTCATAGCTGGGACTGCTGGGCAAACATATGAAAATGGAGATTTCCACTATGGTCCATTTTGATGTATTTTGCACCAAAATTATGTTACAACGCCACTCGAATTTGTACTGCCGGGCCCAAAAAGCCAAGCAATTACCAGGCATAAAGGATAACAACCCTAGGATTGCTGTACATTTTTCATGCGAACACTCGAGCGTGGAAATGCATGCCCTCTTGAATTAAATCAACAGAAGCTCAAGCTGAAAATGCCCTCTACAGGCTGAGAGCATATCACGGCAATCGCACGATTTCGAGTACTTCAGCCCACATTATAGCCATGGGCAACGCATCTGCTTGGCCCGAAGAGCCCTTGCCGCCCATTGTTGTCCAAATATAATTCATGGCTCAGCCAGACAGGTCTCGTTGAGCTGAGCTCTCGGATATTACCACAGCTGCAGAGGGCTGAAGCCAAATGAAGCCAAAACCAAATAAAAGTTGATTATCTGTAAATAAATTTCTGGGTTTAATTTTATACATCAAAAGCTCTGAATTTCGAGTCATCTATAGTGACGTTTATTTTGAATATAATTAAACAAAGCCTTGCATATATATTGTTACTTTTTTTGAGAAAATTGGATTCAAAAATCTTGTATATCTGGCTCAATTAAATCAGAAATGCTGGCCGAAATTTTAATTGGTTCGATATTTCATCGGCAAAAATATAAAAGGTGAAAAATAAGAATCTAAAATAATTACATCCTAATGAATATCGTTTTTCATTGAAAGGCTGAATAGTTTATAGTATTAAAAAGTTTTACTAAACTACGATTCCGATAGGGTCGAAAGGAATGGCTTTATGTAATATTTCTAGAGTTTGTACAAGCGAAAGCCAACCTGAAGTGCAATAGTCTTGCGGCGGAACTACTAGCGCTGTTTATCAAAGTAAACTCGGCATTTTCGGTTCATAGTTTCCTTTGTTGTTTACATTGTCAAATGGATTCGGAACCGGCGCTAAAAGCGAAGCGTAAAAGTGCCACAAAGTTAAAAGCGTTGCAGGTGCATGAGGCGCTACCGGAGCAGTCTGAAAGCGAATGGATTAAAACACGTGAAGCACGCGACCTCAAAGCGCATTATTTGTTGTAAAAAAGTATTACACACTCGCATACACCCTCTCACTCCAGCAGGGATGCCAAATGGCAATCACACACACAGACAGGGCCAGAGGGAGACGGGGTGCAGCAGGGAAAACCTAATAAGCTTTTGTGCAATTGCAAGCCATTGTGCTGCAGCTTTGCCCAGCCAACCCACAGAAAGCTAATTCAAACACCTGGCACAAAAGGTAGGAAAAACTCGTTGTGTGTGTGTGGGTGTAATATGCAAACGTCGAATGCAACAAAAAAAAAAAAAAAAGGGAAGGGAAAAAAGAGAAAGGATTTTTCCAGCCGCAAATGCATACAGCGCGTAACATTTAGCCTGCAAGGTTGGTGGTGGTGCGGCTGTGGTGGGGCATTAACACATGCGCCAATAAGTATGCAATGCGCTGTGACATTTTTAACACGCCCAACAAAGACAGCTGCAGCGGCAGCAACAACAGTGACAATCTCCAAACCGACGCAGCTCTATCTCTATTTCTTTCAGCCCAGCCTCTGGTCTTCTCTTTCCCCAGGATTTTCCACAGGAAATCACGGTTACAGTGCCTCAAAAGCAACCTCCTGAACGGGGAAGTTAGGTTTGGAATATATTTTTTAAAATAAAAATAATATATAATATTTTTTAACATAAGAGATATGCAATTTTGGAAAAGCTTGGTGCTTTTTGTTTTCCGTGTATTTGTCGCATCAGTTGTTTGGAATGTGTAATGCGCGTCACTGTTTGTCGAGTGACAAAATTAGATTTAAATATGCCCCACCCGCAAAACGCCTCTAGTAAAATGTCACCGCATGTCCTGGCCTTCAGCCCCCGCCTCCGCTCCTCCGCTCCTGATCCTGACAACTCTCATCCCGATGAAAATGAGCTGTCGGCAGGGTGAAGCGTTTTTCAGTCGCGCATATGGGACGCCAGCTAAGGCTGATTGTTTTTTATTTTTATTTTATACATCCAAAGCGGGGGAAAAGTTTCCTCCGTTTCATATAAAAATCAATTCCCGTTCCGACTATACATACATATACATTCATACATAAGCTTATGTGAAAAGTTTTCCCATGAAACTTAAGTTGCTCTGCTCTTGACAATAGAACAATGGGATCGAATTAAATTTCCAATAAACAATTATTCTCCTCGACGTGATTGTTGTCCTTTGATAAGTGCCGCCACTAAAAAATGAGAGAAATCCTTTTCTAATGAGCGTAAAACTATTGATCCGATTTGTAGGGGCTTAAGCATCTGGCTCATTAAAAAACACTACTTTGCCAGTAGTGCCAGTAGGGGCTGCCTGGGTTTCTTTGTTGCATTTGTTAGTTTTTTTTGGTTTTGTTTTTGAAGTTCTATTTTCATTTCCGCCCATTGTCTGTCAATCGACTCGGATCGCCTTCCTTTGGATGCGCTGCCACTGTCCTTGTCATTATGAAACGTAAAACGAAAACGATTTACAGTAATGCCAACACTTTGCCACCCTGCCACTGCCACTGTCTTTCAGTTTCACTTCCTCTCACCTTCCCTGCCTCATTTCCCCCCGTGCCATCGCCTGCTGGCTGGTCTCCTTGTCGCTGCCTTACATTGTTGTTAAATGAAGAAAGTATTTTTCAAATGCGAATTTCCGTTATGCTCCTCGCCCTCGACATGAAGACATTTTTGACTATTGTCTGGCGGCGAGGCAAGCTGAAAGTGGAAACTGAGGCAGCCGAAAACAGCAACAAAGTTCGTGCACCAAGAGAAAAAAGTGAGTTTTCTTAATGAAAGAAAATGAATGATCGAACCAAAAATGATTATATTCAAATGCTAATTAAAAACTAGCTAAAAACTTAAACCTTAATCCATCTTAATATTTTCTTTCTTGGGATTATATTCTTCCAGTGTGGGAAACTATTGCCAATGACAACGACAACGTTGACAACGAAAGGACGATGAGCACGACGCTGATGATGGCAAGCGTTTCCGCCTTTGTTGTTGCCACTGTTGTCGCAGCTTCAGTCAGCGTTGCTTTTGTTGTTGCTATTTTCGTTTCTTAGCGCGGGACACACAAAACATTGAATGACATTATCCTTTATTGCTTATCCCACGCTTTGCGCTCTGTGCTGTGTCCTGTGCCCGTGTCCTGTGCCGGGACCTCGTCAGCAGCTGCGCTCTACACATTGGCACGCAAAAACGGTCGAAGGAAGCGTAGGAGTCGGAGGGTTCGGGTCTAGGCGAAAAAGTCAAAAGGGCATACGCGGCGTATGCGTAATATTAACTAGGACCAGTTCGGAGCTGCAGAGGAGGTGTAGGGACTGTTCGGATGCTGGGGTGAAAAGATCGAGGGCAGCCGCATTGTGTCCACCAGGAAAAACTTTTTCATTTCCCCGCGGAAAAATTTTCAAAAATTTCATTTCACAACGACTGAAGGAAAAACTTTGCACCAAAGACATAGAAACTAGTTAGAAGTGCGGATATGAGGGGGGAGAAAAGCCAGGGGGAGTGTTAGGGGGACGGGCGGGCCAACAAAGCTGAAAAAGTCATGTCGTTCTGTTCTCCATCTACTTCCCTCTCGCTCACACGCACACAAACGCATTTCATGAAATAAAGTATTCAAATAAAATATGCTAAAATCTTTGAAGTACTTCAAATAGCAAAAAGTAGAAAAAGAACCCAAACGAAACGGACAAAGGAGAAAAAAACGGCACACAGAAACAGTCGAAAAGTTTTGCCGAAAACGAAAGAGACGGCACTAGGGCTGAGGGATAGAGAAAGGCATAGTTAAGGCCAGCGAAAGCAAAACTCCGCATAAAAGGCATCGAGAGAAATAAAGAAATGGCAGGCGAAATGGCAATAGTCAGGCACAAAAAAGTAAATATCGTTTATGTTGTCATAACGCGCCATGCCCTGCAGCAGAAACCACCCAAAAGTCACCCACTATAGGGCCCAGCACCACTAGCACCACCACTACCACCCACAGATTGAGCTCGGTGTGCCACAGCCTTATCATTTGAATTTTCCGGCGACGTGTTTGTCGAGCTGAAGACGATAAAGATGCGATAAAGTGAGAACAAGTTCCGAGGGGGCCGAAGAAAAGTTTTGACCGAATTTTGACTTTTGCGTAGCTCCACTTGACGGACATTATTCGGCCAGCAGAATTGGCAATTTGTGTAAATTATTGCCTCAACTTTTTCCTCCTTTTTTTCTATTTTTTATTTCCTACTGTCCATTGAGCCGTCAAACTTTCTTGTCCACTTGCCAGATTAATATGATGTAATAGAAATTCATTTTATTATTTCTGTCGTTCGGTGACGTTTCCGAGTTGAAGAGTGTCTTTGTGACTAGCCACGCCCACTTTAAGCATACTTAATTAAGCAGAAACATTGCACAAAAGTTTTCGCAATGCCGCAAAAGTTGAGCCGCACAACGCATGGCAAATTGTATTAAAAATTCATATTTGCCTAAAATTTGTTACCAGAGGGAACGGGCTTGGTAGCACACATGTAAAATTCACAGCTGTTAGATTTAATTTGACTGCAAATAATATATAAGGCTGAATGTGTGGATATTTTGGTATTTGTCTTGCCTGGCATTGTTAGCTTTTGGCTGCTGATGGGTCGGTGCGGAGATGGGCGGTAGATGGGTGGGAAAACTCGGTGGAAACTCGGTTTAAACTCAAACAGTCGACACTTTCGACGTCGTGTTGGCCCAGAAAACTGTTAACGAAAATTGTGTAATGCCCGGCAGGCGGTGAAATTTATGCATTTTAAATGATATGTGAGAATCTGAGTGCAGCAGCTACAACAATATTTGGATTCGCCTATGTGTCGGAGCTCTAGCGGAATAACCAGCCGCATGCAGGCTAACATGTTTGCATTTCAACAAATGCAGCCAACTTTTAGGCGCAAATTGTCGGCAGATTATATTGTCGTGCCTGCTTGTCTGTGTCTACTATATATGTATGTATGTGTGTGTGGGTGTTTTGTGCTGGTTGATGTGCGCTAATGCAGCGACAAGTCTGCTGGAAATTATCCACATGCCAGACTTTCCGATTTTCCGACTGGCCCGCAGCGAATATTTCTATGGCGAGAGCCCTCTGACAGATACTGATATTTATTTTGAATTTTAGTGTTTCGTTTGGCCCGTTTTGTTCTAGTGTGTGATTTCAATTATCATTATTTTGAATATTATTTTAATGTTTTGCACAAACATTTACCTAATCTGAATTTGCTGTCATTATTTTTGGATCAGCTTTCTCTGTGGGTGTTGGCATTTTAGTTTTATATTTATGGAAAAAGGTTTCCCCATATATTTAACCTCTAACCTTTTATGAAAAACTTTTTTGTTCTATTTAAGCTTGTCCTTTCCCTTAAATGCAGTGCTTTCATTGACGGTTTAAACATCAGACCGATTCCGTTTTTCCGCGGCAGCTTCATCGAATGGGAATAACAAACTTAGCCGGCCAACAAGCGGCATTGATTCGTCCCATGAATATGTCCTGGTCACGTTTATTGCACAATCCAGCCAATAACGTTCAATTTGCAACAGCCACAACAAGCCAAGGGGGCACATGGGACAAAGTTTGCAACAGAGGCATTGTTGGGGCAATTAGGATGACAGGAAAGGCACAGCCCGAGACATTGAAAAATGCAATTTGTTTCCCTCGTACCTTGTCGGTCTACGTGGCGTATGCGCAACGCCAAAGGCACACGCATCGGGTTGCAAATATTTTGTGTGCATATTGCCAGATCTCCCGTTCTCAATCAGACCCGGCAGCTTCCCTTTGAGCCAACTTAAAGCATTCCAAGCCAAGCCACATTTATTGATGTCTCAATTTCCTTTGCCAAATCACCTATTACAAATCGACAGACAGCTTTGTTGGTTTTTACAACTGCCATTCGAGATGGCGATGGTGGTGGTGCTGCTGCTGCTTCTGCAATTCGTACAAATTTGGCTGGCAAATAAAGCGCCTGGAAAAGCTGCAAAGTAAAAATTACCCTTCTGCCTGGTAATGGCTGGCAATTTGTTTGGCTCTTGCTGTTGGCTGTTGCCATTTTGCCGCTGCTATTGCCATTTTGCCATTGCACTGCAAAACTGCAGATACGTGAGTGTGTGGGGGTGTTGGGCTGGCGGTGTCCTTGAATGGGTTGTTGCAACACTCATTTGAGGTGGAATTGATAAGAGTGCGGCGCCTTTTATGCCTCATTTCCAATAGTTTTCCCCCACTATGTTGCTGCGGCTTTTCCACTGATAGCAGTTTGATCATTCCATTACAGCTCGCTGCAGCTTGAGGCAATTTGCCACAAATTTCAATCAAACGTGCTCGCTAAAAAGTTGCCATCAGTTGCACCACCCACCGCTCAGGTAGTGCCACGCCCATCCCCAGCCGCTGTCCGCTCCCTGAGCACTCCCCAACCACTTACAGCTAACAAACTTTTACATTAAGACATTAGCGGAAAAGTTTTTTTTTCTGCCCCAGCGTTGTTTGCGATTTTTCTCTCATTCCGCTGCAGCTGCAACAACTTTGGTCCCAACTAATTTCTTATTTGTTTGGCTCTTGCGGTGCAGCGAAGAGAATCTGGGATTGGGATTGGAATTGCCACAGCACATTGCCATGTGGCAAGGACTGGCCGGCAAATGGAGTGCTCCATTTTCATTTGCCCGTGGCTCCCACATTCCAGTTTCCACTTTTCGCTTCTCGCTCATCTGGCCACCGGGCCAGCGAGCCATTGCACATGAAAAAGTTTTTGTATTTCCATTGGCTTTGATTCGGTTTTGCAAATGGCTTGGCATTGTTGAGGAGTCGAGAGTTAAAAGCTGATTGGATGATCTTTGATGGGCGTACAGTCGTAAGGAGAATACTGTTAATGAGGATGGTTGGCAAGGAAATGCGATTATGGCTTTCTTCAGGAGAAGAAACTGTGTACCATACTGTGTATTTAAATTCAGAAAGCCTTTTCGGATAATTACTCCTCCTTGACTTGTTTAAGCCTTCCAAATCTCTTGCATTCAAGGATCCCCCAATCTAAGCTACCCGGCCTGATCCATTTCGTCCGCAGATATAATTTCCTCTCCATTTCCCACCAACCACATCCTTGACATTTTCCCTCCACACCACTTTAAAAATGCAAAACGCGTTAATGGCAGCCTTGCAGCACCTGTGTTACATTTCCCTGCGAACGGGGAATGGGGAGAGGAAGAGACCGAAGGACTGGTGCAAGAAGGATGCGGCGGTGGTGTCCAGGTTATGGCTCGCTGCTTTTTGCACCACTGCCACGCACTTGGGTGCGCTACGCAATTTCCGTTTCCGGTTGCACAGGACCAGGGCCAAAGGCAGACAACTGCAGGATAACATCCCGGCCCTCGACCCATCCTTGGCAGCCATTTGGCGCACAAACAATCCGTTAACACTTTTCTGCGCTGCTCTTTACCACCCATGGCCCCGCCACAACCACTCCTTCGTCCTTATGCAACTTTGTGGCACTTGTTTTGGGCTTCCGTGGCTGCTCCTGATGCTGTTCGTTCTCAGAGAAACTCCTGTTGCTGTCGTTGACGCGACTTCAGGTTGTAAATTTCCATTAAATGTGCATTTTGGTACAAGTTTTTGAATTAAACTTTTTTCGCTTTGGCCATCGCTCAGCTGAGCTGGCAAAGCAACTGGAACTGCCACTACCGAGTCCCGAGCTGCAGGCTTTTAGCTTTGTCCGCCATCGCAATCCGGCAGCCTTGTCCGACCGTTTGAGCGCAAAGTTTGCCCCAAACTGAAGCAAGTTAATTTCCGAGAGCCCCATTACTTTGCCGAACTTGGCAGATACATTACTCGTAGAGGAGCGGAAAGTAATAAACACAAATACATTTTTAATAGGGAAATAGCTTCATTCAGCTGGAATATTTAAATATTTAATCATAATCTGTATCAGTTTTTCTCAATAACCTTCTCCTGTGTTTTAAAGAAATGCACTCGAAAATATCGTTGCTCCCAAGTGACTCATAAATTCGCATGTGTTTCTTTGGCTTGTCTAATCTCTGGTCAGAAATTTGTTAAGCTTTCCCTTTCAGTTGCAGGCAAATATTATATATTTTTTAGACTTGCCCCTCTACATCCCCAGGACACACACACACAAAGAGTGCATCTGGGCCCTGACTGGGCGAGTCATAAAAATATCAGGAAGGGTCGGCTAAGTGGGACACTTGACCGGGCGGCGTTCAGGGGTTCGAGTCCCAGTGCGATGGCATGCTATTATTTTTAGAATATGACCGAAACATGCAAAAGATTTCTCGCTTGCAGTTTGCCAAGGGCTGGCCAAAGAGACAATGCAGCCATGGCTTGACACTGAAAAATGTGAAAATTATGCAGCAAACATTAAAGAAACTATGTAAATTGGCTGCTGCTGCTGCTGCTGCTTCTGCTTCTGCTGGGGGCGTGTCTTCTGGAGGAGCTGGAACTGAAGCTCTAGCTGGAACTAGAGTACCTTCCCGAACATCCATACCATTGAAATACAGGGGATGCCCCCGAGTAAGTTTGACTCACGCCTAATGGTTTTAATTAAGCGACTGCAACTCCGACTCGTGAGTTGCATGTCATGCATGAAATTCATTAGGTTCTGCCGACGTCTGCTTAGTGTCTTACCCGCCCTGGGTCGAGTCGCGCGCTTGCAGCTTCCTTTGATATACTTATACTTGGCATTTTCTTAAGCAAAAACTTTGTTGGCAACTAAAACCAAACTTGACATAGTTTCGGCACAAAAATTGCAGCTAAAAACTTACTTAATTTCTACCAACTGCACTTACTCTGCGCCAACTGTCGCCGGAGGGGGTAGTCCTTCACTACTACTTTTTTGTTACCATACTGAGAGAAATAATTCATGGATTCTAATAAATTCTCGGAAATATTACCCGGGGGAAGTAGATTAAACAAATGTGGGATACATATGCAGTTAAAGATTATTGAAAGGATTTGTCGTTGAATTTTTTTTTGTGCAGGAATCACATACATACCCGTACACACACGTCACTCTTATTTGCATAGTTAGTCAAGTTTTCTTTGCCCCAATGGGGCATGGGGCTGGCGAAATGGGGTCGGTAGGCAAGACACTGGCAACTGCGTCCCGCATGTGAAGAGTCCACTCACTTTGACACTATTTCAACAGGCAAATAAATAGTTCGTATGGCAGGATGGCACGGCGTCCTCGTTGCCGGCGGTGGGAGAGGTCGGTTGTCTTTTATTTATCTTTGACACTTGCTAATTTTTGTTGAGTTGTTGATGAAAATATTTTGCCTGGCAAGTGTCAACTTCTTAAGTTGTTTAGCAACCAAATACGCAAAATTCGACTTGGCTGGAGGAGTAGGAGAGGGGGACTGATTCATCTTGTCACTCCAGAATTTTGCATCTCAAAAATTAGTCGTTCTAATAGAAGAAATGCCAGGGTGGACTACGAATGATGAAAATATAATTTGGCGCCATGACAACTGGCTGGCTAAGTCCTCAGAAGCATTTTGCTCAAAGCTTCGTGCGGATGAAATGATGCTGAAATCTGTGCAACGGTCTAATGATTGCTCATGTCAACAATTTGCAAAACTAAATGAACACATTTCGAAATCATAAATTATGCAACAGCAACATCTACAGTGGTTCTAGGGGGAGCCGAAGCTTCCTCACATGTGTCTTGGTGGATGGGCATGGGCATGGGGGTGGCGATGTGGCAGGTGGCAGTTACCAGTTGGCAGTTAGAAGCAACAACAGCAACTTGTTAGCCAACTATGAGACCCGACTCGGCTGGCCATAAAACACAAAACAGAAAACAGCAGAGTCGGCAGGGAGGGAGCCTGTTGAGGCCAACATGGCATACTGACAACATGTGTTTTGAGGTGAAGCTTATAAATAAATTATTGATAAGCATCTGGCATAGAGGAAACGTCAAAAGTTGTATGCTAAAATAAGCACAGAACGGCAAACAAATGAAGTTTGTTGTTGTGCCGGTGCAGGTTGTTGGTGGCTGTTCTAGCTTCTGAATTTTTAAATGCAATAAAATTACTGCGAGAAAAATCTAGAGCAAGAAGGATGAAAATTTAAATTGCACACGAGCCGGCGAACAAGGCGCTGCCGGAGAACAAGACGAGCACAAACGAGGGCGAACTTTTTGCAAGTTTGTTGCGCATTTTTAATTAATTTTCTTGCCAGCCACGCCTCACGGCCCGCCCCTCAAGGTATGACATAGAATTTACCGCGCAGGCTTTTAGCCATATTTAATCCGAGAACAGTGGCAGGCACTGTGGCAGTGCATTGACATGTCAATAAGAAATGAAAATGTGTGTTCGTTCGCTGCCCGGTTGCCTGCCAGCGTTCTGAACATCGGCGGCGTTGCAATTAAAATTTTAAGACAAATTAAAAACGGCAAGTTCACACTCTAAAAAAGGAATCGAAGCGAAGCTTGTTGGTGAGAATGTTGCCATAATACCAATTCAATTAGTTGAACATTTTTCTCCCTGTGCATACAAGTAACACTTGCCGATGAAAGAGGGACTGAAAGGATTTGCACTTGGATGCTGATTGCAGTTCCCGACTCGTGTCCTCAATTTGACATTTATGCGAAGGCAGGCAAGCGATTCTTAATCGAAGCAACTGCGATTCCTTTCTTGGCAATAGTGTAAGTGCTTCTGCCAGTACGTATGTAGGAATGTCCTTATATGTACATATGTGCGATGTACGATAAGTCAAGCGTGTGTGTACGAGTGTCTGTAAGCCAGCATCCACAGGCTGCAAACCAAGAAAAGTTTGACTTGGCTGCCACTTGGTGGGAGGCAACTGAAACTTTTAATTAATTTATTTTGCCCAACATTCGCTTTGTCCTGCTGCTACTGCTGTCGTTTCTGTGTGCTGTCTCCGCTCCTGGCAGCCTCAATAAATGTTTTTGCCCTGACCATAAATGATTTATTTGTTATTTATGCGTGCCATGTTGGACAAGTGACGGCTCCTTCCTTGGGCCGCACAATCAGTCCAGTCAAACAACTTTATTTAATGTCAAAGTAAACACGCTTTCGAAGCCGCAGGACTCGCAGCTGCTGCACTTGAAAAAAAGTCTTAGAAGCAGCTAACCAAGATCATGTAGATTTTAAAATAAAAACTAACATTTCTTTAAAGCAGAGTTATCTTAAATTTAAACTTTTTTTAAATACATTAATTTAAAAGGTAATTATTTTTTTAAGTGTTTTCAGGCCAACACTGTCACCTGCGCATTTCGCTTAATTTTTCCGGTTTTCCGCCAGTTTTCCCTTTTTCCCCCACCTGCCACTGCTGCGTTTTTAATATGTGCATTGCGCGCGCGTTTAAACGATTTTTGGTTAATTATACGCCGTTACATAATGACGTTTGCTCAGGCCACGCCCACTGGTGCCGCCCATCCGGCCGTTAACCGAGCTTTCTGGCTTCCATTTCAGTTCAAGTGTCTTGCGATGTTTGTTCTGGCGCAGCAACTGCGATCCCTGGTTTGCATTCCACGCGGTTTCATTACCCGTGCCACAGTTGCTGTTGACAGTTGGCCAGGGCCTCCCTTCATCCTCCCATCCTGCCTCCAGGACCTCTGCAGCTACAGGGATGCGAGTTCATAAATATCAACGTAACCTTATGTTCATCGGAATGTTGGTCGACTCGAAAGACAATCGCTGGAGATGAAATGCGAATGTCAGATTGCAGGGATGCCATAACACTGAGTGGCATCCTGAGCATTAATGTATTTAAATTCCAAAGTTCAAGCTCTTGCTTTTATAATCGACTTATTCATCGTGCATTTTTCAAATAGCATATAGCTATATATAGCCCCAGTCTTTCTTGGGCCATCCCATATTGGCTGTTGAGCGAACACGACCGCAGAAACCATAAAACTAACGAGAATTTAACTTAAATACAAAATGAAATCCTCGCGGGAATCAATGGCAAAAAAATTAAACAAACAGAAAGAAAAACACCGCGTGCCGCTAACAAAACTTTGTGGTGGTCAATTGAATTGTTTTTATCTTGTAATGGCTGCGAAAAAAATATTAAATTACAAAAAGCGGGCAAACAAAAGCAAAGACAATAACACCGGCAACTATTTACAATATTTCCTACCCTCGGCGGAGTGCTGAAAAGCGATGAAAAAGATGAAATTATTGTTTGTATATGGCAACCATACCCTCATACATAGCGTACATATATCTGTGAAGTGTACACACAGCTGGATGGATGCGTATTTATGTATTTAAATTCAATTAATAATTAAGGTGTAAATGCATTTGCATGCTGGTTAATTAAATTTGTGCGGCTTTATTAAAGGAAATTACGTATTTTAATGCGGCTACCACCGCACAACCACCACTCACAATAACAACAATAGCTACAAAAACAGTAACCGCTGGGAAAAAAACAAAAGAAACAACATTAAACCCCCGATCAAAGGCTGACCGATGAAAGTGGGATAATGTAAATTCCGTTCGGATCCCCGGCAGCTGTTTGCCAGCAAGCTTAAAGCCAGTTCGAGGAAGCACTTAAAGCGCCGAGTGGATGCCGGGATATACGGGCGTATCTATAAATATTTCATGCGTTGCACTGCAGTCATTATGGCATTCATTAAATATAGAGTGCATGACATCCATGCTGCCACCCACTTGCACATATATACGCCCGCCCACAAAGATAGGCCACGGATAGAGGACCCACAGTCAGCGTCAACTAAAAACGCCTCACATCGCAGCGCATCGCGATGCAGCCATAAATCTCGCCCAGCCTCCTTTTTGCGGATTGGTAGCATCGCCACCATGGCAGTTCCACCGCTTTTGTTAGTACTTATTCATATAAATACACACCACACCATGCCACACTGCACACTCCCAAACTCATTCCCATTCAGAGTCGCATTCACACAGAGGGCACAATGGCACAGACTTGGTCGGTGTTAGTGTATTTCTGATTTGTGGTCTGACAGTTTAACCAAAACTGCATGCATGGAAATTTATTTGTGCTCATTTCTGTCGCCCCCAGCCCGTCCGACCCTCGCCGTTCTCGATTCCATGCTTACATATGTCAAAATATTCAATTTATGCAGCGGCACCAACAAAATGAGCCCCCAAGAACGTCAAGGCTTAGGAAATGGGTGAGATAATAGTGCAGGAGCAATGAGCACAGGATGTCAGCCATTATTTGGTGTGTTCTCATTTCAGAACCAGCTAGAAATATAATTTTTTAGATTACTTAACACTCGAATAGGGGTTTACTCTTGAAGAACAAATTATAGGATACAAAAATGGGCAAGATCTTAAAGATCTATTCGGCTTATCCGGTTTTAATTTCTACTTAAAACATGCTTGTTATAAAAAATCATTTTAAATTCTTGGCAAGGGTATCTGGTGATCTCTACAAACGATAGATTCATTTCATTTGTCATTCAACGCACAACTTGCTGGTGCTCCCTGTTGGACCTCCCCTCCCTGGTGGCTCGTGCCCCTTGCCGCTTCCTATTCCCCCCAGTGTCTTCCTGTGCCCCATTTCTGTTCTATTTATTTTGCATGTGTGACATTTATTTTTGCATGCTGCTGGCCACTGACAATGGGTCAGTTTCCAGTTGCCGGCGCCATTGTTCCGACAAGGCCCAAAAGCGAGGAGCCAACCGCTGCCGTTCGTGGCTTGACATTTCTGACATTTGCAACATTTATGGCTCTCTGCTGATACCCACGGGCAAAGTCACGCCCCTTGCCCTTTCGACCCGCCCTCTAAGACCACACGCATAAATGGATTGCAATTTTCGCAGCACTTTATGGCAATTTGTTGGGCAAAGTAGTTCATTCGATCATCTTATTAGAAGGACTCTTTAGGAATTGATCTATTGCTGGCAGAACTGAATACAGAATACATTGTTGCTTTTATTTTAGGGCACAATTGACCCTCACCTTCGGTTTATTGGTATTCGCAATTGGTTTTTTTTTCTGTTATTGCAGATGCTGCTGTTGCGCTTTTACAGCCGCCACATTTTTATAGTGGCCATAGCATTTTATGGATTTTTTTACAATATTAAAAGGGCCCGTTGAACAGGAAAACAACCAGCAGCGGAAAAGGGAAAAATACAACAAGTTAAAAACCTAACGTGCTACTTTATTTGCAACTTATTCACTTCCCGGCAACTCACTCCGCTTCCCACCCACTCTGATGGCTCTATGTAGATGTAGTTATTATTTGAAATTTCATAATACTTTTACAACTTTATGCAACTGTTTCGTTGGGGGCTGCCTTAACGCGGATTTCATGCTTTATTTTTTGCGGTTTCCCCAACACCACCGCCCTAGAACCCAACTCGGGTTGTTTACTTTTGCAATTTTCAACGCTCCAACTGCATGCCATTTATTTTAGCTTTTCCTCCACTTGGTTTTTTCAGTCCCTGTCTTTTCCTCGGTGCTGTTTATTTAGCCAAGCTTTTTGCTTTTGTTTCCCCGTAGCTCCATTTTTATGTAAAACATATTTTTCTTAAATAATTTATTTTTGGTTTGGTTCCTCCTTCGTTCTTGCTACTTTTCTGCTGCTTGAGCAAACTAAAATGAAGCTTTTATTGAGTTCAGGTGCGCTGTGTTTCCCACTCTGCTTGGCTTTCTTTATAGTCGCATCTATGTACTATACACAGTGCACAGAAGAAAAAGATGGTACTCTTCTTCAGTTATTTCTCTAAAGTGCTCTAAATCTTGATTGAATTCTCAGGTGTTAATATCATATTATAGCCCAGCAATAATTTATTAATCATAAGTATGTATTGACCCATTGATAGCATATAATCCTTTTGTTAATAGTTCAAATTTTTTTTAAGTGCACAACCTGACTGGATTTCTTTAGGGCAACTTTTGATTTTGCCTCTTTTGCCGCCGCTTGCTTCTTTTTCAATTTGTGGCCACATTAACGTTAGAAAAAAGGGAAAAATATGAATGCACACGAAAAGTGTAAAGAAATGGCCCGCTGCTGGCCCTGTCGTGAATGCAAAGTTCTGGGCTTCTGGGTCTAGATGGCTTAGAGTGGGTCTCCACGGTTAAGCCGGAGTTTTCGCGTGCACGGAAACGTTTAGCCGCCGCATATTGCCAGGTGCTCTGGTGGCCGAAAAGCGTCTGCTTTTATTTTTAGAAAATATTGGCACTACGAGAATTTTCCCCCCCAGATTCAGTTTATATTTACCATTTACTTCGTACGCCACTATACTCGTAGTCGTAGTCAGAGTCGGAGGCTACGGCTTTGTTCTCCGGGCCAAATGAGGCTAAAGTGGAAATGTTTGCTTATGCAAAAGCCATCCAGCCCTCTCACCTGGCGTTGGATTCGGAGTTTTTGTGCTTACCTGAAAGAGAAGAGAAATGGAAATTAATTAGAGTGCAACTCCTGGTTCATTTTCGGCTGTTGTTCGGCTGTAGCCTTTCTGTTTTCTGTCTGGTCTAGCCAGCTGTATGTATTCTTATTATTTGTGACCCGACTTATCTCACACACTCAGCCAGGCTAGAACAACAGCCTGGCACAGACCCACGCCGGGTCGAGTCAGTGGTAGTGAGAGCGAAAACTTAATTTATTATTTCGTGCTTATGCAAACACATCAATTTGTCGCAAGTAAACACTTCAAGCGCTTTTCGTTATCTTTGGCCAAACACTGGCAGCCCCGAAATTCATTAGAAATCCAACAGCAAATAGGAAAAAGTACAGAAAAAATATAGATATGTTTTGGTCGGCACAAATGTTTATTTAGGACGGAGTCGGTAGACCCGGGCGAAATAGCTTTTCGACTTGCTCCCAAAAAGGATACCCGAAGGGAGCCCAACGCACAAGCACCTGGAAAGGGCAGTTTTAATAATTTTTTAAATAAATTTCTAGGCCATAACGAGGAGTCCTTTATATCGATCTAAGGGGCTTCGTTTTCAATAAAGTTGGCATTACGTTTCTGCGGCAACCCTAACTAGCCGGCTGCTTGATTGCTCCTGTCCCGCAGCCACTTTGCCACTTTTCTACTTGGGTGCTGTTTAACCGCAATTGAAATTACGCGCCCGCTTCCGTGACGATGGCCTCAAAAATTTATGCAAATTGCGTCACGTGCCCCGATGATTTCTTTGGCTTTTCTCGTCGAAAAGGAGGCGAAGGATCTGTTACCGCTACCTTTTGGCACTCCTTTGGTGTCACCGCTACCGCTCCCAATACCGCTGCCAAGTGAATCATTATTTAATTTAATGTAAAATAATTAGCATGAACCGGAGCCCTTTTCCAGTGCTATCCTTGTGACTGCTAGTGTCCTTAGCCAGTGACAGTGATGTATACTTGAGGCCCCCGCGCATACACACCCTTGTTCTTGGCATTTCTGACATTTTTTCAGCTCTCCATCTGAGTCCCATTTGCGGTCAGTCGATGATATATTGCACACAGAGATACACAGCTCGGGCGATTACAATTGAAGTCCCCTCGACTGCCACACACTTGTCTTATTCTTTCCGAAAGAAACTTTTTCCGCTGTTAACATAATTTCCGCCGTTGATTGATTCACTCGGATCGGCAGGACTACAAGGCTGCGGACACGGGACACGGGATACAGGATACGGGCGGGCATCCATCCGGCAGGAGCACTTAAGCTGCCTGCCTGTTCTCGACTCTACATCCGACGACTGGCGCTTAGACAAATTGTACTTTAATGTAATTTTATTGCAAAACTTTTCGATTTGCATATTAAAAGACGAGAGCCGAACACAATAAAAATTTCATAAGCGGTTGGCGAGGACTTTGACACGTGCCGGGATAAAATAGCAATTGGAAAGTTTGGGATGTATGTATGGGCTTTACATCTTTATACCTTTGGCGATATCGTTCTTATTTCTAAATACTTTCAAGAGTAAGAACGAAAACTTAAATGTTTACTAAAACATAAAATGTATAGCTCCGTTAAGCAAAGGACATTTAATGGAAAGTTAGTGCCTAGCAACAGTAATACTGGGTCGTATAATTACAACCTAAAAATATAACTAGAATGGTGTTGAAATATACATATACATACTATATATGGGTCGTTATAGTAAATTCCACATTCAACACTACTCTGACCGCCCTCCTCTTCAAAGAAAAAGGTCATGTGACCCATACACACTCGCAAAATTGATGCAAAGAAGTCAACCTCGGGGTCATCGATGCGATTGCTTAACAAAGCTAAAGTCTGGCGGGCTCAACTTTCGGGCATTAGCCCAAATTGGCAAAGGGAGGAGCGACAGACTCTTCGGATTCGGAAAGTGCCCGGGAAAGGGAAAAGGGTCCTCATTTTTTATTCATAAACATTCATATTTCCCCATTCGAGCAGCAGCTGCTTCCTTCTTTCTTTGTCCTGCCAGTATCGTTCCTTTTTTTATTATCTATTCCAATTTTGCTGATTTCATATCCACAATTTGTGTTGATTGATAAGCAATAAGTGAAGGCTTTGAAGTATGATCGAAAGTGCTGGCCTGCCCAAATGGGGGACATTTCTTTTGTATGTAAATTTAGCACGGAACACTTCAATTTGTACTAATTGAGTGCATGTAAGACACTTTTATTCGAAACGTCTTCAGATTTTGTTGGGTAATCTGTTGGTAAAATTTTTCTACACCTTAAAATTTGGGTAACATTATTAGGCATCTCATTTAACCTTTTGAGGCTTACTGTAGCCTGCATGGCAAGGACTCAGGGATATTAATCGGTGTTAATTGTGTGTACTAGCGCGTGTACATAACATGTATGTATATGTATATAAATTTGAGTTTTGCCTTTATTCCTGCACCTTGTGCCGTTCATTGGCATTGTTGCAACGACATCTTCAATTTACACGCCTCGTCGGACGCGCTCGTTGCCTTTGTTTTCCATTCGAGACTGCCTTGTGTTCTCCCTTCTCGTTTTGCTCCAGTAGCTCTATATAATTAGAGCGACCCATTGTACATACATACATATATATAAATGTATATGTAAGGGTTTGTGCGTGTGTCGGTGCCCGTTGTTGGAACAACAATTATCCACTCACTCACATACGTACACACCCACACCGCCAATAGACATTTTCATAAATTGTTAACAATTATTGCCGTGCACCAACAAAGCGAAAGTCCGCCTGTGTCTAGCCAGCTCGATCTCATCCTCTTACTAGCTTAGTTTTCCCGTCGCCTCCCTGGCCCATGCGCCGCCTAATACAATTTCAATATTTGCCGGGGCAACGTGGCGTATACGTTATGCTTACATACACACAAATATGCCGCAGTTGCCGTTGCCGTTGCACTCATGTCTGATTAAATTAAATTTACAATTCATACGTCTGCTCGCAGCGAGGTTCTGTGTCTGCGTGAGTGTTTGTGGGAGAAAGGAACTTTCACATGGAGAGCAGACGACAATGTTGTTGTTTAATTGTTGGCTTCGCTTTGCCATCTGCGCGGGCCACGCCCCTTTGGAAATTGCAGGAGTAACTGCCGTCCCTAATTAGGGCTGACATCAGAGCTCGAAAAGTTTGTGCGATTTCAGGGCAAGAAAATATTTGCCAGCAAGTTTAAATCGGTTAACGGATTGAGTAAAGTGTTTTCCAACTAACAAAGCCTAATAGGCATTTTAAATGATTTTAATGTGTCGCAAAATCAGTTTAGAGGTGAAACTAACTTACTCGACTCAGCTGACCAAATACTCCTTAATTGCCACCAAAGTTGAGTCCTGCTTTAGGCATTAAAACAATTAGAACAAGAAGTAATTGTCGAACATTAGCAGAAATTCGCAAGGCACTAGCAACTTTGCATTTTCCTTGGCCGCAAGAACACAAGAACAGAGACTTTGGCAAGTCCGAGCAGCGCATAATTGCATTTGCGTTAAAACGCAAGCAAACAATTCACTCAGAGTGCAAATAAGTGAGGAAAGCAGCCGCTTCCTTCCATCTCTAACGAGATGTATATGGAGCCTTGTCGGCAGGATATCTGTGGGTGAGGGCTAAACCAAAATGGCCAAACTGACAAACGTGGACAACGGAAGTCAATCAGACGGAGCCGACAGACTTGGATACGCAAGCGCAGCGGAAGTTCAATTGCAATGAGCCGGCCATGAAGGATGCCAGGCAACGGGCGGCGGCAATGTCCTGTCGACAGGCCAACAACTAAAACAACCAGAGCTGGCGATTAGATGAAGGACCAGTGGGATGACAAAGCTACAAACGCTGTTTAACTTAATTCAATAATCATTGGCAATTGCAATTTGCGGCCAGGCGGCCAGGCGACCAGGCGACGTCCGGGCGACATTTGTGCAAATACAGAAATTATAATAATGACGGACTGCTGTCAGGACTTTGCAAGGACCCGAGTTGCAAATAGAAAGAGGCCGAGGAGAAAGTGGGGGCTCTATCGTGTTGGTGGCCGACTTGTGCAACGTTCTGTGACTTGACCTGCCCGGTCCGAATGGCATTAAGTGGCCGAAAGTCAGGCACATCGATACCAAGTGTGCTCTAGTTTTTGCGGTTCCCTCGGACAATTACCAGGGTAGACATTGTTGATGGGTACGTGACATTTGGACCAAAACAAATCTCACTTATTGCCCGATAATGCTCTCTCCGCTTATATTAAATTATCATTTGGGTAATTTCGAATTATGGCTAGGTGGCCCAGTCAGAGATTTGCGTTCGATGCACTAATTGCTGAATGGGCAGACGGACAAATCGAGGGGGTGCTGCGGATGCTGGGACATTAGGAGTGCACAACCGCAATATTGAATTGAAATTTCATTAACGTATTAGTGCATACTAGAACGCAAATGCAACACACACCATGCACATGATTGTGTGTATATTTGGGGGCGGACTAATGGGGTATGAGATTAAATGGAACAATTGGGTATAGAAAGTTTCAGCTCGGATTTAGATAATGAATGCTTTATGGGGTCTCTGAACCTACTGAAAAGTGGTCCTACTGTAACCATTTTGTAGTTGGGATTACAATATCTATAAGCTTGTAATTTGAATCATTTCATTAACTAAAAATGCCTAATATGTATTCCAAATCCATTGCCCCACCCGACAGTCTGGTTGAGGTTCAATTGAACACTTACTTAATGTTTATTTGTGGATTACAACCACTTAACATTTCGCCCGAATAAGAAGAGTCCTTTCTTTCGATTCGGTTTATTTTTGGTTTGATTTCACCGTAAGTGGCCACTCCTGCCACTTACCTCATGTGTTTATAATTAAAATAATAGCAGCAAAGCCTAGTTTTATTATTAATTATGCAGGAACACACAAAAACACACACACTCAGTGTCACGCCCATTCATTAATAAAACATGGGCCCTGTGGTGCGGCGAGGAGGAGAGTGAAGCGGTGAGGTAACCACGGCGCATGGCATATTCAATATTGAGGTCCTGCGAGGAATATTTTTTTGTTTTGCCCACTGCCACATTGATATTTGTGTTTGGCTTTTAATGCCAATTAATTACACAATATTTAATACACATGTTTTCCCCGGCACTGTCTAGCCGCTCTGGTTCCTGTTTTCGTTGCAATAATTTGCTGCTAATTTATACATGAGATGCTTATTAGTTAGGCTCCTTGTGAAGGCAGGGATATGGATGGCGCACTTTTATTTGTAAACACCGAAATAATCTCCGTGCCGAAAGGTCCGTGCCCATCATTTACAATTAAAATCTCCAACGTAAAAACGCCTCCGGCATAAAATTACAAAAGAATAAACATTGAGAAAAATATGTTTTTCCGTTCGGCAGAACTAATGCCACCAGCTTTTGCTGACCCATCAGATCCAGGAGGGATCTCCATGGCAGCCAACCGTATTCTGGCGCCCTCAGCAACTTTAACAATAAATTTATGAGCGATTTTTAATGCTTTAAAAATGAAAATGAAAATCTCGGCGGGGCGGAAAAAAAGAAACGAAGGACCGGAGGGATCAGGGTGGCGGAGAAAGAAAGGAAAGAAATCCGGGTCCATCGGCCGGAGCGCAATAAAACTGCGTCATTTTGGGCGGCATAAAAAATCGTTTTTGTGCCTCGACAGTGAAGCATCAGTGGACGAGGTGGTAGCACGGGGGACGCAAAAAATCATGTCATGTCATTGTCGGCATCGTAAAAATGTTATCAGCCATAATAACGAGCCACGATTTCGGGCTATGCCCCAGCCCGGCAAATGCTGGATACTGGCTGTTGGACGGAGCCCAACAGGCTGGGAGGGGAGTGTCGCCAGCGCTAATGGTGCGCAGCTAATGACTGAAGAGAGCCGGAGATGTCCGTTCGTCCTGGCTGGCTGGATGATGTACTACATATATCCTGCTGGGGTGATGGTGCTTCTGCTCGAGGAGAGAGCTTTAAATTCCAATACCCAATACGGGATGGGTCGCGGCCGTATTAAATTGCCGCATTCGCAGTTCCACGGCACTCGGCCAACTTACGCTTAATGGTAATAAAAAGTAAATCAAATCAGTGTCCTTAATCCCTGAATTGATGTGGGGCTTCCTCGATTGCGACACAGACTCCCCTCGTCCGCAGCCCCTGCCGCGATTGCGGTCTCCAGCTTCAGACCCTCTATTTTGTCCCGTATTTATGCGAAGGCATTTCTTTTGCCGTCTGTCCTTGCTGCCGCCCAGCCCAGCCTTACTTACAATTCAATTTCTGAACCGGCTTTGACTCAGGCCACATCGTTGGCTGGCTTTTGTGTCCGCAGCATTGCAATAGAAGCACTTTGACCGCTCTTAAAGTCGCTTTATTATTGCAGATGCATTGGACTTCCAAGGTTCGTCCATTTTGGTCTTTAATGGTGCGTATACTTGATATTGCTGTACTTAGCCAGTAAGTATACGCCACGTTGTCTTGAGAGAAAGTTGTCAGACACAAAACATTTCTTTTTAGTTTGCGAATGAAAAGACTTTATTACTTATAACTATTTTGAATATTATGCATATGTTGGCCTGATAAACTGATACCTTAAAGACTTTTAAATAATCCAAGAAGATCTCCTTATTTAAAAACAAAAACTATCCTTTTTACTCCGCACTCCAGGCTTAAAATCGATGATGCCATAATACTCGTAGTGACAGAAAAGCTGAATGGATGGCGGACAATGCTGCGTATGCGCAATATTCGGGGCAACTGCCTGAAGCCGCCAAAAATGAACTGCCAGCTCGAGTTGCACTCATTAATCAAATGTTAAGGAAGAGGGGTCCTTCTTCTATATCCAAAATATAAAAAAGGAGCCAACTTTGGCAGGATTTTTTCTTGCCCCAAAAATGCAAGGATTTAAAGGGGATTGCGGGAGGGTGTTGGAAGTGTGTTTGCGAGGGTTTGTGTTTGTGCAAGCTGAAAATGCATTTAAAATACACAAAAATCCGCAGCGAGAAGCTAAGTGAAAAAGCTGGCGGAGCGACCGAGAAGGATATAGTGCGGAGCTTGAGAAGGCGCCTCGGCATTGTGTTTCATGCTATTTGCATTTTCCATCCGTTCCATCCTTCTTCCATGTCCTTTTTTTGTTTTTTCTTCTCGTCTCTGTTTTTTTATATATATTTTTTTTTTTTGGCAAGGCAAATAGCAGCGAGTACATAAAAAACAAGTCGAGAGCGGCCAGCGCGCACACACTAATGGGGATGGGAGAGAGATAGATATAAATAATAAGTCTGTGGGAGAGTGGGTGTACGTGTGTGCAAAAAATGGGCGTGCCGCCCCTTCGAAGCAGGGCAAAACGTACAAAACCCAAAAATATAAAAAACATAAAAAAGAAAACAAGAAACGGAGAGAAATGCTGCAAAAAATGCATTTTATATGCAGATGCATGGCGTAAATTGTAGTTACGTACTAAATAAGTAAAATAGCGCTGAGTATTTTTCACTTAAAATGCAGCAAGGCAAAAAAGCAAAGGGGCCAGAAACCCTGGTCCGGCCAAATAGTGGCCAAGAGGGCGCAGTGGGGGTGGGGCGCAGGACGAACCTCTTAATTGGATGCATGCAGGCAAAATAACATGCGAGGCGTGCGCAAATTGTTGGCAAGGGGCAAGCCCAGGGTAGGTCGGGGCGGAATCCAAGTGGAGGCTAAGTTAACTAGCCGACGGCTAATTAAAACCTGAAAAGTTGGCCACACTTGAATATCCAACTTGGGTGTACTTCTCTCCTTTCTCTGTGTTTGTGGCTGCGCGTGTGTGAGTGAATGGAATTTGCATTGGGAATTGGACTAAGACAAGAGTCGGCTTTGTGAAAGTTGCTAAAGTCGAATTGGCTCAGAGACAAGTCCTCTAGCCGCCTCGCCCTTCCCCTTGCTCGCCTTGCTCGCATTAACAGATGCTCAATGGGAACGGGATGGAAATGGAAATGTCGCTTGTGCTCTCATTTTCCGCAAACACACACACAGACAGTCAGAGCTTTATTTGCATAAGCATTTTGTGTCGTTGGTTCTGTACACATGTTGGTAATAAAGCCAGCAACCACAAGAGCGTCAAAATTAAACACAATCAGAGCAGAAACTCATTTAAGGCGCTAAGCATTCGCAACAATTTCGCAAACAACCAGACTTTGACAACATAAATTACAATTTCCTCTCGGGCGAAGGCAGAACGAAAAACATTGCAGGCTCAGAACAAAAAGAATCCCTGCCGAATGGGAATTGCTGGAACGCCTCTAATGAAAGGATTAGCTGAGAGATCTAATTTTGGAGGCAGAACTCCCACTGATTGCTATCAAAATATGAAAATTTATTCCAGCTGGCAGAACCTGGCGGTTTATGGGCGGCCCGCCCGAAAATCCTTTTCGTCCCACAAAAATCTTTGAGTTGCCGCATTAAATGAGACACTGCCACTGTCCCTTCGTATTTTTTCTCCCAGCCTGGGCTTTTTTAATTTCATGCTGAAGGACACGCCTCTGTCTTTTTGCTCTGCCCCCCTACGGTCTCCCTCCGTTCATTTTGTCAAGTTAATGGAGAATAATAAAGCGCAAAAGTAAATAAGTAAACAGAGCGGAGACGCAAAACTACAACAATAAAAGGCGGCAGGCACAAAAAGCTGAGACGGCAAACGGCCGGAAAATAAAAGCGGACGACCAAAGCCGCGCCAAAGGAGCCCCCTACTGCCTGCCCCCCAACCGTTCCGCTTCCACTTCCCGCCTTTGGTGGCAGCAGCAGCACAGCAAGGCATCTTTTTGTTTTATGCGAAATGCACTAAAAATATATTTAAATTTATTTCATTTTCCCTCAAATGAACTGCGCAGGACATGGCCAAAGTGCAGCCTTGCTTTGGGTAATGGGGTGGGGACCCGCCGGGTGGTGGGGGTCGTCCGTCGTGGAGCTGCCATGACGCCAGCCAGGCGACAAGGACGTCGAATCCTCCTCAAACCCTTACTGAGTACAATACACAGCTAAAAATTTAGGCATAATAAATAAATTTAATTATACAATTATTTAACTTTAGTCCTTTGAAAGTGGTATAATTACACATATATTTTTCGGATATTTTATCTTAAATGAAATGACAATGACCTTTGACAAACTTTTTCTGATGATTATCTACGTCTGATATTTCTCTATGTGTAGTGGCCAGCCCCTCTGTTCTCTGCGTGCTGTAATAAACTTGATTGCGCATCTCCTATGCTGTCCTTTTTTTCGCCGCCACCCCGCCCCGCTTGTTGGTGTAGTTGCTGTTTTTTAAATAAAAATTTTTATGAAATTTTTGGCAATTGAACTCAAGTTTTAATGGAACGCCATAAATTAGTGGCGCTGTCCTTCTTCTCGGCCACTTGAGTCCTGCTGGGAAATTGGATACAAGCGCTTAATAAAGCACTCGAGAGGCTGAGCGGCGTCGTCTGACCAGTACTGTATCCCGGTGGCCCCCTCGGCCCCCTTTGGGATGCTCCGATGCCACATCCATTTCATTTGCGCCAAACGCCGCTTGGCAACGACATCAATTCATTTTGTGCGCAATTAGATTGTTGTTGTCGGGACACACACACGCGAGACTAAACTTTCCAATAGTACCCTATATTTTTTTATATTGCTCTTTTTCCCAGCGCCATGTCCAACTTTTGGCCGTTGTGCCAACGCTCCTCCACTGACCATGGCAACGGCGATTGACTGCGCCCCGAATGGCTTTGAATATATTTCGCACTCGAAACTTTTCAAACTCATACACTAGATAGATTCGGACAAATCAAAGCGGCAACTAAAAAAATTGAATTGCCAAAAACCGAGGCATTTGAAACCACAGGGGATGAAAAGAAAATCAAACCCAATTAGTCATACTCTGAGCCCATAAGTGCCTTTGAAATACTTCTGCTAATTAAAAGAATCCGAATTATACAATTCTATATTCTTTTTTTGAAAAAATTTCTAATATATTTTTAGAATTTGCATTGGCTTCATGCACTATTTTGTTTCATTAGTTTAACTGCGAAACGAAAGTTTGCGGTTTGTTATCCTTGCTGCCCCGAACATCCTTTGCTTTCCCGCTTTTCCCGCTCCCATTCGGAGTAATATTTTTGCCAGCTGGATCCATCGGGGCAGTTTTAAAGTTTGTCTGGCAGTTTGTCGGGAATGGATTGTGATGGGGATCAGAGGGGTTCACAGGACGTTTGGTCATTGCCCGAAAGCGTTGATGTGTAATTGAGAGCCGGGAATTGTGCGATGCTTTTATGGGTTGTAGCACACTAAAAGATTGATATCCTGATCGCTAAATTTATGTCTCTAGTTGAATGACTTACTAATTAATTAAAACCAATCCCCACTAACAGAAAGAGTTTCCTAGGAAGCCCCATAAAACTTCAATATCCTTAAATCGCCTGCTTTAATTCATTCAGGACGCTTAAAAAGATATCCGCACACCACAAAACGGGAGCCAGTGGCAGGGGGGAGACTGACGCTTGCCATGTTCCATGTTGCATGTGCCAGACGTGACTGAAAAGTTGCTGCTATCATTTTTAGTCGCAATAGTTTGCAGTGCCAGTGCCGGCAATTAATTTATGTGACAAACTGTTTAAAAAGTTAAAGCCGCTGGCCCAAGCAGCCGGAAACGAATTCAACTAAATCTCCTGCATCTGATTTCAACTGGAACCAGGGCCACTTAACTTGGAGTGGATGCTGGAGTGGCATCCAAAGTTGAATGAAAACGGCGATGAAATAATCATCGTGCAATGACTCAAACCTACGCTACCGAGTCGGCCGGCTTGGGGGTCGGGGATCAAAACTTTTTGGCCAGCTTTAGAAATGTGAAGCAATCAAGAGTGATGAAATTTATTATAAAGCGAGCTTGCCACTGCAAACTTTGCACAATCAACAACGACAAGAACACCAACAAGGGTAACAGCTAGATATAGGTGGCCGATAATGGAAGACAAAGAAACGAAGCCGTTGGAAGCAAAGGAGCTGGGAACACTGAGGCTAAATTACGGAATCCTTCTTGCATTATCCGGCTGCTAGATTAAAATGAACTATTGCACGCCAACAACAAGAACAACACCATCAACAACCAACAACCGACAGCCGACAGGCAACAACGAACAATGGCAGTGGCAATAATAATACAAGCAAACGATAAGCAACACGAAACGAAACAAGAAGAGCCAGAAAGTGCTAAAGAATGAATGAATAAAAGAAGCTCCGGCACCAAAACCGGCCAAAGAAATCTGTGAAAGACGCCCGACCAACAGCAGCAACAACGGCAATAATAATGGCAGGGATAATAATAAGAATTAAGCAAGAAAACACATCAGACAGACTACCGGGCCATTGCCGGGCTGGGATTCGCTCCGATTCGGGGACCCTCCACTTTCTGGGCATTTGTAATTTATAAGAGCATTCCGGATTTAATGGGCTTGTTTTAGTTTACGGTTTATGATGAATCTCAAGGATTTTAGACCTTCTTAAGGATACGCTGAGGTGCTGCTTAAAAACACAGATTAATCTGAGGAATAATTGGTTAAATAAGATGTAGGTAATTTCGGCAGTACCGGGTATCTCTTATTCGTTTCCCTAAACTCAAGAACTGTAGTCCTTTTTTTGGGATTTGGATTGGGTCTGTGAACAGAGAGCTGAACACAACACACGGCTTCCGTTTCCGCAGCCATTTTCGTGGGGATTTATTAGTTTTTGCTCGTTAGAATTGCGCACAGCTGCCGGGCAGCCGTTGAGAAGTGTTTAAGCGGGACTAGGAATTGGGGAGCTCACAAAAAAAGGAGCTCCGCCAGAAGACGACTTCATGAACCAACAAAAATTAACACCCAGTGCAAAAAGCAGAAAACGACGTCTGAAACACACATAAGCTGCTTGTTTATAGTTACAGCTTATGCTGCCACGCAACCCACTCACTCAGTGCTACTGGCAACCCCGATCCCGATCCACTCATTTCTTTCTTCACCAGCTCCCCCGCCTTCCCCCTTCTCCAGTGACCAAGCCATTTCGCCTATGAACCATTTTCTTTGGCTAAAACTGCAGTCGAGGCAACGACGGCAGCTTCTGTTCCTGATGTGCATCAAAGTGAGAATGATTGATTCAATTTTAAAGTTGTTGCTTATATGTGTGTGTGTTTGGGTGGGTGAGTGTATTGGTGGGGTGAACCCTAATAGGTATGTATGTGTGTGTGTATGGGTCTTAAGCACAGTCTGCAGCTCAGTTGCCGGCTTTAACAAATAATCTCGCTGGCGTCCATTCGTTTCGAGCATTTGCCACACGGTCAGAAATAGTTTCCAAAACAAAAGTATCCATTTTCAGAAAGGAACTTCAACGAGATTGGCATGAAGCTTCAGTTCTTTAGAGCACATACTTCAAAACAATAACCCTTTTCTCTCAGTGCCTGGGAATGGGAAGCGGTTGGGATTCCAAGAAGACCAAAACGGGCACTGCCATGATGGAGTTCGGTCAGCAGCAGCAGTCGTTGGCTGACTTTTCTCCGCTTGTTACCTCAGCTACTAATACCAGAAATAATTACAAAAGTGAATTTATGTTGCTGCGGCGATAACAAATGCTTTTTAGCACCCCTTGCTGCCACCGCCCCTGCTCCCCTGTAGCTTTAACCCGCTGCACCACTCAGCAAACCCAGTAAAGTCGAAGATTTATTTTTTTCCCCGGGGGCTGAGCGAGGGGCTTTGAAATGCGCGTAACTTTTGCCAATGACGCAAAGGAATTTTCAGCCAGGGCAGCGAGCAGATGTATGAATCGCCATAGATGGGGGATTGGGTTGTCAGAGTGAGCTATGGCCTGCAAAGTGCACAAATCCCCACCCCACCCCGCCGACACGCCCTCAGTAGGAGGTGATGCATCGGGCGTTGCATCCATCTAAACATGTGGCATGCTAGACTGAACTTTCTTTATCAAGTTTTCGGCAACATCACAGATTAAAATTTGGCTTTCTGACACTGCCAAAAAGACAGACTGCGGAATTAGTTCTTATTCGGGTGTGTGGGTCATGGGTGTTGGGTGGCCTAGACGGGCTGTGTGGTTGTTTCTATGGGCGTGGCAGTGTTGTGAATTAAGCTGAGTGACTTTCAAATGAGTGGATGCGCTCCGAAGTTCATTAGCAAAAGCCAAAAGTTCCTTGATTGACGCCCGGCATTGACTTGCTGAAGTTGCATGATTTCTGCTGCCTCTTGACAGTTACTTTTGGCTTTGGAAAATCCTTTTAGCCAGCACAGCTTATACAAATGGAAAAGCTCCCCCCCACCCCCTGACGTCATGCCAGACAACCCCTTTCATCATCTGCAATGCACCCAATTAAATCCTTGTCGAGAGAACCCTCTTCCAATAATTATTTTCGTGTCCGCAATTACGTTTTCCATTTAGCATTTACATAACCCTGCCGCAACAGCACCCCAAAAACTCAGGGGGAAAAGCAATCACTTAAGTGGCGCTAAAAAATTATCTAACAAAATTATTTCAAGCGAAAACCGAAAGGAGCAGCGAGTAACAATCGATGCGAAATACTTGGATAATTGGCGCTTATTGATACTTGAGCGCCACATAATCGTCTTAATTACTTTGCAAACTAACTTTAATTGGCCCGAACGGTGGACGAGATAAAAGGGCCCAATTACAAACGCTAGCCGGGCGAAGATGCCGGCTGATTGCATGTCTGCCTGCCATTTCAGGCAAAAGGAAAAAAATTCTGCGAAAAGTCGAAGAGAATAACTAGAGCGATGGTGAAAAAAAAGGCCAAGATGCCGTTGCCACCATTCATTATCTTCCGCTCGACCTCCGACACTTGAGCCGGGGCGTTTCAATAAATAATATAATAATAATCCAATCATATTGTTACATCCGCAAACTGCCACCTTCCAGTCATCAGCAGGGTCTATGGATGCTACTGGGGCAGCTAGTGCTGCTGCAGAAATTCCAGCTGCATCTGCTGCCCCAGCTGCCCAGAGCTGTCCGGATCAAGCTACTTTGTTCCTGCGCTTCCGCCGTGATGCTTCCGTCGCCTGTCCGCCCGGAATCCAGTGGCAGCCGGCTAATATGCGTCCCGCCGGCGCAGCGGAAATTGCAAGCGAAACTGGGTGGACGTGGGTGGAGGTATGTGGATGTAGATGGGAATGGGTATGAGGCGGCGGATGCGGATGCGGACAGGGACTAAGCAGCTTAAAGGCGCATCATCGATGCCAACGCTTCCAGCTGAAGATTTATAGTCCGGTTCGGTTCAGTTTGTTTGGGCCACGTGAGCTGTTTGCTTCGACATTTTGTGGCCAGGGACATTTAAACTTTTTTAATGAAATGTCTTTAGCTTTGGCTTTCAATTCAGTTCCCAACTACCTATTATATTAAGTAGATATTACAAATGAATGAAATTTCATTTTGATAGGAGTCCTGGCCACAAGGTTGACCGACAACTATGTCTCCCTAGAATCCTGATTTAATACCGAGGCTGCCCGCAATCGAGCACTTTGTGCAACATTAATTTGGGCCATTTGGCTTCACAGTGTGCGGCGGTTGGATTTTGCAGCTTGCAATTTCAGATTGCAATCGGTTTTAGGCCGCCTCCATGTGCTTATTTATTTATGCCAGGGGGAGTATCGGATTTACTTCCGAGGCTTGCCAAATGGCTGAGCCAAAAGCAGAGGCAGCAGCATCCATTATCATCAGCAGGGACATCAGCCAAGCATAACGGCCCCGGCCCGACCGAGTTGCCTTTAATGTCATTTGGAAGGCGCCGCTGATTTGTCAACTTCCAGACCCACCGACCATTCCATCCATGCCCCCAGCCGCAAGCCCCATGCCTCCTCAAATTCTGATAATGGTCTAGCTCTCAACGATTTCCTTCCCGCGATTTTTCCCTCCTCAGCGCCAAGGTGAAAATTGCAAATTACAGCCGAGCAAATAAAGCAGCCGGCATAGACCTACGAGGAACTTCTGGAAATTACCAAAGGAATGAGCCGGGCTTCTCCCTAAACCAAATTGAATTCAGTGCTTTGATGGCAGACGACATTGCCACCTCCCGGTAGCCCGGGTCCTTTGCGTTCATTTTGTATTTTCAGAGGAACAGGGGCGGACATTTTTTAGCTGCGGCATTTCAAAGAAATTGTCATGACAAATTGAAACAATTTCTTTGGCTTTTGTGGCTTGCCGGCATAGGAAAACCCGAAAACATTTTATGCAATAAATTAAAAAATTTGCGTAGAAACCTTGAGCGGTTTCTCCTCGGCGTCTCGGCATTTGTTTGCCGTTTAATGGAGCGTATGCGACCCGAAATCCGAGCATAAAATTCCGAATTGAGTGATTTTTGAAGGGCTGGATTGGAGATTGGTAAAGTGATGTGTTTAATTGCATTTGGCATTGGGTTCGGTGACTAATGTATGGTCATGACATTCCCAGAATTGGCAATAAATACATTTCGAGTTGCCGGCGACAAATAGGAATTCCAAAATCCCTCCAATAAAACTTGAACTCCCAAATATCTTATTTCCAATTCTGAGCCGGGCCATTGTCAACGCAAATGTCTCAACTTGGGCGCTAAGCGTCCAGCTCTCGCTCCCTGACATCCTCGGATTCGTCCTGACAATGCGCAAAATTCCAGGAATGTCGTCCTGTAGACAGAGGCAAGACATTGGCCGAAGGACGAAGTGAAATAATACAAATGTGAGGGAGAAACAAAAACGGAGGAATCGGTGAAGAAGAAACGGGCAATGGTCACACGAAAGCAAAGCATTTAATGTAAACGTTTTGTCGACAAATGTCAAACGGCCACTCGGCAGGACAACTGGACAGGCGGACTGGCTGAGTGGCGGCAAGGCGGACGGAGTGACAGACCCACAGGATGGGGAACACCTGAAATTAATTCGATTTAATGCTCGACCCGATTCGACTCACCGTCGGATTGAGCAACAAAATCAATGATAATTTGCCAGGGCAATGAATAAAAGAACAAAGGCGATGACCCCGAACCCCACACTCCATTGACGCTCCTCATCTTTGGCTAACAAGTTCATTTCATTACGGAAATGAAAATGGCATAATTAAATGTTAACGATGCTGTCGGTTGGCCTTTTCGGTTTCTGCTTCCCTTTTTGGATTTTCTGTTCTTGTGTTTTTGGTTTTTTTGGCGCCCCCGGGTGCATCCACGTGCCCAAATAAATCAAATTTGCCACGACTGGCAGCTTTTGCAACTCACCGTTGCGTTGCGTTGCTGGGCCGTGCCTTGCCTTGGCTTGGCTTGCCTCACAATTACCGACTTCCAATCATTTCTTGGTTTCTCGCTTGGAGGAGGCAAATAAACCCGGGTCGAGACGGTTGGCTTACCTGCAAGCAAAATAATGGAGACCATGGCTGAGCATTAAAGGTTGTTTAAGGCATAATAATAAAAAGTACGCTTAGCTGGGGCACGCACAGTTTCATTAGCCGCATTCATAAGGCATTAAAACTGACGGCGGGATATCAATTTTTGTGTTCACTTTGGCCAGACACGAGACCCATTAACACCGACACCCACACAGGCACACCAGCCCACGTCCACCCACACACAGATCTCTTGCTAAATAGAAAATATGAAGCACGAAAATTAAAAAAGGCAGCCACGCCCACACCGCTTTCCTTGGGAGCTTCCATTAAAGTGTAAATCTCGCCAAGGCATCGAAAATGAAGCGATTCCCCCAGTGGCTGCCTCAGACGTCTTCTTGCAACATTATGATCACCACTCTCACACATGTGCACTGCTGAAATAATTTTTATGATTATTTCTTCCTTCCGTTGCTGGCACTGGCACTGGCTCATTCCCAGCTCAGATGCTAAAAGTATTTCTACGGCGCTCCTCTATTTTTCTCGTGCGCCATTTAAGACCGCATAGCCTCTGAATCTGCGACTCTGGCTTATTCCAGATAAGCACAGTGGAAATAAACATTATGTGTTTCCAGTTGGTCCGAGTCCCTGGGAAGTGCGCTTAGCTTCAAGGATTATACAATGATCAGAATGGTATTATGCCACAACTTAAGGATTGCTCGGAATACAAGTACACCTCTATTTATAATAATTAAGAGATATTTTTCAACAAATCATTTAATGAAATTCTTATATTTCATTGGCTTATATCACGCATACGCCATGTTGCCAATGTATGAGATTATTCTATAAGGATTCTGAAATAGTCTCGGCTAATTTGTAGATATTTTCTTGGGTTTCAGTCGGCCCCAAGTCGGTAGTTCCCAAATAACTTTCTGGGTTACCTAACCATTGTTTGTCCAACTGCTCCTGCCATCGCCCAGCCAACGGAATCCGATTTTGCTTCACGGTGCCAAATGTTCTTCGCTTGGCTTCCCCACTGGCTGCGATATGGAATTCCTTGGATTAAATGTTATGTTGGCATTATATTTCTTTCTCTTTACGCCCATGTCTGCCCGAGTGTGTGTCCTGTGTGTGGCTGTGTGTTGGTAACGCATGCTGGGCCGTAATGTCTTCATCCTGGCTGGCATTGTTGTTGCCATTTCGTCGCTCTGCCGCCGTCGACGCCGCTGCTGCACTAATAGCTGCGCCACAAAAGTAGACTTGACTTTTTGGAGCGGCTAAAATAGAGCAGAGCCGAGTTAAGTAAATAATGCCAACACATGTAATACATCAAGGCGGGCATGTGTTGTGCGTGTATCGGTGTTTATTTATGATGTTTGTGGTTGTTTTTTCCTCGTCTTGGGTGGTAGGGTGGCTGGGCTCTATTTGGGTTGAAGGCTTTAAGAATCAGGGCCTTCAATTTGTTTGGGCTTGGGTCGGGCGTACCGGCAGCCCAGAGCTATTTTATTTAATTTGAAAGCAAATGAAAAAATAGCAAAAATTGCTAGTGCACACAGAAGAAAGTATAATAATATTAAAGCGTTTTTTTGCGACATAGAACTAAGCACTTGTAAATCCCCATGGAGGATGTGCCATCAAGTTAGTCTCAAACACAAACACACACATAGACACAGACACGTAGTGGGGCACATATGCACTTTTATCCACAGGCAAACATGAGTGAGCTTCCACCCCGGCCATGGATATGCATATATAGAGATATATGTATATAAGGGAGTGGGTGGGTGTGTGTGGCCAAACTCATAGGAACTTATGCATAAGTGACATTAAGAAAAAGCTCTTCAAATGCAAGAGAAACACTTTGGCCACCGCCACCGCAGCCGACAAGGAAAATAGGAAAAACCAAGTAAAAGTTTTCTCAGCTGAAAGCATCACAGCTGAGGAGAAAAAAAGGCAGGATGGAGGCAACGGCAAAATATATGGCAGGAAGAAAGAAAGAAAGCTGGAATCCGGCTGGCATGCAGCAGCCAAATGAACGCAAACTTTCGGCGGCATTAGGGATATGGCTGCGACTCTGGCGGAGGATATGCAATCATCATGCGGATTTCCATAAGCAGCCAGCGAGCAGCGAGTCGAAGGCAAATAGAAAACCAACAGAGGACACCACCAGCACATAAGCAAACACACACAAGGCACTGATAAAAAGGAGGGGCTAGTTTGGAGATAATTCATTGGACTCAAAATCAAATTCCATAAAGGAGAGCCTCTCTCATTTGGGAAAATTTGTTATTTTGTCAAGAGTCTACCTTCAAGATTAAGAATTTAAGATTATTAATTCACCTATTAAGTTACTTCCTTCCTTTTTATTGAAGTGCATCCTGCTAAACCCACACAGACACACCACCTTCTAGTAAGCTCCAACTGGCTTAGCTCAATATCCTTTTTGGTGCAACTTTAAACTATTTTCAATAGCATTTCCGACTGCATCTCCGCTTCGTTTTGACTTTGCCACCGCCCCACCGCCTGAGTCAAATGTTTGTACAGTCTACTCAGAGTCCTCTCAAAAGCTTCGAATCGCCATCCCCCCTCCCCGCAGGGATCTCCTTTAAGTGGGTTTGAGCTCGGAAAAATTGATAAGTTGCCGGGGATGTTCGGTGTGCGTGCTTATTGACATATCTAACTCCAGTTCGCCACTACCAGTACGCTGAAAAGTGCGATGGAAATGTTTAAAGTTTGTGTTTGCGGCCAGGGGGAGATCTGGAAAAAGTTACCGCAGATCCAGCAAAGTTTGCAAATTGTTTTCTGCGGCTTTCATTTCCACTCGTTGCCAAGGAACGAATGTGAAGCGGTCATGGCTACTGATATTTATAATTAGAGAAAGTTTCTCCAAGGTCCTCATAACGTGGCTTATGCACCAAATACATCAGATCTTTGTTGGAGTTACTCACCGGTCTGAGCAGACTCTAGGACTTTGCTTTCCACTGCACCAGGAACCCGAATTGGCCAGCAGGGTGGCGGAAAGGAAAAGCTTTTAACGTTTGCCGTATGGGATTCGGAGCGGAATTGGCCGCATCCATCGGGCAAATGCAAATACAAACAGTTCGGGCCAGCGGTGCAGTTTAAAAACTACAGGATATAGTCAAGAAAAAATCCTGAATCCAGTATGGTGCCTTGCAGTGTGAACTGCTAACAAAAGCCAGTATGCAAAAATCACAGAGCAACCACGCATCCAGCCGAAAAACGCTACAGTTGCGCTTTTCCGTATCGCCAATTGGCAGCAGATAGCGCCAGTCCCACAGATGCACTTTCAAAAAATATAAATTCATAAGAGGAGATAAAGTAGTCTTTCAAAGTAAACAGGATTATTTTTTATCTGCCAAAGTCTTAATTAATACATTATATATTCAAGCTTATGAATTTTTATCGCAGATATTCGCTCAGTGATCCGACTTTCACAAAACAATACAGACGCACTTGTCGCCGTTTATTGATTCAATCATTGGAAATGTGTTAAGGTTTTTAAAGCAGTCCCTCTGTTTGCTTCAAGTTTTTGCAGGACACCCCAGCTGGGGCCCTTGGCCACCCTTTCCTGTGCCCAAAAACCACCCCCACCCCACAGCCCACTCGACCCTTTCCGCCGGCGAGTTGCCTTTTTGCTGTGTTTGTTTTCTGTTTGCATTTTTTGTTTGTTTCGAGCTCTGCAGCAACTCAACTGTCGACTGTTTGCTTTGCGTTGCTTTAACGCTATTTTCGTTCTGCTCTGTTTTGTTTTGTTTTGTTAAGCACTTTTGTACAGTTTGTTGCCGGCTGACCCTCCAACACCATTTCCCTCCCAGCCCATCCCCACCCCTCGCTGATTTTTCCCCAATTTTCTGTTTTTTTTTTTTCGGCCGTAAATTTATGCTAACAGCTCTCCATTGAAAATGCATAAATTTATGTGTTTACACTGTGTGCAGGCATTTGCTTTGCGGGTGCGGATGTGCCAAGAGCGAGGTTCAGAGGCACATGTGTTTACTTAGCACTTTTTATGGCCCAGCCATGCCCAAGCCTGCCCAATCTGCAGCTCATAGTCCATGTTTTATTTACCTTTTATTTTTCAGTCTTTTTTTTCGGCCCGAGCTGTTTTTTTATTTTTTGGCTAAACCACATCTGAAAAACTATGCGAAATTTAATAAATTATTATTTGCATCAACTGCTATGTTTGTCAGCGCAAATGAGACCAAATGCAAACAAAAGTTCACACGTAGAGCTCATAAAAAGTAGCTCGGAACTAAATGCTTTTCCACGAGGATCGACCACCGAGGGAAGACCGCTCACAAATTCCATCAACGACCCAAATGACTTTATGCAAAAGTTGGACCCGGTCACAAGAACCAGAAGAACGAGAAGGAGTGCTGAGGAGCCAAATGCCAAACGAGTAAAACAATTCGGATGCGAAAAGGTTACAGAGAAAGAAATACTCTAAATATTATATTTATTGTTTTATAAATCTTTGCTTTATTACAAATTTTTTACTAATGCTTGGAATATTATACTTGTAAAGTTGTATTTATTTCTCCATTTTTGTGAATATTTTTGAAACCCTTTCACCTGCGTTGCTGTGTCCAATGCATTAAAACGTGCCAAAGCCAGCCAGCGGCCGAGGAATATCTAAGGATGAGAAGTGGCGGGGCCCCAGTCTGAAACGGGCACATAAATGCGAAATAAAAACCATTTGAATGGCAGGCGACACTCAAAGTCGATACGAAACGAACTACAGGACGACTCAATAGGGCTGGAGGTATTGGGGCCTGGTACAGATGGGCGTTGGACGCTGGGCGTTGCAAAAGTACGAGAATGTAAATGGGCCTCGGTTCTCGAGACCAAGTGTACTTGGTATATGGGGCTGCAGCCGTAAAATAGATGGGCATTTAAGATGAGCCAACTCGCTTTCGGGCTTTCTTTCCTCCTTGCCTTTTAATCCACAGCTGTGGTCATTTCAGAAGTTCTTAAAACTAAAAAAAACTAAAAACTAAACAGAATAAATATTTTTCAAATAATAGACTTACATTTATGAATAAATCAAAATTACAAATATAAGCCATTCTTTTGAGAACATCTTTAGAACCTTTTAAAAACTATTTTTATGAGGACCGCGTCTGTGTAATACTTATTCTTTGGCGTTCTCTGCAAAGCCGTTCACGTCCTTTTCGTCCTTGTTGCTGTGTAATGGCTGCCCCAGTCGAGTGGTCGCCTCCATTTTGGCGTTAATGAAAAATGCATGAAATTTAAATTGCTCCAAAGTGTTGACCAGTGGCTGGACCCGAAGCAGTGCTCTCACCTACACCTGTCCCAGCTGGCCAAAAAAGAAGCGGGAAAAAATCCGCTTTACTCGGATGCAAGACGGGTGTGGGCCATTTGTTATGCCGTGCAACAAGCGTACGATCTGCAGACACTTTTATTACGCGGCGCCACCAAAGGTTGCAGCAAATAAAGAAACAGACAAAAAGCGACAAATGTGCGATGACAAACAATAAGAACAAAAACAATGACGTCGTTGTCAATTGTTCGAATTTCGAATCGGCAACAAAAAAACGTATCTGAGTCTGGGCAAAAACTGGCAGCGGGCACTGTGAACCTCATTTTCTATGCCACTGCCGCTGCCAAATGTCAAATGTCGAATTGAGCAATGAAATGTAAACTTTTCATTTGCCGACGCCAACAGGAAACAAAACGAAGCACAAAAGAAAATGCAGTGTTAAAAATAAAGCAAGATGGCCAGAGGACAGTCAAAAATGTTACCAATCAAATAAAATGTAATCAAACGGAATGAACGGGGCAGCAAGGAGACATAAGAACTGTTGTGCTTTACTGGGACACGAGGTCTATTTTTATTAAAAAGTGTCCTATTTGCAGAAAATATATAATGATTCCCCACTTGAAAAATGTGTATTATTTAAGGCAAAGAACTCGATAAAGTCTTAAAATTCAAGCTTTAATATTGGACATATATTTATATTATATTCCTTAAATAAAACTCCCTCGCTTTAAGCTTAAGGAGGTTTATTTCAGGCAGAGTCGCATTAATTCCCTGACACGATTTCCTTAAACATTTTATCGCATCCTCCACTTTGTACCCAATTCAACGAGAATTTATTGAGAGTCTTTAAGGACGAGCAATCGGCGCCAATACACCAATACAGACGCGAGTACAGACACCAATACCAGTGCTGGTGGGAATTCAAATAGCTCACACAGATACACGTACAGAGCAATGGCTAAAGCTACTCAATTGTAATGGCCGCTGGCATAAAATAAAGCTTACAACGAGCTCCACGCCCATCAACGACCACGCCCACAAGGCCAACCAACACCTTTTTTATGCGTTTTCATTTGGCAAAGCGTAGGAAATATCTTGCCCACGGGGCGTATTAAAATCAATTCATTTAATTTTGATCAAAGCGAAATAAATCTTTGCGCTTTTTGCTTAATTTCCTTCGCTTTTCGTTTCGCCATAGCGGGAACTGGAGCTGGAGTGAGTGAGAGCCAGGACCGAGGGGAAAATGAAGAAAATCCACAACAACGTCAGTGAGTAATTTGGCCCCAGTTCCAGATACTACATATACATATATATGGAATTGTATAGGTATGCGCAAGCTGTAAAAAGCAAAGTAAGACAAAAAGCACAAATAACAGAGAAGTACCGTAAGCGAAATGAGAAATCATTAGTAAGTAAAAAGCTTGTCAATGTGTGTGTAAGTACAAACACACCGACACACACACACCCGCACGATAAAGACACATAAAAGGAAAGCGGCGTGTAAAAGTTTTTCCTGCTCTGCTCTGCTCCGCTCCGCTTTTCCTTATCAATGCCAGCGACGGCAACTGAATTAATTTTTCAATTCGCCAAACGAATTCATTGACTTTTTGTGTTCGCCCGCATCCCCCTCAACCACTGAATCACCCAGCAACCCCAACCTCCCTTCCAACCGCCCACACAACCAGCTCCTTACACACAAGGATACACAAGGATACGGATGCAGACTTCACGTTTCTGCTGGGGTATTAAAATCCTTTAAACAGATTTCATTTCGAACGCTTTGCGGTCGATAAATGCATTTCACTTTGGTGGTTTTTTACCCACACAAAAACACCCACACCGACACACACACACACACCCATACAATGTATTGTGCGCTTCACATGCACGTGGGTGAGGGTTTCATTTGGCATTGCATACTTTTCGGGTGCAGCCATCCCGCTCTTGCCCACACACCTTCTTCGGGTCTTCCGCTTCCGAAACTGACTCTTTCCAATGATTTGCTGGCAAATTACTTTGAGGTGTTGCCGGCTGTCTCTCGCCTCACTTTGCCACTTTGCCTCGCCGCCCCCACCCCGCTGCAGTACAAAAATTGCCAAATTCATTTCCAAAACAAACATTTAGTGCATATCTGTATGGGTATGTCCATGAGTTGATGTGGGCGGATAGCTGGGGATGTGGGTGTCTGTGAGAGCAGCAAGTGCTGCCAACCAATTTAAAAGTTTGGCTGTCGCCGTCGCCTGAGCGAAAGTAAAGCGCGCTGTGTGTTGCTGTTGCATCATTTGGTGGCAAAGAAAAACAGCCAAGTGCAGCCGGATCACAGGCGGTAAGAGATAAGGCTACCAAATACAGTGGATGCCACTATCTGAGCCCACTCGGATCACCAATTCGGCTGAGAACTATAGAGTTTTTAAGCTTGACTTTTTTGGCTTAAAATCTTGGCCGGAGAATAGAAGAAATTAAATATTTTTGCAAGAGAATAGTTGCCGTTAAAACAAGCCCACCTGTAAATACTGAAATATATTCCGACTACTAACTGCCACTGTAGTTGGCCGTAATGGTTGTTGTTGCAGCACTTGTTGTTGTTGTGTTGCTGTGGATGGGTCTCCTTCCACAGCCAACTACTGTGGCACTTGTTGGCTTGGCTGCTGCAGTTGCGACACTTGAGAAACTCGCAGTCGCTGTTTGTTTTTGCAGCAGCGGCATGTAGGTATGTAGGTGTATCTCTGTGTTTGTGTGTCTGTGGGCGTAAGTGCTGCTCGAAAGTTCATGCACCGTGTGACACTGTAGTGGTGTGTGGGTGTGTACTCCTGCATATATAAATTTATATGCATGTGTCTGTTACGCTCTGCTCCTTTCGGTTTGCCGCCAGTTTGGCCGACCCTCGCTCTCTTGCATTTGAATTGGAAATTCAGCGGCGTGCTTAATTTTCAATTTGCAATCATTTGCCCTGGTAATCAATGTTTGCTCTGTCGGTGTGCGGTTGTCGACTTTTTCTGCTCGTCCTTCTAATAGTCCTTCTAGTTCCCTGCTAATTAGTAACTAAGTGTGGCTCATCGCAAAGTCAATTGTCCTCAAGCCGGAGTCATTTCGTCTTGCCGGATGTGGATTTTTCCCCGAGTCGGATTTGCTCCAGTTTCGCACTAATTTCTTTGGGGCCTTCTTCACGGCCCGCTCCCGGACTTGCGCCAACTTACACAATGCTCCAGACTCGAACTCGTCACTCTTCACTTTCACCCTGGGCTCTTATTTATGCCTCTTGCCAGCCAGCCTTCCTGCCTGTCTGTCTATCTGTCGGCCTGTTGTCTTGTCTAGTAATTTTCTCACACTTTGCAATGCTCATCAACGCTCCGCTGGCCGCTCGCTCGGGAAAGCATGGGGAAACTTCGCAGACTCAAGTGTGGAAATTTTCACTTTTTTGCCATAATTAAATTCATTTTCAAGTTGCTCTTGCCATGGCTTTCGACTCAACGAGATACAACCGCACAAATATACGCAAACTCCCGCACACACATAGCCACTCTCAACTTTTCACTATTTTCCGTAGACATTTTCCATTTTTCATTACTTTCCAAAGTCGGCCCCCGCTCCCGCTGAGCCAACGCTCTCCCAAGCTCGTTTCATTTTCATGCAGCTTCCTGTGCCGTTGTTTCCGGTTTTATGCCTGCCTGTGTCTATTTGTGTATAGTTTTTGCCATTAGCAACCAGCCAACGTTGCGATGACGGGAATGCCGGGGAAGGGGCCACAAAGGAGGCCTACAAATTGGAAAGAAGGCGTCCCGGCCTCTGGTTCTGGGTCTGGATCTGGATCTGTCTCTGTCCTACCGCCTTTGTTGCCAAGTTTCGGCTTAAGTTGTTTTTAAGTTGTAAATCTCTTCGGCTATGCAATTTCCTATCCCTGCCCTGCTCTGCCCTGCCTTGTCCTGTCCGGGCCTGGCCAACACCACTGCCTTCGAGCTGTATCAAATTTTTCATTTGTGGTTAAAAATATGAAAATTGTAACTGATATTTATGCTTGTAATGCCATCGCTTGACATTTCGGCCTGCCAGCCATCCAGCCAGCCAGTCATCCCAGCTTTCTGAGGGTGGACACACGTCCACAATAATTCATCTCAGAAATGCGTGTTCGAGTTTTGTTATTTTTGGATTACGTGTGCGAATTTGGTTATTCGCCCTTCCTCAGGCCCTCACAATTCTACTCATTCAAAAATAGCCAAAAGTGATACTTGTGTGCGAAAATTGTGCTTTATTGGAATTTTCGAAATCTCCCTGTTATGCCTCGTCCTGTCTGAGATACTTTTAATTGAATGCCTCGGCCAGAAGTTTTTGGGTCTGAGCCGAATACGAATTCTCCTAAATACAAGATATTTCCTCTTTTCCTTAATTAAGAAATTTTTTGCCAAAAATAGGCTTTTGTTGTAAGACTATTTAAGTTTCTGAGTACTAACAATTATGGGAATCGTTTTAATTATTTTTATCATTTACGATATGCTAATTTAAATGATGCTTGTCTATTTAACAATGTTATTTTCAACACTAACAAAATATCCCATACTAGAAACAGCAAATAAAATTAATAATGGCATGGCAAGGCAATAAAACGATTTGAAAACTTTTGAGCTCCCACGTATCCAATCACAAAAATTAATTGCCGTTGAAAATAAATCAAATTTTTTTTTATTTATTCTTGATTCGAGATTTTATAAATAGCAGCATAAATATTCGTATATTATGACGTATTTTTGATTTTGAGATTTAATTTGCAAAGTTTTTATTTTACATCAATTTTATTGTACTCTTTACTTCAATAATAACTTCATTTTAAATTTCCTCGATGGATTCTTTTTCATTAAGCTGAATTTTAATTATGAGAAAAGTAAATATCTAAAGACTCTTATATTATAATTTAATATTACAATTATTTTTAAGGAACCCTCTATAAGTAATTTAACTTAGAGTTATTGATTCGATTAATATATATTATATATGGGCATTATATATGCCCCATGCCAAAGCAAATGCTTTATTGCTCTTTGAAAACGCAATAAAATGGAGCTGTCTGGCTGTTGCAGTCGAAACACGTCTCAAGGGTGAAATGGCAGCGACATTTCTCAATTTATGCAACACCTCTTGCCGGTGGAAATATCGCCGTAAACCCGAGGACATTCACCCGCAGAGCTAGTGAGTGGTTGTGAATATTCGATTTGGCACTCACCTGGCTTGGAGTTGCTGCCGACTAGCTGCTGCTGTTGCTGCTGCGACATCTGCTGCTGCTGTTGTTGCTGCTGCTGCGAGTGCTGCTGCTGGCCATTGTGCAATACCGATTGCTGCTGCTGCTGTTGCTGCGAGTGCTGCTGCTGGGCGGCTGCAGCGGCGGCGGCGGCCGGGTGGATGGCCAGCAGCTTCGTTTCCGGCGGCTTGTGCGGACCCATCGTGATCTGCGGGGCACCCATGGCTATGGTCGGGGCTGGCATCATAAGGGTCGACATGGTCAGCATTATTTGCGAGTGAATTTTGGTCGCTGTCGGGGTCGCTGTTTCTGTCGGGCCTTCTGTCTTTCTGTCGGGCACTGGCACGGATAACGGGCACGGCTTTGTCTTGGCTACTGCTATTTCTATTGATTCGCTGACCCCTCCACAGATGGTGAACTCGGTGCCAAAGGTCGTGCGTTAGCCTTTGTCGCCAGCTTTCTCCGGCTCTCGGCAATGTTTGCTATATATCTCCCTACCCTTATGTGCGAGTGCAAACTTATGAAATATGCTCGCTCGGCTCTATGTATTTTCACTTTTCGTCCTCGTTCTGGCTGCTGCTCTGAGTTATTACGAAAATTTTTATACGAATATGTACTTTTTTTTAGTATGTGTGGGTTATATTATTTTTGTTGTTGTTGTTTTTTTTTTGCTTTTGCTTTTGCCTTTTCTTTTATGTTTCGCTTATGTGTTTGTTCAACCGGAAATACACGAACTCAAGCGCACTTGGCTTGTAATTTCTTCGCTGCTACATTCGGCTGTGAGGATATCGCTTCTGGATTTCCTTCGCCTGCCAGTAATCGCAAATTATTCTTTCTTTCCTCCGTTCGTTTTGTGTTGTGTCTGTTGGCAGCGGAAATTATAAATATTCCTGTCATACGAGTACCAGGAGGAGTTTGTGCCCTCAAACGTCGTCTGTTTTAATATCAATGTCTGGTATGTAAAATGTCAGGCGAGGGAAAAAAGTAAATTATAAGGTTGGGAAAAAAAAGGGAAATATGTATGAAAAATAATAGCGGAAAACTCCAAACAAAAGTGAAGCCCTGCTCAGCCGGCCCAGTGTCGTTGCCTTTGCTGATAAAGTTTCAGGCAGCTGCTGTTTGTTGGCAATTATTTTGCCGGCAGCTTCCACTGATGGGCTTTGACTTTGTTTTTGTCGCGCGCGAATTCGCTGGCAACTTTAGAAGTCAGTGACTGCAGCGTCTGACGCGAAAATCATCTGCAAACATTTGCCAAAGTTTAATGAAAGTCGCCAAAGTTTGCAGCCGACCAAGGGTGAAATACAAACAAGCTTAAACGATGATCGAGACAGATCTTTGAGAAAAAAAAACAACGAAGAAAATTTATATACGATGTCTATAATCTGATTTGAATTTATTTCCCAGTCCCAGAATAATTTGCCATTATGGAAAGGAAGCAATTCTTTGTGTCCTTTGTGTCTCAAATAACGCACGAATCAAAGAGACGAGATCAATCGCACACACAGGATATTTTACAGGATATACAAAGCGTTCGGTATACGTTCGTACTAGACCGCTGGGCGACGCTTTTCTTACTGAAAGCCAGCAGCACACGCATTGGCCAAAATTCAGAGGCGCTGCTTTCGAAGCCACTGCCACTGCAACGGCGGCAGAAAGGCGATTTTCCTGCTGCCGATTTTCCACAGCCACTCTGCCACGCTGCCACAGTCACCGCTGTTGCCGATGCCGATGCCGCTGCCAGTGCCTCTGCCAACGGGATGCGTTTCCCTACATTTCTCTTCGTTAGCCAGGACATCGGATGCGAGGACACGAAGCTGCCAGCCTGCCTGCCTTCTTGGCTGCCTGACTGCCATCGCAGCCATCCATCCGTCCTGTCGTTCATGAAATATTCACGAATGGCTCGCTCTCACTCGCGCAAATTGCTCTCCGTTCCGGATCGGGTTTTTGTCTCTCTGTTCCGCCCTCGCACTTGCTACTGCCTGAAAGCCCTGCGAGTCCTCGTAGTCCCAACTGCCTCGTATCCTTGCTCCAAACGCCACTCACGAGTTCGTGGGTTTTCCTCGCTTCGGCATGCCACTCGCATTACAGCGCAGAATCCTGAGAGCTCACCGAATTTCGAAAGCGCCAGACACATTTGAAATTGAAAATAAGGAATTTCGTAAGGCAATGTCTCAACAGAAGAATAGTTTTTTAAAAACATATTACTAATGCTTAATGCTAATGATTTAAATGATAGCTTGGAGAATAACCCAAATATAGTTCAATTTTTAATAATATAAAATTATGCTTATGTTTTTTAATCAGTTCTCTTTGGCTTCAATCTAAATGTTGAAGGCACTGCCGAAAAATATCCTTAGCCTTGTCTTTGAAAGTCAAACCCAGTATTTTTATGGTTATAAGGGTAAACTGTTATACTCGTAGATGCAAAGAGAAATGTTAAGCCTTTGCTGTTACCTGAAATATTGAAACAAATGTGCCATGGAAATTTAAAAATGACAACAAACGCAGAAATAACTATAATTTTGGTCAACATTGAACCTAGAGTTTAAAATTTAGATAATAATACAAAATATAACTTGTCGATTAGCCAAGATGCAAAAGAAAATTAGCTAAGATGTTCATAGGAAAACAATATTTTTTCAATTTGTTAATATTTTTAGCCCCACATCTCCTCGTTTTTTAGTCGGCTAAGAAACAAAATACCTACTGTAAGTCAGAACTTTAAGCTATTTTGATCTGTATAAAATAAGAGAAATGTTATAATCAAATATTCCGATTTTTTTTTAAAAAAGCTTGATGTTACATCATTTGTATATTGGTAACGTAAAAGACGGAGTAATTACCTAAAATAAGACGAGGCCAAAATCCGCATTGATAATGTCTATTGGTAAGATCTATTGGTAATTGCTTTTGACCAAATAAAACCAACACAAAAAAAAAAACGCTTGGGAAAATTCGTTGATGAGAGTTCAAAGCAAAATATATGAATTTTTGATTGCGTATGTAAAGGGTTGGCTAAATGTAAGTGAAAATTTCCATTCTGTACATCAACCATAAATCGGGTGGTATACCTTCAATACCAGCCACTGAAAGTTCTCAAAGATTTTTAGAAATTACTAAAATAAATGCGTATGCTGGCTCCTGAGATTATTATACATTATTCGACATTAAATGGTAAGAATTAAACCGGTGTAAGGACGTAAACAAAAATGCACTTGTTGTTACAAAAATGTTGTTTTGTAATAAAGAAATCTTAACCAAAAGACAATTCGTCAAAATTATGTAGTTTCAGAATAATCTACCATTTACCAAACCCCTTCCATTTTTTTGCTATTAGCATACTTTCTAGCCCTAGCAGTAGTGACAGGACTTTTCAGGTGATGATGGAAGGAAGGACAGTGAACATGAGAACGAAAACTGAAAAATAGAAGAGGGAAAAATACATAATTGCATGTAATTTAGCATGCGACATTATCATTGTTTTACTCGTATTTAGCATAGAATCAACATGCCACATCACAGTAGCGGTGAGGCCATGGAATGTCTCGTGTGGCGGACAGCAGGCTTTGAGTGTCCTTTGTCCCTGCTCTCTAAACCAGAAGCACAGTGAAAAATTCGCAGAAAATTACTAATACCTGTGATTAAGAGCAGAATTTATTTTATGTTTGACAGAAACAAGGTACTAAGTGGGGACTAAGTAATTACTAAAGGACACATCGATAATATACTGGCTGATCCTGGTTTTGTAATTTTTTGCTCTGTAACATTGCATGTATTTAAATGCAACAGAAAAACAACAACATAGGCAGCAGCAACTTCACGTAATAAACAAAAGTGACGTAAACAATAAGAAGCGACCCCTTAGAGCGATGCAAAAGACGAGCCAAGGGGCCGGTTCTTTGGGTCCTTTTGCCTTTCTCTCTGGCTCCTTTTCCCGGTCTCCGATTGCATGCATGTGTGTGTGTGTGCGTGATGACAATTGCCCTTTGAATTTTTTAAATCACTTTAAATGAAAACAACAACAGGATTCCCCCATTCGCCCCTGTGCACTGCCTTTTGCCTTTTGTTCTTCGAGTTGCGCTTGTTAGGTAAATCAGCGCCAGTTTGTATGTGTCTGTTGTGTGTTTGCTGGTGTGTGAGTGTTTCTCACAAACAAAAGCAAAAACAATACCAAACAGCAACAGCAACAACAACATTGTGCAGAAAGTTATAACGTGCTTAAGCGTCTTTAGCTGAAATGAGGCTAAAAATATTTGCTTATAATGAAGTGCACGACTGTGTGAGTATGACCTGTGACCATGCACAAGTACTCAGGACACATACACACATCTGTGTGTGTGTGTGGCTACATAACAATAGCGCATTGGGTACTACTGTTTTTGTACTCGAGGACGAAGTGCCACACCCCCCGAATAAGAAGAAAATTAAGGCATTGTTAAAGCCAATTAGGGTATTTAGTCGAGAGACCCGGACAGCAGGGCGTATGCGTGATATTTCACGGTGGATGACAGCTGCCAAGGATAAAAGCGCGAAACTGACGGAAATCTGCAGGAAGCTCAGACATTTTTTTAAAGCTATTAATGCAGTAGTAGGGCTTTTGTTTTGGTTATGTGATAGTTTCCCATGATAACCTTAAACATGTTGGCAAGACGTGAAAATGGCGTGGTCTATTTTACTTCACCTCGGGGCTTAATAAATAATGCCTTCGGTTTATTCCAATTTGTTAATCCCCTCAAATGCCTCTTAAATCTCCCTGAACAGCAGACCATTTACCATTTGAAACTAAAGTTTGCAGTGCAAATTAATCGGGTTCGAGACGAATCAAACCCTCGTAGACTAAGCCACAAGAAACATGCCACATCTTGACATAACCAATTGCCTGGGCTGGAGCCAAATAGGTCGACAGAGGACCTTTTGAAGGTTTTACCCAGCACCCAGAACAAAAGGGAAAATGGACATGGAACAGAACACAGGGTGGGCGAAGAAGAACCGTCCTCGTCCATGATGGAGAATCCGATGGCGATGCTTGGGGCGAAAACGGCTAAGCACCTTTTGGCCAAGAACGAGACAGTTTTGAACGCCTCCCGGGACAACTTGGGACGTTGATGGCTCAGCAAGGAATTTGCAAATTTTTGGGGGCCCGAAAACTGCCAATAAATAAATTCATGTTCGCATGCCCAAGACGCACGGAACCCAAGCGCTCTAAAAAGCTAAATAAGTAAATTATTTATGCATGCCCCTGCGACCTCCTTTACTTTTAGGTGCCACCTAATGGGGGTCACACTTGGAGACTTAAATTTTTAAATAGGTGTGTCAGATAATGAAAATAAGTACCCGGCAGGGGAGTTTAGCTCCGGAAAAGTACCAAACACAGAGCCAAAACACATGCGCCGGCAACAGGGGATTGTTACAGAAGCCCTGTCACAGTTTTTGTTATCCCTGCTGTTGGGGCTGCAGTGCTCTCTGCTTTTCCCTGTTGTTTTTGTTTTGGTTTCTGATGTGGACATGGCTTGTAGGCCGTCGCCATTTGCCTTTTAACTTGGCTAACGATAATTTGTTTGGCAACGGCCGCCTGGGCTGTTGTGCGCTTCTGCTGTTTTTCTGCCACCATCGCAGCGTAATGAATTTTTATGCTCCTTTAATGTACTTTACGCAGATATGAAATTATGTGACCAAAGCGACCGAATCCGGCAGCCGACGACCGAGCCCACCCTTCACTTTGACCGGTTGGCGGCCTGCCGTGTTAATTATTAATATTTTTTAATTAAAATGTCCACTAGCCAGAGCAATACAAACACGCCTGTTAGGCAAACAAAAGCCGGCTCCAAAACTGTGGCCCAAAAAGGCCGACAAAAGTCATCACGCCTGCAGATCCTGAATCTCGAATACAATCTCACAAACTGAACGCAAACTATGAGCACTAAATCATCAATAAACATGGCCGCAGAAAAAAATGTTGAATTTAAATCGAAAACTGGAAACCTACTTGTCAGTCTGCGGTCTGGCAGATAATCTCCAGTGGGTCCTGGCCGGGAAAACGCCTGCATGAATTATCGCATTCAAATAAAGCCTGGAAGGCCTCCGTCCAAGTACAATATCTCTATGCTCTTTCCTCTGGTTTTGGGTGACTGTGCCCGACTTAATGTACCGCGAAATAACTCGAATAATTCAAATGTGAAACTGTAGGAAAACGCAGTGTTCATATATTCTGCTCCTTCCATAATGCATTTCCGAATTATGACTGCCAATAATCAGGAGAGAAGGCGCGAACATTTACATAAAGAGTTGTGCAAGCTCTGATTTTATTCCAGCTGAGTTAGTGGTTCCATTAAAATGAAATTTAATCTGTATAAGTAATGGTCGAGGAACTAAGTTCTGTTTAAGCGGAAAATTCAAAGGAGATTGGTATAAAGTCAGTTATGAGCTAGAAATGAAGTAGAAAATACAAGTAAATATTAAGCACAAAATAATAATTTAATAAAATTTAATACGACTTTGTTCAGTCATATTCCAACCATGGAATGACCAGGTTATCTGTATAGTAGCTCCAACAGCCTCATGCCTGGTTATCCATTTTCGATTTGTATAGGTCGGCCAGTAATTGCCGCTGGGCTATTACTACTGGCCTTGGCCATTTGATGGCCACGCATTTCCAACCGGAAGCGCGTTCCATCGATTTGTCTCTGTCGCTGTCTTTCATTTGGCTTCTGAGCGAGTCCCCGGACCATTTCGGCTTCAGCTTCAGTTTCAACGACTTGCCATCCCAATGGCAGCCGTTGGCACAATTTACTGTTTAAGTAATATTTCGTTTCTTTGGCGGGCGGGGCGGGGACATTAGCAACTGCAGGAGAGAGTTACACTTGCTGCACATAACTGTGTAATTTATATTGCCCATTTCGCTTTGACTCGCCCAGATACAGATACCCGCTCGCACAGACACTCACACGTTCGCAAAGTGCTTCTGCGACAAAGTAAATTGTAAAATGTCACCCATAAAGCGTAAATTGTAACAAAAAGCACTCGAGGCCACGCAGTGATTTAAATTTTGTCGTCTGTAGGCTCCGGCTGAAAAGTTATGTGTATCTGTGGGCACCTCCACGGCCCCCACCATCGGCATTCCCTTCATTGTCCTGCAGCTCCGGGCCCTATCCCGGGACCATTGGCAAGCCCAGCTGGCAAAGGATCTGTTCTGTTTGGTTCGGTTCTGGGCTGGTCTGGTCTGGTCTGGTCGGGTGTGGGCTTTGCTGGCTTGGCCTGCCGCTAGCTGCCACTTGGCAGCATTGGCGACAAGTTTTTGTGCCACGACCGTCCACATACATATACACATAGCGTCCACAATTTACACAATTCATAATTCATGCGAAAATATTGTTCATACAATATATAGAGCGATGGGGCGACGTCGGCGCATATAAATTTCTGCATTTTGCAGTCGCAGCTGCAGCTGCAGCTGTAAACTTTAATTATATCTCTGCATGTGTAACTACGGCCAGTATCTGTGAGTGTATCTGCATCTGTGTATCTGTGGGTGTGCATTTGCGTTTTAATTGAGTTTTGGTATGCAAAACACTGGGCCAAAGTGACAAATTGATTATCAATGCGTCCGCCGAGCCCGAGCCCTTTAAATTTGAAATATTCCCGCTTTGGCAAAACTTTAAGCGATGGCCCCGCCAACTGCCACGGCTGACAAATTAAAAGCGGAAACAATTTATTTCACGCACTATTGAACTTGGGAATGAACGATTTTTCTTTGCCGCAATTTGAGCAAATATTAATTTTTTTTTCGCTCTCCAGCAGTTCTCCAGCAGTTCGTATTCATGAACCTGTCCGCAAAGTCTGGGAATTTCCTTTTCTCTTACAAACTCCGTCTGTGTCTGGGTCTGTGACTGCGGCGGCAGAGTCCTTTCCCCCTGGTCTTTGGACGATGCTCGCTTTTTGCTTTTCCTCCCTCGTCCTACGGCTTTCGTCGCTCGCTTTTCATTTTTCGTTTTTCCAAGCAGGACGACGACAATCAATTTTTCTTCATCACAAAATTGCATTCTTCAAACAAAATGAGAGTGGCAAAGGCAGGCAGGCAGTCGGCAGGAACAAGACTGGGACAAGAACACAAAAATTCGCACTTTATTCATTTCCACCCGCACATAAAATGCTTTCCTTCTGTAGGGGCCAGCGATCTTTTCCCATCCACGGCTCGTTCTCTATTCTGGATAGCGGATTCCGTATTCCGTATTCCTGTTCCGCATTTTGTATTCATTAATCAACTTTCAAATCTTTCCACAACAAACGAACGAAACGCCCCGACGCCGTCTGCGGAACATTGGAGGAGAATCCTATCTGCAGCCTTGCTACCCGGGTGGCACTTTGCACTAATTTGCGGCCGCATCGCCTGACAGTCGCAACAAGCAGGGACAAGCTGTCCACTCAGCAGCAGGATGGCAGTGCCACCCACCCAGCATCACCGCCGCCTTGTTTGTATCATTTACGCACCGTGAATTGAGTCGCGGCTCACACGGCGTATGCGTGATGGCTGGTCCATCACTCACTCGCAGCTTCGGCGGCGGATTCAGCGGCAGTCGCAGTTAGCGGGCGTCAGTTTTCATTTGCGTCAATTGTTTGCAACTGGTTATAGCTTCAGGACGACCACGGCAACAGTAACGAGAAGGATGGGACTTCTCACAGAGAAAAAAATATAAGTTGTTTGTTAAAGAGTAGTTTGACTTTCATAGCTTCAGAAAAAGTTATACTTAGTTAAGTTATATGAAATAGATGTAAACCGACTATTGTAGTATACTTTATGTCAGTGTTTCCGCCGTGAAAATCTTTGTTCTGCTTTGGATGCTTGAGCATATTATGCTGCTTGTCTTCCAGTGGCAGGCAGCAGTCATTAACAACCGGAGATGAGTTTGGTTTAATGCGGTTGCCGTTTACAAATGGAATTTTTTAGTGGCTCAGCCAACCAGCCATTCAGCCAACCAGACGGCAAGCCGGCAAGCAGTCAAAATGCCAGCCGGCGTAAATGTGCAGCAGCAGAAGGAGCTGAAGGAGTAGCAGGAGCAGAGGCAAAATCAGGCATCAGGAACAGCAGCAGCAGGATTTGGCAGCGGAAGTCATTCGATGCAAGGAGATGTGTTTTCCCAGTTCCTGGGAGTGCGTGAGCTTTTCTTGGCAGCTGAATTTGTGCATTTCTCAAATTTAATGCTCCGCCCGGCTTGAAGCCAATGAGATTTCAGCCAGTCATCAACAGAATCATCAAAAACTTGGCATACTTACTTTCAGATTACTCCATCTGCCTGTACGGACTACTTCGGAGTGTGCTTAGAGTGTTTAGTGTGGGCGGGTGGGTCGAGTGGTTAAGGTGCAGCTGCAATTGCATTGAGTGGCTAGTGGTGGGTGATGGGGAGTCGAGAAACATGGAAATCCCTAATGCTGCCCGGTCATTTTTCTATGCACACTCGCATAGCATTTAATCCATCTCCATCAGTACGAATGAATCTCCGAATGATTTTATTTTCTCGGCCAGAACAAGTGCTATTGCAGTTGATAAAGCTGCTTATAATTGTGAGTGTGTGGGTTTTACCATAGGGCTTACTTTCTCTCCTTGCTTTTATTTTAGGACTAGGACTTATTTTCTGGACTAGAACCAACTCTCATCGGATATGCAAATGGCTGAGAATCAATTCGAAATAAACGAATTGAATCCAAAATATGTGCATTAATGAGCTGCTTTTGTCAGGCAAAGGACTAATGGTAACCTTTGGGATTACTTAAAAATGTAAAAAATTTTAAATTTCATAATAAATCATTTCATAAAATTACAAACATTTTTTTTTTTTATCAATTTCCAAAAAAAGAGTACTTGTGTGTCAGATCTGAAAAAAAATATTAAAAACTAATTAAAGTCTCTGGGAATTTCGTCCTTTATGCATTTCTGAAGAAGATGGCAATCTGCACTTCTGGACTTGACTGGCCCGCTGGGCAAACTTTTCATTAGCCACATTCGGGTGGAAAAGTTTCGTACCGAATCTTTTACACTTGCATGCCAAGCATCGTCGCCTACTTATGCGCAATTTTTCGACAACTATTTATGCAGTGAAAACTTTATGTTTGCCACCCCCACACGGCCATACCCCTATATCTTGAAGCCCATTCCCGCCCTCGGCCACACCCACTCATTCACTTGGCTTCGGGTCCGAGTCGGAGTGCTCAACTATTTATGTTAGAACTGCAAAGCGTAGAGCCGAAACCAATGAAATTTCCTAAAATACTTGGGATAAAACCCAGAGTATAGCCTAAGCACCGAAAAAAACATCTTGGGATTGTGGAATGGGTTTTGTTGGTAGGATTTGGTTGGTTATCAAAAGATTTTAAATAGCACTTAGGATAAACCATTCATATTCTTCTAAAATGCAGAATACAAACCTTTCAAGGTGCAAGTTTTCTCCCCAGTGTACATTTTCAAAAAGGCAGTGGGCGTGGTCGGGGTATACACTTTGACTTTACTTAGTTGGCTTTTACCTTGACGGTGATTTAACCCAGCTGCCTGGAAAGTGGCAAGCAGTCAGGCAGCATATTTTTCTTAGCCACTCTGGTTCGTTCTTATGATTTGGCCTGGCCTGGGCCTGCTGGTTAAGGTGGGTCAGGTACGTAGTTCACTAGGTGTAGGTGTAGGTGGTTCAAAGCCCCGTGTATGCGCATACATTAGAAGCGTTAAGCTTCAGCCGGCATGTTTGCCCAAGTGCTGGTAACTAAACGCCCTGGAAGATTGGCGAAAAGTTTGCGACTTGCTGAGTTTATGGGCAAAGTCAATGGTCAATTTGTTTGAGATTTTGGAAATTTGTACTGCCTTGGGGCCTGGCCTAATTAAAATTGCATTCAAGCAGACTGGCAAGCAGCAACGGAAAGCCACTCTCTGTAAGGATGGCGCGTGTGGCCTTCGCTTCCGAATCCGAATCCGATTCTGAATCGAAATCAGAATGAGAATCAAAATCAGGATCCTGATCCTAGCCCGTATGTAATCTAACCAAGCGAAACGCAGGCCGTGCTCCATACAAATTGCAGTCAACATGGCGCGTAAGTCAACCGGAACTGGCAACGCCAGCCATGAAATACACATGGGCCGTTTCGAAATTCTCATGAGCTGGTAGATGGTAGTTGGAAGTTGGAGGCTGGAGGGCCGGCAGTTGGTAACTAGGAACTGGAGGCATTAGGCCAGGCAGTGACAAATAAACAGTGACAGGAGCCAAACAAACAAACAAACAAAACGAAACGAACGGAGCAGCAAAATAAAGCAGCGACTGACGAGGACAATTGGTCGTCATCAGGAGCCTCATTTTGGACTTAATATAATACGCAGCGACGCGTCAAGGGACTCGGGATGGATGGTAGGATGTGTGGAAATAGATGTGGAGTGTGTAGCTGGGAAGGCGTAGAAAATCATTGCAGACATATGAAATATTAAATATGTATAGGGAGAGAGTGAAAGGCCTACAGAGAAAAAAGAGTCAAAGAGTCTAAAATAAGTTAGAAAATAGTTTATTAAATGTTGATAGAAATTTAAAAATTAACCTACCTATAGCCTTAAGTAATTTGTAAATATTTCTTAATAAATTATAACAAATTGTTGATGTAAGTTACATCAAACAAAATTTTAATTTCTTTCCCTATTAAATGCATTATTTTAAATACATTTCTCCGAGTGCATGTGCTACCCATAAACAATCATTTGGCCCCAAATGTCTGGGGCTGTTGTCTAGTGAAGCAGAGCACCGAGGAAATGGCAGGCTGATGATCCCATTTCCGAGAGGTAAGTGATGCCAGTCAGGCTCCGAAGAACTTCAGAGGATGAGGGCCCGAGTCGGCGGAAAATGTACTAAAGGAGCAACGAGAAAAACAGTCAGCCCGTCAGAGGAACAACCTTCAATGAGACAAAATCGACTTGTGCATTCGCCGCTGCACGAAGGAGAAATTCTGGGGCGGAATAAGGTTACACGGCCACCACAGCATACCCACACACACAGTCAGGGAACGCGATTCGGAGGGCAAGTGTGTGCGTGAGCAGCAAGGAGCTGCCCGAGTCCTTTTCATTATAATTTAAGCATGGCAACATGACAACGTGGTTAACTTTTGCTTTTTTCCCCACATTTCGTTACTTTGTTGCTGTGATCAGTGACTGTGGGGATTCTACTGCTACTGCTACTGCCACTGGTGCTGGTGCTTCGGGGGAAATGAAATTGCCTCAAAATGTTTGCCACTTTTATTCTGCTCTTCCACTTTTTGTGGCCTTTGACGTGTACGTGTGTGGGTGTTTTTGTGTGCAGCAAAGGTTGAAGTATTTAATGAGCTAAAATTCGGAACGTGTGTCCTTGGCATGAAATGAAAAACGCTGGGAATCTGTTACAAAATTTGCGACTTGTGCGAGCTCTAATGAGGAGTGCTCAACGGTTGCGATTTCAATGCGATCCTATGACAGATATTTCAAGGCGACTTCGCCAAAGTCGCCACAGAGACAATTAATTGGTCCAATCACGCAACTCGCTACTCGCTGTCCAACTGCAAACATGTTAATTAAATGACAGAACTGGCACAAATTTGCATACAATCAAATTTAAGAATCCGGCAAGAAAATCCATTTTGGCCATTTCCCCGAACATTTCTCAATGGGTGACATGTGCACGCAATTTGTATGCGGAAAACAAACACAGATGCACTCAAGAAAAAGCCACAAAGCTGTAGAATAATATCTGGAGTTTACCATACTACTAAGCTACGAAACAATACTTTATTATTATAAAGTCAGGGAAGCTTTTGCTCAAAGTGCTTACGGAGATGGAATTAATGAAAGCCTTATTGAATATTTTTAACATTTTTTTGTCAAGTGTCCAAACAAGATTGCTCGTATATTTGTGTGTGTGGCATTATTATTTATTTTTATGCTTTACAATATTTATGCTCTTTGTGAGCGGACGGCATACGAAACAGCCTCGATGGACAGCGCATTTAATTAATGAAGAAACCGCCGGACAACCGCGATCATGGGTGGCCTTTTAATAAAGCTGAGCAAATATAAAGGCGGAAAGGAAAACAGGATTGGAGCGCTGGAAGGCCATGAGCATTAAGCCTTTGACATGCGCCAATCGTAAATCTTGGCCAACATATCTGAGCAATGTTTGCCGAATGTCCGAATGTTCGGTGTCCGGAGGGGGTTAAGGCTGCAATCCAGGACCCTGGGCACGCATGGGCGTAAAATACAAAAAAAAGGGAAATAAGGAATGGGAACAGCACAGAAATGTTCGCCCAGCGGCGACACTTTGTCCGGCAACAGAGCCAAAGAACGGACCAGCAGCATTGACAAGGCCGCCTATGCAAATATTTAGTAAATGAATCAGCGCTTTGCGACTGTTATCATTTATGTGCCACGCCCCCAGCACCGCAGCAGCTTGGCCAGTACTGCCCGGAAGGAGGGTGAGAGGAGAAGGGGGAAAAGGCGGGTGACAGGCGACAGCGAATTTGTCAATTTGTAGCAATGACTGTAAACAGACGGGTCCGGAAAGAAAAGAAACGGAGAGCGGGCCGGGCGAAGTCTGACCCCCTGCACATGCGGGCCTGAATTTATGGCCCATCTAGTGACGCACTTGTCCGGGAAAGAGCCCCCGAACAGGGGTGCCAAAAGGGGTTAGGGGGCTGGCGACGGGGCGGATGGTCGGCCTGGGGGGCTTGAGGGCGTGCCGGACTAGCTGGTAACTGCCAACGGCTATGCATACAAAACGCTGCGGCAATTATCTGAAATGCAAATGCTTTGCTTGGCTCGAACCCCGAATCCGAATCCTGAATCCTGAATCCGAGGGGAAATGGCCATGGCTAAGCATGTAATGAATTGACTTTTTGGCCATTCGATAAATTTTCAACTCTATGAAGTTGCCCAGCTGCAGTGCAGCTCAGCTCAGCTTGGTTTCAGTTTCAGTTTCGGATTCCGTTGCAGTTTCTGTTTCTCTTGCTGTTTCAGTTTGGGTTTGGGTTCCAGATTCCAGCAGATTCGGCACCCAAAATCTCCCAGCCCCTGCAGCATCGTAAAGTATGAAGCGTTTTATGGGCAAAGGGAGATCCAGGGCTTGGATCGGGGGGCGTAATTAAAAATCATAAGAAATGGAATACAAACAGAAATAAACATGCCATAGCCGAGAGCATAAAAGCAGCTGCAGCTCTCCTCCGTCTCTATAGTATCTATGTATCTGTATCTATATCTGTATCCGTATCTGCATCTGTGTGAGCACCATAAAAATATGCCAAAAGGAAAGCGAGGCAAAGCAAAAGAGGAAATAAAAATAAAAGCGCTGAAATAAAATAAATTGCACTCAAAAATCCTTTTCCGTGCCTGCAACTCATTACAAATTTTATTACAGATACTTGCCCGGCACTCACCCGCCATCGGCAAGGCTTCGGGCGGCTAGGGGGTGGGAGATTACATACCCCGAGATAGAGATACAGATACTGCACATAAGCACAGAACTGACATTTAATACAACACTTGATGTCGCTCATTAAGAAGAATTCAGCGCACGAGCGCCGCTGCTTCTGGGCAGCTGAGGCGTCCAAAAAAAGGATAAACAAAACCCAAGAAGGAGGATGGCACTTAGGGAAACGAACTTTTAATACCTTTTACTAAAAAAGTCAAATAAAAAGTAACATTTAATTTTATAAAATAATTGAAATACAACTTTGAGAAAAAGAAATCCTCCAAATCACAAAATCAACTATCACAGCTACTGGGAATGTAAAAATTATACAGGAACTTGTTACCAAATAAGCAGCTGCCATTACAGACATAAACACATACCATTACACTCCAACACTTACACACTCACACTGCGGCAGACATAATGAGCATACACATCCAACGACAAGACAACACAACGCACTGCCTGCAGGGCGACAAGTGAAAGCATGTGTGATTGCACTCCTCCAACAGAAGGCAGAAGGCAGTTCCACTTGCAGCTCCCGCATTCCAAGTCTGGGCCGTGGGCTTTCGGTGCTCGGCTCGGGGATTCTTGGCGGCAGCGGCGGCGGTGGCGGCGAAGATGCTCAACCCTCGGAGATGAGATACTGCCTATGGCAAGGCGTTGGCTGTCACCTGCCGCCGGCGTCGCCATTCTGCAAAAGGATGCCAACATGACGACAACTTGTCTACATTTCGTCTTCTTGTCTGAAGCTGCATTTGCAGTTGCCGAGGATGTACTCAGACATATGTAGCTGACATGGCCACAAACACAAACACGCGGGGCAGGGCAACAGTGCGTATACGTCACATTTATACATTTCCACAGTTTTTCCACTTACTTAGCATATTACGTGCCGATTGGGGACACCTGATTGGGGTTGGAAAAGTAAAAGTTTTTAAGATATTTTAACATTTGACATCTTTGCCGTCTTTTAGTTCCTTATTTTATGTCTAAATCCGATTTTATCCTTCCTACTATGTGGCCATGCTCTATCATATTAATCGCTGCTGCCCTGCTTAGAGAAATGGCATCGGGCGACAAGAAACTATATCCATTTTATTGAAGCATCCTTGTGGTGGCAAGGAAGGAGTAGCCAGTCGGCCACAGTGATTATGCATTCTGATATCCCATTCGGTTGGTATTGTGCGTGTGTATGTGGAATGCTTTTGGTGCTGTCATGTGTCTAACTTATCGCTCTCATTGTGCTGCGCACTACAAAAGTTTTTATTCATATTTTATATGGGCCTTTTATGTGGCAATCAAAGCCTATACAAACAGGCTCGAGTCAAGTGATACAGCAGGCAGCGGCGGCGAGAAAGAAACCCAAGTATGTCAAATTAACAATGTCATCAAAGCGATTTAGCATGTTGGCGCGCCATGTCCTGCCCGTGTCCTGCGTCCTTCGTCCTGCGTGCTGCGTGCTGTGTCCCTCCGCCGCATGCGATTACATGGCAAATCTTTTCAAAGCTTTTAACAAACACGCTCAACCGCACACAAAATGGCGAACGCAAACACACGAGCGGGGTTAAATTGGGACCGGTTGCGGGACAGGGGTTAAGGGTTTTTTTGCGAGCCAGGATCGGGGTGCCCCCGCACAAAAGACAAGCCCAAAACTTTGAATTAAAATGCGTTTATTTGAGCTCTTTACACACCAGAAACCAGAACCAGGCAATTGGAGCGGGCGTATATGTGCTTTATCCTCTTTTCCGGTGGGGTGATGAAAAAATCTTAACCCAAATAACTTGGCGGGGAACTATTCAAAACATTTACTTAATATTCGCAACTTGGGCCGGCGCCTGTCGCTGGCAATGAAAGCGTTTTGTAATCCTTTGTTATCTCGATCTCGCCCCGCCCCATCCCCGTGACGCTTAATATTAAATCATATTAAAATATTCAAAGGACTTTGCGCCACCACGCAGCATTTATAAACATTAGCACGCCGACATGGCAAACATGGAGATCCTGTGCCCCGAAATGTATGCAATGCCCAAAAAGCGTCACCCGGCAAGTCAGCAAGTTGCCAACCAAGCCCACACACACACTTGACAACAGGGAATCAAGAGGAGCAAAGTCGGATGTTTTAGGCGAAGGACCTGCCCCACTTCTACGAAATTGTTTGCAAGAATTTTAGAATAATTTTTTGCCGCCTTCAAAGTGAGTCTGCACTGGGTGTATCTGTATCTTGGCCACGAACTCTTTGCGGGCATAAACTGCATGAGTTGTGCTTAGAGAGTGTTTAGAGCGAGCTTAAAAATGTATCAACGGCATGACAAGTGTGGCCGCAAGGCAGCCCCCATCTCCCATATCCTGTTTTTGCCCCCATTTGCACGCTCTCCCATCCAGTGTGGGTGCTCGGGGCAGAAATGCCTCTGAATGCCGAACCGCATCGTTTTTCAGGCATTTTTACGTCTATTGATTCTTAATGGCTTGGTGGCAACTTTTGCCAAGACAGAAAGTCATGCCAAGACAAATAGTTTTGTTTGTCAAAGCATACTTGTGGCAGCAGGTGGGTCTGCAAAGCGGCTTAAACGGCATATTACAGGGTGGATGACACATGCCAAGTTATGCCAGTCAATGACTCGGAAAGATCGGAATACTTTGAATGTGTAGAGGCATTTAAACTTTAAATTTAAAATCATTAAAAATACTAAAAGTGTGTCCTACTCTAACTATGGCAATTATCTGCACATTTCGGGTAACAATACGGATACTGTATCCGGCAATCCCATGTACTCTTAACACGCTCCGCCGAATGGAAACAGGCAGCATAAATTTACTGCCCCAGCCAGAGCAGTAAAAGTTGCTACTGTTGCAAGACACGCAGCATCAGGTGCAGCAGCAACAACAACAGTAACAAGGATGGCGAGAAAACAGAAAGAAAGCAGCGCAAGATGCATTTAATTAAACTTAAACATTTTCATTGTCAAGCGAAAAATAATTAGTTGTGTGGCAAAGAGAAGGAAACAGGCAGCGGAACATTTGGCGTATACGTAACGTGCGCCGGAAGTAATATGGATCGCACAGACAGGGAGGACCTACCAGGACATGTGGAGGAAGGCCGGGAAGTACAAGTTTCAAAATTAAAATGAATGCACGCTGCCAGTGGAGGCTGGCGGAGACGAAGGAAAGGAGTACAAGACTTTTGCACCAACAGACATTTACAAGCGCCAGCCAGCTCACAGAGACAACCGATACATGTGCACGGCGGATGGCAGTTATAAACGACAAAGTCACATGCATGAGCTTGTCAAAAAACCTAGTTAGTCCTCCTGGCAGGGACAGAAGCTAAACGGAAAGGGACGAGGCGGAGGGGAACGCCGAGGAGCCGAGCTGTAGGAAAGGATCCAAGCGCCAAAGAAAACTGCCAAGTTAAATGGGCGAAAAAAAATCCGTATCCTCCGTGCATCCAAGATTGTTGTTCTTGTCGCCGGAGTGCGCGCTGTCGAAATAATGTGCAGCATTAACTAACTGCGCCTGCAAGCGACAACACCAGGACTCGCCGAAACAACGACAACGAGGCTGCCAAGGATACAATCAAGGATGGCTGGCAAGCATGCTGCAAGTTTGCCCAGTGCCTCGCGGCTGTAACATTATATATTTAGTTAAGGTATTAGCAGCAACTACACCTCTTGCATCCGCATCAGCCAACCAAACTAAGGTGTCACTAATTCCACTCACTTCTTAGTTTGCCTTAAAAAAATTTTAAATTATATAGAAAGCGACTTAAGCCTTTCAAAAATTCCCCATTCTATAGAGTATACTCCCTTTCGGTTCTTTGTAGTCCAGTGTATCCAGCCATTCATGTTTTTGCAGCGCCACGCCTGCATGGATTAATTAAATTAGGGCCGTGTCGAGCAGTCACCTCCCTTCGCCGGCCCCCATCCAGCCATCGATGCGTCAGTCTGATTTTCTTGACGCGCTTTCCACGGTTTCCACTGCAATCGATATACTTGACGCCCGGCCGGCCGCCCTGTGGCGGCTGTCCTCGGTGCGTGGCTAGCTAATAAATTAAGGCTAATTATGTTTTCAATTAGGCAACAATAGCCAATTTAATATTTTACTCGGCCGTAGCTGGTAGGCATCGGCTCCGCTGGCCCCTGATTGATGTGCGTCGCAATTTTTCGCGCGATTTGCAATTGCAAAACACTGAAAATTGGCAAGGAGCGGTTGGTGGTTGGATCGGATGAGAGTGGGGCGGGACAGGTCGGATGTATTGCGTTAGGCCTGCGGCGCTTCTAATGGCAAATGCCTGTAAAGCTTGCCTATTCCCCAATTTTTGTTGCTGGGCTGTGTCGGTCTTCGCTCGACGACCTTTTGGGAGGCAAATTTAATGGAAATTCTCGACATAGCCGGGGCATCAAATCAATATGTCATGAGAAGGGCTAGGGCTAGGGCTGATGCTGATGCGGCTGCTGTAGATGCTTCGGCGGCGGAAACGGTATCATGTTGATGTGTTGACGGTGTAGTCCGTATGAGTTAGGGTGCATGTGAGAATAATGCGTTATTGCGTATACGCAACGTGGTATGGGCTGACATGAGCCCAGGCCTACAAATACGCTGTTTTTCTTATTTCAGTATTAAATATACCAAGATCTTGTTTGTTTTATTATTTTGGTGGGACTTTTAAAATCAGAAACAAAAAATCTATTCGCTTGGTTAGTTCTTGCCTTTTAATGGTTGGTAATTTTTAGTTACCACATTTTAATTTACTATCTTTATATGACAATTATTCGAAAAATTTGTCCCACTGCAATAGCCCCAATGGTAGAGAGTTCAAAAATGTAATATGGCTTGATGGAAGAGAAGAAAAAATGGTTAAAATTTGCCTGACTCGCTGCATGTGCGCCTAAATCGTTGATTTACGATTCACGCCACACTGAGGAGCCGTTGAATCAGTACAGCGGCAACAACAACATTCCACAAACACGTATGTATGGGTGTGTAAGGACGTGTGTGTGCGGCGAGGACACGCATGACAGACGCGCAGGCAGCCGTGCAAACCACTTTGGCGGGAATGCGTTGGCTTGTCCCTCTCCTTTAACACAGCGAAAAGTTTTTGCTGCAGCGCATAATAAAAAATTTTAAAATTTATTACATGTCTCCAGCCAATATTTCACTTTGACATGCAATGTCGCGAAATGAAGCTGTCCGGCTGTGGCGGTTGGTCGACTACTCGAGCCCATCTTCCTCTGACTCTGACTCTGACGCTGGCCTGCCGCAGCCACAGCCCAGATGACCAGTGCCTGGAGTAAATTTGCTTGCAATGAAGTGCGGAACATTTTTGCGTCAGCTGCTGCTTGGGCTGCCAATTAAAATTACCAGCAACAGCGGAAACAGCATCACCCCCGGCACCAGGGCACTTTTTTTTCATCCCATCCCATCCCATCTACGGGCAATCAATATATCCGTTCGCTTCTTTTAATTAATTCCATGCGTTTGACATGGAAAATGTTGCACTCCTTGGCTTCATCCATCGATGCCAACAGGCCAGGCTGTGTTCGTATTAGCCCGTCTGGGCCGTCTTCGAATGACTCGATCTCGGTGTGTATGGATGTGTCGTGTGTCGAATGGATTCACTGAAATTTTATGCGTGCGCAAATTAAAAGGAAATGTTATCGTTTAATTTTATTTTCGCCATTGGCGCCGTTGCATAATAACTGCCAGCGAGTTCAGATGAAAGAAATTGCTGCACTACAAAAAAATGTATCAGTTCTGGATATTGGAATTACTTGAAAAAACTTATTTTGGTTGTAAGTTTATTTTAATCTAATGTTTTCTTTAATATTTGGTTTTCTATACTTTAAAATCCTCTCCACCAATCGCCCTTCAAAGTTTTCCCTTGATATTAAGTATACGCCTCGTATTGCAAGTATTTCTAAGGCTTTATGTTGTTTTTTCCTATTACTGATTTATGCAAGGATTTTCAGGTCCCTTAACAATTTTCAAGTGTGAAAACTTAACCGGTGGAGCTGAAAAACTCTGCTACCCCCTCTTCTGGCTTTACTAGCTGCTTGGCAGGCTGGGGACGCACATAAGTAGGTCCTGGCCAGTGCGAAAATGGCACCGCGTCCAAACATAATTAAAGACAAACAACTGCACGCAGCAGCAGCACCCCCGGTTCGGCCCCCGGCCCTCTGGGGGTGCTGCCGGTGCCACGATAAACGCATGAAGGCAAATAAAGGCAGCGGACGGATGGGAACACATAACTCACACACGCATGTCCCCACGAACTCGGGGCTTGGGTGGGGCGCAGTCTTCCTGCCGCACTCTTGACACTGCAACGCCAGCGACAGGACCAACATCCTTGGCAGCCAGCCACATGAGGCACATACACACCTCCTGCCCCACATCCTGCCGGTGGGGACCCTCACTTACCTCCGGAAAATATGGTAAAATAAAAGCCAAAAACGAAAAATGGCAAGCCAAAGTGTTGCGGCACATTTTTATGTAATTAATTTGCCAACCAGAGTGCGGGTGAGTGGGCGGGAGTGCAAAACTCAATTGGGAGTGACCGGAGCTCGTTTGGCAATGATTCTGCCATTAGTCCTGGCACCAGGGTAGAAAAAATACCTTTAAATCAGGAATTTTTGTATGGTTTTTTGATTGAAATTATAAAAGATTCCATAACTCCCGCCATAAATAACTGCAGTCGTGCCTTTAAACTTTTTTATGTGAAAAGTGGCCTCGATCTCAGATCTGTTATTTCACTTGCGACCGTATGACCCTCCGCCCCTTTTCACAGCCCTCTCATCAGGATTCTTTTTTTCTCATTGGACCAGCAGGGGCAACAATTTTGTACATCATTTTACTTTCATTATGGCTTAACCTTGCAGTTTGATAGCAGCCTGCAACCGCGCCCGTCCTCCCATCCGCCCTATCTGCAGTGCTTGAGAATGTGGGGGGTGTGTGTGGAAAGGAAAACATTGCGTGGAAAAGTGGGCGGCACAGAATGAGGCACAGGCACTGTGGACTTCCGCTCGCTCGGGCAGCAAAACGAGCAGAAGTTGTTGTTCAATTTTCCATTTTTAGTTGCCAGTCGTTGCCGAAGTGAAAAAGTGAATGGCGCATGGATGGGGGAAGGGCAAGGGAAGTGGGGCAGGGACGGACAGGGGGACGAGGACAAAGAGAAAGGTAAAAGGGGCCTTTCCACGCCGGCAAAAAAGAAGTGCTGAGGACCCGGCGCTATGTAAGATAATGGCAAACATGGGGAGAATGAGCTGCCGTATGCGTGTGTGTTGAAAGCCATGCAAAAACTGTAAACAAACAGAATGCGGCTAAACACAAACACCTTTGAGAGATGCACACTAACATCCACACACAAAGCCTTAGTACACCTGCAAGTGTGTGTATTGCAGGTGTATTTATAAAAGTCACAGGCACAGGTAAAAGTGCATGCAGAAAAAATTCAAACAGACAGGGATTGAGACATTCTATTGAACAAAAAAAGTAGAGCTAGAAAAACAGACACTTCTAGAAAAAACTAACTGAAAAAAATTGGTCAAAAATATTTGTAAAATGTTAACCTTGCATAATTGTAAGGCCCACCTGCATTCTCTGTGCATAAGACCCAACACTCGTATATACTCTGGCAAAACACTTTGCGCGCCCCAATATACAACTAGAACTATAGTGGTTGTTGTTCCTCACCAGCTGCCACGACCCGAACGTTCAAAGTAAAAAATATCCTTCCCTTTGGGCCCCTTCCCTCGCCCCTTCAAAACAGTTTTAGCCCCCCCAGTGGAACTGTGCCAGAAAAACATAATTAATATGCAATTTTTTGTGTTTTTTTCCAGCTTTTTTCATTTCTTTTACGAACATTTTGAAATTCCAAAGGTTCGCCCGCCCCACTGCCTTTTCTTTGATGCACTTGTACCCGGGCCAGTGTGTAGGTGCTTGTAGTAGTAGGTGAGTGTAGAGTGGTTGTGTTTGTGTTTATATTTATGGTACAATGCATTCAGCATAACTCAAACATGATTAAAAAGTTCCAGGGTTTTGTTTTGATTTCCATCGATTCCTCACCCACTCAAGGTAACAGGGAAGAGAGCCGAGAAGCAAAGTGAAACTGATAGCTGCAAAACATTACACAAAATCCAATAATCCAATAAGCTTAATTAAAACCATTGCTTGAAGCACTCAGAATATTCTCCTTTAGTTTCGCAGAAGGCTCTATTCATGTACTATGAAGCACGTGAAGTTTTTAAACAGCAAACTGGTTCGATCAATTTCTTAAACCGCTGCATACGGATGTTATGGAAACTCATTCTACGCCCCGTCGGCATTGTTCGTGGCAAACAGAAAAATCGCTGTATTCGCCAAGGCGCCGAACGCAAATTAAAGGCAAACATAAAGCGCTTTGTATGGATGCCGCTGCTCCTGCTTCTGCCTCATCCGACTGATGTTGCTGTAGCCTTTTTTATTTTTGTTGCTGCTGTGAAGGCAGGCTGCATAAGCGCTGCAAACATTCAACATCCAGCAACATCAGCCGAGTCAACAAGCGGCTATGCTGCTGCCATTGCTGTTGCCGTGGACGTTGCAGCTGCAGCAGCAACATAAACAAACATTGGCGGTTGCACGTGTGGTCATGGAAGGATCCCAATACCAACAGCAACCCCAATGCCAATACCAATACCAATACCAACACCAATACCAATACAAATTCCGATGGCAGGACAACGGAGGGAAGAACAAGATGCGCAAATAGAGCTGCGAACGCCAACGTCAGCAGCAACAATGCTGACTGACCTTTGCACGATGTGTGCTTTTCCATGCAGCACTACAACAGTTGCAACAGTCGGCAACAACAATAACCGTAATTTATATTTTTTATTGATAGAGCCATAAATAAGGCCGAAACGGAAGATAGAAGTTCGAAATGCCATATGCACAAGCTCGTACAAGTAAATGCGCCAGTCGTCCATAATCAAAAGATTTGAAAATGCTGCTGACTGTGACTATGTGAAGTGAAGTGACCAGGGCTGCCAACTTGCCGCCCATAAAATGTGACCCACCAGCAGCCGGAGCGGCAACAAAACCACTCCTAATGTGGCACAGCCCCGATGCTGCTCCACTTGGACAGGCAACAGGAAAAATGCCAGAAAGCTCCTTTTTGAGTCGCGTCCGTGTCTTCTGCATGTGATTCTGCGTCTGCAACTGCTTCTGCCACAAACTGATGCAGCAATAAAATTTGAAACAATAAAAGACGAAGCCAAGGAGACGGTGCCCGAAAGTTGCCAGAGCAGCAAGTGGAAATTGCCGAAAGAAGACGCAAATGGCAGCGGAGCTGAAGATGTGGCAAGCTGCAAGGAGATGCACCAGTAGGGGTCCTTAAAGCTGCAGATTCTGCGTCTTTCCTGCTCTTGAAGAAGACATTGCATACTCACTGAAACCAAAATATGGAGTAACATATTTTTTGATTAAACAAATTATAAGGAAACTTAATATGTAAGCCAATCAGTATGTAGGTTTAAAAAATATTCATTTATTTTCTTATTTGGAATTTTAGTTTTAATAATTTTTCCCTGTGTTTCCTACTGGTAGTGTCACCCATACACGTGCACGGTAGCCACTTTTCCGTTTGCCATGAAATGCGTTGCCAAATGTTGCATTTATTTTGTGAGTTTCCGCCTGGTGCTGGACTCCTTGCGATTTCCAGAATAAAGTTGGCAAATGCCATTGGTTAGAGAACTATCACAGAGTATCCTTTGTGAAAAGATGCTCCATAAATTCTTCTAAAATAAAACAAATTAATTTGTACTCCTGATAAAACATCTTTATAGCTTAAGGCAAGAAAAATCCAAATTAAGTTCTTTAAAAATATGTTTTTTTGGAAATATTTTATTTTTCTAAGTAAGTAATTGAATGTCTCAGATAAATTCGACTCAGTTGCAAAACTTTGGCAACATATTGTATCAAAGTTATGGTGATCGACCTTCGTCCCCAAACCGAACTGAGGCAACTAGCCTGCCAAGGACTCTTCCCACAAGTTCATCAAACACTGTGCCTTGACCCTGACGATACAACTAAGCCACTTGGTAGCTGCTTAAGAAGCGGCCTCTCTACCAAGTACACTTAAAGGAATAATGATGAGGTTTCTATAAATTATTTAGAAGGGTACCTGTGCTTATTGAAATAAAATGGTTAGCTAAACATGTTTAAATTTTTAATAATATTATACAAATATTAGATTTACAAACGGCTTCAACTATATTTCTCCCTGTGCAGTCTCCAGTCTGTAATCGCTTTCTGCACTTAATTTGCGCCGTCTTAGTTCCCTGCTGGGGCAGAGACAATTACAGTAAGTGACCGAAATGCGTGCGAGAGTGTGTGAGTGGGCGGGTTAGAGTATCCCTTAAGTAGCACACTCTTCCGAAATTCCAGGCCGCTTGCTTAACCCTTCGCAGTCCACTTGGCAAGCCTTAACCACATGTGTATCGCCAAGGCGAGCCAGCTTGGGAAACTCCTTTCTGTTGTTTGTCGGCGGGAAAGCGGGGGCCAGGGGCAAAGTGGTCCTGTGGGGGGTGAAGAGTCTGGAGTCTGGTTCTACTAACTTAACTGGCAGCATCTGGACCAAATGACTTTGTTAAGAGTTTTCGTTGCGCAATTTTCTTTATTTTTTCCCTCAAAGCCCCAGCCCTGGCAAGCAAAGGACAATGGCAGCAGGATGACGAATAAAAGTGTCACTTTCTATGGCAATTTCATAATTGCATAAGTGTGGAAGTGGTCAAGTGTCTGGGCAATAGTCCTGCTACCACTACTGCCCCACCTTTCCTTTCTCCCTCGTCCCTCGGCCATCCTCCGACAGGCATAAATTTTTATTTAGTAGCGCACTTGCTAGAGTTTGCCCAAAAGTTACTTACAAAGTGAAGTTTCAGCTGCAGCAGCAGCAGCACTCACATGTTGGAACTCACTAACACATTCTGTGGTCAATGCCATAAATTTGCTGTCCTGCCTCTGTCAAGTGGGTCCTCTGTCCCCATTCTCTTGCCCCTTTCCCAGGCCTCTTGGGCCAGGACATATCCGCAAGTTTGGCCTCATCTCTCAAGCCGGCAAAGTGCTCGAAAGTTTGCATCCGAGGTGAGTTCTCTTTCTTATTTGATGTGTCGCCGCAAAAGTTGTCTACGCTTATTATTGCCCTTCCTGTGCCTGGCTTTCAATTAACCCCGACGTGTGTGCTTTCCGTTCTCAGTTTTCTATGCCGGCAATTAAGTAAATGGCAATCTGCAATCCCGGATTTTTAGATATCCCGCACATAGCCACCAAATCCGATGTCAAACGTGTCGGTTTTTCGCAGGTCGACATTAATTGATCCTTTTGGCCAGTGCTTATGAAATATTTCTGCTACAGACGCAGGGCCAAAATCCATTTCGAAATGCAAACACTTTTCAAAGTGTCCGCGACACACGAATAGCAAGGCAAATTGCAATTAACACTGCTTCTTCTCGTGTGTACTTCGTTGTACATTGGTGTGTGTGTGTGCTGACAGGACTCTCCCTCCCCTTTCTATTTTTTTCCTGCGAGCAAACTCTAAAAGTGTCCACTCATCGTCAAAGGACTTTGAGTCCTCGCGCTCGAGCGCCCGTCAACGCTGAAAGCGATAAGGCAATTAGAAAATACATCGCATCGCCGGCTGACGCAGCTCCGGTGCACCGAAAAAAAATCAAAGGAAAGTTTAACGACCCCCGACCCCCTGCAGTTACACAGCCCCTACATCAGATGTCGCTGTTGGTGTCAATTATTTCGAATTTTTTGTCAATATGCCGCAGACCTCCATGACGGTGCAACTAGCTGGCCGGCGTGGGAGAAGGGCCCATAATGGGCCACTTCGACTGGCCAGATATGGCCCCAAGCTACGCCCCCTAGGCCAAAGTACACACCGCCTATCAAACATTGCAACAGGCACTTGGAAAAATTGTTCTCACTCATATAATTTTTCTTATAAATTTTTCCATTGGAGCTAATCGCAGGGCCCTGGTTTTTGAACCCTTTTTTTTAATTAAACAAATAATGTAATATTTTTCTCAAGTGCAGAACACTGGTCATGGCCATGTTGGCCATTAAACTTTGCTCCTTCCTGCCACAGCGGCAGCGGTTGGTGCTTTCTTCTTTCAAATGTTTATTTTATTTTTTCATGCCATTTGCCGTTTGTCTTTCCCCGGCTGGAAGTTGGTGTTTTGTTTTTGAGATGAATATGCAAATATTTTTCGGTGAAAGAAAAACAAAGGGGAAGGGTGGCCATTTTGTGGGCAGGATGTGATGCCGCAGGACGCGCATCATTTCCGCTTAAAATGCAGCACAATTTGCCGTAAAAAGGTTTTTCCAGGACACTCCCGGAGCAGAAAAAGCCGCCAAGCCCATCGAGTAATGATAACCGAGTCGAAGGAAAGACAAGCCTCAGTTTCAGTGGAAGTTGCTGGGAAGCTGCTTACTATAATACCCAGGACTTGCTGCATTGACCATTTAAAATGCAGTGCATCATTAAACGAAAAATCAATAGGATTGCAAAATATTTCAATTTAAATCGACTTCTCTCCGCTCACGACTTGCGACGCGGGCGCTTTTATGACCCCTTGCGAATTGAAGTGCTGACCAAGCGGGCACCTTCTGGCCAACTTTTTGGCCTGGTTGGCCTGTCCTGGCCAGGAGCTACTGCTTCTGGGCTGCTGTTGTTTTTGCTTCTGTTATGGTTGTTGGCGGGCGAATTAAATGGACGCTTTGAATTTTTTACGATGCGCACTAAAAATCCAATTTAATGAACATTTAAGAGACACACTCGGCAGGCCCGGAGCGGCAAGTCGACTTGGACCGAGGCGAGACGAGACGGGACGGGACGGAGCGAAGGACATCGTCCTGCAGCGGCAGAAGCAGCAGCAGCAGCACGTAAGCGAGAATTGCGATTACGTATACGTAATGTGAGCAGCCAGCCAACGAGCAAAGCTGCAAAAAAGGGCTGCCACAAGCATATCCTTTTTAATGTAATTGCTTTTTTAAGAAGTGCGGCGTTTCTGCTGCTTCTGCTGGGGCTCCTGATGATGATGCTGCCATCTAAGACACTCGCAAGCACACACTGACGCCCCACCAACAATTTTCCACCCACCCACAAGGTCGCGTAAATCACACCCCCTTGCATGTGAAAGAAAGAAAACTAATGAGAAGATTTGAGTTGGAGAATCGACTACAAAATACCTGTCAGGCTTTGAATTAAATATATTTTTTAGCTTCAAGCCAACATGTGCTTTGTGGCAGCAAACTAATAAATGAAACAAAAATAATCACTCACTGCATTACTTAAATTTTCTTTTAAATGATATTTAATTTTTAGTACGTTCGTTTGTTTTATTGTATTCTTGGGTAAATGGTACAAAATCTTCTATCAACAGCTTTAAAGAAAAGCGAAAAAGTTTTGATAATGATAATGGAAATGAATTGGCCAACCGGGGTCACGGGATGCCGCATCGAATGGAATTGCCAGCAGTTAGCAGCTGTTGCCAATGGGAATTTTCTTGGGGGAGGCTTGGGCTCGGAGCTCACATCTCGAATTGCCATCACATGCCAGTGATGCCCAATAATTATGACCGGCAATCGGGATCAATTATCAGCGCATGCCATTCGCAATTAGTTGACACTGTGGCAGCCTGAGATGTGCCAGTAGTACGTGTGCCACATTTGGCATTTAAAAAGCTTAGCTCTTTAAGTGCGGTCAAATTATATAGGCAAGGGCAAACTACAAACCGCAAATTGTATTTGCCCAACCAGGTGACAAAATGGGTGGGCCAACAGGCACAAGAGGTGGGGCGGTGCAACCTTCGAAAGTCAAAGGTCCCGACATAGGCCAGTCAATTAGCAGTTGCCTTGCTGCTATTTGCTGTCACTTCTGCAACTAGAAGTCAGCTTCCCAAATGAGATAAAATAAAACCGAAATTGCAATTTTCTCCGAAAACTGCAATGCTAAATGTATACCTTTAGCTATTTGGATGTGTGTGCTTGTATTTACATGGGAAATATGCAAAGCCTGCACTGGTAAAAAAACGATTTAAGTAGTTTTTATTAGCGTATCTTTAGATATCTGAATTTTCTTAAGGATTTTTAAACTTGAACTTGAAATGATGGAACCTTTTTTATTTATTTTATCCTTAGAAAACAAATATATCTCTCAGTGGATGACAAATGGAAGTTTTGTGTACCATTTACGGTTGTCAATGTGCTTGCTTAGCTGAAATTAAAGCTCAAGTCAAAGTACTGCTGACCCTTGGAGGCCCGTAGAATGAATAGGTCGCCCCGTTCCTGGTTAGTTGTGTTATTGTCCTTCGCACAGAAAACATTCCCTAATGACAGAGCCACGTATATGTTGGTAGATGTGCAAATTCTCTGCATACGTTATCCTTATATTGATTGACACTCTAGTGGCTCCTGGAGGTGTATGGATGCCGAATGGAAAATCTCTTGGCACATCGATCCCCTGATAAATAACTTTTCCGATTCGATTTAATAGAAATTACAATTCCACTCCACTTAACCATTATCCATTATACCGCCGGGCTCCCCACCGCTTTATAATTTGCACAAAAGCCCCGCTCGCACATCGATTGCTCTGCCCCAACCACAAAACCCAAGCCACCCCGGCCTCTTCCACTTCCATCAGCCCCTCGTCACTCTCCAACAATGGCGAAATTAGCATGAGTTACTTTGTATATCCTTTGCGCAAATTTTGACACGTGCAGCCGCCAATCCCGGAGTTGCCATTGATACACCACCGCCCCGCAGGACCCTTTTTTCTCGCCCAGTGCCACCCATTTCATTCCATTACCAGCTCACACACACACACACACATGTGCCGAGACGAAGAAGGAACCACATATTCTTGCGGCTCCCCCTCCCCTTGCCCCTGACGTTCGTACTTTGAGTCCTTCCTTGTGTCTGTGTGTGCCTGTCTGTATGTACATTTTTGTGTAATTTAAAACTTCGTAATGTACACTTTTGCCGGAGGCATTTTACTTACAATACACATGTAAACATCGCACTCGCACACACGCTCACCCGCACTCACACTGCGGTGCTTTTTAACCTATTTCGTAGCAGGTGGATAGGCTCTACGATCCAGGGCTCACCCCGCTCGGTCCGTTGTATGCAAAGTGTCAGCTCACCGTTAAGCTTTGCTTACCGAAAAATGAAAGACAGCCACGGCGAAAAGTAAACTGTACAGATTTCACCTCTTTATCAGGAGGCCAGGACACTGAAAACAATATCAGACAATTTCAAGCCATTTCAACTAAATAAGAAATAGGTATTATAAAGAGGAACTCTTAGATATACTAAATAGATGGATGTTAATACCTTTACAGTAGCAATTTTTTTAATTGTATGTATGTATTAATATGCTACAATTTTTCACCTTTATACCAAAAATAGGAATAAGTTTTCTGTTTTTTTTCTTGCAGTGCATTGGTCGTCCAGGTCAACTTGTCGCAGAAAGCTTCTTCGGCACTTGCATGCTGCGAAAGTGTCGATTTCATTGACTGCGCCTCCATGGCGCTTAGTCGAACACTGGCAGCGACATCGACACCATCGCCGGCAATACGACCCAAGGCGCGCTCACACACTGACACTGACACTCACACCCACCATATAACTTGCCACACCACACCGTACCATCAGCACTCAAACACTGGCCCCACTTGCGCACCACTGAAAGCTAAGTGACGGCAAATATTCAAATATGTTTTTGATGTGATTTGTTGCCTTTCCCACTCAATTTTCAGCGACACTTTTAGGCTGTTTCGTCCTCTCGAGTTCCAGCCAGCCCTGCCTGGGTTGGGTCCTGTATTTGCGCGAATATTGTTGTTGTCAGTGGCAACAGTGCTCTTCAACCACCCAATGGCCCAATCACCCAACCACCAGCACCATTAGCGGCTGCAGAAACCACAACGCGAGCAGCACTTTGAAATCGAAGACATTTTGCAGGGCCCACGGCCATGCACTTAAAAAAAGAAAATCACTTTTGCAATAATAAAATTTATGGCTGTTATAGTAATGGTACTATTTTATTTTATTTCAAACTTCCATTTCAGTAACTAAATTTTCCGTAAGTGTATGAGCGTGGCTTGTGCCAACCGTAAATTGCCAACAGGATATTCCGCGGTTTTCCCAAGTTTTATTATTATACTCGTACATACTCCTATTTTTATTCGTCTCCCATCGATGAGTCCTGGATCTGGTTACTGCTGCCTCGGGTCGTCCCTTTGCCGCTGCTGGTGTTTACTTTAACCAGTACTCCTTCCGCTGTCATTGGCTACATCCCCAGTCTTTTTATTTTTGCGGTTTTTTTCACAGTTTTGTTTTCATTTATTTGTACTTTTTGTTCTGGTTTCAAAGTGTTTGTTTTCTTGAACTTTTTTGCGGAACAAGCGTTTGCCTGCTGGCTTTTAATTTGCACGCCACAATTGCCATGGCCACCCTGAAATGCAGCGGCCGCAATTAATTACAGCGCTGATATCATGGCCCTGCCACTGTTACTGTGCCACTGCCACTGCCACTGCCGCAGCTGCGATAAAACTTTAGCAAATGTAATTTTAACAAAACCGCATCGCCGCCTGCTCAAGACGAAGACAGGCAGGCGAGTTGGGCAGGGGCAGCCGAAGAGGCGGAAGCAGAAGTACAACCGCCGACCTCACTGGAACATCTTGGCTAAATCAACGCTAGTTAGTTTTAATTATGGCAATCGGGAACATGCAATTTCCGGCCAAATGCAATTCGATGCGAGTCGATTCAAATGGGAATGCGGCTTGAATCCTGCCCGCTGAGCAGAGAGCTCTCCGCAAATGAGTGGGCGGAAGGATGGATGGATTTGGGATGTAGTTGAATAGTTTATTGGCTGGAATGTAGAAGCCTGGTGGTCCTCAACGACCAGCCAACAAACTTGCCCTCAATTTTCTTTTAATTTCAATAAAATATTTAATATTATTAAATTCCAACCTTACCTTACCAACACATGCGGGCAACCCATTTGACCTGAATTTCTATCCGCATCCATTTATTTCAATTCGCAAACGCTTGACAGCCAAGCCGAAATCCTTTGGCACCTGCGAATGGTCAACTCTCGATCTGAGTTGGCTTAAAGCACGGCCAGCTAATACACCTTTACCATGGTTTACGACCCGACTTAGGTCGTTTGGGGGAGAGATCCCTTGTCCATCTAATGGAGTGCGGGATGGCTTAATGCGCCTGCAGTTCGGCATTTGCAGTTTATGTATTTATTACTGTCATCTCACAGCTCGGCCACTAAGTCCGCAGACGTGGGCCAGAGCTATGGAATCCGATGAAAGGAGAAAGCCGGAACGAGAAAGGGAAAGCACGAGGGAGATCATATTCCCAGTCAGAAAGCAAGCTGGCAATCCGTAATAATCGTAATACAGAAAGCACTTTCAGCTTTTAACTTATTATTAGCTTTATTTTACAGTTGTCAGCCGGAGCAACGCCCCGGGTATTTACAAGGACTTGTCGTATGTCCTATTTAACCCTCCACCCGCCCATCGGGGCCGGAGTCTAATGTATAGTATATGTGAAAGCACCTGACGAAGGTGTGTTTGTGCCACTGTTTGGCCGCTGCTGCTGGGCGGTGGGTGCGGGTCACGCCCACTTTTTACTGCATTTAATTCTCCAGTGAAGTATTTAATTTTATGACACGGGATCCTTGGACCTGGCGGGAGCGAGATGGCGAGCGAGTGCGGCGGCCCTTGGAGTACAACAAATATGAAATGACTGTCATTTCTTGCATTTAGGGGCACTTTGGGGAGTACTTGGCAGCATGTAACACCCAATACTTACACTTATACAGAGACACACCGACACGCACAAACCTGGTACCTGGTACCTGGTACACGCCTTTGATGGTGTTGTTGTTGCTCTGCTGGCATCATTAGCGTTAACGTTATGTAGCGCTGTGTTATGTTTTCCCTCTTCAAGGTGCGAGCGGGACGGGGCTTGAATCTTGCCTCGCACTCTCACCAGTAGCTACTGCGGCAGCAGGGTTATCGCATAATTATGCAGCATATTAATGTATCCCCGCCATCCAGGCTGCCAGCTACCCGCTACCCGTCATAGCCTCCGCCCAATCCACGACCCTCGACCCCCACAGTCACCCCTTTTTATTATCATTCATATGCAAAGTTTCATAACAATGTGGCAGCCTCTTCAAGCTCCAACTCCCTCATTTTCAACTCCTTCGTTTCACTTTGCCCCCTCTCATTAGCTGCTCACACGCTCGCCCATCTCGTTCGTCCTTTTAATTCCTTGCCAGTGGAGTACAGCGGTTCACTCCGGTCTCCGGCTGAGGTCGGGGATTGTTCCATTTCCTTGCCATAATTTGTTTCGGGCTCGTAAATTTATTTCAATAATTGCCGGCTGCTTGTGAGTTTCATGGAGGTGCAAATAATGTTACTTACAACCAGACACTCGCTCCCCTTTCCGCTTTCTTCCTACTCTTTCCACTTTCCACTTTCTCCTTTCTCTTTTTCTCCTTTCGCTCCATTCGCGCTGGCAGGCGAACAAAAATGTGTGAAAATATTAAAATAATAGTTGTAATTTATAACCAAATTGCCGGGAACATTAAAATTTCTGCTGCTACTGCTGGTGCCATTAAAAGTGTTTGCTAATTAAGTTTTCGCGTTTCCAGCCGAACCAGTCGGGGCGCCTAGTATGAACACGGTCTTAAATATATATTAACAGATACATCTCCTAAATATTTCTGATATTCCGCTCTGGTAATTAAGTACACATTGCCATTTCTTGAGCTGCCAAGGGTCTTCATAAAAACCCGGCACAGTCACACCCCTCTAATTTGCACTTAATTAAAACTTGAAACAGCACCGGCGAGATCTGAAAAAATATCCACTTTGCAACGGGCGCAAATAGAATTTCATTGCACTTGGCCGCCGTCCAATCGTAAGGGTAAAAATCTCCTGGCCCGAATGCCACGCCTCCCGGGCCATCATAAATATTTATGCGGCAGTCCTGCCAAGTGCAGCGGCGGCAGGACTTTTTCGGTCCCGGAAAGAGCAGGAAACGTAAATGAAACTAAAATCAATTTGGTGGCTGCTGATAGCCATCACTTGGATTGAGATTAAAGGAGCGATCTCGTCGCTGGCCAAAAACAATGAAATTTCATAAGCCAAATATTTGCCAAGGAGCAGAGCAAAGAGAAAAAACAATCCTCGGGCCAAATACCAATCCACAATCCGGCCCACGCCCCCAGTCCGCTGACATCTATCTTCAGTCGGCGGCATAAAAGCGCCAAACCTGCAAAAACAAAACAACACAGTTGCCACAATGCCGCATATCCCCCGGCTCCCGCCACGGGCATCCGTCGAGATAATGCATAAAATTATGTAAATATTCAGAAATTATCATTTAATTTCTAAAATTGTTTATGTTTATGTACGGTAATAAGCAACCTACGACAGCAGTGGCCCATCCCACCAAAGCTTCCACCCCCTAACGCACTTTCGGCGCACTTCAACTTAATTAAAAATTACTTTACAGACGCCAAATACTTTTAATTATTTTGGGTTCAGCGGTCGAATGGAAAGCGAGCCAGCATCAGACATTCCGACCAGCCACCCAACCAAAACACCGCCCCACCCAATGGCCCACCCACTTTGGGGAAATGTTGTTCCAGCTCTCGTCCCCGTTTTATGGCAGAACCATTGTTGATTTTGCATAAAGTACCCGGAGCTGATGCGATGATGCCCCATGCAGCCCAATTAAAAGTGTTCGGAAAACGTTTCAAAATAAAAATAATAATTCGAGGGCTGCATTCCAGCCCGGAAAATTGTGTATCCTTTTGGCCCTCCGGGGCGGAAAGGGTATCGGTATGAAATGGAATTTATGCAAACCGCGGTTGACGCGGCCCAGAGCCCCCCGGAACGCAATTGATGGCTGGCTTCATTGATTTTCCATTTGATTTTACTCATTCGTTTTTATGATTTGCCTGCGAATCGAAATGCTCTCGTGCCCAACTCGAATCGGCGTTCGGTAATGGTTGATTGTGCGATAGGACCCGTGCTCTTTGCACTCTTAGTACATCACTACCCTTACCTAAAAGAATGTATACGTATCCAGATATGTATCCCGAAAGCCCACCCCCAGCCCCGCTGTTTTTTGGTGCGTTGGGTCACAGTGAGCCACGTGATTCGCATTATTTGCAATTTTGGGTTTTTACGCGGTCCTCATAAAGAGTGGGTTTGTGTGTTAGGGGGCAGCGATTCGATATTGTTTTTATTTCAACCACAGAATCAGTGGAGTCAGATCTAGATGGCTTCAATACACTTCACTGTTGGAAAGTCCTGCCACGGTGTCCTTTCCGTTACTGATCTCTGGGGCATTGGCTCGGTTTCATTTTCCATTTAATTAAGCTCTTAAATATATATTCAACTTATACCCTTAACACACCTTAATACAAAGAATATATTTTTTAATCTAAAAACCTTCATAACTATCCCAAGCACACAAAGGGCTTTCTGTAGTTTTCATTTCAAAGATGAGATAGAGCACATCCCCGGGTACATACTTGAGCTTTCTTTCATCCTTAAAAACTGATTTATCCACTAGCTCCGAACTTACTCCATTGAGTCAAAAAATATATAAGCAGAGGAACACGGGGCTTTGTTCTATTCTTTTCCTAGTACTTGACCATTTCGTTGATTGCAATTGAATTGCATGCAATTTCCGCCGGTCCTCTCAGATTTAATACGATTGATAAATATATTGTTGGTTCTGTGTTCTGAGTGGCGAGCGTCTTTATGACTTGGCAGCTGTCTAACAATGAAAGCTGGGCCGGCTTAACCCCTTGCCCGGTGTCCGGTGTCCGGTGTCCAAGGCACGATGTCCTTTTGTCCGGTGGCCAAATGGAAAACACTTCACACCTAGCTGACAAAAGGAAGGACGAGAGGAAAAGCCTTTTCTTTTCACAGGGAGACAGAGCCTGAAAGCCTGGCACTCAACTGGCTGGCCAAAAATGTTGTGCGCTTTTAATTAAAAGTAATGTCATACAATTCCATTACACTCGGCCCGAAATGTGTGCGATACACATTTACATATCAAACTGCTACCGGGGCTGCCAAGGAGCAGGCACCTCCCGGGCTACCCTCGAATCGCCCCCCTTTCGCACGCTCAATCCTACAATGTCCTGCTCCATCTTTCAGCTCTGTCTTTGTCATTTGTATTTGTTTTATTTTCCAGCCGGCAGCGCACTTCGAATGTGGCCCACTGGCAAAGTGACAACAAAAGTAAATTAATGTGCGTACACACGTCCCCATCCAGCCCGATCCCTTTGGTATCCCTCTGGCTTTGCCCACGAATGTGTCTCCGTGTGGTTTTTGTCGTTGCCTCTACAGGTAATTTATTGCATTCAAACATAATGGAAAATATTTCTGCTACCCTTCCATTAGACGAGGACTCGACGATGACGAGGACAAGACATTAGCATTAGGTTTATTTCCTCACATCAAGTGTCAACCCAGTGGGCTGACGATATAGCCAGTTCACCTGACCAACCGGCTGGATGGCTGGCTGGCTGACTTTCATATTGGGCCCAAATATAGACAAATTACCTGGCCCTTACGTTTTCATTTTGTTTGATGCTTATCGTTTCTGGCAACTGCCATTTGGCCGAGTGAAAGTGAGTGTGGAGGTCGGACTATCGATATCTTACTTAAAAACGTATTGACATTAATTGAAGGCATGCCAACGGCAAACAAAACTAAATAAATAACAACGGCTGGCCAAGGAATGTAAGGCAGGTCTAGAGGAATGCTGCAGGACCTTGCTTCTGTTCAGAATTTGCACTGAAAATAAGAGGGGAGTTTGAAATTATAAAGGGTCTCAGGTCTAAGTAATATAATAACTTTTCAGAGTTAAATTAAAGATAGATTGTTATAAGTATTGTCCGTTCTTGTGGTGCTTCTAATCTTTTCAAAAATGATTTCCTTTTATTTTTTCTTAGTGCACCTGCACTGAGAGACCCTTGCGAGCCCCCTTTCGATATTGTGGCGGTGGCTGACCAAGTTTTCAACATGGCAAATTCAATAGTCGTTTGATGCGGCGACAGCCCAGCCGCAGCCAACCGAAATCAGCCACATCAAGGAGCTACAATAGGGAGCGGGAAGGTGGCTGCGAGGTGGCACTGGAAAAAAAAGAAGGAGCTGGGCCAGCGATACGGTGAAGCAACAGAAAAGCCAAGCAGCATATTTGCGCCATGCCTTGGCATTCACCTGATGAATTTATCACAGCTGGGAATGAGGTCTCAACTCGGAGCCAACACAGCCACAACAGTTGTCGTTGTCTGCTAAATTGGTTTTCTTTTTGTCAATTGGGGATTTCGATTGTTGCTAAAGGCCAAAGCGACGACATTGGCAAAGGCAGCCGGAGCGAAATAAAAAAAAAATGCCAGCACAAGTATTAAGTAAAATAAAATAAGAAAAATAAGATGGAGCCACGACAGAGGCCCGCTGAGACAAACTGCCGGCAAGAAGTTAAGCGCACAAACATCAATGGGGTCAGCTAATGCCAGTCCGATTCCACGACTCTCAGACTCTTGGATTCCCCGGCTTGCCGATTCCCGATCCCATCTCCATCTCAATTGAGTATTGATAAAGTCAAGGAAGAGGCTAAGGAAAGCTCGTTTGCCCGCCGCCACCACGACACTGCCTTGCCACCCTCCTCAGTCCTTCGTTCTCCCTCGTGGGCCCCCCGGCAGTGAGTAAACAATGACATAATGACAAGCGGCGGAGAGTTTAAGTGATAAATAATTAATTGATTTCTGTTGCAACAAAAGCAAAGATACCGCCACTCCCGGCACCACCAGAGAAGAGGAAATAGCCCATGGCCCAGCAGCAGGAATAGAAATAGGACGAGAACAAAAAAGCTAAAGAAGTTCAAACCCAGGCAACGAGATAAGTTAAAAGGTAGATTAAGATAAATGGCGACTCCTTCTACGGCTGTCGCAGCTGCCACGCCCCTTCGTCCCACGTCCACATCCGCCGCCCAAAGCTGTAGTTGTTATTTTTTAAACACGAATTTGCTGGCATTCCTCTTGTTTGTTCCTTCGCTTGTTTCGCATAATAAAACAACAGTGGGATGGCCGAGGAGGAGCCCGGAATGGGTTAGAAGGGGCGGCGGCCGTCCAGCCTCTAGGGGGCGTTTGGCCAGTTGTGTCCTTTTTATTGGCCCATCAGCGGCACTCGGGCCGGAAGTTGTGCTGTCCATTTCCGCTGCCGTTTGATTTTCGAATTGTTTCTTTATGAAACAGCTCCAACCCAGCTAGAACCAATAGATTTAAGCGATCCATCTCTATTGATCGGATAACTTAAAGAATGACTATTATCTTTAAATAGTTTTGCTTTATTCTTTAATCAATAACCATTATTTTCCCAATAATGAAAATATTAATAATGTCTTTCTTATCTGTCAACTCTTTTCTAGTCGTCCTATATATGTACACACATCGATATATTGATTGTGTGTTAATCAACGGATCTAGTGCCAGGGTATTGCCCACTTACCCACTCAGCAAGACCGAGTGCCTTTTTATTCTCAATGGCCACGCTGCGTATGCATAATGTCGGGCCTAATGCCACTAAAAAGTCGCTGATTGTTATCACAATGTCACCGGGACCAAAACAAAAAGCAAAATCGAATATACAAAAAGCAAACACAAATAGGCAACGTCAGCGGCGGCACTGGTGGCTTTTCATTAATTTTCGGCACGCAGGGCGGGCAGCAGAGCTAGAGAGGACGAGGCAGGGAGGCTCTGGAAAGGGGGGCGAGAGGCGTGAGTACATACAACGGCAGCAGTCCTCCCAAGCCAATGGTCTCATGTAATCCTGACAAAGCCCACGCGCATGTGGGTGGGAGTGTGGGCGGGTGCGGGTGTGTGTTTGCCAAAGTCGGCTGAAGTGTGCTCCCAAGTGAATAATTTGTTATCAGCGCATAATCAACGAGACAGCCGCAATACACACTCATACCCAAAGCTAACACACACATACCCGCAGACCCGGCGAGAGTAGGGGGCAGTGGGTCACCAAAAGGAAAGGTGAGGTCCTGACCATTTTACTTAACGCTGCCAACACAGTCGGACCAACAGCCATAGTCAAAATGATAGCCGTTTTGTATTATTTTTTTAAGTTTATTTTTTAGAATCCCTTGAAATGTGAACATTTTAATGTTGACTTTTAGATAAAATTATTTTGAATTCCGAAAAAAAGATCTTTTAAGATACGTCTTCAACGAAGAATTAAAATTGCATATTTAATAGTAACCTTGTGAAAAAATGTAATTTTTTATATGACACATTAAAGCAGGAGGTATTATTTCAGCCAAAGTTGTTCCGAAATTTTTATGTGTAAAAAGGTTGCCGCCATCAAAATAATTACGATACAGGGCCCGACATGCATGTTTGTTGCCGCACTGAGTGCGTTTGTGTGTAGCAATGCGTGTGCACAACAACAAAAAGTCATTTAGTTAAAAACCTGACTTTTTATTTGCGCCGCGGGTTGTCCCACCGCTGAACCCATTCCATTACCCTCACGACCCTTAACCCCAGCCCTGGACCCGGCCCCCGTATCCCGTAACCCGTCCCGCAAAATGTAATGTCCCGCGGAGCCAGCCAGGCGTTGAACACTTCATCAACTCATCAGAGCGCGCCCTTTTTGCATGTCCTTAACCGTTTAACGGCGCCCGGCTTACTCGCACAAACACAATTTCCCACCAGTTTGCTCCTGCGGTTTCTCTCCAACGTATTTTTGTTTGTTTGTCTTGGCCACACTCTCGGCGCCTCCCCCCACTCCCACACACACTCGGCACTCGTCAAACATAAAATACACAAAATTACTCTTATGAAAATTAATAAGTTAACTTTTTTCTACGCTCGACTTTTCCCCAGTACGTTTTTTTATTACGCTCATGTGTAAATGTACAAGAGCCAGAACCTAGCCGTTTACACATTCACATATCCTCTCCTATAATATTCCCAGGAATATTTATATATATTTTTTACCTTTTTGGATGGCGCTGTCGTCGCTGCTTTGCTTCATTGGAACGCGTTTGGCTCGCTTAATGAAAGTAATTGAAATTAAAAGTAAAGAAACGTGTTGCACGTAATACATGTAAATGTATTTGAGCGAGTGTGTGGGTGCACTTTGCTGGCTGCTTCAAATTAATCCCTAAAGTAATTAGAAAAAAAAACCCAAATGAGTTCGAGTAGCTTGCCGGCTTGCCAGCTCGACAGCCGGCACGAACATTTGAGTGAGTTGGGATCGCGAAAGGTTCGTGCCGACTGCATATTTTCCAGGATGTTTTCGAAACTTAGGTGCCAAGGCAACCGCGAGAGAATATGAGGATGGCAACAGCGACGGCAACGACAACAAAAAAGGTGGCAAAGGTGTCGCAGGAGTGCCTGGATGACAAAAATGTAATTTTTAAAATATGTGTCAGCTCGAAACGACTGAGATATCAAAGCAAGAACTTAATACTCCTTCAAGCCCTCAAAGGAAAAATGTCAATTAAATATAATTAAATACTTTCTCTTTGATTGAGGGTAAGGGTTTGAAAAGGGATGGATCTGACTTATGGAAATGAAGTAAGTCATCAGGCGGGCTCTACTTTTCCAAATTAAAATACCAAGAAAGTAAAATTAATTCATCAAGGTATATATTAATGATCTTTAGTTAGAACGTCTCCTGCAAAAATAGAAACTGCAAAGCCACATGTTTCCGGCTTGTTTAGGTTTAGTGGCAGGATGTGGAAAAAGTTGCAGTGGCAAAATTTATTTTTGCCACTTCTTCCTCGAAATGTCATCGCAACTTTTTTCCACCAACTTCTGCAAAAAAAGGCTAGCAAAGGAAGAGGAAACGTTTTGGCAGCGTGTGAAAGCGGCTGAAAACAAAGTTACTACTCAGCCTGGATTCTGGGCTCATTATGATTCAATTTCCTTGCCCATTGAGTGGGCAGGTCCTGCAGGCGAGTCTTTAATTTTCCACCAGCGACACACACAGGTCCCGAGCTGGACCACCAGCTGTGACAAATAACCGAAGATTTTCATGGCATTTGGCAGTGTTTATCTGCTGCATTAGCACACGCACAATGCAAGGGGTCGGAATGCCAAAAGCCCGCTGGCCCATAGATTCAGATGCCGCTGCAACGGTTGCGGATTCCGTTGCCATTCGGCGATGGCTCGCATATTCGCGTATCGACGGACCCTTGTGGCCATTGAAATGCAGGAACCGGTGGCGGGGTCTGGGGATTGCGGAGGGGTTGCTGGCTTCCGCACAACATTTATCATATTTGGGAGACCGGCTGCTAGAGCTCCTGCTGGTGCTGCTTGTGCTGCTTTGGAACGCAACGCGCCAGTTCAAAGTCCAACATTAAGTTCCAGGTATTTGCAACTTTTCGACAAAGGATTTTTGGCTGCAATCGCGGCAATAAATTATCCAGCCCACGCCCAACCAACCTAGTCCCCGCCCACCGCATTGCTGTGCGGCGCGGTGTCTACTTAGCGCATAATTAGCTGCATGAAGTTTGACAGAGGAGCCGAAATTAGTGTTCGAGAGAAAAATGCCTGCGATGATAAATGTGGAAATAATGTTCCTGCAGGGGAATTACAACTTCTTAAGCCCATTCCCCGAACCGAAGCCCATTAAATGAAGCCCGTCGCACCAGCCGAATGAATAAACAAATCAAAAATCGTTAAGTAAATAAATAAAAGATCATTTAAGCAAATATAGGTTCACGGCAAGTGGGGGAACAAATCAAAGAAAGAAAAACAGAACTCAGAAAAAGGAACATTTTTCCATCATCCCGAAGACCCTTTGTTGTTGTCATCGCCTGGGTTTATATGTTTGTATCTGGGTGCTTTCATCGCCCGCTTGTTTGCACTCAGAGGCATTAAAAAGTTTTTCTTGTGGATAAACGTGAATGAAGTCGTGTGAAATCAATTGTAAACAGGGTATCAATACCAATCCAAACACACGCACCCCGTGCCACATGTGTGTTGGCGGTAAACAGTGACGGATAAAAAGGCGATAATCATAATCAGCTTGCCGAACACAAACACCCAGGAATGGCAGATATATATGTGCATTTATACCTCCACTCTGTACCTTACACCTGTCATCGGTAATTGGCGGAGAATGTCCGAGGGTCAGGGCAGTGGGAATGCAATTGCAAGCGGGGCAGCCAGAAACGAATAAATAAAATGCATGCAGCCATAATTTAAAAGCCAAAGGCCAAACGGGCCAGCAGAAAAGATTCACTGCGACACACTAATATTGTAATCATAAATTTTCATAAACAATTTCGCTCGCCTGCAGTTCCTACCCGGCTTCCCCTGCTGCCATCACGGATCCGGGCTGGGTTTCCCGGCAACCACGACATTTATAATAATTAATTGTGCGCAAATATATGCCCGCAAATGGTCAGCGAAGGCAGGCCAAAGTCAGTTTCAGTTCCCGTTTCAGTTTCAGTTCCAGTTCCGTCTAATGAAAGGCGCCCGGCCAGAGGCAGAGACACTGCCAGCAACGCAGCAACTGCAAACAGTGAGTTATTTGTGTCGCTGCACAAACACAGGCATACACAATCTCTCATACTCAAATGCACTGAAACAAATTTTACAAAAGTTTTCAAATAAATCGAACCAACTCTTAAAGCAGCTTAAGACTTGCTAACAGTAAATACTAGCACTTTTGACTCACAAATCTTGCAAAAACCATTCTCCAATTTTTTTTCAGTCTTCGGAGCTGTGCAATAGAATTTACAGCCTTCGTTTTGGGGTCGGCACCCGGACGACCCGCGGTCAGCAAAGGTGCGACACATAAACTTAAATGTGGGAAATGGACGGAGGAAGCGGAATAAAAAACGTAGCACACTTTTGTGCGTACGAAAGGGAATGGTGAACATGTGCGTCTTTTTGTGTGTGTGCCGGAGAGGGAGCGTGTGTGAGTGGGGCTATCTAGCGGTAGCCATCTTCTTTCGGGGCCGCCGCGCCAAGCAAAAGCCAACAAATTGCAACATTTATTCTGCAAGATGAATGGTCGCTTGACAATTTATATGTGTGGCCATAATTTTAGCCTGACTGGGACTGGGACTTGGGTCTGGTACCTCAGAGCCCCTGCATCCCCACGCCAAAAACCGGAATCAGAAGCTGGGGCACGGGTTCTCAATCTCCTTACGTCCGGCCGCTCATAATGGCCAAAAATTAAAAACAGTAACCGCCAGAAAACGAAGCGACCGCTAGGGAAATGGCAATGTGTGAAATAAATTGCTAAATAAAATAAACGACCGAACGCACGGCGACAAATGAGCAAACCAGCAAACCGCGGAAGCTGGCAGAGTAACAGACAAAATAAAAAACCAAAGCCCAAGGAGCAACATCCAAAAATAAACGCAATTAAAAGCGATAAAAGTAAACGGAAGTGACTTTAATGGAAGAGGTCGTTTAATGCCCGTAAGATACCATAAAGCTGTGAGTTTAAAATAAGCTATGAAGCATTTTTTAAGTAATTTAATTCAAAAGAGCGTTTTAATACTTTAGAAAATAAATTATTGGGGTTTATTTGTAAATGAAACTTAAATGCTATGAGAAAGAACAGCCTTTTAGTACATTTTTCAATACTAACACTATCAATCACCTAACAGAGTTAGTTAAAAAATGTAACATTTTTTTAAGAGCTGCGTGGCGAAGTCGCACTTCCGCTGCTTCGCTTTTCCTGGCGGCTTTTCAAGTTTATTTATGCGTTCCCTGGCCCATTTGATTATGCGCTGCTTTTCCAGCGCCGCTCCAGCACTCGGACAGTTAATTTTGAATTGTCACCGGGCACGTTAGGTTCGAATTGGCCACCTGGGGAGTTGGGGCGCCGGGACGCTGTGGTGGCGCCTGAGTCGGGAAGGGGCGGGAGCTCCTTCGACTGGCTGACTGGATGGCAGCTCATTGTTATCGCCGTGTTATGCACATTCCCCGACAATTAACACGCGAGCCACTTGAGCAAACAGCGACGAAGTGCCTGCATAAGCGATAAAACGTTCGATACACAATGTCCTGCCGACGCCGGTCAAGTCCTGCTACTTACTTACACAAAATCCAAGGGACGAAGACCGGCATTTCGGGGAGTGCGTGTGCGCTTGTCTGCTCCGGTTTGATTTATTTGGTTCCTCGATTTTTTTTCTGTTTCTCGTTCGTTTGCGTTTACGTTTACGTTTACGTTTTTATTTTTGTTTTGTTTCCTTTGTTAGCTAAGCCAACCCTGTAAACCTGAACACCTGTTGTTGTCCTTAGTCCTCCTTTGCGACATCGTCCTGCGTGGCCCGGAATTTAATTGCCCTTTGTTGTCGCTTAGCCCCCATCGTCTCCATCGTTGTCGTTTGTACGGCTCATTTATTTACATTTTGTTAACATAAACAATGCGTAAAAGTTCGATGGCTTTGGCCACCGTTGAGGTGGGCGGGTTGACGCCGCGGGGCGTGGCATGGTGTGGGTCAGTTGTCCAGGATAATTTTGATTGCCTGCGCTTTTCGGGCGCTTTGAATGTGCGTGCGTGTTGGCCTGTTAATAAGCTGGCCAACTATATAGTCGAAATATACGCCGGGCCCTTGGCCTCGGAAATTGGCCATTGTGGTGGCTAATGCGTGTGCCTAAATGTGTAGATAATTTATGCGTGGCATGTAAATATTGACATGGCCGAAAGCAGCAGGAGCCGTCCGCCTCCGTGCTCAGCGAAAGTCAATTAAAATTAATTTTCAACGAATGCCAAAGTGGTGGGTGAGTGCGGTGCGGAGGTGCACTGAGCCAGTGAGGCGTGAATCCTGCAGCTCACAGCTCATCGCCCGCAGCCCGCCGCTTACCGGTTACCGCCCCAAGGACTGCAAGACAAAAGCGCAAAAGCCAAAAGAAGAATTCGGAAAAATTTCTGGGTGAAAACATCTAGAAAATTGCGCAATTTCCTGCGCCTGCAGATAGGCAACACGAATTTATGCACAATACTTTCTGGCACATTCATTAAAAGTCGAGTCCTGACCGGCAGGACATCGGTGCACTGGGGAATCGCAGTGGGCAACTGCAGTGCACTGAGCTAAGCTGCTCAGAGCGACTAAAACCGAAACGGAAATGAATCTGAACATGGCCAGAGCTCGCTTCTTGGCCCTGGCCAATTTAAAGTTATTTGTAAGTGCAACTAATTTGGCAGGGACAAAGGGGACTTACTACTCTTCGGGTCTTAATTATCGGCTTCGTTCTGCTTGGGTCTTTTGTTCTGGATGTTTTTGTTGCTGTCAACCCTTTGCCCCGAGGCTTCATCTCTCCACCGCTCCATCGCTCCACCGGAAAAATGTACTTAATTAACATGCAACTGGATCATGGAGTTTCAGTTTTGAGTTTCGTTTGAAAGGCGAGCGCCCGGCTGCCGTGTTTCCACTTCTGTTTCAGGATCCGACAAATATCGATGGAATTTTCATCTCCAGGCTAGAGTGGCCTTTTGTGCAATTGATAGCGTTACGTTAACTAATAAGATTATACAGTTCCCACTCTAAAAGATCTGGTGGCAGCTAACAAACATAAAGACTTTGAGATGTCTTAAGTTATATTTATTTTGTGGAGGGAAAATATTTTGGAATTGGCAATGATTTAGTTCCTCCTTTAAAAAAAACCCGGTTAACTGGGTGTGAATTTGGACCATGATTTGACTTGAAAGGGGATAATGTTGCCATAGTTTCTATGGAAGGACATGGCGCACGCGTCGCTGTGACGCCGACAGCGACAGCTACAACGACAGGATAAACGGTAACCACAACAAGCAGAGCAGGCAGCGTCCTCGATTCGTTTTCGTCCTCGCTGTCGTCGTCAATAAGTCAAAAGTTGGAATTTCATTATGCCGGCCCGAAAGTAGGGAACGCATTTTGGCACACAAACGGAGGCGCAGAGCTCACAGGGGGGATAGCCGAAACTGAAACTAAAACCAACTGCCGCGCCATTGGCTGATGTCCTTTACCCTTAACGGCCTACGCCCCTGCGCCCCTCTTGCTCCGCTCAGACCCCCTTCTGTCCACGAATTCCTAAAAGTCCCCCGACCCTTGTGAGAGACAACATGCGCTGCAAATTTGTCATTTTGCCAAACGTCTAGCGATGTGAGTTAGTAACCGACGACATCGACGAGGACGAAGGACGAGTAGGAGCCACCCGAGTAAGGCCGAAAAAACCGAAACCAACTACTACTAGAACGGCAGGCAAATAAAAATTGAATAGCGAGCGGAACATCCTGACATTGGCGGGATGGAGGGGTGGTGACCAGAAAGGTTGGTGGTTGGAGCTCTGCGATCTGAGGGTGGCTCGGTTTCGGGGCTTTTCATATCGCCGGAGCAAGTAGAAAATTAAATTCTTGTTTCGCACGTCATTTAAATTCGACATTGTCAGTGTATCGCTGTACAGTGGGAGCTCGCTAAGTATAGGACTACTACATCAATAAAATACTTTCTAAACTTACAAAATTTTTGCTATTTTGATATTTTATAAACCATATCTGATTATGTTTTTCTTAAAAACGGTTTTCCATTGGAAGTACTTTCTGTATTTTCTATCCAGGTCATCTATGTGGCTTTTGCGGATAAGATATCGACAGCTACGGTGGTGGCATTGCGTTTAATTTCATCTATGCCACTCGGAGCTTGGCAACCGCGAAAGAAAAAAAAATATTGGAAAAAAGTGACTGCAAAAGCATCTGAAGCCGCCAGCAATCGACTCCGCTTGATTTGAATCGACTGGTGCAAAGTTGGCTTGTTCATTTGCAGTTGTTATTGAGACGGCGGCGAGGCATCAGAATAAATGCAATCAGGCATAAGCTGGAAGCAAATAACTTTTGCTCTGTGTGTACTATGTACAAAGTTTATGTGTAATGATCTAAAGTTGCCACCTAATGCCAACTGAAATGGCGTAAAGGGTTTAAGTGAGAGCGACACGCCAACCTTGAGGCATCATACCATTCACCTCCACTCCACAACACACCGCACCGCCTGTGGTGCAGAAAAGTGTGCGACACTTTGAGCTTGAATCGAACCACGATTCTCCCAGTTGGCAGTCGCTAGTCGCCAGTCGCTAAAAGACAACGACAACAATTATCTGGCGAAGAAATGGGGGAGGATTTTTCAGAGGGTGGAGTGCGTGGTGGGGGCTTGGTCACTGGCAATGAAGTCGCAAAGTCGTAAAAATTATTTTGTGACAAATCGTCCGCGTACGTGAGGCTCATTTAAATGCGTGAGTCCCGAAATGTTATTAACAATTCAACGGGCCATCCCACTCCCCAGGAATGGCTAAGAAATGGCCCTGGGCGGGGTTCAAAGGCCAAGCCCAATTCGAAACCGCTGAAAAGTGCGCATCAACTATTTCAACTATTTTGCCACGCACATGTCCTCAAAGCAAACTCCTCCCCAATATCGTTGCACAGTGAAAAATATTTAAATGAATAATTTTAAGGAATTACAATAAATGTTATTATGCTTATAGGAAAGAAGAGAAATTTGTTTTAACCAAACAGCTAAGATATATTATTTTAAAATCGAATAAATTAATCATAATTAATTTTAAGTCTTAATTGCATCCGTGAGTAATTTAAATCAACCTTACAGAAAACCATTCGGATACTTATTCAAAAACTTGTATCATTCCCTGTGTACATCGTATCCAAAGACCCCCCTTACATTGGGAATGCTAACAACAACGTGACATGGCTGAAGAAAAGGGCAAGTGGGATGAACTGGATTGGGTTCAGTCACTCGGCGAGTGATGTAATATGCGACTATGACGAGGACTTGCTTAGTGCTCGCTAAGCTGTCGCCTGCATGTGCCGCTGTGCATGTGATATTAGGATGAGGCGAAAAGGTTCGGGGCCCAAGAATGAGGGCTCCTGCCCCCCCGTATCCATATCCTTTCCGTCGCAAATAGAGAACGGTTTAAAATAGCAAGGACCGCTCTCTGGTGCCATAAGCGTCAAATTGCGTGCCAGGGAAAATTGTGCGTGAAATGTAAAATACACCCAGAGACTGAAGCCTGGAACCATCGCTGACTCGGACACGGACCCGGGACCCGTCCCCTTTTGCCAGTCACATTGCATTGCGTGTTCGAGAGCCCAGAGTTTCCCCCACTACACGTATATGCCTAAGTCATAACTGTTTGGGGTGCGTCCCATCCACTTCCACTTCCATTTCCATGTATCAGTGCACTTTGCCCGACATTGCAGGCCTTCCTTTTAAGTAAATTAAGCATAAAAACGCAAAGTGGACGCCATTATGTCGCAGTGCGTCGGCATGGTTGTTGTCCCAGCCCTAGCTATAGCCGTAGCTGTACCCGTACCCGTATCCGTATCCGTGTCAGCGTGAAAACGAGCTGGAGAATAAAAGCCCGACCGGCTCCGCTGACATTTCAACGTTTTTCGCTTTTGCCACATTCTAATTTATTTATGGGATACGCAGGCATACAAGTCTCCTCATATGCATCAGACTTTTGCGCCAAGTCCCCCCCTTCGCGAAAGTTTTGTTAATTGCAATTGAAGTGCGTGTAATAGACTTTTACTGCTACGGCCACTATTATGCAATTGCCATTGAGAAAATTTATAGTATGGCTGTAGTTTGTGTTGATTTATCTTAAAAAAATCGTATTCGCCAAACTACGCATTTCCTGCATGTGGATGTTACCAGTTGAGATTTTATGGCAGCAAATGAGAAACCATTAAAAAGCCATTAATACGATACTCTAAAACAGTAAAACAGATTTAAATAAGGAATAAAACTTAGATTGTGAAGGACTGTGGAAGGAATTGGTGCCACCGTATAGCTAGATACTTGTCCCAAAGAAAAACGATAAACTATTCTATCAAGTAATTTGCATAACAATAGACAAGCAATAAAATCAACAACTTTCACCAAGCTTAATGGACTTTGAATAAAATTAAACTAATTTCGGTTGGCATATTTTCGTTTGCTAAATCATCCATGCCAGCGTCCTTACCACTATAAATAGACATGATTTCATAACTATTTGAATTTAATGGAAGCATGACAACCACCCACCATTTCACAGTCTCCAGAAATTGATTACTTTCCTCACTCAATAAAAAGTTGACTGATCCTTGGCCGAGGGCTGTGCCGGTCGTAAAATTGTCCATAAACTTTTTTCCACTTGTTTGGCAATTGTCTCAATGCTCGTTTAATTTTTTCAACACGACTCGCTTTCCATATCGTGGTAAATGACTATTAGGCCATGTAACGAGTGTCCCATTGTCTTGGCAAACAATGCGTAACGGAAGTTTGTCATTTCCCACAACCAGTAGGAAGAAGACCTGGTTTTTGAGGGAGACAGTCGACAGTCTACAGTCGACGACGCATTGATTAGCGCGTGCCATTTGCCTATAATAAATGTCATAAATTGATTGTCGTAAAGAAATGTCAACGAGGAAGTTTATTTGTTTTATGCGTGGTGCGGCGCAGTGGAAAATCAACAAAACGTTTTACAGTCACTAAAATTTACATACAATACGCGATCAGATCCCTGGGGCTATTTCGGTAATGAGCAAGTGACGTCGGTCCATAAAAAAGGGTTTCTGATTCCATTTACAGCCACACATACTTAGGTTGGCAAATCACAAATCGATACGCGCCCACACGGCGTATACGCAATTTAATGACCGCAAATATTGAGCAAGAAAATGAATGATTGGTATGATTGACGCTATGCGGAGGTGGTTTTCGGCTTTTCGAATTGTCACGCTAATTGTGGAACATGTGGGAGCTGGGGCCCCTCTGTTGATTGTTATTTTATTTTTTTTTTTCGGGCGGAATCAGGGGGCTTTTACTTTTCGTTTTTTATGCAAAACGAGGAGCGTGTTTCGTGTTGCGGCAATGCTCCTTTCAATGCTGTCATGTTATATTCATGACACTTTGTGATGGGACTCGTAATTGATTAACTTTGATTTGAAATCGCTTTCGACTGCCCAAAGTTCACTGGCATGCTCAATCCCCGCCCGCATAGTTATCCGCATGTAAATACATGGTAAACAAGTAAACGATCTGTTTACAAAAAAAGCCCAAATTAAATCCTGGCCACAGCAGGAAAAACAGTAAGAACTGCAACAAAATAAGCTCACACAGTGGCCATCACTTGAGGTCGAAATGAAAGTTTTTGGCTTGCATTTGAAAATACGTAATTTCGCACATGGCCAGACAATTTTGTTGTTTGTCTCGTTTTTATTATTATCATATTTTTTGTAGTTGTTTTTCCGACTAAGCTCTCTGGCCTGCTATGAGCGGTAAATAAAACATTAATCCATAAATATTTCATGTTGGCTTTTTTCACATGACGAAATGTCCCGAGGCCGGGCCTGAGCAATGGGAATGCTTTTTGACGAAGCACAAAACTTCTTAGCCAAATGCGTTTTATTAATCAATGTGCTAGTGTGTGTTTATGTGTTTGCCAGTGTGTGCCAGTGTGGGCCATTGTGGGTGTGTGGGAATCTGTGAGCTGCTTGCCACTTGACTGCACTCACACAACTCGGGCAGCTGAGCGAAGTCTCTCGAATGTGCTTACATATTCATAAATGCATAAATTGAAGGTAAATTCGCAAGGAAAACATTTCGCATCACTTTATATTAAAACTTTTCCTCCTTTCCTTTCCTCTGCTCTCACCTTTCTCTCTGTATGTATGGGTGTTTATATGTGAGAATGAAATAGTGTGTGTGTGAGGGTATTTTTCTTATGGCCATCTGCCATGGCTCTGGCTCTGCTTCTGCTGCTCTCGCTCTGTTGTTTGCTTTTAATTTTCGAATTTTGAAATAATGCCTGCAGTTATTTGCTTAAGTGTGCGTATAAAAATCAAGTATACGCACTGATAACGTACCGTTTTAGTCCATTTTTGGCTCGACTAGCAAACGCACCAGCCGGCAGCCCCAGCAGCAGCAGTCAGGTCGGAAAAGTGGAAATATCATAGTTGTTGCAGATGCAAAAATCTCTGTCCAATGTCAGTTGCATACGCACACATAGGTGTAGATTAACAGGCAAGGGGCTGATTCCAGATAAGACCGAGCTCCTTTTTTACAACAGACGACCCTGGATCCTGGCAACCTACATCGATACCACTGCCTGCATTGTTTTTAACGAACCGAAACTGTCTGCTTCGGAGCACAAACAACAGATTCCGTTGCCATTTAATTAATTAACAAAGCATCGACAATTTATCCAAAGAAATAGCCAAAAATGCAGTATGAAAGTGCACCAATTAAAGGCAGAAGGCTCAGACCAGGAACCTCGTAGAAAATACGAAAAACAACCAATTAGGACCTGCCATTTGGACAAAAGTCAATCTCCGGAGGCGGAATAACCGAATCACTCCTCTATGACAAGCCAAAACATTCTGCAGAGTCCAAAGAATGCGAACTGCGCAACTAACTAATCTAATTAGACAGACAACGACCCACAGGGAGAGAAGTCACTGGAGTGGGAGGGCATGATATGCGTGCGCCTCATAAAATGAGTTTTATGACAATGCATAAAAATGTTGAATGAAATTAATGAGCAAAAATTAGACATTAGATGAGGGGGGGCAGATACCGCAATCCGGCGACCGCCACTCAAGTATTCAATGACCGCCATTGACATTTATAGGACAATGCCTGCGGCCTGCGGCTGGGGTCCAAGGATAATCGAAATAAAGTGCAATTAATTGAATTTATTGTTGCATTTAGGGGTACTTCAGTTGAGCCCAGAAAGGGAACTATAAAATTTAGTTTTATTTGTAAGTGGAAGGGGCTTAAGCCTTATCGATTTTTATTGTGCTTCCTTGTGGAGAGAGTCCTTGTAGTAGCTTGCCAAACTTCTTATCGAAAAGTCAGATTAAAAATATTATTATTGCCGTTGCTTCTTAACTGCAATACCCAATTTTCTTTGCACTTCGGAGTGTCAGTCCTTTTTTTGGTGCAGCGACAAATTTATGAGCTTTAAATTACACATGTCCCATCTTCATAAATCATATGGCAGCGACAGAGGTACTCGGACAGTTGGGAATGATATGAATTCAGCCAAAGGAAGCCGGGGAATATTCACATGTATTTCAAATATTGGCCGCATGGCAAGTGTTTTGGATGCGCCAGCAAACACAAATGCCAAACGCAAACAACGAGTCTAAGACCTGTCTCTGTGTGTGTCCTTTTTACCATTCCAATTCCTATTCCCGGCCAAATCCCTTTTCTTATTCGTAGCCCTATTCCTATTCCTATTCCTATTCCTGTTTTGCAATCCCAAATCGAGTCGCCGGCCTTTGTGCATTGCCACTGACCATTCATCCGGCTCGTTCACTTGCACGTCGTCGCACTCATTCCTTTTGCCACGGTTGCACATTGTCACCGGAAGTGGCACACAACCGCACAGCACAAACACACACATACTCTTACACACTTTTAGACACATGGGAAAACTGTCCTAGTCCAAGTCCTATTCCCGTTCATATTCCCCTTTCCAAAATGAATCCCTGGCCCAGGACCCATCCCAGTGCCAGTGTCATTTAGCCGTTGACATGGTAGCCGACCAACTTCCTTCGACTTTGGCCAGCTGCCGCTTAGATGCATACACTTGGAAAAATATTAGCAAGAGTGGCGGCATACTAAAACTAATCTAAATTCTAGTCAAATATAATAGCTTCTGTTTAATGGCTTTTTAGGCCTTATCTGACTAGTTTTCGAATTGAATCAGATTCATAAGTAAATTCAATTCAACACCTTTAGTATGCACTTTAATGGCAATTGTAGTTTATTATTTTTTGCACGTGCACTCCCTCCAAAAGGGTTCTGCTCCACTTTTCTCATTGCCATTGCAAATTCTATGCAGTTTCTTATTCTGTTTATATGGCAGGCAGCATTGGCATGCAACGCATGCGTGTGGCACATGCCACACATGTCGTGTCCAGGTCCAGGAGCAGCAGGAGCTGCTGCAACAGCTCTGACTCCGTCTCCGTCTCCATCTCGGCTTTCAGGCTCCAGATGCATGTTGTTGAGTTTCATGAAGTGTTTGCGGCTTTGTCGGACAACAGCGACATCTCCTGCACACTCTTTCGGTGCAGCGGCTTCTTCAACGGGTGCTGCAAGCGATTAAAGTTTTTCGAGAAACCGAAAAGTCCGATGATCATCATCATTAGAGATATACGATGGTGTGGCACTAAGGAAGTCAGGGTCGGGCTGGATTTTATGCCACGCATTACGGCCGTAATCCCTGCCCAGGCCACCGAGAATACGGGCCACCGAGGGCCATCAAAATGCTGCAAGGTTGCTCATAAAATGCATAACTAAAGCGCAGTCTTAGACTTCACATTCATAGGTGCACAATGCCTTTCCCCCTGGCGGCCTCTTCTGCTTTTTCCATTATTTTCTTCTTTTTTTTTTTTTGTTGTTCATCTCCTGGCCTTTATTAGATGTCACGTTTTTGTTGTACTCGCAGTATCTGTAGTTTTGTGGCTTTGCGGTTGGGTGATAAATTTCATTGTCTTCGCTGATGCTTTTGCTTCTGCTGTGTGATCCCCGTTTTTTTCCCATTCATCTACGTCCTTCGAGCCATATCAGCACGAGCTATCCGGGTAAGTGACTTGAGGCCCTTTGCATCGGCATCGTAATACACCGGGAAAAAATAATAGCTCTCCAGGCAAAGGATACATTTATAGCACCAGGTACTCATTGCAATACAATCAGAATTGATCTTCAACCTTATTACGAATCTTGGCAAACGTTTAATATTTAATTCTGAGACCTATGCCTAGGCTGTCCGTGTAGCTTCGGCCATGTGTGCCATCGCATGAATCCAACAAATGACGCAAAACTGCCAAACCAAATCACTATGAATGTCGTTTGAGTTTCGTCATTCGGACCAAAGTTGGTTTCCTCTCAATCTCTCAGGCTCACCCCTTCTGGGAGCCACCCCTTGACCCCTCCCCGGGCCGGGGTGGTCTAACGAATTTTGACAGGTGCCATTATTAGTTCAGCACTCTGACATTTTTTGCGGTTGCTCTGTTCTCTGGCTTGTTTTTTTTTGGGGAGATTTCGGTTGCGTTCGAGGCTTGGCTTTGTTTTTGCGCGTCCCATGCGTTCTAGAGTTTTATGACCATAAGAGTTTTACTCCTCAGATGGATGACAGCAATAAAAGTACACACACACACATGCCAGGGACAGGGAGAGACACGAAACCTTGATGCGGCATGGCCGTTTTATCACACGAACACACATTGCTCATACGCAACGGTGGCCACAGGCTTCCGCCTTCCTTTTGGCCTCACTGGCTGCACTAATTAAACTTGTGCTCACCTCTTATTATGGCTGCATTGCATGGCATCGGTTAATGTGAGTTACACGACACGACAAACCGCCCAAACCACCTGGCCCTCCAAGGCTGACATTCGCCCCCCCACCGGCCCCTTTCGGTTTTTATGTTGCGGTCGCATTGTCTCTCAGGTGGAATGGCGAAACGGACTGGGGCGCCACCGCAAAGAAGAGCCGTGCTCTGTGGCATGGGCGTTAAGCATTTATGTGCCACCGTCTAATTAAAATAAGTTCGCACCGCAACGGCAATGGGCTACGGCAACGGCAATGGCACTTCAAAGTCTAAATTGTCCTTATGGCTTACTTCGCTTCTGCGGCGCAGAGCCCAAGGCGCTGCGGCCGGGATCGTTCGCGTGGTCACCCACCTTTTGTCAGATATGTATGTGTAATTATAATATTTTTTATTGGCCATCTGATACGGAGGAAAAGAGAAAAATTACATAAATTGCGCAGCCATTGTCGGTGGTTGGATTTTTCAAAAGTAGAGGGAGCAAGCTTGTTGCTTTAATAGAAGGAAGTAGTTTTCTCCAGAGAAATACCTTTTCCAGCGTTAAAGACCTTAATTGACATTTACTAACGATAATATAATAATAATATCCACATGCTTTCGGCAAACAATTCAGAGCCCACCTATCACAGCTTTTATTTTTTTCAGGTGGCATTGTTGGTTATAAATTTTAATATACTCGGTATATGTATGTATAGTTCAGGTAACATCGGTGGCCACAATGAAGCCACGCCCTCTCCAACCAGGCCATTCAGGGATGGGCGGTAACAACAAAAATCAACAACAACCAAAACAGGAAAAATAACAAGAACAACAATGAGAAAAACATGAACAGAAGCTACAGCAGCCTCTTTTTATCCTCCTGGCTGTCCAAAAGTCCTCGCTTCTGGTTTCCCCCTGAGTTGATAATATAAATGGAAAAACGAAAGGTCGACATTTATTATGAGGCTTTATCAGCAGAGGACATTTGTTCTGTTTTGTGTTATGAGCCGAGGATATTCGGCTACTTGTAACGATGCAGGACATTGTGGCCACCACTCCTCCGCCAGCTCCTCCTCCGAAAGACCTCCGGTTTTCCACGCTGCTGATGTTTGTCTGCGAAAATTGTTTGCTTCATTATGTCCTGGGCTGTGGTTGTCCACGTGGTCCGTGTAAAAGGACGAGCCCGAGACCGAGAACGAGGGCACGTGTTTTCCTTGGGGTGGCATCTGTATCAGTTAGCAGTCATAAGCGTCCGGTAATATGCCAAAAAATGCCCGTACCCGCACTAAATGCGATTCAGACGGGTCCAGTGCCATAAATTACCGGGTGCTTTGTATGTTAATAAGTCCGACTATTCGAATCTTTTACTGCATGGACACCAAAATTATAGTTTTCATATAAAAACCGACTTTTATCTGTGATAATATGACGCATCAAAATTGCGGTAAGGTATCCTCGATAACAGGTTTATTAAATTGATATTTCAACATTTTATGAAGACTCTTAAATTCTCAGATAGTAATTATGGTACTGACCCTCTGAAGGAATGGGAGCCATACCTTTGGAGGCAGATTTTAGAACGGATATGTCGGATATGACATCGGGGACCTCACCAGGGTGAGCATACAAATGCATATCTGCTGTCCGATGCATTGTTGCTCTCGTCCTGTTCGTCCTGTTGAGTGTCTAATCTGCTGGCAGGGGGATATATGCCAGCTTATGTATGCTGTGTGGCGATGGAGCCACTCATCTGAGCACTGCATGGGGTCACAGCCCGATTCCCGATGCCATGCGGAATCGTGCTGAGCGTAAAAATCCTCAGTGCCCTGCTATTTGCGCATTTCCGGTTTCCGTTGCACAGCTGCACGTCCTGCTGCCATCCGCCATACGCCTGCCTCCCCCACAGACCCCCTGTCCCCGGCTTTCTCACCAGCCTTGAATCCTGGCATCCGGCTGCAGCTGCTGCTGATACATTCTTTATATTCTGCAAATATCCTGTTATGCAGAAAATGCTTCTTGCTGCCGTGTCGTCTTAGTTGGGGCGACAGGCTCTCAGGCAAGGGAATTATTAACTGAAAATGCCATAAAGAGCCGCAGTGCGTGACATGTGCGGTAAGACGGCAAATAAACTAGATATACTTTCTTACCTCTTCGAAGTAAATACCAAGTCTTCAACCGACTCTGGTTCGCATATTTTTAAATAATAAGAAGCCTTAAATAAGCAATTCCCTCCGACAATACAGCTGTGAGTTTTTGTTCACGTCTAAATATATCTCCGGAATAACTTTGGCAGCGGAATGTACTTATCTCTGTGTACTCAGAATTCCCTATTCAAACAATCTATTTTCCCTCCACCCGCATCCATTGCCTAAGCAAAGTTAGAATAAGCAATGGCTTGGATTTCACTTTTTATGCTTTCGCTTTTTGCGATATTTTTTTGGTTTTGTAAGCAAAGGGAAAGGAGGGGAAAGTCGGGCCAGCATGTGCACGCCCCCAATAGGCAGACAGGGAGGCTGAAATAAAAGGCAGAGGACTGCGGATGACACAGTGAAATCAAAGTCAAATGTAAGTAAATAAAACATATTGTTTCTCTTATAGGAAGACATTTTGCAAAATTACGCCGATTTGCAATGCAAATCAAACATAGCGCCATTATTTTGTTCCTTCCACAAACACACACGCACACACAAGCACACTCTAACGCGGAAGGAGAAGTGAAAGTAAAACCCTGCCGCATATGTTGCTTAAAAATGCAGCCGTCATGGTTCACATTTACACGCGCACACACACTTTCGTTTCATACGCATATGTATGTATGTGTGGGGGTGTGTTCTTGGAGTCCTTGTGATAATAGACACACACGCACACGTATACAATAAATATAAATGGGGGCTCGGTGGGTGCGAGTGGCAGTGCGAGTCTGCTGGTCTTAACCTGCGGAAGAATGCGAAACAAGACACAAAAAGCGTTGTGCCACTGCGGGGCAAGCAGTCGCGACGCAAAAAATAAAGCAACAAAAACAACAAAAGGAATTGGCAAAAAATATGTTTTAAACATTTTTCTCCGCTTTACATTTTTTTTTTTTTTTTTGTGAGTCCTCTCCGTTACCGGCCCTTTCCGGTCCCCTTTAGCATTTTGTCGTTGTTCTGTTTTTGTAAATTTTTGATTTGTTATTGTTGCACGTGTTGTCTTTTGCCTTTGTTATGACAATCCATCCTTGGCGGATCCTGCGAAGCAGGTGGCACGGATCCGGAGAAAGTACGTATTTACGTACGTATGTATGTGCCATCCGGAGCATAAATGTTTTTAACGAACTCACCTGTGGGGCATACGCATAAGTAGCGGAACGTCTTCTTCACGTCACCTGTGTAAATGGAAAGCTGTGCGCTCGAAAAATATGTTGGCAAAACAACAGCGGAACCCGCGATGGCCAAAAGGCCCCAGGGAAATAAGAAAACAGCCATTTTCAAAGATCATAAAGTAAAAGGAATCATTTTGTTCAAGCATCAGGGCGCCTGAACTTTATAACTGTTTTCAGATTTTGAAAAAAATATGAAAAAAATAATGATATAAGGTAAGATGAATGTAGTTTATAACAGTTTTAGATTTAGGAAATAAATAAAAATTATAATAATGTAGACTAAATTCCCGAGATCTGAAAATAATATAAAAGGACCTTCCAATTTACCAAAAATCAAAAAACTCGTTTCACATGTTTTTTTTATTTTTACAAAATTTTTTTGTTTGTTTTTATTTGTTTTCTTTCAATATATTTATGTATACATAATATAATTTTTGTTGTTTATTCGGTATATTTACTTATTTCATCATTTCTATGTTGCAGTTGTTCTTGGTTTTTTTTTCCACATGGCCGTCTCTGGTTTGTTATTACACGTTTGTTTTTTGTGTTATTTATTTTATTTACCTTTTTTGTTTTGCTGTCTCCTAAGTATAATTTCTCTATGCGTTTGCAGCCCAGCATCTAGCCAACTAACCCATCTCCTTCTTATTGTGGCGACCGCTTCTCTGAGACCGTCTCAGCTAGCCTCTTGCCCCTGCTGCTTGCATCCTGCTGCTGCTGGCTTACTATCGATGTCCTTTGGCGCGTTGGTATACAAAAACGCAGCCAAATTCCCATCTCTTTTGTTTTATTTTTTTTTGTTTTTCAACTATAAATATTTTTCATTTTGCATTTTTTGTTATGCTTAATTTGATTAACTTTTTTAATATTCGTTACGTTGTTTCACTTGTGTTTTCTTATGCAAATGCCGTTTTGTATGTTTTTCTTTGTGTGTATGAGTGTGTGGTTCTAATGCCGTATTTATATTGTATATATATCTATGTATATATATATATTTTATTTCTGTTTTGTGTATATTTAATACTTAGCTTATGCATTAGGTTTCCAATTTTCGGCTTTGTTCTGACTGTTACTGTTGTTGGTTGTTTGTTTGTGTTTTTGTTGCTCGGCCCTTATATTCCGCTACAATGTTTTCGATTTTTTCATTCTGTTTGCTTTTCGCTTTGTGTTTTCTAGTCCTTGTCCTAAAACACACTCAAACATGCTTAAATTTCTACAAAATATTTGCAATACTGCAGTCGATATCTATACTTTGTTTACTTTAGTTATTTGCTATTTACTTATCATATTTTACGTCTGTATATATATATGTGTGTGTGTATATATATATATTCATATATATATATATGGTTCGTATAATATCGATATCTGTATATGCATTATGTGAGTGTGACTGTGTTCGTGTCCGTTTGTAGTGTCCTTGTGTCGAATGCCTTCCAAAACTTTTCTGGTTTTGCCTTTGTTTATCTTTTGATGTTTGTTTTGTTAGCAGCTTTTGGTTGTTTGCTCATCGTTTGATTTTTTCTACATTTGCATTTGATTTGTTTACTATATTAGTGTAATTTTAATTGCATAACATGCCCTCGATCCTTCCATCCATCTGGTTTATTGCACATAAATATTTTGCTTTTCGGCCTGTTTCCTAGCCTGTACGGATTTCAAATAGAATTTCGAATTAGCCTGGCTTTAAAATTTGGTTCCAACTGTTTTTAGTGGCTAGTGCTTCCTGTAAATAAAATCCTTTTTTTTTGTGATTTTTATATTTTTTTTTTCGGTTTGGAACACTTAGAACTCAGTTAAGTAGTATGCACTGCCATGTAATTTAAAGGATCTGCCTGCATGTAAATATATACGTATAGAATATATATTCTGTGTAATTGTTTTGTAGCTTAGATAATACTTTTATTTGATTGATTTTCGGTTTTTCTCTGCCGCAAGTTGATCTCGTTAAAATTTGTTTTCTGCTCGTTTAGTTTAATTTATGCTAAGTGCCTCCACTCCATCTCCACCACCTCCTCTAGCTCCTTTTTTGCATTGCATGTGGTAAAATTTTGCTAACTGCTCCTGTTTCAGCATTTCAGTAATTACACTTTGAATTGACTAATTGGTAATTGTAGTTTATGGTTAATAACTGCAATCATTTTAGTGTGTAGTTTGCTTTGCTTTTGCTTTGAACTTGAACCAAATTAGTAACTCAAAGTGATTGCCACGGAATTCGATTACACCTGACTAATTGTTGAAATTAACTTTTTGCGATTGGAAATAATAATATTAATTTTTTGGCAATAAAGTGCTTTCCCTTCTGTAGCTACAAAGTTTTTGCATCAGGTTTTAAACTTGATCGTGGGACAGAATCCTGCTGCCAGGACTATTCTTCCATGTTTTGCGGTATATGTGACGTGGGCCTTCTTGTGTATAAATACTTTGTATATGTTCATATATATATATATATATAGACGTATATAAATGACTTAGCACATTTTGTAGTTACACAACATAAATACATACAGTTACAGCTGTTATCCATATAAATATTTTATTTGTTTGTATATTATTTAGTTCGTCGTCTTTGTCAGCTTGTTAGATCATATTACGTTCCACAGTTAATGCTTATTTAGTTTCCAACTCTTCACTATTTCTACGTGCCAACTACCCATTTTAACTCTTTACTGATATGTAGCGCAAACATTAACAAACAAACCGATAATATTCTATTTTTTTAGTTTTTTCGTCTTAACTATAAACTGGTTTCTCTTATAAAGGGTTTTCTCATCTTCGATTTCCTAGCCAAATATTTGTTTTCGTTTTCTGCAAAACTGTTTTTATATTAGTTTATTTTTCGTTTGGTCAACAACATTCAATTTTTTGCTTTCGCTTTTCTTTTTTTTATGCCTAACACAATGTCTAGAACGTAAAATAACAGAACCAAAATGCATTTGTCAGCTTCATGATCCTTTACCGCTTGTCCGATCGTTGGCCGATCCTTTCCCGCCCACTTTTTAAAATCACATCTACATCTAAGTCGCTTGCACGCAATGCTTCTCGTAGTTCCTCTAAGTTCTAGTGCTAAAAACATTTAAATATACAGTACGTCTGCCCTAATGACTACGGGTACGTGTCACTATAATTCGTATTCGTATCTGTGTCGTGGCTAAAATACTTCCGCTCTCACCTCTTCTAATCAATCTTGCCAGTTAACACAAGCATTATGTGTCCTGGAGTATCTCGTGTGTGTCTGTTTATGCTTTTTTTTTTGTCGATTATCGATAGACATTTACTCGAGCTATATGGGACCACACCCAAGTAACTAAATGCGCTGCTCCGATAGCTGCGAAAAAATTCCACTAAAAAATGACATAACAAATTCCACGCTGGCTGCCGCCGGGGGATGGGGCGTGTCAAATGCAAATCAAGCCTCGTCCTGGCTCGTCCTTATACCTCTCAGCCTCCTGCTCGTCCTACATTTTTTTGTTTATTTTTTTTTTTATAGCTAAACTGTCCGATACGTACGAATATGTTTCGCACGATTGCGATTCAGATTGCGATTGCGATTACGTTGCTTTTACGTATGCGTATTGCTATTTCTATTACTTGGGATTTTTATTTGTTGTTGTCATCGTTTTAATTGGTTTTCATTTTGAACATATATTTGTGATTTATCACACAACACAACATATATATGTACGTACAACACAAGATACAATAAATATAATTTACCATACGTTGCTCGCATTTAGTTTTTAGTTGGTATGCGTGTGTGATTATGAGTTGTGTGAGTGTCACTCTATCCGTATATATATCCTTATGTGTATGTTATATAAGCATGTTGGTTTAATGCATTTGCTGTATACGCCACGAACTTATCAACCATGTCTATTTCTATACTTTATTTACCACTTTACATTTATTTATATATATATATATACTCTACACTTTTAGTTGTATGTTTATACCTTCTATTACTATTTTTATGTTTCACATCCATGTACTGCGGGGATAGCTCTGCAATGCTCTGCAATCCGAAACTCTGCCTGCTGTGTGTGTTCGCAGGAGTCCTAGAGTCCTGCGAGTATGAGTGTGTTGATTAATGCTTGCTAGTGTAAGTCTGTGGGAGTGAGGGCTCTCATAATTTGTTATCTGGCTGGTTACCGGCTCCTGGCCTGCTCTCTGTTGCAAGTGTGTTTATTGGCTTATATGATTAGGCGATAATATCTACTCTATTACGGCTATGCTCCATTAGCTAATATCAATTAATATCATTCGATGGCATACTTTGATTGTTTTCAATATATATTTTTTACTTGCGTTTGGGGAGTTCTCCTCTCTCTATTTTACCAAATATTTCATTAATATATTCTTAGATACTTGGATATTTTTGTGTTTATTTATCGGTTCGGTACGGTTCGGTTTTGGTTTGGTTTGGTTTCTGTTATTTTTGTATTGGGTCTCCTTTTCGCTTTTAGTTTGGATTGTGATTTCGTTTTCGTTTTGGCCTAAACAACAGAGAACTAACACAACAAATTTGCAGCTAACCATTCCTCTTCTGGCAACTGAAATAAAACCATAAACGTATCATATATACATAGCTTAGTACAAGAGGAGTGTGTGTTGGTAAATTGTTTTGGAGGGAGTTGAAACATTTTTGCGGCTTTCGTGTCGGGTTTAGCTGCTTTGTACATGGCTCTCATGAGGCTTGTTGAAAGTGAAGCGAAAAACTTAAATCGTAATCAAATTAGACTCAAATTTCAAACAAATTAAAGGCTCAGCTCTGCAGCTGCTGCTAATTGCGAAGCCCCTTCGAAAAGGATGGTTGCATATGGATGGAGAGAGAGAGTGAGAGAGAGGGCTCGAGGGTCCTGGATTCGGATTCGTACTTCATAGTGTTTTGATGTGCGTGTGTAGGAACCTGTCTTTCAATTGCTGATCGATCACAAATCAAAGTAGTGTGAGTGCGTAAACTTTCAGTTGCATTCTATATAGGAAGTGATAGCAGGACATGAACTGCTTCTGGCCCGATTTGGCAGTTGTCTGTATTTTCTTTAACGTGTGTGATTTGTAGTATCCTTTAAAATATCCACGACATCTATCATAGTTATAGGCACTAGTGCTATGTGTGTATGTGTGTTTTTGGTGTAGAGTGTGTGAGTGCGCCAAGCTAGAACCAAACTGCGCGCAAAAGTAGGCAATACAAAATGATGCGGGTCCTGCTGTTGAAGGGAAATGGCAGAGCGGGTGGGGGGCAAGGACGAATATTTGTATACACACATACAAATATTTACTTGCACGCGTCTGCATGTGTGTGTTCGCGTAATTAATTTTAACGCATTTTTAATTATGTTTATTTTAATTTAATGCCGCCACTCTGGAAATACATGAGGATGTGGGTGTGAGATGCATATGAATATGAGTCTGTGCGTTTAATTTCGGCCGCCACTCGATTTATGTCTTTCCCTCGACCAAGTTGTATGCCCCTATTTTATTTATAAGCACAGTTTTTGCATGTACCTCTCTTTTTTCTTGCTTCAATTAATTATTGTTATTATTATTTTTTATACGCGCCGTGCTCCAACACATTTACATTAAGCATTAAAATATTTCGGTTTCGGTGTTGGTGTGTGTGGGTGTGGGTGTGTTTTGGTGTATGTATGTGTTGTGGTGTAAGCAACTAGGGTTAAAAATATTTTAGCTTTCTTTGCTTTTGCATATACATAATAATTGTTTGCTTTGGCTTCAGCTCCCCCCAATGCTCGACAGATATTTATGCTCTAGTCATACATATATGTTTTATATATATAATTAGTATGTATATATTCATGTGGGTGTGTGTGTGAACTCGTGTAATTTTCATTTAGCTTTGGTTTTGGTTTAGGTTTAGGTTAAGGTTTAGGTTTTGCATTCGCTTATGCTTTTGCTCTTGCTTTTGTTTCTGGGGTGCAGCTCTCTAAAATCGCCAAACTTCGAGTTGCCATCAATTGTTTTGCAATTTGTGTTCTGCGCTTCGCATTTTATTTACAGCTCAGTTTGGTTTTGTTTCTGTTCAGAAAATTGCAGCTGTACTTGAAAAATTTTGTTTGGATTTCGGTTTTTGGCTTTTTTCGTTTACTGTGCCTGCAAAAGTAAAGGATAAACCTTAAAAAATAATATGGGTGTTAGTAAAAATTGGAAAAAAGTAGTAGACGGAATAAAAGTAATTGTAATGCAGGAAAAAGTGTTTGCACGAGTGCAGGGTTTTTTGTACTTTTGTCAACACATATTTCAAATGCAATACATAATTCTATTGGCTTAATGTACCATCCAGAGAGCTTTGAATCGTGTGTGTGTAAGAGTACGAGATTAACAAATAAAACGAGCAAACAAATTGGCTGATATTTTACAGACTAAAAACATTGAGCACTCAGCGATACAGCTATTTCTCCATAAGGTTTTGAATTTATTATTAAGCCGTACATGCAAAAAGTAATTCTTTTAATGGCAAACAAAAATGTACATTTTAGATGAAGATAAAAAATAAATGAATTGTTCATGCTTTCATTATTGTTTGTTTTTCCAGTCCAACAGTGTTCATATTTTATTTGCTAGCCCCCTTCCTTAAAATACTATTCAATCAAAAACATGCATGCATATGGGCGCTTTACAACCGCCTCTATCCACATTCGATATTCAAATGCAAAAGAATAACATTATCAAGCAAAGGCATTCGAACGGCGCTGGAATATTTTGAAAGCGGCCAAAAATACGAGAATTACAGATACCATGGCACTCAGGTGCCAGGTAAACAACCAATCGCACACACTAACGAACCGAAATCGAGAAGAGTGTAAAATAATCCAAAATACATTCAAAACTTCCAACAAACGGAGGGAGATGCACGAAAAATGTTTCAATATAGCGGGCAGCGTTCATGAGTGTATCTGTGTTTGCATCTGCATTTGCATCTGTATGGGTATCTGTATCTGTATCTGAGTGTCGGAGTCTGGACTGCATACCTGTGGGCTCACTTGGAACTGCTGTATCGGATAGGCGACCACACCGGCGGTCTGCGGAATGGCGGTCCCGGCCACGCCCGTTGCCAGTTGCTGGGCAGGAGAGATCTGTGCCTGGGTGACGCCTTGCCAGGTGGCAGGAATCTGTACGCCCATGCTGGAAATAAAATCGAACATATCCACACATAAGAACACAGCAAGAAATTGCATTATAAATGATTAATAATTTTTTTTAAATAAATCTTTTTATTAACTTAACTTTTTCTATTATATTTATAAGATTTTTCGGAGAAACTAAAAGAAACCTAATTTAATATGATTTTTTTAATGTCATAATTTTTTCTGAGTAAGTTATTTTATATGCCCAGATTTCCAAAAACCCTCTACCAAACAGTGTTGCATTCCACAATCGTTGAATGCTGGAGGGGAAGGACAAACGGATTCAGAATGCCCAAAGAGCAATGAGTGAGGAAGCGGAAAACAAAATTTACGCGACTGCGTTGCAAATATCACGTTATGTTGACAGGCCGACGGATCCGGAAATGTATTTCATACGGCCGCAGAAGGACGACGGTGCAAATGAAAAACTTTTGCAATTAGCAAATGAATTCACCCATCCGTCATGCTGTCGTTGGCACTGCCATTGTTTTCTGTTTGTTTTTTTGCCGATCCCCAGCGGCGGTTCAGCCATCGGAAAAAGTACACAAGAAGTTTTTTAGAGGACCTTTCGTCTGCTGCACATTTGCCTTTGAGCCAAATCACCTAATAAAATTAAGCCAATCCCCCACAACCCACTCTTGACCCAACTCACCCCATGTAGCCCTGCTGGTATCCGGCGTACTGGCTAAAGTGGTATCCCTGGATGCCCTGCAGGAACTGATTCTGCACGGCAGCTGCATTGGCTGCCGCCGGGGTCACAGCAGCCGCCGTGGCCGAGGAGGCCGGGTAGGTGGGCGTGGGCGAGTACCAGCATCCCGTGGCGGCCAGCTGCTGACCATAGGCGGCTGCGGCAGCGGCGGCGCCAACTCCATACGGGAATCCTGCAGCGGCGGCGGCGGCCGAGTTGAGTGCCTGGGTGGCGATGGTCTGGGCGTTATTGGGATCGCCGCTCTCCTTGCCCCAGGAGCACTTTACGGGCTGGGCGTTTATTTCCGTGTTGTGGACACCGACAATGGCATGGGTGGCTGCCTCCTTGGTGGAGAAGCTACAAAAAAAAAATAATTAAAAGAAAAAATATTAGTATATATTTTATATTTATGTTAATGTTAAGAAATATATTATGAAGAAAGGCATAATCACTTACCGCACAAAGGCATAGCCCTTATCCTTGAAGACTCGAATCTCCTGTATCGCTCCATAGGGGGCGAATGTCTTCTGGAGCACCTCCTCGCTGAGGGCTGTGAGGGCGCTATTGACTCCGCCCACATAAACGGTGCAATTGGAGGGACTGCTCTGATTGTAGACCTCGTCGAAGGTCAATGGCTTGATGTTCTCTGCGGGAGAAAAAAAAATTGTATGAGAAAACCAAATGTTTCACAGTCATTTGATGGATTTCATTTTAATGTTGCCGCCTGGAACGACCTGTTATGGGTGGCAGTTTTTTGTGTGTGTCCCCGTTTTTATTCACCAACTGCATGATTAATATGCAAATTAATTAACGGATTTACCCGCAACAACGCCAGCCCCGAGAGCTGCCTGACTGGGCCTCGGCAACGTTTTGGTAATTAAAATAACCGCATGCACTTAGTCAATATGCTTGTGTGTGTGCGGTTCCTATATGTGTGCGCTTCACACACACGTACGGTCCTGCCATGCCATATAGGGGGGAGGGCGTGCTCTAGGGGGTGGCAACACCATTTACCGTTGATTTCTTGTTGTTGCAGTTGAATATTTAAAATTGTTGCGGTTGTTATTGCATTTTTTATTATACGTATTTGGTGGATATACATATTTCGTATGCTTGTATGCCGTTTTATTGTCGCTGTGCTTTTTGCGCTCACTGTACAATATACACACACTTTATTTAACCGCTTCCACCCCACAGTGTCGTTGTCGTTGCTAGTCCTGATTGTTGTTGCTGTTGCTGTTGCTGCTGCTGCTGTCGTTACGTATACGACATGTATGCACGTATTTGTATGCAAAGTTACACTAATTACTTCCTTTGAGGTTAAAACTAAATTTGCACTTTTAAAAATAATGTCGGCTTTGCGTGTTTATGTCTTTGTTTAGCTCAGAAACATTTCCACGCATTGTTCGGTTTTCGGGCATAAATGGCGACTATGGACTATAACCCATAATGACCAGCACTCGGTAGCATAGATCGATGGTTGATTTGCCTATCTAAAGGACCCGCCCGCAATTGCAGAAGGCTACTTAACATGGCCCGTTAATGGCGCTACTCAGTCCCCTTGCGCCCCCAGCATGCCATCAAAATGCCATTGCAGGATGTCTAGATTTGTGTGGGGCTGTTTTTTGTTTTGCCTGCGCAGCGAACATGCCAAAGAAAACACAAAAATATGGCTCAATGACATGCAACAGGATTACTGTACACAGCTGCTGCACCCCCTACCCCCACAACAAGGACTCGCACACACACACACAATCGTACTGGAAATGAAATCACTCATACACACGCATTTGGGAAGGAACAACAATCAAAGCTCCGTGGCAAGGGTGCACCGAAAACACGAAAAACTAACAAGCTCGCAAATACTTTTGAAAGCTTTTGCCACAAATGTATGCGCTTCGGCCACGCACACTCACACACGTACTAAGAGGTCCTGGCATTCACGAACACACACTCCAGCGCAGAACGAACCCAGCGTTGCATACTTTCGAGCGCCATGTTTCACTAATTTTCACATTGCTCTGTTCCTGAGCTTGTGTGCGGTACCTTCAGCCCTCCTCGTATTATTATTTCCACTTTTTGTTTTCTCTAATTTCTTTTTTACGCTTTTAAATACGTGTAATTAAATTTTGAAAATGCAACCAAACGAGGACCTGCTCTCATATTCCAACTTGCTTAGCCTTGAGGCCTGGTTAACTTGGCCGGCTTGGTTTCATGTCCGCGGCAAATTAAAGCCCGCGATGCCGTTAAACTGCAATTGTGTGAGTGGCGGGAGCGTGGCCATAATTATCGCACATTTTTGTCTACGACAAGCCCCGGCGATTGCATTCCGGTTCCATTCCCGGCTGGTTCCATTCCGGTTCCGTTCTCGGGGGGCAGACACACATAATTGGAGTCTGGTCAGCCCGAGGGCCATTTCATTATGGGGGCAAATACTTTCGACCGGCAGGTGCTCTGCTCTCGTTTTGGCCGACGACGATTTGAAATTTTAATGAGCAATTATAGGCATGTAAAACTAAATCATGAAATAATCACCGAATCATTAACATAAATAATTCACATTTTTACACGCAGCGACGCCAATCGCCTGGTGAACAACACGAGCCTCGAGGACGTAGCCAGGCACTTGAGGAAATTTAAAAGTAATTAATATGCATGGAAATGCTCCTTCAGGAGGGGCGGGTTTTCGGGCATGGACGTGGTCATGTGCTAATTTTGAAAAAAATAAAAAAGCTGCGTTCTCTATTGCCAAAGTCCAGTCGAAACTAAAGCAGGTGGTGTGGTATGGAAACTTAGAGGTAAGTCACTCCACTCTTGCATTTGCCACAAAACTCACTGAGGCATTTAAACTTTTGCTTAATTGTGCGCAACTCTGCATAAAATCTTGATTTATTGCGTCAACCAGGTAACGAGGCCATGCAACTCCGACTTCCGAAAATATTTTCTTGCGAGCTCGCCCACAAGTCAGCACTTCCAAGTCAAAAGTCAAATAGTTTGGCCAAAGAAATTTGTCATACAACAGCGTTGTCTTTGTGTGCTGTTTTTGTCGTCGCCATCGTCGTCGTTGGCATATTGTTTCTGGTTAATTAAGTTATTACCATAATGAGCTCACAGGTATTTGCGGCCTTATTTATGGGCATGCATTGAAATAGACCAGAGTGGCTCGACAAAGGTAGTCGAACTTTGAAGGAACTTTGGCCACGGTTGCTTTCCCTTTCGGAGGGATAATAAAAAAAGGGGCCGCGCCAAATGCGTTTGTTATAAAGCCTCCCATACCGCCCCCTTCAAAAAAAGGGGAAAACTTTTAGCCGGGCACGAAATTGCAAAGCGTCGCCAAAATTGTCACAACTGTAAAATGCGCAATTGCGCCGGATCGTAAATCTTTCGCAACAATAGCGGACGGGGCTCACACACAGAGACACATGAGTGGCTCACTAAACGCGGACGGACATAAAATGTGCAGCCTGCTTAAAACATAAAAATGCCGGGCCAACTCAGTTGGATTGCCAAAAGAATCGAGCAAAGTGGCTGCGTAAAACATGAAGTAATGCGAATGCCAAATGCGAAATGAGTTGAGTGCTACAAATCGTAAAGTTGGCCAGCAGTCGCAGCAGCAGCAACAACTAGGCTGGCCGTAAAACCCGGGACCTACCCCTTTTGGTCCTTTTAGTGCCCCTCCGATTCCTATATCGTGCATATGTGAGCGGGATATAAAAACCCTTTAGCCAACAGCCCTTCAGGGCACATCGTCGCTCCCCTTCTGGTCGATTTCTTTTCTGCTGATTCAGCCCTCGAAGCGATCAAAAAATCAAAATTATTTCGCTGTCAAATTGCTAATAATAACTTGTATTACAGGATCCCCAACTACCGCCCGGTAATTTGGCTCGGCTCCCGAAACCAAATAGAATAGAGCAGACAAAACCGTGACATAGTCAAATAAACAATGCGACCAATAAAAATACGCTTAAGCTTTCATAGGCGTTTTTTATGACAACAATATAAATGCAAAGGGAAAATATTACATACATACATATTCACATATATTCCGTTCCCACTACCCGGAATGCGAAAGGAACCCTTCAACAATTTTCGGGCCTCTGCACGATAAATTCCACCTTGACTCCAGCTAGTTTTCCACTTTTCCGAGTGTTTGTCTGTGCGGGCCTTAAAGAATGCCAAATGTTTCTTGTATAACCATGAAAATTTACCCCATTTGTATTATGCGAGTGTGTCAGGGGGTGTGTGTTTGCCTTTTATGATAATAGTTTCGTGTTGGCAAAATTTATTTATCTGATTTTCCCGCTCCTCCAAGCTGCTAGCTCTATGCTACCCATCGATGCCACCACCCTCAGCCACACTCGCTGTCTAACAAATAAAAATTATGTTAAAACATGCAAATATGCGTTAAGTTTTGATTTATGAAAGACAAACGACGAGCGGGAAACCCCGCGCATGTTTGTCCGCTGTTAATAATGATTACGCCCGGCTCTAAGTATATAGTTACGGTTACGGCCGGATATCTATGCGGTTGACAAGGAGCCATGGCCATAAATCGACGGCAACAGGGGCGTGGCCCGGGGACTAAATGAAAATTGATTTGCCGGGGCCTAATTGAATGCCTCTAGATGGTTTTTATATTTTTGGGTCGACGGCGCTCTGCAGCCGACGACTAATTGAAAAAGTTTAAACCAAATTGGGTACAGCCCATTACGGAAATTAGGCGCGTGCGGTTAAGAAAGGACAAATATTAAGAAAACATAATCTGGCAGAAAATTTGTGCGACGTTTATAAATAGCAAGCGGTTTCCCGGCTCCACCATCCACCACCTACTATACAACCCACCATAAACTTCCTCCCTTCGCAGACTCACATTCGACCCTGGCATTGTGCCTGTGTCAGGCTACCTTTGGCATTCATTGCCATAATTTCCTGTAATAAGAACGACGCGCCTGCTGCCAGCAAAAGCAACAGCAGCAGCAACAACAGTAAGAGTTCAAGTCCGGAGCTGGAACTCCGGAGTGTACGCACACCGGAAACTCAGCTGGCCTGCCGGCTGGGGTGACACTCATGATTTCCTTACCTTTACTCGCCGGCGGTTTCCGTGTGGCCCAATTCGTGCGAATTGAACGGGAGCCAAGCCACTGGCCATTCATGGCCGTAATGGCGCTCTCGGCTTCCTGCGGGGCGATAATGAAGACAGAGACACAGTCAGGACCAGAATTGGAAAAAATATACACACAGAGAGAATTAATAATGTGGATTACATGTTTTTAACAAAAAATACTTATATATAGACTGGGGAAGTGAAAACCAAAACCAGAGTTAAAACCAATAACAGAAAATTTAAAAAAAACCTAAAAATTATTCCAATTTTAAAAATCTTTTCGCTCCGTGTTAAATTGAAATCAGAACAAGAGCCTGCGCACGACTGCATAAATATGCACTTAAATATGCTAATGCCAGTGGCAGTACTTACCGATTTCTTGATGAAGGACACAAAACCATAGCCCTTCGACTTCAAGGTTTGTGGATCGCGAACCACGCGACAGTCGCTGCAAAGAGAAAAACAAAATAAATATATTTAAGCAACAAAAGCACGAAACGTAAACATTAAAGTTGTGCAACTGTAGTCCTCTTAGGACTTGAATTATTCTGCGGCCACCCCCGCTCCGAACGGAAGTGCTGGGAAACTTTAAAATTTATGCAAATTCTTAATAAAGACATCTCCCGGGGACGTCGTCTTCAGCTCGGTCTGGCCGACGTGTTCAAATATTTCCGTTCGAGTACGAAATACAAATATATTTTCAATGCGTGTGTCTGACTTGGGCAGGCGTAGGCGTGGCCTCTTGTAATTCGGAAATTAGAAATCTGACCCGGTGCTGGAAAGTTTTTATTTATCTTACAGTTTGGCCAGCCGCAGAACAGGGGGAGATTTCCAGCTGAGATTGAGGGATTGGAGATGCCAAGAAGGCACGCAGCTTAAACAACTCATCGGGCTTTAAGATAAGGAGAAAGTTTTGATGGATTTTTATTCTCCGGCCACAGTGTTGATCTTCCGTGATTTCTATCCGTAATCAAACTGAAAGCCAGGCCCAGATCGAATCGAATCAAAGCGAATCACATGGAACTGTGCTACAATCATTAACGTAAAAGACTTTCTCATTTGGGGCACTTCTGCCAATTGGTAGACTTCCGACTCTGGGGCCCAAATTGATTTCCCCCAGCAGTTGTACGACTTCTCATTTGGACAATTGGGGCCTCGACACCGCACTAAACCGGACTGCCAGGAAACTTTGGCAATTACCCCCGGACCGGCAGTTTACTTTTCATTTATGAAGCATAAACCACAGCGGCGGCGAACTTGGCGACGCTGTCCAGCAACTTTTTTTTTATGATTATTATAAGTAAAATGCCGGGAGACCCGTTGGGGTTTGGGCTTCGCTCAGGCTTTGACTTTGTGTGGCAGAAGCCAGGCGACTTATTAAATATTCACACGCGCCGCGCATTTAACAAAACGAAACAAAAATGCGCCCAAAGCAGAGTCCCAAGCATAATGCCAAAACCAGGCAACAATGCCCCAAAAAAATACATATATACGAAAAAAAAGGGCAAACAACGCCAGGCACGCATAAAAGTTTTGACAGCCACCGAGAGGCAGGGTCCTGCGGGGGCAGGACATCTTGATCCCCAGGAGCCGCACGACCGAATCCTGCCGACTTTGGGGCGTTAAGCGTTTTGACATGTCGGCTGGCAGATCGACTCGCCCCACAAATAAAGTTCTTTAAGCCGGCACTGTTTTATTTTTCCCTTCTTTTTTTTTTGGTGCCTCCGTGGCTCCCACTCTCTAAAAAGATAATCAGCTGGCGACGTGGGCTCACTTTTGTCGGGATATCGGTGATAATGATGTCAGCGATAGCTATCAGCCAGGTGCCAATCGATTGGTAAATTTAATGTCGGTGGTTCTGAGATTTCAGCCGGGAATTGATCCAAAACATGGCCAGCTCATTAGCGAATCAGAGCAACCCCCTGGCCCAGTTATTAGAATGATTTTCAGATTATTAAAATTTAAATTGGCCAGCGGAAGGGCCCTGGAGATGAGCAGATTGCCTGATTGACTGGCGAAGCGGCGGGGTAAATAGGCGGCAAATCCAAAAATCAAATACTTTGACGTAATTTCTGATAAGACGCCGCGGGGCCATCTTTTTTGGAGGACCAGGACCAGGCAGAGGAGGAGGCGGCTGCTCCCAAGAGACGGACTAACATTTTGACTCAAAACTTTGCGATTAAACAGAAGTTAATTAAGCCAAGTTTTTGATGCTGTCGTTGCCAAGAGTGGGGTGGTATGAGGTTTTTTGGGCGCCTGGGACCCGAACCGGGAGCGGGAGGATAGTGACTTTGCCTTTTCATGCCGAAAAATAGCAACTTAAATATTTGAATGCCCTGGTTTTACAGACAGCGAAAAGAGTTCGGCCAAAGTGGCATTTGCATAAATTCATTTTTTTGTTGCCGCTCGGTTATGAATTTTTTATTTCCACCTCCCAACATCCACATGCCCACACGCCACACGCTCTTGCCAATAATCAGAGAATGTGTGACAGAAAAATTGTCGCACAAAAAATAACGAAAGGGGGGACGCTGTAACGAAGAAAGGCGAAATAAAAGCTGCTGAATGGGAAATGGTAAAAACGGCAATGGGCGGGGGCAGAAGGGAGGTAAAGGCAATTCCAAGTTAACTGGCAAATGGAAAATTTGCATTTTAATACTTACGAGATTTCGCCGAATGGTGTGAATGCTTCGCGCAATTGCTGAGTTTCAATTTCTGAGCTCAAGTCGCCGACAAAGATGTGGAATTGTTCTGCAAGAAAAAAGAAAGGCGAGAGGAAAGTATGAGTATTGGGGATTTTCGGAGCATTTTGGCATAAGAAGAAGGGTTGCCGCTGGCGCATCGTGAGTCGCACAAAATATGCGCCAGATAAAAAACGCAAATCAAAAGAGAATCCCAAGTCATGCGCTTTTATTTCGCAATTTATTGCCAGCGTTGAAGCTGTCGCTTTAATGCATATACACAATCACAAAAAAAAGACCCATAAGAAGGCAGAAAGGAAAAAGTTTTTCATATATCATTTTATGCTGCATAAGCAGAGATAAGTTAATTGAAATCACAAAGGAGAGTCGAGCAGATTGATGAGTTCAAAGAGCCGGGATGGGTGGATGGGTGGTTGGGTGGCTGGGTCGCTGGGTGGGAATGACAAAACTTGCCAAGTTGTCCTCAACTCGGTAGGTCGGTATTAGTTTTCAAAAACGTCGTGGAAAACTTTGCCAACTGTGCGTCTTTTGTGCTCGCCCACTCTGGCTCGTGGAGAACGTCCCCATTAATACTAATTAACCCATTCATCTAAGTAAACTTTGCACGCTCGAATCTTCAGGCCCCATCATCTAGCCAAACATCATGTACACATGCACAAACTCAAAGCCGTTCGCTGTCATGCAGGCTGCACAAACACAAGTGCAGTGGGTGATGGCACAGGCGACCCGCACACCCACCCAGCGAACCAGCCACCCAGCCACCCAGCCAACCAGCCGACCAGCCTCCTCCCGAGGTGCAGAAGCCCCACCTCATGCACTCTTACAAATTACTCATTTTTAAGCCATTAATTAAATTCCTGCATGTCCTACTGAATGATAAAAAACTATTTTCTTAAATCTGGCTTGGTTTTCTCAGTGTATGGCTCACATGCAATGCAAACACACTCACACTCGCACGAATTGCAATCATTTATTATTATTTTTGTGTGCTTTGTCTCTTTGGCACAGAAAAAAGTCGTGACTGTGCGGGGAAGCAGACAAAAGGGGGGCGCCTGGGCTAAAGCCAAGGGGGCGCAGGGAACGGAGCTTCTCGACGTTGTCCTTCGTGCGCTCTTGTGTCAGCCAGTTCGGTTTGAGCCAAGACTTGGCAAAGGCAAAGCCAGCTCAGCGACGCACGTGGGGTGGTAATGGGTTAAGGGCCAATGCAATGGGTGTATTTTTTCGGGAGCCATCCCCACCGCCTCGGTCGCCCCACTAACCTCGCAGCCAGCCCAGCAACCCCACACAAACAGTGGCAGAGAAGTCTTACCCTAAATAATTAGCACTATTCAGCTGGGGCCCACTGACGACAACGACAACGACGACGACGACAACATTCGAGGCTGACAGCGCCGATGGGCGCGGCTAAAGGGCGGGCCTGCCTCCCGCCACCCATCGCCGCCCATTACCAGCCCCCGCCGCCTTCGACCGGCGTCCTTGCCTGCTGCACGTGCAGAAATTAACATTTCCGGTAATTTTGCGAAAATGAAAAGCAAAGCGAAAAATTAACGGCAACGTCGTCGTGGTCGCAGCCAAGCAAAATGCGAAATGCGGAAAGCTTTTGTGTTAAATAAATATTAAAAGGAATTTCCCAGAGCCAGAGCCAGCGGAACTGATGGAGACATGGCAGGACAAGATGCAGGGGGGCTGGGCCTGCGCCAGGTGGGGGTGGCCAGGGGGCGGTAGTTGCTGAGCAAGTGGAAACGACCTGACTGCGGCCTGTTGGCCTTTTAAAAATACAAACCAAACGAGTAAATCTCTGCGTGTTCACGTGGACAAATACACCAGTATATATTTTATACACTGAGAAATAATATATTTTTTGCTTCCAGATTAAACATTTAATATGAGATACTGTCTAAGTCCAAGTTTTGATAAACCAATTAAATCTTTATAATGAAATAAAGTTAGTCCTTGATTCCTCTCAGTGCTTTCTGTTCGTGTGTGTATGCCCACTTTTTATTTAATTGGAAATTGCGTATACGCCACCGTTAATGAGCCCATTGTAATCCTGACTGCGAGTCCTGCGAGCCAAGTGGGGCGGCTTAGTCGTTGCAGGCGGCTCGCCTCGACTCGACTCGGCTTGGCGCCGTTATTGTAAATCAATCGTTGAGGTTCGCTCCGGCGGTTCTCAGGTTATTGCTTTCGCCCATTTGCACAGCAAAAGGCAGAAGGCAGGCACGCAACATGCCAGCCCTGAGTGTATGGGTATATCGTATCGGTAAGATACATTTCCACATACATATGTGTGAGAGACAGACAAACGAGTCAGCCACTAATTGCAGTCAAAGGCTGCTTTAAATTTGCACTGCGCCAGCACTCTCGATTGGCAGGTCGCAACCACCTACCACCTACCCCCGGGCCACGGCCCCTTCCACACTTCGGCCGCCACCTTGTTGGCGATATAACGGGATTCTTTGAACCGCCTTCGGTGTCAGCATGTCAAGTAGTGGCAGCTTTTCATTCCCTTTGCTCGTATCCGTTGTTCCATCGGCCGTGTCGGGTCGTTTGCTGATTAAAACGGTGCGTAGGTAATGAGTTAATTAAGTTTTTGCCATCGTTACAGTGGTCCTTTGTCGAAGTCGTTTCTACACACACACACACACACTATGTACACACGTGCACATAAATTAATCATAAATCCTTGCTAGCTACACGGCAGTTACAAGTGTTTTGTATATTTGCCAAGGACATGCCAGACCCCTCCTGTGTTCCTTCCTTTTCATTCCTTTCCGCTGGCGAGTGAGCTCAACGGGATCGGACCAAGTCGGCAAGGAGAAGCAACTCCTTGCCGAGAAGTGTGTCAGCAGTACCTGCCACGCCCTCTTGTACTATTTGATTAAAGACGGAAGCTACTCAAGGACTATACACGTGTCTATGAGTGTGAGAGTAAAGGTTTCACACTGCAGCACCAGCAGGATTAGCTATAATCCTAATAAGTTTTTATTAAAAGGGGTTTTAAATATATTAAATAAATAGAAGGTCATATTCACCTCAAGGCCCATTTAATCCTTGCCCTTAGACATCTTTCTTACTATTTGCTTCTCTGAGTGTATAACTATCCAGTTTTATGTCTTGGGTTACCTTGCCTTACTACGGCCATCACGCTTTTGTTGGCTTTAGTTGTTGTAAATTTTATGTTATCCGCTTTCATTGTTTGTATGCCTTTATTTATGTTCCCCACTGTCTGCCGTCTACTGCCGACTGCCGACTGTCGACTGCCTACTGCCCTACTGTCCCTGCTGTGGGTCGGTGTGTGTGAGAATTTACTGATTTTCCGTTGTTATTTGCGTTTGTGCTAAACCTTATTTCCTGTTTGTCTTACATAAGCTGCAGCGCTTAATTACACGCAACCCCATCGAGGACTCCATTTCAAGCAGGATGTTCGGTTTGATTTTCCCCCAGGGAGAAGCTTTTTGGCCGCAACCCACAGCCCACAGCTCACAGCCTTCAGCCAAGATATATGCGTGTCCCATCGATATGTGCGACCTAATGTTTTATTGACCGCGCCTGCAATCTCATTTGGCAATTCACTTTGTAGCTGCCGCTTAGCTGCGCGCATAACCGACCACACGGCGTATGCGTAATGGCAATTATGAACTCTCGCCACTGGGCGCTAAGTGGGAAGTGCAGTGCATTAAAGCCAAAAGCGTTTAGCTGGCGGTCGCAAAACCACGGCCCAACCAGATCACCATCTGACCGACTGACTGCCCGCTGTGACAGGGAAAGCCCCAAACAAGCAAAACAATTTGACGCCAACAACCGCAAAACGTGCTGGCCACACACCATCCATCCCAAAATCGAGAAGCCAGCTCCACAGCTTCCCAGGTCCCAGCTCCCAGGACCCGCCCACAACTTAACCCAAAAAATTGATGAATATGTAAGCAAATACAGAAGACTAACACGCATCGGGGGTCCTGCCAAATATACGTATATAAAAAAGGATCAAAGTCCTGAGGCGCGTTAATTTTCCCAGACGTCAGCAGGAAAAGTTTGGGGCTGGCAGCAAAAACCCATCTATTGGCCTGCCCCGAATATGAGCCGGGCCCACAAATTATATTGAAATGTTAATAATCCAGTTGCTTAGACGTGCTGTGCCATCCTGGGCGGCAGCGATGTCCTGGGCGGCGGCTCGAAAAGGACAACTCAACTGTAAAAGGATATTTACATGGAGATTTGTATGCCGCTGACTTATGACTTTGATCAATGCCCGGCTGGCTGCCCAAGCCCAATCAATTGGGTCCATCCGCATCCGCATCCGTACATCCGCATCCTCATCTTCATCTTCGACAGTCCCGGCCGCATTTATGTGCTTTTGAGAGTCACTTATGCCCACAATTTGGCATTGCGGTTATCTGGGGGATAGACCAAAATATGTGTGGGCCCTGATATATTGCCGGCCATTTGTGACTTTGTTGTGAGACGAAGACCTAGCTCAGCAAATCTTTAAATTAAATTCTCTGGACTCAAATAAGGACGCATTATAAAGTATAATGTGCTTTTAATTTCATTCATTTGCATGAAATGTGCTTCGCAGCCAGTGGAAAGGCAGCAAGTGGACCCTGGCCGGCGCTAAATGGAACTAAAAAATCTAATTAGCTTTGGCCGCTGCAGAAGTCGACTTAAAGCAAACTTTTCGCTTTAATTTCATCTTGATTACCGCCCACACTACAAAGTGCAGGGCACGGCAAAAAAATACTTGAGCTAATTTGAAACTGATAGGAATTTAAGTTTCAGCAAAAACTTATTTCTTTTAATCAGTGGAAGAGTGAAAAGATTATTCGAGGGCCAATAGTTGTAGTTCCTAGTACAGCAAGCCTCGACCTCAAAAGCCAATCGACTTGACTGGCTAATGAAACGGCAGTCACTTTAAGGAGCTCCAACTCTCAACCCGGTGTCTCGTTGTCACCATTAGAGACGCCCGCCTGGCTGATGTTAATGCTGATTTTTAATGTTGATTACCGCAAGCTGCCAGGCCGCAATCCTTGCCACCTTTTATCCTTTTTTTCCGCCCCCCCCGAGTCTTAGATAACTGAGCCCGGAGTCAGCATCATTTCCGCAAGTGTGCGTGGCATTTAAGTTGCCACTTAAATGAGCCCGCGACTTTCGCATTGTGTTCTGTTGGTTCTGGTGGCAACAACCTTTCGTTTCGGTAAGGTGGTTGAATGAATGGTTGCCTGGCTGGTTGGGTGGTTGGGGGGTTGGGTGGTGCAGCCTCATCAAGTCGTCGCGACGCGCAGATCAAATGAAAATTTCATTGTGTTGTGACTCGCTCTCGCTCCGGCTTTGTGTCTGTTTCTGTTTTTGTTTAGGGTTTGGAAAAGTCCCTACCTTTTCAAGTTTTCGTGCCTTGAAAACTCGCGAAACTTTCTCGAGCACTGCACTATTTTTTGTATTTAGAGAAAAAAGGATATTTCCTTTGGAAAGTAATAATGTTTTAACAAAGTTATACTTGTTCTTTAAGATCTGAGATATAGGTACTTTGTTGGACTCTTACTTATTTAACTTTTATTTCTATTTCTTCATAATTAAATATTTTCAAGTGTATCTGTTTTCGCTCATTCTGACATTGTGTGTGTGCGGGCTGGCATTGTTGTTGTTTGTGTTGCCAACGGCGTCGTCGTCGTCTGCTTCTTCGTTCGTCTAACGTGTAAAACAATGACTCATTAAGACTCATCTAAATTCTAATGAGATTCAGTAACTATTAAAAACAAAACATGACAGAGGCAGTGGCAGTGGCAAAGGCAAACGCAAATGCGGCAAAAGGGTTGCTGCCCCCGGGGCAACCCAACCGCCCCAATCATCATCCCCCGGAATCCTCGACTCAACTCAACTCTTATCGGGGTCTTGAGTCCTGGGCCCTTTTTACGAGTAGTGCTGACTCTGCTTTTGCCAACTCGGGCCGGGCCTGAGCTCTTTAAGTGTTGGCCAAATTTAAATCATTTGTATGCGAGTCGCCTGCCCGGCCTTTAAACAAATGTCAATAATTTGATTTAAATGTGGCAGAGTCCCCACATTCGGCTTGCTGATCGCGTGCGAAATTCACATTTAAATGCTAGTAGGCTGTAGGCAGTCGTCACTTGTTTTCCTTACCCGATGGGGTTGACAATCGTGCGAAGAGACATTGCAACAGCCAGCAGTTTACAGAATTTGCGTAGCAGGAACCAGGCCAAGCAATGCACCCTGACTATATGTACTATATGTATGTTGGCTTTTAAATTAAAAATCACACAAACACTCAGGAAAAGTAACTCGACAAAACCCCAAATGGAAATTGCGTGTGTTTGGCCTTTGGGCAAGGCCTGAAGTGAAACAAAGTTGGTCTAAAGAATTTACACTTTAAGAAAGTGATTTTCTGGACATGAATGATAATAAATCATATATTTTTAAAAACCTGTAAAGCTATATTTCTTATGAATATTCTTTAATTTCTGACCCCTTTTTTAACAGTGTTTAAAGGAGTACCCGGTGTTTGCTCTTGGGTTTGGGTTAGTTGTAGCCCACGTACATACACGCACTGGCCCGAGTTTATAGAAAGTCACCCCAATGAACATTTAACGCTGCTGTGAGCGTTTGCCAAAAAAAAGGGACAGGGAGAGATTAGAGGTCCCGAGGGGAAGCAGCAAACACCCCAGCCCCAGCACCAACCCAACCCCAAGCAACCCTTTAACCCCGCGGCAAAATGTATCTGTCGTTGTTGGTAGCACATGTTAAAAGTAAACGCGTCCCAGGTAGAACCTCCAGGCCACCCTCTCTGCCAATCTGCATATTTGTCGGGCGCCACGAAATGTAAAGCAAGTAAAAACCTGGGTCAAATTGCGGTTACCGTTTTTGTTTTCCGCCGGTACTGTTGCAGGCATTCCGCCCCGATCCCGCCCACCGAGCACAGGGCCATTACACTTATTGTCTCTGTCACTTGGCCAGTTTTAGTGGCCCTGCGCTCGTGTGTGTGTGGAGGTGTTGATGTGTCCAAACACGGCCAAAACGCTTATGTAGTAATAGTGGCACTGATACTGCCTTTTTTCTGTTTCAGTTGGTTTCGGATTGGGATTCGGGTTCGGTTTCCAGTTCAAGGCTGGGCTCGGGAGCGTTAATTGCAAAGTGTGTGGACTACTTCTATTTTATTTTTTTGGGGAGCGAGAACAGGCAACTGACTTCATTTAGAGCCACACGTTTTCAGTTAATTAATTTGGTCAGAAAACTGTTGGAAGGAAAGTGTTGAGGCGAGAACAATATGAGGTCATTTGCCCTGCCAGACAGACAGGCGAGTTAATTTTTATAATTATATTAGAGGACGAGGTCTGCAGAGGGTTTCCCTATTTCTGGAAACAATATCCACAATGCCGGCCCCCAAAAACCAAACAAAAAAGAGGTTTAAATCAAATTCAAAACTCGTCGCTGAATGAAATGTTGAAATTGTACAACCCGCGTCTAGCTGTTGGCTTGAAACAAAAACAATTCCAAGGGCCGGGTCGGGTCGGGCCGGCGAGCTGACCGCCATTTCACCCAACTCTGCCCCTGGCCAACGAACTTGTTACCTTTTTTTGGACAGCTGCGCAGCTGCTGCACTTTATTTCAGTCACTTGCTTTCCATTTTTTGCACTCTGAATCGCTTTTATGTTTTTTTCCTTTTGGGCACGAGTGGCTTGTTTTTAGCCATGTTCCCATCTGTATGTATTTTTTTTGTTTTGCCTTCAGAGTGGGTGTGTGTGTGTGGACTCTTCTGTTGAGCTCGCTTTTGTGTGCAAGTGCGGTCATTTAATTTCGATTTGTGTTTTAGATTGTTTTGCGTTGCATTTGTTGATTTTTGCCATTTAAATAGAAATTTTTATTTTCTACACGTTCCCATGGCCATGGCCTCAGTTTGGATTTGGATGCCCGGCTGCAGCCGTCGCCAGCCGCTTTTTTTCGTGGATGGCAAACGGGCATTTCTGCTCTGCTCTCCTGTTTTTTTTTTTTGTATTTTGGGTGCTCGTCTATTTTTTATCAACGCATGTCCATGGGGCATTGCCAACGCGAGCCCGGCAAATTGGATTTCTTTTTTCGGACATTTGAAACTGACGAGCGCCGGCCGGGGAGCGATGTGCTCCGCGCGGCGTCAGCAGGGACCTAGCCTCGAAATATATGCAACTGTTGTTGCCGCTGTGACAGCCACCGCCCAGCCAACAGCCGCCCAAAGAGCAGCCACCATCCTCGACCAGCGTTTCTATTAGCTACGCGCATTCATAAGAGCGGAAATTTAATCTATGCCACAGTCGCGTTCATTTGCCCATTCTTTTTTTTTATGTTGAGCTGGCCTGGGTTTCGCTTTTGTCAATTTAAAGCTGCCGGCAAATGCTATCAACTGGCAATGTTCGTTAAATATTTAAATTGGCGCACAACTAATGAAATAAAACCAATGCAGGAGCGATGTCGGAGCGATTCCCAAGTGGCTTCAGTTGGTTAAATTCGTGCCGGCTGCTTGGTTCGTTGGCTGGTTGGGTTGTGGGTTGCGGAACAGGCCCATGGACTTTAATGTCCTCCGGGACCCGATGGTTCCTTAACGGAATTTAAAAATATCCAACGTGCCAGTGGGGAGACTCAATCAAAAAATTGTATAACTTGTATGATTTATCATGAATTTAAAGAGGAAGGATCTTTAACTTTCAGTTTTAAATTCCCCCACGAATTTCCTTAATGAATTAATTAATGTTTTTGTTGTTCCTGCAAAGTTATTGCAGTGTAGAGAACGGTAAATTGTGTCTTGGCCATTCGACTCACGTAGCACCTTGCTTTAAGTGCTTAAATAGAGGCAACCCAGCCGAAAAGCAACAATAACAAACGAGCCCAGCCGCACGCACGCCAAAAATTGGCATAAATAAGTAAAGGCGGCCACAGCACCAAAGTCAACTTCAACCTCGCCGTCGAATTCGACTTCAACTTCGGCTGGGTCCCAGTTCCCAGATCCCAGTTCGCCATATTGCGCATATGGCACTTTGTGTCTCCGGCTGTCTGTCTGTCGGCCGGTCTCTGTGTGTGTCTGTGTGTGCTGGGTGTATTTACTCAACTGCTGTACCCAAAGCGCACTTGAGTGTGTATCATCATCAACATCAGCTGCTCTTCAGCCCACCCAAAGCCCAAAAACCCAAACCCAAACCCTGGCACAAGCCCAAGCCTCTACAAAAACCCGGACCAAGTTGCGAGCTGCTTCTGCAACCGCCGCCAGCACTAAAGATACAAAGCTGCAGATACAGCCCAGAAGAGGGGTCCTGCCAGTACATATACATATACACAGTATGTACTATATATGGGTGTGTGTGTTGGTGTGTTCCTGCAACACTCAACCTCCTACTTTGTGGCCACTACAGTGACAGTATCTTTGGATGCTTAACAACATTACAAGCTGACTTATAAAAGGGAGACCCCGAGAGGGGCAGACCGGGAGACCGGGGGGCCGGGGTCGCCCTCTGCAATTTGACTTGACTTTTACGTATCGTCAAGTACTTTTCTGGTTTCGCCCACTCGGGGGACATTTGTCAGTCGTGGAGAGACAAATTTAATTTCTGCCATTTTCTATTTTCCGAGCGATGTCTGAGCTCAGATATGAATTGCAATGAAAGTCATACTCTGCATGTATGACCCATACAAGAATAAAGATCTGGGTCTGGACTAGTCTGGTCTGGTTTGGTTTTGGTTTGGCATGGTGTGGCCTGGTCCGGTCTGGTCTGGTCTGGTCTGGACAAACTCGTTTTTAATATGCAGCCACCAGCAGTCGGCACACGCAGCGTATGCGTAATTTTATTACAGCTTCAGGAGCAGCGGTGGCAGCAGCGGCAGTGGTAATGCCACTGGCAGTGGCAGCTTCAAATGAAACGCAATGAAATGAATGGGGCGAAACTATTTTCGGTGCTCCCAATTTTTCGGCTGTGGCCTCACGCAATGCCCAGCATTCATTTCGCATTTAAATTGCTGTTCAGAGAGCAATTAGCCGAAATTATTGTTGCTACGTGTGCATCGTCACTTGAGCCGGACGGCATCTATCGGCATCCCAAATTAGTAGGGACTGAGCCGATGTGGCGAATGCTTAATGTGAGCCGGGGCGGGCCATTATTCTCTGCCCATCCCTCGGCCAGCCCAGGACTGGGGCACAACAAAAAATGCTGATTTGCGGTTTGCCAATGGCAGTGCCACAAACGATGTGAGACTCAGCCACCGCAAGCCTCGCAGAAATTCCCAATAATTTACTAAAGACTGCCGAACCAAAACGAGTCTAAAAGAAAGAAAAGTTGAGACGACAGCGGCAGAATTATGCCAAAACAAATCAAGCAAATGAAAATATCAGTGCCTCGAAATCATGGCAAGACACACGCTGGGAGCTGCGCAGCAGGAGGCAGGGTGGATGGTGCCACAAATGCTGTGCTTAATAGGCATCAGCTGGGTATTAAGTTGTTGTTTTTTGTCATCGTCTTCGCCACCGCTTCTTGGCAGCGAGACAACCTTTTTTTATGCGACTAACTGGCTGAGTGGGTCCTGGGAGGAGTCCTGGGTGGGGAACTGGGTGGCGGGCGGAAGGAAGTAAAAGTCCTGAATCTCAGACGTTTTGACAAGCGCTTGCCCTGGCCTCGAATCCAACAAACAATTTGCGGAATGCCATTAGGTGACGCCTATTGCTGAAATTATCTCTGGCTTCAGGTTGTCCTTACTTTCTTATTTTTCTGGCTTTTTTTGTTGTTTGGTTGGTTGGTGCAAGGAAAGGGAGTGAAATTTCAATCACATCATCTTTTGTTAAGCTCCAGGCCAAGGCAAATAGGTAATAACAAGTTGGGGCGGCGCACAATGAAAGCCAAATAAAGACGCCGAAAAAAACAAGGGGGAGCAATGGCCCATTTTGTGGGCACGAAACGTTAATGGGTTTTCCTTTCAGCCAAAAGAGGTGAGCCAGGCCAAATCCCGTCTTTATTTGGCCTTTAAATTCATCAATTTCGCATAAGCCTTTGGCCAAAGTTGATTGTTTACAAATCATTCAGGCTCGGCTGTATTCAACACCCTGGCGAAATGGCATTAAAAGTTTGACCTTATGTCTGCCACAAAGTGTTACACATGACAGCCAAAACGAGAGCTGGAAAAGGGCAGGCTGGGAAACCTGAAGAAAAAAATTAAAAATTAATAGCAACTGGCGAGTGCCAATAGAAACCACAATGCAGCGGACAGAAAAACTAAACTAAACTAAAAAAAACCGGGCAGGACAACAAAAACTAACCGGCTAACCAAGTGTAAAAAACTATTGAGTGCTGGCGTCCCAACACTTCACTTTTTTCCAAACATGCCCCTTGCAGCCTGACCCGCGCCTTCTGCAACTAACCAAAATTTCTAATTTAAAAGTTTTACGCCCAACCGCCGACGAGAAACGAGGAACGAACGCGGCAAAAACAAAAAGCCGGTCGAGGGCCTGGGGTTGGGCGGAAAATGAAGGCAGCCGAAGCTGGAAAATAGAAAAGCAGCAACAAAGACAGGCGGCAAATAAAAACGCAACAAACACACAAACATTGAAGCAGGCACACACGGATAGATAATGCAATTCCCGCCCAGGACGAGCCTCGAAAGTGGGAAGGAGAAGGCAACTTGGCCAGCTAGCCGTGCAATTTTGTAGCTGGTCGTTTCAGGATTCCATCGTGTCGTCCTCGTAGGCGTTGTGTTGTTCTTGCCCCCATCGTTAGCAATGCTCATCGGCAACATTTCGTCAGCTTCCGTAGCTGGCAAGGCGGTTGGATAGAAAGCGGGTAGAATAGCGGGAAAGCCAGCTAGCAAGCCAGCCAGCCAGTAAGTTTGTGGCGGTTGGAGGAGCGTGTCATGCGCGTTGGATGTCCTGCGTGGGCTGCAGTCGCAATCGCAATCGGAATGCCAGCCGCCCCCTGTCGCTCGCTCCTCCTTGCCAGCTGGCTGGCTGACTATTTTTATATGCTGCCCCAGTCTTTGTGGCACTTGCCCCAAGGGTTTCTTTTTTTCCCCAGGATTTGGATAAAACTAGAGCTGTTGCACCGAAGAAAATAAGCTTTATAATTAGTTATGCCTGATATGCCTATAAAGTCCTACATCTTTTAAAGTTTATTTTCCTAAAGTACTTAATTTTAATAAAATTTATGTACTCATTTTCTTTCAGTGCCATTCAGGAGGAACGTTTGTCATTGTGCATTACTTTTAGCATGCATCGCGGCACTTTTGGTGATGCAACAATGTTGCCCGGTTATTGTTGTAATTTGCTTGTTGTAGCCCGGTTCGTTGGCTCTAGCTCTGGGCCTGGCTTCTGCTCCTTTGTTTTTTTCGAATTCACCCCCAGAAATTTTACGATGATTTTCATTTTCATATTCGAATCGTGTGCCCTGCGTTCGGTCGGTCGGTCTCTGGTGCTCTTTTTTGGGGAGAATAGCTTGCAAATCGAATTATATTTTCTGCCACAATGTAGACAACAACAGACAAGGCCGCATTACAATGCCTCCGAGGCAATGCCGTTCCCATCATCCTTACCACATTCCTTTTTTCATTTTTTGTTGTTTTTTTTTTCTGTGATATGGCCTTTGGCCTTTCCTGCACTTTGACCAACACTCTGTCGTTTGGCTTGCGGTGTTTTTGAGCTGGCTTTGAAATTACCTTACTCTCGAAATTGGCTACCAAAAAAGTGGCTTTTATGGCCCTCTGTATCAGTGTATCAGTGTATGGGCATGGGTGTGTGCCGAGCTTCATATTTCATTTTTTATATGTACTTTTTAATATGTATTTTTTCGTGCATAATGTTGACATTTTGACGCACTAATAAACATAATTTGCTCATAAAATACGTTTTATTGCCGGCGCCCTGTATCAGCCATCAGTTGTGACACTGTGTGTGCTCAGATTCAAGGATTCGGGGCTTCAAGGATTCATGAATTCGAGGATTCGTGGCATCATGGATATTCATGGTGTTTGTGCAGCTTGAGTGACTTAATGTCGATGAACGACATTAAATGGCATCGGGGCTCTGGCTCGGCAGATTGCCCAGAGATAGAAGCCCAGGTATAAATCCTAAATTAAGTGCTGAAAATGCCAAGGAGTTTAAGGTTGAGGACTTGCTGCTTTAAGCTAGAGTTCACTGGCCATTTTGTGACCTGTTTTGACCAACGTCTCTCATCTTGCATAATTAATTGCCGGTTCACAGCTCTTCCTTCAATCTTCTATCCTTATTTCCCGAAAACCCAAACATTTTTAAATATTTATTAGCAACAGCTTACAAGCTTCATCTTATTTCCTCGGCGGTGGTGGCTTTCATCGTTTTCCGGCGATAAGTAATTTTGTTATTTGCCAAACATGTGAACGGTTCGGGCCACAAATCCTGCCAGTTTGCCGTTCGCCCCAGCCAGTTGCCTTTTGCCATTTGTCTGCTACGCTCGTTGATGCCATTATCTTATTCAGCAGCCTTGTCATCTCATAAAGGATGCATATTATAAATTAATTTTTGCCAGCCGTGGCTTCCACTCTCCACTTTTCGCTCCTTGGCTTTGCTCGGCGTGCTGGCTGGTGCCTTTTTCCTTATTTTCCTATCGCCTTTATCACTTTGAGGGCCCGCACCTAAATACCGAACATGTTGCTCCTGTTCGGGTTGTCCTGGTTGTCCTGGGTGTACGGGGGCCATGTGCCGGTTATGTGTGCGCCCGACTATATGACTATATAATTTTTTGATTTAACGCAGAAGCTCCGGCTGACGCTGTCGCAATTTTTCAAAAAAACACCCTCATGCTTTTATTTTTGTGGCTCTGCCCTGGCCTGCCTGCCTGCCGTAAAAGTTGAAAGTTGTGCTGGTACTTTTCCTGGTGTTGTCTTTGCCTCATGTGTGACATTGATGCCAGCTCGCTGTGAGCTGTTTTATTGTTATCATTAAAGCGTGCCACCTCCCACGAATTTCCACCGCCGCCTTTGTGTTCGACATGTTGTCTTGTCTTTGTCCTGGGAGGGAGTTTTCTCAATGATGCGGGTTTTCCGCCTCGAGGCCATCATCAAGGGAAGCGAACAAGAAGGCCTCAACAAGTTTGACATGGCACTCGGGATTGGTATTGGGATTGGGCATCCGAGATCCCATTATGATTAAAAATTGCTCTGCCTGGCTTATCTTTTGCGGCTGGCTGCGATCATTAATGAAGCAGAAAGTGATTGGAAAGACAGCAGGAGCCGGGACAGGAGCACGAGCAGCAGCCCTCGGGGCCATGATTAATTGGTGTGTACAAGCTGGCGCCACACAAACACAATTGGGACAGGAACCGAGCCAAATCAAAGGAGCTTCATGCTTTTCGGGTGTTAACTGCATTTCATTCATCAACGCTTCCTAACCGCAAAGAGCTGCAACAAAAACAGCAACAACAACACGCTGTCTGAGGTTAGCAAAAGCAAAAAAAAAACTGAAGCTAAAGCTGAAACAGAAACAGCAGCAGGGGCAAGAGCTACGGCAGCAGATGCATTGGAAATTCAAATAAAATTTACCACAGCTCCTCGTAACTTTGTCAACGATGCGCAACATGACGCTGATGTCAGCCAGACATCTTGAGGGGGCGATGAGGAGGGAAAAGCGGGTGAAAGGCGGAAAAGCGGGAGGAAAACCGGGAAAGACCAAGACCTGCCAGCGAGTTGCAATTTGCAATTTTATGGCAGCGCTGCTAAAAACAGTAGAACACCGGAAGAAATAATCAATTAATTAATGGAGAATGTTTCAAAGGGAGAGTGTGTTTCAAAGGACCTGATTCTAGGGAGTCTGAGGCTTGGAGTCCTTTCTGCCCCTCTTTAATCTCCCATAATTAAAACCGCCATAATAAGGTCCTGAATTTCTTTCTCTGTTCAAATGAATCTGCTGCAGCACAAAACAAACCAATTTAAATTTTCAACGGTGTCGAAGGGTCCGCCGGGTTGGTGTGTCAGTCTGGATGGAAAAACATAGTTAACGGGTGCAGCGTGGAAAACCGGGAGGACCAGAGCTACGAAGACGGCCGGGGGAAAATCGGGCTAACAAAGCTGGCGAAAAGCGCAACAAAGCGTAGCTGACAAAATCAAACCGGCAGGGCAAAAGCAGAAGCTGCAAAAAGAACGTGCAGAAATATTCGCAATGACAATTGAAAGTCGGAAAATCGCAACCAGTTTGCTGGAATTCAGAAGGGCCAAAACGGGTCATGGGTTGGGTGGATGGAGGAGGCGGGAAGGGGGGATGGCAGTGCGATTCTGGTGGCTCGGTGGTTGCTGTGGACTGGCCAAACACTCAATCAATAAATTATGCTGCCACGAAATATACAAATCAGCGAACGGGGAACTGTCGCGGATGCCACAAGAGCACAGAGTTGAAGCAGGACCCAAGGGGGGGAGGGTATGTGCCTCCAACAGGGTGGTGGGGGATGGACGGGTGGTTCAGCTTGTTTGGCCGGTCACGCGGCAGATGGAGAACAAAAGGCCAGGCCACGACCCAAGAGTACTGAACGGCGCTCAGACGGATGTGGCTTTGTGGCATTTTGTGCGGTCGCTGTTGCTGCCTCAGTTGCTGCCACTGTTTCTGCTTCAGTCGACGTCACCGCAGCTGCTGTTAGTCATTCGAGGAGGATGCTGTTGACGATGGTCATGGCCAAAAGGATGGCCAAGATAGCGTCAGGACATAACCGGCCAGACCATTAAAAGCAGTGTTGTGGGAATGAAATATTTTAAAGGGGTTTTGCTAAGCTAACATTAAATAAATTTAAATTAAACAACCAACAAAAATAATTTAATTAAATATTTCATATATTTTAAATTGTGTCATTAATTTTAAGGAATTATAACCCCTGCTAGAGCCACTAAGCTGAATTTGTCAAATGCGTTGACTGCTGCATTGTGCTTGTAACCATACACAAAGCCTGTGACTGTATGCCCATGTCCTGTGACCAGGACAGCCTCCATACAGGCGCCAAAGACAAAGGGAAAGGCGCTGGGTTCTGCGCCCCAATGCAACCAAAATGGCAAAATGGCTGCCGGACTCGCTGACCCCCGGCTGACCTCAACCTCAACCTGCAGAGCCTTAAAGCCCCACCTCCTCCAACTCCAGACGAAACGGCTCAGCCTCATCGATTTTTCCCCAGGAAGAGGTCCAGACATTTTGCATGTGAGTCTGACATTTAAAATGCTGCCTTTTACATAAAACATTGATCGCGATTGTCGATTGCGACGACGACGAGGGATGGGCCGGCAGGATAATAAATGAAATGATGACACTTTGTAGGCATTCAAGGCCTGGCGGAAAATTTAATCAGTATCCCCCGCTTATTAAAAAAATAATGCAATTTTTTAAAGGACTTCTTACTTTCAAGCACCAACTATTTAATGGGATTTAATCTTCTGCTTTGAGTTTTCATTGCAGCTTGCTTGATCGATTTCTGTAATCGGGCTTTTCATTTGCACCCGGCACGCACGTCAACGCACCTGGATGGACCACAGCCTTAGTGCCACCCACTGGCACCTGGTTACCGGGCCCAACTGGCCCACCTGTCCAGTCAAGCGATCCATTGTCCCCACAGTGACTGCCAGCCATGAAGTCCAACAAAGCGGAAGCTGTAGGAATTTACCAACGTTTAAACTTTAATGCCTGCTACAACAGTTTTTATTCCTTGGCCATTTTCTCTTTTTCCACTTTTCCTGCATAGGTGTTTGTGTGTGTGAGCTTGAGATTTTTTGTTGTTTCGTTGCCTTTTTTTTCATTCAGCCAGGCAGAGGAATACCCTTCTTGTCGTGCCCAGCAGCCCCGCTCCAATTGAACCTAATCCGGCTGCTAAAGTATTAGCTACGTAGTTGTATGCTCATCCCGGCTGTCCAAACTGCCTTATGCTGCTTTTGTTGTTTGCTGGCATTTAGAAAAAAAAAAAAAACAAAATAAAAAACAAAAACAATGGAGAGAGAGTAAAGAAAGCGGAGAAAGAATGCCAGGGAGCTGGACAGGAGTGACGTTTGTAAAAAGTTTTGCCTTTGGCCAAGGGCTGCAAGTGGGATGTTGGAACTGAGGTGGTTGTGGAAGTGGAACTGCAGCGTCCACTTAATAACAAGGCATCAGCCGCTGGACGTCACTTGGCATACTAATCCATAGACCACCGATGGCACCACCCACTGAATTAAGTGCCCAGCCCGGAGCAGATTGTACTTACTATACGAGAATAAAATACCCATATACTATAAGAAGGTGGCTTATAAGTCTCTAGAAGCAAAAACTTCGCATATGCCCTAGTCTAAATTTTTTAATAATAAGCCATAAAATTTCTCCTTGTGCTTTCGCCAGAGATTCTTTATCCCAACTTCGTTCCGGCACCTCTTTTTCAGCCAGACTCCATCGCTGGCAAAGTGGACAGCAAACGGACATGGGGGCAAAGACATTAATGACAGCCGACATCAATGAGTGTCGGGTTGGCTCTTGTCTGGGCGGTGAAAAATTAATACAAAATGTCGGCGACAGCAGGGCAAAACAAAGGGCTATCATCTCCTGAGGGGGCACTCCTTTGGCGACTCCCGACTCGCGACAGTAGACTGGCAGGTGATGCTCGAGTGGCTCGACTCGGCGTCAAACATGGCGTATGATTGATTTTCCAGTCGTAAACTACGGCTGAGCTGGGCAAAAGTCGGGGGCCAGATAAAGCGGCAAATAAGCTTCAATAATAATAAAAGTTATAAATCTTTTGCATGGTCTGTCGAGGACAAGACAGCGCAAGACGATGGGGCAAGCAGCTGGGTGGAAACGGGGATGGTTGTCCTGCCAAAAGGACAACGACATGCTGCAACGCGGCGATAATAACAATTTATTGCACACGTACACACACACACATACATAGCCATGTGCAGAGTTGCCAAGTGCCGGAAAATGCCGCGAGACACGATTGCAGCAACAAATACATACATGCAACATGCGACATGCGACAGAGGGAGCAAAAACGAGAAAACGAGCATAAAAACCGCACAATAATAAAAATGAACAATGACAGGTTAATAGCAAATAAATGAAAGCCCATAAGAAAAGCGCAGCAGCAGAAAGGAGGACCACACAAAGGAGAAGCCTCCGGACGCCGGACTCCGGTCCAGACTGGCCGACAAACTATCTCCTTGGCCTAGGCAATTGATATATAGTTTTCAATTTTAAAAACCATTCAGCAGCTGCACGTCCCCATTCCAGCCGGCCCCTTCTGTTTTCCGTTTCGTTTTTCCCGAGGCGTTGGGGCAGAAAAAAATGCCAAAGAAATATATCTGGGAAGTGGCGGGCGAGGACGTTGCTGGCATATTTAAAGCATAACTTCGGGGAAAATCGGTTTCGAGAAGGCGAGCAGGCAGAGAGGAACCAAGAGCCAGACCAAGATAATGGCGCAAACGTACTTAACAGCCACAATAATGACGATAATGGGCAATGAGTTAGCAGCCAGCAGGTTGACAAAATGCACTCGGCATGCAATGCACACTGCCTGCCAATAATAATCGTCATCATCATCAGCATTATCATTAGCAATCCGAAGGACTAACAGGGAATTCGTACACGAAACTCGTGCTTTGTGTCTGCTCATGGAGGCGGAAAATGCATTACCTTACCGTCTGATGGCCGAAACCTATTTATTTTCCTCTTAAAAAAATCCTAATTTCCCTGAATTTATCGGCCTAAAGCATAAAGCATATTCTAGAATGTAAAAACTATCAACTAAAGATTAATTTAAACGCATTTATTTTTAGAGAAGCCACCTTAAACGGCTATTCATCCAAGATTTGCATTTTTTGTTTAATGCGCTTTAGGAGTAAACATTTAATATGTTTATTTATTCAATTGCATTTGAATAGCGGAGCAAAAAATGTGGTATAGCTGAAACATGAATATGCAAATCAATGGAGGCAAATAAAATGAAATAAATTCATGAGGGAGCAGCTAAATAGGCTTCAAAATCAGGCATAATCTGCCAGCTGTACGCTCGCCTTTATTCCATTTTATTTCATAATTTAAATATGCCATATTTAATATATTAAATAACGTTGTGATAGGTGTCGCAAGCCGCCTGCAAGCGGATTAAATTCACCCAGCATTACATCGCATCAGATTTTATTAAATTTCGTTTCGAAAGTTTTTCGCCAAAGTGACAAAGAGAAAAATCGATCACCTGTTTAAAGTTGGAGTGCCCGAGACGGCCCGAGGGGCGGAAGGAGCAACAATGGCGGGGCTACTTGGCAGCTGTGCCAACGCATCAGTCAACGTCTTTACAGTTTAACAAAGGACGACATTTGCCGGTTGAGACACACGCGGAAGGCGGGGGGCTAGCGTGGGGATCCGGCCACTTTATAAGCCAAATTCAACGCCACGCTCTGTTGTTGCCATTGCACATTGCGCCTTTGTCTGTTTGCTCGACAACTTTTTACATTCTTGTGTCGTTCGCTTTTGGCAATTTGTTTTCTGCATCTTACAACGACGAATTCAATTGAAAATTTCAGCAGACACTTCAGCCGGGACTGGTTCTGCAAATTTAAAAACAAATTTGCCGCAAAGCAATAGTAGCAGTAGTGGCAGCAACAGCAACAGCAGAAGCAAACTTGGCCAACAAAGTTTTTTTGTCCGAAACTCCGTTTCGATTTTCAATTCCCTCTCTCGCAAAAACTGGTCAAGTGTGGACGTGCGTTTAAATGTTACGTATACGCCGCGTTGTCTGCGCTGTCCGCACTGTCCGCTGCACTTGAGCAAATCGTCTCGTCTGAGTTTGAGTTTCAGTTTGACTGTTTGGTGCGGTGTCTTGCCCAACGTCTCATGTTTGCCTCGTGCACCACCCAACGTGTCGGCGGCGGCGGGCGGGCACAAAAAAGTAAAAAACGACAAAAAAAAAGGAAGAAACAACAGCAGACAGACAGGACCACGCCTTCTATCTGGTGTTTACTTTTCCGCCCCCGACGACTGTTTGCTTTGGAAGAGTGTGTGTATGTGGGGGGGGTGTGTGTTTGCCATTCGTTTAGCCAGAATGCCAACTATGACAAAGTCGGTGAATGAGGGAGTCGAAATCAAAATCGAATCGAAGCCATTGACTGAGCCAATGCCAATGTGGAAATTGTCAATAATTTCCAATTGATTTCTATTTGATTTAACACAGGCCAACAAAGGCGGACACCTGCGCCTTGCTTGGTCTATAATTTGCGGAGATACAGATATGACTACGTGGTCAGGTCTTCCGAAACAGGTCTTTAGTTTAGTGCAGGACAGCAAGCAGTCTTAAGATGAGGGGAAATAGCTTAAGTGAAAACGTAAACTTTGACAAACACGCGAGCCTCGTTTTGAGGCCAAATAACATTAGACAGCTATTAGAGGCTTGGCCGAGTTTTACGACAGAGACCATAAAAAGCATTACTTGAACTGCTCCAGTTGCTCGTAAAACTCGTGAAATTTGTAAGGACCTCCGACGCAGACTGTGTAGCAGTGTAACGCGACCATAGGCGTAGGCAGGCAATAAAAGCCAATCGATAAGTGCCCAAAGTGTTGGAGGTCCTCGTAAACAAATGTGGCAAATGTGTGGCCCACACCTCGGCCGGGACCCATTCATCCATCAAGGAATCGTCAAAGGAGTTCCCAGTCCTGCCGGAAATTTATTAGCCACCCCATCATCATCATATCGATTATGACAATTACGCGTACAAAAACGTAGTAAAATTAATGTCCTTTTTTTTAGATTAGGAATTTCGAAGGGTAGGGGTTTTCTTTAAGTAACAACTTTTTGGGGAGTTTACTTTATGGTTAATTTAATGAAATTACTAATTAGGGAGAGTTTATTTAAGACTTGTCTTCATTATACACCTTTAAGGAGAACTTACCCTGCTTGGGGGAAACGCTGAGCACCTGCTGCTGCGGCGATTGCTGCTGCGAGTGGATCTGGTACTGCTGCTGCTGCTGGACGACCACTGCCTGTTGTTGGGCGGCGCAGACGGCGGCGGCCACGGCCTGTTGTTGCTGGTGGTGGGCGGCAGCTGCGGCTGCGGCGGCTGCAGCGGCGGCCTGCTGCTGCGACTGCTGCTGGTGCTGGTGTGGCGACTGCGACTGGGGATGCTGTTGCTGCTGCTGCTGGGTGGTGACGATGGTCATCTGCTGGGGTTGCTGCTGTTGCTTGCCGTTCTGCTGCTGCTGCACCTGCTGCTGCTGCGCGGGAGCCGGTTGCTGCTGCTGCTGCAGATGCGTCTGGTGGATGGCCAGCAGCTTTGTCTCGTAGGGCTTGCCATGGGCGGCGCCCACGGAAAGGGGCTGACTGCTGAGCGTCATCTGTGCGGTGGCTGGCATCATCAGCGTGGGCATTGCCAACATTTTACAGTTTCAGTTGCACTCGGATGCTGCTTGTTGCGTTTTTGGTATTGATGCTGTTGCTGCTTTTCTGCTGCAATTGCTGCTGCTGTTGCGGTGCGGAATTTGCACGTTTTGCGGTTGCACGCAGCTCGCTTTGATGTTTAATGAAGTGCCTGCCGCCTTGCAGTTGATGATATAAATAAATTTTATTATAATTTGGCTACGTATTTTTTAATGGCTGCCTTTTTGTGTGAAACCGCACTATTGTTGCTGTAGATGTAGCTGTTGCTCCTGCTGGCTTTGGTTGATGTTGTTGTTTTATTCGCAAACGATTTGATGCATTAAATAATTTCTACAATTCTGCTAGTTTGAAAATGTTGCCTTTTTTGTGGTTTTCCTTTCCGTTTGTTCCGCTTCGTGTTGTTTGTGGTTGGCTTTTAATTTGTTTTTTAGTTTTGCATAAAAAATTTTTTTGCTTGACCTTCACTTATCACAGACCAATGAAATTTGTTTTCAAAAAGTTCATTTGGTTTTTTATATTTGTAATTTATGTTCCCATCCAGAATCCCAAGCACAAAAGGCAGGATGTTCTGTGTTTAGATTCTGAAGAAAAAATTTAATTTTATTTCAGCTTTCCAGAACATTTTACTTCCCTCTAGAATTAAAATATTCTGCAAGATGAAAATAAACAAAAGGATAATGTACTTGGAAAACAAAAGGGGTAATTAACTTTCATTGCTGTTAGTGTGATTACAGTTGAGCCAGAAGAAAAAGTAAATAAACCCAGGACTTGCTTTATTTTTATGGATCGAGTACAGCCCGCGCACAGCCATTATCATATATCAAGACTAAGCCATTCACACATCATTTGAAAAATTAAATTTAATATTTTACGATTTGTGTGCCCGCTTTGTATGCGGAGTGAATACAGCATGAGCCAGCAGCACAACAAAAAAAAAAAATAAATAAAAAGTTATGCCCGAAACGAGGGACGACAGCCAGCAGACATTGAAAGTGCGAGAGCAACGCAATGTCTAAGTGCCAAAAGCAGAAGCAGCAGCAGCAGCGAAAAAAATTATAACAATAATAATAAAAGCAGCGGAGTACAAGTGCCAAAAAAACACGCACCAGAAACCGAGCTGGGGTTTTACGACAGGCCCCCGAAAGACGATAGACAGCGAGCAGCAGCATCCCAGCAGCAAACAAAGCTGCGAATCCTGCGAGTCCTGACACCCTGTACGCCCCAAGTGTTGGCAAGTGTCAGGATCAGCGACAGGCTCGCCGTCAGTCTAACGCTTCCGGTTTTTATGGCACAGACGGACAGACAAATGCTATGTATAAATATAAACTTATATTTTTATTTTTATTCGGAAAGCCAGGAGACACGGAAGCGCAGAAAAAAGCACGAATGCAGAGGCCACACCAAAAGTACAAACAGGAAAAAAAAATCACACATATATGTTGTATATGTGGTACCCAGCATTCCCTTTTTGTGTGTATGACTCAAACACACACTGTGGCACACTCAGAAAAACACACACAGGACTCACACTCACTGGAACACTCAAACAAGACACACACAAAGCACACACAGTTGCAGTGGCCTTTTTATATAGGAACCCATGCGATGTCGGCTGGCGGCAGCATTTATTGGCTGCTCGTTGTCGGTTTATGTGCCACACAAGCCGAAGTGCCAGACTTTGGTTGTTGTTTCAGAAACGGGCTGCTGATTTTGCCGTTCTGCTGTTCTGGCGTTGTACATAATGTGGCCAAAAACACAACACACAACAGGCACAACAAAATATACATGCACGCAAAAAGCGTTGTGCCAGCCAGGCTATGTAAATAAGGCCAAAATCGATGCTCGGCTCGGTGACAACGAGACCAAGTAACCCCAAATGGGTTAAACGTTTCGAAAAAATCTTTAACTCGCATCGATTTTCTTGAAAATATTTCACATCAAATTCTGAATTCAAATATTAAAGGCAGCAACTGTAACCACACTCGACAGTACTTCTGAACTTTGTTTAAAATTATAATCAAAACTGAACACTCAAAACTAAGAGATACAGGAAATGTATTTTTTGAAAAGTTCACTAAGTTTTTCAATATTGTTTCATTTAATTTTTGGGATGTTTTAGAACTTATTTAAAGTTCAGTTCTTAGTTAGTTAATTGGCTCGGCTTTCGTTTGTTTCACTTCGTTGATTTCTTTTCGCTTTTCTTACTTTTCGGTTTTTATTTAGAATTCTCTTTAGCGAGCAGTTGGCTTTCGGTTTGGGTTGCTTTGGTTGGTTGGTTGGTTTGTTTGAGAAATTATAATAACAACTTAACAACAATGTAACGAATATCCTTTCTTAACGAGGACACAATTCAAACTGAAGGCGAATCGCCTTCGTCCGCCTCACAAATAGTCAACACATCGGTCTGCTCCGGTCGTTTACCGTTATTCTGCCGACGTCGCTGCCGGCAGAACCTGGTGCTCCGACATCCTTTTGGCCGAAACGAGCGTTATCCTCGCGCCAAAGTTCCGAGCTCTGGCCGAAGTCTGTTTTGGGAAAACTCACTCTCAGGCATGCGTCGTGGAAATTCGAAAAGGTTTCTGTCTTGGCTAGGCGATTTTCCTTGGGGAAATTCATTTCCCTACATTTTCGTTGGGGTGATTATAGCGTATCCTTTGTGTTATACTCCTTGAAGTCGGGCTATGTTAAGACATCCTGTTGGATCCTTTATTCATTGCATTTCGTTCACTGGAACCGGAATTCTTTCCTTTTCTTGGGATTACATGGAGTGCATCTGTTTAACACGCGATTTTGCTCATTATGCAAAAGCCCTCAGGGTGAGTCGAGTGCTTCAAGCTTAAGCCACTTTACACTGGGCAAACAAACAAAGGCCCAGACACAAGACCAGCCCCCATACACGAAGCACATGCTATTGTTTATGCGCTCGAGAGCCAATAATCCACTTTTGTTTTGTTATCACCACCCAAAAGCACCACCACCCACAGGGACACCCACACCCACTAGCCGCTCAACCGCCCAACCGCTGAACCACCCGCAGCACTCAGCTCGTTGCCGCATCTCGTGCCCTTGCCCGCCACCACTTAATTTCTACTTGATTTGTCGTTTAAGAAAACTAATTGTCTGCCTTTTGTTGAGCGTGAAAACAATGGAAAACATTTTAGCAACTGTTACTCCGTGCCGAAAGCGTATTAGACACAGAAGTCGTCGAAAGTCTCAAGTCCCGAGTCTGGGTAATAATTTGCGGAAAGTGGCCAAGTCGCAAATGGCGCTGGCTTTTGGTCAGGCCAGAACGGAAACCAGACCGCGAGGCACTTCAAGGTCACTTCAGACGACAAATAGTTACCAGATGAGCCGTCGCAGTGGCACAATTCTCCTTTTGTTTAAATTTTTAATTTTTTTTTAGCGTTTTCCGTATCTGTATCTCAAAGGGGTGGTCCCTGATCGATTTCCCGCAAAACGGAAACGGATACCCACACCATGGCTAACACGGCGGAATAACGAGGCAAGCTCTTCGTTGCATATTCATGGGGCACGGGCATACAAACACAAGCAAAAGCACAAACGAGTTGACGTCGATGGTGTAACAGATATCAGTTACGTTGCATGCAACAGCCATGCGATTCGCGGGGATAGGCCTACGAGGCAGCAAGGGTAAAGCCATGGAAAGAAACGGCCAAGAAAAGCTTGTCGCACGCATAACTTAAAATTTATAAATAAACTTTGCAACAAAGGTTTTATGTTTAATCGATATTTGAATTTATTTATTTGATTAAACTAACTTTTATAAGAAAAATTGGAGAAAAGTCAGGAGAAGGGTTCTATTTATTATATTATTCTTCTTAGAAGTCCAAACTTAGAGGTCAAAAGAAAGTCATCTTAAGGCTCTTAAGGAAATTCCATTGAACACACGATTAGCATTGACCTATTCCGGGAATCTCACATCCTACGTGAATGTTTAGGCCATCTCTGGGTGCTGGGTACTGTATTATGCAAATGACCAAGTTCTTGAAACTGTGCAACCGTGACGACAATGGCAAAAGTAACAGCAGCATGAGCAGTAAAGTAAAACAGCAACAGCAGCGTCGACACATTATCCTCGGCGACTAAATATGTAAAAACCCAAGCAGCCAACAGAGAACTCGGGCAGCGACACACATACCAGCTCGCAGGACTTTCAGGACTCACGTGAGCGATTAAAATCTGAAGGAAAGTATTTCAGTTTTTCTTTTTTTTTTCATTCCACCCAGAGAGCTGCAGCTGAGGGTTGCTGAGGTGCAAATGAGTTTTGGTTCAGTTGGAAGGGTTGCTGTTGCTGCTGAAGCTGAAGCTGAAACTGAAACTGAAACAGCAACTGAAACAGCGGCGTGTAATTGGAGGCGAGTGTCGTGTAAAATGTAAAACTTGGGCTGTAAATAAATCAAAACTTTCTGACTGAACAAACAGTCAGGTGAGCGAAAAAATGCAACAGCAACAGCCGCCAAGCAGCAGCAGCAACAGTAGAAGCAACAGCAACATTTTCATATTGACAAGTGCTTGGAGGGGTTGTGGGTCGGAGCTTGGAAAAACTGAAAAACTCAAGCAGGGGGAGGACCGAGCGAGTCTGCTGCTGGCGGGGTTATTTACACTGAGAATTGGAACAGCTGCCGAGCAGAGCACTTATGGCGGGTGATGCAGATTTTTAGCCCCTTTACCTTGAATCCTCATCCGAGTACCATAAAAGTCCCACATTAAAGCTGATACAAAGCAGCCAAATCATAAATCCCCGCTTATTGATTTATGACGCAACACGGGGCGGAGCTAAACAAGTTTCGCTTTGATTTATATATTCATTATTCCATCATATTTCTGGGCGGGACGCACAAATGAAATGTAAATGACGCTCTGGCAGAGGATTAATACGGTTACAAAGCACAACTAAATAAACTGAATTTAAGTTGTGGCCAAAAAGTTTTTGGCCGCAATCTCGGGTCTGGACTGTGGACTCCGGACTCAAGGTGGTCGTCAGAAGGCCGGTGTCTTTTTCACATTTGTATAGCCCTCGTAAAATGATAAAAATATTAATATAAATAAAAGGGGGAGTGAAGGAGATCCTGTGACCATTTGCCAGTGCTGCTTGGTCCGGCAGGAGGGCTTGGGGCAAAGTTTCTGATATCATCTTTAGCGAAACATCCGAGACAACAGCCGGAGAAGCTGGAAGTGGGCACTTTCGCATAAGTTGACAATTTTTTGTCGCTTTGCTAGAGTCTTAGCTTGGCTTTCCCATTTTTTCCGGTTTCCTTTATATTTTGTTTTTGTTTTCCTACTTGTCTATGTATTTACCGCCCTGGCTATTTTCGGATGGGCTGAAAAGTTTGGCCATTGAAGGGCAGCTGAGCACCCCGGCCTAAGCGGCCGAGGCAGCTCGTCCCATAATTGATGGTCAGCGTTTAACTTAATTGTATGTGGGAATCTGAATCTGAGCTGCCAGTGGCAGGGGCATGCTGATTGTGTCAAGATTTCATTTCAATTTGCGCCGCGATAAGGCTGCGAGACATAAAAGTAAATTGAAACGCCTGACAGTGGCTCTGACAACGATGGACAGAGCCTGGAAACAAACACAGGAGGACCTGGACATCAGGACGCTGGGACACAACGACCACCACCTGGCCATCATTGCTGGACGTCAGAAGCTCGTCACGCACGTGCAGGTGGAGCAGTTTCAAAAATTTTTAATTGAATTTACCACCGGACAGGGAAAGGGACTGTACACAAAGGGAAAATATTACAAAGTTCCTATGGAATGAATGATAAAATTGTTAATTCTAAATACAAATTTAAAGAATCCCCTGATGGCTTCAAAGGGCCATGAAGTATAAAATGTTCAAGGAATATGTATATTTTAAATCATTTATTCAAATCCTACTAAACCTCTTTTATTCCTAGTGTTTTCATACTCACTGTGTAGTGGCGGCATGTACTCCATTTCCGAGTCGCTATCCTCCGCCGTGCCCAACAGACTGCCCCTATCCTGTCTCCTAGCTCCTCGGGAGGGCGTGGCAAAGGAGTTGGTACGCAGGGCCATTTCCATGGCACGCAGTGCCGGCAGGCTCCTGGGCAATTTGCCATTCTGCAACGAAGAGTCGAGCGATGGACCATTAAAATTAGACATAAATAGATAAAGGTTAAAATAAACAAGAAAGCAAAGCTAACTTCGGGCGGAGCCGAAGTTGATATACCCTTGCAGTTAAAACCGGATAAATATCGCAAAAATCGGATATAGTTTGCCGATCCTTATGATTACATCATAATAAAACCAATTTATTACAATAAAAAATCTAAAAAAAAGTTCCAAGCTTCTATCTTCAAAAATACGAAAGTTGATATTTCTACCAAGTACCATTTACGATCGTTCAGTTATATGGCAGCTATAGGATATAGTTGGCCGATCCTAATGAAATTTGGTAGGTTGGATCAACTGGCCAAAAATAGAATCTGTATTAAGCTTTCTATCTTCAAAAACACGAAAGTTGGGTCATTTCCGATCGTTCAGTTATATGGCAGCTATAAGATATAGTCGGCCGATCCTTTTGAAATTTGGCATGTCGTAATGTTTTGCCAAAAATAGCTCTAGTGTCAAATTTAAACTCTCTAACTCTAAAAACACCAAAGTTATACCTTTTCCGATCAATCAGTTATATGGCAGCTATAGGATATAGTCGGCCGATCCGGGCCGTTCCGACTTATATACTGCGTGCAAAGGGAAGAAGGGTGTGTGCAAAGTTTCAAGTCGATAGCTTCAAAACTGAGAGACTAGTTTGCGTAGAAACAGACAGACGGACAGACGGACAGACGGACAGACGGACATGCTCATATCAACTCAGGAGGTGATCCTGATCAAGAATATATATACTTTATAGGGTCGGAGATGTCTCCTTCACTGCGTTGCACACTTTTGGACAAAATTATAATACCCTCTGCAAGGGTATAAAAAGAGGAAATATAACTTCGGGTACAAACGAAGCCGATATACCCTTCAGTTAAATGGAGGTTTATTTCGAATGGGTTATTCAAAATAATATATATATAGTATTTTTTAACGTTTTTTAAAGTTGGTAAAAAACCAAAAAAGGAAATATATTTGTTTTTTTTTCAATACCTTGTAATGTGTGGGTACTGTGAGTTCAAAAACAGAACCAAGATGCAAGATGTTCTGCAAGGTCCAGAGGATATACCTTAGGGACGTATGGATGGTAGTGAAGGGCGTGCACTTCTTGTGGTCTTAGACTTAGCTCGACGGATGGGGGAGGTTCTTTTTCACGTATCCATACTACACATCATCAAAATAAATTAAGTGCACTAGCTCGAAAATTCAAGAAGAAACCCGGATGATTTTACTTTATAATCAAATCCGAAAACAAGAAACAAATCCCCTAAAATACAAATAGCTTCAGAAGAGAGAGAGAGTGATTTCGATCAGTTTTAGGGTAATTAGATGTCCATTATACCCTAGTCTTAACCCACCCGACCTTGGCGAGATCTACGACGTTTGATTCGCCCCATATCACAATTCTAGGTGATACTTATTGTGGTTCCAGCATGGCTATTTAGGGGTTCGGCGGCGGAACGGTTAGAGCCTTAAGCCCTCATGAAGTTCAAAATATTCAAATAAATAATCTTATAAAATTGATTCATTTTACAAATTAGGGTTTTCTATTTAAATAAAAATAATATCGCCTTAAAATCTATAACAATTCATTTCGTTATCATTCATGTTTAAATTTAGATACATATATATATATAAGAAAAATTAATATTATAAGGATAAATTCAAGAATTAAATTTTAGCTACATTTTGAAATTAAGAATTAATAAATTTGCGAGGATATATATATATTCAAATTATTCAAGATTCATGGCTCATAAATTTAAGGTATAAATCAAAAGACTGAGTAATTTCTTTCAGTGGTATTCACTTACCGAAGTTCACCGCCGTTGAGCTCAAGGACAGGAATGCTATAGGTGTTTATAATAATAATTAATAAAGAAAATATTACAATTAAATTTGTTTGGCCATGCTCGAATATTATCGCAAAGTTCGTACTTCAATTAACTGTCAATTATTTATCTTTTAAATTCAACGCAACTTATATATATATAAATTTATATTTATTTATACTAAAATTAATCAGGAAAATATACATATTAATTATCTGCATTTTTAACATTAAATTATTTGCAAAAGTATAACCAAAAATAATTAAAAGGTTCGAGAGAGATTTTCTTTCGTAAAAACTCCATAATATAAAATAATCAAAATATAAACTGGAAGGCTTTGTAATAATTATTAAGCAGGCCAATATATATATAAAATTCACGGCTGCTGATACGACCGTAACCACACATTCGCTGGAGTTTTCTCTCCGTGTAATCATCCAAAATTTAATGGAAATAATTCCATCCGATTTGATCGGAATTAATTCCGGTCGAATGTCGCTGAATTCCTTAATTAAACTAGACGATTACATAATGTCGTACTAGTCAATTATGTAACTCCTTGCTAGCCGATTGCATAACTCGGTACTAGCCGCACTGGCACGTGGCACTGGGGAAAATAATTCATTAAAGAAACCTGCACTGCACTAACTTCAAAACATACCTGGCTTAAAATCACTAAATCACTATTTCACTTAATCCACAGCAACTTCCGTTGGGGCTTAATAATTTTTTCCCATACATTTAATTATAATAAAAACGAGTTTAAATATAGGCTTAATAATACAGCCTTTTCGCTTAAGCGTATGCAAGTTAGTGTCTAAGCTTCCCTATGCAAATCTAGCCCTAACTATGCTAGAATAAAAAGCTCTCAAAAGCTTTCACATAACTGATGCTGCACTATGTATTATCTCGATATGCAAAAACCAATAGATAAGAATCGCGTGATATTTTCGTTCGCTTATCCAAGGTGACCGGAGAATATTAGATACAACACTTTAGCTTTTTTTAAAAATATCTTAATTTCTATGTTTTCTGCGATATGGATGCCCAATTGGAAATCCACACACTACACCACAGTTAATGCCACAAAAATCTTATTCAAAGGGGTCATTAACTGAAATTACTAATATTAACCAAAAAAACTATTTTTATTTTACTACTTGTATGTCCTTTAAATGCTAAGTTCCTAATATTTTTCCTGCCTCATTTACCAATTCATAATAAGGGACTGAAAATCTTGGGACTGCTCAGGCTAGGGACCAACTTAAAAGATTTCCAGAAATCAATTCCTAAATAAACGTCCTGGGTTAATGTTGGGATAACGTAGAATTCAATAGGCTTTGTTTCGCCACGGTAAGAAATGTTAGTCACATATTTTCCTACCACGGAATATTTATTATTATTAGCCGTTCGAATATTTCCCGAACATTTCTTAAGTTTTTGATTGCTCATAATTTTGGTAGCCGCGTTTCCACCTAAACAACTTACGGATGCTCCCGAATCTAGCAATGCAACATAATTCTTCTCTCCTACAATGATGTCTGTATATAGCCTATCATCAGAGTTACCAAGTATAGAGGAAACTAACTTTCTCCTGGTATTGGTTATATTTCTCCAAAATGATTTTAAACGAGCGGTCGAGCGTTTTTGTTTTCGTTTGGGCGTCGAATTTTCGTATCCGAATATGCGACACTTTGCTGCATTATACCTATTCCATCTAATGTGTAGAGGTGCGAATGGGTTTCGCTCGGTAGCTGCGTTCAGTTTCTCTTGTGCTTCTTCAACGTTATTATTCTCTGGAATAGGTGTTGAGTATTCCGTTTGAGAATAAGCTTCTTTAACTAGTGGTTTGGATTGTAAGGATGCGTCAGATTGGTGGTATTCTGCGCATCCCTCTGGCGGTTTTCCGTCGGGTTACAACGAGAGCATTTTGGTTTATAAATATCTTTAGCTCCGCAACCATAACAAAATACTGATCGGACTTCCATACAATCATCGAACCGATGTCCTGGCTTCTGACAATTCCAGCAAACCATCTTCCTCCTATGAATTTCGTCTACTTCCATTTCTACTTGCTCTTCTGACATGGAATATAATTCCGAAACGGAGCGATTTGATAACTTCGGTTTCATTGACTGCGTCTTGACATGCTTCTGAAATTGCTCGTGAGTACGGATCTCTTCGCGTAATCTAGCAAGAGTATTAATACCTAAATGCATCAATTCGTAACGTAACGAGTTCTTTGCATTTCGAATAAGAATTCGTATGGTGGATTGTTCGGAAATGGGAACCTTGAGTCTTCCTAACAAAGTTTCTACAGCGAACTGGTATTCTTCGAATGGTTCCTGTTCTAATTGCCGTCTAGCATTGATCAAGTCCCAAATGTCCATGTCGGAGTCTACTTCCTGGAACTTTTCTCTAAATTCTTGCTGGAAGGTTTTCCATGTGAAATTTTCACAAGAACGATGAAACTTCCAAAACCATTCATTCGCCTTTCCCGCGAACAACAAGTACAAATGATCACACAAAAGTTGATAATCGCCTCCTAAGTTTTGTGCTGTAAGGGAGCGAATACGATATAAAAAGTCTTCGACTTGCATGCCGTTTCGAGCACCGTCGAATTTAATGCGCCAGCCTTGTATAATGCTTGCGACTTTTTCAGGGGAGATACTCGAAGCTCTAGAGTTTCCAACCGATGTCTCACTGATATGACTGATATTTCTGCGCATGGGTGGTAGTTGAGATTGGTATTCATTAAAGCATTGGGGAACGCTGGGTGACCTTGTGTCCTGATCCCTTGACTCGATATTAAGAGAAGTCATTTTGACTTTTAAAGCTTGCTCTATTGATGCGTTTATAATCTGGGATATATTCTGTAACATGCTATTTTGCTGAGCTTGAATACAAGATTGTACTAGATCGGTTATTTCGGTTCTGTCTAACCCTTCTCGATTGTTATCAACCTCAAGGAGTTGTCCTTTACGTTGCATTGACCTTGTCTGTACCCCTCTTTTTGGTATAGCACCTTTCCCTCTGGTACTGAGATTACCTCTGGATGGTTCAACGCTAGGATCTAAAGTTTCTCCTACGGTCTCTGCCTCGTTCAATTCAATCATTAAATTATTGTTTGCAAGAGAAAGCCGGTTTACCGAGCAACTACTATTGCAAACGGGACAAATTGACTTTGCTTGTAAAAGTGGCATTAAACAGCTGTAATGAAATTTATGATTACAAGGAGTAGTTGCCAACATCTCATTTAATGTCACAGGTTCGCAACAAATGGAACAAATAGTTTCCTGCTCTCCTACGCTTTCAGCTGGATTTTCTAAACTGTGTCTTACTGCCATGGTGAAATACTAAAATATCTCTCCGATACACAAATGATCAAATTTAAAGAAAAAAAAAAATATAGAATTAGAAATATAATAAAAATCAACAAAAATCAAAATCAATAAATCAGAAAAAAAATTAAATCAATTCCAAAAATCAAAATCAAATCAAATCAAAATTAAAAAAAACAAATTTAGTCCGCCACCAAAACTCCTATATAGCTCTTCGGGAATCCGAAGTGTGCTGGAACAAAAAAACTGATCGAATAAAATCTCTCTTTCTCTGATTCTATTTGGGGATACACTATTAAATTACTGACTCGTATAACTTCCGATAAAATGTACATCCGGTTGGTCAAGAGCTAAAATTCCTCCAGCGTCTTGCAGTTCCTAACCAGGATTTATTATACGGACCTGATACGTCTGAAATTATAAAGCATGGTGAGGTCTGGTTATGCACAGCAGTCGCTCTGGTCGATCAGTCCATTCTGCTGAACTGCAATCGCAATTCCGAGAGACAAACCGCTTGTGGATTCCATTGCCCTCCAAGTTAAACAGACTTCATAGGTATTACGAGAAAAAAAATACTACTTCGATATATTAATGTCTGACGGGTCAAGATGCCAAAAAAAACTCTAACTTCTTGCATTTCCACGAAAGACTACAAAAAATAAAAGGAATCTGACTAGTTAATAACCCTTTAAAGCTAAAACTCTAATCAGGCCCCACGTTGGGCGCCAATTTTGTAATGTGTGGGTACTGTGAGTTCAAAAACAGAACCAAGATGCAAGATGTTCTGCAAGGTCCAGAGGATATACCTTAGGGACGTATGGATGGTAGTGAAGGGCGTGCACTTCTTGTGGTCTTAGACTTAGCTCGACGGATGGGGGAGGTTCTTTTTCACGTATCCATACTACACATCATCAAAATAAATTAAGTGCACTAGCTCGAAAATTCAAGAAGAAACCCGGATGATTTTACTTTATAATCAAATCCGAAAACAAGAAACAAATCCCCTAAAATACAAATAGCTTCAGAAGAGAGAGAGAGTGATTTCGATCAGTTTTAGGGTAATTAGATGTCCATTATACCCTAGTCTTAACCCACCCGACCTTGGCGAGATCTACGACGTTTGATTCGCCCCATATCACAATTCTAGGTGATACTTATTGTGGTTCCAGCATGGCTATTTAGGGGTTCGGCGGCGGAACGGTTAGAGCCTTAAGCCCTCATGAAGTTCAAAATATTCAAATAAATAATCTTATAAAATTGATTCATTTTACAAATTAGGGTTTTCTATTTAAATAAAAATAATATCGCCTTAAAATCTATAACAATTCATTTCGTTATCATTCATGTTTAAATTTAGATACATATATATATATAAGAAAAATTAATATTATAAGGATAAATTCAAGAATTAAATTTTAGCTACATTTTGAAATTAAGAATTAATAAATTTGCGAGGATATATATATATTCAAATTATTCAAGATTCATGGCTCATAAATTTAAGGTATAAATCAAAAGACTGAGTAATTTCTTTCAGTGGTATTCACTTACCGAAGTTCACCGCCGTTGAGCTCAAGGACAGGAATGCTATAGGTGTTTATAATAATAATTAATAAAGAAAATATTACAATTAAATTTGTTTGGCCATGCTCGAATATTATCGCAAAGTTCGTACTTCAATTAACTGTCAATTATTTATCTTTTAAATTCAACGCAACTTATATATATATAAATTTATATTTATTTATACTAAAATTAATCAGGAAAATATACATATTAATTATCTGCATTTTTAACATTAAATTATTTGCAAAAGTATAACCAAAAATAATTAAAAGGTTCGAGAGAGATTTTCTTTCGTAAAAACTCCATAATATAAAATAATCAAAATATAAACTGGAAGGCTTTGTAATAATTATTAAGCAGGCCAATATATATATAAAATTCACGGCTGCTGATACGACCGTAACCACACATTCGCTGGAGTTTTCTCTCCGTGTAATCACCCAAAATTTAATGGAAATAATTCCATCCGATTTGATCGGAATTAATTCCGGTCGAATGTCGCTGAATTCCTTAATTAAACTAGACGATTACATAATGTCGTACTAGTCAATTATGTAACTCCTTGCTAGCCGATTGCATAACTCGGTACTAGCCGCACTGGCACGTGGCACTGGGGAAAATAATTCATTAAAGAAACCTGCACTGCACTAACTTCAAAACATACCTGGCTTAAAATCACTAAATCACTATTTCACTTAATCCACAGCAACTTCCGTTGGGGCTTAATAATTTTTTCCCATACATTTAATTATAATAAAAACGAGTTTAAATATAGGCTTAATAATACAGCCTTATCGCTTAAGCGTATGCAAGTTAGTGTCTAAGCTTCCCTATGCAAATCTAGCCCTAACTATGCTAGAATAAAAAGCTCTCAAAAGCTTTCACATAACTGATGCTGCACTATGTATTATCTCGATATGCAAAAACCAATAGATAAGAATCGCGTGATATTTTCGTTCGCTTATCCAAGGTGACCGGAGAATATTAGATACAACACTTTAGCTTTTTTAAAAATATCTTAATTTCTATGTTTTCTGCGATATGGATGCCCAATTGGAAATCCACACACTACAACCTTTTGAAAACATAACAGTACAATCAATGAAACGATGGACAAACTAAATAACTTTTTTAATTTCAAAATTGTATTTCTTGAAAAAAGAAAAGAATTCATTTTATTTTTATAATTTTATATATTGAATAACTTTACGAAATGTCTAATTGAAGGACCAATAAATGCATATTAAAATAACATATCTTGTGTATAATGTGATTAAGAAATATATTTTATCTTTATCTTTATATTTTATCTATTTACAGTCCGCCCTACTAAATGAGTCCTAATTTGTTATTTATTCCCCAAGTTTTTCACAAATAAATTTGGCAAGTGTCTAAGCAAAAATGAGACATATTTGAATCAATACCTTTTGATAAGGCGTTCGTTTGTTACATAACATATATTAGCATATATGTAGTACTTAAAGTAAATATACACATATTTAGTAGCCTCGCGCTTTCCTTCGGCGGCATGTACATAGCTCGTCACTTACGTGGACTTCCATTCACATTCATATCGATCGATAATTTTCGTAATTTTGTTACTCAAAGGTTTTTAGAGTATATTTATAGAGTTTTTCTATAGAGCTTTTTTCATATACATATGAACTAATAACGTTCCCAAACATGAGATGAATAGTGATATTAAAACTGTGAAAAAATTAAATATATTTCACAAGAATTCATTATCAATAAAACACTGGGTATTGAGTTCTTTTCTCCAAAATTTTTTAAATTTAATAATCTAATTGGTTGGTTATATAAGATGTATAATAATAAGATAGTATAAGATGGTTTAATGAGCTGAATCAATGTCGGACATTATTAAAAAATTGTTTCCCAGAAATCATAAATTTTATTGATGTATTTATGTGAATATAAATTAAATAACTATGTCTCATAAAAAGTTTCCTAAAAATCGTAATTATAATTATTTACTCGAAATCCAATGACAGCGTCTGATCATAAGCAACCATTAAAAGTTTCCAAGAAATCTTTATCTCTATGATTATATTGTTATACCCTTGCAGAGGGTATTATAATTTTGTCCAAAAGTGTGCAACGCAGTGAAGGAGACATCTCCGACCCTATAAAGTATATATATTCTTGATCAGGATCACCTCCTGAGTTGATATGAGCATGTCCGTCTGTCCGTCTGTCCGTCTGTCCGTCTGTCCGTCTGTCTGTCTGTCCGTCTGTCTGTTTCTACGCAAACTAGGCTCTCAGTTTTAAAGCTATCGTCTTGAAACTTTGCACACACCCTTCTTTCCTTTGCACGCAGTATATAAGTCGGAACGGCCGGGATCGGCCGACTATATCTTATAGCTGCCATATAACTGATTGATCGGAAATGGTATAACTTTGGTGTTTTTAGAGTTAGAGAGTTCAAATTTGACATGAGAGCTATTTTTGGCAAAATAATACGACATGCCAAATTTCATAAGGATCGGCCGACTATATCTTATAGCTGCCATATAACTGAACGATCGGAAATGACCCAACTTTCGTGTTTTTGAAGATAAAAAGCTGAAACTTAATACAGATTCTATTTTTGGCCAGTTGATCCAACCTACCAAATTTCATTAGGATCGGCCGACTATATCTTATAGCTGCCATATAACTGAACGATCGGAAATGGTATTTGGTAGAAATATCAACTTTCGTATTTTTGAAGATAGAAGTTTGGGACTTTTTTTAGATTTTTTATTTTAGTTAATTAGTTTTATTATGATGTAATCATAAGGATCGGCCAACTATATCTGATGTTTGCGATATATATCCGGTTTTAACTGCAAGGGTATATAAACTTCGGCTCCGCCCGAAGTTAGCTTTGCTTTCTTGTTATGTATTGAATTGAATTCCAAATAATTATAATTAGAAAATAAATGGTCCATTCATAGTTTCCCGGAAATGTATGGTACTCGTCAACGCTATAAAAAGTGAACATTTCTGGTCTAAAATCAGTTTCAATTGTCTCTTTGTCTAAAACACATCGTGCCGACTCTAAATAACTTAACAGTTATGGGAAAGAATCCTGATTTTGTCCTTCTGGCTTTTTTACTTTGCGCCTGCATTCCAATTTTTGTAACATGCGATACAACCCAGGAGTTTGATGATCTAGAAAATGGCTTAAGAAGTATGAAGAACATCATGGTAAAATATCAAGCCGAATTCGACGCAACGGTGATGTTCGAGCAATTGCAAGAAGCGATCGATGTAATTTATTTTGACATGGGCACCTACAGGGGTAACATAAGGAATAAACTCGAAACGATTGTCACTTTGAATTCACAAGCCCATCAATACTACATATCTAGTCTGACTCCGATCTTGGAATGGTGCGTCGACCGCAATGAAAACTTCAAAATTTTCATCTCATTCATTAACCGCAACGACCTGTCGAGTAATGACAAGAAATTAATCCTGGATTTGACAGTTCGTACAATAGATTGGAGTCTAAATAAAACTATGATATCGTTAAAGCACCTTGATAGTGTCCAAAACCGTACTGCCGAACTTGCCTATCAGATTAGGTTCATACTTCATCAGGAACGTAAAGAGTTAATTAATAACTTTCTAACTTCCTCGCTACAAAAGATTGAGCAAAAGACTGAAAAAGTCAACGATACAATGAAAGTTATCAAAAGTGCGCTGGAGGAGGACAAATCCAATTTAATTAAACTCCAAAAATTAATAGATGCTAATAATGTAAGTTTTTATTCAAAAAAACATTTTTTTTTTAGTATTATAACGACCAGTTGCTTCAATTTTAGGACCAACTATTATTCCTCGAAAACTCTGAGCTCCTTCAATCCCGATTCGCTTCAAACGTCGAAAATTTGAGGAACGAGTGTAACAATTACGAAAGGTGGATTGAAAATAAAGTTCCATTTTATCGGAAGAACTAAAAAAATCAAGGCTAGGGATTGTTCTGTTCAGAACAATTAAATGGATTGTGGATTGATTATTCCATGCGCTGAGAATTTAATATACTACAATATAATATGGTGTTTTAATCGAAAACACTATTTATTTTACCCAATACATAAGGAGATTTTATTTGTCTTGTTAACTTCTGAATAAAATTCCAATTCCAAAATTTCTTTTCGATTTTTAAGAAATATTTTAAGATTGCCCCATTCTGGCTCCTGGCTCCTTTCTCCTCGGGAGGGCGTGTCAAAGTAGTTGGTACGCAAGGCCATTTTCGTGGCACGCATAAGTAGATAAAGGTTAAAATAAGTAGAAAGAGGATATATAACTTCGGTCGAAAACGAAGTGGATATACCCTTGCAGTTAAATGGAAGTGTATTTGGAATGAGTCATTCCAAATTACGTATATATAGGATTTTTAACCTTCATGTATGGAATTAGAAATATTCTCTCACAAAATTCTCGTTGGGTACACAGTTTGGAGACTTTTTGATAACAGTTTTTCAAACTGTTTTTAAGACAGTTTGGATAGCTTTAAAACTGGGAGACTTGTTTGCTTAGAAATAGGCAGACTGAAGGACATGTTTATGTCGACCATGAAGATATATTTTTAAAGGGTCTAGGATGTCTCCTTCAATGAGTTTCACACTTTTGACAAAAATTATAATACCCTCTTAAAGGGTATAAGCACGTGCCAGGTCGTTGCAATTTCGAGGTGGACGATGCCCTAATTGAGGCATTCAACTTGATTAAAACCGAGAAACGAGATCCAAGTGGAGGGAGCTAACTGCAAACGACAAACGACTAACCTGAGACTAATGCCAAGGGCGACAAATGTCCTCTGAAGTGGCGTGCAAATCATGAAAAAGGATTACACGTACTAAAACCTGGAATGGAAACAAATGCTCTGTGTCTCCTGATGGTTAAGTTTTGTTTTAGCCTTTATTTTTTCCCCCTTTTTTTTGGGGGGTAACTAAAAAGCAACGATGTGACGACAACAATAACAACCATGGGGAGAAGCAGCAGCCAGAAATCCAATTTCAGCAAGTAGCACGACATAAATTTGTTTCTCCGCACACTCACAAGCACACACCCATACACAACACCCAATACACACACACGGGTGAAGTCCTGGTCCTGCTACTGGACATGTCCTGCAAATGAATTCTGTTAATGCAGACATTACTCGAGCATATTAAAAGTCCGAATGTCCATTCCGCACAGAATTTTATAGCAGGCGACCGCACCAAAGGGGGAGGCAAGCCGAACCGAAAAACAGGACTACCCGGGCTACAAATAGGCACATTTGTTCCACCACCAACTTTCCAAAAATCACCCAAAATACCAACATCTATATTCAAGAGCACTGTGGAAAAAGATGGGGTACTTCGTTTTATTTTATTTTATTACAATTTTTTCACATATAAAAATTCTTGAAGTTATATTATATTTAACATTTTAATGTTTTATAATTAATATAAAATATAAATACATATATGTATTTCCTGTGCATAATCCACCCCCTTTGGAGTCATAGGACGCCAGGGTCTGGACTGCAGGCAATGGCCAATGTAGTTAGCAGCCCGGCCATATACGCATATTTGTTTACCTTGCCACGACAATTGCGGTAGACAGTTTCTCGAGGACGGGGGGACGGGATCGAGGGCTGTTTCCGGCCAAGCCCGGCCGGACATTTAGTTTATTTGATGTTGCGAAATGAAAATTGTGACATAAAAGGGACTAAGAACATAATTAACTAGTGTCCAAATGTGCAAATCCAAACGCATAAAAAGTGAGCAAACAACACAAAAACCCGAGAGGAAAAATCAGGAAAAATCCGGGGAAAAGCACACAAAAGGGGGACGGCATGCTGGAAAACTAGAGCAAACGATGCATTCAACTGCTGGGGGGCTGGGCCACCGAATGACACTTAAAGGATTTGCCTGGGCGAGTGTTGAATATGCTCACCGTTTTGGGATCCGATTGCCGAACCGGTATCCTGGAAACCAAGCCAGAATCCCTGGGCCCATTCCGGTCATCAGAGCGCACATTATTCGGTGTCCCCGGGACCCAGTGTTTGCGTTTTTACCATTTCTGCCGGCCACGTGTCGGCCACAAAGGGTCATGATTAGTTTGCTTAATAAAGAAAAGGCAATGGGCCCTCCGATAAAGATGAAAAAAAGCCCCGTCACCGAAACGAATTTCCACACTTAAAACTGGGCGTGGCTCCAACGAATTATTCGCCACTAAATGGCACTGAAGTTATTTCATATTTATGAATATGCCTTATACTCCGGCCCGATCCTCCTCGACTCCTATTACTATTTACAATTGGAAGGCACCGCTGCCAGGCGGGGATAATATTTGAGATTAATGATTTCGAGTGGCGCTATAAACTCGGTGGGTGGACAATTGCCAAAGATGAATGAAGACAAATGATGGGCGAGCATTTATAGCATTAGCATCAACTTTCAATTCGTTTCGGCCCAAGGGTGTGGGTATGGGTGTGGGTGGGAGATTGGTGTTCCAAGGATTACGAAGATTTGGTGGCCCAATTTCTCGGGGAGAGCAAATTAAATAACCGTCAAACCGTCAAAGAAAATCTGCGAAACAAAGCGTTTCGCGATTTACCCCAAGAAATTACAACATTTTTGTGCCCCGCACATATTTTTGTGAATTTTTTTTCAGAGAGTCGTTTTATGTTGTCGCCGTCGCCGCTGCCGACTTTGCTTCGTTTTGCTTTATTTGCTCATTTTTGAGTATTTGATTTCATTTCTTTCATTTTCATTGCTCGTGCATGTCTGGGTATAGTGCACAGTTTTTAATAAAACAAATTCAGCGGGCGACGGCCTGCGGCGAACATGGCAGGCGAAATTAAATTATTTCCTTGGGTTCCATTCGGTTCCCTCCCAAGATGAAAGTAAGAGCCAGTCACTGACTGGACGCAAACATTTTATCATCTGCCGTTGCCGTTGACAGGAATACTATGTATGACTGGCTTCTTGGCAAGCCCCGGCAACCAGAGAGTCAGTCTGTTTGTTATTTAATGCCCAGCAGACATTTAAAAAATGCAAGAATTGGCATAATACTGGAGACTAAATGGCAATTGAATAAACGATAAGCTTCAAGTTTTTTGTTTAATAAAATTTAAACCTTAAACTGTATTTAATCTTTTAGTTAAAAATAGAAACCCCAGCCGGATGGTAAGCTTGTCCCTAGACGCCTCTGCCTGTTCTAGTGTTGCATATATGCTTTGCGGCACTTCCGGTTCCGGTTGCGTTTCTTTACCCTAATGGACGTTGATTGATGACGCGTCCAGCGACAGGTGAAAGTATATGCTGTAATACATATTTATGAGGCCAACATCGGATGGGAACGGTTGGGTCGCATAATTAGCAATGCGCCGGAGTACGGAATGCAATTCATATGGCCCCATCTCACTATAGCCCGTGAGCCGAATGGGGACCGGCCGGGGGCAATCGTCGATCTAATGCCATGCAATTTTCTGCAGTTGTCGGTCAGGCGGTGCCCGTTGCAGTTGCATCTCCGCTTTGACAGTTGCCGTTTGCCATTTCGGTATGCAGAACGGACCAGAACGGGCTGCCATAAATTAAGCCTCACATCACTCAGAGAGCGACCATGGGGACGGTGATGCAGATGGGAATGGGTTATCCGATGGATGTGGATGTGGAGTGGAGATGGCAACGGAGGTGCAGCCTGGGCTGGAACTGGAGCCAGAACCAAACACAAAAGCATGCCAAAGGCATCAATCGGCAGAGTGCCGTACCATGAAGCTTACTATCTCTTATTTACACATAAACAAAATATTATTTTCCGGCTAATTCAATAATATTTTATATTCGTTTGTCTTCTCATTAGATAATAGTGACCGGCCGCTAAGTTTCTTTATATTGTTTTATACATTTTACTGTTTTAATAAAAAAATTATGTAATTTTATTTCACAATGATTAAGATTTGTTTTCTAATTTTTAAGCTTTTGGCTTCTAATAGTATTTTGTTTCTGTGCATTAACACTAACGCTTGAGGAGCAGGATGGCATCCAGTGCCGGAAAGACACGCAACATTGCATATTGAGACCACACGTCGTATGAGCAATGCCAAATGTTGCCAACGCAAAGTCGACGCAGCCATATCGGAGGCATACACCCCAAGACTGCTTTCAAAACGCAAAAGGGGGAACTATCGCTCATAATTTCCAGTTCGCATATGCCAGCCTATGGCAGTCGATGCAAGCAAACAAACAAACAGCGTCTCAGCTGCACTTTGCATATCCTGCCATAGGCAGGGCTCCGATGTCCTTCGAATACCCCACCGTGCATTCCAGAAACGACTGCTGTTGCCGTTGTACTTGCCGCTGGGTGGTTTGGTGTTCTACTGTTTTATTCGCTCATAAAACTTTTAAATGTCATTTCTTATAACAATTCAAATGAAACTGTTAGAAGAACACTCGAACTAATTTAAATATGTTCGCATAGCAAGACGAAACAGTCTTTTCGGAATTTTTTAAAGAATTGAGTCCGTATCGGTCTGCCACTTTATTGAAAAAAAACCTAATAAAAAGTAGAATTTTTCTATAAATTGGCTAAAAAATGATTTATAAAATTATTTATATGTTTTTGATCACATACTTTTCTGAGTGCAGGACTTAACTCTTGAATGCGGAATGTCCTCATTTATCTTCTTATCAGTTGCTTCGACCCAAAGTGCATTGCCGGACCTTGGCTGGCCAGTTGTAAATGTTGTGTATTTGCCGTTTGAGTGGCCACCGGGGATGCATCCAATCCGATCCGAGCACCTGGCTATATCGCAGGCTCAGAGCCCCAGCCAGGGAGCGGGAATAAATCAAACTGTTGGTCAGGCCACTTAAATGGCTGCTTCAATACTGCACTGAGCCAATTATCACAGAAAGTTGTCCATGCCGCTGGCTTGTCGGACATTAATTTTCAGCCACAAATATTTGCACACTCTGGGAGCTTGGGGTAGCAAGTTTGAGTCGGTAGTTGAAAGCCTTTGTAAACGGGGCCGAAACGAAACGGCTTAAGCGACGACAGCAACTACAGCGGCGAACGCCATTTAATCGAAGCCAACTAATTGCCTCGTAATTGACAGTTTGACTGTTTGGTAATTTGTTTTTGCATGTTGCGCTGTCAAAAAGTTTCGCCTTTTTTTGTATTTTTGCTTCACCCGCCCACACTATGCCCTTTGCTATTGCTCCTTTTTTTCGCCAGGATCGCGTTTTCCATCTGAGCGAACGCCAAAGACTGTGGTCCGTTCAAAAACAGCAGTAGCTAAATGTGGCTAACTGGCAGGGAACCAGAAAGTTTGATATAACAATTTTTCTACCCATAAGGTCGGATAATTATAAATAAAAGTGCGTTTACTGTGTTATGATTGAAAATAAGTGCACTTTTCTAGTGCTTTAAGCCACTTTAAGCCAAACACCTAAGCCAAAGTGAAATCAAACACTAAGCCAACTATGGTCTTAGCTTGTGTCCCCTTCTTCTGTCTGTATCTCTGTAACCAAATATTCGGTGCGTAATTTGTGTAAAAGCCAAATAAATCAATTAATGTCAAACAACCTGTGAGAGCCGGGCAAAAAAGATATGCCTACCGAGAGGAAGAGGCTTCGCTGGGGCTCATGGCTCGTGGCTAGCTCCCCTATTGGAAAAATAATAATAATTATTCGAGACCAACTGACATTTTGAGTCGGAGGCAAATATAATTAATTACGTACAGCAAAATACGCACGTGAACACAACACAAATTTATAGAGGCAGGCCGAAAGCCGACTCAGCAAAGACTCAGTAGAGGGGCTGAAGTCTATCAAAAGGCCCGGTCCACGAGCTACAACCAACGAGCCACAAGCGAGGAACCACGAGCTACCAATTCAATAGTTGGCCAAAGAAACTTTGCCACTTGGGCCCGGCGTTTTCAAATGTTTTGCTGCAAACACACTCACCACATAATGAGTTACCAAGAAGTAGCCGCAACAACAACAATTGCTGCTCCAATCAATTATACGGCCAATTAAATGCCGAAAGGCAACGGAAATGTGGGGAAACATAATGGACTCGGATCCTGGGCAGACAACTCATGTTGAATCTATTCGCATTCGAAAAGGGAAACTGAGGTCCGGTGGCTGCAATTTATTTTACGTTCTCGGTGCTCTCAGTCTCTATATTTGTTATTGAAAATAAAGATGCCCAAACACGTTGCCAAAGACAAACAAAACAAAGCTAGAAATGGCCCTTAAGGAATTCCAATGAAACTGAACAACAAATTTAAGACAAAAATTGTGGCCAGGTGGGTGACAGACAGCCGATTTGTCCTAGTCACCACATGCACTAATTAAGAAAGCTATCTTCGTTCGGAGCAGAAGATTACATACCCTTCCAGTTAAATGAAAGTATATAAGGAATGATATTTATTACTTATTTTAATATACATTATATATAATATTTAAACAGTAAACAGTATTAACTTAGATCTGATAAGTTTGTCAAAAATGTGATTCATAGTAAAGTTTAATGCAAAACCTTTGGTTTTTTGTATAGCCCTGCTCACTGTTGATGCCGAAATGCAACGAAATCTTCCGCTCAATCAATCGAGAGCAAAGTGACTTAAATCTTGACTATGCATGATCATTATTATAAATAGTTTTACAAAAATCTGAACAATCTGAATTTCTTGGAAACTAATTATTTATAATTTATGATTGTATTTTGCATGAATTAAAATCGGACAAAATACTCGGACACCAAATAAAATGCCACGTTGACTATGTATGTATGTCTGATCATGAATGAACTATTAAATAATCAGTTAATAGTTTCCAAGGAAATGTAATCTGTATGATTGTATTTTTATTTATTGAATCCAATATAAATAATTTGAATTGCAATTTAACCTTGACTAGTTCTGATCAAAAATAATCAATTTTGCAAATTATTTTTCAATAATTTTTTCGCAGAAATCAATAATGAGTTATCAGGTCTCTAAGAACAGTAATATTGGTGCTCGTCTAATCTAGTCATAAAACAGTCTTACTGATCAGTTATGGATACAGAATCCTAATCCTGGGGAAAAGCCAGGCATAAACTGGAAAGATTGCCACTTTGAATGCAGAAGCTCGTCTCCACTACACAAAAAGTGTGACTCTGATCTTTGAGGGGTGTGCCAGCAGCAAAGTATTGTTGGGAATAATTATCCGAAACCTTAACAACGTTAGCTTACCCATTAATGAGAAGAAAAAACTGCTGGATGTGGGCAAAGAGTCCATAGATTCGGGCCCCCTTTTTCCCCAGTTGCTACAAAAAAAAACCCTGTGAGAAACGGAAGGAGGTAATTCACATATTTTTTACTTTATCGCAAAAACACAGTGAAAGTAATCAAGAGTGCGCTGGAGGAGGACAAATCCAATCTAATTAAACTCCAAAAAGTGATAGATGACATTGTTATTATGTAAGTTTTCATTTAAAAAAAATATTTGTTTTGAAGTATTATAACGACCAGTTGCTTCAATTTTAGGACAAACTATTATTTTAGCACCTATAGAAGCTGAGATATGTGAACAATTTAAAGTCGATAGCTTTTGAAGGTGCTTGTATCGACTCGGAAGTTTATACAAATCTAGAAGATATGTACGTTACGATGTCTAAAAATTATAATAACCTCTGCAAGGGTATAAAAACAACCTGGGAGACCGAGCTAGAACTTGAACAGTTCTGAAAGTTAAGTTGTCGTTAGTTACTGCCATCAACGACATGCAAATTAATTGACCAGGAAAATGCAACGAAATGAAACAAACAACTCACCAGCCTTTAGTCATTTGGAGAAACCTACACATGAAATTCAATGATGGCCCTTCAGTGTTTTGTCTAGTTCGCATACTAATTCTAATAATGCTCATATTCATTTCGACTGCCCAATGAACAGGCCGTTTTCAGACATTTTGCCATTAAATAAATTTGGGAGAAAGCTTGAGAAGAATTCACGAAAGTATTTTACAAGGACAAGACATGATAGCATTCTGGTAAAACTTTCACTGAGGAAAATGCATTATCCTTTACTGAACCACTACTGAACCACTTAGTAGTAGTAGCTGGACAAAACCCTGCCAAGTTACTATATTAACAGTATAGATTTTTAACCGTGTAAAGGCATCTCGGCAGGCATATTTAAGACTCTGGTGTGTGAGTCCTGAGTTGTGTCATTGAATGCGAAACTAAATTACGATTCAGGTTGAGTAAATGCCGATTGTTAGGTGTTCGATGGCAAGCATCTGCTAAACTTTAATTTAAGCAACTTGGAAGGTATTTCAATTACATGTGTGCTGGATTTACGTCGGTCATGATCTGGATATGTGCCGGAATATGAATCAACGCCTTTGGTGCAAATTGCTAATTTAACCAGAATGATTGATTCAATGGTCTAGCAAATACATTTCAGTGATTTTCTCACTAGCAATGCGAATTATGCACACTTGCCTCCTACGGAGAATAGCTCACTTTACGTATGGATTCTCCGTGTGTCACTTTAATTGGCTTGGTGAAAGCATATTTTCACTTAGGCCAGTGAGTAATGCAATGTCCTTACTTTCCAACTGCAACTCTCGTCCTTTTGATAAGAAATTCCCACATAGTTGCCGCTGCCGCTGCCTGAATGCCTCTAATTTGACAGCCGCGGCATTGTTGTTTCGCTTACGTGTTGTCTATCGGTTGCCAGCGACACGCCTTCGTCCTTTCCGTCCGCCCCCTTTTCGTCCTTTCCGGGCCCGCACGACCGATTTCTTCTTGCTCACATTCACATTCGGCGAAAACATTTTCTTTGTGTCAGTTGAGGTTGCATTTTATTGTGTTACAACACAGTTTGGATTTAGCCAGCCCCCCAAAGCCCGCTTTTGTCCTTCGAGGTCCTTTTTTTGTTGCTTTCCTTGTTTCGAATGCAGTTGCTTTGGGATTTGGCCTGACAGCCAGTTGGAAATTGCAACTGTCAATTGCATTTAATTCGCCCTGTTCCTGGCGGTTTGACCTTAACAGCAAAGCAGCAACGTATAAAAAAACCAAAGTTTCTAAAACTAAATTTACGCTAAATTAAATTAGGGCCTGGCAACGGTTTTGAGGGACGAGGGCGAAACGGAAGAGCTGTTGCTTGAATGCGAGTACAGTATCAAGTATACGCCGCATGGGCCAAGCGCAAAACGCCATTGAAAGTGAAGCTGCTGACAGCGTTTACACTTTCAAAGGCTCTGCGCCCGTCGAGTGTCGCGAAAAATAAACCATTGCCAGCAAAAAAGCTTTTGCGCGGCTGCTTTTGAAATTTGGCGCCCTCGCACACAGCGAGAAACAAAGGAGCACTTGACGGCCCACACACACACACCCATACAGTACAGTATACACTCACGCATCTCCAAGCGACACGGATACACAAGCGTTGTGGTAAAAGCTTTCAAGTGCCAAAAACAGCAACAACAAGAAGGGCGAGACTGCTGCTGACGCCGCCATCTCTCCTGTTCCTGTCACTCGTCCTTTTTATCTGTGCGGCGGTGATTAACCCATTTTTTGCATGTCCAATCCAGCACAATGGCCTGTTTTTTGGCTTAGAGGACTTTAGAGAAATTTTATGAATGGGTGATTGGATTTTTATTCATCAGAAAAATGAAAAGAGAATTCTCAAACATAATTTCTATAGTTTTCCTTTAAAAAAAAATAATAAAGTTTCAACAGATATTATATTTTATAAACAATTAACTCAATGGGTTAAGAGATGGAAGGCAAGCCAGTGCGCGACACACTCACACGGACACTGGCACCCAGAACCCAAAGGGCAGGACCAAGGAGGCAGGGCGAAAGACGAAGGCTTAGTCGCTGAGGCAGATGCGGTGAAATCCAGGCCACTCAACAGAGTGGCTGGCACTTTTGGGGCGCCACCTCGTGGCCTGTCCGCAGATTGAATTAACAGCACGCTGTGGACTCAGCACCAAAGATGCTCGAATGGTGAGATCGGCCGGCGTCCAAGGATAATGGAAGTTCTGCGGAACCAGGGGGGTTGGCACCGAGCTGGAGGAGATGGTTTCCCCCGGGGGAGCAATGAAGCGTTTACAGGCCGGGAAAGTCACCACATTCTGTTAATGCCACGGACTCCTTGGTAGCTTTCGATTCAAAGTAACATACTACGATGGCCTCAAGGCGAGTTATGATTTGGATTTTCGCATTTGGGTGCGTTTTTGTTCTATTTTCATTCTTAGTTATTTTATTTAAACTTTTTTTCGTGAGATTCCTTTTTTTGTCTTTGCTGCCAGTTGCTTGTCCAATTTGCCAGTTTGGCTGCCTGGCTTGGGTTTGGCTGTCAACGGTTTCCTTGGACTTTCCTTCCCTGGCCACAAGGCAGTTCTTTGATATTGCATCCTTTGGCGTTGATATCAAATTTCTTTTGCTCAGGCAAGGACATGCCCGACTTTTCTTTCCTTTCGCCTCGCTTTGTTTCAGCTTCAGTTTTCCATTGCTGAGAGCAAAATAATGACAGCCTCGGTTGGAGATGCTTTTTTTGCTTGGATTCCTTCCAATGAAGTCAACGCATTCTGGCGGCACTCCTCGAAATATGTTGTTCACTTTGTGTGTCTCGTTGGGTTTTTGTTGGCCCGTTAACGCGGCATATGAAATATGGATTCACTTACGCATCAGACCCGACCCTTTGGTGCCATTAAGCCACCGCACCACTGACACCCCCCGGACGAAAGATTCTCTTTTCGGCCACCGCTCATCCTCTGTCCTTTGCGTCCTTTTTTCACATCCGAATCTGAAAGCAATTCCTTCTGTGTCCTCTTATTTTTGGCTTTTTTGACACTGCCTACGATCGGGCATAAAAAATTTGGAATGGCAGTACCAATTGGCTTCACTTTTTTTGTATAAAAACAAGGCAAATTCACTGAGTTCCCCGAAAATAAAGTAAGCCAACAGTGGAATTCTTTAGAGGGATTCAAAAGGAATCCGAACTCAATTTATAAAAAGTGAATATATATTAAGCTTGTGATTTAAACTCGTAATTTAATGTTAAGAATGTTGAACAACACCCGATTACAATTTATGAAATGTAGGTTTTTTTTATAAAAATTCCTTCCATTTACGTATTAGTTAGAACCTACTAACACTTGCTCATAAAAACGTTGCTAGGGAACTGAATTAGGTAAGAGATTTTTGGCCACATAAATAACCAACATAAACACAGCTCAGAGCTTAGAGTTATCTTTATTCAAAAACAAAAAAGAAATAGATTAGGTATGGAAATAAAAATGTAAAAACCATAACAACAAGAAAACTCTAACACCGAAATCCGCTTTGAGATATTCCGCAAATGCATATGGAATTTGGGGAGAACAATTATTAAATGGAAACCAAATGTTTTTGTAGCAAGACGCCGGAGGCGGGGTCAATTGGGGCGACCAAAGAAAACCAGACTTTGGAACTCGAGTGATTCCAAATTCTGGAGCTTTCACGAATCTGACAGAGCTTCACTGGTAAAAACATAACAAAAGGTAGAACCCCATTCTTTAGTAACCTTTCATTAAAGAACTCTAATCTGGCAAAAAAATACTTCCCTGTCTATAAAATATGTGTCTTAATAAAATTTTGATATTTAAAGACAACATTTTTTTCTGTGTATAAGAAGACACACATATAATCACATGTGGGTGAGAGTACATTATAACAACGGCCACTGCAGACATTAAAGACATTACATAGAACTCTACCTTTGTGTTAGGAAGGATAGGAAGCTCAGTTTTTCCAAGCCGAGAGGGGAAATGCAAAAGCAAATGAAAGTGAATGTCTTTGGAAGGGCAGGCGTTGGAAAAAGGTATTGTTAAGTTGCAGGAAGACCGCAAAAAAGCATACATGAACACTATGTATTAGATATGGCCAGACTAACAGACACGATGTCGAAAAAAAGGCATTTCATGAAAGATTTAACATTCAAATGTGCACCGAGCAGCGAGGAGGAGTCCTGAGTCCTGAATCCTCTATTTTACGAGTAGGAGTGTGCTGGCTCCAAATAAAACTACTTAAGTACATGTGAATGAACAGCATTAAGGATGCAAGACGGTGATGTGCACTTTGCTTATGTTTATTTCTCATGTAAACTATAAACGTACAAGGAAAGTGAATGCGACAGAGTTATCATCGGATCTGTGGAGCGTAGCCTGCTGCCTGGAAGCTTATGAATATTTCTCACTCGCCCTCACTGCATTAAGAAATGGCCGAGTGACCACTCGGTCTCTTTTTTTATATGCAAATATAAAACGAAGAGTCCACCATCGCTTTTATACTTTTTTTCTCAGCCTTTTGTGTTGCAGATTCTTAATCAGGACCAACTTATCCGGTATGCACAAGCATCAACAGCAAGGCTATCAAATAAACGAATCGCTGGACACGGCCAAGGAGCAAGGGAGTCGGGACGCCGGCAGCAGGATAAGTGAACCAGCGGCAAACACTATCCGCTATCTGCTTGTCCTTGCAGTCGGCTCCACCTGAAATCCTGAAACACGAAATCCGAAATCTGCCAGCAAGAACGTAATTTAAACAGCACGTTTTGCATGTCGCTGGCCAGGACTACTCAGCCCGCCGTAAAGGGCCAACAAAAAGCCCAATCCTCAAGTCCGGCTCAGCTTTTTGGTCCCACTTCATCCCCTTAAATTCGAATGCACTGAGAAAAATGCTAGTCTTTTTGTGTATTTTAAAAATTTAAATAATTGAAAAACAAAGTTTTTATAAATATCTAAAAAAAAAAAAATTAACCTAAACCCAGATTTTTGAATAAATTTTATAATATTAAATTTATTTTTTTTATTGGACTGCTTCTCCTGTTGTCCCGTTGTTCTTTACTCATATTAAATGCAAAAGTCATTGAGCGCAGGACAACAAGGAGTGCGGGCTTCGAGGAGAAAAGCGAAAGACAGGAGCAACAAAAATAACTAGTTTATTTGCACATCCTTGGACATGAGTTTGCTGTAAAATTTCGTGTTGATGATCTTACTAGGTTATGCATTAGTTTTTTGTGCAACACCGATTCCCCCATAACCATCCTACTCCACTTCACTTCCGCTCCTAACGATTTGCATTTCCTCTCCCCAGCAGCTTTGATTTTTTGTGTCCTGTCGCTGCGCTAAATCTCACCAACATGCATGAGGATTCTTCGTGAAGAGCTTCTCCAAAGTTGCTTGTCTTTTATGTTTATGTAAATTGAAGTTTGGCACCAACAGCAACAGCACCAGCAGCAGCATGCCCATAAATATTAAGTATACGTGGCATTGTCCCTGCTCCTGTTGTCCTTCACAAATTGCAACATTTTAGTAGCCCCAGCAGGATTTTTCACCCATTGACTGTTGTGGATATACTATCCCCTTTAGGAGGGCTTGTAAAAGAGCTTGAGGACTCAATTTCAGTCTATTGGCTCGTGTTAAGTGGTCAAACACTCTTTAAATATTCATAATAAATGAAAAAATAATTTAAAATACTTACTCGCTGATACACGCTGAGAGCAGCCGCTGCTGCGGACTTCAAGCTCTGAACATTTCGCGGGACTGGCAGTGGAGGCGTGGGCGGCGCCCTTGACGGCAGGGGGCAGGCAACCAGCGGCTGAGGCAACATGGTCGGTGGCGGATGGAGGGGCAGCGGCGGTTGCAGCAACGGCGGATGATAGTGGGGCAGCAAAGGCGGTGGCTGTGGCGGCGGCGGAATGCCTTTGGCCGGGCTTACTAGCTTGCAATTTTCCGCTGCCGGCAGGGGCGGCGGAATATTCAGACGTTGCTGTGGCAACTGATGCTGTTGGTTCTGCACTGGCAGCATGAACGGCACAAAGATCATTGACTGGGCAGGCGCCATGCCACCACAGTTGCTGCTGTTGCTACAAGCCGGCAGGTTGCCGTTGGGCCCGTGGCAATGCGATTGGCAACGCGGCAAAGGTGCAACGTTGCTTTCGTATGTCTTGGACTCGCTTTCTGCTGGTGGCAGGCCATTTTCGGGTGAGTAATTATCATATGCAGCTGTTATTTGTGGCAACTGCTGAGTAGATGTCGATTGCTGCTGATGCCGCTGCTGGGGGTGGTGGTAGAGCGGCGGTGGCGGATGGTGGTGTTGTAGGCGTGGCACCGGCAGATGCTCATAGTCTTGCTCCCAGCTACCACAGTCATGACAGCAACCCGTGCCACTTTTGCAGCTACTTTTGTGGTTGGCAGGCATGTCATACGGCTGACTGCTGGATCGGGCGGAGGAGCGGGAGGAATAGCCCTGCAATTTGGATGACTTTGCCGGCGGTGACTTCCAACGCAAGGAGCAGGGCAGGATTCCCACAAGGCCCAGCCCCGAGGCTGGACTGGCCGAAACTTCCCTCTTCAGGTTCGCTATTTTGGCCAGGGTTTGGTTGCTTAAATCAGACGTGGCTAAAAAAGAATAAAGAGATCAATTTAGTTAGCATTAAATGTAAGAAAGTTTCCAGAAAATATAAGAAAATTTAAAGCCTTCAAATATAATTTCCACCAAAGTAGTCATACATTTCCAAAACATCCTGCCTTCAATCTTTCCTTCCTCAGACCTTTCATAATTTATGAGTTATTTTTGGCATGGTTGATTAAAACGTACGCCTTATTAAAACAATTTTTTTGGGAAAACAATGTGGTAACACGGGAAGTAATAACCTTCCGTTTGAAAGTATCTTGTTGTGGCTCAGATTGTTACCGCCTGTTGCTTGCCACGTTGGACTAACTGGCTGGCACTCTTCAGATGCTTTCAGAAATCACTCAAAGTTTGTCAAGAACGAGAAACCAATTTTTCAGCTGAGTGCATTTTAATTTCGTATACCGTGTGCGCCTATTCAGTGCTCCGACAGGCCCGAAACACACCGTAGCCAAAAACAGTCAGTCCTATCCCTAACCCGGCTGGCTATAGGGGAAAAGTTTTCTTTTCATTGCAACACGCTTGAAATGGCAACTTGGACAAACAGCACGAAGCAGGACCAACAATAACCGACAACCACAAAACCCAACAAAAAAAAGTTGCTGGCTTTGATGCCTCTGCCTCTGCCGCTCCCGAAGGCAAATGCAAGAAAAATTGACCAGGCTGGCTCCTGTTTTGGTTTCCCTTATCCTGCTGCCCACTGCCTGCTGCCCCATGGCCTTGCCCCGGCCCCTCTGGTCAAATTGCATGGCTCTGTCCACACTTGATTGTTGACTTCGCCCGAGTCCTTCTCAATCCTTGGTGCACGCATTTTGGCCAGAATCGAATCCTTGCAGCAGACCAAACAATAGAATTTTAAATGTCCCAAAAACAGGTGCACGTATGCAGCCATTGTCGGCAATGCCATTGGTAAAATTTCTGCTCTTCACCCAGTTGACCATGGTTAATTGGCAGACTAGCTGCAGGCCGGAATGGCTAACCTTTTTTAAATAGAATCAATCAGGATCAGAGCGGTCCAGAGGATCAAAGAGCTATAGACCATAGAAGTCGATAGAATTAGTGATTTCTAACAAATCAACATCTGTCAAGGAAATTAATACTTCAAAATAACACTTGTACTTGTATCAATCTGTACCAATTACAAGTTAAGAAACAAGAATCGATATATGTATGCTTAATCCTTAAGAGTTTTAAGTTCTTAGCTTGCACATGAAACAGCTCCTGTATGTCAAAGAATTTACCTTTTTATTTTGCAAGGGCATGCAAACAAAAATATCTTCAAAACAAATTTCCATAATTCCATAAATATTTGGCCCGCATAATGAAAAATATTTGCACAACTTAAGATCAAAAGTTTTTGGTGGCAGAGCTACGAGCAGACAATAGCAGAAATAGTTTAGTTTCGGGCTTTAGACGAGTAAGACAGCAACTTTTCTGACTTTAGCCGGCGATTAAGATGCCGGCAAAAGCCAACTTTGGCTTTCTGGCCACAATTCCTGTTCAATTTGAATTTTTGTATCTAATAACTGAGAGAGATACGCGTGCATGGAACTTTTGTGGCATTCGAACTTAATTGCAAAACCGAAGAGGGGACTTGCACCAAAACATGTAATCGCTGGCAAGGACACACAGACCGCTAAGGTCCTTTAAAAGCTTGTTTTGTAACTGTTTACTGTTGCTGTTGCTGGTGCTGCTTCTGTTTCTGGCTTTGAGATACATACGTTCGTTTGGGGTGCAGAAAGCCGAAATTACAAAGAAACTTACAAAAAGAATTTGGTAGCATCAAAGCAAAAATTTTTAATGAATTTCTTGCCGGGCAGCCGTAAGCCTCCAAAACGCACCACACGCAAATGCAAAAGGCGCAAAAAGATCCGTCCGATCCTGTATCCCATGGAATGGGAATGCAGGGTCAAAGGTCCAGTGTTGCTCGTGTTGCTGCTGCTGATGCTGTTGCTGCTGCTGCTGCTGGGTCCACTTCCACTTCATCTTCCCTGTGGCACTGGCTCGGAATCGGGCTGCTCGTTGGTGGCCTTAATTAAATTTAAATATTTTATCACCGAAAAATTGCCAGGCGGCAGCAACTGCGCAACAACAACAGCAGCACCGGCACCGGCAGCGGCACCAGCAACAGCAAGGACATGAAAAGGGTGCAAATGTGTTGGTAGTTTGCGTGTGTGTTGGAGTGCAGACAGCCGAAAAATACTGATGTGGGTGTGTTTTTCATTATTTGCCCAGCGCTGCAACTTTTTTGCTGGCTTGTTGGTCGCCCAAGCATACTCCTCCGCATCCGCATCCGCGTCCGCGCCCTCGTCCTTTGCCCATTGCCACACTTCATATTCAATTGTGTTGAATAATTGCCATACGGTTTTTTGACCAACGGTTTTTGACACTTTCCTAAAAGGACACACGCGCTCTCAAGTGCCCCGCCCCCATTTCACTGTTCAGACCGCCCTCATGCCACATTCGAAGTTCGTTTGCCCTTTTTTAAGTCCGACGGACAACGGACCACGGACATCGGACGCCGGACGGGGGCTTTCGACCAAAAAATGAGCAAAACACTCAACCATCTAGGAGGGGGAAAACACTGCGGACCTCTCTGGACACGCCAGCAACAGCAGCAGCAACAACAGCAGCCATTATAAGGAAACAGGATCCAGGAGCTGGGGAAGCCAAACAAAAACAAAACATGCCAAAAGCGTTTTTTGAAATATCTTTGTAAATATTTAAAATGCTCTGTACATGCGGGTGCTTCAATCAAACCGAATCGCCAATGGCAGGGGCGGCGAAGAAAGGACCGTTGATAGGATACTTCACGGACGGACGGGAGTGTACCGAGACAGAGGTCCTGGGACAGGGACCACACAAGGCTATTGTGAACCGAGTTCACCCTTGGACCGGACGGGAAAACAAGTTTTAAATAGTTTTTGTTGGCAAATGTCAAAATGCAATTTGATATTCATAAATTAATGAAGCGCCATTGCAACAAAAAATCTCTCCTGGATTATAAACTTTTTACATAAATTATGTGGGCGGATTTTCGGTGGCAAAGGGTGTGTGTAAAGGGTTCTGATTTAAATCTGATGCTTAAATATGTAATCCCCCCGCCTGATTATAAATTCATTAGAAGTCAGCTCCAAATTAGAAATTCCTTTGCAGATGCCTCTGAACTATTAATTTAAGTTTTTCTATTCATAAACATCTACAATAAAATTCAATAAATTCATTTAAATTATAATAGTTTTGGGCTCTGAATGCTAATGAATGATTTGGGTAAAGATTAATGGGCTTATAATAGATATTAAATTATAATTAGGTCTTTTATTTTAATATGCTTTGAATAAAATCCATATACAGGATTGAATAAACTTGGATATTAAGTTGAAAGTAAAATAAGTATTATAATTTTAGCAATTTTTAGTTAATGGTTTTAATTATTATGAATTAACTTAGTTTTTGTTAAAAATCTATGGGACTTGATCTCATATGGTCTTGATTAAAACAAACACATAGATCCACAGCTCACAAAATAAGATCTGACTAAAGGATCTGCATAACCTTGCACACATGCGCACGTTTTGTTGCAACTCAGTTGTCCTTTGTGGCAACTCAAATATTGTAAACAAGGTCACATTGCACAATAGTGAGAGCAGGCTGCAGAGCCGCGGCTGCAGCTGAACTTGGCTCCTACTACTCACTCACTGTTTCTCTCCCAAATGCAGTACTCACACACACACACACCAAGGTATGGGTAGTCGCAGGACAGCTCCCGTATGGCCCACTTCCCGTTGTATCGCTGTATCGAATTTTTGTCCTTCTGAGAGGCAGGCAGAGGCAAAACAAAACAGGAACCGGAGAAGCCCGCAAAAAAAAAAAAAACTGAGAGCACGAGCACGTGGCAGTCTAGAGAAGGGAGATGCACGCACGAATATGAACCGAATTCCGCGGAGGTCCTGGAAATTAGACCAAGATGTCAACGATTATTTCTCAGCTCAAAAGCAACGCCTCGTGTCGACGAATTAACACTGAAGAGCCAAGTCGGCGTCCGGCAGTTTCAGTAGCACTTTCAGTGGCAGCAGAGCCGCTGCACCACCACCGAAAAAAACGCCAACACACACACTCACACATACAGGAACGCAGTGGAATACACGTGCCACCAATACAGGACACGCAAGGCGAGCCAACCCAAGCAGCGGAATAAGAGTCTCAGTTAGTCAGTTAGCCGGGTGGCTCAAAGGGGCTCGCTCTGTGGTTGACATTATCGCTTGCAACTAAATCACACACCCACACACACAGCGTCGACAAGTTGCAGCAACCCCCACCTGCCCCGATAGCGTCGCACCGCCCTTCGTGCGCTCATTCGCTCGTACAACGAGGCGTATGAGTAACAATGGAAATATGAACGCACACAGAGGAGCCCTTACCCACACACACTCGGAATCCTTAGCGTCATTTATGGCATTTGATATGCTAATTCGCACATATTCGCGTACGTCCGAAGAGTGAGAGGGAGATTGTGAGAAAGAGAGAAAGGATAACAGCCACCACCAGAGCTTCGAGGGCAGCAAGGTGCGATTTTGACCATCTGCTCCGTCTTCGCCTCCAACGTCCTTAGTCCTTCGTTAAGCAAGTGGCCCACGAGTGCCTCTCCTCGAAAGGCCTGAGTTACTGGTGCTCTGTTCTGACGGCTCTTCCCAGGGTTATACACGGGTTTCTTGATGTCCTTCCATCATAAAGGATTAAATATTACGCTTTTTGAAATAAGATATAAAATTAAATGGCATTTAAAAACTGTATGTTATTTTATTTTTTATGTTTGTGGACATTTTAAGATAGTATTATCGAAGTATAATCTTTTTATTTAAAATACATATCATAAAGTATCCTAAAAAATATTGGATTGAAAAAGATCAATAATTAAATAATTAAAATCTTACAAAATAGTTAAAACAAATTCTTAAAAGAGTTGTAATAAATATTTCACTTTCTAAACCAAATTCCTTTACCAACTTGGCCGAATCGTAGCGCATTTCCTTAGTTCGTTCAAGTCCTTTTGGCGCCATCCACCACCAAAAACGCAGCGAGGGCAGAGCATTTGAAGCATTCGCTCTCTCGACTCTCTGCACGAGCTGCAAGGATACTCACCAACACCAGTGCAACTGGCGTCCAGTCAGACGCCATGTGAAGTGCATATACCCGGCACAGAGGCGGAGTCTGATTCCGGGATACATAAAAGGAACAAAAGACTTATGTACCGAAATGGGAGGTGCCGTGAGAGAGCAATACATGCTGGCTGGGAATTTAGAGTTTTCCTTTGAAGAAGACAAAATGGCGGTTGAATTTTATTCAAACAAGTTTTTCAGGCGATCATTTAAAGTTTAGAACCCCGTTGGAAACGACGCCTCTGCGCTTTGTTTACGATTTGTTTAGGGGGGAAATACAATACAACAGCATAAACACGATGCACGATACAGCTCACGAGGAGCCCGCTCAGCGAGAGCGAAAGTAGCCGTGTCCTTGCAGCTCCTTTCATCCTTGTATCGCCGTTTTCCGAGGCTCGCTCTCGGCTGCTAAAATACGATACAACTGAGTAGGTGAGAAAAGGGCAGATGGGCTGAAGTCCTGATGGGCGGGAAGCATCCTGTTGAGCCTGTTGGGCCCTGTTGAGTCAGCTGGCAGGAAGGGACACCTGCTGATGGCCGACCGGCGTCCACTTTGACAGTTCCAGGACACTATCTACCGCTGGTCCGGCACGTGTGACACTATCTCCGATGTTGCTCCGAAAAACTTTGTCGTACATCCGCCGGTCCATGAATATTACTCAGTTCCATGCCGCGACTTTTTCCAGCTCCGTCTCCTTGGCAAATTATGCAAATTTCAGATTTCCAATGCAAACATTTACTTTACTTTTCAGCGCAGACAACCTCGCCCGGCGGCGCTTCATCCTTCGTCTTCCAGCCATTTGACATTTGTCCGGGTTTCTTATCGCGGGCGCCTTTCATTAGCGGATGTCTGGGTCTCGGATGACCTTCTAATTGTCTTGCAAATTAGTCGCCAGCGACGGAAAAAAACATATACAAAAAACCGTCGACCCCAAAAGAGTCAAGATGGGGATTCCCAAAAATGTCCTCTGTTCCCGGTCTGTTTACTTATCGAACAGTCGGTGTGGGCGAGCATGTGGCATCTGCTTGAAGGAAATGAAAAGTAAACAAAGCTGCCGTGCAACAAACGGTGGCATGTGAGCTGGCCAGATGCCACCCCAGTAATTTTTGAACGGCGATTTCCGTTGAGCACAAGGACGTGCCTGGCGAGGATTAGCCCCCAGAACCATAACCAAAGACAGAGCCCGACATCTGCCGAGCGTCACCGGGTCCGGCGGAAACGCACAACAGACATGGCATCCACTTGGAATACAAAGATAAAAAATTATATATTTATTTTTGAATACTTTACTTTATTGAATAAGGTTTTTTTTATATTTTAGTAGTTTTATATTTTTAGTTTTTTTTTATTTTTAGCTCCTAAGCCCTTTTTAAAGTCTTATTTTTAATATTCTAATTATCAATTAATGGCCATATATTTTTCCAAGTGCATAGACTTTTTCACATAATCCTCCTGGTAGGAAACAGACTGCACGACCATCGATTAACTGCCAGGCGGTAGTCTTTAAAGTGGCTTTAACCAAAGTCTAGTGGCTTGATGTACGGCCCGAAGTGAGCTGTAAATATTTCATGGAGTTGAACTTTAAAGCATTTACTGCGGCTTGCCGTCATCTTTTGATACACCCACATGGCTGGGAAAAGTTGTTAGCATAGAAGTTGTATCCTATTTTGTCAGTGGTGCTGGCAATTATCCTTCTGGTGCTGCTGGTTGGCGTAATAAAGTCAATGTGCTGTCATTAACATAATTTACAAATACTTAAAAGCATTGCCGACCTCTACCCTTCGGCGAGAAGTGTCTGTTCATTTCGAGTGAGAGAGCTCTCCATCGACAGCATTTCATTTATGCCCGCCAGGCGAAAGACAAAATGGCAGTTGCTTTAATTGAAAAATTATTGTCCCATAAAATATGTAAGCTTCATAAAGAATATGGTATGTTAACCTCCAGAGCTCAGCAGCTATTTTGGCTTTTCGACATTTTGCATCGCGAATTTAATTGGCTGCTAAAGTTTCAAGTACTTTCCACTCTCGGCGAGTTTAATACAATTTTAAATAGTTGTAGGAAACACGAGTTGCTTATGGCCGCCTCTGGGCCGTGTTTGATGGGTTCGCTTTGCCAAAGTTGTAGAGACATCTGCAAATCGCTTGTGCGAGTCCTGGCTGGCGAAAAGAATAAACAAAACTTGCATATATATTTTCGTATAATGAAATCCCTGTGGAAATCCAGTAGCAGCGTCAGTTTCAGCGTCAGCTTCCGAGGAGACAGGAAGGGGCGAAAACATTCTGCAAAATTACCCTTAAAACAAAAATGCATTATTGTCATCTAAAATGCAAGCATGCATTATCCTGTCACAGGTCCTTTGAGAGTTGGCTTTTTGCATTGCTCGCCCGGCTGCTTTGGCTACAGTTGCCTCTACTTTTTCTACGACTTCTATTTCTTGTGCTTCGAGCTGCTGGAGCGTTTATTATCCACCCTGGCCCCAACCCTGCGAACTACACCCAGACAATAGTCCTGCCCGTGTCCTTCATAAGCCAGTGAGCTGGGATCAATTTGCCAGCAGCCAGAAACCTTTTTAGTTGCGCATGCAAATATGACAAACACAGCGACCTCCCTTTAACCCACTAACCAGTCCGATAGCCCTGCAGCCCTCCTGCTTCTAACCCTTGCATCCGAAATCCCAGTCCCAATCCCTTCCTGAAGCACTCCGGTCTAATCCACTCCTCGGAAGGCCCTTTGGCCATCTGCGTCTCGTGTTAATGCTGCATTCTTGGGGGAAATTATCGCTGTCGGAGAACTGAGACTCCACCGACTGCAGTTGGCCAAATTTGAATTTTCCAAATTATAGTACATATTGAAATATTATTGCAGTGGGCTAACCCAAAAATTGTACGGGTGTCTTCTTGGCTTTTCCGGCAAAGTGCGAATTTGACAATTTTTTTTCCTTAGAGGCGAAAGGGACGGCGTTCGAAATTGCTTTCAAATTATTTTGTCAGCTGCGGAAACATGGCGACTGCCCTTTTGGTTCGACGCTCTCACTGTGGCTACGGCTTCGTCTTTTTCCCGGAACCGGTTTCCGGCCCGGAGTCGTCACTTGCGTGCAATTTGCGGCCAAGGCGAGTGGAAATTGAACACAGATTATTATTGCTTATTTCTGCATGCGTTGCAGGTTCCCCGCTTGCCGGATTACAGTCATAAAAGCCGGCCCAGGGAAATCATAAGGCCGTGGTCTCGGGTCAGGCGGCGGAACCGGCTCTAATGAAAGCCCGTGCACATGGCCAAGCCGAATCATAACCGAGCCGGGGTTAGGTAAGCCACGACTGATGTTTTCTAGGATGTCTTGAAATTTTAAATTACCCTGTAAGTGACTTGGATTCTATTAAAAATAAATAGTCATTGCTAAAAAAGACAAATATTTTTTACTGTCTATGCTTAAAACTGCAAAGAAATCCATAAACCCCTACAAATAATGGGTATCCTCACGCTTAGAGTGGAACTGAAACCACAGCCGCAAATTGAAAGACAATAAATGTGCGCAGTCATATGGAAAATTGTGATATTCACACAATTTAATTAACATGAATAAATATTGTTACAGGCGGGTAGAGCCCCTCAGCCCCTTCAGACTGGCACAACAACAATGGTAGTAGGCGGCTCGCAAAACCAGCTAACCAGCTAACGAGCGGCCAACATGGCGTATGAGTAACGGCAGGCATTTGATTGTCTGCATGCAAAAGAAACAACAAACAGAAGGCAAACAAATCGAAAAGACAGGAGACAATTCGAGGGGAAAGTGGGTAGAAGGCGGGCCGGAGATCGGGGAAACAAAAGGCCCGACAGACGGGAAATTTTACCGCCCGCCGGCAGAGCTGGAGAAGCAACATCATAAATCCCCAAAATCTCGGAGTGTTATTGTTTGCAATCCGAGCTCATCAACCGATGGCAGCTGGCAATTTTGGCAAGGATTGCCGTCGCACGCCTGCACACATTGTCAGCCACTTTAAATGCCAGCCAGCCAGTCGGGAATGGCGGCTAATCAGGACATTTTCCAGGAGTTAAGCGGCCAAAGTCGCGACATTGTCACGCTGCGCACTTTGAAGCACTTCATTACTGGTTTATGCCGGGATTTGGAACACTTAAAAAAATAACTGCCTCTGAAATTAATTTACGAAGTCAATAAATTTTAAATTAAAATTCATAAAAGAGGTAAAAAATTGTAGTATTTTAATAACAGACTAAACATCTTTTAATGTTTAAACTTTTATTTATGCATACTTAGTGCATACTATTAGTGCATACTTATGGATGCTATTTCTAGCCCAATGATTTGAATTGAAAACCCAGTCTGACACGTCTTTATTAGGGTCTAATTTTCTGCTTTATTTCAGTTTTTTTCGACAATTTGCTTGTCACCTTCTGACCTCTCCGACATGATTCTGTTGGATTAAATGGAAACATGAAAACTTGTTTCATTATTTACCAGCCCGCTTTCATTATGCTAATCAAAGAAGAGCTTGAAATAAATAAACCAAAAAATTAATAATCATTTCGTCAAACAATTTCATTAGCAAAAATTTCAATTAGTTGCACGATTGAATCGACAGAGGATTTCAACAACTTTTCGGTTGTATGGATGTTGGTATGTGTGGCTGTGTATTAAAATCAATTGTAAAATCAGTAAAAAGTAAACTCTGGCAGAACAGGCAGAGCAAAGTTTTGCGATTCACGATTGAAATCTTTTACGGCCAGAAATTATGAGAACATTTTCAATTTGAGTTTTTCGGGGCGCGGGAAGCAACAGAGCGTGACACAGAAGTAAAGCAAACTTTTCGCTTACAGTTTCATGAGCACGGGGCAACAATCGCTTCACTCGAAGCAATGGCGAAGACGTTGAATTGCCAGCAGCACCACTCAACCACCCAAGCCTCGCCAGCCAGTCAACCACCCGCCACCGGCAGTGGCAACAATTCGCATAACAATAACAATAACTTGGCTGCAAACATTTCAATACCAAGATTCAGCCACGTTCCAATTGTCGGGGTGCTGAAGAGGCCAGCCAATGGATAGGATAGATGGATGAGATCCTTTTTATACAGGGAGAGAAAACCCGGCAAACAAAAGAATTTTTGCAAATTTATGTAAAGCTTTAAAAAACTTCCTAATTGTTTAAGTATAAGGATCTTTATTTAAAGGAATTTGAGGAAATTCAACTTTTTAATTTGCTTTTAAGTCCTTTTTGCTATGTCCTTTTGAAAGTATGCCATGATTATTTCATTCGCAAGGCAATAATTGTTTCGCTCGTAAAGTCAACTGGAAATTTCAGAAATAAATATTTTTCGCGATGCATTGATTGAAGTAGCAACCGGTTGACTTTGGCCGCAAGTCAAGTGTCCTGGGCTCGGGTCCAGGAACAATATTCTCGGAAAAAAAGTCAATTGTTCAAGTTAAAGTGAAACTTTCTCAAGAAGTTTTCCCAGACGACGTTGCCTTTCTTTTCGTGCCTTTATCTGTGCTGCGGAAAGCAAAGGCTCCCGGGGCAGGGGCGGCTTGTAGGAGGGGTTCCCGCCGAGGGAACGCTTCAATGGTTGCCATTGACACGTTAACTTTGCAATTGCAGGGACCACCCCCGCCATTACCCCTGTAATCTTCGCCGTGTCTGCCGCTAAACGCAGTTTTTCCGCTTATTTTGCCAGCTGTGCGTCCTGTGTAGACAGCGCCTGTCGTTTTCGCTGCGTGCCTTATCTCCGCCAGTCGCCGTGTCCTGCAGCCTTAAACATGGTCGGACAAATTGTCCTTTAAAGCACCACACCACCGACACCACCGACTGTCTGCCCTTTATTTTTGGAAAAGGCCCCGACACTCTCATATTTCAAATGTAAAGTTCATGTTTATATTTTGGCTAATGTTTTTTCTAGTTGGTGTGGGCGAACCAAAAAAAAATAAATAAAAATATTGTAGAGAAAAAAGAAGAACAAACCACTTTTGAGTTTGACACCAGCTGGTGCCTGCCTGTGGTTGTCCAAGGGGGTCGGGTCACCCACCGCCCGTTACTCCTTTCTGCCCCGCCAGCGATCCGTGCCGCTTGCTGCCTGAAGTGGCCGTAAAAGCTTTCAGCATTAATAGCTTGAGTGAGTTTCAATACATATTGTCAATATGGCCATTGGCCAATACACTTGGACAAAATAAATAGTGGGATTTGGGTGGATTTTTAGTGGGAAGTCCACAAAATTATACATAAGAGGTACATATGATACATACATAAAATGATACATATGATACATCCACATTTATCAAATTAATTTAATTAGAAACTTTTATTTTTTTGGGATCAACGTTGCTTGTAAAATTTTGAACAGAGTTATTAAGAAATATAATAAAATTAAAAACCCCTTTTTTTTATCAAAATAAATATATAAAATATTAAATCCAGATTTCCCTGAAAAAAGCTTGTTGATATTTTAGATATATTACTAGTGTTAGTAGCCAATATAAAAGACCTATTCAAAAATCTATTTCAAAATCCGATTCCTGCGAAATTTTCTTCATCTGCACACACACAACGGCCGGCACACACACTCTGCCACTGACACAAACACAGTTGCAGCGTCGGAGAGTCGCCAAATTGATGACAGTTTGCCAGAGTCAGTTGCAAAAGCCGCAGCAGCTTCCATGGGTCCATGGGGTCGATGGCTATGCATATGTGGACCGACCCTGGCTAAATACATTGAAATGGCTTTGGCTATTTGTTTTTGGGTTTCCAGATGGCAGTGGGGAGCTGCCAGGGAGCTGCCAGCGGGGGGAGCTTAGATGGCCGGGACTGTTATGGCTTGTGCCATTTTGGCACTTTGTAATTGCCTTGTTTGCCCTGTTGTTTTTTTTCTGGCCTACTCCTCTTGTTGTTATTGCCATGTTGGCAACGCATTTGGCTTCGTTTTTTGCGGTATAGCCGGGGTTTTAGCTAAATCTATGCCATAAGCCTTGTTTTTATATATCAATATTTTCACAGCGCCCTATCCTGCCATGCAATAAGGGAATTACAAATATATATATTTATCCACATTCCGAAAAACATACAATGCAAGGCGCAACCGACTCGCTCCGACTTTCGGTCTCTCATGGCGATAAGCTTTTGCTTATGGCTCGCATAAAAATCTATTGCCAACCACAATCGGGCAATTAAGAAAATATGAATATAAATTGGTTAAAGATGTGCCATTTCCGGAATATCTTTGTCGGAGCCAATAAGGCCAGAAAATGTAACAGCAATCGGATCGCAATTCGCACTTGACAAGCGCTTTACAATTGAAATTCCAGAAAAGCCTCGAATATTCATTCGGCCGTTCAAAATTCCCAAACAACGGCGGCCGCAGTAACAACGATTCCTTCGACCAGCGGATGCATTTAGAATTTATGTGGCACTTGTCGGCCGAAAAGTCGCGCGAATTTATTTCCGCATTCGCTGACCGGCTGACCACTAACCGTTGGTCGAACGACGGGGCTTAAGAATACTTTGTACGGCGATGGCCGTAGTCGTCGTTTGTTTTATTGTTATTGTGCAGTCATGACTTAAAAATTTGTCGGGCGCGCTTTTCCCAGAAAACCGGGAAGCCCCAGGCCACACTCAGAGCCCCGGCCGTGTAGCAATGACAATGCAAAGCAATTTCCGTTGCCGGAGCGGCGCTTTTATTTGGTCATTTGTTTGTGGGACCCCTGTTAACCCTTTCGTACAACTTGCAGTGAATTTGTATAAAACGAACCCAGGAAATCTAGGACTTTTATTATAAGTTTCGGCATGTAATAAAATTCTAAAACATGCTTTCTTTTAAAACTTGAGAACTTTAAATTTTTAAGATAACAACCAATTTGTTTTCTGTACGGTATCCCTACTGTATTTGACAGCTTGCGACGAAAGGCACACCATCCTGAGCAGCAGGATCTGAATCGAGCTCCTGATGCGCGGATTTGTCTATGGCAGTCGGAAGTCGCGGCCCGGGGAGATGCACTCTCTTCACTTCACACACTCGTATGCGCAGTGTGAATTTATCGTTTTTAATTTGCCGCAAGCGACAAAAAGGCACCGAAAAAAAAGAACAAATTCATAGGGGATCGTTGTAAATAAAAACAAGAAGGAAATATTGAGAGGAGTCACAGAATGGCAGAGGCAGAGTCATAGCAGAAGCAAAGCCGTTCGGGGGACTGAGAAAAAATGGGGACCGCGTAATGCCTTTAATGGTTTTTGCATGCACCCCTTTTTGTGGCGACTTATTGAAAGCGATAAATAAGGATTGTGCGCCGCGGGCAGATGGGTCGTATGAGCAATGTGAGAGACGAACCAGCGGAAGGCGCAATGATTATGCGGTTAGCGTAAATTTGTTTGCGGATTTTGCTCAACTTTTGCCACACCGCTGCGGTGTGCCGGTCAAGTGCTAATAAGAGCGACGCCTCATAAATACAACCAAGAAGTGCCATAACTCTGCCGCCCCGAAACTTTTTACCGCCACGGAATCTATGAGCCGGCAATGAGGGGCCATCAAGTACCCCTAAATGACTGCAGTTGCAGTTTCAGTTTGAGTACGGAAATTGCAATTTTATAAACAACACAAGCCGAGCAAATAAATTCGCTTGATAGTGGTCATGGCGGGCCAGCCGAAGGTGAAAATACCCTGCCAGAGTACTCAACTGAAGAGTCATCAGCAAGTCCACATACCCTGCAGGAGGAATGCAACTCAAATCAGAGCTGCTGGGTTGTACAATTTAAATTTATGTTATAGCCAAAAGTTTGCAAAACTCAATTAATTAACTTTTGTTGCACAACTATGGCAACTACAATGCAAACATGAAACTCGCGCACCACAACAACACAGCAAAAACAAAACAAGGGCCCGGCTGAAACAATAACTAATATAAATATTTTCTGTTGCAAATAAAAATAAAAGAAAATTTAACAAAAAAGGCGAAACAATGCAAACATGAACGGAGCATACAGTGAAACAAATGCAACCAAGTGGCAAGTGGTGGGGTCAACTGCTGGAAACCTAAAACATTTCCGTCAGAGGACCGGAGGAAATCAGTGCGAAATTTGTGGCACTCTGCGGTTGTTTTTCTTCCGCAGCCCTGCCAGTCTCAGCCTTGGACGACAACGTATACGCCCCGTGGAGGTACTTTAATGCCCGTCCATTGCTCATACGCCCCGTGAGCCGGCCGCCGTTCATCATTGCGACTCGCTCGCCTTCGGCGAATCGTTCAACAGCGCGTTGCATGTTGTTAAAAATTATTACAGTTTCGGTTACCATTTGTTCACTACCCCTGCTGAAGGACTCCCTAATTGTAGTGTATTAAAACATCAAAATTTAACAACACAAAAACAGACATTTACAGGATTCGCGAAAAAATGATTTGTTTTTATTGAAAGGAAATTCTGACATATGTGGGTAGTAAAAATAATTTACAACTTTTGATTGCCAGCACATGTAACTAAAGGAATTTACCATTAATTGAGAAGTAATGACATTTGGTTTTGAGCATCCAGCTTGTTTTCCCAACCATGGTAATTGAATTCGGTTTGAAGCCTTGACATGGGTTAATAGTTTTGATTTCCAATCACTTGACTTGCCCAATAAGCCATGAGCTGCCGTGCGCAAAACTCAATTTATACTTTTGTGTTTCTTGGCCAAAAACTGACCAAAATAACATAACCAACTTTTAACTTTTCTCCCACCCTTACATATTTGTGCACTGAAAGAAAAGGTTTGAAAGGTAAACCTATAAACTAATTTTAAAGAACTCATAAAGAGTTCATCAAACTCTTGTCTTAGACTATTATTTATTTTAGGAAACTGTCATTAATATACATACATATATTTAATTTCCCTTAATTTAAAGAATTACCTTTTCCTGTTCATAGTATCTAACTTTTAGCCTTTTGTGGGCGTCGAGCGTTGGACGTTGGGCAATGGGCGTGTCAAGCCAAGCAACTAACACATGCACATGTTTGTGTTTGCCTGCGATTGTGTGTGTGAACGTTAATTTCCACAATATGTTGTATCCTGCAGCCAAAAGTTAATTAAAAACCAACAAAACTCGGCACTGCACACAACCGCTTCGCTTTCCCCGAACCCTGACTTTCCATCACCCTGTCCTGCTCTTTTGGTTGTTCCTTCTCTCTCTTTGTCCCTCACCCTCATTGGAATAGTTTGCCATCGTCAGTCATTTTTTTCCTGTGCTCGCAGATCTGAAGCCCTCAGCGCGTGTTCCTTGGCGGCTATACTCCTGCTCGCAGGATTTGTTTATGGACGCGAAAATGCCATGCTGTTACCCTTTTTTGATTAGACCGCGCACGTGGCCAGGCTCCAGGACATTCGAGCAAGTATTGGCGCAAACGTTCGCACCCATATGGCGATGCAGCCGGGAAAATGGAATTTTTAATCCAATTTAATTGGCAAGACGGGAGTCGGAGCCCGGAGATCAAGGAGGAGCAAGTGGCTGGGAGCAAATGTAAATCGAGATGCTTGTGGCGCCATGGCAGCCAGAAGTGTCAGGGCGAAATCGGGAGAAAATTTTAATAAATAAATTGGCTGGCAGCAGTCGGAATATGCACAATATGCTTATAAAAACGCCGTATTAGAACAAAGCACGCAGGCGACACATATATTTACGGCTGCTTGCCACACCAGCAACACACAAAATAGCAACAACGGCAAACACAATTTTCTAGCAAGCTGCGAAAACAAAAGCTAACAAAAAAAAGGAATATGGCTAAAAAAAAATATACAAGAATAAAAACTTGCTGCACTTTGTTGATTACATTTCATGCTTGGCTCCACCTTTTGGCGCATCGAGTGCAGCCCCAAAACACCGGTCCAAAACAGTGATCTCCCTCCGTTTACCCCTGAACCTGCCTGCCCCATGGCAATGCGCCTCTGCCCCACCCCCTGGCTGCAGGTTATTAAATCTAAATTTAATTTTTGCACCAACGCTGACAGCAAAAGCAGAACAACAAGAACATGAACCGCACCAAAAACGCGAGGACAATGCCAAGGAAGCTGGAAGACTTTTGGCTTAGTCGCAGCTTTTCAGCTTTTCATCTGTTACAATGTCGGTGCACCAAAGCTTGCAATTTAAAGCCAAATAGAGCCGGAAAATTTTGAAGCCAAATTTAAACAAGTTTCAGGGAAATCATATCAAGAAACTTTCCAGATTTAATTTTGTCTAAAAACTTTCATTAACACTTTGTTGAGATGCCAAAAAAATTAATTTTTGTTGCCAACATATTTCTGAAAAAATTTCTGAAAGCTATTCCCAAATATAAATCACTCTTTTATCAAGGTATTTCTTAAAAATTACCTTAAATACCTTTAAGAACTTTTAACATTTTTGAAGGTTCATTGAACGCCTTCTCTGGGGGCACCCCCGTCAGTCCTTGTGACTGCTCTTGGTCTCCTGTGATTACCATATGCAAAAGCGAATCTCGTAAATCAGAGCAAATATATCCCGGCTCAGGCTTATTGCGGCAGCTTATCTGCTTATGACAGCTTTCCGCAGCATAGCCCAACAGACTCCGGCTCTGGCTCCGGCCCCAGCTACAGCTTCTGGTTCCGGCCGTAGCCGTAGCCGTAGAGCTCCTCCCCCGTCAAAATTTCAAGCTCATTTTGGCTGGCATCACATAGACAGACAACATAAAACAAACGTCCAGAGACGCGACAAAAGCCAAAGGACAAAACCAAAAGAACCGCATCACACAAAGAGGTGAAGAGCCATGAAACCAAAAAATAAAAAAAACAAAAATGTAGAAAAAATTGTTTTCGGCCCTGGGTTAAAAAGTTTTCGAGGCTGCAGCCTTCATCAGTTTTGGCAGGACAACGGCAGGATGGCGGCAAGGACAGCCACGACAATGCGTAAAAATTTCATTGTCAGCCTGGTTTTTGGGCCACGTGCTAGGGGCCACGGGTTAACTGTCAACGACATCTTATTATGAATTAGTGTTAAATGCCACGTTGATAGCACTGATGGCACTTTACAGCAATTTCGCATTAAATTCCAACTCCGGCGCGTTCATAAATTTTTGACTCCAAATCGGCTGGCCCGGGCTAGTGGATTTATTTTTATGACTCTTTCTCAAGCGGGCAACCAAAATCAGAGCCGAGACACAAAACTTGTTAATAATGTGTATATTTGTGTGTGTGTTCGGCCAGGAGTTGGGGCTTAAGATGGGGGACCTGGATTGGGCGAAAGTCCCGCGTGCCGCATTTTCGACACTTTCCAAAACAGTCACGTAACCACGTCAGTAATAATCACTAAAGTTCCCAAGCTACTCAGAGCCCTGCATCTCTTGTTGCTGCTGCTCTTGGTGCCCTTTGCTGCTGCTGTTGTGTCTGTTGGCCTGGCCTCATAAATATTTTAGAGGCGGCGGCCTCCCAAAACAGGCCCAAACACCCCGCAAGGTGTGCCGGCTGGTGCTGCCAATGCTGGCCCATGGTGGTTTTGCAGTTTCTCTAAATTATTGAGCGCGGCCCATCATCAACATCACCACCAGCATTGCCAGAGTTGGATGATGCACTGGGAAATTTTTATATTTTAAACTTTATATTTTAAGTTATAAAGAAATAATAAATTATTCTAATTATAATCAAGGTATTTTCTGTGTTAGAGCCAACTTCTTGAACCTAATAAGGATTTTTAAATGTCTCTCATTTGCTTTACAACTTCCAGTATTTTAGCTCCAAAATCAAGTAAATGTTTTCGATTTTTAATAATTTCAACCCCAAGTTTTAATCTACTAATCTAGATTTTTCAAGGTGCATCATCCCCTAGTCCTTCGCCAATTCTGGCACTTTGGCTTATTTACATTTCGTGCGCATCGCGCGTCGTGATTTACTTTTGCGGCTTAATTTCATCTCCAGACATTATTTGTGCCCCGTGCGCAGTTTATCTTTACCGTTAAGCACTCGACGCCCTCTGCACCACTGACTTGTTGGCTTTACTTTTTTCTATACATATATTTTCGGCGCTTTTTGGCCGCGTTTGAGTTTGATAAACTTATGCAACTGCACGTGCCATCTGGGCGGGCGTGAGGTGGCTCTTTATGGCCCTAACCGGCTCCATGTTTGCTCTAAATTAACGTGGATTTATAGTTAATGCGTCTGTGTGCCGGTGCTTGGCCCAAAGACAAAGGCCACCAGAATACCAGGACACTTCATCCTGACCCGGCCCGAACCCGTGGCACTTGCTAATTGATTATGGACTGGCTTGCTGCTCCATTGAAGCGTCATCAGCTGACGCATAAATCAAGCAAATGTCTGCCGGGCTCTACTCTCCGGCTGGGTTATGTATAAATTTGCATTTTTAAACAACAAAAGCAAATGTAATAATAGAAACAGCTTAAAAAAAATATGAGTACCTCGAGCAGGATGAGCTTTTTCTTGGCAATAAAATTGATTAAATGCCGCAGTTGAATGAACTGGGGGTAGACTTTTCCGCCAAATGCTTTAAGGGATGCCTTTTTGAGGTTTCTTTAAAAAGCATTAACATTTATGGTAGATTAAATTTATCTTTTTATTAGATTTATATTTAATACATTTTTTTTAGTTGTAGCTGCTAATAAATTCAAATGATTTGTTATATTGATGAAAGCTATAAACTATATAGTTCGTTTATTAATTATATAGAAGCGTTAATTATCATTTTCATGATATAAATAATAATAATAAATGTATAAAAACTTGAGCTAATTATAGTTCATTTCCCGATGTTGGAGTTTATTTCCACATAATGAAAATGCAATGACTGGAAACCCAAAAGTCCAGCTGTCAACTAAAACAAGGAACCAGAAAAGAAATCCCAATGGAATTCCTATGCCACTGGTCAACTGTAAACCCATGGAGATGCCACTTTGGAAACGGAAAACAATGGCGGGTGAAAGCCCAATGAGCTGCAGGCGGTAGCTGCAAAATGCACCCAAAATTCCAGCAAAGTGCCACGAAAGGCAGCGGATGGCTCTTAGTTGGAAGTGCAGCCACGTCGCTGACTGTCCATTATACTATGCTGGTGTGTAGATTCCTTCTTCGGACTCCCAACAATGCAATGATTCTAGGAACGAGAAAAAAACTGCGATAAGTTTGGAAAATTGTGAAAGGCCGTCAGCAGCAACCACGGATCCAAAAAGCGGGAATAAAGCCAGAAAACAAAAGGAACACGGACCAGAAACTGAAAACGGATGTGAGCGCAGTTGTTGCCGAAAACAAAGATTCGCGGCGCTGAGCAGTCGTGCGTGAAGTGCGTGTGTGTGGGTGTGTGGGCGTGGGTGTAAGTGTGGGGTATCTATGTATAAGTGCCAGTGCGTGCATGTGAGTGCACCGGAAACCATTAGACAAAAACGCACAGCTGCAGCGGGAAGAGAAAGCTACGGATTTGCGCATTGTTGGCGCTGCCCAAAAGTGGACACACTGTCCTAAAGTGAACTGCAATTATTTCTTATTGTCACTTTGTAAATACTAAGTATATTGTTTCTTTTAATAACTTAAAAAAAAGCTTAACAATAGTAAGAGTAAGAATATTTTATAAAATAATTCCTATATGGCTTTACCTTAAGTAAAAAGAGTGTTATGATTAAAAAAACTAATTCGTAAATGAACAAATGAACAAATGACGTATTTATTTTCCCGATTCCCAATCCTTTACAAAGTGTACCTGTAGTCCTGCTTTACCTACATTATCCTGCGCTTAAGCGGCGTTGCAAAGTAGGCAACACTTTTGACTCTGACATCGGACTGATGTGCGTTATTTTGCTTCCGCCGCGGGCTGTTAATGCAGCTGCTGCCGTTGGCCCATGGTTTGTCTGTTTAATTAAGCGAATCTTATGTTACCGCCGCCAGGTGCAGCTCACCTGTGCAAAGCACTAGCCCAGCCCCGACAGCTTCCTTTGTTGCGTTCATGTTGATGCTCATAATGAGTAGGCTGATTTTTTTTAATGGCGAAACAAAAACGCCCTTACCGTGTTCCATTTCCTGATGAGAGCGGATTAATGGCTTTGCCGAAACTTTCTTTTGAATTTTATGACCTCTCATTTTGAGTTTTGAGTGAGGAGGAATGGGATATTCAATTACCGCGTATGAATGAAGAGACCATTTTTATGGAGCTTTTCAATTTTTAATTTCACTTATCGCCGGGTAATTAAAAACATTTCGGTTGTTTTATTGGCAGTGATTTTAATCAGTACCTAACGAGCTAATCAATGCACCAAAATGTAATTTCCGGAATTAAAAAATTGAACATTTTAATTAAAATTTTCGCATGCTTGCTGATAATTGTCGAACAAATGTTTCCATTAATAATCTAATTGCGCATAATGCGTGCAAAATTAGCACTAAATTAGTCACGGCCAATGTACTACTGTGGCTTTCGCCTCCTTCTGGCCGTCTGGATGGTTGGTTGGTGGGTTGGATGGTTGTCCTGGTTAGCTGGATGGCCAGAAAATTAAATTTTCAAACAACCAACATATTTTGGAGGCAAGAGCCTGAACAACAATGCTCGACGAGTATGCATAATTTAGGAAAGTTAAATTAACCAACATTTAGGGCCAAAACAAGCCACAGTAGCAAAAACAAAAATTCGAGTAAAGACAAAAGCGTAAAACAACTCTGAAGCCGGCCAAATGCAATTACAGTGCAGGGAGAACACACTTCTGGGAAACTTCGTCGGTTGCCGCAAAAAGCTCAAAGGTTTATTAGATTTGCCCTTTTATTAAGCGTTAAATTATTTCGCAAATTATTTGCCAGTCGAAAGCGCAAAGTAAACAAATACCAACTACACCCCTTACACACAGCCCCACACCATCACGGTGCTCCTCCTATCTGTGCATATCTGGTGCAGTCACTTCATTTTGGCTGCCATTTGCATTTCCACAGACAGACGGAACAGGCAGCGCCCTGCGGTGCTTTAATTAATCATTTGAGTGGTTGCCTTCGCAGTGGAAAACTACTTACCAGCAAGGTGGGTCGTGGGACGGGGTGCCCGTACAATGCGGGGCGGTCTACAAAAAGGCGATTAGCAGGCAGGTCCTCTGGCCACGCCCATCTAACCAGGCGCCTTTGTTGGCAAGAGCGGAACAACTTTGTCCCATGCTGCACAGATAAATAGCTAACTGAGTTAAATGCATAAATGTGTAAATAAACTATTAAACTGAGAAAAATATACATACATTGGAGATCTTTAGTTTAATTCCAATTCAAATATATAACTTTTTTAAAAATATTATATTTATTTCCATAAACTAATAGATAATTTAAAATCCAATTTTCTATCTAATTCCTATGTCCTTTCTCTCCGTGAAGTGTCACACACATATTTGCCAAACAATGGCCAGCTTTGATGCGTGTTCCTTTCTGGTTGCTGTTGCCAACAGAGTACCATGGCTAACAACGCCACAAAGTTGGCAACGGGAGCACACCACTGAAAAGCAGCCTTCGAGCTCTTACCCAACTTTAAAACACTCATAAATTTAAGTTTTCAGATTTGAGGGTCGGACATTAGTGGCCAATAGTTGGGTTGCTTACCACTGCGGAAAAGGCAAGCAAAAAATTATTTCCTGTTCAAACACAAACAACAATAAAATCAACCGGAAGCTCATCCATCGCCGTGTTCACTGCGTCTATTTTATAAGCTTTTGCCAAATCTTTTCGAGTTGATTAAAAACAATAAAACCAGCGTGTTTCTTATGGCCAAAAGCTGGGCCATAAATAAGCAATTTATTGTGCGCTTCCGCCGTGTTTTCCCATTGTGCACGGTCCGAACCTAAAACCAAAAAACCAAAAACCCGTCCCGAAGTCAGTGGCTCAGCGTGCGGCCACTTCTGTCCTTTGGCTTCCCCGATATTACCTCCCCTTGGAGCATCAGACTAACTGGAATGGACTGGGAGGTGGTTTCCCACAGCTTGGAACCAAGACCTGACAGTTGGGAGCTTGTACTGACACCAATTATACACAGAAATATAAAAGTTCATTAATTTGATTAACTAATTGGGGGACAACATTTTAATTAATAAATATTCCAGATTAACATGCAATAAATGAAGCCTATAATGAAAAAAAAGAATCTTAATATAAACATTGATAAAAGAAACATAATTATTACACATTTAAGGGAAAACAAATTTAAATTTTTGCTTAAATAATCTTATGGTTTATAAAATCCCAAAATATATTTCAGTGTAACTGGTATATCTAAAGCTATAGCCATGAATTTCAGTCCAACTACAAGTCGGACTGCGTCCCGTTTGGCATTCGGACGGCTTTCGATGTTTATTGCAGCATTTGGAGTGAAAGGCACAAAGCAATTTCCGCTGCCGTGAGAGCTTAGCAATATTAACAAACACAGGAAAGCACTGGCTCACTAGGAAGGGTTTTTTTTCGTTGTTCCCAGAGCTTCCGCCGATCATTTTAGAGCTCCAGGAGGGAGCCGAGCCGAGAAGCAGGTATGACTCATATTTGTAGCGTTTTATTGCTGTCATTTCACAAAGCTGGGGCCTGATGTAATACGTAGCCAACAATAAATATGGGGCTTAGTTCTGATTCAGATGGATGCCAATCCGGGTAATAGAAAAATGTACCTTACGCAGGTAAGGTACTAAAGTTCATACAATTTAATGGCTGAAAGCTATAACGATATCTATCTATTCTAACTAGTTTTCAAAATATTTTTAGCTTCATAAATACTTAGCAATAAACAGAAAAGTATCTGTAATTAAGATCACTAAACGACCTTTATCAGTAAGCGAATCCCCCATAACATGGGCCATAGAAAGCACCCAAGGAAATTGTAAATTCAGAAACGTATTTCAAACAGCGCATCTTATGATTACTTTTCGCTAATCGCTCTGCATTATTTCCTTTCAATTTGTGTGTGTTTTTTTTTGCTAACGTGCAATTGACCAGCACCCTGAAAAGGCCAGGAAACACCAAAATATTCCTCAGGACGGTCACGTAGGAAAATTGTTTGGGTTGAAAATCTTTTCAAGCTCCCCACGTGTACGTGACAACACAAATAGTTTTCGCCGCAGGTTTTTTGTTGCTGTCCTACACGAATATTTTTTGGCTTTCTCCAAATAGTTTCATTTCATTTTTGACATTTTTCTTTGGCCACTAAACCCATTAAAATTATATATTTTTTGGCATATGCCTTTGATGCGTCGCTCTAATTTCATTTTACTCCAGAATTTTTGTTTTATTTTCCCCCGACGTCGTTGTCAAAATAAATTGAAGATATTTTTATTTTGCCATTTTTCAGATTCGATCAGCGGGGGGCCCATGGAGAAATTGGAAACTCGTCTGTATGTGTATGTATGACCAATACCACAACATATATATCCTGTGATACGTGCATATCCTGCCCGACTTCAATTGCAGTCCTCGCCGGCTTGGCCACAACAATTTTCTAATTAAATTCGATTTTCGCCATGCATGTGGCATAAATTGTTTTGTCATTTTACGGCAACTGTCTGTGCATGTTTGAATGCCTGAATCGGAATGTATTGTAGTGTTTCCACAAATTTTGTACGATATTTGGGACCCCGAACTGAGAACCCCGGACATATCCCTGCCCAGCATCGTACTTCCACTTGCCATTCTTAACATCCAACAATTGGCTTGACTGCCGCAGGCAACGGTCTTGTATATTCATTTGAGATTAGCAAAAATTGAAAATCTTTAGCCCCGGGGCTGGAAATTGTTTCGCAGTCCCCGTTTCCAGCCCTCCCTGGACCGTCCTGGGTCCTGAAGTAAAGGGAAAATAATAACCCGTATAATTGGTGTACATGCCCAACATGTGCCTGGCGCAGACCTGATGCCTCGCACCCCGTCAGCAACCTTAGAATCCTCCCACACTTGTCCTCTGGCACTGAGCTTTTTTCTTTTTGTTTGCTTCTTTATGTGTATGTTTGTGTATGATTTCGTTATTTTTTGTTTCAAGTTTAGATGGTCTACACACATCCAGCAGCCATGTATTATTTATAAGCGGAGGTTGCCAGGTACATGAAAGCTGCTCAATTACCTATTTGATTTGTCCGAACATTCGTTGTTTATGCTCTTGTTTATGGTCTAATATTTATTATTCTGCTCCTCGCACTCCAGCCGCCACTCTCATTACATAGTACACGATTATCCCGGCTGTTATTATCCCAGCTGGCATTTAGCCAGGCCGAAGTCTCGTCACGGCCACGGCGAAACCCACTCAAAATGATTCCCGGAATGGAAGTGATTGGAGTGGACTGAGAGTGAAAGCCGGAGAGATTTCTCACCGACGGAATCCATCCAATCACTGACCTCTGGCCCGAGCTGCATTCAATTCCCTATCGCTGATCCGCATACAAAGTCAACAAAATCCCATCTGGGGTCTAAAAGTCCCCGTCCTCTCTCACCTGCTGCTCCAGCTAGTCCTGCTGCGCTTCCTTCTGCTCTGCTCGATTTCACATTGACAAAATTAAATTGAATATTGTAAAAATATGCTGGCCATTATGTTGCATCCAGAATCCGGCCCGGGCAACCTTTACGAGCAGCTATTAAATATTTGTCCTTGCTGGCGACGACGGTGCGTTGTCCTCGCTGTCTAGTCCCTCCTTCACTTTTGTGTCCTCTCCAATCTTGTCCTGGGCTATCGCCTTCTAAATATCCGTCTCATCGACGGAAACAAAAACAAAAAAGTGCAACAACAGGAGCGACAACATTTCACTCAATTCAATTACCTTAAGAGTGCCACCATCAAGTGTTTGCTTGAAACAGGACGAATAGGACGAGTGGAATGGAGACCAGGTTTCAAAACTGAGAAAAAAATTTATAGACAAACAAAAATGCATTTTATAAAAAAGTCCCACTTAAAATTACCCCTTGTTTCCCTAAACAAATCTTACATATGTAGTTAAAATTTTTTTTTACATTTAGTTCTCATTGATTTTTTTCTATAAGATCATTGTTAATTGTTTGAAAAATTTTTTATATTTACTCTAAAAAAAATGAAATATTTTAATACAAACTCTTGTTTTTTGAAAAGTGAATAGCTTGGAACCTCATTGTTGTTGTGCTCTCTGTGTGTTTGGCATTTTAAATCCCACATTTGATGTGCTTAGAGCAGGTCCTTCCTGTCGCATTTCGTTGACTGTCTACAGGAGCTATTTTACTTCGAAACCACCGTCGCACCACCGTCGCTCCACCAAGAGCCACCTTCCCCACCCCCCGTTCCCGTCTCTGTCAGCTGACAATTTTCTTTGGCTTTACCTGTAAACTCGGCTTGATTTATTGCCCTGGAATGTCAGGGCGTTCGTTTGCAACATGGCGTGTAATAAAATTTTAATCGATGTCGTACATTTGCATGCCAATTGCAGCCAGTTGGAGGCACTTTGAGGAAAATCCTGGCCCTGGTCCTGGTCCTGGATCTGGTCCTGGATCTGGTGCCCGTGCGGGTATCTTGCTCCTTATTTTCTCCTTTTCTGTCTCTTTTTGTTTTTGTTGCAACAAGTCAGGCCAAGCAACTGCGTCACGTGCCATAAAAACGCATAAAGGGCGACCGGGAGCCTTAGGAGCTTTCCGAACTCGGCTCTCATGTAATTTGATGCGCATTTGCATAAAGAATGCGGCAAAATGCGACTATATGCAACTGTAACGCAGCGGAAAAGCGAAGCAGAACACAATTATCAGAGGCAGTGGCAGAGTCAGATTCAGAGGCAGAGGCAGAGTTGGGAAAATCGAGAAAAGCGACTCTGAGCTGGGCAAACTTTGTTGCATACTTTTGCGCTGCATCGTTTGCGGCTGGCGAAGAAAAATACGAATATAAATTTGTATTATTCTTAAATTAAGAACAGAAATGAAAACAAGAATTGAAAATGGTCCTGTCATCCCTGTATATCCTGGCTCCCTCCCTTCATCCCCTCAAATACCGGGGCAGTAAATTGAAAGCAAAGCGAAATCCTTAGGCGGCAGACTTCATTCGCGGTTGTAATGAAAAAACTTAAATGGAATTTGAATGCGCTCCAACCGCAAGGTAAGTCCTCGGATTCTGACAAAATGAAATATCATTTGCAAGCAAATAAATTCTCATAAATTGAGTGAGTGGTTTAAGCTAAGGGCTTACTGAACTGAACCCATTTGTGGTATTGTTTAGGAACTAATTAGAAATTCAAGGAAAACATCATTTCTTTAGCCGATAAAGTTAAGCTCTACAGTCTTTCAAATCCCGATAAAAATCAAAGGAAACTGAAAATCATTGAACTGAAATCATGAAATCCATTGAACTTTTAAGGTATCGTGTTTTTGTAATCCCTTAAGCCAAAGGCAATAATTGCCATGTAGCAGTAAGCCGTTAACTTCATATTTGCTGACCATTAGCTACACATTTATGCCGCACACGAGTGGGCCAGTTGGATGGGTGAGTGGCAACATGAGCCACCCACTGTCACAGCAATTGCGCCTAAGCTCCGTCAAGTGTCACCCATAATGCAAAGAACAAACAAGGACAACGACAACGGCAGACAGTTGTCACAATTGCGGCCCATTAAGACGCTGCCAAATTGCTGACCATGTGCTTGGAATCAAAGGGACAAATCTTTTTAATAACCCGCAGCAGAAGTAGCAGCAGGAGTAGCAGGAGCAGCATGTGTGCGAAATAGTTGACACGACTTTTTTGGGTCTGAGGATGTGCCAGTTAATAAAGACATAATGGCATAGATTTATTTTTTATGTGCCTCCATTTGCGGTTTGATATTATTATCGCTGTATTTTGTTGCCTTGTTTTCGTGGCCATTTAGGCCATCATTTGTGTGGCTCTGATACACCCATATATGTGTTTGTGTTTGCGTTAGTGTTTGGAGGGGGGTGATGGTTATTTGGCAAATCACCTGCGCTTCCTTACAAGCTTCCTGCTCGGGCAAACTTAATACTTCCTACGGCCAAAATGTAAAACAAGAAGCCATCCCATCACCCAGCTCCAAACAGACAAGCCAAAATGCTGGCGCTTTCAGGCCCAAAAATGAACTACGAACACAACAGGACGTCATATTACGTACATATAATTTTGAAGAAGTCCTCATCCTGCCGGCTCAGAGCACACCTGAATGGTTACCTGCTGTTTTGGCTGTTTTCTGGCCCGACTGACTAACAAGCCGTCTTGTCCTGTCCTGTCCTGGCTGTTCCCGTTCACTGTTTTCTGTGTTTTCCCTGCGTCGTGTGCTCCATATTGTACTTAATTTTTTCACCGACGCCGGCTCTGAAGTGCCTTTTTCAATTTCCCCAGAGGCGCTTCCGATCAAACAGGAAGTGCTTAAGTTCAAACTGAAGTAAAAGTGCGCTCAGACCCACCCGCAGGACTCTTACCACTTCGTATATCAGCCATGAGCAGTCATTCCAGGCAGGGTTTCTACAAAGAAGTGGAATAAGATTCTTAGGCTCTGAGATTTAATAAAAATTAGTATATAAAAACACAGTTACCATGAAACTATAATTATTTTTTGATTTAGTTCTTAATTTAAATAATTTATAAATATTTTATATATTAAGCTCCTAACTAAAACCAATATGCCCAATAAATATTTCTAAACTCCTTGAACACCCTACGCGGCGCAAGACGCCGTCCTACACCTGTAACTTCATTATGGGGGCGTGTGCGGGTGCGGATGTTATAAGGAATGCCTTACAAACACAAAGGACAGACAGTGCCCCGGGCTGAAGAACATCATATTTCATGTGGCTAATAAACATAGCACAGGAGTCCGTAATGCGGGAGTCGGCGAACGAACTGCATAAATTTATTAATGAGTGGGAAATGAGGTATTCTGTCTGCGGGGTAGGTCCTGTGACTTGGGAGGGTGAACTCGTAGCCGGCAGCAGCAGCAGTGGAGGCAGCTTAGCCCAAGGCCACAGGACTCAAGAGCCAGGACACAGAGCCCAAAGGCTGACAACTAAGCAGCCAGCAACCGCCAGGAGTTTGCGGGAAACAATAAGCCGGGAATTTTCGGCACAGCTCGAATAGGCAGGCTGATTTACGTACAAGCCGACTCGGGCAGGAATTTCTGGGCAGGATCAGCCAGGAGGAACGCAAATTGAAAGTACACGAATCCTGCAATATATTTTTTTCGTCCGCTTCTGGGGTGAAAGCCAACAAACTCCAGTGATTGATAAATATTTAAAGCGCAGCAACAAAGCGAAATAATTGAAATAAGTGAAGAGGCAGACGCGTCGAGGGTTGCGACTTTTGCCTCCTTTCGGGTTTCTGTGTGCGAGGGTGGCTACGCGGCGTGTCCTGCCCTGCCAATTGTGACAACAACAAGTCAGGATGCTTGTTAACCTCACTCAACCCCTGGTCGACCCGTTGCCGTCCTGCCTTTCCATCCTGGTGCTGCTGCACCTTCATTCAATCTAATTTCGCTGCTTATCACTGGAGCTTAGCCGCTCTAAAATGCGAATGACATGCCAAAGTACTCGAGATTCAGCAGATTGTCGCAACGCCCCGGACCAGGACCCTGTGATGTGAGTGGGAGGACGCAAGATAGCACGCTTCACTGAAGGCTTTGTTTGCCGGAGTTGACTGAATGGCTAGTGATTCATTTAAGACTTTTTACAAATAGGAATTTTAAATTTAAATACATCTAGTTTCTTTCTAATCTAAAGTCCTTTAAAAAAATAAATAGATTGATAAATACTTTAAATTTATAAGGGCCTCCCCGCCTTGAAAGGGTATTTCGAGTGCATTTTTCCGCTGAACCTCTCCAGCTTCCTTATTATTTTTTCCCCCTTAATCTCGCCTTAAGCGACTCGCACCCTGGAACTCCTTTTTATTTAACCAACGTCTGTCTGTGCCCACATAATGTCGCCCTTCTGGCAGACAGTGTTTGATTTGAATACATTGTCGTGTAATTTGTGCAGCACGCCCTCTTCCATTTCCCCAGTTTTTCACGCTTTTCCTTATTGGGAGCATTTCGTGTCGCTAATTACACCGTAATTAAAATTGCCGTATTTAAGGGCAAACACACACACACTCGGGAGAGTGCGTGCAAATATTTTGAAAAAATACATATCACAGGAACACCGTCGAATGAATTGCGCATACGCCCCGTGCACCGCTTGCTTTTGCATGAGCTTTGTAAATTAAGCGTGAAGCACTGCAGCCCGCTTCCTGGGCCTCCTTTTAAATGAGTGTGTGTGTATGTGTGTTTGTTTTTTTGTAAGTTTTTCTGTTTTTGAAGGGGCGTGGCCGGCATTTAACACATTTCGCCCTCGTCGATAACAAGGTACAACTGTTTGGGCGGCCATTAGGCAGGCACCCGGACCACTCTGGCACCTCGATTTTTCTTTTTTTTTTTGTCGCTGTGACCATTTGGTATGCAAGTGAGCCATTTTAATTGCTTTTCGCCGGCTAAAAATAGTCGCCTAAGAGTGCTTTTGCGTGTAGCTATTTCCAACTTAATTAATAGCAAACACACGGCCGGCAAATGCAACGAAAAACATGGCCGAAACAAATGCAGGTGGCAATGGGTTTTGAGATTGGGAAATGGGAAATGCGGAATGGGATTGGGAATGGGAATGGCAAAACAACTTTTTACTTGATTTATGCGACCGGCTGTAGTTTATGCATAATGCAGCTCGTAATTAGTGAACCAAATGTATACAAACATATCAGCAAATATATGGAAATAGTGTGTATTTCGGGCCAAGAGCATACCGTGCCAGCTCAAGCTGGTGCTAAGCCCTCGGATCGGTATCGGAGCCAGGACATCTAATATTTATTATCAGTAAATTACAATTGTCTTTTACATGCAAGCGATTAATTCCATTGCTGCTGGTCATAAATATTTATTTACAACTCTTCCGAAAAACCGAAAACTGTCAGGGCCACAGGCGCTGCGTGTTTGCTTAGCAATTTGGCTTTTGTCCTGGCATCTTTGTCTTCGGATCCTGGCCTCCGGCAATGCGAGAGCCGTTTGTCCTGGATTTTTGTCCAGCAATGACATTTGCAGTTTTAATTAAACAACAAATAATAATTTTTAGTAGCCCGGACGCAGCAGAAGTATGAAAAATGGAAAGGACACCTGGCCCCAAAGCCAATCGAATTTTGTCCTTTTGGCAAATGAAATATGAATTCAAAGATACATGCCCCGGATCGAGGTTCATTTTTCAGCAGAACTGCATCAAACATCTAGATTTAATTACTTTCGAGTCGGTGCAGCCACAAACAAAGCCAGGTAGTTATAAGATTGCCAAAAGCAGGAACAAATTAACTTTATTGCCTTTGGTCCTGCAAACAGGATCCTGCGACTATAACTCGGTGTGTGTGTGTGTGTCGCTAATGAAGCGAAATTATCTAAGGGGTGAAAGGGCTAGGGAAGTCCAGGTGTTCGCGGGGCGATAATGATTGTAATTAATTTAATTCCGTTATATTTTCATCTAGACATCGCTAGTGGCGATCCTCCGCAGTGCGCTAAACGCTGTTTTCTGTTTTCCGTTTTCAGTTTACTGTGACTTTTGCTTGGGTCCCCATTACTTTCCATGTCTTGGCATGGTTTTTTTCATGAAGTTGGGTATATGCTTCATTTGCAGTTAGCCGTGCAAAATCAGTTAACTCCTTTTGCTAATTACTAAAGTTTTTCGTTGCCCAAAAACCCGGCCAATTGTGTCAGCAATCTTGATGTTCGTGCTGGGACCGTATGTTTTCCTGGGAATACGTATACGTCATGTAGGGCCGTAAACGGAAGGTTAATTAAAAACCGTAAAAGTTTCGGTATGGGATCTGCTATCGGCCCTGCACACAGGTTCTGGCACAGGCTCATTTTGCCAACCTATCATCCACTCATCAAATGACATCAAATGTCAAGTGCACTCCGGAGATACAAAGGCTTCGTGGATGGGCGGAATCGAATGGTGGTGGTACGGGCATGGTGTCTCACTGGCTTTGTGATTGACAACAGCCACTGTATGGGGCTTGGGGCTTTGGGCCGTGGAGCTGTGGAGCTCTGGAGCATGTAAACGAAACTCCATCTTAAGTGCGCCGCAAGGACAACACTTCGATGCCTGAGAGGGGCAAACTGCAGAGTCCAGAGTCCTGCCTGTTTTCCTCTTTGCCGGCATGCTCCGGTTGCCAAAAGGTAAATATTTTTGCCTCGGTTATTACATTTTCGAGGACTAGTAGCTCGAAACTGTAGCTGTGGTGCACTCGCCGGGATTCAGAATCAATCAAGTGTTCAAATTTTAATCAGTTGCCCGTTCAAGTACTTCCATCAACTCTTAAAGTTTGATGCCACCGCAAGTCCCAACGAACCGGAGCCCAGTTACACCCGGACGCCCTTGGGCCGCTATCACTGGCCGTCGGAAAACCGCAAATTGCACGTTGTCCTGGCCAAGGATACCCCGCCCGACTGCCACTTTCCCCCAGCTTCTACCACCAAGTGCTGGCGAATTTTGATGTTTTTGCCAGATTGATGAACATACCCAAAACACAAGCCAAAGGACTCAAGTGGCGCTGGGAGCAGGCAAGGGCAGCACATAAGGCGTTGCAGGAGGCCAGCAGGACCCCCGTCTTGTTGTTGGATCATTTTGTGCTCCCTGTTGAAAAACAAATAACAATAATTATCTTGACAACAATTTCCGGTATTTGTGCTCAAGTCGAGCGCAACAAAAGGCAAAATGAAACTCAACTCAACTTCAGAGACGTGCCAAAGGAACCAAAGGAGCCCAAGAACCAAAGAGGCCAGGACGAGCGCCGAAGGGGTCACAGGTTTGAATATCCCGCCACACCCCCATGATTGTGGTGGAGTGGAAACGGAGATGGAAATGGCCATGGGTATGGATATGAGTTTGGGTTTGGGTTGGGGCTTGGGCTGGGGTGGGGTGGAAGCTCTGATATTGTGTGGTTGTGCAACTTGTAATCATTTCATGAAAAATTACACTTTAAAAATGACAAAAATTTTACATAAATAAAATTCATTAAAAATACATTTTACTAACCTTGTATCTTAACTTTATTCACTATATTTCCTTATTTTATTTGAATAGACTCTTCCTAGTTAAACATTAATTTTTCAAGTGCATTGGAGGACCTGTCCTTTTCTCATTACGCAACTGTTTGCCTATCTTGCCACTTTCCTGTGGTTCTCATTGGCAACTCATCAGAAATATCGTGTCAGGAGTTCCTGCTAAACTCGTCGTATTGCTATGATTTGTTGCTTCGATAAGACCAAGTTTCGGCTTAGCTGTCACTCTGTTTCAACCAATCTAGTCCATCTGAGGCTGAGATAAGTAAACAAAGCTACCCCAAACCTGTCCTAAATCAAAATATTAAATGCCAACTTGAGCGTGAAATTAAAACATTAATTTCTATGCGTATTTAACATTGGTTTTGTGGCATATTTGATGTAGATCCCCAGTGAGGCCTTATCGCATAAATGATTCATGAGCTCTTACCTGAAAAAGTTGGAATAGAACTCTCTTAAATTTTTGGCTCTTTAAATCCTTGATAAACCTGCAGAAATATAATATTATTCATTAACAAAAGCATTTCACTCAGGTACTGGCAAAAAGGAATTCCAGCACAGAAGCACAGTATCAAATGTTTTAATTCTGAACGTCAACTACTTCAGCAGCCACACAGAAACATTTCCGAGCCATTTCATTCGAACAATTTCTGTTCTGTCCTGCAACGCACTGGCAGACTCACACACTGTATGTATGTTGGAGGGAAATATTTTAATTTGTATTTATTTTAATGCTTCAACGCGCTTGTTTTACAACCCACTTCAAAAGCATCGGCCCAGCCTGCCGGCCTGCCAGCCTGACACCCCTGCAGCTGGGAATTCCTTTGAGCTCATGGTCAAATGATTCTCAGATATTCTTTTAATGGGGCCTGCACCCCAATGCCTTGAGCTATGCACTAACTTTCAGCGGTTAACCTGGGACAAAACACCATGGTCCCAAGCAAACAACCCAAGGACTCTCGACTGCACATACGGCCACGTATAGGCGGTCCCATAATAAACTTTAATGGGCCTGTTCATAATAGTAAAATTTCATTAAACTGCCAAACCAAGAATAGTCGAAACACAGCCAAGGAGCCGAGGGTGGAAAAAATCAAATGAACAGAGGCATAGGCAAATTTTTGGTGGCAGGCAAATGAAGACGAGTGGTTAAAACACACACCAAAAAAAGGAGCCCCAATGAGGGCGGTTAGGGGGAGTGGCATGTGTGAAATTCCCCAGTAATGCACAGACTCCTTAACCCTTGCCATTTCCAGCCACTGCTCGAGGTTCATCTTTGACCCTTGCATGTGTTGCCGGAAGGAAGCCTGAAACAATTCAATTACGTTGCAAAATGGCTGTGCCCTTCTCTCTGTGTTAGTGTGTGTGAGTGGCTGAGTGTGATGTGTAATAAAGTTTCATTTTATAGACCTGCCAGCACGTCTGGGCAGCTTTTGGTGACGCCAGAGCCGCAGTCGCAGCCGCAGCCTCAAAAGCATAACTCGTACCCATCACCGACTGACCCAAACACCCGCCTCCTTTTTGATATTCTACACTGCAAAAACAGCGTTATCTATACAGAACTTAGCCTTTGTTTTAAAGCCAATATTATGGATAATTTCTTTCAGTGCAGATGCAAGTTGCTGAAAATGTGGCCCGAATTTCGCCAGAAGAAAATGGAAGGCATTACTGTGGTTGCCGTCGCAGCTCGTTGTTATTGTACTTTTTTGGCCAACTGAATTCTTGTGCAGAAGTTTCCCAATTGTTGTTGCATGCAGCTGTCAGAGGAGGCGCACTAAACACTAAATAAAATTTCAGTTCTCAACTGCGTGAGCACACACACATACACACACACGCACAAAATGGCCGCATGTCCTTGGACACCGAGTCGCATGTGTATGTGTGTGAGAAGGCCCCAGCCCGCTGTGCTAGTATGGCATATTGAACGAAGATTTATTGCAGTGCCAGTGTGTCCAAGTGGAAATAAATCAAATAATTTTCCATGTGGAAAAATTTCAAGCACAAAAAAAAGCGAGCTGCAAATTAAAACAGGCAAAAGACACAAAAAAAGGCTCAAAATGGGAGAAGGGATAACCAAAACAGAGACGAAAAATGAAAAGGCCAACGAGAGTCAAGTGAGGCGCAGGATCTGGCCCAAAATGGACTGGGCTGATTGTGTAATTTACTCATTATACGAGTACGAGTACACCAACCTTATGTGCATTACGTTAACGTCCCCATGTCCCGATGTGTGTGTGTTGCTCATTTTACATACCAAATACAAACACAACAGCAACAACTGCTGCACATGCATGAAAGGTCCTTTGCGAGCGGCGAACTCTGGCCTGCTGGGCTGTATTTTTATATTAGCGCACTGAGACCTACAGAGAGCCCCACCTAACTGTCATTGTCCAGAAATTAACGAAAATATACACACAAACACATACATAGGCGCGCTGGCAGGACTTTCCCTGAAAGCCAAGAGCAAAAATTAAAACAAAAAAATGTAAGTATACATATAGAAGAGAAGAACGGCGAAAAAGGAATGGCAAGAAAAGTTTTGCATTTCCTCGTGCTAATGTATGTTAATTACAGGGGGATTTTCCATGCGGAGGATTTGCATTTTAATTTATGCACCGAAAAATTTGCGTTTTGCCAGCCACCCCGGCCAAAGTCGTTAAAAGAGGAAAAGCCGGCCAGAACAGTGCAGAAGAGGAAAAAAAAGAAATAATAATACTTAGTGCAGCGAACGGCGCGCGGCGGCGGTCGGCCAACAAAATAATGGCCAAAATGAGAAGTTACAGTGACGCAATTTGTACACGTCATAGGTGAGAGCGGGTATGCATGGTGAAGACTGTACAGGTGTATTGGGGCACTTCATTACAGCGGTGCCAAGTGGGCACGCCCCAGCACTGCGGCGGAAATTGCTGGAAATATATTTATTTATAGGCCAAGTACGGATCCTTCAGCCGCGCCGTCACGGGTCGGAGGGTGAGTCTGAAGGCCCCTGCAATTAAGACAAGCACCTGCCGTTGGCCTAATTAGGTCGAAAGCTTACAAAGTTACCATTCGGTGACTAATAATAAATAATACTTTAAAAACTATCTAATAATTGTATAATGCAGATGAAATCGCTCCTCCAAATTATCCTCGAAAACTGAGATGTAATTATTGTTCGCCTCACTCGACATGGCCTCAATCGGCTCAAAGCTTCACTCCGCCACTTAGGCCAACGATGCTCCCGCCTGGGCTGGCGGTGCTCCAGCAACCGGAAAATCAGAAGCCCTAGAATTGGCACCCCTCGCCTCTCCCCCTCGGCCCTTGTCTGTTCGGTTAAATTAATACAAAGCCCGAGTACATGCACTAATGCTAAGTAGATTCCAACACAACAAGGAGTAGGAGCGGCGGAGGTGGAGGCGGAGGCGGAAGGAAGGACAAAGCCTACGCTAAGCTAGGCAACGGAATGCGTGCCTGTGTGTGTGGGTGAGCGAGTGTGTATGCCGGTTAAGCATCTTACTCAAGTATTTATGTATTTACATTGCGAATATTTAATGGAGATATGCGCTGGATTACAACTACTTGGCAGTGGGAGTGGGAGTGGGATGGCGAGATGGCGGGTGTATGGAAAAGAGCGAGAGGTGCAACAGCTCAGGTGGGATGTGTGAAAAAAATGGCACGCTCTGAGAGGTAACCAAAAGAGAATATTTAAGCAATCAACAAGGGAAGTCGGGGCGCAACTCAGTGTTTTATTTCACTTTAATAAATATTGCATAACGACTAGTGGGGGTGTAAGGTTGGGTGGGGCTGAGAGGCTGGGTAGCTGAGTAGCTGGGGGAGGCCGGTGTTTGATGGCGCCTGTAGAGACACAGAGCATCTAATAAGCTAAAAGCGAGCGTCAAAGCAAATGGCAAGCATAATATTCCAATGGCTGCTCCCCACTGGCCTAAGGCTGAAATTATTCAAGCGTTTCTTTAATAGAGACCCGCCCTCCCAGTTGCCTCTCTTTTAGTTCCCAGGGACCCATGGTCCTTCGCCCTCCGCCCTCAGCCTCGTCTCTGGCTGAGTTTCTGGCTGGAAACTATTTAAAAAAGCAATTTTTTAGTTAATTAAACGACAAAGACAAGCAAGAGGCAAACAATTTCCCCTCGCACATTGCACCATTTGACTTTGGCAATGCCCGAAGCACTTTTCCTTTTCCCCCCCTCGACAGACGAGGAGTTGCTGGTGCAGTTAGTGACCAGGGACCTCGAAGGATGCCTTTGTCTGAAATCTGGTTCATACTCACTGATTTCGAAGCAGCCTCCTGCTGCGATCCTTGTGCATGCCATGTATGTATGTGAGTAAGTTGACTCGTCATAAAGAACCCTGCCCATTGCAATCAATTTTAATGCGTTTTAATGACCCCAACAAAGTGAAACGCCATTGCAATCAAGGCCTGAAAGTCTTGGCCTTAAAGTAAGGATAAAATAAATGGTGGTTTTTATTGTAATAATCAAGGAATATTAATTAAATCAAAATACTTTTTTCTACTATGAAAAATACAATTTTTTTTTATAAATGGTACTATAATATTATACAAAGTTTTTATAAACAGAAACTAAATTCTAAAAAGCCAAACATATTACCTAGTAAATAATAATAATAACAATATAAATATTATTGTAATAACACTTTTATTCAAAAATTTCTCTCAGTATCCTTTATCTACCGGAACCACACACTACTATACCCGAGCGCTAATGATGTCCAACAACAATTCCCGGGAAATGCAAAATAAGGTCCTGTCGCACACAAATTACTGGTCAGCGGAAAGTGGAGAGTGGCCACTAAAATTGCGCAACTTTGTAAGCCATTTTTGCCATTTCCCAGCCATTTGTCGCATTTTGCTTAGCCATTTATTTATTTGCACTCATTTAAAGTGTAAACTGCATTGTTTTTTTCTCAACCCGGAGCAGGACCCTTTCCCCCAAAGTTGTTTCCATCTTTGTTATTAAGAATGGTGTAATCATAGCCGTTGGCCCAGCTCCTCGTCCTTATTTAGTTTTTTGCTCTATTTTTGTTTTTTTATTGTGAAGCCCCTTGGGGCTAGCATGCTCTAATTAAGTGCATTTACTCTAATGAGCAAAAATGGCAGCTCCAGCTGCAGATTCTGTGGCAAAAGCAAAAAAGCTGTCACAGTTCCGTGAACTGGAGAAACCGTGCGTGAAAACTGCCCTCCAGCTGGCCACTGGGGCAACTTTTGCGGTCTTGTTGGAGGTTGTTTTTAGAGGGGCTAGAGGGGGTCGAACTCATTTTAAGGGCTCCACACCAACCCCGACACCGAAACCGAAACCTTTTAAACAAACTCAGGGGCTGCAGATGCAGATGCATCTGTGAGTATACATATCTGCATCTGCTTCACCCCGACTCCAGGATTCCCAGGCATTTGTCTATGCAAAATTTTGTGATGCTCATTAGTGCAATTTGCATGCATAACGGCAAATATGGCCAACAGCCAGATGAAGCCTCCACACAGTCCATATGTCCATCTATATATCTGGCCACCCATCTATTCTATGCACAACAAATGTTAGAACACTGAGGGAAACTGACAGGGCATTTGGATAAAGGTCAGATTTTAATATTTGAGGACATTATAGAAAAATTATAAGTCCTCTTAATAAAATCTTTAACACCTTTAAATATATGTATCAATATCTCTCAGTGCATATAACTAAAGACTGTGGAGTGTGAGAATGGCTCGATGCAATGGCTATTCCTACATTCATCAAATTCAGAGACTGAACAGAGGCATTTGCCTCGTTCATTGTCGAATTCAAATATGTAGACTAGAATTTTTGTATTTGCCTATGCTCGTGCTGCTTTCCCCACTTGGGTGGAAAGTGGAAAAGGGGCATTGGGAAAGCACACTCGTGCCTCACGACCAGTTCAGATTCAGATACGGATTCAGCGACACTAAGTAAACACCAGCACAGCTGTGCCAAAGGATAACAGCATTCGGCTGCAGGCTTGGAAAAATATGCAAATGTCAGCCAATAGTGCCACACATCCCTATCCAAAAAAGAAAGAAAAAAAGAAACGAAAACACCCTCTCCACTCCTTCAGGGCGACCATCACATTCAGATAAAACACAAAACAATCCGAATTAGTAAAAAGCAAAACAACGAACCAAAAAACCCCAAAAAGAAAAAAAAGATTCGGCCAGCACTTTGGCAAAACCAAATTCATTTTCAATTAAGAATTTTTGGGCATATCGACAGAAAATGTCCTGCGCCTAAAGCCGGCGCCTGCAATGGACAAAACATTTGAAATGCTAACTAAATTACGCAGACTTCACACACACACTTCCAGGCATGTCTGTGCATATTTAGTTTTTCTCAATTTACAGTGCCTGGTATTGCCACTCGCCGACCACCATATGGGGTGTCGTCAGGCTGTGGTCAAAATGCCAATTGCAAAACAATTGCATTTTGGTTACTTTGCTGTTGAATCCGGAATTTCGATGGCAGCCAACTAACAAACACTGCGACGGTTTCCGTTGACACCAGTCACAGTCGAAGGGCGAGTGGCAAGCACTCGAAGAAATCATTAACTAAGTTATTGAAAATAGTTCTAACAAGAGTATAAAATATAGGATAAAAGCACACATTATTATCCATGAATATTTGCATTAAATTCGATTTAATTTAATATTTCCCAATAGGCATATTCTCATATCCATTTAGTCAATATTGAAAGATACAAATCTATCTGATAGCTACTATTGATATTGACAATTTGGAGCAAATTTGATTATTTCTTTGTGTGCACACACATCTGAATCGAGTGACAATTAAACTCTGGATTTTAAGTTAAAAGCAAAATATTGTAGCTGACGTGAAGCTCTCCCAGCCTCATCCCTTTTTTTTCCCGCTCGACTGGGGCGTGAAATTTCAACTGGATTTTCTTTTGGTTCCACAATTTCTAAAAATTGTTAGACGACAGCCAGTTCCATCATATTCCAATACATACAACCATGAATATATGGATGTACATACATGTATGTACGTTTGGGGCAAACAAAAACCGAAAAAGCAATTAAATTGTACACTCGGCAGTGGCAGCAGGCAAAAGCCAAGCAAATCAACAACAACTATTACCAAACCGTCGACAAAAGACACCAAAGGCATCATGCAACAATATTATAACATTTCCCAACTGCAAAAAATACATCAACCAGCCACACCCCAAACACACACCATGCCCCCCACACACCATCGCTCGATGCAAAATGCTAAAGTTTTTTATTTGAAACGAAATTCATGTGTGTGACAGCCTGACATGCAAATACGTTTAATTTCAAAAACTAAACTAATAAAAGCTACGCTGCAATGGCTTTTCCGCAGTTGGATTTACTTTTTTTTATTTATGATGTCCACAAAAAACGCTGTAAAAACATCAACAAATAGGCAATCGAAATGTATTTATTTCTGGGTAAAAAAGGGTAGCGCTACTAATGTTCATGGCGTTGAAATCAATAAAGAAAAACTTAATTCGCTTTATGTTTTTTAATCAATGAGGAAAAAATAATATTTATATATTTGTAACCAGATTAACAGTTCAGGTAATATAAAATATTATTAGAATGTATAAATTTACAAAGAACAACAAAGGCTTTAAAAATATTCATTATACAAGAACACTATTTCTAAATCCGTTAAAAAGTTCAAGTTTGTGGTCTTTTTTGTGGTAAATTGGAAACTCTGGGATTTCAAGTGCCTGTTCGGAGTCCTTTTTGAAGCCAAATACCAGAGTACCATCGAGAGCTGCGCCAGTTGACTGAAATACCAATTTATAGGGCCTTCTTCAATCATTGACAAGGATGAGTTAGCAGACGAAAATGTTAGGAAATTGCCACCCAATGATGCGCCAAATACTCCAATACCGAATGATGGATATCTTGATGAGCTGGCGTAGTAGATCCGAAAACTACATGCAAAATATTTCCGTGTGTGAAAAAAGCGGACGTGATCCGGATATCCTTAGAACCGGAACAATACACGCGGGTCATATATAAACAAACACACACACGCACATACGGGCAGAGGGAAATCTCTATATATGGCAGTTAAAAACGGCAACAAAAGAAATCGCACATTTCAACGTTTTGAATTTGTAAAAGGATATTTTTCACATTATAATAAGAAATGAGGCTGAAGACGCGCCTCGCATCTTTTTGGGCTTCCTGCCCCCCTCTTTCCGTCCTTTTCTACTCCTATATGTCTATTTCCCTCTATCCCTTCGCACACAGTCGCACTTTAAAATGCAGAACAGCTGAAAAATCATATAAACACAAATAATAAAATCGACAATTTGGCAAGAGCCGCACGCACACACACATAAATATCCTTCTGTCTGTGCATATGGAAGTGTATGTGTGTTGCAATAAGCACATAACCGCAAATGTACTGGCAACAAAACGTGCCGCGATTTCACAAAAAGACCAATGGGAATCCTCAAAGGAAATGGGTTAAATTTTCCACTCACACAGAAAACTTGGCGCGTAATCGACTTGAAGACGCCGCTGTCACGGCCTCAACCCCATTGGCCAGTAAAAAAACTTTTTGTTTGAATTCCTATAAGGATTCGTTACAAACTAAGCACTGACTAAACTTTCCTTTTCTGTTTTAGGGCACTTTTCACAGATTTAATTTTCAGAATAAAATTAAAAATTACAAATTAAACATGTGTTTGTTTTCTTCTTAAGTAATTATTTTATTCAAACAATTTTATGAAAAATTACATGAAAATTGCAATTGGCAAAGCAATTGTTTGATACATTTCTGAAGCATTTAAAAACAATTACTCCACCATGCGGGAAATCATGCAGAATCCTTTTCCGAATCTTTTCATTAAAATCTTTTGTAGTTTTATTGCAGAATCATTTCAGAAAATTATAATTGCCCGCCTTTACATTTTAAAGTATTTTGTGAAACATTTCAGACACACTACTGTAACAATTCAGCAATGCATTTTAAAAGTTTCACGCTAAAAATTCCTTCAAAATTGAGCAGGGTTCAAAATAAGTATAATTATATTTTTTTATGAGATATTAAAGATATATTTCAGATATCAGAAAAACTTTATATGTAATTCCCATTTGTGTGTTTCTCAAATCTGTATTCTATTGGTTTAGAAAAACAGTCTGAATCTAAATCAGAATGGGCGATCCTTTTACTTCGCAGAGCGGTTTATCATATCGCTATTTTGTCACTCATGAATCATAAAAAAATTTAAATAAGTAAAAATAGTAAAATTAATGTAATCTCCTTGGGCGATCCTTTTACCTTTTACTTCGCAGAGCGGTTTATCATATCGCTATTTTGTCACTCATGAATCATAAAAAAATAAAAATAAGTAAAAATAGTAAAATTAATGTAATCTCCTTCATAGAAATAATACATACATATATTTAATAGTAACTCGGAAAGTCTCATAATATAAAAAAAGAAAGTATGAGAAAAATTAAATGAGATATCTACGCTCTCAGTAGAATTTGAAGAAACGAATCAATTTCTGTATTTATAATGCAATAAGTATTCAGGTATTTGCCATCTTAAGTCTTATACTGTTTAAGAAATTTCAACACAATGCAAATAATTTGGTTTTTTCTGTCTTCGTTGCTGTTTTTAACATCCTTTCCAACAAACACTGGGATGAGAAAAAATGGCACTTCAGCTCCCAGCTCCCTTACAGCATTCAACGAAATAGACGAGACTTCAGCTCCCAGGATACAGCCCAGAATCTACGGGGGTGAGGAAATTAAAAACGGAATACTCGGCGGCTTTGCTGTACAAGTTTTTAGAAAAGATAATCTGGTTTGCACGGGAACTCTACTGTCACCACGACATTTCATAACCGCGGCTCATTGCTTCGAGAACAGTTTGCAGAAAGACTTTCACGCCGTGGCCGGGAGATCGGATGAGGTGATTTCACGAACATTGACCAGGAAGAACCAACTTATCCAGGTGCGACAGCATCCTCAATTCAGCAAGAAGGACTTCATCGGCGACATTGCTGTGGCAAAGGTTCAATACCCGATGAAAAGCAAATATATAGGCTATGCCTTGATCTGCTCCTCGCAAATTTTCCCGCATGAGTTTGTTACCGTAGCGGGTTGGGGCAAGAATGGACGACCCTCAGGTGCTACGAACAGTCTCCGCACCATAAAAGTGCCTATTATGGCTAAGAAGGAATGTGAACGTAGGATCGGAAGGGCCATGCCGCCGAATATTATCTGCGCTGGTGCCTTTAAGAAACGAACCATCTGCGATGGTGACTCCGGCGGACCGCTGATGTTCCGGAAAGAGGTGTGCGGCGTTAGCACATGGACCTGGGAGTGCGGCCAAAGCAAGAAGCCCGATGTTTACATGAGCGTACGCTACTATGCTGACTTTATTAGAAATACTATGGCCCTTATGGGCAACTAATAAAAATACAACCAAAATTTTAACTAAAATATTCATATTTATTATTCATAAAATTCAATTATCATAATTGTTAAAAAACGAATTTGTTAAAAACTAAAATAGATCCATATAAAATATTGTAACAAAAAAGGATCCAAAACATAATAGATAAAACTAACTTCCGTTGTAAATAACATTTTATTTCATACTCAGTTCTTCAAAAAATATGTTTTGTAAAATTTTAACATTTTACTTTACGTATCTACGCCTCTTGATACATGAAAAGATTCAGATACTTTGTAGAATGTAGAATGTTTGGCTCTTTGCACCTTCCACTCACGTGCTATCTTCTGTTCTTCTCTCTCAGAGCCCAGCTCTCTCTGTTTTCCTCAATATGGCCCCCTTTGGGCGTATTTCTCTCACACCCAACCAAGCGTAAGGTGAGAGCAAAAAGTGCAGCGTTGGCGCCGGCAAGCGGTAGAAAATTAAAAAAATACATACAGATATATGTACATATGTATTATGAGAAGAAATCAGAAGAAAAAGGGGGAAAATCGAGAGAAAACAAAACACGCTGCTAGTGAAAATATCTCATCATCAGCGTGTATTGCTGAGTTTCCCTGCCGCTCTGCAGCTAGCCGGCAGAATTTTCAACCTCTGCTCTTTGCCGCTCTTTGCACTTAAAAAAATAGAATTTTTTTTTTTTTTAAATAGAATATTAAAAACGTTGGAGATCCTAACTATCCTCAACTATAGTTTTGTATCTGAAACTATAAAAAAGATTTTATTTTTATAATGTGCTCTCTCGAATTGTATGAACCTAACTAGACGGCTGTATTGTGAAATTTCCAAACTTTTATCGCTTTTTTGTAGTGCCCCACTAACCAGTAATCCCCCTCCCCTTTTTTAAAAAGTGAGCACTATTTGCCCAGTGGGTCGCTATGCGGTCTTTCAGTTCACGTTGGATTCTCGAAGCGAGCGCCTGTCGATCGTACCGTTCCGGTTCCGAAGCATTCTTCCAACTCTTCCCCCGCGGCCGATTCGTCCCCGAGAACGTGTGTGATTTGTGATTGCTCCGATTAGTGCTGATAGTGCGTGAGTGCGTCACTTTGCTATATTGAATCTAATTCAGCCGACCAGTCTTCTGAAATAATTGCAAAATGAGGGAAATCGTGCATCTGCAGGCGGGCCAGTGCGGCAATCAGATCGGTTCAAAGGTGCGTATGATTGATATTCCCCAAGGGCCTTCGCCCAGCAGCGCACCCTTGCCCGATTACCATTTTTTTTTATTTTCACGCTATCCTAACCTCACATGTTTAATTATAAAACCGAGTGAGAACCGAACCGAACACACTCTCTGGTTTAGTTTATCGCCCGCTCTTTTCTATTTTGTTTGTGGGGGAAAGCACTTTAGAAAAGAGGGGCGAAAAGATTATTCCGCTAGTACGAGAAACTATAAAACTGCAAACATTAAAGAAACCTGACGAACTACAGCTTGCAAAAGCTCTGCAGCTTATCTTATCGCCTGGAAGATAGCAAGTTCGGCCTCTGCGAATATCACATCTAAATTACCTTGATCGCCGACAATTATATCCGAAAATGTGCTCACAAGTCAGGTGTAAATAATTAGCTAGGCTGTTAGTAAATGGCTCTTCAAGAAACACAATCCGTAAGTCAAGTTTGTTTGCCAGGTAGTTGAGAGGAAGCATAGTAACATGTATTTCGAAACTAGACCGAAGGTTTCTTTGATGCTTCCGTCTTTGGAACAGGCATTGTTCGAAAGCCCAACTGGTCTCAGATACTTTTTATGAGATTCTTTTTACGATTGCCCTCGCACAGTCGACTGGTCTTACGCTGAGGAGTGAGTGATCTCATAAAAAGCATAAAAGAATCCCATACGTTTCTCTAATTATGCCATTGGGGCTTGTAAGTATCTGATGTAGTATCTGATACATCTGACTCACGGTTGACTAAGACAAACTGCCGGGCTTATGTGTGTTTTACGCTATCAGGCCAACTCTAATCAGTAAACTTGTATACAAAACTTTAAACATAAGTACCTGCCAAATAAAAAACCCAGACCAGATAGGCCACATAGGCCAGAGCTGAAAATAGCAATTACATATTGTGTTCAGTTATTTGAATGGTGTGGCAAAAGCAACAAAGTTCTGAGCATGTCGCTTGGCAATTAGAAATGCTAAAATGAAAACATTGCTGTAAATCCGCACCAAAACTTGCTAGTGGTGGCCCATTCTAAGCTAATTCAGCGCATTAACATTAACTCGCACAATTTGCCGCGTCATGGAAATCCAGAAACATCAACAACATCATCAACAATGCACCAAAAAAAACACAAATAATAAATGAATTTCTTTGAAATTCTATTGCAGAAATAGAAAAGTTTTTCTTTCAGTGCCGGGGCGCTACGTGGGGCAGTCATTGACGTTTGACACAGTTTTTTGTGTTTTTATTTTTTGTGTCTTTCCCCGGCTTTCCCAGCACAGTTTTCTCCGGCCGTTTGCATATTTCGCCGGCTCTCCCTCCGCTTCTTTTTCACTGTTTTACACGCTTTTCCACTTCATTTTTATGTAAACACACTTGCACATATTTTAAAGCACTTTTTTGCGTGTTTTCGCGAGCGCCTTTCGAGTTAATTAGAACGCACTTTGGCGGGGACAAAGCCAAGGGCCAATCTCATTGGATTTTATACGCCCGTTACGTATACGCCCCCCAAAACCGACCATTATTACATTCGCCCTTTTGCCGCCATTGTTGCGGATAATGTTGATCTAAAAAAGTAGGTGATTATTTATGCAGTTTAACGCTTATCGAATCTTTATAGATTACATAAAACTGGTTTGTTGGTGCATTAAATTTGAAAATAATCAAAGCGAACATATTTTGCTGCTTGTCCCATACATACGCCATTTTCTTTTTTTTGTCAACACGATTTTGTGCCTTAATTGAATGTCCTTTTCTGATTAATTGGCTGTCAGTATGAATTATGGCTGCAGCCTAGAATAAACAAATAATAAATATGCAAAACTGCCTGCGTGGCAGTGCACAATGGCGTAAATTGTGAACACAGTTTTTAAATAAAATTCCAAAACTAATTGCTCTGCTGATAAAGGACAATAAGCAAATAAAAAAATTAACAGATTGATTACACATTAAAAACAGAGCTTATTCATACACGAATGGGCAGTAAATAAAATACACACAGCAATTATTAAAACAGAAATCTTTGAATTAGACAATAGCTCCAAACGTATTGTTTGGAAATCATAATTTTTTTCCATTTTCACTTTAAAGCTTAAATGTATACATAAATGAAATATATTCAATCGATTGGAATTTCCTTTTTTTATTTTGCAAAATTACTCAAATGCGTCTTCCGGCTTTTCCTGCCAACACACGAAATTGATCGCATATGTACGCCGGGCGAGAAGCCATCTCACCAAGGATATTTCCAAGCGGTCGTCTTTTTTGGCCTGCAGCGAGAGTTCGTTTTCTTCTTCGCCTTTTTCATTATTTACATAAACCTAATTTTCCCTAAATCATTTTGCGAACAATAACAAGGAAAATCTATTTACGGCCATGGCATAAAGACGAGGCACAAACGTTGAACCGGTGCGGCGGGGAAAGTGCGGATGAAATTTATAGACGAGTGGAGCGACGAAAAGGAGAAAACACAAAACAGAAAGCCAGGCAACAGACAATAAAATTAAAGGGTAAAATAAGCAAAGACATGCAAAAATTCCTTGCTCCTTTGTGCTGCATTTTCTGATATATGTACACATGTATGTGCATATATCCTGGCCCCGGGATACATTTGTTTAGCATATAATGGCAAGGCATCATCGAGAAGCACCAAAATAATGCACAAAATTGAATTATCGATGGCGCTAGCTAGCTAGCTGGCAACAACTATCGCCGCCGTAATTTCTTTATGGTTATCCATGGTTATCCGATATCGGGTTGGGGGCAGCTCTGCTGGGGAATCGTTGGATTACGTTATGGCCCGGCTTAGATGCCTCTGGCACGTCATAACGTCATAGGTAATGTGCCCGCCCGTATGCAAATGCAATTTTCCTGTGTGGCAATGCATATACACACGGATGTTGATGTTGATGGCTGGGGCTGAAAAAACAAGCCATTGATAACTTAGTTGGCATCTTCATTTCAGTTTCAGATGGTTGCCAACGATGAGATACATGAAAAAAAAATAATAGCAAAAATTCTTAAAAATTATGATGTTAAAAAATTAAACTCATTGAAGTTATGTAACCGACAAGCAACTTAATTGTATTTTTTTGGTAGACTTAAGAAAGTACAAATATTTTCTTAAGTGTAGATGCTTTCCTGACTGCCATCTTCTGTATCGCACACAATTAAATTCAATTCTTGCACATGCAAATTGGTCAAAATAGTGATCGCGTGTCCATATCGACGACTCAAGTAATCAGATTTAATGTGCGGCTTTATGGGTAGGTTATGTGGCCTGATGATTAGCAATACATATATAGACCGATATGAAATCCGATTCCAGCACAATAGCCTCGCCATGGTCAATGGAGGGCAACAATTACTTTAACATGCAACAAGCCGTAAGCGAAAAAGAATCGTTCGTGGGGAAAGTGGAAGCAATATCCCCGTTCATTTTTTTACGCTGGCAAAATATTTTTCAATTTACATAAAAATGCGTTTATGCATACCAAATGAGGCACACACTCACAATTTTGCAGCTGCTGGCTCCTAGCAACCTTGCGCCTAGCGGTATGCAATAGAAAATGGCTGTGAGGTGGCAGGGAGAGGGGCCACCTAGCCCGCGGTCCATGGGCAGGGTTGCGGAAAATGGAAGGGCACCGCCACCGCTCTGTTGCACAAACTGATTATAAATAAACAAAAGGGAATTTTTATAAATATTTTCCCCATTCATATACATACATACATATGTATCCTTGTAAACTCCCTTTTTCGGAGCTTCTGGCTTGATGGAATATAAAAATTACTTATTTATGTATATATTTTTGCTCCGTTACGCTTTGCTTTGAACATGTGCATGCAAATTGATGAACAAAAGGGGAAATCACAAAAAAAAACTGCGCATAAATATTAGAAAAATGTGCACACGCAAAAAAGTGACAAAAATTTGTTCTGAAAATGGCATTTACGCAAATTGGTATGTTTTTAGATGATTTGGAAAATACTAAAATGGTTAATCATGTAGCTAGAAGTTGTTATAACAGGTTATTTAAACAAATTTACATACTTAAAAAGGTTATATGTTTCATAATCTAATAAGTCCTTTCTAAGTATTATTTTGAATCTTGAAACCTCATGAATAATCCTGGAATTTATACAGAACCGCTTAAGAGTTTTTCCTAAAGACCTATCCTTAAAAGATCTACACCTTAAAACAGTCCTTGAATCGACCCAAATATAGGTGATCATTGATAGCTTTGCTTGAAACAAGATATCTCCTTCATGGCTGTCAAAAATATAAGACCTCCCCACCAAGAGTATAAAAAGAAAGGAAAACAAACTCCAAGTACTTTGGGTGCTACTGCTCCTTCACTTATTTTACACCTGGTTTTGTGGGCACCTGTAAGCCGCTTGCTCCAACTGAGCTGACAGGTTGACCAGGCCAACAATGGTCCAGGCTGCAGGGTGCCGAGACCGACAAATGGCCATTTGTTATTTATTTAACACTTTTAAAAAGCATTCCGCTCTTATGCTCATTAATTTCTCATGCTGCTCTTAACGCCTGCCATCCGACCATCCAATTGTCCAACCGTCCAGCCATCCCACCGTCCGACCATCCAGACTCCGGCAAAAGTGCAAATTGCATATGGTAAGTGGAGTTGGAGAGTGTACGGCATCGGCAGCGGCATATGTTTCATTACCATTGTTATTCCAGCAATTGTTTTGCATTCGCACCGGCCAGGCCCTTTTTCGTTATTTTTTGCGCCCAGTTTTTTCAATTACTTTGGTAATTTTATATTATTGAAATTGCAAGCCGCAAATTGTAATTATTGCGCATTACACGGGCTGGGGAGCTCTGCACTTCAGCAGATAGCGCCGCCACGCAATGAAATATGTTGCCCAGTTGTAATCTGGTATTTACGAAAAAATTAATAATACAATAAAGCTCCAACTCGAAAATGCATTTTAAGCCCTGCGAAGTTTTCAAATTATTTATGCAATTGGATTTGGCCCGGCTATAGCTACAAATTGTTGTCTTCCCGATAAGCAGGCAACGGAATTTTACATATAAAGGCAACCACCGCGGCCCGGGGGCCCGGGAATATAAAGCATTTGGCTGGCAGATATTAACCGCAAAATGCAGCAAATTTATGGCAAAGCGAAACATAATTAAGCCAAAAATATATAACTCGCGAAAATAACAATAATCAAGATTGGTTTTGCGCTGCTTCGCACGTGTTCTGTTCCGATTCATTTTGGATCGTTTTATTTTATTTGCGCAAATTGCGTTGACTAATTGTTCAACCAAAAACACACGAAATTGTTTGCCTAAATAAACATCGCTGGATGGATTAATTTAGAACTCGCAATACCCTCTAAGCCTTGGAGGGGATGTCTATCCAAAACCGAGCTATTTCGGGGCATGGATATTTGGAAAATCTGTATTTTTAAATATCCACACCATAATATTCAATAATTATCATTCTTCAATAAGTGGCCAGAAAAGAATCCCGATTCTGAAAAATTCGGATTGCTCCAAACCTCATTAAAAACCAATGTGGTCGAAATATTTATCATTTATGCGTGGCTGTGAAATCTACGCTGAAATAGTATTTGTTTGTACATGTTTGGACAAACATATGTCCCGCTGCCTGTCTTTGAAAGATTAACATCGGTTTTATAATTTATGGCAGGTATGGGGTAGCCATTAAATTGCGAAAAGAAATTCAATATTTCAGGCGAACACAACCGCAAATGCACGAATAACTTGGCCTAAATGCGGATTGTTTTTAAAGAGTGGCAGCCGTTGTGGACGGTGAATCAGTATTAGAATCAACAATCCTGGTTTTGGCCATAATGATGGCTAGATCAACACATTTGCCAAATTGTGCAGATGTACGCACACATATTAGAGCATAATTTAAATTTGTGGTCTTGTCAAGTTAGCGCAACGAAATTAATCAAAATATTTTTAGTGCGCTGTTCAGAGCGCTGCAAATATTTTTGGTTGCTATTCCCGACGCGTATGTATGTATTTTGGCAATTTCGTCTCAATTCAATTACGCACCATTTTCTGGACTATATTAAATTTCGAAAAATCCTGGAGTATGAGCCGGAGGCTTAGGAACTGGATAGATTTTAGTTCTCGGTCAGAGACTACGAAAATATTTACCGCGCTTTACATACAAGCTTTTCAATTTGGCGTATTTGCATTGGCCTTATATTGTATTTCATTTCAGGCTTATTTGACAAACAGTATTAATTGGATTTTTTATGCCCGTACATATATTACCAGCCATTTCGCGTCCAAATGGCAATTAAAATGAAAAATAAAACAGTGCCAGGATGCTGCGTAAAAAGTATTGGGAAACTGTGAACGGGATGGGGAACCGGACGATCAAATGGTCAAAGGGATATTCACGCTTGGTCGTAATAAAAATTAATTTCATTGTTGAATCATAAAAATCGTTATAGGATGCTGCCGCAAAATGACCAAGTTTTATCAGCAAATGCACTCGGCCCCAGTGACAGAGATAGAAAGATAGCAGTTAGAGAGAGAGAGCGAACGAGATCGAAATTGATTAATAGCGCGAAAGTTTGTTCAGTTCTTTATCGGGATGCAGTTTGGTTCGGTTTTCCTTTTATTTTATCTATTCCACTGCATTTCACTGCAATCATTAAATGCCCAGCAAATATTCGTTAGCTTTTTATAAAAAACATGAATTATTTTGATAGTGAAGTGGCACTTGAGGAAGCAACAAAAAGTAATGCTATTATAGTCATTAATAACCAACAGCGATTCATTTGACCAGCACTTAATAAAGCTAGACCTCAGATAAAATAAAGCGACTGGATTTTTGGACAACAGAAAATAATTAGTTGGGAAAAAACAGTATTTGTTTTTAAAGCTACCCAGTGACCTCCTTTTTAAGATGTCTCAGCTGCCACATCACCTAGTCAGGTGGTTGGGGCAGCCACTTGCCGTTAAACACCACATGGTGTTGAACACGTGGATGAGACATCACTTCCGGGGGCCCGGCACTGCTTATTTATTTAGCTTTTGGCAAAGTGTTCTTCGAGCCTCGAACTTCATATCGCTTACCATATAAATATTATTATTATTACGCTCTTTGCTCTCGGCATACAGAGTGATGGAGTGCAAGGGGTGGTCGTTTATATGGCTGGAAGGGCCGTAAAACATACGGCAACTGCCGATTCCCATTAGCAAATATTCGGGCAACCCTTCGGTCTACAAAAGGATATCATGGAGAGCAGTATTATTAAAGATTCTTCTCCTACATCTATACTATAAAACAATTATTCAAGCCTTTAAAATTTATTGAATGACAATGCGTAACCTGGGCTCAAATCAAATCTGAACCGGAGCATGTTGCCTCATTTTGACCACGCAGCAGCAAACAATCGGGGCCATGGTGGCAACACTCATCCCACGAGGCACACACGCGCAGACACACCCGGGCACATTAGTTAAGTCAATAGCAATTCGGCCAACGGAATATACAATAAATATTTACATATGTAAATCGACAATTATTGAAATCTCAATTGAAATTGTGTGTTAGTCGCCAGTCAGTGTGTTGGGTTTTAATGAAGCCATGCCATTGATACAGCTTCACATTTCTGAATATATGTATATATACTTGGAGTGTATGTTGTATACTGATATGTGCTAGAAGGAAAAACAATGACTTCAGAGGGGGAGTTACCACCAAAGACAATTGCTTGAATATTTGCCAACAACGAGGGAGGCTCAAGAAGTTAAACAGATCCATATTAATACACATTACCGGAGGCACGTTTTTCTTCCTAATAATCCCTAATACTTAACCACTAGGAATTTATATTCTTGCAAAGCATCGTAATATCTTGTTTATTTAAAGTCAAAGCATCTCACTTATTTAATTTCAACCCATGCTTGTCGCCGACAACCGTGCGTATGAGTTATGGAAATTTTAATTATAAGCTATTTGATGTTGCACTTAGACTGCGTCATCGTTGTCCTTGCACGCCAATATGGAATACCAATACCAACAGCCAGTTTCACTGTATGTGTTTAATGCACACAGGCGGGACCGCACAATAAGCCGAAAGCTGACTGACCAATACTAATGAACAAATATTTGCATATCCTTGCTAGACAAGAGTCTTTGCTCGAGCCTTGAAACCAACCAACATTCCGCCCGATTCGGGCTGATTAAATTACTCGGGCATCTTGAAAATCCCCAAATGGCTGAATAGTCGAACAGCCATTTCGCACTTTAATTCAGCAAGCAATTAAAAAAATATAAAAATAAAAACACAACATAAACAACAGAGTCCTGATACAAAAATGGCGAAATGCGGCGGAGCGAGCGGACGGAGCGCCATGCAACGCACTGATAATGACAATTAGTGGCCACATTTAAATTGATGCACTTGACGATAAATGCAATTGCAAATTCAGCTGCCATGCAGACATGCCAGCGAGGCGAGCGCGCGTACAAAGGGTAATTTACTGAGGGAAAAATTGCATTTTTCTGGCGAACCAAGCTCGCCTCGAAATTCACACGTGCCATCCAAATTGAGGCTGCTTTAGTGTGTGTGTCCTGGTGTGTTCAGATTCCGTGCAATAAATTGCAGCTGCATCGCCAATTGCTTCATTCGCAATGGCTACGTGAGTCTAATTATGCTCTCGCAATGGAATCCACAAAGCACTGTGTCCTGTTTTTAGTTCGGCCCCGAAAAGCGAGCCATACTCAAGCGTTTTATGACCCTAAACGACTCCGGCCAATAAAGACAACATGCGAGTACAACTGTCAACTGTCGATAAGATCCTTTTAGTGTTATTACAAAATATGCTTACACTCCAACTGGCAGCGAAGCATTAAGCGTAGTTTGGGGTACAATTCGTTATTTGCGCTGCTCGGCACACATAAATTGCATTTTTGAGCAGTCGGAGACGGATGGAGCTCAGCTGCCAATTGCCCGGATATCGGATATACATACATCGGATGGGCCATCTATATGGTGGATTTATACTTTTTTTTTTGTTCTTTTTTCCGCCGCTGGCAATCGGAATGGTTTATGGACGCAGGCTGCAAAGTGTCATCCGTCGATGGGCGGCCGTTAAGTTTCAAGAGTGTTTTGCCATTTTCAGTTTTATAGCCCTCATTGGCAAGGGTTGTATTTCGGTTTCTGTCTCTGTGTTTTCGAACGCCATATTCAACACCATTGCCCCACAAAGCTCATTACTCTAATGGATGCCAAATGAAATCCGCCAACACACACACATACACTTAGGTACAGGTCTGAGCCAATGCCGAAAATATTCAAATATATTTTTCGGTTCGGCCGACAAAATTAAAATAAATTAACTTAGTTGCTCTACGCTTTGCATTTTAAGCGTTTGCCCGCAAATCGCACGGATTTGTCGCACATTTGTAAATTGGCAAATGATCGAAATGCGCTGAAATCCTGTTTATTATTTTATAATTAGTATAATGCCAGCGGCCGAAAAATGAATTGCATTTCCAGTTTGGAAGGATTAAGAAATCACCTGAGGAGATGGCTTTAAGACCCCATGCATTGCGCAGTGGGAAATAATGTCGGATTTTTATTTCTGAATGCCATGAATTTTAATTAGACATGCAGTTTTTTTGAGAGTTTTTGTCACAGCTCTGGGAACTCTCGACTGGGCAAGCATATTTGCTTATATAGACATTTAATTAATTATTTTAATTAAATTGTAATGAAAGTTCTGAACCACCAGGGAACACAATATATATTCAATGTATTTAATGATTTAGAATAATTGAATATTTGAAGTTGATTGTCTGGCAGATGACAACATAATTGAGTGCAGGGTAGGCTGGACTTGAAAAAATCAAATAATTAAAACTAACAAACAAAATCAAACCAACGTTGAGCGTAGTATTTGCATTTTCAAATGAATTGGTTTTCCATATTCTCCAATCACCCTTTGGGGATTTCGCTTACAGATAGTTTGGTTTATTTGATTTCTCACGACATGTTCGAGCTTCAACAATTTAAATTTATGAATACCTGACAGAATCTGGCGAAATCCTATCGCATGTCAAGCTCGGCGCCTGGAGACAAGCTTGGCCATCATTTAATATTTATTACTGCAATTGTTTATTATTTATGTTAGCCGCGAGCTAGAACGTCAAATTTCGTATGCAAACGCAGCTGCTTAGCAATCTGCCATGCCCCGCCTCTTTTGGCCCTCTGCTGGCTCACTTCCGGTGCGACATGCACTTCCGTTGCTTTGCGCCTCACGCATCCCTGTCTTTCTCAAGCCAAATTGTCCTTTTATAGCCGCTAGCAAAGGATAAGGACTCAAAGCAAAGGTGCACCAAGAAAAAATAAAGAAATAAGAAATAATTATACAAAATTACATATATTTTTAATTCTTATTTTAAAAATGGGAATATGGAGTCTATATTTTCTTTAATTTACTAAAAAGAAGGGTCAAAGATTATCGTCCAGTGTACAAGCTGCCCACAATTAATTTATGCGTTTTTTTCTACTTCCTGTAGATCGCGACTTGACTTTTGTTTCAGTTTTTGTATAAACGCTTTGGGAATTTTAATTTTGGATTTCTTTCAAGTCCGTTTAAGGACTTTCGAGGCAAAACACAAAATGGCGCCGCTGTGGCCCAACGCACGCAGCTCTTTGTTTACTTTTAATTTGATCATTTTGCTTTTTTTCTTTTTTTTTGTGGCAAAGTACTTTTTTTTTTGTGGCCAGGTTCCCTTTGCACATGAACGCAATTTTGTAATTAAGCAGTTTGACCGCAGCCGGAAAAGTTTTAAGCAAATGAAGGCAACGTAATTGTTTTTTTTCGTAGCTTCTTACTTTCAAAAATGACTTGACAGGGGGAGAGTGATAATAAGGTGGGTGCGGGTGCTAGTGTGGGTGATTCCTTAAATAGGAAACTGATGGCCTATCCCGGGCCACTTTACCCACTTCAAACTGCCAAACATTGGCACTGGCGATGTCTTGTTGTCAGAAGCAAGCGGACCAGCAGCCAGGATGATGGGCAGATCAGCTGGCAAAAGTTTTCATAAATAAATTATGCTGCGTGCCGGGCTGCTCACTCAATGCCAGAGACCAAGAACGAGCCACCAACAACCAAAAACCAGCCAGTAAACGGACCGAAAGTAGTCAAAAGAAAAACGCTTATCTGCAATTGGCTTTATAGAATACACGAAACACATTTGAATTTCCCCACAGGCAACAAGTGCCAAGGGCCATAACAGACAAGGAAACACCCAAACAACGGCACTGGGAAAAAATCATAGAGATATAAATATAAATGTCAGAAAAATATTTCAAATAAAACTTTCATCCTTTTTTACAGAAATGTCCTTCGAAACCCGTTGATCCATTTTTCGTCCCAGTGTGAGTTACAAAGTCTGTCATGTCCCATGCGGGCCTTCCCCTAAAATAGAGTGAAGGGGCCAAGGGTTGCGTATGCAAATCAAAGTTATTGTCAAGCCAAAAGTACCCACCGATGCGTACAATTGAGTGTCATATTTCGAGTTTGTTATGTTTGCAAAAGCAGCGGAGACCTCTCCATGTGAGGGCCAAAAGTTCCACCGGGGGTAAGCTCCAGTCGAAAGTTTTCTTGGCCAGCGATTTTTCTTGTCTGTTGGCTGTTGTCTGTGTTTTGGCCGTGCAACTTGTTATCATTGTTGCGTGTCTAAAAGCCAATGGAGGAATAAAACTTTTGCCAAACAATCGCAGTGCCAACGCAAACATTTATGCGGCTCTCGGATTAGCATGGCTTCTTCGAAAAAAACGGAATAATAAAAAAAATAGAAGCATATGCTAGCTCGAGGCCATGCACAAAGGACATGTGGTGTGGTGTGTGTATTCCTCGGCTAGGACCCTTTGTGTGTGTGCAATCAACCGTTATCAAATTTTTCGAACTTTTACAACTTTCACCTTGCCAACAGCCCGCGCCCAAGTCGCCATCCCTTTGTTAGCTGCCTGAGTAGACTTCAACGCTTTACGCAAGCCACTTAACTATTTATGGCTCAAATGTGCGCCAGAAAGGACTCACTCTTCGCTGGTCGGGATGTCTGACAACAGGGCTTGACATAAACACCGGGTGTCATGCATTATTCAGGGTACTTCCTTACGATTTCCTCAACAGGCACTTCAGCGGAGAGTCCCGACAGCTGGGAAAGTCGCATCTCCACCGCCATGTGCCATGTGCAACTAATTAAAATTCATATTCAGTAATCAATCTGCCGACGACCTTCCACAGTTCTGACTGACTGGCAATGCCAGTCAAGCAGTAAAAATCCATATTAAAATATGTTCACTGCAAGAAAATTAAGGTTTTTTAAATTATCTTAAATATTTATATAAATATGACCCGAAAATCATTAAAAACTATTTTTTATGGCTACATAATGGCCTGTAGAGTAATAAAATAAATTGAAACCATATCCTTTTTCTCCGTGTTGTATATATTCGTGGCCCTTGGCCTCCACAGCCGCCTTAAAGTCCATTAAAAATAATTTCGATAAACGGAAGCGGTGGCAGGCCGAGAGCACATTGCGATTTTCTCACAATTAGCATTTTCCCCCCACACCCCATCCCCAACTCCCACCGCACTCGCTTACCTGGCCGCGCACCTGACGGATGAGTATAGTGGGAGCGGCAGCAGAGGGGGAAAAACGATTGAAACATTTTTAAAAATTTGAAATTCATATGCGCAGCAAACGTGAAATGTTTTGCCAAGCGTATTGTGCAATAAAAAATAAAGAGCCAAACCAAAAACAAAACAAAAACACACAGCAAGCAGCAGAAATTCTTGTGTAAATAAAAATGAGAAACGGAATCGAGATGGGTCGCGGACTCGCAATAGGGGTACCCTGGATTTGGGGGGGTTGGGGGAGGTCAGAAAATATTGTGTATATGCACGTGCACATATACATTCATACATGGGTATGAAAACATCTAAAAGGATTCAATTATTCCCGCTCGTTACACAACAACAAAAAAATAACACGGCGGGAAAAAATGCGCGCCCATGGAAGTATGCAACAGAAATTGCTCCCGGCATGTAAAGTGCTCGGTGCGCGAATGTGTATGTGGAAGTGCGTGGGAGGGGAAGGACAAAACGGAAAAGTGGGGGGACAGGGGGCTGCAGCATATGCACGCGCATAAATCGACGACAGATAGCAGCAAGGACGAGTGCTCTGATGGTGTCGGCAATAAAAGCAAGGACCGTGTAAAAAGGACACTCATATATATATGCATTGATTGCCAAAGCAATGCAATACAAACACACCTCTATACAAGCAGTAATACCCGATCTTGCCCATATACGTTGGTATGCGAATACCCAAAAGCTCCGCAGTACATTGATTGTAAAATAATATTTCTGTACCGTGTCGCGCTGAAAAAAGGAAGGAAAATTGTTACTAAGAATTTGGCGCTTTTTTATTGCATACAAACGGGCCCTGCCTGAAAATATCACTCATACGTCATGTGAGACGGACGACTGACTGCGAACGTATGCAAATAAGCTCATTGCGATAGTCGCGTTTTTGCATACACCAGCCTACACCCATTATGCTATTGAATCATTATGAAAACGGCACTTATGAGTTCCTTCTCTTGGCATTTTCAGTTCTGGGAAATCATCTCCGACGAGCACGGCATCGACCCCAATGGCTACTACCACGGCGAGTCGGATCTGCAGCACGAGCGTATTGATGTCTACTACAACGAAGCCAGCAGCGGAAAGTACGTGCCCCGTGCCGTGCTCATCGATCTGGAGCCGGGAACCATGGACTCCGTTCGCCAGTCGCCAATGGGCCAGCTCTTCCGGCCGGATAACTTTGTCTATGGACAATCCGGAGCAGGTAAGTTTAAAAAATTTCTTCTATTAATCATAAAAAATAATTATCTTATTGTTCTTATTATTTTGCTTATAAGAAGCCAAATAGTTTAATAATATAAATTAATTTAAAGCCCGGATTTTCTACTGCCAAAGACTCCTGTTTTATTTTGAAAAGTGTCGAAAATCCGTTTTGCATTTGGGCTAATGCATTTCTGTTGCACTCGTCAATGTGGCTATGTTGTTTTGGCCATCTAGAGCCTTTTCTTTTGTTGCCCTGAGGATTTGGGAGCATGCTTTTGTTTCGATTAGATTTCGGAGCCTGACATCACTGACGATGTCCGCGCTGCAGCAAATATCCTTTGGCGTGGCAGTTATTGCAGCTGCCTGGCCTTGTTGCAGCAACGAAAACAGTGGCTGCAACAACTACAACCCACATGGCCAGTGCCACATTTCTGTTGCTTTGATGAGCACCAACAACCAGATGACAAGGCGGAGACCATGGCCAATGGTGTTATCACAGGAAAGCTTATCGTCTAACAGCAGCCTCTGCGATGTATCCCTGATGTTGACGCTGATGCTCATGCAACTGCTGGCGCTGCTGCTGCATCTACTGCTGCTGGCTGCAATACGAGTATCCTCCTCATACTCAGCCCAATCCTCCCACCGCTAATGATGCTCATATGATGATTGCAATTATAAAATGGCCTGCGGATGACGACGAAAATTAATTTTGTACATGTCAAACGACGCGGCTTCTGTTTTTGCTTCAATTGTTGATTGTTGATGGCGATGACCATGATTCTTTATTTTAATTATGTTCCAGTGTTAAAGATGGCCTTTTCTTTTGTATAATTTTAATCAATCAGCCAAAACGTCCATTACATAATACAATCAATTAATTATTATTATTAATCAGCGAGACATAAAATATATTATGAAATCTTAATAATCTTACTTAGGCAACAACTGGGCCAAGGGCCATTACACAGAAGGCGCCGAACTGATCGACTCCGTACTGGAGGTTCTGCGTAAGGAGTCCGAGGGATGCGACTGTCTCCAGGGCTTCCAACTGGCTCACTCCTTGGGCGGCGGTACCGGATCTGGTTTGGGTACGCTGCTGATTTCCAAGATCCGCGAGGAATATCCCGACCGCATCATGAACTCATTCTCCGTGGTGCCCTCGCCAAAGGTAAGCATGACCCTCTCACCTCTATAGCGGCACCTGGCCTGCTCCACCAAATCATTATCGGGGGTCAGGACGTATACAATCCGCTTAGCAAAATCAGCTTACAGCCACGCACAGTGGGTCGCAAATTACACGGCAGCAAAATATGTGTTTTAATTGAAGTTTTTCCTTAAATATTATTGCTAACTGCTGTGTTTTTAGGGCAGATAGCTCGTAAAAATATTGTCTTAGAACCCTATTACATAAAATAGTCCGTTATTTAGTTGAATAATTTTTTCCTAGTGCTCTCCTTTATTTGAAATAATGGGATAAAATACCCATGGTGTGTCCTGGTGGCGATAGTAAGCCTACCCGCAGACCCAATGCGCTTTACACCTGCACGCGTTTTTGCCAAATTAGCAAGCAAAAGCCGCTGAGAGCTGGTCGTGCGTGTATTTGGTTCCAAAAAGGATGCCGCAAATGTTGTTTTATTTATGCAATTCATACGCTAAATTCAATTGGCGGCTTTGTGCCCGGGCGGGCGCGGCTTTCTCCCAATAATTCTAATTAATTTGCAGGCGAAATTAGCAGCGCCGCCATCGACCGGCCAGCGGCCAAAGCCTAATTGGCAATGCAATTTTAATGCAATTTAGTGGCTCGCACTCGCAAGAAGGTGGCATCTGGCCTCTGGCCTTCTGACCTCCCTTTTATCCAATTTTTTAGATTTTTTTATGGTTCACACCACCACGCATCTTTTTTGACACGCCTCAATTGCCGCTTAATTAACCCAGTTGCATAAATTACACGTAAATGCGACTGCAGATATATATAATACATAAACATATATATATGAACATAAATGTATGTAATGTGAACAGCACGTGATACGCCTTCATTTGCATTATTCGCATTTAATTACATTTTGGCATTTAATTAAATTAATTCAGTGCAGAATTAATTGTCATTGGCAGGCGGTGTCCTGAGCCAGGCAATTATATTATTTTCTAATTTATGAAACCATTAGGGAGGGCATTTTTTCGCAAACATCAATATTTTGACAAGTGCAACTTGAAATTAATTTCCAAAAACTGAAAAGATATTAAATTCGGAAAATGCGCTGATATTATTGTACTAATAAATGGCCATGTTGATTAATATTCATGCATGTTTTGCGTTATTTAATAAGCTAATATTTGAACAACTGGCATCTAGTATATTTGATTACCAAAATGTAAAGCAAGCCGGACCATAATGTTTTCATTTCTACATATTAGGCTCACGGCAAACCATCAGTCCGTATTAGCTTTGCTCCATTTGACAAGATTTAAAATGAAATCAACCATATTCCGATATATAATTTTATTTCTCCGCTCACACATCGGACAATTACAAGTTTCCAGTAAGTAAGGAAGTCGGCGAGGCGTGAAATTAACATTTGACAATGTTCTTATTGGCATATCAGAGTACACAATAAATTTTATGGAATTTTTAGCCAACACACTGGCACACGAAACTTACATTCTGCACTCGAATTGCGTTAAATTTATTACCGTCACGGCTGAACGCCAATGGTCAACTATTGACCACTCGAATCCCTGACCCCACCACTCGGGGTCCGGGCTTAACTTTAAATGCCCCACTATATCCTCCCATTCTTTCCCGTTTTTCGGGTGTTATTTATGGGCCGTGCTGGGTTTGCCTGGCTTACCGCAATGCTTTGGCTTCGGCGGTCATTTTATTGCGGCCTGTCCTGACACATGCCTGTCACGTTATAACGCTTTTAATATGTACGTGTGTATAATTTAATAGTTTTTCATAGCCATCGGATCGGTGCGATGTAAAGCCTTTGTCGCCGCCACGCTTTGATAAGCGCCATTATGCAAATGCAGCGCATTCACACAGAATAAATAGGAAAGCTGCAAAAAATATCCCGCTCTATCTCTGCTTTATAAATTCTCCACATACGTCTGTTCGAGCATATTATTAAAGCTTTTAATTGCGTTCATTAATTAACGGATGCCAGTCAAAGGATTTAAACACCCTTTGAGTCTAGCTATCGCCTCGACCTCGTCCGGTCGAGCAAAGGAAGGTGCCATCTGAGATTTGCACCTGCCAGTCGGGCACTGCAATAATATCGAAGAGCGTGCTCGTAAATCCTCCAGATTTAGATGGGGCAGGAGACCTGCCAGGGGACAGAACAAGAACAGAGTGGACAAATATTGTGTCCAAGCGGTGTGCAAATAGTGCGGCCAGCAACAAATAGCAAATACAAAATGCAAAATGCATGTGCACGAGCATAACTCATTAGTATTAACTGCATGTACCGCCTAAGTAGACAAAGGTGTGCTGCCAGGCCTCGGTGCGAGTTTTGTGAAGAGCATGCACTCGGAAAAGTTTCCTCCAGGAGTATAATTAAAGAGCACTACTCCTTATATTGTCTGAATCCTGCAAGCCGATTGGTTTTTCTAAGTGCACTCTCCATGCGTGGGAGTACATGTTATCGCTCTAGGGCCGGGGCCATTAAATAATTGCCACAATTTATGTGCACACACCTTGCAAACGGCAACCCGAAACTCGAGTGAAGTTTGTCCCACAACTAACCAGTCACGCCCCCGCTCGCAGAGCTCCTGTATGCATCCTTCAAGTTGCGAAGAGCAATGCATCTTGCCTACGCAAATATAGAGGGCCGGCCAAAGATAATACATAATTTTCAATTTGCAGAATTTGAAACGAAATATACACCATGCGTGTACACTGTACAGTGGAATATGCGTGTAGTGGCAGACACAAAGATGTTTGTGCAACATGCAACTGCATTTATGCAGCAACTCTCGTCCTGAGTGCCGCTCCGGGCTCAACATATCATTGATACTGTTGCAAGTTGAAACTGCAGCAGGCACAGGAACAACTGCCTTTATTAATAGGGTTTGCTATTCTGTTGGCACTGCATTCGAAATTCATCCTGTTGGGAGAATGCATTTTTCATGTTGCAGCCTCAAAGTGCCAGCAAGTGGATTGGGCCAAAGAAAACACCAATTATTTAAATATTGACTGTTGCCCGAAAGGACAAAACTTCAATCCTCAGTCGAGCCTTCATTAGGGGTTGTCCGAGAAATAAAGAAAAGCGTGTAATTCCAGTGGCCTATGTTTAAGCAGTAAATTCCATTTAAGAGGAAACAAATTTTAGGACCTAAGTCCAAGTAGGTGACCAGAAAGAAATCCTTTATGCTCCTGTTTGATTGCCGGTCGCCTTGCTAATTAATCTGCTTTTATTTTGCATGTCCTTATTTTGCGGCCTTTTGCGATTAATCCGGATAGGTGTCCGACACCGTCGTGGAGCCGTACAATGCCACGCTATCCATTCACCAGCTGGTGGAGAACACGGACGAGACCTTCTGCATTGACAACGAGGCTCTCTACGACATCTGTTTCCGCACGCTGAAGCTCTCGTCGCCCACCTACGGCGATCTTAACCATCTGGTTTCCGTAAGTAACGTAATTCCATCCGTCTAATGCTTCCTTTGTTTGTTTGTCTGTCCACCCATCCTCTCCATCCGTGCACCAAATTCCAAATCCCAATCCCAAACACCCCTGCCACCGGTTTGAGAAAAGGTATCGGAGGTGGTGGTGGAACCATACAATGCCACGTTGTCCCTGCATCAACTTTTGATGGACACCGACTTGACATTCTGCATCGACAACGAGGCCTTGTACGATATATGTTACCGGACTCTGCGCCTAGGGTCTCCCACTTACGAGGATCTCAATCACTTGGTATCTGTAAGTAACAATCAATGGAACCGGAGGACAAGGAACAACAACAATTCAACCCACTTAAATTAACCCAACTCTTTAATATTAATACAATTTTTAATAAAGTAACTAAAATCATCTTAATTCATCCAGGTCACAATGTCCGGTGTAACCACATGCCTGCGTTTCCCCGGCCAGCTGAACGCCGATCTCCGCAAGCTGGCCGTGAACATGGTGCCCTTTCCGCGTCTGCACTTCTTCATGCCCGGATTCGCACCCCTAACCGCCAAGGGCTCCCAGCAGTATCGCGCCCTGACCGTGGCCGAGTTGACCCAGCAGATGTTCGATGCCAAGAACATGATGACTGCCTGCGATCCCCGGCACGGACGTTACCTCACGGTGGCCTGCATTTTCCGGGGTGAGTGTTGAGCGGGAGTCGACGTGGGAGGAGGTTGGGAAAAGAAAAATAGTTTTTTAACAACAAACCTTAAACACTTTCACGCGTAGCCTAAACAAGGGGAACCCATCCATCCATCTATCCGCTCATTTATTCAGACGACGGTGGTGGCGGCGGCGGCTGCTTATCCGGGGAAACTTTGTCACTTTGTCATGGGCAGCCGGTGGCGCACCTGACCGTCGCTTTTCCGACCCGTAGGCACGTAGCAACACCTTCGACTCTCTGGGGGGCTTGGCTTTTTTTAATGCGTGGCTTTGGGCGACGATTTTATTAGCCAAGCACTGGGCCTACTTATGGGCGCCACTAAAAATGATTAATGCCCGGCTGGCTGGCTAAAAAGGCTGCAATCCGTCAACGCGCACGTAGCGCAAATTTGTTAGTCCACCAAACATTTCCACTCCAACAACATTGAACTGCCTGTTGGCATTTTTTCGCGCTAATTTTTAAATTAATAAACTGCGATGCGGCGCCCAAAAGTATGCCGCATAATATTTCATTTGTTATTCCTTGTGTGTATGTGTGGGTGCGCAAGGACTGCTCCTTTGAATTGCCTGCTCCTGCTGCCATTGCCCTTGCTTTTGACTGATGACTCGCAAAACGCGCGTAATTAGAAATTTACTTTCAAGATCCATTGGGGAATTGCGACCGCCGCCTGACACGGCCCCTGGCTTAACTAATCATGCTGAACGTGACTCCGGCTGCACTGCACCATCTCCGGATTTCTCCAGATCCGGGGATCCATATCCGTTTTGGCCTCTCTGACGACTGCCTGCCAGAAATACTTGCAAAATAATTAATCACAAAAATGTGTACGACTCCGCTCGTTGGGCCAAAAGAGGCAAAAGGAAAAAATGCCAGCAAAGGAATTTAAACAACTTTTTTAGTTACCTCCTGGGACTGTTTGTGTCCGCATCCCATACCACTCCGCCCTACTCCGCAATCGCTGTTGGCCCAGGTGGCAAGGTGCGCTGCGAGGACTTAGAAGCCGTTTAGTATTTCATATTCAGGGATTTTGGGGATTCGGCTGGCGCATCAAAGCGAACTTGGCTTTTGATGTAAATACGCTGAAAGTTTCCGGCCCGTGCCTGGAGGCATTCTTTTTTTTAACGCTAACGCTTACTCAATAATTAACAGGTCCCATGTCCATGAAGGAGGTGGACACCCAGATGCTTAACGTGCAGAGCAAGAACAGCAGCTACTTTGTCGAATGGATTCCCAACAACGTCAAGGTGGCCGTCTGCGACATCCCGCCCAGGGGCCTCAAGATGTCCGCCACCTTCATTGGCAACTCCACGGCCATCCAGGAGATCTTCAAGCGCATCTCCGAGCAGTTCACCGCCATGTTCCGGCGCAAGGCCTTCCTCCACTGGTACACCGGCGAGGGTATGGATGAGATGGAGTTCACCGAGGCTGAGAGCAACATGAACGATTTGATTTCCGAGTACCAACAGTATCAGGTATGAATATTTTTTTAATTCGAATTTTAGGAGAGTGGATTTGTAATATTTTTATGAATATTTTAGGAGGCCACCGCCGACGACGAAGTGGAATTCGATGACGAGCAGGCCGAACACGACGGCTACGAGTCGGAGGTCCTGCAAAACGGCAACACCGAATGAGGACCTAGTTTCTACCAAAACTATAACTGTTTCCTGTATACTATTTTGTAAATTATTTGGCCCAGCCAGGTTTCAAATAAATATTTAGTGACTATGCTTCTGTAGTAGATTCCAAATTAGGTGTTTCTTTTTCTTTGGCTAACATATTCCAAAGTCCAACAATTAATTAAAAGATAAGACCGAAAAGTATGTCTAAAAAGTTTATTGGATCGTCTTGGTCTTACAACGGATAGTTTACCAGGACATCCTGGCGGGCCAGCTCCAGCAACATAGGATCGTCGAAGAACTTGTTGATAGAAACATCCTCGGAGAGACCCTTCCTGCGCCGGGTCTTAATCATAAACTCTCTCGCCAAGTGCGAAGCCTGTTGTGGCTCCAGCGGACGAATTATGATGCTCTTGTCCAGCGGATCACCAGGAACAATCTGCCAGTGATGGAATACAGATAAGCAGAAGGCCTGGCCCTGGGTATGAGTACGCAGATCCGTCTCGAAACCAAATGAGTCGATGGCGGGTATAAATGCTTTGATCGTGTATATGGGGGATCCTGACACCGGGGCATCCTGTGTAACGTGACCTCTGTAAAGCAAGGTTCGAGTTTTAAATTACCGTAAATAAAAGGATATATTTCACTAACCTTCGCCTGGCCAGCACCGTATAAACTGCAGACACACAATCGGCTGGCGCCTGCACCTCCACAAACAAATAGGGCTCCATCAGACGCGGAGTGGCCATTAAGAATGCAGAGTATGCCACACGGCGAGCTGTGGGAATGATCTGACCGCCACCGCGATGGAGTGCTTCGTTAGCAATAACACCGTCGAGAATCTTGAACTTGACATTTCGAATGGGCTCCTCACACAACGGGCCTTCTCGGGTGCCCCATTGAAACCCTTGCACAATGGAATCCTTTACAGCTGTTAACAGGTTCTTGTCCACTTCCGATGGCAACGTATCGTCCACGAGGATATTGGGTCCAGTTGAATCGGGGCCAAACGCCCAAATGGAGCGTGCTGCCAGCAAATCCCAATCGTAGTTGACCTGGAAGAACTCTCCGATGCGTTTCTTGTTCCAGTTTATGCACACAGTTCCGTTTTCAATGTCCTCGGCTAAACCCTTTTCTAAAGGCTCTGAAATCATGGTTATCTTGTTCTTTTTGTTGGGTGTCTCGGCAAAGCACTTGAGCGAACTAGTTTCCACCACTGTCTCGCAGAACGCGACCACGGGATCAGCAACCTTTATGTCAATCTCCGAATACATCTTTCGAAGATCGTGCATAACACAGTCCAAGTAAAGTTCACCGGTTCCAAGAATCACATGCTCACCCGACTCTTCCACGCGCGTCGACAAGAGAGGATAGGACTTATTCACCTTGCGGAGACCGTCCAACATTTTGGGTAACTCTGATGGATTCACTGGCTCAACCGCAATCTTTATAATGCTCTGCGTGTTGAACTTCAGGGGTCGGAAAATGTAGAGATCCTCCGGGACGTTGATGTCCACAATCGTTGATGTTTTTACAATGCACTGATCTATTCCCTCGATAAGAACCCAATTGCCGGATGGAACTCGATTTAATTCGACTTTGTATCTGGATTCAAAGACCCAGAGTCTCCCGACTTGGAGTATGCGCGAATCTTCTTCGTCCTGCAGGGTGTAGTTCTCACCAAGAACACGCACCTCTTGACCAGCATGCAACGTTCCTGAGACGATCCTCGCCAGCACTTGGAAGAATGTACAGTCATCGTTTGGATACATCTTGGAGCTGTGTACCATCAGGGCTCCGAACTGGTTGCATGAGATCATGTCACGATATATATCACCTTCTTTGGGCCCCGTGTAAATGTGATCCACCTTACGTTTGGCGTTTTCCAAGGGTGATTTAATGTGCTCGACGCACATGTCGACGAAACCACTGCAATCTCCCATAAACCGATTGCAGACAAGTCGCAGCAGCGGCCGTATATTGGATTTCATTTCCTCCTTGGAAACTCGGACATTTAGCTCGGCGAGGGTGTCAGCTAAGGTTGTATCCACATCACCCACCACCTGAGCAATCAGCTTATACATGGGCTCCAGAATGAACTCTACGAAACTGCGCTGTGCTGAGTTATGAGGTTGTTTCTTGGAAAATTTGCGCCTGTTTATATAATACGTTTGTGAGACACAATTTTAAAGACTGATGGATATTACACTTACGTTTTGCTATTGAAGTACATATCGCCCCAAAGCCGCTTGGCAAAGTCTATGTAATTTACGCCCTCGTAAGTGTCGGCATAGAGTTTGGCAAATGATTTAAGAGTAAAACAGAACCCATATAGGGAACTTGCAAAGCAAACATTGCCCAAGATGGGAGACACTAATACATTGTCATCTGCGGCGGCATATGTACTGAAAAATTAATAATATTTTGTTTAACACAAGAACCCCATACGACTTGAGAGTATTGGCTTACCTGAGCAGCGAATTCACCTCCTCCACTATGTGCTTCAACTTAAAGTAGGCATCTTGAGGCGGCAGCTTCAGCTCCAATATCAAACGGTCAATCTGTGAATCCACAAACCCGATGAATATTTTGCAAACATTTCTAAAACTTCATTCACCCACCTTATTGATGCACACAGTGATGGCCTGGCGCTCCTGCACCGCATGTTTGAGCAGGCGCTCAGTGTTCAGCATGACGCCCTCGGCGGCGTCAATAAATAGCACCACTCCGTCGCTCATCCGCATCGCGGCCGTCGCCTCATCGGAAAAGTTGACGTGTCCGGGTGTATCAAAAATATTCAGTAAGTAGCTCTTTTGCTTGACATCCTGCAGGACCAGGGTAACAGGAGTAGCCTTAATACTGCATCCACGCTCCTGCTCGGTGAAAAGCGTATCCGTATAGCGCAGCGAGCGCTCCTCCATGTTCTCAAACTGCGGATGCGTCTGACGGATAAGGCAGTCCACAAACGTGGTTTTGCCGTGGTGCAAGTGCCCAACCAATGCCACGTTGCGAATTAGCGGAGGAGTATCCATCAAATCCGCCATAAACTCCATATCGTAAGTGGTCTCCTGCATATCCTGCTCCTTGATCTGGAACTTCAGCTTCTTAACGGGTTCGATAAGTGGCTTGTCCAGCGGCTGGGCATCTTCCTCCTGAACAATTGTCTCCACATCTGGCCCGTAAACTTCGACCGCAGATGGATAATATCGTTTATCCTCGTGAAGTACTACTGCAGTCACTTCCTTGTCCTCATCCTCCTGCGGCTCCACCTCATCTTCATCCATTGCGTCCTGTTTAAAGAAAATAATTAACATAATTTCATATTTTCCATCAAAAAGAGAAATCAAGTATTTGCCTCTGGATCGTCCTGTACATCTGGCTGACCATAAATGCTTTGTTCATCATCTTCATCGCTGTCTAAATCAGGGCCAATGTAGTTTCCAAACTCATCATACAAATCGGAGTCCATTTTTAATTGGTTACTAAAAATAAACAATAAATTAATTATTTTATTCACGAAAAAGGCAAAGCGAAGCACCAATGTCTCCGTCCGTAAATTAAAGTTTTTATTACTGAGGTGTACCTACTGTATTGAGGTTTTTGTCTTTGGTTAAACTATTTTTTTATAATGGATGATTTATAACTGCAATTAATATGGCTTTAAAATTTTTAAGAAAAAACGCGGATTGGAAAACACGCCACTCTTCTTCTATCCACAAAAACAATCAGCTGTTGGAAATGCCGGCAATGGTTTAGCGTTACCAGACCGTAACAAGCAATGGTGCAGCCCTGGCGGGAAATTTTAAAAATTAAATGCAAATTTCCCGTGTTGCTAATTAATGGTAATGAGCGTTTTCGGAGCAGGTAGCTCTTCAAGTAAAACAGGTAGAATACCCAGAATACCCTTATAAATGCTTGGAGGATTTTGAAAGTAATTAGTCAGAGATTTTTGGTGAAGGAGTCAACATCGTCATGAAGATAATATATTTACTTCTTCTAATGGCACAATTATTGTTAGCCAGTAAAGATTTAAATGAAGTTCTAAGTCGCGACGACTGGATTAGCTTGGCTAAGGATTATATAAAAAATCACATTCCATATAAAGTAAAAAGCTATTCTCCTTACAAGCCAACAGGGGTTCTATCACTGGAAAAACCAGCCAACATTATTAATTCTACAATAAAACCATTACCGGAGACTACAAGTACGGAAAACCCTGAAAATACAGAATCACAGGAAACTACTTCCAGTCTTGAATCCACAACAACATTTTCTCCATGGGTTACCAGCACGGATAGTCCTGTCACTACGGAGCCTCCAGAATCTACTTTATACATGGAATCAACCACAACACCGTTTCCGGAATACTCGACTACAGAAATATACCCAACTACTGCGTCGCCGGAGACCACTACGTCCGGTATTCAATCCACAACCCCATTGTTGCTGAGTGATTCCACAACAAACATTCCAGGAACTACGGAGGCCCCAGAAGAAACAACTTATATAAGCTTTGATTCTCCCACAACAACCTTACCAGAATATACGGAATCCACTACCAATATTTTTGAGTCCACCACAACATCCATACAAGAAGATACCACTTCGAACTATCCCGATACTTCAGAGGCTCCAGAAACAAGCACTACGATTTTTCATTCTACCCAAGAAAACTTCATGGACTATACCAGTACAACCGAATACACGTTCACAGATTTGACGGAAACCACGGAACCATCCCCGGAAACTAGCACTACGGACAATTCAGTAATGACAGATAAGACTACCACTGAATCATGGGAATCTACAACGCCCAGTTCTTTAAACACCACAGAAAATCCAGAAGCCTACACAACCTTACTGGAAATAATTTCTACAACTCCCGGTTTCGACAGTACAAAATATTTAAGTACAATGATGGATAATTTTGACAATCCGGATAGTAATGTTACAACAACAGAGCCAACCACGACAGCTAGAAAGGCGAATCATGCCGAAGATTTCAAAATAGATAAACCTAAAAGATATAACTCAGATACAGAACCCGAAATTTATTGGTACTAATTTAAAAATCGTATTTAAATATATTTGAATTTACATTAAAATTATTGTTTCATTTAAATTTGTTTGTGGCAGTGTGGCAGCACTCGCCATTAAATATTAGGTGGCAACGCAGGGCACCACCTGGGCATTGAACACATTTTTGTTTATTTTTTTCAATCATAATTTTAAAAATCCAGGATGAGTTTAGCCAGCATTAAACAAAAGGAAGCCAAAGGCAAGAAGAAGATGCTACCAAGGTTGCGTACCATTTTGGCAAATCCGTACAAAAATCACAGGTAGGAAGGTAAACAACAAAACTGTATCAACAAGTGAACTTTTAAAAATTTCAGCCCGCTTTTAACCGAAGATGAAGTGCTGCAGTTTTCTAGTATAATTAAAAAGGCTATAAAAAACTGCAAAGATGGTACTAAGACATTTCCTAGTCGCTATGGAATTCATCTGGGTCTGGAGAGTTCTTTACGTGCAATAAACTCGAAGCGGTTCTCACTTTTGATTGTTTCCTTAAGCCTGCGACCAGCCCATCTCATCCGGTTAATTACCACCAGTGCATCCGTCAAGGTCCCCACCGCTCCCATCTACGCCCAACCCAAGCTGGAGGATCTAACCGAGGATATTTTTGGTATAAGGGCTACAGCTTTAACCTTACCATTGGATTTAAAAACCATTAGCGAGGATTTAGATCAGTGGGTTACCGCCAGGAAATTAGATCCTCCCATTTCCATAAAAAAAACGTCTAAGGCACAGAAATGTACAAAAAAAATGAAGACACTGGAACAAAAGGATAAGGAAAGTATTGAAGCCGAGAAAAAGAGCCAGAAAAAAGAGCCAGTTGTACCAAAGCCTGTGGAACAAGAATGGGATGGCGATTTTATCTCGTTTTCTGATGACAAAGCGACAATAAAGCTGGACAGGATAGATATTCAGGTGGAGACCAAACAACTGGGTGCTGCTCTTAGCAATTTGGCCATGAAAGCCAGAAGTCAAGCCAAAAATGAAGCAAAAGTCGAAAAACCTATGAAAAAAGAAGAATCCCCCGACATAGAACCCATGGAAATACACGAGGATGAGGATGAGATTGAAGAGGATGAGTTTCTGCCAAGTAACCTAAGCACCTATCAGCCACTTACTGTACAACAGATTCGTCCAAATCCCAACAAGAAACCTAAAAAGAAACGCAACAAAAAGCAAAAGAAGGAACTTTGCAAACAAAACTAAACTAAAAAAATAAATATGAAAATAACACAAATTCAAAAAAAAATTATTTCTTTTTATTAAACTTATTTATTATAATACCCTACGACTTTATGGAGAAAAACTAATTTTAATGTGTTTAAATATAGTCCCCCCTTTAATCAGCTGTGATTTTTAGGTTATGTTATTTGTTATCGTAATTGTTAAGGCGCCCGCAAAAAAATGCTCCGAAGTTTACGTCAAATATCTCGGTTAAGGCGATGTTTATCCGCCCCTGTTCCAGGCAGCAGTTTGGCCAATATAACCTCATCCACACCAGAAGTTTGTGTAAGACTTCAGGCTCCTCTACATACCAGCAGCTCCGCATGGAAATATGATAAAAAATCGTCTAGGGCGGCGGAAGATCTGGACAGCGACGATGATGAAGATGAGGATTTCAAAGATGAGCGCGACTCCAAGGTGGTAAAGACCAAGGTGAACTCACTGCGGGCAGACTTGCTGTTAAAAGCAGGTCTGGGAATGGCCAGAAAGTTAGTATACATACACGAAATCTGATTAAACCATTAGATTAGACTTTACAATTTTTTAATATTATATTATGCTAATTTTATGAGATCATTTTTCACCTTAAATGCAATATATTATTAATTATAATAAATTAAACTTTAATTTGTGAAAACAATCCATATTTAAAAAAAACAATTGATCACTAAATAAAAAGTGTAAGAAAATGAACAACTAATTTAAAATAAGAAATTTTTTACTTTACCTATTTTTTCTAATTAAATGACTAATTTTAATTCTTTCATTAGCAAAGTGGAACTAAATTTTTATGAAAGCAAGATACGGGTCAATGGAAAAAAGCTTCAAAAGAAAAGCGCTCAGGTGAGAAGTTTTTTATGATTTGATTAAAAAATTGTTTTAAATATAAAATACTTTCAGCTTGATGTCGGCGATGAAATCGATGTGATCAGAGGCTTCAGTCAGTCAAATCCTTCCCATTTGGTAGTGGCTCGTGTGGCTATCCTTTCTGCCAGCGAACGGGAGGAGGGGCTCAGCGTCCACCTGCGGCGCTACAAATCGCTCCTGGTAGAAAACTATCGCGGAGCCAACGCCTTTAAGTCCTCGGAACATGTTCCTCACTAATCCAAGGTTTTAGATTAATTTTATTTCCAATTTGGATTGTATGGAAAATAGTCTTCAAAGTAATAATTTTCTTTCCAAGAAAGATAATTTTTAATGAGAGAACTAATTTAAAGAAAATTGGAAGTGAAAAAATGTAGTTTTTTGCAAAAGGGGTGTTAATGTAGTAAGAGGGTACCACCCTGGCCACTGTTTTTACTCCAACAAATAAAACAATTATTTCCTTTTCATATTTTATTTCATATAAGGATGATGTATTAGGAGAATCTTTAAAATTCTTACAAATGTTTTAAATAAGAATAATTACCAAATGCGACAGCTATGCGCTTGGGAATGCATTGGACTGCCGGAGGGGCAATTATAAACCTGAGAAAAATCATAATTGTTGGAGACTGCGCCCAAGACACGATACTTGTCTATGGTGTGTTCATTGGTTAGCTCTTCCCAGTAATGTTCCTGCTCGTAATCCGCACACCAGAGCTGGGCGAATCCGAGATAGAAAATCTGTTCCGGCGATAGATCCAGCCCGGGCATTTGTTCGCTTTCCAGGGTCTCGTTGTCCACCTCGCTTCTATTCTTCAACTGTTTCATGTGGTTGCGATATGCATCAAGTGCACCCTGCAGCCCACCGCTATCTGCGATGTTTTCGTCCTGGGTCCCTTTGCCATTGATTTTCTGATTAATCTCAGGTATAAGATAGCGGTCGTAGTGGTCCACAAAACACGTTGCTCGCTCTTCAAAAACACCTCGAGACTTCTTTGACCACCAGTTGCGCTTTTCTCCTTCACTATCGTACTTGGAGCCGACAGTGTCAAAGCCGTGGGTTAGCTCGTGGCCCACCAGGTAGCCCAAAGTACCGAATTTGAGGGAATTCGGCCAGTCAGGATGATAAACAGGTGGATGCAATATGCCAGCCATGACATAAATGGAGTTATCAAGGTTGTAATAAAAGGCATTCACTTGCATGCCCAATAGCAACTCCAGGGGCTTCGTGTCATTGGGCTCGCTGTGGAATCCATTGAAACGGCGCAAGCGGGTGAGCAGTTTTCGTTGTTGGATCAGGCGCTGGGGGAAGCTCGCGTTCTCCAAGTCGAGACTGTGAATTTCTTGGATCAAGCGAGTGCTAACCTCTTCGTTTTTATAGCTTCCAATAACAGGCTCAATGGTCGACTCCTTAAGCTGTGCCTCCTGGCGAGTCTCCGGGTCCAGCCATTCCACTTTCTCAAGCGCCTTCTTTTGGGTATTGCGAAGTTCCTGCACAATAGACGCCACTTCTGAGCGAGTCCGGTCTTTAAAATGCTGTCGATTCAAAAATATTTGTAAATATATATACTGAATAAAAAAATGTGTCGTCGTGGACTTACCGCCATGTAGAGCTTGTTCAAAACGTAGGAAAAGCCGCTTTGTACTACCGAGTAGCAGTAATCCTTGTGATACTTCTCCTCCTTCAGTTTGGCATCCATTCGATATAACAGTAGCATGGCTAGATAGTTTGCCACTGCCTCTGGGTGCTTTGAGCACACTTTTTCCAACTGTTCGTAGTAGTAGTCGCAATATCCATCCGTCCCTCCCACGTTAGAAAAGTTTTTCCCGTTCCATGCAATCTCGTAGTAACTCTCCCACTGATGATACTTGGGCAGATTTTCGTTTTCAGAAATTTCTATACATTTCTCGTTATCACCTTCAAATCTATCCGCAACTGCGAGTGCGTCACGCCAGAAGTCAAAAACTCCAGCGATCACCTCCGAAATCTTGTCCTCCGTGAGATTATAAGGTTGCAGATAACTCTTCATTCGTTTCTCGTTGAGCTTGTAGGCTCGGGAGGTACTGTTGGCTATGTTATCCGTCTGGACGATGTGATCGAATCCCAGTTCTGGCAATTCAAAAAACGGAGTAAAGGGGTACTGCGGCAAATTATCCTCGTTAATCAACCCTTTGACCCCGAAATTCGTGAGATGAGCGCTCATATTAAACCAGCTGAATCTAGAAGCATTCCATGCCGCTCCCTCGACGGCAGGGAAACCACCTATGGACTTGATAAGCTCCACATAAGCGGGATCAGCGGCCGGCAGCGGAAAAGCAGGCGCCGAGAGACACGTGTTGTAGAATTGTTGCGCAATCTGCAGTTCCGTAGAAACGTTAAGCGCCTGGGCCAACTGCGTGCTGGTCAGGAGCTTTTCTCCTTCATTGATCAGGGTGTAGACAATATCTAAGAGGTTGTTTCTTTTGTGGTTGGGCTGGAACCGATCCGGACGTACGTTTTTCCAATTTCCGCAGGCGTATTCGTAAAAGTCATCACAAGGTGCCACGCTTAGATTCATGTAGGATTTCATTTTTTCGCCATAGGATTTAAGGTACTCCACAGTATCGTCTTCAATTACATTTTCACTATTTAAATCACCGACACCCCTGGCCTGGCACTCCAAGATATAAAAGCCAACAAGGATGTAAATAAATACCCAGAGCATGAGAACTCTGTGGCTACTTGAGTTTGAAATCATTAGTCACTGCAATTATCTTTCTATATGTGTGTATGTTCTTTTAAGTCAAGTGTAGTATAGGTCACATTGATAATTCCGGATTTCTTTATAAACAAAACCTGAAGCGCAAGAGATCGACTGTTTAACTCAGAGCACGATTATCGACTAAGCTGCTAGGACCTATTTTCCAAACAGATCCGTAGCGACTCTCTCTGAGACTTGACCTAAGCTAAATAATAAGGCTGATAAGAATATATTCGATTGCAATTCAAAAGAATTCATTGATTAGAATCTCATTCATTCAGCAGGAGAGATTGTTTTTTTACAAATGAACAAATTACTCTGGTTCAGCTATATTTTAATGGGCTGCATACATACAAATGTGTCTTAAAGAATATATTTATTACATTGTACAGTCGGCAGAATTATGTCATTTATATCGAATTATATCTTAGAAAACTGATAAGCGAAAAAAGAGCTCCAAATATTTCATCGCTCTACTTTTCGACCCTGTGTTTGTAAATATAAGAAATTAAATTTTTAGACTTTAAATTTTAAAGCTACAGCATCTCAAAGATAATTTTCTCAAGTAAAAGTCTATTCTAAATCGATTCAAGTAATACTTTTAATGATACGTTAATGAATAAGTTTTAGTGATAAGTTTTGAATGGAAATTACATAACTATGGTATTTTTTAAGATAGAATAGTCATTATATTTTGGTAAAAAAATAATTATATTTTTGATTATTAAATTATATGTATTAGGATCCGACGACTAGATCCTGAAGATATAACTAAACGATGAGAAATCCAATAAGACTCAAGGTTGTTCAGATGCGACTCTCTTTATAATTCATATTACTCGAATTGGTCTGACACTTAAATTTCCATAAGGATCGCCCAACAATAACCAACATTTAAAAAACATATTTTACCGACTATTTAATTGATTGACCGAATATATTAGACCCGGTACTCATCTCTTCCACACACACATTAAGCTTTAATGTTTAAACTTCAAACGTATGGACTTTAGCAAACTATTTTTTTTTAAACTTTTTAATAGAAACTTGATTTGCGAGGATACCATAAGAGTCTAAGTGCCAAATTGGATAGTTCTTTTGCTAAATGGTTACATAGAATATAAATATTATACTACCAAACGTAAAAAAAAACATAAATAGTTTAGTGGAGTTTAAGTAAAAATTTTTAATATGAATATGACTTCTTTTTATAATCAGGTATTTAACAAGATTAAACAGTTTTTAAATACTATGGTGGTATTTAAAAATGTTTAGGCTGCTTCATTCTTTAAATGTATTATTTAGTACCAATTACCAAATATGGCAAGCATCCGCTTTGGGATGCATTAGGCTGCCGACAGGACAGTTATAGACCTTTGAAAAATCATGATTATTGGAAACTGCACCCAAGACACGATACTTGTCTATGGTGTGTTCCATTTTTAACTCCTCCCAAAAGTGTTCCTGCTCATAATCCGAACACCAGAGCTGGGCAAATCCGAGATAAAAAAGCTGTTCTGGCGAAAGATCCAGCCCGGGCATTTTTTCGCTTTTTAGGATCTCGTTGTCCTCATCGCTTCTATTCTTCAACTGTTTCATGTGGTTGCGATATGCATCAAGTGCACCCTGCAGCCCACCGCTATCCGCGATGTTTTCGTCCTGGGTCTCTTTGCCATTGATTTTCTGATTAATCTCAGGTATAAGATAGCGACCGTAGTGGTCTACAAAACACGTTGCTCGCTCCTCAAAAACCGCCCGAGACTTCTTTGACCACCAGTTGCGCATTTCGCCTTCGCTATTGAACGTGGAGCCTATGGTATCAAATCCGTGAGTTAGCTCGTGACCCACCAGGTAGCCTAAAGTACCAAATTTTAGAGAATTGGGCCAGTCCGGATGATAAGCGGGTGGATGCAATATGCCAGCCATAACATAAATTGAGTTATCAAGGTTGTAATAAAAGGCATTCACCTGCATGCCCAATAGCAGCTCTAGGGGCTTGGATTCGTTATGCAGTTCCTCGTAGTGGAATCCATTAAAACGGCGCAGGCGGGTAACCAGTTTTCGTAGGTGGATCAAGTTCTGGAAATAGCTCGCATTCTTCAAGTCCAAGCCGCGGATTTCTTGGATCAGGCGCGTGTTAACCTCTTCGTTCTCGTAGCTACCAATGACAGATTCAATGGTTGACTCCTTTAGCTGTGCCTCTCGCCGAGTCTCCGGGTCCAACCATTCGACTTTCTCCAGCGCCTTCCTCTGGCTTTTGCGAACTTCCCCTACAATGGCAGATACCTCTGAGCGAGTCCGTTCGATAAAATGCTCCTGGGGATTAGAAAATTCGTTTTAAACAATGTATTTTTCCTTTTTATTTCATTTTAAAAAGTTCAAGAAAATAACTATAATATTTGTCTTAAAAAATTCAACCGTGGTTTTACGTTTTACATTTTCAAACCCTTACAGAGGGTATTATAATTTTGATCAAAAGTGTGGAACTCAGGGAAGGAGACATCACCGACCCTATAAAGTATATATATTGTTGATATAAGCATCTCCGTCTGCCTGTTTCTACGTCTCAAACTAGTCTCTAAGTTTTAAAGCTGCTTGAAAAAAGACCCTTCTTTTACTTGCATGCAGTATATAAATCGGAACGGCCGGGATCGGCCGTCTTCGGCTCCGCCCTCTCTTACAATATTTACATATACGATGGTAAAAACATAACACATAATCTTCTATGTATAGATATTTGTAGTTAGGTGTAACATTTTAGTTGATTTCTCAGAACTTTTTTTAAAACTCAATAAATAAAACTTACCGCTTTTTAATAAAATAAAAGAATAAATAACTTCACCCCTAAACTTACCGCCATGTACAGTTTGTTAAGAAGATGGGAAAAGCTGAATTGCACCATCGAGAGGCAGTAATCCTTGTGATACTTCTCCTCCTTCAGTTTGGCATCCATTCGATATAACAGTAGCATGGCTAGATAGTTTGCCACTGCCTCTGGGTGCTTTGAGCACACTTTTTCCAACAGTTCGTAGTAGTAGTCGCAATATCCATCCGTTCCTCCCACGTTAGAAAAGTTTTTCCCGTTCCATGCAATCTCGTAGTAACTCTCCCACTGATGAAACTTAGGCAGATCCTCGTTGGCAGAAATTTCTATACATTTCTCGTTATCACCTTCAAATCTATCCGCAACTGCAAGAGCGTCACGCCAGAAGTCAAAAACCCCAGCGATCACCTCCGAAATCTTGTCCTCCGTGAGATTATAAGGTTGCAGATAACTCTTCATTCGTTTCTCGTTGAGCTTGTAGGCTCGGGAGGTACTGTTGGCTATGTTATCCGTCTGGACGATATGATCAAACCCCAGTTCCGGCAATTTAAAATACGGACCAAAAGGGTACTGGGGCAAAATATCTTCGTTGATTAACCCATTAACCCCAAAATTAGTAAGATGGGCGCTCATATTAAACCAGCTAAAGCTAGAAGCATTCCAAGCCGCTCCGTCGACGGCGGGGAAACCACCTAGGGACCTGATAAGCTTCAGATAAGCGGGATCAGCGGCTGGAAACGGAAACACCACCGCCGAGAGACACGTGTTGTAGAACTGTTGCGCAACCAACAGTTCCGAAGAAACGTTGAGTGCCTGGGCCAACTGCGTGCTGGTCAGGAGCTTCTCTCCTTCATTGATCAGGGTGTAGATAATATCTAAGAGGTTGTTTCTTTTGTGGTTGGGCTGGAACCGATCCGGACGTACGTTTTTCCAATTTCCGCAGGCGTATTCGTAAAAGTCATCACAAGGTGCCACGCTTAGATTCATGTAAGATCTCATTTTCTCCCCATAAGATTTGAGGTACTCCACAGTGTCGTCTTTAATAACATTTTCACTATTGCTTGAATCACCGACACTCTTGCCTTTGCACTCCAAGATATAAGAGCCAACCAGAATGTAACCAAATACACAGAGCATGGATATTCTATGGCCACCTAGATTTAAAAACATTTTACGGCAAATCACACTCTAGTCAGTGTGTACAAAACCTTAAGCACAAAAGGAAATCGACTGTTTAATTCAGAGCCCGATTTAGAACTAAGGCCTTTCTCAAGCAGCTCGAAATTATTCGTAGCTCTCTCTCAGACTTGACCTAAGCTAAATATTTACGCTGATAAGAAAATAGACTCAAAAAATGTATTAGGCATATTTATTAAGCAATATGAGATTTTTCTTGATTTTAAAAGCTTTGCCTTGACCCTTTCACTACATGTTAATCCTCTTGATAGATCCAAATTATATTAAAGAAACTAAATTCCTTTTTTAAAGAGAAAAAATATATAGATATATAATTGCAAATAATTATTATTTACAAACTTTTCCTTTCCTTTTCTTCAACTTTTAAAATTCAAGAGTTTAATATTTTAAATATTAAAATGAAAAAATTTTAGTTTTAAATATTTTAATGTAATATGAATTTTTATTTTAATTTTCATATGAGCAAATATTTAATAATAGTATCATAACAGCTACATACTGTAGTCAGAGAGTTATCAGAATATTATCTGGATAGTGTTTTATTTTTCTGTTCCTTGTGTACTATACCAAATCAAAAACTCCCATATATCCGATCCTAACTTAAGGTTTTATCAACTATGGCTCCTCCTGAAGTCCGCCTCGCTTTTCTTATTATACCCTTGCAGAGGATATTATAATTTTGATTAAAAGTATGCAACGCAGTGAAGGAGACCCTATAAAGTATTGTACGTATATATTCTTGATCAGGATCACCATCTTAGTTGATATAAGAATGTCTGTCTGTCTGTTTCTACGCAAACTAGTCTCTCAGATTTAAAGCTATCGACTTAAAACTTTGCACACACTTTTTTCTTTCCTTTGCACGCATATATATAAGTCGGAACGGCCGAGATATCCTATAGCTGCCAACTGATTGATCGGAAATTCTATAACTTTGTGATTTTAGAGTTAGAGTTCGGATTTTAGATGAACGCTATTTTCGAAAAAATAATATGGCGCACCAAATTTCATAAGGATTGCCAACTATATCCTATATCTGCATTGCAGATTCTGCAACTTTCGCGTTTTTTGATGGTAGAAAGTTGGAACTTTGTACAGTTTTTAGTCAGCTGATCCGAAATACCAAATCTCACAACGATCTGCCGATTATATCTTATAGTTGCCATATAACTGAACGATCGGAAATGGTATTTGGTATTTTGTAAGAAAACCAAATTTGGCATTTTCGAAGATAGAAGCTTGGGAGTTTGTTTCTTTAGATTTTGTTTGTAATAAATTGGTTTTATAATGATATTCTCATAAGAATCTGCCAACTATATCCGATGTTTGCGATATATATACGGTTTAAACTGCAAGGGTATATGAACTTTGGGTCCGCCTGAAGTTAGCTTTCCTTTCTTGTTTGTTTTTAAACGTCCCAAGCCCGACAAAGAAGAGTGTCAACCACTATGAAATTTTGTAGCATTTTATTATTTGGTATTTTAAGAAAAGTATTTAACAATATTTAGAGAGCTTCATACTGACTTGCTTTCAATGTATTTGAAGAAGGGTTACCAAATGCGGCAGGTATCAGCTTGGGGATTCATTGGGCTTCCAGCGGGGCAGTTATACACCTGGGCAAAATCAGGATTGTTGGAGACTGCGCCCAAGACACGATACTTTTCGATGGTGTATTTTTGGTTTAACATTATCCAATATTGTTTTTTCTCGTAATCCGAACACCATAGCTGGGCAAAACCGAGAAAGAAAAGCTGTTCTGGCGATAGGTCCAGACCGGGTATTTGTTCGCTTTCTAGGGTCACGTTTTCCCCCTCGCTTCTATTCTTCAACTGTTTCATGTGGTTGCGATATGCATCAAGTGCACCCTGCAGCCCACCGTTATCTGCGATGTTTTCGTCCTGGGTGCTTTTTCCGTTAATATTGCGATCAATCTCCGGAATATGGTAGCTGTTAAAGTGGTCTACAAAGCACATAGCCCGCTCCTGATATGCAGCTCTAGACCTCATTGACCACCAGTTACGCATGTGTCCCTCAAAGTCGAACTGGCAGCCCTTAGTATCAAAGGGGTGGGTTAGTTCATGGCCCACCAAGAAGCCCAAAGTACCAAATTTTAAGGAACTAGGCCACTCGGGATGATAGACAGGCGGATGCAATGTTCCAGCCATCACATGAATGGCGTTTAAACGGTGACTATAAAAAGCCTTAACTTGAATACCCAAAAGATATTTCAGGGGCTTCGTATCCTTAGGGAGTTCCTTGTGGTGCAGTCCATTGAAGCGGCGTAAGCGGGTCACCAATTTTTGAAACTGGATCATGCTCTGGGGGAAGCTCCTATCCTCCAACTGCAGCTTATTGATTTCTTGGATCAAACCACTGGTAACCTCTTCGTTTTTGTAGCTACCTATTACGGGCTTAATGGTGGACTCTTTGAGTAGTGCCTCCCGCCGAGTCCACGGGTCCAACCACTCGACTTCCTCCAGCGCATTTCTTCGGCTATTGCGAAGTTTCTGTAGAATATCTGATACTTCTGTGCGAGTCCTGTCGATAAAATTCTCCTGGGAATTCGAAAATGCTTTTATAAATAAATACGTTTTAAACAATACAATTATTTTATTGAGCAAAGAAAGTCCTAAAATGTATTTTCACTAATTATAGCCGAAAAGCGTAAAATTTTTTGTGTGCATTCGATTGCAATAATTCATATACCAATCGAACGGTGTTCTCTAACGGTGGTATATGACGGTGATTCTCTAATTTTCGATAAACTTCTTCAAAAACTGTTTTACTTTAAATACCTTTTATTGGTACCTCAACCATCCTTATCAGATAAAACGTTATTCAGGAAAAATTCAGTATAAAGCATTCCCTGTACACTTACCGTCATGTAGAGCTTGTCAAATAAATAGGCAAAGCCACTTTGCACTGTCGAGAGGCAGTAATCCTTGTGATACTTCTCCTCCTTCAGTTTCGCATCCATTCGATATAACAGAAGCATCGACAGATAGTTTGCCACAGCCTCTGGGTGCTTTGAGCACACTTTCTCCAACTGTTCGTAGTAGTGGTCGCAATAATCTGCAGTATTGTCCCATCGGTTAAAGAATAATCCGTTCCATGCAATCTCATAGTAGCTCTTCCATTGATAATACTTTGGTAGTACTTTTTTTGCAGAAATAACTTTGCATTTGTAGGTACAGCCATTAAATGTGTTAGAAATTTCGAGTGCCTCACGCCAGAAGTCAAAAACCCCAGCGATCACTTCCGAAATCATATTCGTCGTGAGATTATAGGCTTGTAGATAACTCTGCATTCGCTTTTCGTTCATCTTGTATGTTCGAGAAGTATTTTTGGCTATGCTATCCGTTTGGACGATGTGATCAAATCCCAGTACAGGCATTTCCAACAACGGTCTAAAGGGATACTTGGGTGAAATATCCTCGTTGATCAACCCATTGACCCCTAAATTCGTTAGATGGGCGCTCATATTAAACCAGCTGAAGCTAGAAGCATTCCATGCCGCTCCGTCGACGGCAGGGAAACCACCAATTGACCTTATAAGCTCCAGATAAGCGGGATCAGCAGCTGGAAACGGAAACACCACCGCCGAGAGGCACGCGTTGTAGAATTTTTGCGCAACCTGCAGCTCCGTAGAGTCGTTGAGCGCTTGGGCCAACTTCGTGTTAGTCAAGAGCTTCTCCACCTCATCGCGGAGAGTGAAATCAATATCTAAGAGGTTGTTTTTCTTGTAGTTGGACTGGAAACGATCCGGACGTACGTTCTTCCAATTTCCGCAGGCATATTCGTAAAAGTCATCACAAGGTGCCACGCTAAGATTCATGTAAGATTTCATTTTTTCGCCATAGGATTTGAGATACTCCTCAGTGTCGTCTTTAATTAAATTTTCACTGTTGCTTGAATCACCGACACTTCTGGCTTTACACTCAAAGAAATAGGTGCCAACAAGAATGTACAAAATTACGCAGAATATGGTAACTCTGAGGCGACTCAGGTTTGAAAACATCTTAGGGCGAATCAGCGTTTATTTAGGTTTGGTAACTTAAAGCATAAGCGCTAACGAGTGATCGACTGTTTAATTCTGAGCACGATTAACAAATAAGCTGATGGGTCAGACTTTGCAAGCAGGTCCGAGATTAATCGCGGCTTCCTCTCAGACTTGACCTAAGCTAAACATTACCTTTGATAAGAAAATAAACGCCATCTTTTTCCAAAGAGGCTCACTGATGAAAAGGTTTTTATTTTTTAAAATTAAATTCTTATTATCTATACTTTTCAATCCAGTACCATATATCTCTTTGAAACTCGGAAAAATCCCTGAAAAAAGCACCCCTCAGCATCATGGACAACACCTAGCATCATGAACTGCACTTCTTCTAATAAAAAGAATAAAATGGTTATGTTTTATGCATTTTAACAACATTGTAATAAGTTATGTTTTTTTTTTTTTTTTTAATTTGTAAACAACGATTTCCCTTATTAATATTATATTTTATTAATAAAGTTTAAGTACAGATCCTAACAGTGAAAAGAAATAAAATTTCATCCTACAATGTTTAGAACGTATTGTTTAAAGTAAATTAAAGTAGATTACCAAATGCGGCAAGAATTTTTGGGATTCATTGGACTGCCGGAGGGGCAATTATAGACCTGAGAAAAATCATGATTGTTGGAGACTGCGCCCAAGACACGGTACTTGTCGATGGTGTGTTCCTTGCCTAACTCTTCCCAATAATGTTCCTGCTCGTAATCCGCACACCATAGCTGGGCAAATCCGAGAAAGAAAAGCTGTTCTGGCGACAGATCCAGTCCGGGCATTTTTTCGCTTTCTAGGGTCGCGTTGGCCCCCTCACTTCTATTCTTCAACTGTTTCATTTGGTTGCGATATGCATCAAGGGCACCCTGCAGCCCACCGCTAACCGCGATGTTTTCGTCCTGGGTCCCTTTGCCGTTGATGTTCCTATTAATCTCAGGTATTAGATAGCGATCGTAGTAGTCCACAAAACACATTGCCCGCTCCTCAAAAACAGCTCTAGACTTCTTTGACCACCAGTTGCGCATTTCCCCTTCACTGTCGAAGTTGGAGCCCATAGTGTCAAAGCCGTGGGTAAGCTCGTGGCCCATCAGGTAGCCCAAAGTACCAAGTTTCAGAGAATTGGGCCAGTCAGGATGATAAGCAGGTGGATGCAAAATGCCAGCCATCACATAAATGGAGTTATCAAGGTTGTAATAAAAGGCATTCACCTGCATGCCCAAAAGAAAATCCAGGGGCTTGGATTCGTTATGCAGTTCCTCGTAGTGAAATCCATTAAAACGTCGCAAGCGGGTAACCAGTTTTCGTAGGTGGATCAAGCTCTGGGGGTAGCTCGCTTCCTTCAAGTCCAAGCCGCGGATTTCTTGGATCATACGTGTGGTAATCTCTTCGTTTTCGTAGCTTCCAATAATAGATTCAATGGTGGACTCCTTTAGCTGTGCCTCCCGTCGGGTCTCGGGGTCCAACCATTCGACTTTCTCCAGCGCCTTCCTCTGGCTATTACGAACTTCCTGTACAATAGCATATACTTCTGAGCGAGTCCGTTCGTTAAACTGATCCTGAGGATTCGAAACTGCTTTTTATAAAAATATTCTTTTGAATAATATATTTTTCCTTTTTATTTCAGTTTAAAACAAGAAAATAAAAAATAACTATAATATTGATGTTAGAAAACTATTCCGTGGCTTATACCCTTGCAGAGGGTATTAAAATATGTAATTATTAACATCATTATAGTATATGAACCGTATATATGAACCAGGCAACTTAACGTTTCGTTTCTACTGTTTGTAAAAAAACAAATTAAATAAATAAAATCAAATTGAAATAATAATAATAAAATAATAATAATTATAAAAAAAAAACACATTTATATAGAAACTTGCGGCCAATTCGAGAAAAACAATATCAACACGATGAATTGGTAAGCCCCACCCCGCTCTCCTAAAGCCAATATCAAAATCACCTGCGACGACTCTAGCGATTCCTGCAACTCCGGCGAATTCAATAGGCAAAGTCAAAAGGATTAATGCGGATGACCAACCCAACACCAGCGCTGCTGCTCGAGCTAAACTTGAAAAGGCCAGAAAGTTCCCCAATCTTTGGGGCAATATATTGACCCCTTTTAACACGTGCTAGAAAGAAGACTTAGCTGAAACAGAGCAATTGCTGGTCAAACCGAGCTCCGACTTCACACAGGCGGACTCTGTCACTCAGGAGAAGGTCAAGGAGGAGATCATCGGCCTCCACATCAAGAAATCGTCTGGCTTCGATGGTATAGAGGTAATTGCCACCAACCTCTTTCCTCATGTCGGTATTCAGATGCTGGTGGGGATTTTCAATCGAGCCCTATTAACCGCAGACTTGACCAACTAACGTAAAATAGGGCGCTCAGGATGGTGTCCGGGGCCCATCCATACCACAAAAACACTGTCACCCACACCCAACTGAAAATACCTTAAGTCAGCAGCGATGTTCAATGGTTTGTCACCAGGTATGTGGGCAGATTGGGCCAGCATCAGAAGATTAAAGCGGACGCATCCACTTTATCTCCGGATAGAGGATGGAGCTTCTGTTTAACTAAATTCAATTTCCTAGCATTTTAAGGTTTCATGATCTAATTTTATTATTATCTACTCTGAATAAGGACTCTAATGAAAGAACAAAAAAAAAATAAACATCAGTCCATCTGTCTGTTTCAAAATTCATGATGATCGGCTGACTATATCTTATAGCTGCCATATAAAGATAGAAGATTGGTAATTTAAATAAATTTGGTATTCTAATAAAATGAAACTATGAAAATTGTCTTTTTACTATGAAAATCTCATAGAGATCGTCCAACTAAATTTAATATTTGCGATATAAATCTGATCTTAACTGCAAGGGTATACCAACTTCGGCTCATAAACATATTTTCACCCCTAAACAACTTACCGCCATGTAAAGTTTGTTAAGGAGATGGGGAAAGCTGAAACGCACCATCGAGAGGCAGTAATCCTTGTGATACTTCTCCCCCTTCAGTTTTGCATCCATTGTATATAACAATAGCATGGCCAGATAGTTTGCCACACCCTCTGGGTTCTTTGAAAAACCGCCTACGGACCTGATTAGCTTCAGATAAGCGGGTTCAGCGGCTGGAAACGGAAACACCACAGCCGAGAGGCACGCGTTGTAGAATTTTTGCGCAACCTGCAGTTCCGTAGAGACGTTGAGAGCTTGGGCCAACTCCGTGTTTGTCAAGAGCTTTTCAATTTCATTTAACAGTGTGAAAACAATATCTAAGAGATTGTCTCTCCTGTGGTTGGACTGGAACCGATCCGGACGTACATTTTTCCAATTTCCGCAGGCGTATTCGTAAAAGTCATCACAAGGTGCCACGCTAAGATTCATGTAAGATCTCATTTTCTCCCCATAAGATTTGAGGTACTCCACTCTGTCGTCTTTAATAACATTTGCACTATTGCTTGAATTACCGACAATCCTGGCTTTGCACTCCAAGATATAAGAGCCAACCAGAATGTAACCAAATACACAGAGCATGGGTATTCTATGGCGACTTAGATTTAAATACATTTTACGGCAAATAACACAACAGTCAGTGTTTACAAAACCTTAAGCCCAAAAGATCGACTGTTTAATTCAGAGCCCAATTAAGAACTAAGCTGCTAGAACTATTTTTCAAGCAGTTCGAAGTGGTTCGTGGCTCTCTCTCAGACTTGACCTAAGCTAAATATTTACGCTGATAAGAAAATAGACTCAATAAAATGTATTAAGCATATTCATTAAGCAAAATGAGAATTTTCGTTCAAGAACTTGATTTTATATATTGATCCTCTGGATAGATAAAATTTAAATTAAAGAAACTAAGTTCTACATTAAAGTAGAAAATATAATGGCAAATAAATATTATTTAAAAAATTGTTCTTTTCTTTATCTTCAACTTTTAAAATTCTCACATGCTAAAATAAAAAAAAAAAAGTATCATAACAGCTACATACTATTGTCAGTGAGTTATCGGAATATTGTCTTAGGAAAATGTTTACTCTACCAAATCAAAAAGTCGCATTTGTTCTCTTCCATTAGTACCTATATAAAAAAATACTAACGTTTGGTTTCGTCGTAATTGAATCTGGCTAACTAACCTTTAAGAGCAAAATGAATAAATCCCAAATCTACGATATATATCTAATCATAACTTATGGGTATATCATCTTTGGCACCGTCTAAAATCCGCCTAGCTTTCGTTTTTTGTTTTTAAACGTATCAAGCCCGTTAAAGAAAAATGGTTGAACCAACTCTGAAATCTTTTATAATTTTTTTATTGGGTATTTAAAAAAACGTATTTAACAATTTTAGAGAGTTTCATACTGACTTGCTTCCAATGTATTTGAAGAAGGGTTACCAAATGCGGCATGTATCCGCTTGGAGATTTAATGGGCTTCCAGCGGGGCAGCTATACACCTGGGCAAAATCAGGACTGTTGGAGACTACACCCAAGACGCGAAACTTGTCGATGGTGTGTTCATCGGCCAACTCTTCCCAATAATCTTCCTGCTCGTATTCCGCGCACCAGAGCTGGGCAAATCCGAGAAAGAAAAGCTGTTCTGGCGATAGGTCCAGTCCGGGCATTTGTTCGCTTTCTAGGGTCTTGTTGTCCTCATCGCTTATATTCTTAAACTGTTTCATGTGGTTGCGATATGCATCGAGGGCATACTTCAGCCCACCGCTATCCGCAATGTTTTCGTCCTGTGTGCTTTTGCCGTTGATATTGCGATTAATCTCCGGTATGTGGTAGCTGTTATAGTGGTTTACAAAGCACATTACCCTCTGCATAAATATAGCTCGAGATCGGGATAACAACCACAAAATACCCATGTATCCCTCATCGAGGAACTTAAAACCGTCAGTATCAAAGGCGTGGCTTAACTCATGGCCCACCAAGAACCCCAAAGTACCAAATTTTAAGGAACTAGGCCACTCGGGATGATAAACAGGCGGATGCAATGTTCCAGCCATCACATGAATGGCGTTTAAACGGCGACTATAAAAAGCTTTGACTTGAATGCCCAAAAGATAATTCAGTGGCTTCGTGTCCTTAGGGAGTTCCTTGTGGTGCAAACCATTGAAGCGGCGCCAGCGGGTGATTAATTTTTTAAACTGGATCATGCTCTGGGGGAAGCTCCTATCCTCCAACTGCAGCTCATTGATTTCTTGGATCAGACGACTGGTAACCTCTTCGTTTTTATTTCTACCAATTATGGGTTTAATGGTGGACTCTTTGAGTAGTGCCATCCGCCGAGTCCTTGGGTCTAGCCACTCGACTTCCTCCAGCGCGTTCCTCAGGCTGTTTCGAACTTCCTTTACAATATTAGATAATTCTGGGCGAGTCTGGTCGATAAAAGTGTCCTGGTAATTCAAAAATTTTTGTTAAATATGTCCTCTTCAAACAATACATTTTACTTTATTTTATTTTAAAACAAAAAACTTTTTAAATTTTTTTAAAACTAAAATTTTTATAATGAGCAAAGAAATACAAAGAAAAAACACATTTTTGTTACTAAAAAGGTAAAAAAATCTATATTAATAAATATTTGACCATTTGAAAGGTTAAAGGCTAATTATCTTTCTTTAAGAACAGAAATATACAAAAGTACAATTTTTTTTTCTTTTTTTCAATTAAAATTGTTTTTGAAAATCGACCTTGAGATTTTGTATGCATCCCATAAATCTGGGAAATTCCGAATACTAGTGATATAGTCGGTTATGTAAAGTTTATCCGTTCGTCGCCAAGAGGTTTTTTATACTTTTTATATTTACGAGGATGTAATTAAAACAGCCTTAAAAATTAGACACAGTAATCACAGTAGACACAGACAGAGTAAAAACTCAATATGTACTAAAATCTGGTTATACTTTTAGTATAAAATTTCGCTGCAAACTTACCATCATGTAGAGCTTGTCAAATAAAAAAGCAAAGCCACTTTGCACTGTCGAGAGGCAGTAATCCTTGTGATACTTCTCCCCCTTCAGTTTTGCATCCATTGTATATAACAATAGCATGGCCAGATAGTTTGCCACACCCTCTGGGTTCTTTGAGCACACTTTCTCCAACTGTTCGTAGTAGTAGTCGCAATATTCTTCATTTACGCCCTCACTAGAAAAGTTTTGCCCGTTCCATGCAATATCGTAGTAACTCTGCCACTGTTGATACTTGGGCACATTTTCGTTTTCAGAAATCTGTTCGCATTTCTCAATATCGCGATCAAATCTATCCGCAATTGCGAGTGCGTCACGCCAGAAGTCAAAAACCCCAGCGATCACCTCCGAGATCTTGTCCTCCGTGAGATCATAGGCTAGAAGATAACTTTGCATTCGTTTCTCGTTGAGCTTGTAGGCTCGAGAGGTATTGTTGGCTATGTTATCCGTCTGGACGGTGTGATCAAACCCCAGTTCTGGCAACTTAAAATACGGTCCAAAGGGGTACTGCGAATCAATAAACTCGTTGATCAACCCATTGACCCCTAAATTCGTTAGATGGGCGCTCATATTAAACCAGCTGAATCCAGAAGCATTCCATGCCGCTTCGTCGACAGCAGGAAAACCGCCTACGGACCTGATAAGCTCCAGATAAGCGGGTTCAGCGGCTGGAAACGGAAACACCACAGCCGAGAGGCACGCGTTGTAGAATTTTTGCGCAACCTGCAGTTCCGTAGAGACGTTGAGAGCTTGGGCCAACTCCGTGTTTGTCAAGAGCTTTTCAATTTCATTTAACAGTGTGAAAACAATATCTAAGAGATTGTCTCTCCTGTGGTTGGACTGGAACCGATCCGGACGTACATTTTTCCAATTTCCGCAGGCGTATTCGTAAAAGTCATCACAAGGTGCCACGCTAAGATTCATGTAAGATCTCATTTTCTCCCCATAAGATTTGAGGTACTCCACTCTGTCGTCTTTAATAACATTTGCACTATTGCTTGAATTACCGACAATCCTGGCTTTGCACTCCAAGATATAAGAGCCAACCAGAATGTAACCAAATACACAGAGCATGGGTATTCTATGGCGACTTAGATTTAAATACATTTTACGGCAAATAACACAACAGTCAGTGTTTACAAAACCTTAAGCCCAAAAGATCGACTGTTTAATTCAGAGCCCAATTAAGAACTAAGCTGCTAGAACTATTTTTCAAGCAGTTCGAAGTGGTTCGTGGCTCTCTCTCAGACTTGACCTAAGCTAAATATTTACGCTGATAAGAAAATAGACTCAATAAAATGTATTAAGCATATTCATTAAGCAAAATGAGAATTTTCGTTCAAGAACTTGATTTTATATATTGATCCTCTGGATAGATAAAATTTAAATTAAAGAAACTAAGTTCTACATTAAAGTAGAAAATATAATGGCAAATAAATATTATTTAAAAAATTGTTCTTTTCTTTATCTTCAACTTTTAAAATTCTCACATGCTAAAATAAAAAAAAAAAAGTATCATAACAGCTACATACTATTGTCAGTGAGTTATCGGAATATTGTCTTAGGAAAATGTTTACTCTACCAAATCAAAAAGTCGCATTTGTTCTCTTCCATTAGTACCTATATAAAAAAATACTAACGTTTGGTTTCGTCGTAATTGAATCTGGCTAACTAACCTTTAAGAGCAAAATGAATAAATCCCAAATCTACGATATATATCTAATCATAACTTATGGGTATATCATCTTTGGCACCGTCTAAAATCCGCCTAGCTTTCGTTTTTTGTTTTTAAACGTACCAAGCCCGTTAAAGAAAAATGGTTGAACCAACTCTGAAATCTTTTATAATTTTTTTATTGGGTATTTAAAAAAAAGTATTTAACAATTTTAGAGAGTTTCATACTGACTTGCTTCCAATGTATTTGAAGAAGGGTTACCAAATGCGGCATGTATCCGCTTGAAGATTTAATGGGCTTCCAGCGGGGCAGCTATACACCTGGGCAAAATCAGGACTGTTGGAGACTACACCCAAGACGCGAAACTTGTCGATGGTGTGTTCATCGGCCAACTCTTCCCAATAATCTTCCTGCTCGTATTCCGCGCACCAGAGCTGGGCAAATCCGAGAAAGAAAAGCTGTTCTGGCGATAGGTCCAGTCCGGGCATTTGTTCGCTTTCTAGGGTCTTGTTGTCCTCATCGCTTATATTCTTAAACTGTTTCATGTGGTTGCGATATGCATCGAGGGCATACTTCAGCCCACCGCTATCCGCAATGTTTTCGTCCTGTGTGCTTTTGCCGTTGATATTGCGATTAATCTCCGGTATGTGGTAGCTGTTATAGTGGTTTACAAAGCACATTACCCTCTGCATAAATATAGCTCGAGATCGGGATAACAACCACAAAATACCCATGTATCCCTCATCGAGGAACTTAAAACCGTCAGTATCAAAGGCGTGGCTTAACTCATGGCCCACCAAGAACCCCAAAGTACCAAATTTTAAGGAACTAGGCCACTCGGGATGATAAACAGGCGGATGCAATGTTCCAGCCATCACATGAATGGCGTTTAAACGGCGACTATAAAAAGCTTTGACTTGAATGCCCAAAAGATAATTCAGTGGCTTCGTGTCCTTAGGGAGTTCCTTGTGGTGCAAACCATTGAAGCGGCGCCAGCGGGTGATTAATTTTTTAAACTGGATCATGCTCTGGGGGAAGCTCCTATCCTCCAACTGCAGCTCATTGATTTCTTGGATCAGACGACTGGTAACCTCTTCGTTTTTATTTCTACCAATTATGGGTTTAATGGTGGACTCTTTGAGTAGTGCCATCCGCCGAGTCCTTGGGTCTAGCCACTCGACTTCCTCCAGCGCGTTCCTCAGGCTGTTTCGAACTTCCTTTACAATATTAGATAATTCTGGGCGAGTCTGGTCGATAAAAGTGTCCTGGTAATTCAAAAATTTTTGTTAAATATGTCCTCTTCAAACAATACATTTTACTTTATTTTATTTTAAAACAAAAAACTTTTTAAATTTTTTTAAAACTAAAATTTTTATAATGAGCAAAGAAATACAAAGAAAAAACACATTTTTGTTACTAAAAAGGTAAAAAAATCTATATTAATAAATATTTGACCATTTGAAAGGTTAAAGGCTAATTATCTTTCTTTAAGAACAGAAATATACAAAAGTACAATTTTTTTTTCTTTTTTTCAATTAAAATTGTTTTTGAAAATCGACCTTGAGATTTTGTATGCATCCCATAAATCTGGGAAATTCCGAATACTAGTGATATAGTCGGTTATGTAAAGTTTATCCGTTCGTCGCCAAGAGGTTTTTTATACTTTTTATATTTACGAGGATGTAATTAAAACAGCCTTAAAAATTAGACACAGTAATCACAGTAGACACAGACAGAGTAAAAACTCAATATGTACTAAAATCTGGTTATACTTTTGTGATACTTGTGATACTTCTCCTCCTTCAGTTTCGCATCCATTCGATATAACAGAAGCATCGCCAGATAGTTTGCGACAGCCTCTGGGTGTCTTGAGCACACTTTCTCCAACTGTTCGTAGTAGTAGTCGCAATATTCTTCATTTACGCCCTCACTAGAAAAGTTTTGCCCGTTCCATGCAATATCGTAGTAACTCTGCCACTGTTGATACTTGGGCACATTTTCGTTTTCAGAAATCTGTTCGCATTTCTCAATATCGCGATCAAATCTATCCGCAACTGCGAGAGCGTCACGCCAGAAGTCAAAAACCCCAGCGATCACCTCCGAAATCTTGTCCTCCGTGAGATTATAGGCTTGAAGATAACTTTGCATTCGTTTCTCGTTGAGCTTGTAGGCTCGAGAGGTATTGTTGGCTATGTTATCCGTCTGGACGGTGTGATCAAACCCCAGTTCTGGCAACTTAAAATACGGTCCAAAGGGGTACTGCGAATCAATAAACTCGTGGATCAACCCATTGACTCCTAAATTCGTTAGATGGGCGCTCATATTAAACCAGCTGAAGCTAAAAGCATTCCATGCCGCTCCGTCGACGGCAGGGAAACCACCAATTGACCTTATAAGCTCCAGATAAGCGGGATCAGCAGCTGGAAACGGAAACACCACCGCCGAGAGGCACGCGTTGTAGAATTGTTGCGCAACCTGCAGTTCCGTAGAAACGTTCAGTGCCTGGGCCAACTTCGTGTTAGTCAAGAGCTTCTCCACCTCATCGCGGAGAGTGAAATCAATATCTAAGAGGTTGTTTTTCTTGTGGTTGGACTGGAAACGATCTGGACGTACGTTCTTCCAATTTCCGCAGGCGTATTCGTAAAAGTCATCACAAGGTGCCACGCTAAGATTCATGTAAGATTTCATTTTTTCGCCATAGGATTTGAGATACTCCTCAGTGTCGTCTTTAATTAAATTTTTACTGCTGCTTGAATCACCGACACTGCTGGCTTTACACTCAAAGAAATAGGTGCCAACAAGAATGTACAAAATTATGCAGAATATGGTAACTTTGAGGCGACTCAGGTTTGAAAACATTTTAGGGCGAATCAGCGTTAATCTAGGTTTGGTAACTTAAAACTTAAGCGCCAACAAGGGATCGACTGTTTAATTCAGAGAACGATTAACAAATAAGCTGATAGGTCAGACTTTGCAAGCAGGTCCGAGATTAATCGCGGCTTCCTCTCAGACTTGACCTAAGCTAAACATTACCTTTGATAAGAAAATAAACGCCATCTTTTTCCAAAGAGGCTCACTGATGAAAAGGTTTGTATTTTTTATACCCTTGCAGAGGGTATTATAATTTTGGTCAAAAGTGTGCAACGCAGTGAAGGAGACATCTCCGACCCTATAAAGTATATATATTCTTGATCAGGATCACCTCCTGAGTTGATATGAGCATGTCCGTCTGTCCGTCTGTCCGTCTTTCCGTCTGTCCGTCTGTCCGTCTGTCTGTCTGTCCGTCTGTCTGTTTCTACGCGAACTAGTCTCTTAGTTTTAAAGCTATCGACTTGAAACTTTGCACACACCCTTCTATCTTTTGCACGCAGTATATAAGTCGGAACGACTGAGATCGGCCGACTATATCCTATAGCTGCCATATAACTGATTGATCGGAAATGGTATAACTTTGGTTTTTTTAAAGTTAGAGAGTTCAAATTTGACATGAGAGCTATTTTTGGCAAAATAATACGACATGCCAAATTTCATTATGATCGGCCGACTATATCCTATAGCTGCCATATAACTGAACGATCGGAAATGACCCAACTTTCGTGTTTTTGAAGATAAAAATCTGGAACTTAATACAGATTATATTTTTTTTCAACTGATCCAACCTACCAAATTTCATAAGGATCGGCCAACTATATCCGATGTTTGCGATATATATCCGGTTTTAGCTGCAAGGGTATATAAACTTCGGCTCCGCCCGAAGTTAGCTTTCCTTTCTTGTTTTTTTTTTTTTTTTTAATTTGTAAACGATTTTCCCGATTAATATTATATTTTATTAATAAAGTTTAAGTACAGATTCTAACAGTGAAAAGAAATAAAATTTCATCCTACAATGTTTAGAATGTATTGTTTAAGGTAAATTAAAGTAGATTACCAAATGCGGCAAGAATTTTTGGGATTCATTGGACTGCCGGAGGGGCAATTAAAGACCTGAGAAAAATCATGATTGTTGGAGACTGCGCCCAAGACACGGTACTTGTCGATGGTGTGTTCCTTGCCTAACTCTTCCCAATAATGTTCCTGCTCGTAATCCGCACACCATAGCTGGGCAAATCCGAGAAAGAAAAGCTGTTCTGGCGACAGATCCAGTCCGGGCATTTTTTCGCTTTCTAGGGTCGCGTTGGCCCCCTCGCTTCTATTCTTCAACTGTTTCATTTGGTTTCGATATGCATCAAGGGCACCCTGCAGCCCACCGCTATCCGCGATGTTTTCGTCCTGGGTCCCTTTGCCGTTGATGTTCCTATTAATCTCAGGTATTAAATAGCGGTCGTAGTAGTCCACAAAACACATTGCCCGCTCCTCAAAAACACCTCGAGACTTCTTTGACCACCAGTTGCGCATTTCCCCTTCACTGTCGAAGTTGGAGCCCATAGTGTCAAAGCCGTGGGTTAGCTCGTGGCCCATCAGGTAGCCCAAAGTACCAAGTTTCAGAGAATTGGGCCAGTCAGGATGATAAGCAGGTGGATGCAAAATGCCAGCCATCACATAAATGGAGTTATCAAGGTTGTAATAAAAGGCATTCACCTGCATGCCCAAAAGAAAATCCAGGGGCTTGGATTCGTTATGCAGTTCCTCGTAGTGAAATCCATTAAAACGTCGCAAGCGGGTAACCAGTTTTCGTAGGTGGATCAAGCTCTGGGGGTAGCTCGCTTCCTTCAAGTCCAAGCCGCGGATTTCTTGGATCATACGTGTGGTAATCTCTTCGTTTTCGTAGCTTCCAATAATAGATTCAATGGTGGACTCCTTTAGCTGTGCCTCCCGTCGGGTCTCGGGGTCCAACCATTCGACTTTCTCCAGCGCCTTCCTCTGGCTATTACGAACTTCCTGTACAATAGCATATACTTCTGAGCGAGTCCGTTCGTTAAACTGATCCTGAGGATTCGAAACTGCTTTTTATAAAAATATTCTTTTGAATAATATATTTTTCCTTTTTATTTCAGTTTAAAACAAGAAAATAAAAAATAACTATAATATTGATGTTAGAAAACTATTCCGTGGCTTATACCCTTGCAGAGGGTATTAAAATATGTAATTATTAACATCATTATAGTATATGAACCGTATATATGAACCAGGCAACTTAACGTTTCGTTTCTACTGTTTGTAAAAAAACAAATTAAATAAATAAAATCAAATTGAAATAATAATAATAAAATAATAATAATTATAAAAAAAAAACACATTTATATAGAAACTTGCGGCCAATTCGAGAAAAACAATATCAACACGATGAATTGGTAAGCCCCACCCCGCTCTCCTAAAGCCAATATCAAAATCACCTGCGACGACTCTAGCGATTCCTGCAACTCCGGCGAATTCAATAGGCAAAGTCAAAAGGATTAATGCGGATGACCAACCCAACACCAGCGCTGCTGCTCGAGCTAAACTTGAAAAGGCCAGAAAGTTCCCCAATCTTTGGGGCAATATATTGACCCCTTTTAACACGTGCTAGAAAGAAGACTTAGCTGAAACAGAGCAATTGCTGGTCAAACCGAGCTCCGACTTCACACAGGCGGACTCTGTCACTCAGGAGAAGGTCAAGGAGGAGATCATCGGCCTCCACATCAAGAAATCGTCTGGCTTCGATGGTATAGAGGTAATTGCCACCAACCTCTTTCCTCATGTCGGTATTCAGATGCTGGTGGGGATTTTCAATCGAGCCCTATTAACCGCAGACTTGACCAACTAACGTAAAATAGGGCGCTCAGGATGGTGTCCGGGGCCCATCCATACCACAAAAACACTGTCACCCACACCCAACTGAAAATACCTTAAGTCAGCAGCGATGTTCAATGGTTTGTCACCAGGTATGTGGGCAGATTGGGCCAGCATCAGAAGATTAAAGCGGACGCATCCACTTTATCTCCGGATAGAGGATGGAGCTTCTGTTTAACTAAATTCAATTTCCTAGCATTTTAAGGTTTCATGATCTAATTTTATTATTATCTACTCTGAATAAGGACTCTAATGAAAGAACAAAAAAAAAATAAACATCAGTCCATCTGTCTGTTTCAAAATTCATGATGATCGGCTGACTATATCTTATAGCTGCCATATAAAGATAGAAGATTGGTAATTTAAATAAATTTGGTATTCTAATAAAATGAAACTATGAAAATTGTCTTTTTACTATGAAAATCTCATAGAGATCGTCCAACTAAATTTAATATTTGCGATATAAATCTGATCTTAACTGCAAGGGTATACCAACTTCGGCTCATAAACATATTTTCACCCCTAAACAACTTACCGCCATGTAAAGTTTGTTAAGGAGATGGGGAAAGCTGAAACGCACCATCGAGAGGCAGTAATCCTTGTGATACTTCTCCCCCTTCAGTTTTGCATCCATTGTATATAACAATAGCATGGCCAGATAGTTTGCCACACCCTCTGGGTTCTTTGAAAAACCGCCTACGGACCTGATTAGCTTCAGATAAGCGGGTTCAGCGGCTGGAAACGGAAACACCACAGCCGAGAGGCACGCGTTGTAGAATTTTTGCGCAACCTGCAGTTCCGTAGAGACGTTGAGAGCTTGGGCCAACTCCGTGTTTGTCAAGAGCTTTTCAATTTCATTTAACAGTGTGAAAACAATATCTAAGAGATTGTCTCTCCTGTGGTTGGACTGGAACCGATCCGGACGTACATTTTTCCAATTTCCGCAGGCGTATTCGTAAAAGTCATCACAAGGTGCCACGCTAAGATTCATGTAAGATCTCATTTTCTCCCCATAAGATTTGAGGTACTCCACTCTGTCGTCTTTAATAACATTTGCACTATTGCTTGAATTACCGACAATCCTGGCTTTGCACTCCAAGATATAAGAGCCAACCAGAATGTAACCAAATACACAGAGCATGGGTATTCTATGGCGACTTAGATTTAAATACATTTTACGGCAAATAACACAACAGTCAGTGTTTACAAAACCTTAAGCCCAAAAGATCGACTGTTTAATTCAGAGCCCAATTAAGAACTAAGCTGCTAGAACTATTTTTCAAGCAGTTCGAAGTGGTTCGTGGCTCTCTCTCAGACTTGACCTAAGCTAAATATTTACGCTGATAAGAAAATAGACTCAATAAAATGTATTAAGCATATTCATTAAGCAAAATGAGAATTTTCGTTCAAGAACTTGATTTTATATATTGATCCTCTGGATAGATAAAATTTAAATTAAAGAAACTAAGTTCTACATTAAAGTAGAAAATATAATGGCAAATAAATATTATTTAAAAAATTGTTCTTTTCTTTATCTTCAACTTTTAAAATTCTCACATGCTAAAATAAAAAAAAAAAAGTATCATAACAGCTACATACTATTGTCAGTGAGTTATCGGAATATTGTCTTAGGAAAATGTTTACTCTACCAAATCAAAAAGTCGCATTTGTTCTCTTCCATTAGTACCTATATAAAAAAATACTAACGTTTGGTTTCGTCGTAATTGAATCTGGCTAACTAACCTTTAAGAGCAAAATGAATAAATCCCAAATCTACGATATATATCTAATCATAACTTATGGGTATATCATCTTTGGCACCGTCTAAAATCCGCCTAGCTTTCGTTTTTTGTTTTTAAACGTATCAAGCCCGTTAAAGAAAAATGGTTGAACCAACTCTGAAATCTTTTATAATTTTTTTATTGGGTATTTAAAAAAAAGTATTTAACAATTTTAGAGAGTTTCATACTGACTTGCTTCCAATGTATTTGAAGAAGGGTTACCAAATGCGGCATGTATCCGCTTGGAGATTTAATGGGCTTCCAGCGGGGCAGCTATACACCTGGGCAAAATCAGGACTGTTGGAGACTACACCCAAGACGCGAAACTTGTCGATGGTGTGTTCATCGGCCAACTCTTCCCAATAATCTTCCTGCTCGTATTCCGCGCACCAGAGCTGGGCAAATCCGAGAAAGAAAAGCTGTTCTGGCGATAGGTCCAGTCCGGGCATTTGTTCGCTTTCTAGGGTCTTGTTGTCCTCATCGCTTATATTCTTAAACTGTTTCATGTGGTTGCGATATGCATCGAGGGCATACTTCAGCCCACCGCTATCCGCAATGTTTTCGTCCTGTGTGCTTTTGCCGTTGATATTGCGATTAATCTCCGGTATGTGGTAGCTGTTATAGTGGTTTACAAAGCACATTACCCTCTGCATAAATATAGCTCGAGATCGGGATAACAACCACAAAATACCCATGTATCCCTCATCGAGGAACTTAAAACCGTCAGTATCAAAGGCGTGGCTTAACTCATGGCCCACCAAGAACCCCAAAGTACCAAATTTTAAGGAACTAGGCCACTCGGGATGATAAACAGGCGGATGCAATGTTCCAGCCATCACATGAATGGCGTTTAAACGGCGACTATAAAAAGCTTTGACTTGAATGCCCAAAAGATAATTCAGTGGCTTCGTGTCCTTAGGGAGTTCCTTGTGGTGCAAACCATTGAAGCGGCGCCAGCGGGTGATTAATTTTTTAAACTGGATCATGCTCTGGGGGAAGCTCCTATCCTCCAACTGCAGCTCATTGATTTCTTGGATCAGACGACTGGTAACCTCTTCGTTTTTATTTCTACCAATTATGGGTTTAATGGTGGACTCTTTGAGTAGTGCCATCCGCCGAGTCCTTGGGTCTAGCCACTCGACTTCCTCCAGCGCGTTCCTCAGGCTGTTTCGAACTTCCTTTACAATATTAGATAATTCTGGGCGAGTCTGGTCGATAAAAGTGTCCTGGTAATTCAAAAATTTTTGTTAAATATGTCCTCTTCAAACAATACATTTTACTTTATTTTATTTTAAAACAAAAAACTTTTTAAATTTTTTTAAAACTAAAATTTTTATAATGAGCAAAGAAATACAAAGAAAAAACACATTTTTGTTACTAAAAAGGTAAAAAAATCTATATTAATAAATATTTGACCATTTGAAAGGTTAAAGGCTAATTATCTTTCTTTAAGAACAGAAATATACAAAAGTACAATTTTTTTTTCTTTTTTTCAATTAAAATTGTTTTTGAAAATCGACCTTGAGATTTTGTATGCATCCCATAAATCTGGGAAATTCCGAATACTAGTGATATAGTCGGTTATGTAAAGTTTATCCGTTCGTCGCCAAGAGGTTTTTTATACTTTTTATATTTACGAGGATGTAATTAAAACAGCCTTAAAAATTAGACACAGTAATCACAGTAGACACAGACAGAGTAAAAACTCAATATGTACTAAAATCTGGTTATACTTTTAGTATAAAATTTCGCTGCAAACTTACCATCATGTAGAGCTTGTCAAATAAAAAAGCAAAGCCACTTTGCACTGTCGAGAGGCAGTAATCCTTGTGATACTTCTCCCCCTTCAGTTTTGCATCCATTGTATATAACAATAGCATGGCCAGATAGTTTGCCACACCCTCTGGGTTCTTTGAGCACACTTTCTCCAACTGTTCGTAGTAGTAGTCGCAATATTCTTCATTTACGCCCTCACTAGAAAAGTTTTGCCCGTTCCATGCAATATCGTAGTAACTCTGCCACTGTTGATACTTGGGCACATTTTCGTTTTCAGAAATCTGTTCGCATTTCTCAATATCGCGATCAAATCTATCCGCAACTGCGAGAGCGTCACGCCAGAAGTCAAAAACCCCAGCGATCACCTCCGAGATCTTGTCCTCCGTGAGATCATAGGCTAGAAGATAACTTTGCATTCGTTTCTCGTTGAGCTTGTAGGCTCGAGAGGTATTGTTGGCTATGTTATCCGTCTGGACGGTGTGATCAAACCCCAGTTCTGGCAACTTAAAATACGGTCCAAAGGGGTACTGCGAATCAATAAACTCGTTGATCAACCCATTGACCCCTAAATTCGTTAGATGGGCGCTCATATTAAACCAGCTGAATCCAGAAGCATTCCATGCCGCTTCGTCGACAGCAGGAAAACCGCCTACGGACCTGATAAGCTCCAGATAAGCGGGTTCAGCGGCTGGAAACGGAAACACCACAGCCGAGAGGCACGCGTTGTAGAATTTTTGCGCAACCTGCAGTTCCGTAGAGACGTTGAGAGCTTGGGCCAACTCCGTGTTTGTCAAGAGCTTTTCAATTTCATTTAACAGTGTGAAAACAATATCTAAGAGATTGTCTCTCCTGTGGTTGGACTGGAACCGATCCGGACGTACATTTTTCCAATTTCCGCAGGCGTATTCGTAAAAGTCATCACAAGGTGCCACGCTAAGATTCATGTAAGATCTCATTTTCTCCCCATAAGATTTGAGGTACTCCACTCTGTCGTCTTTAATAACATTTGCACTATTGCTTGAATTACCGACAATCCTGGCTTTGCACTCCAAGATATAAGAGCCAACCAGAATGTAACCAAATACACAGAGCATGGGTATTCTATGGCGACTTAGATTTAAATACATTTTACGGCAAATAACACAACAGTCAGTGTTTACAAAACCTTAAGCCCAAAAGATCGACTGTTTAATTCAGAGCCCAATTAAGAACTAAGCTGCTAGAACTATTTTTCAAGCAGTTCGAAGTGGTTCGTGGCTCTCTCTCAGACTTGACCTAAGCTAAATATTTACGCTGATAAGAAAATAGACTCAATAAAATGTATTAAGCATATTCATTAAGCAAAATGAGAATTTTCGTTCAAGAACTTGATTTTATATATTGATCCTCTGGATAGATAAAATTTAAATTAAAGAAACTAAGTTCTACATTAAAGTAGAAAATATAATGGCAAATAAATATTATTTAAAAAATTGTTCTTTTCTTTATCTTCAACTTTTAAAATTCTCACATGCTAAAATAAAAAAAAAAAAGTATCATAACAGCTACATACTATTGTCAGTGAGTTATCGGAATATTGTCTTAGGAAAATGTTTACTCTACCAAATCAAAAAGTCGCATTTGTTCTCTTCCATTAGTACCTATATAAAAAAATACTAACGTTTGGTTTCGTCGTAATTGAATCTGGCTAACTAACCTTTAAGAGCAAAATGAATAAATCCCAAATCTACGATATATATCTAATCATAACTTATGGGTATATCATCTTTGGCACCGTCTAAAATCCGCCTAGCTTTCGTTTTTTGTTTTTAAACGTACCAAGCCCGTTAAAGAAAAATGGTTGAACCAACTCTGAAATCTTTTATAATTTTTTTATTGGGTATTTAAAAAAAAGTATTTAACAATTTTAGAGAGTTTCATACTGACTTGCTTCCAATGTATTTGAAGAAGGGTTACCAAATGCGGCATGTATCCGCTTGAAGATTTAATGGGCTTCCAGCGGGGCAGCTATACACCTGGGCAAAATCAGGACTGTTGGAGACTACACCCAAGACGCGAAACTTGTCGATGGTGTGTTCATCGGCCAACTCTTCCCAATAATCTTCCTGCTCGTATTCCGCGCACCAGAGCTGGGCAAATCCGAGAAAGAAAAGCTGTTCTGGCGATAGGTCCAGTCCGGGCATTTGTTCGCTTTCTAGGGTCTTGTTGTCCTCATCGCTTATATTCTTAAACTGTTTCATGTGGTTGCGATATGCATCGAGGGCATACTTCAGCCCACCGCTATCCGCAATGTTTTCGTCCTGTGTGCTTTTGCCGTTGATATTGCGATTAATCTCCGGTATGTGGTAGCTGTTATAGTGGTTTACAAAGCACATTACCCTCTGCATAAATATAGCTCGAGATCGGGATAACAACCACAAAATACCCATGTATCCCTCATCGAGGAACTTAAAACCGTCAGTATCAAAGGCGTGGCTTAACTCATGGCCCACCAAGAACCCCAAAGTACCAAATTTTAAGGAACTAGGCCACTCGGGATGATAAACAGGCGGATGCAATGTTCCAGCCATCACATGAATGGCGTTTAAACGGCGACTATAAAAAGCTTTGACTTGAATGCCCAAAAGATAATTCAGTGGCTTCGTGTCCTTAGGGAGTTCCTTGTGGTGCAAACCATTGAAGCGGCGCCAGCGGGTGATTAATTTTTTAAACTGGATCATGCTCTGGGGGAAGCTCCTATCCTCCAACTGCAGCTCATTGATTTCTTGGATCAGACGACTGGTAACCTCTTCGTTTTTATTTCTACCAATTATGGGTTTAATGGTGGACTCTTTGAGTAGTGCCATCCGCCGAGTCCTTGGGTCTAGCCACTCGACTTCCTCCAGCGCGTTCCTCAGGCTGTTTCGAACTTCCTTTACAATATTAGATAATTCTGGGCGAGTCTGGTCGATAAAAGTGTCCTGGTAATTCAAAAATTTTTGTTAAATATGTCCTCTTCAAACAATACATTTTACTTTATTTTATTTTAAAACAAAAAACTTTTTAAATTTTTTTAAAACTAAAATTTTTATAATGAGCAAAGAAATACAAAGAAAAAACACATTTTTGTTACTAAAAAGGTAAAAAAATCTATATTAATAAATATTTGACCATTTGAAAGGTTAAAGGCTAATTATCTTTCTTTAAGAACAGAAATATACAAAAGTACAATTTTTTTTTCTTTTTTTCAATTAAAATTGTTTTTGAAAATCGACCTTGAGATTTTGTATGCATCCCATAAATCTGGGAAATTCCGAATACTAGTGATATAGTCGGTTATGTAAAGTTTATCCGTTCGTCGCCAAGAGGTTTTTTATACTTTTTATATTTACGAGGATGTAATTAAAACAGCCTTAAAAATTAGACACAGTAATCACAGTAGACACAGACAGAGTAAAAACTCAATATGTACTAAAATCTGGTTATACTTTTGTGATACTTGTGATACTTCTCCTCCTTCAGTTTCGCATCCATTCGATATAACAGAAGCATCGCCAGATAGTTTGCGACAGCCTCTGGGTGTCTTGAGCACACTTTCTCCAACTGTTCGTAGTAGTAGTCGCAATATTCTTCATTTACGCCCTCACTAGAAAAGTTTTGCCCGTTCCATGCAATATCGTAGTAACTCTGCCACTGTTGATACTTGGGCACATTTTCGTTTTCAGAAATCTGTTCGCATTTCTCAATATCGCGATCAAATCTATCCGCAACTGCGAGAGCGTCACGCCAGAAGTCAAAAACCCCAGCGATCACCTCCGAAATCTTGTCCTCCGTGAGATTATAGGCTTGAAGATAACTTTGCATTCGTTTCTCGTTGAGCTTGTAGGCTCGAGAGGTATTGTTGGCTATGTTATCCGTCTGGACGGTGTGATCAAACCCCAGTTCTGGCAACTTAAAATACGGTCCAAAGGGGTACTGCGAATCAATAAACTCGTGGATCAACCCATTGACTCCTAAATTCGTTAGATGGGCGCTCATATTAAACCAGCTGAAGCTAAAAGCATTCCATGCCGCTCCGTCGACGGCAGGGAAACCACCAATTGACCTTATAAGCTCCAGATAAGCGGGATCAGCAGCTGGAAACGGAAACACCACCGCCGAGAGGCACGCGTTGTAGAATTGTTGCGCAACCTGCAGTTCCGTAGAAACGTTCAGTGCCTGGGCCAACTTCGTGTTAGTCAAGAGCTTCTCCACCTCATCGCGGAGAGTGAAATCAATATCTAAGAGGTTGTTTTTCTTGCGGTTGGGTCGGAAACGATCCGGACGTACGTTTTTCCAATTTCCGCAGGCGTATTCGTAAAAGTCATCACAAGGTGCCACGCTAAGATTCATGTAAGATTTCATTTTTTCGCCATAGGATTTGAGATACTCCTTAGTGTCTTCTATAATTAAATTTTCACTGCTCTTTGAATCACCCACACTCCTAGACTTACACTTGTAGAAATAGGTGCCAACAAGAATGCACAAAATTACGCAATATATGGCAAATGTGAGGCGACTCATGTTTGAAGACATTTTCAGCGTTAATCTAGGTTTGGTAACTTAAAGCTTAAGCGCCCACGAGGGATCGACTGTTTAGTTGAGAGCACGATTAACGAATAAGCTGGTGGGTCAGACTTTGGCAAGCAGGTCCAAGATTAATCGCGGGTTCCTCTCAGACTTGACCTAAGCTAAGCATTACCTTTGATAAGACAAGAAACAAAAAAACTGTTACTTTAAGTGTTCCAATTTTTCTGTTTTTTAATATTTAAATAATAAACTTCTTATGGCATTTTACCAAATTAAAAAAATATAAAATTTTAATCAAATAGTTTACTTTAAAAATAATTACAGTTCATGTTTACAATAGTTTACAATGAACATCAATACAAATAAAACAATTATTTCCCATACAATTTTATTAATGATGTTTTATGAAATTATTTAACAGTGAAAAGAAATAAAATTTCTATAAAATATAGAATGTATTGTTCGAGTTAAGGAAGATTACCAAATGCGGCAAGAATTTTGGGGATTCATTGGACTGCCGGAGGGGCAATTATAGACTTGAGAAAAATCATGATTGTTAGAGATTGCCCCCAAGACACGATACTTGTCAATGGTGTGTTCTTTGGCTAACTCTTCCCAATAATGTTCCTCCTCGAAGTCCGCACACATCGTCTGTGCAAAACCGAGAAAGAAAAGCTGTTCTGGCGATAGATCCAGCCCGGGCATTTGTTCGCTTTTTAGGATATCGTTGTCCTCATAGCTTATATTCTTTAACTGTTTCATGTGGTTGCGATATGCATCAAAGGCACCCTGCAACCCACCGCTATCTGCGATGTTTTCGTCCTGGGTCTCTTTGCCATTGATGTGACGATTAATCTCAGGTATAAGATAGCGGTCGTAGTGGTCCACAAAACACATTGCCCGCTCCTCAAAAACCGCCCTAGACTTCTTTGACCACCAGTTGCGTAAATAACCATTACTGTTGAACATAGCGCCGGTAGTATCAAAGCCGTGGGTTAACTCGTGACCCACTAGGTAGCCCAAAGTACCAAATTTCAGAGAATTGGGCCAGTCAGGATGATATGCTGGTGGATGCAGTATGCCAGCCATAACATAAATGGAGCTATCAAGGTTGTTATAAAAGGCATTCACTTGCATGCCCAAAAAGACTCTCAAAGGCTTGGCATCCTCCTGCAGTTCCTCGTGGTGGAGTCCACCGAAACGGCTCACGTGGGTGACTAATTTTTGTATCTGGATCATACTCTGGGAATAGCTTCTATCCTCCAACTCCAGACCATTAATTTCTTGAATCAAGCGGTCAGTTACCTTATAGTTTTTATAGTTACCAATTACAGATTCGATGGAGGACTCTTTGAGCAGTGCCTCCTGCCGAGTCTCCGGGTCCAACCATTCGACTTTCTCAAGCATTTTCCTTTGGTTATTGCGTAGCTCCTGTATAATATCAGCTACTTCTGAACGAGTTCGGTCTTTAAAATGCTGTAAAATGGAAAATATTTTTATATTCATGATATTCTCATTAAAAATTATAAATTATTTTTTAAATATTGGTAATTGTAAATATTGTAAATTCATTTTAAACATAAAGCAATATTATTATTACTAACCTATATCTAGTCCACTGATGGGCACTCAATACATTGCTACGATTTTAACGCATTAGTATTAGTAACGAAAAGCAGAAAGTAGTCTGTGAGCATGACGTTTCACACATTTATACTGTCTGTGTGGCAGAAAAATTTCCTATGCCCGCGGGATAGGGCCGTGCCGACCACTGATGTAGTCTAATAGTCTCTGACATCTTACTTTAAGCTGTCGGTAACTATCCGACATTGATATAAGCATGTCCGACTGTCTGTCTGTCAGTCTGTGTTAAGAGGAGCCCTAAATAATAGGTCTTACTCCAATGAGCTCCTTATGGAAACTGATTTTATTTGATAAAGTTCTCTTATAAGTACGATAGATGGGAATCTTAAAACTATTTAAAACTACTTGTCAACGCACTGCACGCTGACCTGCTATGCGACCCTTTCTCAAGTGCGATAAGCGCACCACTTAAGTATGTGTTTGTGTTAGGCTGCAGGGGATCGGTTTTAAACCATGCTGTTTGACTCGTATTTCATGGGTCCGATCCCTTGAAACTCTAACTTAAGAATTTCTATAAAAAATAGTGTTCAATGCTTGAACAGTCTGTTAGTCTGTTCCTACGCGAACTAGCCTCTCAGTTTTAAACTTCAACCGCCTTTATCTTATAGCTGCCGTATAACTGAACTATCGAAAATGATACATCGAAATGATAAAAATATTTATTCTAATGGTTTTATTATGTAATTTTCATAAGGATCGGCCAACTATATTCGATATATGCGATATATACCCCATCTTAACTGCAAGGGTATATTAATTTCGGCTCCACCCGAATCCGAAATTTTCCTTCCTTTCTTGTTTCTGATAACTTACCGCCATGTAGAGCTTGTCAAATAAATATTCAAAGCCACTTTGCACTGTCGAGAGGCAGTAATCCTTGTGATACTTCTCGTCCTTCAATCCGGCATCCATTTTATATAACAGAAGCATGGCCAGATAGTTTGCCACAGCCTCTGGGTGCTTTAAGCACACTTTCTCCAACAGTTCGTAATAGTAGCTGCAATATTCTTTATTTCCGAACCAGTTAGAATCAAATACCCCATTCCATGCAATGTCATAGTAGCTATCCCACTGATCATATTTTGGCACGTTTTTATCTTCTGAAATTATTATGCATTTCTCGAAATCGCCATCAAATTTATCCGCAACTGCGAGTGCGTCACGCCAGAAGTCAAAAACGCCAGCAATCACTTCCGAAATCTGGCCCTCCGTGAGATTATAGGCTTGCAGATACCTCTGCATCCGATTCTCGTTTAGCTTGTAGGCTCGAGAGGAATTGTTGGCTATGTTATCCGTCTGGACGATGTGATCAAGCCCCAGTTCCGGCAATTTAAAATACGGTCCAAAGGGGTACTGGGACATAATAAACTCGTTGATCAGCCCTTTGACCCCGAAATTAGTAAGATGGGCGCTCATATTAAACCAGCTAAAGCTAGAGGCATTCCATGCTAGCCCGTCGACCGCAGGAAAACCGCCTACGGACCTGATAAGCTCCAGATAAGCGGGATCAGCGGCTGGAAACGGAAACACCACCGCCGAGAGACACGTGTTATAGAACTGTTGCGCAACCAACAGTTCCGAAGAAACGTTGAGTGCCTGGGCCAACATTGTGTTGGTCAAGAGCTTCTCTACTTCGTCGCGCAGGGTGAAGACTATATCCATAACGTTGTTTTTCCTGTGGTTGGAATGGAAGCGATCCTGACGTACGTTTTTCCAATTTCCACAGGCGTATTCGTAAAAATCAACACAGGGCTCCACGCTAAAATTCATGTAAGATCTCATTTTCTCCCCATAAGATTTTAGGTACTCCACTGAGTCGTCTTTAATTGCATTTTCACTGTTGTTTGTATCACCGACACTCTTGGCTTTGCAATCCAAGATATAAAAGCCAACAAGGATGTAAATTAATCCCCAGAGCATGGAAACCCTGAGGTGACTCATGACTAAAAACATTTTTCGACAAATAACCAACTTTTCCGAGTAATCAAAGCCTTATGCTCAACTATGGATCGACTGTTTAATTCAAAGCAAGATTAACAACTAAGTTGCTATGGCCTATTCGGAAAAAAAATCGGTGATAAATGACGGCTCGCATGAAACTAGACTTAGTTTAAATAAGAATTCTGATAAGAACTTGTTAGTATAGAATTCGTTCTTTTTTCTGGTTTCTCTTGAGAATTCTCGAATCACGCTCACTAATAAAAATGACAGTGTTCATTTCTGCTTTTAAAGATTTACAAAAACCTCGTTGATAAATTGTACACATTATATATTGCAATTATATTCAAAAATATTAGTTCAATATTTCACTTGTAAATAAGTTCATTTTTAAATAACACAAAGAATTAATTGTTAAATTTTTAATTGTTTCTTAAGCTTTTTATATCTTTTGAAGTTTTAAGAAACAGTTTTTATTAAAAAGCTTGCAAATTGAAATTCTAATTACGCGCCATTTAGGTTTCTATCGATAGACAATTACAGTATCGATAGTCATAGTAACACCAACATTATTAAATATATGGATATAACTACTTAATAATATATACGATGGTTACATCAGGATGCATTATTATTTTGTTGAAACACTATTTTAAAAAAATTTTCAAAATTTTTTTTCGATTTCTTGTTTAAATCTTAGTACTATCGAAAAACATAATTTCGGCAGCCCTGAAATATATCGAAATTCGATATAAATAAATAGTTTCAACATCCCTATAGTTTTATAAAAATGTCTTTTTCCGCCACCGGTGATTGTCAATTGGTTTCCCAGATTTACAAAGTATTATCTCTTAAAAAATACAACGACTAGTTTCCTTAACTGTTTACAATTTCAGTACAAGACGCACCGCGTCGTATGCAATGTCAAAGTGCTTCCAACACCTGTGACCCATTTTGAGCGGGAATCTAGGAATGACTTTCACTGGATGACGGCCGACCGATGGACCAGGATCGAGAGTGGCCTGTGGCTGATGTTGGAAAACCTGGCTCAGTGGAAGGATGCCCAGAAGTTAAACACAGAATTGCTGATCGATCACATTAATGTCCGTGTCCAGGCCACCGAGAAGCCGCATCCTGCCGCACATACTCTTTCAGCTGGCTTTGAAATCACACCGGAGGATCTCAACCTTGAGCTTCAGCTGCAGTATATAACATATGAAAATACCGCCATTTTGGGAGTTCACACAACCAAGCGTAGGCATGCCACGGAAGCACCTCCCAATGGCTCCAGTAGCAACAGACCAAGGTCAGCAAAGACTCGGTAAGTCTTGCGCAAGTTGGATCGAAGAAAACTATTGAAGAATAATCAAGCACTATAGCATAGTTGTAATTTAAATGAATGCCAATACGTTAAAAATTTTATTGAAAACCCAATTTCTTTTAGTGTCAATGCAAAACGGTCGAGACCTAAACACATCGATGCCGACGACGACGAGGATGAAGTACCTGCAGAGAGCCTAGTGCCTTCCAAAAATAAACGCGAAAGGAGATCGATTTCCCAAGGTAGTGGAACTAAAAAGTCTTTAGTCAATGGACTTGATTCTCGGCAAGAAAATGTGAAGCCAACTCCTCCAAAGAGGTGAATACACATAAGAGTCATTCTTACTTTGTGGAACGAATAAAAGTTTCTTTTCTTTCAGGAGCTCTAGAGCCAGCTCCGCAGAGCCTAAGCCCGCTCGTCGGTCTGTCCGATCACCCATTCGCCCTGGGCGCTTCAAAAACTTCGTCGTGGGGTAGGACACCATGAAATAAGTTTATTTGCAGTACTTTTTATTAATTGATGTTCGGGTGGTTTTTCAGAGATGCGACTTCTCGCAGATCCAAGCCAGAAAAGAAGGCCTCCAAACCCAAACCCAAGAAAGCAACATCTCCCTTGCCAACGACAGAGTCAAAAGTGGAGCAAATGGATGTCGCTCACTTTGATGCTCTTCAGCGGCTGGACAGCATTCTGGACATTCCGAAGCCGCGTGAAGTTGAGATTTTGTAAGTTTTTGTATTTTGAAATAAAGAATTTAAACCAGGCCTTAAACTTGGATGTGTACATAATCATAGACTGTTGGAAAATATGAGCGAACAAGATGTTCTCGATACCTTTGACACTTACAAAAGCGACTTCGACACCTTGTTCAAAGAGCGCCAGAACAAACACCACACCACAAGCTACATGAGCATTGATCATATGCATATCATGGATATTCTTAACAAAAGCATCCACGAAACCATGATAAAAAAGCTAGCTGAGAGCTACAGCAAGCGGAGCGTAAGTAAAAGCACGGGGGCTCACTCTTATACACGAAATACACGAACTATCTTCCCGTCCGCTCATTAGGCCCACACATCCCTGTTAATCAACGGTATGCTGCCCCTCTGGATCCTCCGTCTTTTTATGGACACCTATAAGTTGTCGCGTTCAGAGGCTGTGTGCCAGATTAGGGATCAAATGAAGTACAGTTCATATATGAAGGCCTTGAACGATGAACCACTGTGCTCGGACTTGGACTGATCACGTATTACATCTGAATGTTTTTCAATCACCATGGAATCATTCAGAACCCTCCCTAGTGGCCAGACCGAAACGAATGGCAGCCTGGCCTATAAGTCTAAAGCAATTAATTTATTTTTTGTCTTTATTTTTTGTGGAACTCATTTTGTAAGAGACATTATATTTATAAATACATATTTCATTTGCTTTCGAAAAAGGAAAACGATTAAGAAGCCGAATGTTGCAGTGTTATGGAGTGCTCTCTGGGCGAATTGCAATGGTGGATACGTGAGCTACGAAATTACTTTACTTAGAATCTAGACATGTCGGGAAGTAATGTTGATGAGTCGCAAACGCCCGGCAAGTGGTTGGTTAACCTCAGTCTGACCTCCACACTCCTATGTACAAACTATTTGGGCATATGACTGGATCATGGGACAGCTCTTAAAGCTCGTCGTGCTGCTGATCCTCCTCTTCATCCTCGGCAGTAGAGTTCTCCTGGCTTTCCGTCTTTGTTTCCTCCGTATCGTCGTCCTCATCTTCATCGAAATCGATTTGCTCCTCCTGTGAGACTCCCAAAGTCTGTCGCATCATCAGCTCGATGCTATCGGCGAACTGAGCTGTTTCCTGAAGCATGTATCCCGATCGCAGGGTGGCGGTACGGAACATCATCACGGCCATGTCCTTGGCGGTATCATCAGCTTCATCGGCCTCCACACGACGCAGAAGTTCGCGCATCAGAGGATGCCTGGGGTTGATCTCAAGCGTTTTCTTCTGGTTAAGATAGTATGTGCGTTGGGGATCGTCGGCCTTCTGGTGGGCATTCGACATGGCCAGACGCTCCATGTTACCGGTCCAGCCAAACACACCGGCTACCAGAGCGCATGGGGAGTTGCTTAACCTTTCCGACACCTGAGCCTTGGAGATCTGATCCTTCAGAGCGACATCGTTAAGCCATTTAACTAGAGGCTCAAAAGTGCTCTTCAGCAGCTCGAAGCTCTTCTTGCTCTTCTCAGACTCGTTGAGCTTGAAGCCCTCCTTGGCCACGTTCTGGAACTTCTTGCCATCGAACTCGGGCAGAGCCGAAATGCAGTACTCATCGACAGCCTCCACCAAGTAGAGCACTTCGTATCCCTTGCTCAGGAGACGCTCGACGAAGGGCGACTTCTCCACCTCACCGCGGTTGGCGCCGGCAATATAGTAGATATGCTCCTGCTTGGACTTCATGCGCTCCACGTATTCAGCCAGGGAGGTGACGCCCTTGCCGTTTGAGGTCTGGAAGCGAAGCAGCTTGGCGAGACGAGATCGGTTGCTGGGGTCCTCCATCACTCCCAACTTGATGCTGCAATTCAAGGAAAATGAAATTATATTATCATCTGCATGAAATATTAAAATATAGTTCTTGGAATTAAAAATTCCAAGTAAGGCCTCTTAAATTTTATAAAATATTAAATATTCTTATCAAGGTCAGTCTGATAATAAACTTCTTGATAATTCTATTTATAAATATCGCAAAGTTAGACAAGATTTCTATAATAGAACTTACTTGGTGGAGAACTCTTTCCAGAACTTCAGGTAGGCCTCCTTGTCGATCTTCTTCAGCATATCCAGAACCTTTCGTACCAGCTTCTTCTTAATCACCTTGATGAGTTTGTGCTGCTGGAGGGTCTCGCGAGAAACGTTCAGGGGAAGGTCGTCGGAATCTACCACACCGCGGATGAAGCTCAGGTAATTGGGCATCATGTCGTTGAACTCGTCGGTGATGAAGACACGGCGGACGTAAAGCTTGATGTTGTCCGACTTGGTGCCGTAGCGGTTGAAGGACTCCGAAGGCTGAACTTTAGGTACGTAGAGCAAACTCTTGAAAGTAACCTCTCCCTCGGCGATGAAGTGAGTCTGCGTGAGGGGCTCACTGGAGTCCTTGGTCAGGCTCTTGTAGAAGCTGGTGTACTCATCTTCGGTAACCTCGGCGGGCTTGCGGGTCCAGATGGGTTTGCTGTCATTGATCAGGAGCCAGTCCCAGGTGGTCTTGGACACCTTCTTGGTCTTGGGCTTGTCATCTTCGCTGGCCTCTTCCACCTTGGCGTCCTCATCCTCCACATCATCTTCGGTCTTCTCTGGCTTCGCCTCCTCCTCAATGGGCACCTCCTCGTCCACGGTCTTGCTCGACCACATCAGAATGGGGAAGTTGATGAACTGCGAGTACTTGCGAATAAGCTCACGGACGGTCTCCTCCTCCAGGAAGTCCTGGGCCTCCTCCTTGAGGTACAGCGAAATCACGGATCCTCGCTTAAGGGTATCTCCGCGGGGATCCTCGGTGATGCTGAAGCTGTTGGCGTCCGACTCCCAGATATACTGCTTATCATCGTTGTGCTTGGTGGTCACCACCACGCGATCGGCGACCAGGAAAGCCGAGTAGAAACCCACTCCAAACTGCCCGATCATGTCGTTCAGATCGCTTCCCTCCGACTTGGTGGGATCCTGCATTTTGGCCAGGAAATCGGCAGTGCCAGACTTGGCGATCGTACCCAAGTTATTGATCAGATCCTGATGGGTCATGCCAATACCAGAGTCCATGATGTGCAGCGCCTTGTTCTCTTTATCGGCCTTGATGCGGATGTGCAGCTCAGGGTTGCTTTCCAGCTCCTTGGCACTGGTCAACGCCAGCAGGCGGATCTTGTCGATGGCGTCGGAAGCATTGGAAATCAACTCACGCAGGAAAATCTCCTTGTTGCGGTACAGCGAGTTGATGATGAGCTTCATCATTCGGTTCACTTCGGTTTGGAAAGTGAACTTTTCGGCCTGTCCAAACAATAATATTGGTTCAATACAAAGTCTTACGTGTACTTTACGGATTATACAGAAAAAGACAAAAAAATGAAACACCCACCTTTTCACGGAGCTCCTTCAACTGCGCCACATTAAGACCGTCCAGTTGAATGGCCTCTTCCTCCCTCTTTAGCGTCTCTGCGTCTGAATTGGTATAGATAAAGGGGGCGTTTAACGCTGACGTGTACCAAAAATCACGGTAGCCTGGGGAGGCGTGGCTTACCTGTTCGAGAACCCTCTTTGAAGGAACCCAGGTCCAGGTCGATGGTCTCGGTGGAAGCCTCATCTTCTGCGGCAGCGATCTGATTAACGCCTAGCGTCACATGAAACATACATGAATTAATTAGGTTAAAACACCGGCTATGCGGCGCCCTGAAGCGTGGCAAGTGAGACTTACCTGCCAGAAGCAAGATGCCCAGCAGTAGATAGTATTTCATGATTGGGGATATCTCAGTTGATGAAGGACGTGGTATCAGTTCTTCCGGCGAAAGGCCACGTCACGAAAATCAAGACTTTCAAATCCAATAAATAATTCGCACTCGCGTCCGACTCGCTTATGCACGGAAAAAAAGTGGTGGTGCTTCGTTGCCGAAAAGGCCTTAAATAGTGGGGGTTGTGGATACCTTTTGGAATTGTGGCCTAAAACACCGACGGTCCCACCACGTTCTTGAGCTGTGGTCCTACTCAGGGTTGACAGTTTAGCCGTTTTCCGGCCAGATAGCCTTTTTCGCGAATCGATTTCAAGAATCCAGGCTTAATTCTTCAGATTTTTGCAAAATGGCTTAGCTGTGATCTAAAGTAGGGGGCACAAAATAAAAACAGACAGCCCAAAAAAAATCTTTATTCTCATATCTGAGGAATATTTTGGGTAGTACTTTTTTCCAGTAGAAAATTCCTACTAGGAATGTCGGAAATGACAGTCGCTTTTTGTTTTTATGATGTTTGATGATGAAAAAAATGATGTTTTTTTTTAGAGATCTGGGAGCCGAGAGAGCGAGAAACGTAGTAACGGTTCTATCCCTGATGAAAGCAACCAGATACTGCAATTTTACTTTTTGCACAAATCAAATAACTGTTATATTTTAAAAACAGCAAGAAGTTGGCACCACTGGTCGCCAGCTTACCCGAATCACAAATGACAGTGTGAATATAACTACATATATTCAAATTATGCCTGTAATTTTCATTCTTTTCTATTTTCTTATCATACCATTATCTCAAGAGATAAAAATTGTTTAAAGCAACGGCGCAATTACCCGTCAAACAGCATGTTCATTCTATTGCTTTGAGATAGAGATGGGATCGTGCAGACGATAGTTCCTCCACGGCACTCGCATTTCATCGCCCATTCCTAAGCCACAAGCTGTTTTTGACGTTCCGCTTTGGTCAGCTCTTCCTCACATGCTCCACCAACACACGCGCACCAATTGGGCAAGCACGAAATTAATGATTCCTGTAATCATTCAGCATTTGCGTGAGTCGTCAAACATACAAAATTTACGTTCAGTTGGGGGAAAGACCCGCCTACAGACGAGCTTGTATCTCCAGAATACATCCGATACCGCCCTGGTCAGGGCATCAGCAGAAGCTACGACACCAGCGAAAGCAGCGGGCAGAGCAACCGCAAAAACCTCTCGGCAGTGCCACTGCTCCGATTTTCAGTGAGCGGATCCCAATCGCGAGCAGCGTTTCGTCGATGTTAGTCGTGGAGGTGGAGCAGTAGCAGCAGGAGGCCTAGCCGTAGCCGTAGACGAGGCAGCCACAGTGTCAATTAGTAGTTTCGTATACCACCTCATTCATACAACGTACCACGAGCACCACTACCACCCCTCCCCCGTACCGTGTTATACAACAAAATTATTCCGTGTTTAACATACGCCGGCTGAAATCGCGCAACCCGATAATCGACGCAGCAAACGCATCTTGATCTAAAATCCAATTTCTGAGCCCATTGGACAAGGAGTAGTCGGAACACATTGACGAGTGCTGCAGCGTTGGAGAAAGCGGCTGTTGACAACTGGAACTGGAACTGGATTGGTAGTAACAGGAGCAGCCACAGCAAGGGCATACCACAATTCGCTAGCCAGAGCAGCTTCACCCGCTTCAACCATGAATATCGACGACTACGAATCGCTGCCCACCACCAGCGTTGGTGTGAATATGACGGCGGGCGCGATTGCGGGCGTGCTGGAGCATGTGATCATGTATCCGCTGGACTCAGTCAAGGTAAGCGCCCTGCCACCGAGCCGGCTGGTGGCACGTAACCGGAGGAGCACTTGTCCAAGAGTATAAACAAGCATACCTAACCTCACAAATGCGTGTACACAAACAAAAATTCGTATGCTCTGGCATAATCGTGATGTAATTCCTCGGGTTTTTAGTGCAACCGAGAGCTCTGGGGGCTCTTTGGGGGTTTAGACCCCGCAATTGCGCTTATCGGGGCACGTTCTGATGGTTTATGCTGCCCGCCGATAAGATTAACCCAGCCGTACGCCTGACAATCGCTGTAGAGTGCTACCTGTTATCAGTCATATGGACTGTTGGCCAAGCGACTTTCCCTGCGGAAATTCACCTTTAATTAGGTGGCCCGGAGCGCCTAGGCGCGTTCACCACTTGTGCAAATGCGTATGCAAATTTACTTTGCATCGTCGTAATGCAAAGGCTGCGTGTTTTATACATACATATGTGCCTTTCCAGTCCTCATGTACTTCTTGCCACTTGAATATTTATTGATTTTCCTATGTGTGGCCACTCGTGTGTCAACCCAATCGGCCGGTGACAGCCGGCAAGCAGTTTGGTGCCAGCCTAAAGCCTGGCCGGGATTCCCGGCGTCATCATTATAGTCTTTCGTCGCTTTGACGAGCTAATTTCACGCGGTTGCGCTGGCAGAGCGCTTCAATTGATCGGAATTCTAGCACTCTATTCACATTATTTTGAGCTTTGTTTATAAATAGCACCGGCGCAGCGTTGTCATTCTGATTTCACATATTATTTGCCTTATCAGGGCCCACTTAATGTGGTTGCTGCCGCCCCCGGAGAGCAGTGATTCATAGAGCCCATCTAGCCGCTCTCAGTTCCATCAGCTCCCTCCATTTATGTAATGGCAGTATCTATCCATCACCACTTTAATTAGGTTTCTGTTGTTTTCCCACTGGAGAACTATTCCTCACCTTGAATCGTCTTGTTGACTTGATATTGATAGTGAGCAGCAGCCGCGGCAGCCATATAAGCTGGCTGATAAATGCAGTTTAGGGCACTTTCCTGGAAGCGTTATCTCCCTGCGCTAAGCCCGCGTCTCCATGATTTACAATGTGGATGCTGTTTTCGCTTTGTGCAATAATTTTATAAGGCCTGGCTGGCAGGCACGCCTTTAAATACACATGCATAGGGTATATATATGCAATTAAATATATATAGGAGCTTATAGAACAAACCTACACGATTTAAAACTTGAACCCCATGCAGTGACTTGCTTATAAATCGGCGAAAGTGTTTCTCAACAATGAACAAGTTGTATGTTCGGCGGGCGCCACTATATCTGTGAATGGATGATTATAAACCAATTATTTTCAATTTCGATAAGATATAACGCATGTTCCTAGAAACCGTCACCACGGCTGACCACACGCTAATAAGCTAAATTTAAATAGATTGTATTTCGAAAACAAAAATGTCAGGTTCTAGAACAATTACGTTGCCAATGCTCCTACTTGGGATTGGTGGAAATCCCCAGAATTTGCAATTTCATTCGTGACGAAATTCACTTTTCCAGGTCTATTTAAATAAGTTCCTAAACCAAATAATAATCATGAGTAACAATGACTCTCATGTTATGAAGCCTTTTGCCACGGCCGACTCTTCAAACATTAACCTTTGATAACTGCTCGGCAATTACTGCGATTAACTCGAAATGAAGTTCGTTTAGAAGTTAAATAAGACCTGGGCCATATTATTTGCAACAATTTATTGCCACACAATGCAAATATTTAATTTCTTTCATCGCCCTTTCACAGACTCGAATGCAGAGCTTGTCACCGCCAACAAAGGATTTAAATATACTTTCTACCTTTCGGAACATGGTCACCCGTGAGGGTTTATTAAGGTAAATTATACAATCATGGACAATACCTGTTTACTGATAAACTAAACGATTTGCAGACCTATTCGTGGAGCCAGCGCTGTAGTCTTGGGAGCCGGTCCTGCGCATTCGCTCTACTTTGCCTCCTACGAGATGGTCAAAGAACTGACGGCAAAGTTCACAAAACACAACAACCTCAACTACGGTGAGTAAAGCGCTTCCCTATCCTTCACTGGCCACTAACCCTTCGGATTTGGTATAGTGATTTCGGGAGTGGTGGCCACTGTTATTCACGATGGCATCTCCAGCCCCACGGACGTCATCAAGCAGCGGATGCAGATGTACAACTCGCCGTACACATCGGTTGTCACCTGCATACGGGACGTTTATAAGAAGGAGGGCTTTAAGGCATTCTACAGAGCATATGGGACGCAGCTATTCATGAACTTACCATATCAGACGATACATTTTACAATATACGAGTTTATTCAGAACAAAGTAATTATCTAAGCTCACCCTTTGGGTCGTACTGTAACCTCAAGATTATTGCTATTTACAGTTTAATCTGGAGCGGAAATACAATCCAAAGGTGCACATGGTGGCGGGTGCAGCGGCGGGTGCCAGTGCGGCGGCCATCACAACGCCATTGGATGTTGTCAAGACGCTACTAAACACTCAGGAGACAGGTCTAACCCGAGGCATGATCGAGGCTGCCCGCAAGGTACTTGTAACACAAGTATTCTCTAGGAATCATTTATTTATCCAACTTTGTGTTATTCAGATCTACCATATGGCTGGTCCATTGGGCTTCTTCAGAGGAATGACTGCCCGCGTGCTGTACTCCATGCCGGCGACAGCTATTTGCTGGTCCACGTACGAATTCTTCAAGTTCTACCTTTGCGGCATGGACGCCGAAAAGTACAAATCGTCAATTACGGGTAAAGCTGAGATCCGCAAAACGGACTACGTACTCCCGGCGAGCGAAGGCGCTGAGCACACCGATCAGGAGCGGGAGCGAGAGTCAAAGGAGAGTGCTGCCACTGCGACACTACATCCAGCGCCCACATCCGTAAACCCATCTGGTGCCATCAAGACGGTATGCGAGCTGTCAACGCGACCCGCCGCACCCACAATCAACCTACACACGAGGCATACGGACGTGAAGAGTCCCTACGAGCGGGGATTCTCTACGTAGGCACGTGGACGTGGCCGCGAGCGGGGCCTTCGTTCGAATTTCGAAACGTTTGTAGAAGCAGTAGCGACAGCTAAACCTAAGCGTAGCTTTTAGTTGGCAGCGTGTGTCGGGAGGGCTGGGGGATGGGTCGGATTAGGTTGTGGTGGTCGCCACGGCATTAGAAATGCCTGTGCCACCGGTCGGCTAATCCCAGCTGTTCCCACGCCCCCGATCCCAGCTGCTTGTATGAATACTCTGCGAGGAGTCGGTGAGAGAGTTTTATCACTCCATAGACGGAGGTTAAATCGTAGTTGTTGTTCTGCACAAAACTCTCGCTCTCACACTTACGCAAAAACTCCCAAACAAAAACAAAAACAAAAGAATCACCACCCCCTACCCAAGCACACTACACACTACACACCCCAAACAACAAACAAAACACAGTTTTAGGCGAAAAGCGAAATTCTTGTTAAAAATAATGCTAATGCTAATTCTTGTACAATACTATTACCTATTACCTACTATTATGTATTACAACTCTGATTTATTACATATGTATATTTTTTAAAGTTTCGAAAATATATATGCATATATTTATGTTGATCGTTGTAAAGTAACCAAGAGCGAAACAATGTAAAGCGAGAGGCGCGAGCGGAAATTCAATAATTTGTAATCAAATTACATTTAAATCTTCAAACTGAGATGTTACAAAACAAAATATAACGAACCGCAGAATCCCCCAGAATAGTCCAGTTCAGAGCCCGAAAAACTACATAACTAGCCAACCCAACTGTAGACCAGTAGCCTAGCTATATGCGTTGTCCCCTGCCGGGCACTTGACTGCGATTGCCCCCATCCTGCTGGACGATCATCCTATCCTTAAACTATTTTTTATTTACCATTTACCAGTCATCACACATTCTAACGTGCCCGAGGCAGCACTAGGCAGTTCTAGTTGTAATCCCAGTCAAGTGTCGCGACATCGGACAACAACCCCAATCCCCAAAACATACAATAATGCATCATATTATTACGTTCACTGTTATTTTTGTTTATATATATATGCATAATATATATATGTATGAATACGCTACACCGAATATTATAAAACGGCAAGGTGTAGCCCTAAAATTAAAATTTTATTGTTAAAGAACTCAGCGGCAAGAACCCATTGGCTCGAGAGGGGCCCATTAAACGGATAAAAGAAAACATACGATTTATGTCAAATGCATTAACAACAATTGGCTTTTATTGTTTTTTTTTCGATAACAGAGTTTTGATTCGAAAGCTAGAGGATTGAATCCACGCCCCGGCGACGGGAGCGCTGCGACAGGATTGGACGGGGCTTGTAAAGATCATCGTTGGAGTACCGCTGCTGCTGGCACAGCTTCTGGCTGAGTCGTCTGCGGGACATGGTGACTGCAGAGTAAATAAACACATTAATCTTTCGACTTCGAGGAAGGGCTCGACAGATATGAAGCGAAGGAGTTGAAGACTTGCGGGAAGCGCTTACCCGCATAATTTTGACTTTGATAGGACTAGAGGGTCCTATCACACAGCTACATACATATGTGTGTGTTTTTGTAAATACATAATTTAGTTAATAATGGGCATGACCGGCATGTGGGGAGAAATAGAGGCGGTAGATAATAATGGGGATGAGCATGATGTTTAGATTAATCAAAGAGTGAGGGGTTACAAAGAGTGATTCTTGGTTTCGCAGCTACATACAGTACTCTGCATAGCTACTATACGCACCATTTTCCTGCTTCTCGAGAGCCTCGTTCTCCTTGGAATTAATGCTTGCCTCGGATGGCGTCGGTGATGACTTTGCCTCGTCGCGCCGCAGCTTCTTGGCCGGACTGCCGGATGTGCTGCTGCCGGGACTACACGGTCGGGCTGGTGCTGTTTCCCTCAGGTCTTCTGGATGGGGCTGCTCCGGCGCACTGCTCCGTCTACGTTTGGATATGCTCCTGCGAAGTGCTCTCACATCCACCACATCCCCTGGCGATCCTTCCGAGCTCAGCCTGTTCACCAAGATTTTACGGTCCTCTATTAGTTTGTTGATTAACTGCAGACGATCCTTAAACTCCTCCGGGTTTTCTTCAAAATGGGTCACCCAGTCACCGGAAACCACATCATCTGGATCCTTCGAGCTTGGAACTTGTGGGGCGGGTGGTTCATCTGTCTGTTGGCTGGTGGTATCAGTGGATTCTGGATTCTCTACGATCGCTGGAGGATCATCTTTGCCTTCCTCTGCACTCTTTGTGTTTTCTCCATCACCCATCTCCAATCCTGTATGCTTTTTGCTGCTATCACTAGTAGATTGGGATTCTGATACTGCGCTTTCAGGTATTTCTGTACGATCTGCTTCCAATACTTTCGGTTCAGACGATTCCTTTGTGAATCCTGTCCCCGCTTCATCTTTTGGTTCTTCAGCATCAGTCGCTCCTGGTTTACTTGTCGGTAGATCTTTTCCCGACTGTGACCCACCGCCCAGTTCTATAAAACTGGTGGACGATTGCGTCAAGATGTCACTGACCAAAACAACACCACCGGACGCGGCTTTGTCGCATGCACCGTTGCTGTCCCCATGAGAGTTCCCATTTGTACCATTGCCGTTCTCCACAGTGGCGTCAGCTTTCTCCGGGGCAGATGTTGCATCTGGAGTTGAAGTCTTTGCTGGGCCTCCTGAGCTAGGTGGCTTGCCCTCATCGTTGGAATCAGAGCCTCGGCGTTTGAGGAGTTTGGCTTTGCTCTCGTTGTGATCATCTTGGATAGCAGTGTTTGTAGCGCTGCTGGATGAGCTGGACTTGTGGCGGTCACGATTTCGACTTCGCTCATGGTCCTTTCTTTTGGACGAAGAGCTGCTGCTGCTGTGGTGACTGCGACTATGACTACTTCTATCCTTATCCTTATCCTTGTCCTTATCCCTATCCTTATCCCTAACCTTATCCTTATCCTTATCTTTATCTTTATCCCTATCCTTATCTCTATCTTTTTCCCTATCAGTCCGCGACGAGGATGAGCTAGATTTGTGTTTTTTGTGGGAGGAGGAACTAGATTCGTGGCGGGATGAGGAGGTGGATATGGAACGCTTTGAGGATGATGATTCCTGATGGCTCCGACTGGAGGAACTCTTTTCGGTTTTCGAGCTGCTGCTGCTCTTGTGTTTAGAGCTAGAGGAGTGTGACGAGGAGTGTTTCGAGCTGGAGGAATGCTTACTGCGCGACTGGTCTCGGCTACGATCGCGATCGCGGTCGCGGTCACGGTCCCTATCCTTACTTTTCCGGCGGTGTTTGTCATCAGAGTGATGGCGACGGTCTTTGTCCCTATCTTTAGCGTCGCTCTTCGCATTGGCAGGCGACACCATCGTCTCACACCTTTTAGAAATTTCTTCCGGAGGAGCAACTCCTAAAGCTTTCTCCCTCTCCTTTTCTTCTGTTGCTCCAGAAAGAGATTCCTTCTTCTTTTCCTGTGAGGCGGAATTTTCAGTCTCCTTAGACCCTGAATCCGGAACAGCTTCCTCTGAGGCCGAGCCATTGTAGCCCTCAGGCGGAGGTGGTGGTTGTGTTGGAGGTGGTGGCGTTGGAGGGGGTACTGATGGGGGTGGCGGTGCTGGTATCTCTGCTGGCGCCGGAGGCATCTCAAGTCTTGGTGGCAATGACGATTCATCTTTTGGTGGAGCTGGTGGTGGCTCTACAATTGGAGGCGGAGGTGGGGGATCATCTTTTGGTGGCGGCGGAGGAGGTGGTTCATTTATGGGCACTGTTGGTGGTGGTAGAGGCGGTTGAACCGTTTCTATGAGCTCAATGCTAGCGTTGTTGGCGTCCACAATGTTCGCCTTTACTTCCGACATAATGGCATCCTCGATGGAAAGAATGGGGGGTCCCCCTTTTATGTCCTCTGATACAGAGTTCTTGCGATCAGTACCTAGTATCAACAGAAGCTATTAACATCAAATAACAACTAAGAATAAGAAACATACCCTCAAAGGTTATGGCATCCTTCTTAATATCAAAGTGCAGATGGCGACTTTCATTAGTAGCATCACTGGAGTTCTCGCTGAACTTTGGCATCTGGGCCTCCTCTGAAATGTTGGCTGGCGTCGTGTCAATGTTGTTACCTTTTGAGACTGCTGCTTGCTGGACATCATTCGCAGACTCGGTTGATGAGGCCATGGTTAGGCGGCTATCGCTAGACACCTGGGAAAGCTGCGACGCCTGGGAGACGCCGTTAACAGAGTCTGAATTGTTTATGGACCCGTTATTTAACTCCTCTTTTCTGGAGTCCGCCTTGTCCTCGCTCACTGGCTCATACGATGGAGAAGTATCGTCATCGAAGTTTCTGTCATCCACGCCTGGCGGCAAGTCATCCTCCTCCTTACTTTCTTCCTTTACATCGGACTTAACAGTGGCGCGATCGGAATCCGGACTGATCTGTTCCAGGTCAGTGGGCATGAGTCCAGCAGCCGTTTCCACTTTTAGCATACTGCTGCCGTTCATGTGGCCAGCAAATGGCGGCAACGGTGGCGCAGGGAGCAATGTGGGTCTTGCTGGCGGCGGAGGAGGAGGTGTGATTCCCAGGTACTTGTAGACAATGCTCTCGATCTTTGGCTCGAATATGGTGGCAACCTTGGGGTTGACCACCTGGTCCACGATTTGATCCACTCCCTTGTTGAGGACGTCAGAGCTGCAATACAAGAACGTTATATTTCAGTTGGATGCTTATTTAAGGCCAGGCACTTACTCTATAAGATGCTTGCGTAGCTTCTCCCGCAATTGGAGCTTATTAGTGTCTGGCGTCCAGTGCTGCTTCGACAGGAAGTCGCTGACCGCCGTCTCCACCCTGTTCCGCACATTCTGGTAAGCGGGCTTTGTGTCCACGTCGGCCAGGCAGCAGTTGAACCGGAACTCATCGAACACGCCCTGCGATTTTACCTCCTCGATGAGGCTTTTTACAAATTCGTCCATGTTTGTTACATGCGTTTCATCTCCAATTGTTTTTACAAGATCTAGTGAAGAGACTTGCCTATCGGATTCGGCTATCGCTAGGTGTATACATATGTTCGCAGGCTGATGGCACGTAGCGCGACTGTGAGGTGACGCAAATGCAATATGATTTATTTCTGCATATATATTTTTGCGAAAATAGAAATATTTTTTTTTATATAACGAGTATATTATTGCTTGCTTTGTTAAATAATAATTATATTATTAATAATTAAATATTAATTATATATGAACGACCCTAAGACTCAAATATATATGAGTGGAAGTTTTGGAATAAATTTTTTAGAGTGAAATTAAGTATTACAAATTTTATGAAAGAGTTGTAAGAGTAAATATCTTTAAATTTAATTACTAAACGTGTAAACATGCATCGTCAGCAATCAATTTATTAAATTAGTTATTCTGGTACCTGTGACTGTGACTTTTTCGATTAAGGCGCGCAATGGTTTACCATCTCTAAGAAAATATCGATACTTGCGAGCCATCGATGCCCACAGTTGCAACCCGATTACTATATTTTGGCGCACGCGAAGCGCCCAGTTATAGGAATTTTATTGTTTCTGGTTGTGTTTGATATTTAAGTAGCACAATTGAGTGATATAATGAAACTGAGTGCGGGTTCACACTCCGAAATCGAGGGTGAAGGCGCCCAGAGTAATGTGTCGTACAATTCCCAGAACCCTGTGGAAGTAGCTTCTGATTTAGAGGCGGCGGCGGCGCCTAACGCCGACTCACAGGGCCCAAATCAGCAAACCGTCACAGATATAACGGCGAGCCTAACGGAGCGTCATGATTCGCCAGAAAAGCCTGCGGAAAATCTGGCCGAGATATCTGTTGACGTGGAAATGGACGCCGACACAGATAGACACTCCTCAGACTCCCCTGCGGGCAGGCAGCTGCAGAGGCCGCCACAGCAGCGTCTCTCGGCCGTGAACAGTGAGTACAACATAAACAGCGGACATACCCCGCCTTTTGTTATCCATATGCTAATATAAACTTTTACCTCGTGCGTGCCTTTGCTTGTGTGTGTACTTGTACTTTTTCGTTCCGCGTTTGTAGGGAAGCGCGATCTAATCAATTTGCAGTCGGCCCTGAGCCCCAAATACATCGGCTATGCCAACGCCAACTCGCCCACGCCACCTTCGGATTCGGACGACACCATACGCACAACGAGAAGGCGCCTGAACCAAGCGGCGTCTCTTAACGGCAGCAGTACCGGCGAGAGCCTGTCCCGAGATAATGATTCACCAAAGACGGTTGGTCCAGGTCATGGTGCTGTCGAGGAGGGCGGCATCAAGCAGTACATGAGTCCCATAGAGAAATTATTGATGAAAAACGGCGCCAGCTCGCCAAACAGTACGGGGTTTGAAGCGGACGCCGAAGATCTGGCTATCCGGCCCGTTCGCAAGCAACTCAAGCGGAAGATGAAGAGAATGAGCAAAGCAAAGGCAGCCACCAATGTCGATGCCCAGCCTTTGGTAGTGGAAAATACCAGCGAAGTAGTAGATAATGAACCTCACAACACAGAAAATACTTCAAACGAAATTGATGAAATAGTTACCTCGAAATGCGAGACTGAAGTTGAGACTGAAGCCGAAGCTGAGGCTGATACTGCTGTGGAAGTGAATGTCCAGGAGGAAGACATAACTGAAGCTGAGAATCACACAGAATCTAATGAATTAGTGGAGGAGCCAAAAGATTTGGAAAAGCCAAGCGAGCTTCCATTTGCCTTGCCGCAGTCGACGTCGACAGAGGCGGAACTAAAGTCGCCACCAGATGTGAGCTCAAGCACATTCACTCAACCTGAAGTGAACAGCTCAATGAAATCCCCCTCCTCGGTAAGCATAGACAGTGCGAAGGGGCTGTCTATTGTTACCGATCCTGGGTGGCCGACCTACCAAGTGGGTGATTTGTTTTGGGGCAAGGTCTTCTCGTACTGCTTCTGGCCCTGCATGGTGTGTCCGGATCCGTTTGGCCAAATCGTTGGTAATATGCCGAGTCATCCCCAGCGCTCGTCTTTGGACGCAGCTACAGTTCCGATCCAAGTGCATGTGCGATTCTTCGCGGACAATGGAAGGCGGAACTGGATCAAGCCCGAAAACCTGCTGCCCTTTGCTGGTCTGCAGGCATTCGAGGAACTTCGAGAAGAGGTTCGCATAAAGCACGGACCGAAGAGTGCCAAGTACAGGCAGATGAATCCCAAGCGAGCTAAGCTAACTATTTGGAAGCAGGCCATCGAAGAGGCCCAGATCGTGACACAGCTACCTTACGCGGAGCGACTCGAGAAGTTCTACCAGGTCTACGAGAATGCCGTGTAAGTATACATACACATCAGAGATGATGAAGTACATTTTTTCTTGTTCTTGCTTATTGCCAAGTTCCAGGAAGGAACTATTCTTAGGAATCGACTTTTCTCATACAAGTTTTCCTTCGTTTTAGCACGCTGAACAAGCAGAAGCGCAAACGCACCAATTCCATGATGCAAGACACCTCTGACGTGGGCAGCAGCCTGTACGACTCCACGGACAACTTGCTCAGCCGGCAGTCCACACAGTTGGCGGCCTCGAAACGCGAACGCTCCGAATCTCCCTTCAGTCCCGCCTTTTCTCCGGTGAAGAGCAAAAACGAAATGCGCGCCAAGCGTCGTAAACTTAGCGGCGGCATCGAGACCGAAACTGGTAGATCCACCACAGCTGTGAGCACACTGCAGGCACGAGGCACCAGTTCCGAAAAGACTTCTCCTGACGCCTCTCTCTACGAGAATCCGGAATTCGGGCAGCTGTTTGATGTAATCAAGGAATACGTGATGGTTCATCGCAACGAGGAGAAAGTGGAAAAAGTACTCCTGGCTGTGGTCAGTAACATATGGTCGTTGAAGCAGATCCAACTGCGCGAGCTCGAGCGCGACATGTCCAGTGGGCAGATGGAGCAGCAGCTGGGCTCTGCTGTTGTGGAACGAGGCCGCGGTGTGGGGTCCATTAAGAGGCTGTCGAATCGTTTGAAAACGATGATGGTGAGGCGCAGCATGACTCCCGTGGTGGCACCCAGTCCAACACCGGCCATTGCCGAGCCGGAGCGTCGACATTCTGAGGTAACAAAGCCTAGGAAACTTGTCAACCGGCCCATCGACGAGGTAGTTGAGGATATCTTGCAGCTGGACAGCAAGTACCTCTTCCGTGGACTCAACCGCGAACCGGTCTGTAAATACTGCTATGCCCCGGGATCCAATCTGCAGCGCTGCTCGCGCAACTGCAACAACTGGCTGCATGAAGACTGCCTGGAGCGAAAGAAATCCGGCACACCCATGCCTAAGAAAGGCGTTAGGAAGCCAAAAGATATCTCAGCCAGCTCCAACTCCCAATCCCCCGTTCCGGAAATAATAGAACATGTAACGGGGGACGGGGTCGCCAGTGTCTTGTCACCTTTGATCTGCCACGAGTGCAGCATTGGGGAGCCCGAGGGGTGTGTCATTTGTCACCAAGTAGAGTCACCAACGGCCTCATTACCCGGATCTCCACTTAAGGAAGATGAGCCTCAAACCATTACGGAGGATAAACTGCTCACTTGCAGCCAGCCCATGTGTGGAAAACGGTTCCACATAGGCTGCTGTAAGTACTGGCCCCAGGCTAGTAGCGCCAAACAGTCGCCCCGCTGTCCACGACATGTGTGCCACACCTGCGTCTCGGACGATCCCAGCGGCAAGTTCCAGCAGGTGAGCAACTCGAAGCTGGCCAAGTGCGTCCGATGCCCGGCCACTTACCATCAAGACTCCCACTGCATTCCCGCGGGCACCCAGATGCTAACTGCCACCAACATCATCTGTCCCCGCCACACCATCGCCAAGGGGGACGCCCACGTCAACGTGCTGTGGTGCTACATATGCGTCAAGGGCGGAGAGCTGGTCTGCTGCGAAACCTGCCCCATTGCAGTCCATGCCCACTGCCGCAATATCCCGATTAAGACCAACGAAAGCTATATCTGCGAAGAGTGCGAGAGCGGACGACTCCCCCTGTACGGGGAAATCATTTGGGCAAAGTTCAATAACTTCCGGTGGTGGCCGGCCATTATACTGCCCCCGACTGAAATTCCCAGCAATATACTAAAGAAATCCCATGGCGACAACGACTTTGTGGTGCGCTTCTTTGGCACTCACGATCACGGCTGGATATCCCGCAGAAGGGTGTACCTCTACATCGAAGGCGACACTGGCGACGGGCCCAAGACCAAGTCCCAGCTGTCCAAGAACTATATAGCCGGCGTGGCGGAGGCGACCCGTTTTCTGAAGGTCATTAAGGCCCGCCGGCAAGAACAAGCCATCGCCCGGCAGAATGGCAGTAAGCTCCAACCACCGCCCTACACCAAAATAAAGGCCAACAAGGCAGTGGCGCCAGTGCGGTTCATGCAGAACCTCGAGGATCTAAGCGCCTGTGACTGTCGGCCGGAACAGGACCACCCCTGTGGCCCGGAGGCTGGTTGCCTCAACCGAATGCTATTCAACGAGTGCAACCCGGACTTTTGCCGCGCTGGAGATGCCTGCGAGAACCGGATGTTCGAGAAGCGCATTTCGCCCCGCCTGGAAGTAGTCTACATGAACGAGCGCGGCTTTGGACTCGTGTGCCGGGAGCCCATTGCCGAGGGCACTTTTGTGATAGAGTACGTCGGCGAGGTCATCAACCATGCTGAGTTTCAAGAGCGGCTCGTTCAGAAGCAGCGCGATCGTGATGAAAACTATTACTTCCTGGGCGTGGAGAAAGACTTCATCATCGACGCCGGGCCAAAGGGGAATCTCGCGCGCTTCATGAACCACTCGTGCGACCCGAACTGCGAGACTCAGAAGTGGACGGTCAACTGTGTCCACCGTGTGGGACTCTTCGCCATCAAGGACATTCCGGCGGTATGTAGAGGAGTATTATTATCTTAGAACTTTATTTGAAAAATTGTATTCTCTTCGCCAGAACACTGAGCTTACTTTCAACTATCTGTGGGACGATCTCATGAACAATAGCAAAAAGGCCTGCTTCTGCGGGGCAACTCGCTGCTCCGGCGAGATTGGCGGCAAGCTCAAAGATGGCACTGCCAAGGTAAGTGACTCCTCCATTTACAACCGAGCTGCTTTAAAAATAACTCCACTCTCCCACCACTTAGGAATCAACGTCGCAGGGCAGCAAGGGCAAGAGCAGTAACAAGCTGAAACATTTTGGAAAGGCCAAGGGGTCCATGGTGCGCATCCACGTCGGACCCCCCAAAAAGGCAAAAAAGCCACCGAAGGTTAAGCACATTAGCGCGGACGATGAGCCGGTGGAGGAGGTTGCGGTTACAACTGAACTTTGAAATTGCCCAACATGACGGATGGCATGAACATGTTGTTTTTCTTTACTTTTCTTTTTTTTTTGTAAACATTGCATTTTGTTATATTTTGAAGAATAATCACTGCATTGCTGAACACACCACATATATTTATTAACTATAAATCACAGTTAAGTTTAGTAGACAATTGGTCCACCTTTTGCTCTCCAGCTCATTTTTATTTAAATAAATCAAGAATATGTCGTTGTATCTGTTCTACTTGACTACATTATGAAACTATAAAGTTTATCAGTTCAGTATAAATGATATATTGTATCCTGTTTCGTTTGGTCTGTCTGTTCTGCTCTAAGAACGCACTTTAAGACAATTTTAGGAAGCTATACTTAAAATTTTGTTCACATTTCAATGTTTGTCTCTCAGCTACAGTAAAGCTAGCACTTTGGCATATAAAACTCGTATGACTATAAAACTAGACATAGCTAAGTCTAAGATCTAGGAGTACGCACTTTAATCTTAAGCGGATATGCACGTTATTAAAGGTATAAGAATAAAGCGTTGAGTGCCAAGAATAAACCAATCCAATCGGTTAGGGAGCGGCGTTGAAATAATCCGAGTTGTACTTTGGCACAATGGCGTCGATCTTCTTGACGATCGTGTTGAGCGACTCCCGGGACATCTCGTACAGCGTATTGAGTGAGATCAGCCGCATGCCCTGCTGGTTGCACACCTCGATCACAGACCACTTCTCCAACAGTTTCAGGCAATTTCGGACCGAGTCCGTCGATATGCTCTCAGCTTTAATAATATTCAAGATGATTAAATGGAAAAGAACTATTCGAACTGCCTCTTACCATAGGCACAGCTTCCGCGCTTGACCTTGCCGCTCAAGTCGTTGATCACAAAACTGATGAATTCCGACTCCAGCATGGAGTTGCGGTGGAGTATCTGCAGGGATTGGGCCACAGTCACGTACGTCCAGGCGAAAGGTGCCAGCACCTCGCAGATGTTTCGCTGCTGCTGCAGGGTATCGCGGGCGAAGAGCACCTTTTCGTCGTCTCCGCCGTCGTTGGACACATCGAGGAAGTCGTCGTCCACGTCGATGCAATCCGCCAAGTTGCGAGCCATGCGCCTAGCCCGATTGGCATCCTCATCAACGTCCACCTATTAACGAATGTACCGATGAATATTTATGAAAATGAAGCTTGTGCTAATGTCTACCATAAACTTAAGAACTAAAAAACAAAATGTAAATGAAATTTAAAAACAATTCGATGGCAATGAATAAATTAAATGAATGTGAAACAAATGCATTACCTGTTCGGCTACAAGGCAACCGCTGATCAACAGGTCATCCAATTGCTTGTATAGCAGGTTCTCCAACACTTGGGTGGGCTTGTTTAGTATGAATTCGTAGCGATAGATCTGGCAGTTTTCCAGGGCGGCGTCTATCAGGGTTTTGCGCCGAACTCCAGCCGCCTTCTTGTCTTCCGTCTCCGGCAGCAGTGCGTGGAAAGTAGTCATAAGTATCGAACTGAGGGCAAAGTGCGGCGTGAGCATGTTGGAGTAGTAGGCCAGTTCAATAAAGCTTTCCACGGAATTCACGGCCCTAATGACCAAACGTCCGTTTTCATCCCTTGTGCGTGTTACAAGACCTAGTAGTAAAAATTCCATTAGGACTCAACGGAGGACATTAGTGGGAGGATATCTTTACCTGAGCCAAGCAGGTCGCAGGCATATGCCAGTATTTGTGAGGATTCCCCGGAAAAACCCATGTCCTTAGCGCCGGATAGCGAATTTCGCAAGTCATCCAGAGCCTCGGCTAAAATCTGCTCCTCGCCGCCCTTCCTGAAGCGGGTGAGCAGCAGGAAGGCCAGGGCGTTGGTAGACATCACAGAGGTTGCGGCGGCGCAATCGAAGACCACCTGGCGCGAGATGCTTTCGATGAGATTGCGGTGCTCTTCGCACACGACATCGGTGCCGTACAACGACGACGTAGACTGATTGTGCTGCAAAGTCCTGGAAACAGAAGTAATTAGGGGTTTCTCCGCCAACAATAGAATGACTACTATGCTAGAATATTTACCTTGCCGCCGGCTTGTACACCTTGGCATTGTTTCCATCCTCTCGAGCAATCTTGTTGTACGAATTGACCAGCTCCCGAATCGAGTAGGGCTCATTGAAATCGATACGCATCAGCCCATAGTTCGATCTCAGGGCCTTCCAGATACCTGATATGGCCTTGGTGAACGATTCGGGTATTTTCTTCTCTCCCTTCTGCTCGCGCACAAAGTTTCCGTCGACGAGGCGCTCATAGTTCACAGACACGGGTACTAGTAGGGCGTCCGGAATGCTGCCATCCATGAAAGCATTCACAATCACTGAAAGGATACCGCCCTTGGGCATGCAAGGCTTTCCGGTACGGGTGCGGCCGCCTTCAATAAAGAATTCTACATTGTGGCCCTGCTTCAGGGCGTGGGTAAGATAGAGGTGAAGGGCAGCACGATAAAGCACATCCTTCTTTCCCTCTACTGGGTCGATCTTGCGCTTGATGAAAAACGCTCCAAGACCACGGAGCAGCCCACCGAAAACGGGTATTTGCAAGTTATTTCCGGCGGCAACCAAAGGACTGCGAATGTCGTTGTTGGTTAGGATCCAAGTGACCATGATGTAATCCAAATGGCTGCGATGCAAAGGCACGAAGATCAATGGAGTTTCGGGGGATCGTTCGGTGGCAGTCTTCAGCATCTCAATCTGCTTGGTATTGGTGACAACCCCGGATAGGAAGCAAGGTAGTAGCTTGTACAGGATCCAAGAAGTAAATGCTAGAAGCCCGTTGTTCAGCGTGGAGCCCATGTCCTTCAGGATGCTAATGGCACGCCGCTCCTGCTTCCTCAGAATGGCTTGGTAAGAGATTCCCTGCTTCTCGTCCTCCTCCTCCACCGCCGAAGCTGACTGATCTCCGCTAGCACTGCGCGTGAGCAGACGATGACCATTTTTCGCGTAGCGCTGCTCCCTTAAACTTTGCTCCGCCGCCTGCTTAATGGCGTGTTTCAGTACGGCGTCATTGTGCACAATCTCGGTGACCTGTCGTAAAAAAATACAGCTTCATAAACCCATCGCAGAGCAAATTATTTGAGAGGCTTACCTGTCGGTACTCGAACTTTTCGCTGCGCACCACCTGGGCCACATACGGGAAGACCACTCCCCAGTCAAAAAGCTTCTTAAAGGGTTTCTGGCCGGACTGCGGGGTTAGCTCCAACATGTTTTGCGTGCCGATGCCATGAGCAACTGAATTCTGCACCTTCGGCTCCTAGAATCAGAAGATCATGTTAAAATAGGTGATGCAATTGCCGTACACATATAGGATGAATATAGGGCAATTGAGAAGTACCTCGAACCAGCCACGAGCGTGGAACTCCTTATTGGACATTATAACTATGAGATTCTCCTAAACTAATTGTGGATTACTAATAATTTCGAGTCAAATCATTTGCGTTCCCTACGCACACGCGCCCGGCTTTTTTCCCGATAGATCCTGTCTAGCTTTTAGGATTGTTATCGATTGCAAGGACGAGTTGGTAGCGCTGCCAAAATTCAAACTTTTAAGCGCGAAATGGCGTTGCCGGAGATTCAAACAAGATCTAACCGATATTTGAATTTTGGTTATCTAACATGGTACATCCTTGTTATGGATCCTAGTTTAAGTTTAAAAGTGTTACTAAAAGTTATTATGGCATTGTTCGAATAGCTATACAAAAACTTCCGACTCGCGATCGGTGCGAATTATCTTCAGTGCAGGCAGGGTGGAGAATTTATTGAATGGAAATATTTTTGCTTATCTGGGAAAATCGTCGCGCGCTAGAGTTGCGTCACATTTAAATTGTAAGTCGTTATTATTCGGGGTCAATGGAGGCGATATGCCCGATGGGATGATTGGAAAACTTACATTGGATGAACGGAGCGTGACCAGGAGATCGCTGCGTATGGTGTTGATCTTGCCAAGGGACGAACGGTAGCTCAGATTCAGGTTGGGGAACAGGCCAGCGATGATAATGGGTGCTCTGCAATCATTATTAAGTTTTAATCAATCAACACAATCGCCATAGGAGGTACTGAAATCAGGAACACGCAATTAAATATATATAGCCCCTCTTCGATAATATTTGGCTACTTGAGGGTATCGGACAATAGTCCAACTTCGGGGGAGTTCAATACCCCAGCACTCATCAGTGGACTTATATGTGTTTACTTATTTTTATATGGAAAATGGTGTACTTTTTTAAGTAGTGCCTGGAGCTGATAAGTTTAGTTGCTCATAAAATATAGAGCAAAGCTGAACTTTGAGCGGTCTTTGTGGCGAATCATCATTTGAAAATCAGCTGATATATTTCATATAGTCTTTTAATTGAAAAAACAAAACAAAAAAACTAATAAACAATTTGTTGTTGAATGGAAGCAAAAAAAGGTAAATCAAAACCAGAGGTTAGAAGTTCATAAAATTAATGAAATTATCTTTTTTTTATTACGTTGTGTACTTAGATCTTCAAAGTAAGCTTTCAAAGCCACACATTTATTAAGTTCCTTCCGAAACTATAATTTTTTCAATTATTCAGACATTAAAAAAAGGCTTAAAAAAATAAACTAATATTGTTTCAACTATTAGGGATTAATAAAGTCTTCTTATTGTTTAAAAAAAAATTAACATAAATTTTTAATTCTCTCCAGGGAAGATAAAGCTTTTTAAATCATCTTTGGACCGTAAGTTCTAAGTTTAAAAAAAAGTATCTAATCACCCAATCCTCTAAAAAATCATATTGTGGATTTTAAAAATTAATCTGTGTGGTAATCTAAAAGTGGACTCAAGATCATCTTGAGCTGTGGAAAATTTCCGGAGGATAGAGCTACTCGGTTGGGTGATTTTTTGGCAATCGAGTATAGGGGCACGTTCTCCTGGCGGCCACTACTTTGACATTTAATCAGTATTTATGACAGCTATGAGATGGAGGTGTACTTTCTTTGTAGCCCAATCCAGCGATATTAAAATAGCTTTTTAATCTGATAATTAGCGACAAATTTAACAGTGGCAATCTAGATTCCGATAATTGTTGCCAAGAATGATTTGCGAGTGCCCGTGTGGGTAATTGTTATCACTGCGAGTGCAACATCAGCAATTGCGCCTCGGAGCCAGCTCTTAGTGGGTGTGGGGATCGTAGTGAGAGGTAGAAAGTGTTGCCGTAGGTGCTAGTGCAAGCAAAAAAATAAATAAAAACAAAAACACAATTGACGTCACCCAACGCCGAGCTGGTGACCCCAGAGCATCCTGATCCCATGGCGATCTCCTAGACAGAGTCTTGCTATGGGCACGTGGACGATAAGCGGAAATTTACACATTCCAAGGGGTCAAGTGCTTGGACAAAGGGCTCAGCATGAGTCACGGCCGATGGAGCAACCACCTGTGCGACCAATAATATCAAAACAAAGCACATAGCACATAGCTCATTTGGCATGCAGTGGATAACTTTTAAAAGCACGGTAAACAACAAAATTTGGGGGCCACGAAATAATATAATCTGACTCCCAAAACAAAAAAATAAACTTGCTAAGCTGTCTTCTAAGTGATATTTAAAAGAAATTAATTTCTTATGCCTTGGACAATTTCTTGAAAAAATATTACTAATTGTTCATAAAAAATTTTCCCAGATCGGCTAAGATTTGTCTTTCTCTGTCGCATTATGTTTAAACACCTGGTTCGGCACATCTGGGTGGAGTATTTGTTTCAGTGTTCTCGTCTAAAAATAACGGCCCTTTTCCTACATTGCGTTACTTGAACTTGGAGGCGGCCCAAGAAGGGGGTGGTTTAGCATAATAGGTGCCCGCAATGCGATATTTAAATGGCTTCCATCTGACTAGGCACTAGGCACTAGGCACTCTGCGGCGAGGCAAGTACTCACCTCGTCTTGGCGAAAATGTAGTAGACGATGAGGGCAACTGATGCAATCTCGATGCCGCCGAGCAAAGAAATCTCCGCCACTCGCTGGGCAAAGTTCAGGACGGTCGTCAACATTGTTACATATATTATGCTGGGTCTTCTAGGTCGGCTAGATGATAGGGTCCCAATCAGGCCCCGACCGGATGATCGGAAGTGCGTGGTAGTCCCAAGATGTGCCTTGACCCTGGGCGATTATGCGAGTGACCGGCGCGACCCTTTAGTGGCTGCGTCTAGTGCAAAATAAAATGGAGACGACGATGCCGCAACAACAAAAAACGACGATGCCGCCCGCCTTTCTCTCTTCTTGCTCGCAGCTCTCTCCAGCGGCAGATGCTGATATGTGCGCCTCTTCCTCCTCCGGCACGCTCTCTGCTCCGATCGGCGGCGGTGGTGGGTCTATGTATGTAGGTATAGTATTGCGTTCTACTCAATATAACCAGACGACGGACACATCAAAAAAAATGTCGTACGATCCGGGGTTTGCCTTCCGAGATTTTAGCTAGATAGCATTCGCTTTTATTTTTTTGGCCAGCTTCCATCGGACGGGGGAGCAGTGCAGTGGGAAAAGGCCGAGCTTACTTCCAAACCGGTTCACGGTTCACGGTTCTCGGCTTTCGGTTCACAGCTAGTTGCTCGAATTTACTGCCGCGGTGGTTAATTGAATCAAATGCGACTCGTCCTTTATTCTGCTGGTGCCTTTGTGTCGTGGATTCTGTTGTGGATTTTTCAGATTTTGCGATTTTTTACTGCGCGGCCCAACCGCGCGACTCGAGCGCTCACAGCGGAATGACGCTCGGCGCTTAATTAAATGCCAATTAACGTGTGACAATAAATATGTACTGCGCGAGCGTTCACGAAGACCTCTGCCTCTGGCCCAGCGTCTCCACCATCACCATCCGTTATCAGTGGCGGCGAGATAGCCCGATCACTACGAGAATGGGTGATAAAAGAGCACAGCGACTGAGCTAGAGAGCCTAAGAGCTAAGCCACAAAAGAGAATACTAAATATGTCCTAAGACTAAGAGTTTAATAAGTAATTACTTTCCAACTGTATTATGAATAAAATTCATACAACTTTTGTGGTTTATTATAATATAAAAGTGTGTGGTCAGTAATTTACTTCTTGGCCGCGGGCTTCTTGGCGGCAACCTTCTTCTTGCGGGCAGCCAACAGCTTGGCGCGGTTGGCAGCTGCCTTGGTGGCCACGTTGGCGAAGTGGGACTTGGCCAGCTCGACGTTCTGTTTCTTGGCCTTGGCCAGGACCTTGGCCACGGTACGCTTCTCGGCGGCGAGGGCGGCACGGCGCTTGAGGACCTCAGCGTAGGGGTTAAGCTTAACCAGCTGGCGCACGTTGGTCAGGGGGTTGAGGCGGCGCACGCTGCGGAAGACGCGCTTGCGGGGATCGCGCAACACCTTGCGGATCTCCTCGGACTTGAGCAGACGCGACAAGTCGGTGTTGGCCATCTTGGGCTGGGGCAGGTTGTAGCCCTTCTTCAAGGTGGATGGCTTCTTCCAGGTTCCGAACAGATCGTTCAGGCGCGAGAACGCAGACTCGGTCCAGATGACGAAACGACCGACATGACCGCCGGGGGCCAGCTTCAGCAGATTGAGCTTGTCCACGTTGATGGTCTCAATGCCGGGGATGTTGCGGAAGGCCTTGCGCAGACCCTCGTCCTTGTGGTAGACCACCAGGGGACCACGACGAGCGACGCGGCGACGGTCGCGCATGGTACCACGTCCAGCACGGAAGCGCTGAGACTTGTACACCTGCAATGGCGAACAAGAAACGAGAGTGGTTTTTAGTAAAATATTGACTTGGTAAGGTGTCTTTGTCTTTGGATAGAAGATAGAAATGTAGCTGATCTGTTACCACGATTAAAACTTTTGAGTTTCAAACGTAACGCCTAGAAAAGCATTTCATCTGGCAGCGCAGGAAACCAACGTAAACATCTAGCCACTAAGAAGTAGCCAGTTGTTTACACGCTGCCGTACGAATCTATAATTTCTAGGAATTGCCAGTTGGTGGAACACCAAAAGGCTTCTACGTACCTTCTGGATGTCAGCCCAGATCTTCAGGCGACGCAGGAAGATGACAGCCTGCTTGGTCTTCTGCAGCTTCTGCACCTCATCGGAGACGACCAGAGGGAACTCGGACACTCCATCGATGATATGGCCCTTGGACTGAACCAAAGCGGGCACACCGGAGGCGGCGATGGCCGACACCAGGGCGTAACGGCGCTGGTTTACATTGACCTTGCGGTGCCAGCGACGGTAGGTCTTGGTGGGGGCGAACATGCGTCCACCACGGCACATGTTGCCGAAAGCACCCTGGCCGGAGCGGTGAGTACCACCACCGCGCACACGGGGAATACGGGCAACAGCACGTCCAGTACCCCAGGACTCGGCAGAGGTCTGGTGACCTAAGAATCAAATAATTGATGAATTAAAATGTTTCAAGGGTTTAATCGCTAATATTAACTTACCAGCCAACTCGCTGACGGCATAGGGCTGGCGGTTGTTGCGGCGCAGCAGCTGGTGCACGTCGTTGACCACATCCGGACGGATAGGTGCCTTGAACACAGCCGGCAGGCAGATGCTCTTGTCCTTAGCAGCTTCGTTCTTTTCCGTGTACACGGAGACCAATGGCCTGGCGTTGCCTAAGCTCTGTAAGCAAATCAAATTGGTTGTTATTTTTCACTCCCACCACAATATCACACTTGACAATAGGAAGCGCCGCCACCGCCGCACATTCCAAACACGTGGAGGTTAAGTACCGATATTTGCCTTATTTTTGGCGTTTTTTATGAGCTAATCCATCTTGCCGGACTGCGGGACGGTGGCGAGCCCTTGCCCACTCAGTTTCTCACCATTTTCGTTGATTTTCAAGCCCAATGAATGGTGTTAAATTTTCTGCAAACGCAGATACCGTCCTCTTTTTATTAAGAAGAACGAAGAAAGAAAGAGAGCTGCCGGAAATGGCGGAAAAGTGCTGCCAATCGGATGACAGGGCAGGGTTGTATTCGCTAACAGCATGAACTGTCAAGATAACATACGGTTAACAGAGCATAATATTAAACATCGCTTACGAAGTTTCATCTCTAATAATATTGTCATCTCTAGAGCCATCAGCAGGGAACGCTTTGGTAAATAAAAGGTTTTTAAAATATTAATAAATGGCTGGAGAAGTTATTGTAGATGCGTTGCCGTACATTGATCACGGCTATGACGACGTGGGAGTCAGGGAGTCGGTAAGTGGCATCGACGCAGAGGCGGACTTGCTTTTTCGATAAAGCAAACGCACTGAAACCGGCTTGCTTGGCATTTTTTAAGTCGTATTTATTTGTTTAAGGCCCTTGCCATGGTGGAGGAAGAATGTAGACGCTATCGGCCTACAAAGAACTACCTGGATCACCTGCCGCTGCCAGCTAGCTCTCCATTCGAGACTCCACTGATGATCAATGAATTCGAGCGCATCCAGAACCGCCTACCCATGGAAACTCTTTCCATGAAACGATATGAATTGCCCCCGCCTCCGTCCGGTAAACTCTCAGAGGTTTCCGCCTGGCAAGAGTCCATTGAGAACTCAATGGCCCAGCTAGAGCACCAGTGGGTACGATCTTTGAATCTGGAGCTCATGCTGGACTACGGAACAGAGGCATGGAAATCGTACTTGGAGGTGTTCACAGCCATGCAGGCGAAGGCTCAACTGCACCTTCAGCAACTAAAGAAGGACATTCAGGATGTTAACTGGCAAAGAAAACAAGCGCAAACTCAGGCCGGCGAAAGGCTGCGCTCCCTGGAGGCTCATTGGGTGTTATTAGTGTCCAAGAACTACGAGATCGAAACGGAGTGCGTAGAGTTAGAGAAGCTTGTCCATGCTGCACGTGAGCAGCTCAAAAGACTAGCACCACCACCTACAGAAAATGACACAGCCCCCACGCCAGAGCACACTAATGGGATTGATCAAGATACGGTCGAGACCAACGGCAGTGATAGTAATATTAATGAAGGCGAAGAAAACGCGGAGACTAAGGATTCCGAAGAAGAAACAGAAAAACCAGAGGTCCAAGAGGAGTCCTCTAATGAGTCACAATAGTTTAAAATTATACTAAGATACTGCCCTATGGAATTCTGATAAAAAACTAATAATATCTGACTAAGCATAATAAAAACCAATTCCAAATAAAAAATTAAAGCTAACTATATTTTTATGTTTTTTTTTGCCGAATCTGACGTTTAAACGAATCCTAAAGGCATTAATTTGCATTATAAATTTTTAAACAAAGTTTTGATGAATTTTGCTCCATTTCTTTTGAGGCTCCAGCAGTCTAATCCAGTTAGTTCCTTCTAAGACCACAACCCTTAATAAAAAATAATGTACCCTTAAAATTTACTCTTCATAAATCCTGCTTTTGCGATAAAAGTGTTTGACTAATTAAAAGAACATCCTTTTAAAAAAGTAGTAAACTGAATTTATTCAGATTATTATTAAGATTTATTGTTAAAATGTGTATTTCTTGAGAAATCTTTGCAATAATTTTTAAACAATTTTTTATAATTTAATTTTTAATAAAACCGGTTTTAAAACATGAGAGGAAAGCTTACTTCGGACGGAGTTGAAGTTCTATCTATTAGAACCCAAAATTTACGGTTGTTTAGTTATATGCCAGCTATAGAATATAGTGGACCGATCCTTATGAAATTTGGTATGTCGTATTATTTTATTAAGTATAGAATCTATACAAATCCCAACTCTTTAGCTCAAAAAACTCTAAAGTTATAACTTTTCCGATAGGTCAGTTATCAGCTGCCAAGCTGTAGGAAATAGTCCGCGGATCTCGGCCGTTTCGGCTTGTATACTGCGTGCAAAGGAAGAAAAGATGTTTGCAAAATTTGAAATCGATAAACAGACGGTCTGGATGGACAAAGGGAGGGGAGTCGGAGGTGTCACAAAAGTTATAATGGTCTCTGCAAGGTTTTTAAATCTATCTTAAATTAAAACCATAAGATTTGACTACGAATAGAGCTAGCATGAAGAGCAAACGATATGCTGTGTTTTCAAAATCAATACAAGAAACGTCCTAAATTGAAGAACTTCCTCTGCATATGGCATATGGTTTCATCTTCTTTGGCATATTTTATTCCGAGATTGGCAGTAATCTTAACTTTGGCGTTTGAAATTTTATAAGTTAATGAATCTAGTTCGTTGTGATTTTGGAAACATATTTTTGTAAATTTATTCAGATATTAATAAGACAATGAAGAGCTTGTATAGTATTGGTTAAAACAAATGTTATTTTTTGATTAATATGCAAATCCCAATCAATTTGATGGTTCCATTTCAACCGTCCGATGAATATCCACATATCCGTTCCTCAGATTCTCGATGACAGGAGTAAATCGGGATTACAGGAGCTGTTAGTTTGATAATAATCATTTGTCATAAAATGAAAGCAAACACATATAAAATAAAATTGTATAAAATACATTTTTTTTTAATTGAATACTTACATTGTTAGCATCATCTATTACTTTTTGGAGTTTAATTAGATTGGATTTGTCCTCCTTCACCGCTCCCTCGATAAATCTCATTTGAATGTGGACATCCTCAATATTTTGCTGAGCCGTTTGAAACAAGGTAGTAAAGAAATTGTAAATCAACTCTTGATGTTCATTATTGGTTTTCTTTTGGAGCCCCTGGTCTTTGTCCTGGGTCCCATACGGCTTAATAACGTGTCTATATATCACGCCACCGATCCTAAAATACAACGGAAACATCCTATCCTCCAGTCCCGCCTCGTTTCTGCCGTAGAAGCCCTCTGGCCCGAAATCATCGTTAACGTCATTGTAAAATAACATAAACTGATTTGCAAAATCAGCAATACTTTTTTCGGCTTTACCGAGTTTTTCCAGCAATATCGCAGTTTCATTAAGCCCCGAATCTATTGCCCTTTCCTGGAGTATTTTTATTTCATTACTGGACAGGGTAACGTTATTAGAGTTTCGGTTAAATAATTTGAAGAAAGCGTAGATGCTACGGATCCGATCCAAGGTAGAAAATATAGCATTTGTGTAGTCGTGATAAACTTGAAACTTAAACTGGCGAAGGGTTTCCAGTTTATTCGTGGCGTTCCCCCGGTAGTTTCCCATGGCAAGATCGATTACATCAATGGACTTCAGCAGATCATAGATAGTCTTTGTGGCGACTTCGGCTTCATATTTCGCCGTGATATTCTTCAGACTTTCTAAGCCAACTTCGAGATCGTAAAGCTCCTTGCTTATGTCGGCTGTTACCAAAAATGGAACCCAGGCAAAGAGTAAACCAGCCAAAAGGACAAAATAAGGATTCTTTCCCATAATTGAAGCAACGCGTTTCAGACAAAGAGACAATTGCGACTGTTTTCAGAAATCTTCACTATATTTCACTTTTGCGATAATCCCCAAAAAACTATTCATTTACTATTTATGATTAGACACCGTGAATATTTCATTCTATTTGCTGTCCGATTAGATTAGACCTTAATTCATAAAAATATAATAATTAAATTCATGATTTCTGGGGAACTTATCCCTCTGAAAAAACTGTAACCAAGCGGGTACAATATATATATAGAATAAAAGTAAACAAAAAAATAATAAAAGTAATAAAAGTTTATTTTATTTTTTGTTGTCGAATCAACAGGGACCAGGTTCACCCATATTTTTCTGGAATGGTATTAATGATAATGTTGATAATGTAGTTCACATTTTGACCTTCACTATTAATCTAGTTTTTGGGAACGTTATCAGTTTATTGATGAATATTAGAAATATCTTTTACTTAAATGAAAAATATTTTGAAACGGTGTAACCCCTTACATATGCACCTCAATTGTCTGGTATTTTATTTGTGGTTGGTATATTTACGCGTTCCGCGTACGGTCACACACTTGTAGTTACGCTTGCGCGTTTGTAGAATCTCTTTATCGTTGATATTAACAAATTAAATGACCACCAAGACTATTTTAAATGGTGAAACAAAGTAATTAACTGAGTAAGCTTGGTCGATCCTCGGAGGACATGCCGGAATCGGACTGGTCAAGTGCCTAGAAAAGTGTAACAAAATACGCCTGGCAGTTGGTGCGCGAGTGTGTGTGCCATTGATTACATAGCTCGCCTAGGCAAATATACACTTTGGAGCGAGCGAGAGCAAAAACAGCCAGAATCCGAAAAGGGGAAGCAACAAAAACCGCATTCCATCGCCAGAAAGCAACCTGGATCCATGAGAAAGGTGCGTACCATCTCGAGATGTGTGCCAAGATCTTTTTCTAGTTTTTTTGTTTCCCCCAACCAGTGATTGCCATGCACCATCATCATCCGCCGTTGCCCATAACCGGAGGTGCTAGTGGAGCATCTGGGGCAGTTGCGGTCGGTGGAGGATCGGGAATCCAAGACTCTGCCTCAGCTTCGGCAGTAGCTCCTGTGGCCTCCACATCAAACTCAAATTCCCAGCAGCAGCAACAACGCCGCCGCAAGAAGCGACCAAATTACAACTACAATGGCATTCGCACCGTCGAGGTTCGCAGGGGATACAATGGGTTTGGATTCACCATTTCGGGTCAACAGCCTTGCCGGCTGTCCTGCATCATCAGCAGCTCCCCCGCCGAACAGGCTGGCCTGCGCTCCGGCGATTTTCTCATCTCGGTAAATGGCCTGAATGTCTCCAAGCTGCCGCATGAGACTGTGGTGCAGCTGATCGGCAACTCCTTCGGCAGCATCCGCATGCAGATAGCGGAGAACTACTACTCTGACAGCTCAGACGAGGAGAACGCCAATGTAACGCTGAGGGGACAACTTCTGGCAGCCAGTTTGAGGCACAAACCGCGCTTCCTGCACCACAAAGCCAAGTTGCACCGTCTGCGCAACTCGCCGCAAAAGAAGCTACCACTACCAGAAACTGTGGAAACCACTGCCAAGCCATCCCCGGAGCATCTTACTCTGCGTCCTGTCCTGGAGGACGCCCCCCTGGCGTCTGGTTTGTCCAAGGCAGCGGATGTGGCCAATGTGAGCGCCATGGTTAGGGCTGTTGGAAGCGCTACGTTGGAGTACCGTGTGATAGTGGGCTATCTGGGAACCATCGAGATGCCTAAGCAGATATCGCACAGCTCCAAGTTGCAGACAGTGCGCTCCTGCATTCGCAAGCTGCGCCAGGAGAAGCGGCAGCCCACCATTGTGCTCATGTGCATTACCCCGGATAGCCTGAGCCTGCAGAGCTCCGGTGGCGGAGTACTGGCCACCTATTCTTCGGCCAGGCTCAACTACGTGAGCTCGTCCTCGGAGAGCGAGAACCGATTCTTCGGGTTGGTAACTAGCGCCGTGCACAACACCCAGATCGAGGAGGAGTACGAGCCCAGCGGTGGAGGTGGAGCAGGAGCCGGTCACATCAGCATCTCCCACAGCTGCCATGTGTTTGTCATCGACACCAAGCTGATCGAGCATGCCCAGCACTTGCAGCGGGCGCATGAGTTCAAGCTGCAGTGCACCAGGGATCCCATCTCCAATATATGCCTGGAGTTCCCCAACAACTCGGAGTACGTTGTTAATCTGGTCCGCAGCATGTACACCATGAGGATACTGCCGCCTTCCAGTAGGAATACAGACTTCGAGCCGTCCGCTGCCGGGGGAGCGGGAGCTGCTGCCCATTCGCCACAGCCATCGAACCACAGCGAGATCTCCACCACCACCTCGAACTCCGACTCCGGGATTGGCTTCAACAACGATTGCACCAACATTTCGGACCGCATTCTGGTCGTGGACTTCCTGGGTGCCGGGGCCGGAGCAGCCCCCGCCGGGCCACCAGCACATCCGGCACCAGCTCGACCTCTGGGCATAGTGGGAATTCCAGACAACCGCTTGACTGTCCGGGCCATGCCCGACCCAGATGCTCATCCAAAGTCCCCGCTGGGGAGCTCCTCCTTGCGAAGACCCAATCTCCTGGCCAACTTCAATCTAATCAAGAGTCCCGCCACGAATCTCACGTCCACCAGATCCTGCGACGATGTACTTAACCTTTACGATGACGATTCCCCTCGTGCCTTGGGTGTTGTGGCCTCCATGGATGATATCTCGCTGCACTCGGCCGCTCCGTCTCTTGACGAGGCTCACACCTTTGTCCATCCGGCATGTGTGCCCCGGAAGATGCGCCGATCCTTGATATTGGAGCCGCAAACAACGCCGCATAAGCTGAGCGCCCAGGTCTATGGACAGCCTGGGTCGCGTCACTCGTTGGGATTCGAGGCCGTAGACAGCATTCAGTCGTCGTCCAACTTGGTCTGCACGGATCAGCCCATGGAGACGTGGGCTAGCCTGCAGAACCTCCACAAGTCTCACTCGAACCGTCATAGTCTGTCGGCCTCTTCCTCAAGCCATTGCCTCCTAGAAGCTACCAATAGTGAACCAGATTTGGGGGTAAGTCTATCAGTAGTTTTTAATTTTAATATAATATTAATGCTAATAACCCCTCGAGCCTTTTGAACCGCTCCTGTGCGGAGGCTATAAAAATCAGTTTACCTGGACGCCGCTCCGGCTTACCTGTATTCTTGGAGCTTATCATTCCCCTCCACTCTCTCTCTCTCTTTGGGGAGCCCCCAAGATAAGGGGTCCCAAACTCTCTCACACTCCTAGGGGCCTCTGGGTGTTTCCTTTGTCAGTCGGCGCCGGGCCTTTATTTCCACGGAGCTGCAGTAGTCACGGCTACGCTTTCGCAAGAGGTGCTTCTTCCCCGGACTTTTGGACGTGTTCCGGCTGTGGAACTTTCATTTATGAGCGTTACATTGGAAGCCTTTCGGGGATTCGGTTCGATTCGCTCCCGATCATCGTTATTATCGGCTGGCGCGTCGGTGGTCGGTGATAAGGGCGGAAATAGCCGGCTAAAAATAAAGACCCCCGGGCCCTGACGTCATACTCGTAGGTCACGACAAAAAAAGCGCTGGCCGAGCGAGCGCTGGAGCTTCGCCGGAGCAGCTGCCTCCGGCTCTGCCCAGGCCATCGAGCTTAATTCAATCTAAAGCAATTACTGCCGTCGACGTCTGCTGACCTTTAGCGCAGCCTCCCTCCCGTCCGCCCGTCCTCCGTCATCTGGGATGATGTTTTTATCGGCTACTCGCATTTGAGTTTGATTTTCCATTTGAAAACGCGCGATTTTGTACGATTTTGTCGGGCGTTGGGGTTTCACTTTCGCTGTCCGTTCTCTGGGGGTGTAATTTCGGTTATTTATTTTATACGTGTGGATATTAAAAATAAATAAAATTGTCGCTGTCGCTGCGAAAAGTTGTTCCATAAAAAGTTCAGTGCAAGTTCAAGGATTCCAGACTGCAGTGAAAATAAATAAATTGTCATTACGATAAAAATAAGAAGAAAATAAAAAACAAAGTGAATTGCAAGTTCAATTGTTTTGTACGGAGAACAAAAAACAAACAGATATAGAATTTATAAAAAAAAAGATAAACACAGCCAGCTCGATGCGAAAATGTCATTTCGGGAACTCGTTTGCGGCCTGTACTCGGAGGAGAACACGGTGAGCTTGAGTAATTTGAATATAAGGTGTCTCAGACTTCCATACAAACTCTCAGTCCACAACTCAGCCCTAAAAAGGGCTTTTTTTGTTTAATCATCAAATGTTATCAAACAAGTAGTCACAAAGTGTGGCTACAAATTAGTAATCCCGGTTATACAGCCCAGTTATGTGGCTACGGCGTCACGTTCAAGTTACTTGTGATAGAACGCTCTATTTATTTTCTCATGGCGCAATCAACGAATGGGTTTGTGTCTACAACAGGTGTTAATTATAAGGCTCCATACACCCTTCATTACTGAGACATCATAAGTCAGGGAAAATGTTATAATATTTCTGAGAAGTATGCTAATTAAACAGAGGTTTCTATTATGATGTGTACTTATCACAGACTGACAGACCTGACAGACTGACAGTGACTTTAGTTGCTACTTGAATAAATATCCCACTAACTAATACATCTGATTTATCATTTGTAATTGAATCGATCAGTCTTATCAACTAATAGACTCCCTCTGTCACTGATACTAAAATAAAAGCTTCAATTAATCAGGTAATGGCATTTTTTAAATTAATCAAAGAACGGCAGTTGTCACTTGACTTGGCATGGCAAGTGCTCTCTCGACCTTAGTCATTTCGGTCATTAATTGGCACGCAATCGGGGATATAGCCCGGCAGGCCAGCCGGCTGTTTCAACAGGTTGACTCTGGTCTGACGGCATTTTGGCGGCAACCTGCGCGGCTTCCCTCCGGATTCAGGCGGTGGAGCGGCACATGCCGTCACAGGTGCAAAGGGACCAAGAAACAACCCTCGTGCCAGGGTCGAAAGGTAGAATTAGAGGAGGGTAACCTGCTAAATGAACGTTACTTTGCTTCCTTCCTGACCGCTACTCGTCATGGGAAGTGAATACTACTATATGACTATCTAGCAGGTTGATTTTCTGAATTTTCAGAGTTTTGGTAACTCAAGTTTTGTAGAACGACAAGCCACCAAATGACCTTTGCTAGATACTTCGATTTCCATGGCCCAAGAACATAGATATACGTAACGTTTTTGCCAGATGACGCTGTGGGAATGGAAAAACCTCCAAGCCGATATGAAAAGCCAGCTGGCAGAAGTATCCGACAGATACGTAAACTGTGAAATTGTCAAAAGTAGTGGCTGCCATCAGCGATCGCTAATCCAGCCTTTCTTATCAGTACCTCTGAGCACTCTGCCCAAATGCCAAGGGCCAGAGTCGGGAATGGCAAACAAATATTTATTTTTAAATGCATTTTGTATATTTAGCCTCCAGCTCGAGCATAACTGTGCCCGTCATTGTTTTTGTGTGTTTTCATGCTTTGATAGCAACTGGAACACTGAATGGGGCTGGCCGAAGTACGTCAGAATCGCTGCTAATAATAAACACCTTGTGCTCCAGGCACGTAACCTGCCAATTGATATGCCCGAAAAGCAGTTGTCTGAAAAACCCCGCACCAGACAAGATCAAAGAAAAGCGAAAAGGCCAAAAGGCGATGGGGTAATACTCTAGTAATATTATAAAAAAACATATTAATTATTTGTTAAAAGGGTTATACGCAGTTGGGGTTTAAAAAAATTTAAAATTTGTTTTATATATGAAAGTGGAAATTTGAACTCAATTCATGTCAATTTCTAAATGTCCATTGTCAGAGTGAAAAATAGGTGAAATGAATAAACTTATCAAATTAAAATTTTTACACAATCTTCTTAGATATATTCTTTATAGAATGAACTAGGGAATTTGTTTTAAATACATAGATAATTACTATTTTTCCAACAAATAAATTACTATATTTCTTAAACATCTTTGGAAAAAACCCAATTTTGTAAATAAAGTTAGACCATTCTGTCAAAAAAACAAAGGAATTTTTTCAAATCCTCGTTTATTACCGGGATTTATGTATTCTTTAAAGTTTAAACAAATCAATCTTTTTTTTTTGGATTTGAATATTAAAAACCGATAAAAACCGACACCATAAAGCATCTTTTTCGAAGACGTTTTTTACAACCTCTACACAATTACACAATTTGTACATGATCGACATGCTATTGTCTTCATAAAAGTAGCTTCTACTGAAAAAAATAATAATTGAAATAAAACAGCTCAAGTTATTTTTGTAAAAAAATTCCGAAAATGCGGTTTTTTTTTGGATCGGGTAAGTGCAGAAAACCATTTTGGTATTGGGTAATTTTAGATTTTTGGAAAATCCCATCTGAAGTTTTTTCCCGCTCTGGGTTTTTTAATTCCCAAAGCTCATAAAATATTAAAAAATATACGTATATAAAATTTTCCCAATTCTTCTAAGGATATTCAATGACTCCCAATTATATTAACTGCAAATGTGAAAATCTTAAATCGACCTTTTAATACCCCTTAAAATAAAAAAACCATAAACAATGGTTTAATCATAAAAGTCTGAAGAAAGATGGAAAATTTTCAGTTCAGGGGGAATCTTATTTGATGACGCTGTAAAGATTTAATTAGAACTATTATACCGAGAGTGTTGGATTTTAATGCCATAAATATTAGCACTCAGTCTAGGCCGCAACTGACTCAGTTTGGGGTACAAGCAATTTAAATTTTAAAAATTAAATGCAGTTTGGAATTTATGCAATCAGCAAACTACGAAAAACACCTGACTTTGCTGACCGTTTTCCACCCTGTGTCGGTTTTAATGTTCGGCTTGTAAAGTGACTAACTGGCCAACAACAATAGCGGCTAGAACAGCGAAAGCGGCTGAAACCGCTTTGTAAAACCGCCCCTGCCATTGCCAAGTGGCGGTCGAAAACGCGCGCAAGCGCCCTCTCTCTCTCTCTCCCTCTCGCTCCCTCAACAGCTGCCTTGTTGTTGTTACACGTTAGCCAGGTTAACAGCAAGTCTGAGCCCCGCTCACAAAGTCTGAGTCAGTCAGCGAGCGCAGTTCATTCGATCACAACGCGCAGTTCACCTGCAGTGAATAAAATAATTTTTTAATAAACAAATAAGGCTAAGACATATTAAACGCGTGTTCCCATTCGGGCCATTTACCTGGGCCAGGACCTAGACCCAAATTGTGTACGTTTAAAAACAGAATCCATCAACGCCCCCAATGGAAATCTCTCGCACTCGTCGATCTCGCCTTGAAAAGCATCAAATATACCTCCTCCGAAAAAAAAAATAAAAATTATACTGCCAGTCAATTGAACTTTTGTGGCCTGTTTTGTGGCGGCCCGAAAATAGAACGTGCTAAATAATATACAAGTTAAAATTGATGAAAAAAAGAACATGGAAATGTTCTGTTCGTTTCATAAACTAAACTGTGCAAATTCCATTACTCACACACCCGCACGCACCGAAAACATTCCATTCCCATTGCCATGATATGAAAAATAATCAAACAACCAGCTAGCCAACCAGCCAGCCAGTTGATCAGAAATCCCCCATCGACGTCATTGCTAATAATCGCGAGAAACCGCATAAAGTCGCCCACGAATCGCTAGCGTCTTTAAAATACCAAAAACAGCCTACCGATGACTACCGGAGCGGTATTTTCCCGCTTTCCCAAGACAAAAACTGATAGATGGCCCATAACTAAGGCCAAGAAGTGCTGTGTGGGTGTGTGATAATGTTTTTATAAACTTTTCCCCAGAACTCTTCAAGTGCGGGAGGGCGTGATGGCGAGAGCATAAAACATGAAATTACCTAAATTCCAGCTGTTTAATAAAAATGCAAAGTTTTATTCAAAATTAATCGCCTGCCGACTGTTCCCCATGCCGACTGACCATTATTTTAATATTTATTTGGCTTGGGTGTAAACGAAGCAAGTAATTCACCCACAAAAATTATTCCACTTAAAAATCGACCATTCCACTTAAATGCCAAAAATAGTCCATTGGTTCGGGGAAGAGGGGTTTTGACCCATTCAATGGAATAACCCCCAGCCCCAACCTCAGTCCCAGTCCCAGCCCCAGACAGATTTCCAGATTTATTACACTTGCTGTGATTCCTGCGGAATTTCCCCGAAATGTGCAAAAAATAAAGGCAAATACAATCACTTTCGTAGGGGGAAGTGTTTCGAGTACTCATTCCGATGATCATTCGATCGATTCCCACTACCTAATGATGTCACACTTCCCAGCTAGAACAATGAGACGCAATATAGTAAGAAAATCACTGAGATCTACAGATTGTCGTCAATGGGGCTTGGCGAATGGAGAGTACTATCTTGAGAGTTAGTCACAACAGCATTACACCACAGGGATCATGAATGGATGATACCCACAAGTAGAGATTCATCTTTTCAAAAAGTAAACCCTTAAATGGTTATCAAACGATATTCATGAGTGGTCACGACTCTGTCTCATCCACTTTTTAGCTGATACATATATTTTTGGTTGTACATTTGGGTCAGAGCTATTAAGTTCTTGGCTCATATTGCGCAGTCACAGTTTTCTTTGTGGTGTTTACACTGGAATTCCTGAAAGCTATTTTTGATACCCAAATATTGATAAGAAGGTTTGCTGTTGACTCTACCAGTAGGTAACGCCAGATGCCAGATAGTAGGGGCCGGGACTCGAGTAAAGAGCTCTTTTTATGGCCGACCCATTAGTTGTGTTCTAAATATTTTGGCCATAAACATAATTTAAACAGTTCCCCCTTTCATTCCTCCGATTGTTTGTATTACGATTTTATAACTCGTGCTGGCAAGTTTCTGTGATCCCACACAGCACTCCCTCTCCATCGATTGCGTAAACAAGCCGCGACTGGCATGGCATCTCCTTAGGGGCCATCGGGCCAGGTGACGCATCACTTGAGCCAAGGAGCCAAGTGACAATTTCCGTCAGTCGTCACTTGGCATTCCAATCACGAGTCTGCCGAAGAAAGCCGCGAAAGCCATAAGAGAAATGGCAAAACTGCTTACTCAACACCCGCAGTCTCGAGTTGGTCTCGAGTTGGTCCGTCTGAAGTGCGCAGGCGTCCCAGAGATACACTTGTGTTCTCCAATTTGCATAGCTTTTCTCCAGCTCCCCGTCCCGCATTTTCCGCGAAAAGTTTACCTTCGCCGGGCCACTTGGTCGGGAAAACTCAGTCGTACGCGAACAGTCGAGCAGTGCGAACGTAAAGAACAGAATCTTCCACCAGAACTTTGCCTTTCGATTGCCAGCAGTGTGCGAATATAGAACTGGAAGTGCTAATAACAATAATCACAACATTAAACCCATTTAGGCCGTGTGCGTCATGAACAATCCCAAAAGTGGTTGCTCCAGAATACCCATTAGCAGAGGACAGATCTCGGCGAGGAACGGCGACGTCGACATCGCCACCATGGTGGAGCGCTTCGTCCAGTCGCTGAGCCAGCTCAACGACTCGGGAACCTTTGACAGCAGCTTCGAAATCAAACGGATCCAGCCGGCTGGAGTGGCCGGAGCAGCCGGAGGCACGTCGGCGGGATGCACTCCCAAGCATGTGCGCCACCGCTGCCTCACGGAGCTGGACCGCGAGAACCTGGCGCGCTTCGTGCGCGACTTCGAGGAGCGGCAGGCCAGCACACCGAAAGCCAAGTCCAAGATCAGCTCTCCCTTCATCTGCCGGAAGGCTAGGGAACTCTACCAGAATGCCAGCGGCAGACGCAGTGCCTCACCACAGTGCCTGGCGTCTCAGGAGGAGAAGCAGCTGCCCAAGAGGTGTGCCGAGGCGGAGGACCTTATGCCGCCACCCATGGCCATGGCCAGGGTGCAGGCGGAGCGCCGGAGCTGCCGCAGTGCCTCCAGAGTCCTGCAGTTCTTCAGTTCGGCGACCAAACGGCGAAGTGGCAGCCGCAAGCTCAGTGAGCCCGAGCCGGAGGAGAGTCGTGCCGGCTCGCCAGTACTCATCCGGGTGACCAGCAACGGGGACCAGGAGCAGCTGGGTTGCCGACCCCTTGCACCAGTTCCCGCAGGCGAAATCCCCACCAGCTCCGAGGACGAAGAGGAACACGACGATGGCATCAGCTCGGCCAGCTCCAATCTGACCTCCCAGTCGGGCAGCTCCAACAGCCGCAACCTCTCGCCGGACTCCTCCTTCGAGATGCACGCCCCCCTGCTGCCCAGCTTCAAGGTCACGCCCCCCAAGACTGTCTGTCGGGCGGGAAGGAACGCTGCCTGCGAGTTTGCCCGCTTCCTCCGGGGCTCCTTTCATGCCAAACGAGCTTCGGTGACCACGTTGCGGAGATCCCTCAGCGATCCGGATGCAGTGCAGCAGATGGACTTTAGCAAGCCGCCACCGCTACGCGATTCCACAAACGTCATACGCGTGAGTCACTTTTAGATTCCAGATACTTCTGGCCCGAGACGTAGAATTACGAGGCGCCTGGGGACTTACACTCAAGAAAATACTCCCAATTATGAAGCTAGAAATTATAGTTTTTAAAAGAAATCAAGAAATCAAGGCTTATATTTTTTAAAGTTCTTATTAAATTATTAGATAACGAAGACTGTAATCAAAGTATTGTTATAAACTGATTCTAAGAGATGCTTTTTAGATAATTATGACTATTATTATACCTATTCTATCAGATTATTTTTATTCTAATATAAGTCTAAAATAAATATTTTTCAACCAAAATTTTGATAATAATCTCTTCTAATATTAGTAAGTAATTTCTTGAGTGTATTTTCCCAAATGGCGCCAACGGGTTTTGGCCCGATCCATTCGACTTCTTTCCGTTCCGTTCCGACGCGAATCGTCCAACTCGGAATTTGTTTACGCCAACTCTTCATAATTTTCGCTGGAAGCTGTTTATTTACGCTGGAAGCCGAGTAGTCGTCAATCAATTCCCATTAATACGGATCTAGCGATCCGTTGATGGTTGTCCGTATGGTGGCACCTGGCTTCCAGAGAATCCCCCGGAGAAGCCCCAGTGATCTTTGAACTCGGCGATTTTATGGTGTTTATTTTGCCATCTGTGGGCTCGACCGATGCATCCTAGGTCCAGGTTATATCGATTCATTCAATTGTAGTTTATTGATCCATAAAATATATCTGTTTGTAATGCAACAAATCCATCATCGACCTTTTCTGGACAGGATCAGGTCAGTAATTGAGGAAGATTCTCGATCATCTACAACCAGCACTTGTCCTTTGTAATAATATTAATTTTCTTTATATATGATATGCTATGAGTAAGCCCAAGTTGTAACGTCCTGGTTCTGATCGGCAGCACGCACTGTCTGTTGCCGGCCTAGCTCAGGGCCAGAGGGAGGGTTCTTGTGCTTCCCCAAATCAGGGTTACCAAATAAAAGAAATCGACAGTGCTTAAGGGAAGGGAGTGGCCAAAGTGGTGGGGGAGAGAGAGAGAATGAGGATCTTAGCTTGGAGAACTCAGGTGTTATGGATCTCCTCTTTACCCGCCCTACCTTGTTGCACCATTATCATTGGGCAACCCATTTTACGTTAGCTTGTCTCTGGAAACCCCACGGAAATATTTAGACGCGATTCATTATAATTTCATTACTTCATTATATTCATTAGATATTTCAGTGTTTGGTACATTATTCCTACTATAACAGATTCTAGTCCTAATCCAATATCATTATTCAAAGGGATTAACCTAACCTTAACATAAAATGATTTAGTTTGATTTAAATTTTATGATTTACTTAATTTATATTGATTGGAATTTAGAAAATTAAGGAAATTTCTCTATATTGCTCTACTTCATGATTTTACTTCATCCAAAATATTCATATACATATTTAGATCTCGTTTATATGTTATTCTGACACATATTTGTAGGTTGTTGCGGCTATGCCGTACTTACAGCTCGTCCCTCGAGGTCAGCAGGCCTGTCGACTTCCGATGCAGCTATGTATTTATAGGTGTTTTCTAAAGCTTACTTCATAATAATGTAGATATATATATATAGATATTAAAGGATGTAGTTCGTAATTAATTTAAAATAAGGCAAAATCTTTCAAAAAAAACTTATTCATTCTAGAAATTAACAAATATAATTCAAACTTCTTTACGGTTTTACATTCCCTACAGTGGCAGATCAGCTATTCATCTAAAACTGTGGAGGTTACATGGTATTCGTTTTCCTGTTAAGTCTCTTGGGGAAACAACGGCTGCAGCGTGGTAGAAAGCAGAACACAAATCCGCGAGAGCTACTTTTATACTAGGCGAGAGGAGAGGGGGTTGATTCCACGCCTCATGGAAACCTCGTGGTCCTTATGTAATGTCAGGGAACAGCGAAGGGGGTTTCAGGAAGCTCCGTTACTTTTCCTCCAAAACGATCCTCGATAGCTCTAATTCCTCATCTCGGATTCCTGCGTTTCTGGCTTATATATATTTTATATATGTATGTGCTCGGCCGAAATACCAGGCCACCATGGCTCTGCGAAATTTATGGCCATTAGAACTTCCCCAAGAATTGCAGTTTCTTTTTCTCACCTGATATTGGCCGACCCACAGGGAAAATTAAACAGCAACTCTCAATTGCACTTGAAACTCGCACTTGTTTGGTTGCAATTAGTTTCATAAATTCACTTTAATTCAAATATAAAGATTGCGGAACACGTGTAATTAGATATTTCCACGTGTTTTATTCTTAAAAAGGTGAAATCTTAGGTCAATCCGCTTGAGTCAAAGAACGATTTGAAAGTGAAACTGGGCTTATCTTTGCAACGAAAACGAACCTACTTGCACATGCCAGGGAGCTTTAACGGTTCTAAAAAAAAGGCATAGGAAAGAAGGGGACGGCAAGTGTGCACTTTTGGAGACTACTGCAATCTGCACAATGGGACACATCTGAAATTGTTTGTCTTAAAATTTGCTCGTGAAAATCACCCTCACAAAGTTAAGGTGTCTGCCTCTAATTCCCCACTTCCAAATCGGGACACCACTTGTTGGCCATAATGACTTTCTAATTGTGGCATTTGTATGGCCAGCGCGTGCCGCATTTCACTTTTCAATGAGCCGAGCCCATTCGCAGCTCCCTGGTTGCCAAGTGGGGAAATAGCCTACACGAATATTTACCATTTCCATTCATCAATGAAGAAATTAAGTAAATATTCTTCTTGGATAGCCTACACATAGGGCCAGCCGTATAAAAGTCGTAAAACGTTTGTGGGCATTGTCTGTAAAAATTCATGCCACATATCCGTACCACTCCTGATCATCATACATATGTATGGTATGTATCTTCCGCCTGGATCGTTCAGAACGCATATGACCCGCATTGGCTTCCATAAAATTAACGAAAAAACAACAAGCCGCCTGCCGGATATTTAATTTAATTCACAGCAGTCTGCAATTGGTTAAAATAACGATACAGTTAAAATTACTTAACTACAAAATATCTAGCAAAAATTGGAAATGAATTTTCAGTAATTAAAATTCATGAAATTTTAATTCTTTCTTGAATATTAATTTTTTTTCTTAAATCCTATAAGTAAAGTTATTTCTCTACCAGTTACTACTGTACTTTTTCTCTCGTAATGCAAAATTATCTCAGTTTTTCCATTGTTTTTGGGATTTGGGAACGGAGCCGATCGGATTGGAGGCTACTATCTCACGCATAAACGCAAAAAACAAGAAAAAAGTGCGTAAAATGTGGAAAATTATCGTCCCCATTTTTTTGTTCGCTTCTGGTGTTCTGTTTTGTTTTTTTTTGCTCACTGCCATTAGCTAAACAAATCATAAATAACTGTGAAATTATAGACAAACGCACATGCGGGGCAGCACCAGAGAGGAAAACACGAGTTTTTCCAGTACTTTGGGGCACATGATCTGGAAATTGGGAATTAGCCTCAGATGGGGGTCTCTGATGCTTCTCCCCCTCTCCCCTGATGCTCTGTATATCTGCAAATTGCTTAATTTATCAACCAAATGCGCAGCAGTGGCAAAAACAACAAGAAGAGCGAAAAAAACAACCATCCGCCCGCATTCCAGTTGCCATCGCTTGGCATTTTAATTATTTCAATTGTCTGGGACGGCTTTCTGGCTTTGTTTACATTCATCGCTTGGACGGGGATCGCTTAATTTATTTGCCAACTTTTCTGCCTATTTTTAGACTAATTTATTTACTAGCCGGCATTTAACCAGCAAAAGTGGAACTCATTAAAATGTTTTCGTTGCCTACCTAAATGGGCAGTGGCGGCAGGAAAGCCCCAATTGGGCAAAAATTCTCCAAACCACTTAATTAATTGGCCAAAAGCAAAAGGCGTATTTAATTAAAGCAGCTGCAACAAAAGGCATGCGTCACATAAGCTAAAACCAGCACTGGGGGGCACGCACCCACAACACAGCTGGGTGTGCCTAAGTGTGTGTCTGTCTCTGTGTATGTGTGTGTTGGTAATTCATTCATAAGAAGCAAAGCAAACAACAACAATAAAAAGCAGCAGCAACAACAATAATAAAGGCAGGCAAACAGTGGCCGGTGGCTGGACAAGCCGAACCTAATATACACTTTCAGGTGTAATCCCAAAAATGAATATCCTTTATCTAGGCCCATTATAATACTCTTTGTAAGAGTATTTAATTACTAACAAAGCCCTGTTACAGCAGCAACAACAAAAGACACAACTCATTGTGAGTTTTCAAGCGAAATGAGTAAGCGATTCGAGTTCGAATTTCGAAACTGCGAGAGGCTCTCTGGAATATCTCTCCGAAAGAGCCCCCAATTGTTGAACCAGCTGTTGAGCACCCCACTGGCGGTGGAGTCAAGATCGCTCTCGCTCAAATGCACTCGCTCCGCTCTCTCTCTGGCTACGGCTCTCAGATTGTATCTGTATCTCGCGGGCTAATGGCTAACGATACTGTAAGATTCAACGCCGAGGCTACATGATTTTAACGCGTTGAAGCGACTGGACCGCTGGCGCTCTGTGCGGATTTCGTTGTGCGAGCAAACGGGAAAAAGTACTACCTAGTATTACTAACAATAAGTGAAAATAAAGTCATTACATAAAGCCCCGGAGAAGCCAAAGAGCAGTGAAGTCGCGTACGAAAGCTAGTAGCCAGTGAAAAAAGCAGAAAAAAGTAAAGTAAATCGGCGATTCGAGTTGACAAAAGCAGCACGTTTTCGCTTTCTGCTTTGCATTGCATTTTGCCCACGCACTCACACAGATACACACCAACACACGGGTGGCACACCTTTGGCAGAATTCGCTTGGAATACCACAAAAACAAAAGAAATTCATACGAGCCAGCCAAGCCGGGTAGGTTCTGCCAGATCTACGGGCTATTATGGTTAGTTTATCATTTGCATTTCTAACGAGTCTCTCTTTGTCTCTCTGTACCCCCCACCTCCATCCCTCCCGAACGCCCCTTATCTGGCGTTCGTGCATGAGCCACCCCCATGCCGCCCCCTTTTCGTTTTCGTTTCATTTTAAAATCATCCATTGTTGGAGTCTTTTGGTTAGATAAGATTCCATTTCATTGTATAGTCTACCCTCTATATGGTCTACAGTCGTACCTACACTTGCGGTCGTACGGATACTGCCTTCCAATTCAAAATTATGGAACTAAACTGAGGAACTAAGGGAATTCTAAGAACCTAGGAGCTTTTCATTGACAATAAAGTTAAGATAAGCCTAGTAAGCGATTAAGTATGTCGCCTGATATAAGCTCTGAAAGAATTCAATGGATTGTCAATATCTTTCTGAATGTGCCCGCAGATGTTTGCGATAAACACACATATATTTATGGGTAGAATGATTTATCAAGAATTCTTTGAATTTCTGGCACACTTCGAGGAACCTCTCTGCGAAGACAAACATTTGGGAATGCGACTGGAACCCCCAAAGGTCGTTTTCGTCATTCCTGATATCATATTTGCCTACCATGAGCCATGCCCAGTATCTGAGTCGTATGTGCACATATTGTAGTGTTTATCGTGTGAAATATATTTCACAAGAAACAGATATGCGTGTTATTTGCCCGATCCATCTGGGGAGGGCGCCGAATCGAGTGGGTTCCGAGCGACGGGTGTACGTGATGTTCTCAAGTGTCTGGCCACCAGATCGCGGCCGATACTTGATAAGTATTCCGAATAAGTGGACACCCCCGAGAAGCCCTTCCATCGATTCGTCAGCTCAATTTTCCATCCAACCGGGAGTCCAACAGACCGTCAAATATTTGCCTGCTGCGGTTGCAGCGGCTCCTCAAACTTCAGACTCCAATTACCGGAGCCCTGCTAATTAAGTGCCACCTTCCAATCCAGGAGGCGACAGGTTGCAGATCGGGTTGGGACAGAGTGTCTCTGTGTGTACACGAATATGTGGAGAAATTATATTGTGTATGGAGAGTGGTAACTCGAGCCGAAAGCCACTGCGGATAAGTAACTCGTGGGACTTTGTTTATTTGCCTCACTAGCGAGCAAGCTGGTCTCTTCCGCCGCCCGCCTCGAAATGCAAACTCAGCTCAATGACTTGCCACTGGAGAGTACCAGATGTTGGCTCCATCGGGGCGCCAAGAAGAGAGATCCATAGATCCATAGATCTAAAGAGTGTCTAGGTATCAACCCATAAAAATCTTAAAAGGGCCTGTTAAATTCTGAATCATTAAGCAGGTTAGCTAGACTTTCAAATAGTTTATCCAACTTGTGTACATTTTTCTCAGTGTACGTCGGATGAGACTCAGAAAGAGAGGGCGGCCATGTAAATGGGAATATGAATGTGAATGCGAACGTACCCACGATGGCGGCACCGGAAAATGTCCAAGTCAGTGTCCACTGAAGCAGGGAAATGCACCCCACACCGCTCGGCCGGCTCCCAGCTCATCCACTCCTCTCCAGCTGAACGGAACGGAGTGGTTGGTGGTTTCTGTTTTCTGTTTTCAGTTTCTTTACTTTGTGATTTCTTAGTGGTTGGACTTAATTATTGCTCATTCTTGCATGTCTCAGTGTGCCTAAATTTAGTCGGTCTGTTCGATTTGGAAGCCGCCGAGCTGCGAATTAGCCAACGTTTATTTATTTTAATTATTTTCTTTGGCAAATTGCTCATTTCCTACTTAGCGGGTAACTGGAGGCCCCGCCTATTGTTTGGCAATCAGCGTTGATTTATGTCCGCCACTCGGCTTTAGCTCACTTGGCAAGTGGCATGTGGCAAGTGTGTTTGTGGCAAGTTTGTCATTCGGTTTGTCTCAGAGTACTAATATCTCTAGAGGACCAAGTGGTTTTAAAGTGTTTGGTCCATTCTGACCCACATTCTGTGATAAAAACCGGGCTCTGCCGTTTTATCTTTATTTGTTTTCTTAAAATGATGAAATTGAAATTCAATGTATGAGTATTTGTATCTTTTTATATAAAAAGATGAGTGTGTATCTCGGTGGATGACAAAAGATATTTTTCTCAATTGCCAGCGTGTGTCGAGGCATTTTTCATAAACGAACCGGCCCAGGCTGGGAGCCAATTGGTTTCTATTAATGAACAAAAATGAATGAAAATTGCTTTTCCCCTTTTAAGCTCCAAGCACATGGTGTGTGTGTGTACAATGTGTGTTTGGAGTAAACTAAAACCAACCGGAAATGTTTAAAATTTCTCTTTTATCTATAACGATCGCAGCGCCAGATCACAGCACCGGGCTGGGGCAACCAAAAACAAATGTATTTCAGAGCTGAGCCGAGCTGGTTGTGAGTTATGATTTTCCGCGAAACTCGAGCTTGGGATCTGAATAGAATGATGGGCTCGGGCATGGAATTCATTAATCTCCTCCAACAAGGCGATGGATGGATGGCTGGCGCACAAAAGCTGTCGTTAAGCGAAAAGTCGGTGGGAATAGAGCATTCTCTGTCTGTTTGAGCAGCGATTATCGTAGCTCCTCCAAAGTGCAGTAAATAGAATGCTGTCAGCTTCGGGAGGGGGGCCGGCCGGCCGCCTCATCATCAGCATACGGGGGACCGAGAATTCAGCTTCGAGCCACTCCGAATCACTTGAGAATGTCTTTGGGAGTTTGGTTGGCGTGGGGAGGGGAGTCCGAATGCGTCACAGAGAACAAATTTATGAGCTAACTCGAGGAGTTCAAAAGTTTATCGTGTCTGTCTGACCATGATAATGATGGGCTCTGCAATGGCCACAATTTGTAGTTGTGAATGGCCCATGAATAGACATCTTTTTCGACTCTCTTACATCGGGTTATTGCACTTGTAATTGCACCTTCTTACACAAGCCTCGTCCAAGAAAACAATCCACTGACCAAGCTCCACATTCTCCTCTTTCCAGAACCGTGCTCTGCCCGCCAATGCCTCGCCCTTCCGCCGAGCCTGGGGACAGTCTTCCTTCCGCACGCCCCGCACCGACAAGGTGGCCAAACAGCAGCCGGGCCAACAGGGTCAGTCGTCGCCGCTGGTGAGACGCACTGCCTCCATGAACGCCTCCGACAACGATGTCTACATCAAGACCCTGATGCTGGACCCCAACCTGAAGCCCACGCGCAGTCAGCAGCAGCTGAGTCTGCTGCAGGTGCCCAAGATCCTGACCACACCTGCCCCGCCCTCCGCCGTCTCGGTATCCGCAGCTCCAGAGGACTCTTCCCAGGACTATGGGTGTCCCAGCAACTGGAGCAACTCCTTTGAGCGTATGCTCCAGGATACAGCTGGCATGCAGACCTTTTCCGAGTTCCTCAAGAAGGAGTTCTCGGCGGAGAACATATACTTCTGGACGGCCTGCGAACGGTACAGGGTCTTGGAATCCCAGGCGGAACGGGTGGTGCAGGCCAGGGAAATATTCGGGAAGTATCTGGCCAACAGCAGCATAGACCCGGTCAACGTCGACTCGCAGGCCCGCAGCCTCACAGAGGAGAAGCTGGCCAGCGCCGCTCCGGACATCTTCGCGCCCGCCCAGAAACAGATCTTCAACCTGATGAAGTTCGACAGCTACCAGAGGTTCATTCGGTCCGACTTGTACAAGAGCTGTGTGGAGGCGGAGCAGAAGGGACAGTCGCTTCCCTACAATGGCTCCGACCTGGACGACTTGTTGAAGACAAATTTTCACTTGGCGGCCTCGTCAAAGGTGAGACTCAAATAAGATCTACTAGTCACTCAGACTGACTATAATCCTAATCTCTTCCAGCTGAAAAAATCGGTTAGCAACGCTGAGGATCGGCGGCGCAAGAGCTTGCTGCCCTGGCACCGGAAGACGCGGAGCAAGTCCCGTGACCGCTCGGAGATTATGCCGGAAAGCACACTGATGCCGGCCCCACCACTCCCGCCCGCACTGCTGACCAGCTCCTCACTGAAGCTCGCCTCCGGGCAGAACTCCCTCAGCGATCTCCACAGCTCCCGCAGCTCATTGTCGTCGTTCGATGCCGGAGCCAACAATGGAGGAGCCAGTGCGGAGAGCGTGTGCTCCCTGTGCAGAGTGATACTAACGGACGGAGCCACCACTATTGTGCAAACCAGGCCTGGGGAGACAGTGGGCCAGCTGGTGGAGCGACTGCTGGAGAAGCGGAACTTAGTGTACCCCTACTACGACGTTGTGTTCCAGGGCACCACAAAGTCCATTGATCTCCAGCAGCCATCGCAACTGCTGGCTGGCAAGGAGGTGCTAATTGAGCGGCGGGTGGCTTTCAAGCTGGACCTGCCCGATCCCAAAACGATCTCTGTAAAAAGCAAGCCCAAGAAGCAGCTGCACGAGGTGATTAGGCCCATTTTGAGCAAATACAACTACAAGATGGAGCAGGTGCAGGTGATCATGCGCGACACCCAGGCACCCATGGACCTGATGCAGCCGGTGACAATGGCCGATGGCCAGCGCTTGCGCATCGTGATGCTCCAGCCGGATTTTCAGGCCGGCGGCGGTAGTGGCAGTAGCATGCCGCCGAAGCAAATCAAACCCATGAAGCCGCTGCCCCACCAGCTGGATGAACTGACCAACAAAATGTTCAACGAAATGCTGGCCAGCAAGGCGGATGCTGCGGCGGACAAGCCGCGCCCCAGCGACCTCTGTTCGATGAAGTCCAACGAGGCGCCCTCGGAGACTTCCTCCTCGCTGTTCGAGCGCATGCGGCGGCAGCAGCGCGACAACAGCATCAGCAACATTCCGGGCAGCAAGCTGCCGAAGCTCAAGAAGAAGTCCACGAGCAGCCAACAGTCCGAGGAAGCGGTCACTCCACCGGCAGGAGCAGCGCCAGCCGATCCCAAGAAGCCCATCATAGCCAAACTGAAGGCGGGGGTGAAGCTGCAGGTGACGGAGCGAGTAGCAGAGCACCAAGGTAAGTCGGCGGCCAGAGGACCTTGTAGATCCAAGACTAACCTTAAATCCTTTAATAATTACAGACGAACTACTCGAGGGCCTGAAGCGTGCTCAGCAGGCGCGTCTGGAGGATCAGCGCGGCACTGAGATCAACTTTGATCTGCCGGACTTCCTCAAGAACAAGGAGAACCTCAGCGCGGCCGTCTCCAAGCTGCGAAAGGTGCGAGCCAACCTGAGTCCTGTGAGCAAAGTGCCGACCTCTCCCAGCGAGATTCCCCAGCCGGCGCCGCGACTCTCCATAACGCGCAGCCAGCAACCCGTGTCACCCATGAAGGTGGACCTGGATCCAGAGACTGAGTTGCCTGCGGAGACGCAGGACCCCACGGAGTATGCCAAAGCCCCGCCTCCGCTGCCGCCAAAGCCGAAGGTGCTGCCCATCAAGCCCTCCAACTGGGGCGTGACGGTTGCCCAACCTACAGGAAACTATTGCAACAAGTTCTCCCCCACAAAAAAGGCCCCCACATCCCCAATAGAAGCCTCCACGGCGACGGTGTTTGCCAGCAAGATTCCTCTGGACATAAACCGCAAGGCTCTGGAGGAAGCCGGATCCCGCTGTGCCTACCTCGACGAGCCCAGCAGTAGTTTCGTTTAGGGGGAGCATTCCCAAATGAAAGTGATTTGTCTTTAAAGCAACTTGTAAATATTATCTGTGCACTATTTATTTATACTGTACTCTCTATTGAATGTCCAACCAATCCATGACGAACTTTTGTATGCAATCTACTGAGTGAACGCGCCTATTTATAACTATAATTCATAAGCTTAGTTTAAGTTTTACTCTACTTTGTTGTAAAAATATACCACAAGCATATATTAATTTCTTGTGTTTAGTGTATTATTGCATATATTAACGGGCCAAGTATGGTAAGTGGTGTTTGGTTTGAACAACTTTTTTTATAACAACTTTGGGTAACAATTTCTACTATACCTTTCTGGATTACATAACCTATATATGCATGTACGAGGATGATGACGAGGGTATCTTTATAAACAAAGATCCTTTTACACAACGATTTTCCATATAAATAGTTAAATATATGTATATATCTGTTGTATATAACAACAGATCCTCTTTAAAGACGACACTAAACTTATTTCTTTCATAAAAGGCAATGGCTATAGGCTTCAATACCTTCGAGGATTATAAAACCCAAATAGTCAGAGGATATCATTATTGACAAAGTGTCCTTTACACAATATACCCCTTTATAATATAGACAAGTATATGTCTAGACTCTAGAGTAGCAGATCTCTTTTAAGGATGTAATTAAGCTTACTATACAAACTAAAGGTTGTCTACATCATATAGACAGGTATATCCACTGGTCTAGAATCTTGACTCTGGAGTAACAGATCGCCGCTAGACAGGCATTCCTTTCATCAAAAGCAATGAATTGGAAACAAAATAAAAAACCAGAAAACAACAGATAAATTCTGTAGATCTCTAGAAAATCACCGTACAAAAGTCAAAAAATGAATTTAAAAAACAAACAAGATTGAAATAATATTTAAAAATTATAATTTGCCATGGTGGCGACTCAAAAACTATTGAACAACAGAAACGTGCAATCTTCTGAGCCGCCAAGCGGCCCACAAAAAGTACAATCAAAGGGCCACTGAAGGCTTCGCGCTGCTCTCCACTGGGGCAGCCAGCTGGACCTGCTCCTTGGGCTGCTCGCCGCCAGCCTCGACCTGCTTGGACTCCTCGCCAGCAGCCAATTCCTTGGGCGCCACCTCCTCCTCGGCTTCTTCGATGAGGCGATAGGTAATAGGAGCAGGCTGCTTCGCCGGCAGCCAGTCTGGGATGATCTTGTCGTGGAGACGCCACTTTCCGTATTCATTGGAAATGTGCTTTTCGAATACGACGTACTCCAGCACGTCTTTGGTGAGGATCTCGCTGCCGTGCATGAGGCGGCCGAAACGATCGTAGATGGCGAGCATCTGTTGGCTGTGGAAACGCACTGTGACCTGGGCAAACTGGTTCTCCTTCGTGATGACCTCGGTGACGCGGGCATGAACAACACGTGGTGGCTCCAGAGACTGCAGAAACCGCCAGCGAATAGTCTTGTCCTTAACGTTGTGCATCATCTCCGGGTAGCAACGCTCGCTGACGTACTCGCGGATCTGGTACTTGTCCTTGGCGGCCATATTCTGATGGGCTTTAATGTAGATCTCCTGGGCTTCGGCTCCGAACTCGTCTGTGCTGAAGCTCTCTTCATAGGAACGTATCTTGCGTACTGCCATCAGACTCTTGGATTTCTTCTCGAGAAACTCCAGCTTTTGCTTTGCGCCGCTGGTGGAGATGATAGACTTCTTGCCATCGCCTTCTGGCGGAACGTAGGCCTCGAAGATACCGCCCGTACAGCTGATGTGAAAAGGACGCTCCATCCAGGGTCGGGGTGGAAGGACGCCACGCTCCTTCATCCGTCGTCGCATCTCCTCTTTGGTGATATCCTCTGGTTTCTCGCGCAGATTGGGCAGGTCAATCTTGACGAACTTCTGCTTACGAAGTCGCTTAAATTGGGGGTTCCAGTGCTTGGTCTGCCGGTGGCGCACCTGCTGCATCTGAACCAAGTTCTGAAGGGGATTCACGAGCACGCCCAGAGCCCCAGACTGCGCCGCTTGAGGCACGCCGGGCATCACCTGTTTTCAATTAAAAAATGTTAGTGGGGGGACTCTAAGCTTAATCCAGTACATTTAGAACTCACCTGGAGCAGCCTGAGACATGTCTTTGCCGGCGCAAACTTATCCATTTTTCTTATATTTATTATATAAAACAGAGTTGCCAGGTTTTTGGGAGATGAGCTAGATGCAGCGCCACTAGCGGGCCAAAGCTAAAGCAGGCGATGGGCAAATAAATTTCAAATAAATTAAATGACTGTTTATTTAATGTAGTCATTTGTCCCCCTCTACTAAAAAACAATATCTAAAAAGGCTGAAAATTAAAATTGGCATAGATTTTCTTAAAAATAAATCAACTTGAAAACTTATCGATATTTACAATCAAATTATTCGATAAGGTAGTAACGGTCTTTTCGATAAAAGAGGTTTTAAAATAAGTTATTCTTGATTTCAATTTTAAAATTACCAAACTTTCATTTTATTTTAAAATCACATTCAAAAATCTTTCTCGCTTTTTAAGAACATTTTGGGATTTATATACGTCAATTTACGTAAAGGAATTTGTAGCCTAACCATTTGATATATTTCATAACTTTTGGGCACATCTTTCCTAGATCCGTGATTTTTTGTGACACATTGATGAAGACACTACCGTGAAAATAGATAAGGAAAACTACAGATTTCTGTTAAAGACTATTAGGGTTTTTAGCGATCAATTTTCATCGGTTTGCTCCTCTTCCGGATTGTCCACGCAACTGTCAGTACAACAATCAGGAGGCAGATCGTCGAGAAATCGATACCCGGCATTCTTGAACATCTTTGCTTTTATCTGAAGACCATAAGAAAACTTAGTTACACCGTGCCAGAAGCTTATCCGCAATACTCACCATTAGCTGCTGGTACTGGCAGTCGTAGGCGTTAAGGGCAATGTCACGTTTCCGCAACTCGTTCCGCAGTACACTGATCTCCATCTGCTGGCACTCGGCCCGTTTTATCGCCGCCTTCGCGGAGGCCAGTTCCTGCTTCAACTGGGTGCAATGACACTAGCAGGAATATAGTTCAGAATATTAAGAAACAAGCTTATTTAATAGTACTCCCTTTCCAAATCACATACCTTCAGAATCTCCTCGTTCCCTTTTGCCTTTTCCACTTCACTTTCGTAGTAGCCCTGCATGTCCTGCATATCACGTTGCATATTGCACATGCACTCGTTCTGGGCGTGCAGGCTGTTCTGCAGGTCCCCGGAAATTTGCTCCGCCTCACAAGCCTTCTCCTCCAGCTGACTGACCTTGTCGCCAATGTCCTCCAGGCTCTTCACCTTTCTTCTCAAAGCATCACGTTCCGCCAGAATTCTTTTTATATTCTCAGCATCCTTATCTGGGGAAAAGGCACCTTTACTGCGTCCACCACCGCCACCTCCTTGAGATCCTCCTCTTTCGCACTTTGTGGCACACTTTTTTAGGTAATCATCCTCCATCTTACGAAGTAGAGCCACCTCTTTCCCCAGGTCATCGATCTTCTGCCGCAGATAGGGGACATCGCTGCTCTTTTCGGGATCGACCTGAGTGCTTTCCAACTTACAGCGCAAGGATTGCTTTTCGATGAGGCGCTTCAGGTTGGCGTTCTCGGCCGCGAGGATGTCATGGGCCTTGTTCATGTCATCAATGGATGCCTGCAAGTCGTTGAGATCTTTTTCGTCCTTTGGTGAGATTTTTCCAGCGTCTGCCAGATCTTTTATTTTGTCCTTGAGGGCCCTGCTCTTCTGCGGATCGTACCTCTGCTCCATAATCCGCTTTATCTCGTCGGCCTCATCGTTGGCCGTCTCAAGCTTATCATTGGAGTCGTCCAGCTTCTTCTGGAGCATGTTGTTTCTGATCATCAGGCTCTGCATGCGGCCAAGGGTGTCGTCGGCAGCATTGATGAGGCTGTCGCCGACAACCAAATCACTTCCGTACTCGTCTTCTGGACTACCAGCTCCGCCTCCAGCAGAGCCACCACCATCTTTGCCACCCTTTCCCGAATCTCCCCTGCCGCCTGTTTTGGATTTCGGAATTAAGCTGCAGGCCACCAGTTCGGCAACAAATTGAGACTTGGCGCTGTCGTCCGCGGCCCAGGACCGATCGTCAATTGTGGACGGATAGCTCTTCAATTTCACACACGCATCGATGCACTCGAAATCGACGTTTTCGTTCCCGAACGGAACATGAAAGAAGTTTTTTTGCGTGGAGAATGCCATGGTAGATTTGCGAAAAAAACCAACTCTTAAGCAATTTATTTGTCACACGAATTTATAAAAACTTCTTCAACAGGTCCACGGCCTAGGTCTGAAAGTTGGCAGACAAAAAAAACACGTCCGACATGGGCACAGTATTCAAATATTCTAAGCTTAGTCTAAACAAGATCTAAACGGAAGCTACTCTGCCTACTGTACTCCAATTATAATAAAACTAGTTAACATTCTACTACTCAAGGCCTTGTGCTCGTCTCTCTGCCTGGGATTCGTCGGCGGAGTTCATGGCGGAGAAGCCACAAGGCTGCATTGTCATACTGGCAGTGCCCGAGCTGATGGTCCTCAAGGCACTCGAGTATCCCGAGAGTTCAGCCAATGGAGCATTCACCAATATTATCTAGGATAAGATTGTATTTTATTTAATGTTTTTAAACCGCTCTTGAATATCACCAATAACTCACCTTGTTTCGTTCACCCTTTGGTAACACATCGTTGATCTGGGCTCTTCGCCGGGATAAGTCAGCCATAATGCCGGATATCCGTTCACTTGGCGCCACAATTTGCAGGGCCATTATGGGCTCCAACAGTCGAGTTCCACTAGTACTAAGTAACTAAAAGTAGTGGTAATTTTAACAAAAAATAATCATTAATTAAAACCAAAGTATTAACTTACCTTTTGGACGCATTGTGCCGCTGTAGCCATTACGAAGGAATCGGCCGTTCCCCGTCCAATAGTGGCATTGTGAAGTCGAATCTGTGTGTCTACCACCTGGCCCCCCACCCGAGGCCCTCGCTCAAGAGCTCCAATAGCGCCCTTCTTCACAACCTGGAGGATGCGTGGTCGCAAAGTGTTAAGATTGGGCATATTCTCCGGCGATTTATCTAAGCTTTTATGAAAAATAATTTTAGTTTTAAAGAAAATAATTAAGCCTTAGCTTACCTAAATAATTCACTTTTGTCCTTGACCAGTTCCAAGGTAATGCTAACATTCTGCTTGGCACCTGCGATTTCCTTTTCTACACTCAGCGTCGTTAATGCCGGAGATTCGATGGTTTCCTTGTAGGCAATCTGGAGCGGTCCCAGATCCACATCAATTTTGTATTCGCTTAGAATGCGCGATTTGATGATGTCCATGTGGAGCTCTCCCATGCCACCGAGAACCGTCTGACCAGTTACGGAGTCGTAGCTAACACGTAGACTGGGATCCTCTCGTTGCAGCTGACGGAGAGCTTGTTCCATGGCCGTTTGAGACGATATACTGGGGGGTTCGATGGAGCAGAAGTATACAGCGTCAGGAATCTGTGGGTCTAGTCCGAACATCTCCTCTGACTCCTCCGATTCGTCGTCTAATTCTGGAATACTTGATTCTGTTTTTCCCAAGTTTTGTTTTAAACGTTTCTGGGCGTTTTTAAGAGTTGACTGACTGGAAGTTAGTAGATCGCCGGTGACTGTAGACTAGTTAACGAAACATTTTTGTTATGGTTGGATAAATAAGAAACTGCATCTTACTTTGAGACCCGCACAGATCACCACATCACCCGCCTGCACTGCATTGACCTCCCGGTACTCATCGGCCAATGGCTCGTACATCTTGGAGACTACTTCTGCCTGGCCACGTGCCGATATTAGACGCATGCCCTTCTTTATCTCTCCCCGTAGGATCCGAACCAATGTCAAAGCTCCTCTCTGCTTGTCATGGACAATCTTAAAGACCTTTCCAGCTACCTCAGTGCTTTAAAAGGAGAACTATATAGAAGCTATTCAGGAATAATATAGAAAAAGACTTACCCAAAGCAATCGTAGACTTGGTTACGTTCTTCAGGTGCCGGCAAATAAGCATTTACAGCATCCATTAAGCGCTGAATTCCGACATTTTTGTAGGCGGATCCCAGGAGCACAGGCACCACTTTTAGCTGGCCGGTGGCCCTTCTGAGGGCTCTTTCTATAAGGCTATTGTCAACCTTATCAAAGCTTTCTGTGCTAATGACCACATCGGCGAGTTCATCGTCCACTCCCGACAACCGGTCTATAAGTTCATTTCGCCTTTCCTGCAAGGCACGTAGCTCATCGGAGGGTTCCAATTTCATGCGGATGTACTTCTGGCCCAGATCCTTCTGCTGCCATGTTAGTCGCTCCAATGTGATCACGTCATTTATAGCTAAAATATAAAAATATAAACACATTACTCTAATTGGTTATCAAGACAACAAACCTAGTACTCCATCCGCGTTTTTTACTGGATACTGTAAGCAAACCGGGTGTGTTTCCAGCTTCTCTTTGAGATCAGTAATGCACTTTTCAAAATCTGCATCCGGGCGATCCATCTTGTTGACAAATATGAGTCTTGGGAGTTGGTGCTTGTCCGCCTGGGTCCACACGGTCACGGTCTGTGCCTCTACTCCTGCAGTTCCATCTAGAACTACTACCACACCGTCGACAGCGTAAAGCGACTGTTCCACCTCCATGGTAAAGTCAATGTGACCCGGGGTGTCCAACAAATTGATGCTATAACCAGGATACAGATTTGTAAATATGAATGAAGGTTTAAAATTGATATATCTACCGTTGGCCGTTCCAAGGAAAGGTTACCGCTGAACTACAAATTGTTATGCCTCTTTCCCGCTCTTGGGTTAGGTAATCCGTGACTGTGTTCCCCCGATGCACTTCACCCAATGTCCTGGTCTTGCCGGCATAGAAGAGCATCCGTTCTGTCGTCGTTGTTTTGCCTTAAAGGATTTAAATTATAGAAGGACTCTTTATTAGAAATAGGATATGGAATAGATACCCGCATCGATGTGTGCCAGAATGCCAATGTTTCTGATTTTGCTGCTGTAGGTTCGTTTGGAGGATTGGGCGGAGAGCTGCCGGAGCCAATGGCTGCGCTTCTGTAAGCCGTGCAGAAATTCATATTTCAGCATTTTAACTAAAAATTCAACTGCCGGCTCGTGGTGGAGACCATCAGCTGATTCCAACTGGTTGCATTCGATAGGTTTCTCAATCAGCTGTTGTTGTAATCGAATAGTGCCGCATTTTGCGGGCGAATTTTAAGGAGATTTATTTTTAATCTTCAATGAATTAATGTTGTTTAGGCGAAAAACCAATAATTGAAAATGTCCTCAAGACCCCGACGGGCAGCTGCTGCAAAACCGAAGCTGGTAGTGGAGTTATCCGATTCCGAGGAGGACGAGGAGGTCGTGGAGAATGATGAGTACATGCCACCAGAAACCAAGAGTCGCCGCATCGATCGGGCAGCAGATGGCCTGGCAGGCGCAACCAGAAGACGTTGGCCCACATCCAAAACTGCAGCTGCCGAGACTGCAGCGCCCAAGAGGAAACGGGCTAAAAAGGCAAAGGAAGATGAGAACTCATGTCCGAATGAAAGCAATCCCAAGCAGCAGGAGGAGGCACCGACAGCCCCAACGCCACCACCCCGACCTGTGACTCAAACTGATGGAGCAGCAGCCAGTTCAACTACTGGACGCAGTTCCTTCTGGGAGCGGAGGAAGGTGTGGAACATACACGAGCTCTTGGCAGAGACCGAGAACATTCAGCCCCAGGCAGCGCGGAATATTGTGCAGCTTTTCGAGAATGAGAACACCATTCCATTCATTTGCCGGTAAAAAGGGTCAACATTTTTATAGATTTAAATACTGATGTGTTCTTTATATTTAGTTACCGACGTGATCTTGTGGATCACATCGCTCCAGATCGTTTGCGAGACATTCGTAACACCTATACGGAAATAGTGGATCTGAGGAAAAAGGCCGAAAACATTGTCAGCCAGTTGGAGCGCGAAAATGTCTTAAATTCTGACATTCGGGATGAGCTGATGTGTGCCAAGACCAATGAGGAGTTGGAGTTTCTCTACGCCCCCTACAAGCCGGCCAGCAAAGGCACATTGGCGGAGCGGGCCAAAGCTCTTGGCCTGGAGGAATACGCGGACCGTTTGCTATATGGCACGGCTCCAAAGGTTGAACTATTTTCAATAGTTGATCCAGAAAATGAGGCCCTTGCCTCAGAAGCCTTGGTGATGAGTGGGATCTGTAACATAATAATCCACAACATAAGCAAGAACACCAATGTTTTAGAGGAATTAAGGCGATTGTAAGTGGCTCTAGTACTTTTTCATAAAACAACATGATAAATGTTTTTCATTTCCAGACAAAACGTCCATAAAGTATTCCTTAAGTGCAGCAAGACTAAGGAGGCTTCAACCTCAAAGGCAAGTTCAAGCAAATCTAGTAGCAGTAAAGGAAACAGTACCATTCACGATAAGAAGTTGGATAGCTCCAAGTTCGAGAATTATTTCAACTTTCAAGGCGACATAAAGACCATCAAGCCACACCAGATGCTAGCCATCAATAGGGGGGAGAAGCACAAGTTTCTTTCTGTCAAGTTGGAGACGAGTGATTATCTAAAATGCGATCTAACTCGGTTCATCAACGATCAATATATGACTGAGGGCCTCCACTATCCACTAAGACGGGAGATTTTCACAAAATCCTTGGAAGAGTGCTATTCTAAGAAATGTGAGTAGATTTTTACGAATAATTTGTTGTCTAATTCGAAACTCTCTTAGTGCAACCTCTGATGTGCCGCCAAATTCGGGCTGACCTCAAGGAAAAGGCCCAAAAGGCAGCGATTGATGTGTTTGCCAAGAACCTCAAGCAATTGTTGCTGATGTCTCCGCTTAAGGGAGAACGTATTCTAAGTATCGACCCGGGGTACACGAATGGCTGTAAACTTGCGGTGATATCTGAGACAGCCGATGTCCTGGAGACAGGGGTCATCTATCCACATGGAGCCAGGTCTAATAGGCATGGAGCAGAGAGAACTCTAGTTAACCTACTTAGTAAACACAAGTATGTAATGATTTGTTTCTTGCTACACTTAATTCACTTAAAATCTTCCCAAAAAGGTGCCAAATTATCGCCCTCGGCAATGGCACTGCCTGTCGCGAAACTGAACACTGGCTGACCGATATGTTCCATGCCGGAACCTTGGACAGCCAGCGCATCCGCTATAGCATTGTCAATGAGAACGGGGCTTCGGTTTACTCTTGTAGCGATGTGGCTAGCAAGGAGTTCCCCGATATGGACACCAACGAACGAAGTGCAGGTACGGATAAAGTCGATTATAGAAGGGACTTTCATGGACCAGCTGGAATTTTATTGTAGTTTCTATCGCACGTCGTTTGAATGATCCATTGAGTGAATACGTAAAGATAGAACCTCGTCATCTTGGTGTTGGAATGTACCAGCACGATGTTTCGGAAAAGATACTAACCGAGTCCCTAAAGGATGTCGTCTCCGAGTGTGTGAGCTATGTCGGCGTGGACTTGAACACGGCAAGCCTTAGTGTGCTAAAGTAAGTGAAAGAGCTGTGTGTTTTAAGACAATCTAACCCGCAATCCCCAACTCAGGCACATTGCTGGCTTGTCCGAAAAGAAGGCTGAGAAAATCATCGAGCACCGGCTGAAAAAAGGACCTTTTCAGACCCGAAAGGATTTGCTTTCCGTGCGTACCATAGGCGAGAAATCTTTTGTGCAGTGCGCCGGGTTCGTTCGCATCGAACCACTCAGCGTGGGAGGCAAACTACAGAACCCTCTGGACTGCACTTGGGTTCATCCCGAGAGCTATAAAGTAGCAGAGAGGTAAGGTCTAACTTTATTATATGTAACATATCGTGGGCATTCTAATCCGATTGATCTGTTTGAGCCTTCTTGGCCTTCTTCTCGGCGGCTTTTACAAGCAAAGAAGTAACGCTGGACTCCGGGACAAAGTCAGAGTCGCTTTCCGAGATTTTGAAATTTGTAATCTGCATACACCCAGGATCTGGCTGCTTGGCCCCGCGACAGTCGTCACTGGACTCCAGTGGCTGACACCAGCATGGCAGATAGGGCTTGAGGGGATCCTTTTTGCCACACCGCTTACAGGTGCAGTTCTCCATGCCAGCACTCATGAACGTCTTGAAATTGCTCTCCGTGCACAGTAGTGCCAGGTAGTCTTCAATGGAGTGCTCCTTCATGGGGTCCATGAGCTCGGCCCACGTCTTGAGCTTGACAATCACGCCAAAGAAAAATGAGTTGAGGTCTTCAAGGGTCTGTAAAACCGTTTCCAGTTCGATCAGAAAAGGGCTGTTTAGACTTCGATCCAGCCTGCTCAACCGCAGTTCCAGTTCCTTCATGGACTCACGCACCTGCAGGAACGAGCTGGTCAAGTCAGCGCTGGAAAGTAAAAGGGCTATGGACTCCAAATCATTAAAATAATAAGGTTTACACACATTGACTGATTGACGAAGTTGTAAGCCCGCTGGAACTGGCAAAGGGCGCGCTCCTCGGTCATTCGGCTGATGTATTCGGGATATATCTTGGTGCCAAAAGATCCACCAATCAGGAGGCGATATCTTACGCCGTGGTAGCGCATCATCTTGACTTTCTCGATTTGCTGCTCTTTGGCTTTGGCCAGTTGGTATCTCAGTCTGCTCAGCTGCTTGTCGAGCACCAGGGTCTGCTCGTGCACGCACTTTTCCAACTGGGCGTCGTACCGGGTGTAGATGTTCTTACAGTGCTCAAAGGTGGGCTTCAGCACTTCCAAGGGCAAGGTGGCGCCGCGGCAAGGCGGAGGTAGGGGACGGCGCTTGTACCGCTCCGGCGGGTACTCCCAGCAAACCCCAAAGCGGGCCTGAGCTGGCGCGTTTATGGGATGGCTCCAGCACGGAGTGTAATTATCCGGATCGGCGTGGTAGAAAGCCCTTTTCCCACACGCCACATACTTAACCTTTGGCGGCGACTTCTTCGGCGGATAATGGTACTTCTCCAAGAGCTCCCTTTTCAGCTTGGCGATCATTCCGGATATTGGAAATTTATTATCGAAATTCTAAAAATTCTAAGCTTATTGTGTTTTTCAGTATCCTGAGTGAGTGTGATTTGAAGCTGACGGATATTGGCAAGGCTGGCTTCATAGCTCGGATCAAGGAGTTTGCCGGCTCCAAGGCAAAGCTGGACAAGATGGCCAAGCAGCACAAGTTGCCCATGGAAAGAGTGGGTCCCCAATATATCAATGAATATAGTTCTGACTTCATGGTTAATTTTTTATAATATTTTAGTTGGACTTCCTAATGGTGGCATTGCAACGTGAACTATTACAAGATTACCGGGCAGATCTGGACAAGCGTCCCCTTTTTAAGCAAGGTCTAACCAGGCTAGACGAACTCAGTCTTGGTGATGTGGTTACAGGTTGGTGCAAGTACCCTGGAGTACCATAAAAATCCCAAATAATTGATTCTTGCCTTTCAGGTGCCGTGACCAACGTTACCCAGTTCGGTGCTTTCGTGGACGTCGGAGTGGAGCGCGATGGGTTGATCCACAAAAGCCACATGAACAACAGCGAGCTGAGCATCGGCGACAGGATCGTGGCTTCGGTCGTCAAAGTGGACTTGCAGCGGAAGCAACTGGGCCTGCGACTGGAAAACATGCTAATGGAGACAGACACATCCTTTACCTTTAAGACGGAAGAGTGAAGAAAACGAGCTGATCTTGAATGCTTTTGGAAGTATTTAATGATTCATATCGTAATTGTTTGGGTGCTCACACGAGCGTCATATATACTATATATAGTTCATATATATATTCGTGTATATGCATAGTATAACGGCTTTCCTAAATGTACTCAAAGCTTATCAGTTAGTAATAAATGTTCACATAAAAATCACCGAATCTACTTTCGTGTTCTTGTTTCCCTTTTCGCCGTGTGATGTGTGTCCTGTCGGGGAATGGGGGTCTGTTTTGGGTGAACTGATCTCGAAAGGGTATTGCTTTAAAAACTAATTGATGCCCTCGAAGCCAGTTAAAATGTATAACTAAATAAATATACAATATGCATACATTTAGGCGCTTGGTTGCACAGGCAAGTTGCTTTCGCTTCAGTTAGTTTTTCAGTGTTTTTGAATTTATTGCCGTTTCAGTTTAATCATTAAAAATTATTATAAACAATGTTATATAATTTGCATTTACATAATTACACAATACAATAATATTATATATTCAAAAATATATGCTGCATTTAAATTTATTGTTTTCTCCATTCTGTTTATTCCGCAGCCAGCGGATATCAATTTCATATTCTAGCTACATGGACATGTCGCGTAATCAACCGATAATGCTTTAAATAAATATGGATCCGTACATAATATTGGAGAAGAGTGCCTACACAGCTCTATAAGTGTAGATAATAATCGCAAAGTCGCAAAGGGCCCTTAAACAAGTCGTAAGAAACGCATATACATGTGGCATAATTATGATAATAATTGCTTTCTCCGCGTTCTGGCTGTCATTGCTACTCAAGTGTTACTGCTGATGTTCTCCATAATCCTCTGCTCGGGTGGAGACATTGTTCAATAATTTATAATTTATTTTTATCATTTATAATGATAGCATAGGTAATGATGTAAGTATTCTGTATCAACTCTCATAATAATAAGTCTATGTGTATAAGCAGTATTCATTAAGCCGTCCATCAGAGTCCTCGGCTAATCGAAATCGAACTGATCGCATGGCTTTACAAAAGATCAGATGATCGCGCAAGAAACCTCTTTCAAAATATCCATTGCGAGATAGTGCTTGGATTGCAGAGAATGCCTCTTGTCTTCTGATGAACGACCTCGAGGGGGCTATAACCCACTTCGAACGTAAAACTCTTGCCCTCTCTCTACACGTAACAAATTCGATTACAAGTAATTATCATTATCGTGTGTTGGTAGTCTAATTATCTCAAATGAACCCTCCTAACATTCGATGGTTAAAGTAACTGAAAAGTGCACAGATTCCGAAATTCTTCAGTGGCAGAAACGGCACAGCCGCGGCGCGTGAGTGAGTGTTGGGTGGTGCACCTCCCCCTTTTTGTTGTGTTCGTCCCTGTGAGTGGTGTTGTGGTGAGTGGTGCTGAGTATGCGAGTGTGGATGCGTGTCGTAGTATATATTAATTTTTGTGGGTCTCTCCGGCGGATTCCGCGTGGCATTGTGGAGTATTCAATTCAATCTTGGGCATAGCCTGCTTTTCTGGTTGGAAAAAACAAAAAGTTGCATAAGTCAGATGGCCGGATGAGGAATAGTTTGGCGTCGCACTTACCACGATGGTCAGGATGCATGTGGAGGAGAGTGAGGATAGTGTGTGTATGCGGGTTTTGAAATGATCGAAATCAAGAGCGAAACGAAACGTAATTATTTCTTTTTCTTCTCTTTTCTGCAAGTGTAGAACGATAAGCGAGGTTAGCAATTGTGATTCAAAACAAAAATAGTATGTCAAGTGGTTGGTGGTTGGTTGGTTGGTTGGTTGAGAGTGGTTTGTATAGGTTCGCTGTAAGCCAAGCTAGACACTGAAGAGTTAACAATTAACATTGAGATTTGGCAGTAGCTTGCTCACATTTAAAACGGGTCAGGGCATTTACAAGGAGAACCTCTTGGACCGGATCGCTAGCCTCCGGAGTAGTGTTTGCATGTGCGCTGGCTGTTGCTGTTACTAAGTTGGCTAATGGCTTTTCGAATAGAGCAAGTGCCGCCAGAGTGGGCTACAGCAGCAGAAGACATCGAGCCATCTGTAAGATTGAAGAATTCTTCCATTTGGGTTTTGCTTTTCAATTGCTTTTGAATGGAACGCAGTAACGGAATTGAACGGGCGTGGGGATTAACAGGTAACAGCAACGGTTGGGGGAATTTAGATTCATTTTTTTTTCCACCTAGGGGTCACATAATGTCGCTTGGTTATCATGATGTGGTACAGAGGTGTATCAATGGGATGAGTCCTGGGCTCTTATCATACAAGCTTCATTGAATTGTAAGTCTATCTGTGGAGGTGTGGGATGAGTGCGGGCTTGTAAAACTTGTATAACATTATATCCGGATGCAAGAGTACGACGAGTGTATGTATATTTAGAATGCTTTTAGCTTAGGTTTAAACGGTAAACGTTAGCTACTACTGAACCACATTTGTGTTTTCTACAATTCTTCGTTCAATTTCGTTTCTAAATACATTTTCTTCTGTATATATTTAACGCCAAAAACTCTGATTTGCTACAAGTGCTACAAAAAACAGTTTTCTATAGTTAACTATTCGAATCTTTGATCAGATTGAACGCTATAACGCTTCCTCTGGGCTTCTTTTGGTTTGTTATTCTAGGTTCCTAGGTTATCAATTGAGTTTTCACAGCATGTTGTGTGGTTGCTTTCAAAATAAAACCATTATTCACATAAGAACTAATTACATTAGGGGATCTTGTTGTGGTTTTAATTGCCTACACGCAACGCTTAAGTCTGGGTCCAGTATCTATGTATCTTAAAGAACTATTGAAATTAAAGCCTGGGGTGGTGAGGATGTTGCAACGTGACTCGGGTGAAATGCAAAACAACAAACAGAAAAACACGCACACGAATTATATTTACAGAGGAGTGAGAATATCACAATAATGCCAGCAACACAAGAAAACACAGCAGGATATCGAGTCCCAGAACAGCTTCTTCCAGCCGACATTGGTCGGGACTGACACCCGGCGATAGCTGCGGAACGAACAACACAACAATAAAGGATTTTTGGGGGAAGCACACAAGCACAAAAGCACACAAACAACTAAAGCGACAAGAAATCAAGGCAAAAAATATAAAGGATACAACAGATAGGAACAGAGATGGTTAGGAGAGAGACTGCTTTAAACCACACAAGCTGAGAAAACTCCCATTACGCGTCAGCCAATGTCCTGCTGCACATTGCCGGACGTGGAGGACGAGGAGCTGCTTCCGCTAGCACGCTGGTGCTGACTGTACCTGTTCGCTGGCTGTTGCTGCTGCGGCTCCTTTGGCGCCTGCTCCTTCGGTTGCTGTAGGATAATACTTTGCGGCGTGGTGGTGCCCACTGGGAATGTGTCGGCCTCTTCCTCGAGCGCTGCCGGCGATGGCTTCTGCGCCTGCAGTTCCAGCTGTTGTTGATCCTCCAGCAGCTTGGCGCTCAGAATGCTCACATATGTGCGATAGCGACGTAGCTGGATGGGTCAAAAATACAATTAGCAGCAACTATCTTCCAAGACTTGGTAGCTAACTTACTTCGTACTGCAAGTAGCTTTCCTTTTCCTTGTAGTTCTGGAGAGGAAGCCCCTTACTGGGAATCGGGCCCCTCTTGTGCTCGTTGAGATCCTGCTCCAGTTGAGCCAGTTGCTGCTCATGGGACTCCAACTGCTCCTTCTGCGAATGAGACCCTACTAGTTAACAATAATCCTCAAAGAAAAGCGTCGTTCACATACCAGCATCAGTTTGGACTGCTTGCTGGGCAAGAGCGGGCGTTGGAACCTCTTCTGGCTGCCCACTCCGCCTTCGAGCGGTGGCGCTGAAATGGCGGCACACACGTAGTTAATCGTCTCTATCCACGACTGCAGTTCCTTGGAATCGCTGGTCTGGAACAGATACTCGGCCTGGTCGGCAGTCTGCAGGCGGAACACATGTTGCTTCTTAGTATAGTCGTTGGCTGTGGTGGCCAGTGCGTGGTGGATGCGTATTGCATTGTGCAGATTGTCGGACATCTGTGGATTGAATTGGAGTTATAGTGGCTTTGTTAAAGTTTGTCTTGGTTCCACTCACTTGACTCTTGCCAAAACCATGCTCATCTTTGTGGAGATAGAGCACTAGATCGCGCAGAGTGCAATACAACATCTTCCAGGAGCGTTTACCAAAGGGAGCTGTGGGAACAAACATAAAAGTTTAGTATCTAAGTTCATAAATAACCTGCCTACATCACTCACTTTTCTTAAAGTTACTATCATAGCAGCATTTTCGCATCACATAGCCTTTCTTGTACTCCACTGCAGTTGCCGATTCAGGTGGATCGAGGAAGGGATTCTCCCCCACATTGGTCAGAGCAGCGTTGTGGGCTCTTTGCTGCTGCATATCCACTGTCTCCTCATCTCTGAAACGATTATCTTTTCTTAGAATCAGTCCCAAGTCTTAGAACCTCAAACTTACAGCGCCCACTCCAGCGGCTTAGTTTTGATGGCCTGGTACAGATACTTGAGTATGTCCTTGGGGAAGTTCTCGCCGTCGTTAAGATCCACCAGGTTGTCCACAAACTCGGCACAGCTCATCTTGCGGTTCATGTTCTGGCCATGCAGATCCGTGTTCAGCAGCATTATGGCACAGGTCAGCGTGTGGACGGCGTCCTGCGAGTTGAACGTGCCAGGATTGCAGTCGAGGAAGCGCTTGGAGAAATGCACGAGGACCCGCTCCCGTTCCTGGGTCTCGCCGGAGAGCGAGAACTGCTGCAGGAACTCGCGCAAAGCCTGGTCCAGGGACTTTTCCTTGAAGTTGAAGTGCTTTAAATACTCATCGGCCACAGCTCGACTAAAATCATTGCTAGAAAGGAATTCCATTAGTCAGGACTATGAGGAGCATATCTTAAATGCTAGTTACTTTTTGCTGAGGTGCCGCGACACGTCGCTCTTCTTGAAACCGTCTAGGGAGTACAGTCTTTTGGCCAGACGAATGGCCGAGGGCAAGTCCACGGCCTTCGGCGAGTAGTGGTACGAGTGCAGGGACTCCACATCGCTGCCGTCGTCAGATACGGGCGGCGAGCCATCCCGCAAGCCCACGGGATTCGTCCCGATCGGCTCATCCGTCAGGGTGACCACATCGTCATCGGAGCGGCCGCTGCTGTTGCTGTGGTTGCTGTCCAAGCCGCGCACTTGGATCACCACCTTGTGCTCGGATTGGTCGCGGTCGCGATCCCGCTCCTTCTCCCTCTGTTGCTGGGCGCGCAGCTGCTGCTTCATCTGCTGGCGCTGCAGCGCGGCCGCGTCCGAGACGAGAATGGTGGAGTCCGAGTCGCTGGGATCGCTCAGTACCATGCCGCCTAGAATATCGCGAGAACTTAATAAATTATCGTCGTCTTGGTAGTCGGGACTAGATATATTCGAAATGGCCTCTGAAACGCTCTGATCACCACCACCGACATGGACACCGACACCAATACTACCACCACCGCCACTACCATTGCCAGCACCATTGTTCCCTGGGCAGCTCAGCAGACCGGGAATTCCGTTGGGCGGCTGTACGGACTGGCCGCCCTGTTCTCGTTCCCCTTGCTGTTGCTGCTGCAGGGCAACCGGGCCATTACTACTACTGCCCAGGGCGCCTTTGGAGCCCGACGACGACATCACCGACGAGGACACCGACGTGGGCGATGCCGGACTGCCCACGGACGAGCTAATGGAACTTGAATGTGAATTTGAATGCGATTGCTGACCGTAGAATTGCTGCTGCTGGTGTTGTTGCTGCTGCTGGAGTTGCTGTTGCTGCTGGAGGTGCTGTTGCTGGAGCTGCTGCTGATGGTGCTGGAACTGCTGCTCTTGCTGCTGCTGCTGTCGCTGGAGGGCGGCCAACTGATGCGGCGCCAAAGGTGCATTATAGGTCCATACAATGCGATCCCGATCCGAGGCCTAGGATGGTCGATAGATCAAATATTAGTGATGAGAGAAAGGCAAAGGAATGCGATATAGAAGTGGCAGCAGGTGCTTCCGTTTTCATTCAAAAATAGATGACACTACCAGCAAAGGTAGTTGGCCGAGCTTTGATTTGGAAAGTGAAAACAGAAGCACCTTAAGATGTGTATACATATTGCCGAATATTAAAATATGCTCTATGCTCTTATCAGATCTCGATAGGTAGATATCCTAACAAAATTTCCGGGTGCTGGAAGCTGGATGTTTGGTGTCTGTGTATGCATGTTTGTGTGTTGGATGTCTGAGAAGCGTTGCTGTGTCGAAGGTCTGGCTTCGTCTACATACAAAAGTTATCCAAGCGCAGGCAAGAACTCAAAACTGGCACAAATCGAACGAAACCGAAATCAAAAGTCACTTTAATCAGCATGCCAACTATGCAAATGGCAACCTTTTTACATAAAATATAGTTTAGTTTGCTGCTGCAGTTCATCGTTGCTTTGGTGGCACAGATGGTTGCTGTTGCCACCGTTGCAGATCGGCTGATGTTGTCGCTGATGCTGCTGCTGCTGCTGGTGTTATTGTTGCTGCTACTGCTACTGGTGTTGCTGTTGCAACTGGAAGTGTTGCTCTGGCTGGAGGGATTGTTGTTCGGCTCACGCTCGTTGTTGTTCAACGCCGACGAGTTGTTTACAATTACAGTGGCCATCGACTAGAAAGCTCACGGGGGACAATATCATAAATTGCGAGAAGAGTCAACAAAGTAGGAAACCAGAACAGAGAACGTAGAACAGAGAAAACGAAAAGAGGAAAGAAACACGAAACAAGATAGTAAGATAGTAAGATAGACAGAGTTAAGTAGTAAGTAGGAGGAAGTTCAAAGTAACAAGTGAGGCAAGAATACAATGGGGAATGCTACACAATGACTTGGGCTAGGTATGATTGGATGCTATGACTAGATGGCTAGATGACTCTATGACTAGATGAGGTATACAATTATGCATGGCTAACACACACACAGACACAACATTTACAGGTTACAGTTTACAGTTTACAGAAACCAGTTAACTAAAAACCGAACTCTACAAAAGCACTTGAACTTCAAACGGGGAGCGGGTTTCAACTCATCAACTACGAGTGTCGAGTGTTCTGGGGGAGATCTGGCTAACAATTCGACATTGGCTCTATCTAGCGCTATCCCGGGGACTATCCTGTGGATCTGCAGGGCTTCTTCCTTCGACGCCTCACCTGCGAGTCTTCCGAGTCCTGGCGCGTGTCCAGCAGCGTGTTCAGCGAGCTATTCACGTCCTCATCAATGTCTATGGGTATCACGGCGGCTATGCCCTCGCGCTGGATCTGCTGCAAATGGTCCTCGGACTTGCTGGTCCGGAATCCGGCGGCATCGCACTTGCGCACCACGTGCCCATTGTGTCGCCGCACCACGACTCCAGTACCGGCTCCTGCTCCCGCGCCGGCTCCACTGCTCGATTCTGGGGCCAGCGAGCTCGGTTCTGGACTGGTGGGCACCGAGTTGGCCGTCTCCTTGTCTATCAAGGGCGTCGACAGCGAAATGGGCGAGGTTGGCACTGAGAATGAGATCTCGTCCAGGGCCAGGCCGCCCGCTTCGCTCTTGACGGTCGTGGACGATGAACCCGAGCCGGACCGGGCGGCACAGTCGACGGCGTCTCGTGCCCGCTGCTGGTGGCGGTTGGCTGTGCGCTGCTTCAGAGCTCTAAGCCTCTGCTTGGCGGAGCCAGAGCCCAGTGAGTTGGTCGAGTAGTCCTCGTCGCCGGCATCGTTCTCCTCCTCGTCGTATGGCTCGTCGTCGTCGTCGTCATCCACCAGACACTGGCGGTCGCTGTCGTCCTCATCGCCGCGCCCCAGTCCGCTCTGGTAGGTCTCGATGTTGGTGATGCCGTAGTGCGTCTGGTCCTCCTCTCGCTCCTCCTCCGCCTCGCCCTCCTCCTGTTCCTCCAGCTCGTCCTCGTTTTGGTAGTACTCGTAGCGTTGTGTGTTCTGCTGCTGGCGATGGTATCGCTGCTCCCCCTCCTCGTCCCGCTCCAACTCCTCGCACATCAGCAGCGTGTCGTTGGTCAGCGAGTCCTTGCGGTTGTAGCTGTTGTTGATGCTGTCCCGCTGTTGCTGCTGCTGTAGGGGCTGCTGCTTCTGCTGCTTCCGCTGCAGCTTCCCATCCCGTTTTATCGAATCCGAACTGGTGTTGGTTGGCGAGTCCACCGAAGAGGACGACGTGGGGGAGGATTCGCCAGAGGCACGCGGTGCTAGAGCTCCGTTGACCCGCGGATTGGCCAGCCGGCAGGGGGAGTCCCGGAGGCTGTCCACCTAAACAATTCAAAATCGATTAAAAGTCCAACTAGGTGGCTTGAGAGACTCGTTACCTTCTTGGTCTGCACAGGCAAGGGGTTGCTGGTCTGCGGTGTCCGGGACAGGTTGAGGATGAGGTCGCCGGTCATCATGTAAGCCTCAAAGCGCGGCGCCTTCGCTGGCTGGGGTGGCGCCGAGTTCGGTTCCGGTTCCCTCTCCTGGTCCGGCTCCTTTTCGGCGGAGAACCGCGGCCGGGTCACCGGACTGCCGCTGTAGCTGTTCGAATGCTGAAGCGGGGGCTGGGTGGCTGGATGGCCGTTTCCAGTCCCATTGGACGCCTTCGTGGGGATCTGCGAGGGGCGTGGCCGCTTGTGCTGCGGGGAGTGCAGGACGGGCACTGGCTTGGGGGCGTTGGCTTTGAGGGCCTGTGGAATGCGTGAGGGTCGGAAGGTGGGCGAGGTGGCCTCTCCACCGCTGCCGCCGGTGGGCGACGTGGGACCCACCATCCCGGTACTACTGGTCGTCGAGGTGGTGATGCTCTGCTCCACCACCTTGATTTTGGTGGAACTGGCCGAGGAGTTGCGGCTGTGGGTGTGGGTGTGCGTATGCGTTGTGGTGGTGGTCGTGGTGGAGCCACTCGCCTGCAGCGGCGACGAGTTCTGGGTCTGGTTCTGGTTCTGGCGCAGCGATGGCAAGTGCGTGGGCGACTTGTAGCGCAGCCCGCTCTGCGTGGGCGTGGTGGCGGTCCCCTTGCCGCCGGCGCTGGCAGGTCGGTGATTTGGCGAGGAGTGAGCACTGCTGCTGTGGTAGTCGTAGATGTTTGGCGATTCAATGTCCACATAGTGCGGACTCTGGGTGTTGGCCAGCTGCTCTTTGATCCGGGCCTTGAGCTTGGGATCTGTAGAATAATTTCAAAGGGTCATGAGTGGGACCAAAGTGGGTTTATTCGTTCCAGGAACCTACCTCGTTTCAGCTCCAAGGTCACTAGCTGGTCCGACAGGCGCAGGCATTTAAGAACTGTTGGGAATTCAAAATAAAATAATCAGTTTCCTCTCCATCAGAAGAGACATCCATACGAACCTTCCTTCGTGGTGTAACAATGGACATCGGTGCCATTGACTTTGAGGATGACATCCCCGGCCTCAACCTGCAACGATCCAAACAGAAGCCAAATGAGTGATGGAACTGGCTCTCGATTAGCAATGGAGGGCCCTGGATATGGATATTGGTGGGGGCGGGGGGCTAGTGACAACAAAAGCCTATCGATTTTCGTTCGGGAGGAGCTGACTTGTTATTATTATTCGCATGTTGGTCAAAACCCCCGGCTGTCGGCACTTGTAAACTATTTTTAATTTTCCTCTTGATGGGCCGATGGGCGGAGGAGGGGCCTTCAGAACGCGTGGAAAAGCAGCGGCAAAAAATGAGGAAAAATGAGGAAAACCATCATGAAATCACAACGTGCGCCCGACGACATTGGCGCCTTATTTACTTGCTGACGTACTACGGCAGAGAAGTGGCTTTCGGTGTCCGGGGCAGAGTGGTACAGTGGTACAGTGGTACAGTGGCACGACGGAGCCTTCACCTCCTCTATGAGGCACTCATAGATTATTCAATAAATATGTTAGGCCTCTGCTCCGGGCCACAGTTCTCTCCGGGATTCGTTCAACATGCACAGGGAACGCGGCAGGGCAAATTACTTTTATTGCATAATTAGTTTCTGCGACTTCCTGGGGCTTGGCTTTTATTATTTATGCCACAAGGTGGGTGGTTGCCTCTCGGCTGGGCTGTGGTGGTGGAGTGGTGTTGTGCAAAGGAAGTGCTGGGCGCTTCCTTTGGAGACACTTGACGCGAGTTGCGGGCAGCAATTAAAACTAAAAGTCGCACTAATTCATGCTCTCACAATCCTGCTGCTTCTGGTGGCACGTTGGCGCTGCACGAGAGCAGTCTGCACACGAGCCCAGGAAGAGAGACCTCGAGAGAGAGAGAGGAGTGAGTGCACCCTGGAGAAATCTCATGGAGAACTTTGGCAAGAGTGGCAGCGAGTGCCAAGTGCCATATTGCCGCTGTTGCCGGTGAGGTTCTGTTCTGGCAATTCAATTAAAAACTCTGCTTAAATTAATTGTGAGGCCCAACAGTGTTCCCCAGCTCGGGTTACATAACCCAACCGTCGGAAGGGGGGGGAGGAGGTACCCGGCTAGGCGAAAAGAAAGTCAAGCCCGTAATGCAAATTTGATGTTTGTGGCCTCAGGCAGCTTCCACTTAACACGGCTCTCCGCCAGCACTTTCCCACCTGGTCGTGGCCACTTCAGAAAACGTGTTCGCCGCCTTTGATAACAAGCTGCGATTAATGGCTTACAGCGAGGAGGAAGCTCTACCAGATTCGATTAGACTCCCTCCTCCACAGGTCCCCTCCCGGCAGCCCAGAAGGGGCACACACGCATGGAAGAAATGGCTTTTCCATTTCACTTTCACGCTCTGGAGGGGAGCAGCGAACGATGGCCAAGAGATGCATCTACAGTGAAGCCTCTACAAGGGGGAAAGCTTAAAATCATCTTAAAACTTATATATATTTCTATTCAAATCTCCCTTAGTTAGACCCCACTGTAGAGAGATAGTGGAACCCCTGGGGCCAAGTGGTTGATTTAGTCAGGCAGTCAAGCTAGTCAGGCCACCAGCAGGCTGCACAGTTAAAAGTTAAATCAATCAGTTACACTCGGCTGCAGCTCGGCTTTGTGCCTCCCCTGCCACACCCCCACCTACCTACCCCCTCCCTCCTCCACCACCATGTTGCATGTTGCATGTGACCCCTGTGGCCCTGGTGCAGCGCTCAAATTGAAATTGGTTCGAATTGATTTGTTTTCACAAGCAAGTGGGGAGCGTCCTCCTTGGCTGCCACTCCGGATTGTTATCTGCAGTGTCATCACTCTACCCCCATTCCTGGGGAGAACAAAGTCACCAGAGTGCCGGAGATATGGCCACTCGAGGGTGCGGGCCACTTCCAAGGCGAAATAAAAAGCTACCCCTAGCTGGCAGGGGAATGACATTTTTATCTCAAAGCCATTCCTTCAACTTTGTTTTCAAAGAAGGTCCAGGATGGGAAACCCTTCAAGACCATTAATTACAGGGATAGGGAATGGCTCTCCATGCTAACCCCAAGGCGAGTGTTTATAGTTCTTTAGGTAATCGGAAGCCCTGCATTAATATTTAATAAAGTAAGTCTACCCCCTTAGTTTAGCATTCAGGCAGCACTCGGCTTTCGGCAATTAATGCCAAGCGAACAATGCTCTTTTTTTTGGGGCTCCTCCACACAATACCTATATGTACTATATACTATATTTTGATTTTGGTTCAATGACGCTTATTGACACGAACTATGTGTAGTGTGTATTTCCAATATAAATTAACGAAAGCAACAGCCGCCCGCCCACTCGATTGCGTGGCGGTAAACAAGGCAATTGACTGATGGTATTGGTGGCTCCGACGACGACCTAGCCAAGTACGATGGTTCCGATATGTGCACTACCTTCACCGCTCTATGAAGGCTTATATGGACGGATGTTTGGCAGTCGTTCTGGCAGTTGACTGCTTGTCTGTGCCGCAGAATCGTTGACAGACTGCCGCAGTAATGGAGAAACCCACTAACCCTATTTCGCCCCGAGAGCCCACAAAATCAATGTTGGGGCAGGCGGATAGAGCCGCATACGTGGGCGCTGCAGACCGACGAGGTCTCTGGTAGCTTGTCACCCGAGACTCTGACCTGTTAGTGGACTAATGATTTTGCCACTCTTGGGCCATTTGCCTTCTAAACGGCTTTGTTTACGTAGCACGGCCATTAAGCCTATTTATAAGGTGGCTTACAACGGACATCCATCACACCTGCTTGAAAGCCCACTAATTCTTGCTAATAAATATCATATCAAGTCATATATGGTTCAATGTCTCGGAGATCTCCCATCGTGTTTGGTTAGCAAACATTTTCACAGCCACGGACAGACACAATGGCAGATCAAATAAATAAACGAATATATTTGCAATCCCCCCCACTCTCGGCGGCAGCTTTATTTATTCCAACGACCTTGCGGGCCTTTCATTGTGGACTGTGGATTTCCTTTCATATTTGCACCAAATAATAAAAAAAGCAAAAAAAAAGGGGAGCAACAAATTAGCATGAATTGGTTTCTTTCATTATCATGCTCGGGTGCTCTGGTGGTCGGGTGCTCCAGTGGGTGTTGTGTAATCGCGGGAATCGGAAGTCTCTGAATGGGCGTTGCGATTATATCGCCTCCCCGCTTAGTTAAACAATAACGCCGGCCGGTGATCGGCAGCGGAGGTGTTTATTATGGCCCGGAACTGCCTAGAATCCCAGACCCATTAGGGTAATAAAGTGCCAACTTTTACAGAACTGTGCCACTGGCTTTGAGGCTAGTGGGGATTGCGGTCAGTCCGTAAGTCTTTTAGAGAAAAGTTACTAGGAGTATCTGGTATTCTCTATTCTAGATTCTAGGGCAGTGGTTTGCCCAACTTCTTTAAGATTCTAATTAAAAAGAAGTGTTGAAATACCAAGTGTATCTTTGCTAAAAATGTCAAAGTCTTTAAAGAGTATCACTCCCAAGACCTCCTTAAAAGACCTCTATTTCTACCCTACTTTTAGGTTTCAAACTCCAAGGCTGAGTCTCCATATCATTAGAAGCTATTATATAGAAAGCTTGCATCTATAATTCCGCAAAACAGTGCTATAGTGCCTCATACTATAGTGTTGTTTTCGGTAAACATTCAAAAAATGTGTACACTTTCTCCCTCTTTCCATTTTGTAGGAAAATCGAAATAGACGAAACCCGGGGAATTTACTGCACAGTTGGTGTGTGGTGAGTGGTGTGAGTGAGGCCCGTGTGGGATTTGCGATTTGCATTTGTGCAACACGCATAAAATTGACTCTGCAACTAGAATGAGAAGTAGGGCCACCAACTCTGCGAAAAGTTTTGGCTCGTGTTTGCATGAATTTGCCCAACTGGGAGATACACAGCACAAAATATTGATTATGGGCTTGGATTGGGAGGAAGGAACCTCCACTGCCTATATAGTCCCCACTTTCTCTCTGTGTACCTGTAATGGCTTTTTTTGGACTTTTATTTTAAACAGTGCGCCTAGGCAGTGTTTATTTTTTGCTATTGATTTGCATTCGCCCTGGTCTCCCTGCCTGCCAGTTGCAGTTGCAGTTGCAGCTGAAAATGTGGGCCATTCTTTACCATTCTAGAGAGGGAGGGGGGAGGCTAAAAAAGCCGGCTAATTGAGCATTCCAGAGCCAGCAGAGACACAAAACAATGAGAGGAGGTGCGATAAGAAGTGCTGCCACTCAATTTTGAGGCAGCCGCCAAGTGGCAGCACTGTCGGATGCATTAGGCCCCCCTCCCCCTCTTAGTTGCTACTGTTGGCCATGCTGCCTTTGTGCTCTTGCATCTTTTGCAACGCTTGGACGCACACACGAATGAGTAAGCGGGCAAGCGAGCAAGCCAAATATAAATGCTCGAGATTTAGCGCAAAGTTTACTGCCACCGCCGAGCTTTCTACAGCACTTTTTGCATGCCTGGCTCCGAGTGGCTCCGCTGGGGGTAGGCCATACAGTGGGCCGATTCTCGGCTTAAAACTAGTTATATTCCGACCAAGAATGGTAAGTAGTGCCACTCGCAAAGAGTAGTTCCAGCCACCTGCTGGAAAGTTACCCAAAGGCCAACACTATTCGGTTTTTAGGCACTTGCCGGGGCCTTCTATGACCCACTGTGGGGCAAGCCAGTGCCTTATGCACTTATTGTTCTTATTATTTCTTCGGCTAGTGCTGCTCGCTGTGCCGTGGCGTGCAACGAACCGCAGCCTTCCAGTGGCAGCACCACCCCCAGCAAGCTCAACCTCTGGAGAAGGCTGGGCCCGGCCTGGGCTGCTGCCAGCCATCAAGCAGAAAGGCAGCCAGAAAACCAACTTAATAAACGCGTGAGCAATTATTCTACTTTTGTAATTCAATTAAGGCGACTCTACTCTACTTTTTGCACTTTTGACTTCCAGTGAACCGAGCAGCCATATGAGAGATACAATCTGAATACCCTTTTAAAAGCCAGTTTGATTAAAAAAGTAAACAATAATTAAAAAGGCCATTGTTTTTAAAAAACAATCAACATTTTAATACAGAATACTTGAATATACTTTTGATGGAGTACCACCTGCCTTTTAGATGCTCCCCTGAAAGGGCACTAAGTGCTCAGCCATCGCTTGACATCCACTTCCATCTGAATCGCAATCGCAATCGAGTGAATGGCAGTTGCTGGGCCGTGTGTGTGCTTTTCAGAGCTTGAAGTTGGCCGACCTGCTCGCTCGACTCCGAATTCTTGAGTTGCTCTTCTTGCGAGTATCTCGAACGTGTCAACTGCCATTACCGGCAATTGTTGGGATCCGAATCGGAATCGGGATCGCATTTACAGTTCAACAGAAAATATAAGCAGTACTTTGCTGGCGAAAAAATCAATAAATAGCCAAGAGTGTCTTGTGTTTTCTTTTCTGGCTTTCTGCTTTTTTTTTGCCGTCTGCGGCTTGTCGGTGGCAATTAATTTGTAACCAGCAGCGGGCGGAGCTGAGCTGAACTGAACTGAGCAGCTGGCAACAACAAAGGCAAGAAAAGTCGTTTGTCATTTCCAGTTAACGAGTAATTAAGCAAAACGTTAGAATTCTGCAACAGCGCCTGCGAGAACAAAAGAAGCTCTTTCTGGCCAGAACCACCATCCACACATAGCTGGCATGGCAGGAAGACGGCGACAGAGTCGACTCTGCCGGGGCATAATACAAACACCAAAGTGTTTTAAAGGTTTCTGCCGGCCTTTTCGGTTCGCCCTCGAAAACGCGAATATATTTAAATTCCTCGAACAGCTGAGCCAAAATGAGGAGCTACACCGAAAGATTAATGACTTGAAGTAATAATATTTCCACAACATAAACAAGTTTTTACTTTTAGATAATCCATCATGGGTATGGAAGGTGTATTAACCCACAAAGAGATTTAGTTTCACAATTTTTATTAATATAATTCGATATTAAGAAGGGGATTCTTACTAAAAAATGGGTTGGTATATTATTAATAGTTTTGATTCCTATGAAAAATGGTATACCATATCCTGATTATGTTTCTTGATATAACTACATACTACAATCTATATGGTATAATTTTTAAAGAATATTGTTCACAATATGAACATGTACAATGCAATGCTCTGCAATGCTGAAAACTTTTCAGTGAAAAGAATTGAAGTAACGAAGAATTGCATTTAATTCATTTTCAAAGAAAAAGCTATAGGAGGTTTTGTAGAAATTAAAAATTTAAGAAGTATAAAAACACTTTAAAGTAGAAAACGATTTTTGGCACAAAAAAACTACTAACTCTGGTTATACTCTACCTCTAACTAAAAACTCCCCAACATTGGCTGGTACATAAATGTTGTTCAAAATTTCATAACAATATCCTTAACCCCAGTAGGTATAGAGTTATTATGGGGCTCTTGAGGGAGTTTTCTATTTTTTTTTTTAGTTTTTCTAGAAATTAAAAAAAAGCCATCGTAAAGCTATAGCTTACAGTGGAAATTCCAAGTGCAAATTAAAATTCTATGGAAATACAAAAATAGAGTCAAAAAACTATTTATACTTTTGCCAAAACAAATTTTTGTTATAATTATATGAGGATAAGTTTAAAGTAATTTTTTTCCATAAATATAAATATTCCATATTTGGTTTTTGCCTCATTGTTTTTGCCAGGTAAGTGCAATATACATATGTAGTAGGCAGGCTTTTCTCAGCCACTGTATTTCTTCAAAAATATCTCCCTAAAAAGACCTTTACAATATTTGAATTTTGGATTTATTTATTTATCTAAATCTAAAAAATAGTTCTAAACTAAGAGCTAACTTAGGGCTAAGAGCCATAGCAACTAAGGCCTTCGGTTCCCAGTTTATCTCAATTAATAGGTAATAGAATTTTGGTTTTAAAAATTTAGCTATTTAATGGAAAAACTTATATTATTATCTGTTTTATTGCATTTTTCCATAGCCGACATTCCTTAAAAGATCATCCTTTTCGATTTTCAGATTACACCAGGAGGTTTAAGTCCCCTCTCCACTTTTAAAGTGCGTTTCACGATTAAAAATATATATTTCTTTTAATCCATACCCTAATGTAATAAAATATTTACATATATATTGATAAATAATAAAAAAATAATATCTTTCCTTAAATATATCTATAATATAGATTCTATATAAGTAAATTACCAAAATTGTTAGTGAAACTTTCAACAGATAATTTTTAAAATTGCTTGAAACCCTATGCTCATGCCCCTAGACTAGCAGATCTCCTTAAATATTCTACCTAATCTTGAGAAAAATACTAATAATTTAAATTGAGAATCTTAAACCAAAAATTAAAAAAAGAACTCATATTCAAGAGGCGGTAGTTAATCTTGTGCAATTAATAGACAATTTTCCGCTCGCAGATTACTTTCAGAGAGGGGGCTTTTGTCGTCATCCGAGTATCAAGTTGGAAGTACATACATGGAAGGAAAATAAACAAACGCCAAACAAATGCAGGGGGAAGCAACAACAAACAGACAGAGACAAACTGCAGCAGACGGAAAGGAAGAGAGAAGAGCCGAGAAGTCGGAGGCGAAGGAGAAGGCGACAACCGATGACAGCGTGAACAAACACATGTACGTATGTATGTATGTATGTACATACAAGCATACATCACTTGTACACACCCATGGTAAGTGTGTATGCACGATTGTGCATTCATTGAAAAATACAATTCTACGACAACTGGGATGAAGGAAAATAAAAAGTAAAAATAAATTCTATTAAGGGTCAGATGTGGTACTTCCCGGCGAGTGTATCTGCGAGGTTCTCAGAGGCAATGACTCTTTTTATTAAATTAAAAAAAAATAAATACATACTAGAGGTTGTTTTTTAGGAAAAAATGATTCAAAATAAAGTTCAAGACTGGGTTTAATGTCTAAATTTATCTTTAATTTTATATCTTTATTATTAAATTTCAAAAAGTAAATACAGACTTCCAAAAGAATGATTTAAACTGGGGTCTAGGTTCATTATTTACTTTTATTTTCTATAAAAAGCCACACTTCCACTCTCCAGCGATTAAAACAACAACCAACGACAGATAGAAGACAAACAACAACAACAACCACAAACAACCAGCCGGGACACAAAAAAACAACAAGTTGTAAGCGAAAGCGATAAGAAATTGAAAAAGTGCGTGCCGCCGCTCCGTTGTATTTGTAGGTTGGCTGCATCTTGTAGATACACAGATACACAGACAGATCTCGGGTGATGCAGTTCGTTTGCCTGAAGACAATGGCCCTCAACTGGTTGTCGGGTTTTTTGTTTTTTGTCATACCTGCCCCTGCCACGGAATTACTTAATAATTTAACCAATTTAAAATTCCAAACGCGTTTTTTGCACTCTGCTTTCACGCATTTCAGTTTTTTGTTTGCTCTGTCCAGGAGGGGGTGGGGGGGATCAGTGTTTTCCAATGTTTTGGTGGCCGGTCGATCGATCGATGGATCGGTCGTGTGCATAAATTTCAAAACCAAAACCGCCGGAGAATTTTGTTTTGTTTCGTGTAATCGCTGCTGATTGTTGCCACGTCCGATAATTATTAACTCTCAGTCTGCATGTGTGTGTGTGTGCCTGTTGCAGTGTATCTGCAGCTGTGTGGGTAGGTTTATTTTTAAAATTGTCTTTGGCTGGCTTTTTATAGCGCTGCATTTGCATTTTGTCGATTCGTTAACTTTGTTTTGCATTTCTCTCGAATTAGAGTTGCACTCACGAGTCATAATCATAATTGAAATGTGCCCCACGTAAGTCTAATATCCGTTGGGTGTGGACGGCGTAGAGTTTTCCTAGAATTCCCCCGCCTTTATGGGGGCGGTTCTAATTAAATGTTGACTAATTCAACGAGATTCGGGTCCTCTGATAAGATAAAGCTCTGACAGTACAGATTCCGGTTACTGCAGAGGAATTTCTGAAAGAATGCGGAGTAACTCAGTACACTGTAACTCCCACTGGATCTCCCCACAATTAAAAGCTAAACAAATATATTGGCATTTCTGGGGAAATATTTGCCTTGCCTTGTTCTTTGTACTCCGGCTGCTCTAAACACTCGATATGCGATGACAGTAAATAGTAAATGAAAGCAAAACAAGCCAGAAAATTGATACAGAGTGCCTTTTGTGTCGGCACACCGCTGCCCCTACAACCAGCTCCCTCCCTACAACCACCCATCAATTAACGTGACGATGACATCACGGGCGGCGGGCAACAATGATGACACGCCGAAGGAGCGCTCTCATTTCTTTTTTCGTGGCTGTGCAAATTGAAATGCTTTCACATGCGCGCCAGACACCCGACACTCCATGGCCATCACCATAAAAAAGTGGAAAATGTGGCAGGTCTTATCTGGCCACAAGGATCGACGACCGGGCCGAGAGGACACACCACAAGTCTTTGCTTAAATATTTGAAACAAAATAAAATTAGTGATGTTTCTCGACAGCAATTAAGACAAATGATACCCACAGGCAACTAAAAACAAGCCGGCCTTGAGGGGACCCATTGACGTCATCATCTCTTGGGATTTCGGTGGCACTCCTGATCTTTTTTGTCGGTGTACGGGAAAAGGTTGCAGTGCCAAAAAAAGAAAGAAAGAAGGAAGGGAGGCCAGCAGGGAGTTGCCCGGTGGTTGATAAAGCCATAGCCCAAGGAGGGGGAGGGGGAGGAGGAGGGAGACTCTGTCCCAGACGGGAATGACACACGCAAAAATGGAAACAAAGGGCGGGGTGGCTGTGGGAGGTGGCAGGGCGATGGGATGTTCCACTTACCGCTCCACAATCGGCTGCCGGCGAATTTTCGACAATGTCGTAGATTACATGTGGCGGCCCAGTGGTGCCGAGCAGCGAAAACCCAAAACCGGAATGCTGCTCGCTGCGTCGCAGCACCACTTTCAGTTCTTCGGTCATTGCGCTGCCACCGGAGTTCCCCGATCCTGATGCTCCTCCTCTTGTGGTTATAGCTCCTCTCTGGTGGTAGTGGTGATAGTATTTAATTCCTCGCTTTTCGCCGTTTGAATTTAATTCCGTTTTGGTCGGCTGCTGCTTCTTCTTCTTCGCAGTCACACTCACACACAGGCACTGGCACAAACACAAGCACACACACACTCGCGCACAACAAACACTCCCACTTTCAGGCGAAGCGCTCTTGCAGCCTTAAACTCCTAGACTCGCAGACGAATTTCTTGAACCATTTAAAAACTATTTATTGCACTGCACTTTAGCGTGGCTGCAGCTTTCTTTTCACGCAATTTTCGGAGCCACATCCACGCAAACTTGTTTAATTTGTTTCTTCTTTCTTCTCGCTTCTCGATTGCCGTTTGGTGTTTGTCCGACTTTTCGCCGCCGCGCCTGAAGGGAGGAATCAACCACACGTTCTCGCGGGGGCGTGGGACCCAGCTACCGCCGACATAGCGTCCACTCAGCTATATTGCCACAATTCACGTTGATTAATTACTTTTTCGTCGCCGAACTAGTAGAGGTGAGAAACGTCGATGTAAACATCGGCAAAATCGGTCCGACCGCGGTGAGTGTTGGGTAGTGTAGTAAAGCGTTGTAATATCTCAGTAGGCGTTTAGTTGTTAAAAATACCAAAAATCCAAAAAAAAATGTAGGGATTTTTTAGTTACGGTATCACTAAAAATTACCGGTTTATACCACTCCCGGTTCGGATACATATTTTAAACAATATATTGAAAAAAATTATTTGATTATCCTACATTAAAAAAAGCTACATAAAAAATGTTCTTACTGCTAATGAAAAAACTTTTAGTTTTCCCACAACAAAAAGTTTTACAATTATTAAAGAGGATGGAATGAAAAATACCATGGAACTTGAGAAAAGGTTGGCAGTTCGACAAGACCGCGTAATTTAAATTTAATTATTTCCACTTGGTAAATAAGGCCACAGGACCTTTAAAAGGCACCACAATTTAGGAATGTTGCCTTAAAAACTACAAAAAGGTAGGTAACATAATTTTTCTGACATAAATTGGAGTTTCGGGAACTCTTTTAGTTATAAAGTAAAGAAGGCCCTAATAAAAGTTGTTTAGAAAAAAAAATTAATTCCTGCCCTCAATGGTCAATATGCTATTTTCATTTAAATTATATATTAATAATGTATTATTTATGTATAATAAAATAGAAAGAGTTAAAAAGAAATCTAAATTACTCAAATCATTGAATTTTAATTTAAAAAAAAAAGTAAGCCCTTTTTAATTCTTCCTCTAACCCCTTTAAACTTTTCTGTCCTATGTGTTTTTACCATCAATTACAATATCAAAATCCAATTGAAAATCTGGGATATACGCTCAGTGGCCCATCGTAATAGGCCGCTTCAGTTTAAAAGCGCGTGCAATTGCAACTTTGAGATAAATCTCCGACCATTTTTACGACCTGCCGATGGCCGCTCATTCGAATTTTATAGAGGGCCACACAAAGCACTTGACTCATGTTGAGAGTACCCAAGAATGGCAAGGGTAGGGATGGCACGACCGTCCCGCATCTACTTCCGTTTCGGACCGGACGACGGGGGATCGGATTCCAGTTTGTTTTGACTTCAGATCGGAGACTAAAACAACAAACCGAACTATGGGTGTCATAACCGCTCATTTAGCAGCGGGGCACGCGACGATTTGAGGTCTTGTGTGTCCAGATGTTGCGCACAATTATCATATCAACAGCACATCATTGGCAGCTAAGTGAAAAAGCAGATTGAGCCATGTGAACTGGGCGAGCAACCGCGTCTTAATAAGCCGCTCCCCTGGACCTGGAGCTCTCAGTTTTAGTTTAGCTCCAGAGGCGAAAGAACCGGAATGAAGAACATTGAAGAAAACGCGATCTCCGACTCGGGATACTACATGGATATAACCAAAGCCTGGCTCAACCAATCCGAAGGATACACCGACTGCAGCTACGAGTTTAACCAAAATTCTGCTCCGGTTTACCCTAATTACTCGAATTTTGATGGCAGTTGGCCCAACGAGACCAGAGAACAATGGCTGCAACCGGATATAAACTGTTCAAGCCAGGAGCCAAAGCCCAGAACCACCACGACGAATCGAAAAGAACGTACGGCCTTTACGAAATCACAGCTGAAGGATCTGGAGGCAGAGTTCTGTTACTCCAACTACTTGACCCGCTTGAGGCGCTACGAGATTGCGGTTGCTTTGAATTTAACGGAGCGCCAGGTTAAGGTGTGGTTCCAGAACCGCCGCATGAAGTGCAAGCGCATCAAACTGGAGGAAGAGACCAAGACGCCATTTTAGTTTGTACAAGGACATTTTTTAAACACAACTGTTCTTACAAATGTTTTCTTACTTAACTAGGATATAGATACAATTTACACTACTTCTTGGACTTCTTTGCTTTCTTGGGCAGGGGTTTAGCCAGCTTTTTGGCTGCGGCCAGCTGCAGCTTCTGCGTGGCATCATTCTTAGGTGCCTTAACGGTTGGAGCGGCCTTTTTCTTCTGGACGCCGCCAGTACCGGGCTTGCGTTTCAACTTGTCAGCGAGTGGCTGCAGCTTCTTTGAAGTCTTCTTGGGTGGGGATGGGATATCCTCCTCCTCCTCACTGTCATCTTCAAGATCCACTTCCGACTCATCGTCGGACGCATCCACGTAGTCCTCGTCGTCGGAGTCTTCGGTGATGGTATTTCCCAGCAAGTCCTCTAGTTTTGGTTCCTTCTTTTTTTTGTCAGACTTGGCCGTATCCTTACTAGTTGAGGCCTCTGCCGCTGCCTTTGATTTTTTAATCGGCTCTACCACCAAATTGGAAAAGTCAATGCCCAAATGCTTATATTTTTCTTGCACTTTCTTGATCTTGTTAAGATTGGACAGAGTGCGTTTTTGGCAAGCGGCTTCATTCCAATCGTTTTGCTTTGTTACACTGCGCTGACGAGCTTGGATCAGATTTGACACAAAAATTTGCTTTCCAGCCTGTAAGGATTTTAATTGTTATTAATTTACTTTCAATTACTTTGGATACCATACAATGAAGGCCCCTAATTCGTTTCATTCAATGACTTACCTTGTTTATCACCTTCTTAACTGAAGTCCTAAAATAGTTTACAGTCTGCTTTTCCGGTGGAATGTACTTGGCCTTCACCACCTTCTGGAACATAAGATAGTTGTCCATGGTTTCGGCGGCCACCTGGGCCACCTCTGGGTACTCGAACTCAACAAAGGCAAAGCCCCTGCTGTTACCCGTGCGCTCGGAGCGGCCCAGGCGTACCCGAAGCACTCGGCCGAACTGGCTGAAGTACTGTCGCAGCTGCTGCTCGAAGAATCCATGAGGCAGGCGCTGCACAAGCACCACTCCGCGATCCGGGCCCTGCTTGGCTTGGGGCTTCAGCTTCTTCTTCAGCTAAAATGGATGCATGCTACAGTTATCCGCCGGGGATCACAAACTTTGCTACCTTACCTGGCCTGAAACAACATCTTTCGTTGGCTCTGCCTTCTTTATAGGCGTGGCGACCTTTTCGATCTTTTGCGCCTTCGGTTTCTTTACAGGCGGCATACTTAAATGGTTTTATTTACGTTAAAATAGTAAAAATAACAGAGGTATAAAATTTACAAAACCCGCACGTGGAGCACAAATCAAATCCAGTGTTGTGAAGTGAGATCGTGACAGTTGCATTAAATTCATGGTATTTTTCCATTATTTTAGTATTTCTCAAGAACGACCTGGCCACTTTTAGTTTAGTTTAGATTGTTTTTGTTTTGCGCATCTATTTTAAATTTATAAAATGGATACAACCGCATATTCGCTTGACACTTCTGCTGTGGAGGACGAAGAGCCCCGACTTGGCTACACCTATCAGCACATCAAAACAATGCTGTCGAATTCTTCGATCAAAGATTGGTTTCCGTTTGTGCAGGAAACTTCGGATGCTAGAGAAGTGGCTACCATTGTACATTATTTGAATGAATTTGTTGTTTAACTTCTAAAGTTTTTTAGTTACTACATCGTTTTGTGAAGGTTGTGTCTAAGAAAAGTACTCTAAAGCTGGTTCAGGCTCTGGATCTATTCACGTTATCCATTATGATGATGAATTACCAAAAAGACAACTTGCTGCTCATGGAAGAGCGTTTTATACTTGTAGACACAGTGTGTTATCGGGCAGAATCCTTGGACTCAGAAGAGGTATACGCAGTTTCTGGGCATCTGACATAAACATTGTTGGTATTCCTCTAACAATTCCAGATTTATTTCATTGCACTTGGCTTGTATGAGAAGTTTGTTGATGGACTCGGTGAAGAGCGCCTGGAAAAAGTCTTGGACATACACACGGCCATTCCCGCCCTAGTAAAGTCATCTAGAGTGGGTAACGATATTTCTGTGGCACTTCTTTTAATTATTATGGAGAAGTATACGGGTAAACCTGTTAACGCCGTGGTTACCGGAAATGTAAGTACCCCCCGATGGAAGTCTTGGAGCTAAGATTTCACCTATGTTTCTAACAGGCACAAAAGGCTTTCGAAATGGCGAAGACAGTCAATTGGAAGCAGTTGGCGGAGAGTGGGCGCCACGCGGATATGTTCATGGTTATCCGAACGTTCAGTCTGATCATTAATTGCCGTCGGACGCGAGATGAGTGTCCTGATTGGAAGGCTAATCTGGGTGCTGAGATACACAAATACTTTTTGCAAGTTCGAAAGTCATTTGATCATTCGTCCATCTATGGAGCCTTCGAAATGATGGTTAGTCTTGTGGAGATCCAGACATTTGTTGAAGTTTCATACTTTTCTTATTCTAGATCGAGCGCTTTCTTGCTTATTGCGTTATCCGCGGTGCTTCAACAAAGTAAGTTTCGTTAACGTTTTATAAAAAAATATAATTTTCATGAATCTTTTTCAGTCCTCAAATAACCAACTTTAAGATTTCCGAAGAAAGAAACTGAGAAAACCAAATTATCTACGTTGGTTAGATATATTATGTTGTTTAACGTTACACTTTTATAATTTTAAGTTGAATGTTTTATGTTGGTCATGAATTCCAAATCCCATACGAATGTTTTTAGTTTTAAATATAATTCCATGTTTAAGTTGCAAGTGTTAGTAGCAAAATAAATAAGTAAAAAATTAAACAAGTGGTGTTCTAATATTTCTGTTCTAATCTAATATTTTATTCAGAAATTTAAAAAATTACAGAAACATTGAAGTGTGACCAGACCCCTGAACTTCCTGAGGCAATCGCCATTTTTTGGCGCTCTGCCCGCGGTCACACAGAACGCTCGGCACGTGTTGCATTTAAAAAAACATAAAGAATTTTCGGCAGGAGTGCAGTGGGTGGACTTTTCGCAGTTGCAAGATGTTCTACCTAATCGGACTCGGCCTTGGCGACCTCAAGGACATCACCGTCAAGGGCCTGGAGATAGTAAAGCAATGCAGTCGCGTCTATTTGGAGATGTACACCTCCATTCTGGGCTGTAGCCTTGAGGACATGGTGGGTTGAGTGTCTATAATTTTACCGAGGTACGAAAATGCTTTTTAACCTTGGAAAGTTACCCTAATGTATGCCATCATATGAAGGTGTCTTTTGATTATACACCTGTTATTTACAAATGTTTTTGGAATCGGTATAACAACAGGTTAAATAGCATTTTTTAATCCCCATTACCTGCCAAAGATTACTTATTATTATTATTATTGCACCCGCAGCAAGAGTTCTATGGTCGACCATTGCTGTTGGCTGACCGTGATCTGGTGGAGCAAGGCGCAGACGAAATCCTGGCTGGAGCAGGAGAATCCGATGTGGCTCTCTTAGTTGTTGGGGATCCCTTTGGCGCCACTACGCACACAGATTTCATACTGCGAGCCAAGGAGAAGAATATTCCTTACAAGGTTATCCACAATGCATCCATTATGAATGCCGTCGGCTGCTGCGGCCTTCAATTGTACAAATTCGGCGAGACAGTGTCGATTCCCTACTGGGACGAGACCTGGAAGCCCGATAGCTTTTATGACAAGATCAAACTAAACCGCCTGCACAACATGCACACTCTGTGCCTGCTGGACATCAAAGTGAAGGAGCCCACGCCAGAGTCCCTGATGCGAAAACGCAAAGAGTACATGCCACCGCGATTTATGTCTGTGGCGGAGGCGGCCCACCAGCTTTTGGCCATCGTCGAGAAAAAGGACGCTTTGGAACGAAACACCGTGCTGAACGAGCAGTCACTATGCGTGGGATTGGCTCGTGTGGGCCAAGAGTCACAGCAGATTGCTGTGGGTACGCTACTCGAGATGCGATCCACCGACATGGGAGGTCCGCTCCATTCTCTCATCATTCCCGCCAAGGAGATGCACCCACTGGAAGTGGAGTTCCTGCAGCAGTATGCCGCCAGCATCAAGTTGGACGACTACAATCACTAATCACTAATCCTGCTGTAACTCAAATTTAATTGTCTAGGAAATGTATGTGCATCTGAATTGAATTTAGGAAGCTGGGAGCTAAAAGCTCGGTGCCAGAAGAAAGTGATATCGCTTGATGCCACCCGTATACGTATAATAAAACCGCATTCACCCATCGTACATACTCAGAGGCTTTAATGTAAGGGATCTTAATAATCGAATCAGTAATATAAACCGCGCATGCGTCGCGCCGAACCCTGACGATCGTATAGCATGTTGAATTTGTTGACAAAGTGGTGCATATCGTTGCATCCCTTGGTGAGTGTTCCTAGGTAACTGATCAAGCCCACGTCGTTGCACTGCGTGTAAAACTCCTCCTGGAAGGCGGGCACCTGCATTACAGGCAGACGGTGGCACAGGGCATATGCTTCTCTCAAAATCTCTTGGTTGGGTCGCAGCTTGCCTGCCTCCACATCTCGGATGTACTGCAGCACGATTTTGATGCGAGTATTTAGCATTTTTATGGCACTGTCTTGGGCCACTAGATGTTCCGCCACCACGCTCTTCTCTCCCGACTCATTGGATGTCATCCGAGCCACGTGGTCCACTCCAATGCGTTCCGCTTCTTCAGTGGCAAGAGTGTAGGTAAGAGGCACGAACAGCATAGTTGCCTCGCCGTCCACCAAGTCTATCAATGATTCAAAGAGCTTCAGGGGCAACTGGTCTACGCTGCGGGACAATGGATTCAGCTGAAGCATGATGGGACACTCATTGATGGCGGCGATTTGTTTTTGAATCTTTATATCCGCAGCCGTGGGACTCTCTCCAGTTGTGTACCAACCAATGAAGTCCAGATCACTGAAAACCTGCGAGACAAAGGGTATGGGAATTGAAAAGATTCCAACAAATAAAATATTGCACCCACCTGCTTGTACTGCTGCTCTTTTTTGTTGTAGTAATCCTTATTAATAACTGTCTCATCGCCTATGACATCCGTTTTGAGTTCGAAGGAGTTCATGATCTCGATGTTTCGACCCTTTTGCTTTCCAATAAGAGCCCCATATACCTGTCTCGGTTCGCCGTGCTGCGCTCGGAATCTGGTCCAGTGTTCTGATATATTCATTATGACCAGCGGGTGCAACGATATGGTCACCGAAGCACTGGTTCCAGTTGCAGCCATGACGTTTCCTTCTTTGGGCTGCGCCGCTGTTGGATTCAGAGCCGGGTCCTGTGCTTGGCCGCTGGAGCCGGAATTCGCTGCCGACGAGGTACTCGGCTTGGCCGACAAATCCACATCCACGTCCATTTGCTCCATGTTGTCTGGGGACTCTAGTTTGATCGTACTTTGTCGTAAAAAAATTAATACAAATTCTTTTTGTTTGATAAGCCCAACTTCTTCTTCTTCGCGTGCCAATCACAGTTCGCCTTACCTTTCAGTGGTTCTGAGGCGCTTTGCAACTCTGTTTTGACCAACACTTTTTAGTACATTAAGAAATTAATGCATGTACTAAAAATGGCTTCAAAAAAAATAAGTCCAAGAAATTCTGCTGATTTTAAGAAGTTTTTTTCGACAACTAAATAAAAGCATGCTTATTTGGAAATAAATTGTTGCTAATTATTTAAGAGTCTAAAATTCTACATTTTAAACAAAAACTTATTTAAAAAAACAGACATCAAACACTTAATATTTTTCCTTACAAAAGTAAGGTTTGAGGGAAAATATTTAAATTATATATTAATTCAGTTTCTAACAGTCTTCTTTCAAATCAAACAAAATGTATTTATTTTTTATAATTTTTTTGAAGAGCTGTTTAAGTGTGGTAGAAAGGCATATATTTTTTAAAACCAAAACTTGTGCTGAATATAAAGTACGATAAAAAATAAAGAAAAAAAATAAATTTATAAATCTTTTAGTATTTTTGGCAATGAGAATAATTTCCTCGGCAACGCATTATCTTTAGCTTTACAAATCTGATTCTAATACTGAATTCATTAAATGGTTCTCCATATAATTCTCTTCATCTCTGATCCCTATCAAATACTTGAAAGATCGCATAATCATGTGATTCTTAAGCATGATTCTTTATTAAAAAAAACTGATACTATACAGTTCTATTTTAAATTCTTGATATTTTAAAAGCTCTTCCGGCCCAATGACCCCGTCAATTGTATTGTTTGATGACCAGTTTTTGGGGAGTAAGAACAAACAAAACCCACTTGGTTGGTTTTTGAAATTTATCTTTTCTTCACTTTTATTTGTCTTCGCTTTTAATATAGTGTTTGTCCATATTTGCTTGTGCGAATGTTGTAAGTTAGACTAGTTAGCTTAAGACTACAAATATTTAACATTAACATTTAACAGGCTATTTACAAATCGTCTATACACAACTACAATTATCGCCTACGTCTAATGGGGAGCTGTGCTCCCGCTCAATTACGACTAATCGCGCTTCTTTCGTGAGGTTCTAGAATTAGGCGACTTACACTTTAGGCAGATCTTGAAAATTGACCCAGTTTCGTTGTACAGTTACATACACCATACAGTACAGAATACAGATTCAGATACAGATACAGGCGAAGCAATCAAGCAAAGCTACCATGTGGGGCTGGTAAATAATCATATTGCGCATACGCCCCATGGTCCATCCACGTTCGATCGATCAGCATGTGGACTTCCTCTGCGTCCGTGTCTGTGTACGCGTGTATGTGTGCTCGAGTGTTTTTATGTGTTTCTTTGTGTGTGTGTGTGCTTGCGTTTATGGCTCTTAAGCTTAGCTTAGCATAAGTTGAAACCTTTGTACCAAAACTACTTCCAACGCTTGTTCCTTTTACGTTTTCTCTGTTGCCAACACCAATCTGTTCAGTTTACAAGAAATTTTTGTTTCCCCTCGAGCATGGAAGCACTTATTGTCCATCTCCCATTCGGTTCTATATATTCTTAGTTAGCTTTCAGTTTCTGGGCCGGCAGTACCATCGTGCTGTTGTTGTTGCTGTCCGCCTTGAGAGGCGTGGCCGCCAGCTGCTTCTGTTGCTGCTGCTGCTGCTGAGCCTTGGACTTCCTGTAGCTCTGCATGTAGAAGTTCATGAAGAGGCAGAAGAAAATGGACGCATTCAGCAGGAGCAGGGCGGAGATGAATTTCGAGAACTGGCACTGGTTGCTGAAGAGGGCGCGGGTGGTGTGGACAATGCATAGCACAAACTGGGCCTAAAATAGGTAAAAATAAAGAACATTCATTAGAAGAAGTCTGATATAATGCATCTAGAAAGCAGTGTTTTCATAGTTAATTACATAAATTTATTTTGGGCGTTGTGGGAATCACATCACAAATAATCTTGTTACGCCTGAATACTGGGAAAGCTCCCAATAAAAAGACACACCCCCTTCTGGCCAGGTCACCACGCCAGTCAACTAAACTTGACCCACCTCTTTCTGGTCAGTCGAAGGGCAGAGCTGGTCTCGTTACGGAAGTTGTAACGTCATCCAATTAGCCATACTGCCGAGTCATAATTTTTTTCAAAGCCCACATTACAGCTCCTGAATGTGGCCAATAAAACGGCTGTTTGACTCTGTACGTTTGAATACGAGTCAACGGCAATGTGAAGCACCCTTGAGCTGGGCCCGGTAATCAAAAAGCACTCAAGGGGCGAGCAATTGAGTACTTGATTAGAATTAGTTGCAGTGACTATTAACTGCCGATGCTGTTAGTGTATGTTTTTCTTAGCCAGGTCTAACATGTTGGCTTTGGGCCCGATAGCTCGCGATAGCCGCTTCCAATGGCCTTTGGCGACCCCAAGGCGCGTGTTTTAAAACCCATATTCAACGCCTTCTATTAATGTTGATCGATCAGTACTCGGATATATGATTCGATTGCATCCACTCCCACCTGTATCGAGGAGTAGCGGAAAACCTGCTTGGCTTTCGTGTTTCTGTGTTTTGGATATTTTGGTGACCTACAAATTATTACGCTGGTCAGCCAAGCGATGCAGGTTTCCATTACCAGCGGAGCAGCGGCAAAGTCACTCAGCCAGTGGTGCACCGCGGTGGCAACGAAGTTGGCCAAGTTGGTAGCTGCAACAGCCAGTGGCCAAGTTTGCGTCTGCTGGCCGTTGAAAGCCAACGTCGACGCTTAAATGCTTCATTGGTCGAAACATGGATACAGTGGGCTTAAATTGATTGATGGAAATGGGCCAATCTTCTAACAAAAATGGATTTACTTTTGGAATTTTTCAAAAATTGCAATTCTTTGATGGAAATACTTTAAAAGACCTCCAGTAACCGCAGTAGCCTCCTTAATAAATTGAGCATAATTAAGTGCCAAATTATTTTTGCACGTTTTCCTAAGCATTTTGACCTCGGCGCTTTGTGTGGTTTCTGTTGGATTTCTTATGCAGGTTTATTGAAAGTTCTTCACGTTGGTGGTTGCTCGTCTGATAGAGTTTAGCCATAAGGTCTATCTTAAGCTCAATCTTGTTGGGCTGGTCAAAACATTTGACCCAAATAAATATATTTATTTTATCTGATTGCAATTAGAGATTGCTGTATGTAATAGACTAGCCTCCTTTCTAACTAGTTGTGGCCTACTTTTCAGCAAGGTCTTAGTCACCCTTTGCTGATCATATTGCCCTTTTAATTCAGAGATAACCACTATTAATTGTTACCAATTAAATTAGAATTATCTAGCCGATTCGTTCCACTGTTCCCCCTTAATTATTTTCAATCGATTGCGCAATCCTGCCATAGAGCATTGAATGTTGTGTGCGTTTACCGGTAAATACCAGGCTTGGTGCACTTGCAACATGACTGAACTGGACACCAAACGTAAAACTGGATGCCAACATGAACGAGTACCGGCCACTGGCTAGCAATTGATAGTGGCAGATCACTTGTTGACTTTTACCCAGACACGCCGTGCCAAATTGCATGAGTAGTCTGCCCAGTGGTCGCCATCGGCAGCCGCAAAGCTATAGCCAAGTGCTGTGTTGCATTTACGGCTGTGTGTATGGCCGACATCGCAATAGCCGACATAGACACTCACCCAGTTGGTGTGGCAAGTTCGTCGCGGTGCTGGATAAAAGTGAACGCGCTGCTCGGAGCACGGAGCCGTGCTTCTGGTAGCCCGACATTCATTGCCGCAAAACGGAACGAACACGAAATGATAATGTAATCGAAACTGGTCGGATCGGCGGTGCACCAAATGTGGAAACATTTTGGCACTGGTGGGATTGGAATTGGCCTACCTCGGTTGTTCGCCGAGGATGTTGCAATAAATCGCGTCTAGCACGCCGTAAATGTTGCTAACAGCAATCAGCAGAAAATCGGAACTCAACTTCAACTTGGGCTTGGCTATTAGCCATAATTTGGAGCATGCGATGTGTGGCTATGTGCTTTTATTTCTTTGTGGCTAATTGCCGGACAGGAACTGAAAGAATCCGACTGGTTGCCCGCGCAATTGCTACCGCTTTTGAAAGCAAAACAACACAACGTTCATACAACGTACGTTAGCCTAAGCACTGCCTAGAGCAATAAAGGTAAACAGTTGCCGTGGTGGGCATGACAGATAAATTATCTGTAAGATGCGCTCGCCTACTCATTAAAAATGTCAGTGCAGCGCAGCACGGCGGTAATCGCATAGAATTCAGCGACAACCAATTGGAAAATAACAAGAAAAATGCTCAATAACAGCAGCAACAATAAAACTAGAAGACACAACAACAATGAGCGAAATAAGCGCTAAAATGGCTAGATGTATGCAAAATATCATAGACGCATAAAATGAGCACAGTGAGCACTCCTTAGCGGAGATTGTAAGCTCACGAAGGGGGCGGGTTCAGTGACCGGTTTTCGAATAGTAAAAATATCAATAAATTGGATATGTTTGTGGGCCATCACAGGTGTATTTACACAATTAGTTCCTCCTTTTTAGTTAGGTATTAACTCAATTCCTCGTGTGAGTATTCTAGGTTTCAAAGAAAAAGGTATTACATATTCTGTTGAATTTATGTCTTGGATTTTTATTGACCAACTTACTTACCCACTGCCTATTCCCACTGCCTATTCCTCCTGTACAATAATTTCTATATAAGCCTGTGCTTGCTACTTAACTTAGTCACCGATCGTTTGACAACTCAACTGTGGAGCAGCGAATGCTCAAGGCGGTTCACAACAAGCAGCGAATGTGACAACAACTGCTACAACAGCAATGAATCGCGATTCGAAGGAGGCCAGCTTCGGCAGAACAAACTAAACTTGCCATATTTCCATGCGTTTCAAGAATTTCGAAACTTGGAAAATGAGATAGAGATACAGAAACGAAAAGTATCTATACATGCGAGCTAAAATGCAATGAAACTTACATACATAAATACTATACTAGCCCCAGGCAGCGTTGTTCAAGTATGCTTGGGGACTTTCAATTATGCGTATCAACGTAAACAAAAAGCAAAGACTGGTCCATGAGAACCGATCAAGTGGAGCCGAGCCAATCCCCTACGGTAGCCTAGACAATATTGGTAACAAAAAACAGAATGGGAATAACCAGAAACACGTCGAGATCAAATTGGAAGTGGTCTGATCACATCATCTCTGAATTGGTATTAATTTCGGTGACAAAAAGTGTGGTTCTCGGATATAGATAGGTCTTGTGCAATTTCTCAGAATGCATCATTGATGGTCGAGAGATTTGGCCTTTGGCTCGAAAAGTTTGGGCCAGAAGTTTGCCAAAGTCTTAGCGCCAAGACAAACAAGCGGCGGAGGCCGAATCTTAGTGTCTTAGGGGTTTCAGAGTGGCATTTCGGCGTTTTAGCAAATGCAAGACACAGTTAGAAGCATTAGCCAACATTTTATTTTGGCAATAAAACACACAAACACATAGCAGCTGGTCTCTACTAGTTGTGTGTGTTCAAGTGCCTTTGGGCCGAATGAATAATGCCAATTTATGTGGCAGAGGCTGACTCTGAGGCACGGCTCGGACTGCCGGTCTAACTGGTTTGCATTTTTGGCGGCGTCTTGGCCATTCCAGCCGAAAGCCGAAAAAAATCTAGCAATTGCCAACAGCGACTAAGTTCGATCTAAGTCCGAATAAATAACATTTCACACATGCCGAATTCTAAAACAAGTTTCATTTAATTTTTAGTTGGCTGGTATCTGTGCTGGAACTGATTCAATTTTAATGAGACGGTACTTACGATCTGGAGCTCAGTCATATATTTCTTCCACCACAGGAACTTGGCGTATTCGGGTCCCATGGCGGCCATCATGTAATAGAAGTACATGCACACGTGCACGAAGTTGTTGAGCAGATTGGGGAATGTGGCATTTCCACCTGAGAACAATAGTAAAGTTTAGGATACTATCACCCTGCAAATTGTGTAGAAACATACCTGCCAGGAACTTGACCAGCACCCATGTCTCCAGCGGGGTCACCGAGTGGTGATACACATGCAGCCAGGTGATCTGCGAAGACTTCTTGCGCAGCACAAAGAACACGGTATCAGCGAACTCGGTCAGCTTCGAGAGGTAGTACAGATAGCACAGGTTGAGCATCTAGAAAAAAAATAGAGGAAAAAAGTGAAAGTGCGTGGTTAGAGTGAGAAGAAAGAGCTGTTAGTGCGGCTGACCTAGCAAGGTCGTTGCTCAATTCTCGCCCACCGCCCACCGAACTACTAGCAACGTGCCCAATTAGCGTAGAAACCGCCGAATAGAAAAGAAGAACTTGCGCAATGACATTGACAAAGTTTCGTTCCGCCGCGTCTCGTTTACAAAAGTTTCGTTTCGGGTTGTTTCTTTTCGCGTACAAAGCCAAGTACTTGACTATTTTGTTTTCATTTTTCATGCTAAAGAATTTGCTGGTGCAAGTGTTTGTCCATGTCTTCACATCTTCATGTCGTCGCGGGGGCACATGCGGCGTATGAGCAATGCAAACAATGCCGACTTTTATGGCTCTCCAAAGGCGCCGTGGACTTATGGAAATGTTAATAAAACTGGATGACGGATGCTAATGACACTAAAGTTAAAGTCCAGCCTTTGTGTCAGAGTTTATTGACTTCTTTGTTTTCTGTTACTATTTGAGTTGGTTGCGGATGTGAAACCGATCAATGAATGAATTGGGAAAAAGGCCTCTTGGCGTTTACAGATTTTATGCTCTATTGACTTAAGACCCAAACATCGACAAGTACAATCACAATTGCAAACAACCGGCGGAATAAGCTGAACTGTTTGAAACCGCAGTAAATGTTGCTAATTTGATTGTAACACAGGCAATACTAGAAGACCTTGGGGGAGTGGCAGTCTCTAATTGTGGAATGATGAAATTTATATGCACTGCCTATGATACAATAAATGTTTTAAATTCTAATCAAAGGTGTTAAATATGAGTAGTTCTTATACTTTTTAACTAAAGTGTTGGAGGTTAGATTTTAAATCACATAAAGATAAAATCAAGAGCATTTTTCCATCGGGGCTACTCGCGTTTTCAATTGCTTTGGTTTACCATTTTACGAATATTTAAATGCCTCATTTGTGGTGCACGGACAAATTGGCATAAAATTATGTATTTAGCTTTAAACTCTCATTACACAATTACTTATTTAATTGTTTTTTGTTTCTGTCTGGGAAAAGGGTATGCAATCAATAAGAAGGCGTAACAAATTGCTGTCCGAAAAGCAATTAGTTGTAGAATTTGGATTAAGAAGTTTCTTTTGGGGGGTTTCTGGCCTCTTAATTGCCCGGCTCAGACATTTGAATGTGAACTTTGTGCCGTCATAGAGGCATAATTAAAACATTATACCATAGGTCTTTGTTTCATTTTTTTTTATTTTGTGTCTGCGCGGTCAGCAAAAAATCAAGTGGCTTTGAGCTGAACTTTACGCGCACACTAAATTGGTCTTGAGGCTGGCGGAGTCAGTGAATCATCAGAAATAAAGGCAACGAACTTGCTAGCCGAGAGCGGAAGATGACTCCGGCAAGGTGAGGCCAAAACAAAAAAACGAAGAAGAAAATGATTAGTTATATAATGGAACTAATAAAATGACTTAAGTCCACGCGTGCCTCACGACACCGAAATTTAATTCGGGAATAAGCGAGTTTCGATCGAGTTTTGATTATGACTTCAAATTTAGAATTTGAATGACCGGTTGCGTCAACTTACCCGCTTTGAACTGGGACCATCAGAATAGTCGACCGGTTGGCACTTCAGATTGTAGTAGTTCAGCCAGCCAGCCATTAGATGCTGGAGCACAATAAAAAACGGGGATCAGAGTTAGAGGAGGGCATACATTAGGCTAATTTCAAAGTCCGGACTCACCTCATAAAACATGTAGCCGCTGAGCAGCACCTGGAAGGCGTTGTAGACGACCAGGGTGCGTCGGAGTTGGAAGGGCTTGCGGTCGCGCATGAAGAGCGGTCCCAGAACCAGGACCCAGGATAGGTAAACGGCCACTAGACCGAACGTGAACATAGGATGGTCCATTAGCGGGTACCGTTCAGCTCGCGGATCTGTCAATTAAGCAGAGAAATCACAAAATTAATAACCAACATTTACTTTTTAATTCATTTCGTTTTCTGTTTCTGTGTATGTTAGTCCAGACACGTCGCAGCAGCTTACATTTGCATTTCATTAGTTTATAGCACTTCGCGTTAAGATAACCATTCAATTTATCTGAAGCTGAATTTTTAAAACCATTTGCCGGCAGTGCTGTCACTGGCGGGAATCGTTTAAAGTGTCAACAAGTCGCCTTTGCGCTGAGCAATAATTGTAAAAATATGTGAGGTCTGGCATGCCAGCTTATTAAGGAATTATTCCACTTCTAAATAGGCATTGTCGTCATAGTTCAGTAATAAGTGGAGGAACCCCCAGGACCATTATGGTAATTAATTGCAATAGAGCTTGGAATTTTATATTGATCAACATTTCCACTGCCCCCTATAGTTGTTTACAACGGAAAATGATTAAAAACACAGTCAAGATTTATGAACCCATAATATTGCTAATAAAAGTTGGTTGATTTAAATATATTGCAAATTGCCAGTGGAAATATATCGTCACGTTTTTAGATAATAATTCTTGACCTGTATTATTAGAGTGTCAATGGTTCGACGATCTTTAATATTTTATAACTTTTATTTTAAGTAAATTTATTTGTATTTATTTTTTTTATTTGTAATTCGTGTATTAATTTGTATTAATTTTTATTTGTATATATATATATTAATTATTATTTTAATGAAATTTTGTTAAAAATTAATAATCAAGTTTGTGTCCTAAGTCTTTTGTTTGAAATTAATTCCTTTACTGTTTTTAGTAAGAAATAGTACATTTAATTAGTTTTATAATTATTAATTAAAGTATTGAAACAAGTTTCTTTGCTTTTAATAGTATTTGGATGTTATTGATCGTTCTCCATTGACGTTTTCATTGCCGGGAATATTTAAATGAACCCTTCGGGCAATCAAAGCGTCAAACGCAAAATCTATCCACAATCTTGGCTTTGAATGGCTTTGATTGTCATTGTATTTATTAAATACATGCTCAGCTGCACACGAAAAATAACTAAAGGTAAACTTTTCGATGTCGCTTCAAAAAATATCTAAGATAAGCCATGTCAGTGGCTCGCCAAGGCACAGAGCTGAGGGGTTTGCAAAAGGCGTCTGCTTCTGGTGGATATCCAACTAAAAATAATTTACTAAGCCTAAGATTTGTTTCAGTCTCAATCCATTTACAATGCCTCGTTAGCTAATTTAAATTTATTGACCTTTTAACGGTTATAACTGGAACGGTATTTACCTTTTGTCTATCTCTATATACAATTTTGAGGAATTATTTTTTGAATTTTTGGAATACCCCAGCTCAAATATTGAAATCCCCAAAAAAATATCATTATGATCCACCTCTGAAAAATGTAAATACTTTTTAATTACGTTAATAATTGTCAAAAATACAATTGGCATGGCCAAGGTCGCCATATAATACCGCGTACACATAGAAGACACGAAAAAAAAACCTTTTTTTAATTGTCCTAGAAGTTTTTTGACTGAGCTTTCGGCTTTGTGTCTTCTGTTTTCGTTTTCGTTTCGGTTTCTTTTAATTTTTTGTTGGGTTTTGTGTTTTGCCGTTTTTTACGCGCTTTGTTGGCGTTAATGTTAACGTTTTTGTTATGATTTGCGAGACATTAAAAATGGCAATTCATCATATTTATGCACTTATAATGTGGCTACAATTGGAGTGTTGCTGCACTTGTTGCATTGTTTAACGATTGTCTGATTTATGGATCTAAGCAAACAGGGAGTATGACCGATTAAAGACACTTGACACCTACCGCCGTAATCCTCTTCCACCAATTGGTAGTAGCGCTGGACCAGGCCCGTGTAGTTGCGCGAGATGTGATGGGTCTTGAACTCATCGAGTGCAATATTGGCGATCTCCACGACCATTTCGAATCGCGAGCTGCCGTTGTAGTAGTGGTAACTCATTGCCATCTTGTGGTTTTTTGATGATTCTTTGCTGCTTTAATCTTAGAGTTGCAAAACTCTAGTTTCAACACTTTTGGTTTGAATCCTATTCTTTGAAGATTCTGTTCGATTTTGTCAGAGGCCTGCCGCAGGATTTCTCATGCTGCGCTCAAGCCGCGTGGTGTAACACTTTATTATCCGGCTTCTGTCTAGATACTAGAAGAAGCTCAGCACACGCTCAGAAAATCACTTTTCGACTCGTTTCGCACCAATTTCAAAATACTTAAGTTCGACGCGCAGACTTGGCTTGGCTTGGATTCTACCACCACACCGTAGGAATGTTTATGCTCAACTGAATCTGAAACTTCTCAGCAATCACAAGATAAAGTAACTTTTTCGCTGCCGCAGAGCAGAGCAGTGGCACTGGCAGCAGCAGCGTCAGGCGGCAGCGATCGCGTCGCTTGTGCAAAATACTTAGCAACTACAACTACAAAAATTCGAAAAAATAAAATGAAAATCACCAACACACTGGTACTAGCAGAAATATTCGTAAATACTAACGATCCGACGACTTCGGAAACTAAACGAAAACCGACTGCTCACACAGAACAACGGAAGTTTCGTTAAGTTTGCCGCACTGCATGCAACTCTACGTACGAGTATCTATATTTGTACCAGTATCTGTATCTGCATTTGTATGCGTGCATCTTCGTATCTGTGCTTGGCCCAGTGAGTTGGTTTTTTTTTTGGTAGCTACTCGGTGATTTTTTTTTGAACATGTTCCGTTTGGCATTCAACTTTGATGCTGCTGCCGGCCGCCGTTTGGTAGTTTTGCGGGTGAATTTGCTTTTTTATAGGTCAATGCACTAAGCTATGGTTGAATTAGTTAGTGTTTGAAAATGGAAATGGAAATGGAAATGGCTTGGCAAAGAACATTCGAATGCCTTGTATGTTGAGTACTATTTGGTGAAGAAGCATAAGCGTCAAAGGGTTAATTTCCAAGTAAATATTAACTTATATATTAAAGTGCATAAATATTATAGTGAGATTCCTTAAATATTTATGCACTTGCGGAATTTCGCATGGAATTTCATTACTGTTGAATTAACATTTTTCTAAACATTTCGAATACAATTTGTATTCTTTATTGATTACCACTCAGTTTAAAAATAAAGTCGTGAATTGTTTTTGTTTAAATAATTCTAAATCGATTTGATAAACCCAGTAAATATTTTCCAAACCCCAATCGATGGAAAAAAACGGGGAACGGAAAAAAATATTTTTGTTTTTCTATCACAACTATAATTATTTAAAAACGTCACACTTATTATTATTTGTTTACCTACTTATAACGACTTGAATTAACACAGAAATTTCTAGTACATTAACTAGTTAATGGCTTAGTTATAATCATATCCAGTTAGGGAACCCCGGGGGAGCACAGAGAATAAACCCACCTCAACATATGGAAAAGAAATTTCTCGGAAACCTGTAGTGTTATTTTCACACTTTTATTTTTCGTCTTCAAGGAGTGCAACTATTTGCTTAGCCGTAAAGTACAGGTGATTAAAACGAGTTTTTAATGTGTGTGCTTTACTTTGCCTTAAAGCTTAAACTACAATAAGTAGAGTGCTTATGCTAAGCCATTTCCTGGACTTCCGGCTTGTCATTCGGCGACCTTAGGCCATGTGATGATTTTAGCGACAGAATTTTTTTTGTAATTCCCCATTCATGCTTACAAGCTAGCCAGAATAACCTGTTCTCGGGCATTTGGCCCTGAAGGTGTTGATTTGGGGCTGGTTGATATGCTAAATAAATTCTTGGGCTGTTAGACATTCGGGCAGCATCATCCAGAGGATTCTAGAGTGTGGTAAACGTGTCAAGGTGGCATCTAATTTTAGGTTAATATGGCCTTAGATTCATAATCGATATGGAGTAGTATACTGTATGGTACGTGCAGAGGCCTATCGTGATCAAGGCAACAAGGTATGAGGCACTGGCACAGGCCATGGGTCATTAAATTGTGTAAAGTATCGGACGTGCGACAAAGCCTTCATCGGGCAATCTTACGACAGGTAATTATGGCCATTGAGTGCCGCTCGAACGACTCTCTGCACAGAACCATTTTGCGTTTTGTGACAAATTAACGCCGTGCTCATTGAGTGGCAAGCAAATTGTTCTTTGAAGTTCAGTACAGCTCGGTTCGACCTTTGACTGGCTTGATTATTTTGGCCATGTTGGCAAGGATGACGTTGCTTGGCTTCTATTGCTTCTGTTTCAGCTTCTTCGTCTGCTAACGGTTGAATGCGATCGGCCATGCTTGGCCCGGCTTGGACGGCTCTGCCATTTCGTTTTCACTGGCTCCTAGCCCGTGGATGAGCTTGGTAACAATTCACCAGACCCATGGCACTTCACGGTCTAGGTCTAGGTTAGTCGGAAGTCAAAGAAGGCAACACCGCCAGCCAACCGGACCAAGATTTCGATGATAAATGTATGCTTTGATAGCTCCAGTTTTGTTGTGATCTTTTGAGACTCTTTTTTTTTGCCGGCATCTCTATTATTGTTTTTGTTTTTGTGTATTTTTTTGCGGCAAAATCATTTGGCAAATTTCCGTTCCATCAATGTGATATTAGTATTTGCCATTGGCTAAAAATCTTCGTCTCTGTCATAAATAATATATTTTGAATATGTTTATTATGGTCGATGTTAAATGTTTGTCGCTTATTATACGCCTGATTAATGGCCCTGGTGTTGAAAAGACTTAAGGAAATTTCAATCGAACAGCAAAATTTGTCACAAGTTAATTGGGAAATTGTTAAACATTTGTTAAAAGCTTCAATATAAAAATTATAGTTTTCTTTAGCGATTTTGACACTAAAAAGGTCTGAGAAGGAGTTAAGATGCTCCTCTATACATATACCATATAGGTTCAAAACCAGTTGGGAAAAATATTAGTAGACCCTTATATACAAACTTTCATATATCATGAAAATTTTAATTAAATTTTCAATATTTATTTTTCTCTTTTTATTTCACGACACTAAAAATTTTTGTGTTATTATAATATTATTGTATTAATACTTAAAATTACTTAAAATCCTTGTACAAATTTTCTTTATCCAAAAGCCTGTTTTAGAGTTTATTTGCTTTTGAAAACTAGAATTTTAGAAGAGATGAGATCAAAAACCTGAAGAAAACTTTTGAAACATTGTAAGGCCTTTATAGAAACTTTCCTATGTCCAGAAACCGGCAATTAAAGTCTTAACATTTATTTTCCACTATTCATTCATCAATACCTGACGCAATCAAATGGTTAGCAAGTTGTTATATATTTTATCGGCAACGGTAGAGTAACATATAATAAACAACAATATAATTTCATAATATTTACTTTAGCGTTTAGCTTACTCATTGCTGAACCCTGATTCTAACCATAGAATGTTTGCTAGACCGAAGAATGAGTTTGCAGATATTTTAATTAGCAAGAGTATGTGGCAAAAAATAATTAACAATCATAAATTAATTAGCGTTGAATAGAGTAAGGTGTGGGTGTTAACACGAGAGACCGTGAGGGCGTTTTCTGGAGCGTTTTTAAGTGCTTGAGCTGGAATCGATTAACCGTCGACCGTCGACCCGGGGCGTTTTGTAATTGATAACGGCATTATTTTCGAAAGGCAGACCACTTAAGCCACCTCCCCCTGACAGATTAGAGGTCAAATCAAATCGAAGCTGTAAACAGCAATTACTAATTACACAGTTACTGTAGCTGGTTAAAGATTTTTATTAAGCCGGGCAGGCATTTTTTTATGCAAAGTTGCGCAATTTCTGCCATTGGATTGCTAAATGTTTCATGTCAACTTTTTGTCTGCCCGGATTATCTGATCCGCGGATCTGGCCATACTTAGTCTTAATTGCGTTGCAATTTGGTGCAGAAAAGCGAGCACGCCCTGACCTTGAAGACGGCCCAAAATCCGAAAGAGACACGGCTTTTAATGGCGAGTATTTAGAGATATTTATACCGCATGCGCGGATGATTTGGAGCGTTGGAATTTCAGGCTCAATATGCGAGCTGCCATGGCTAAGACTTTTGCCAAGCACACATCACATTTGGCCCTAATTGGATGGGCAAATCCAGAAGCGGCCTGCCCAGCTTCACTTGGGCAATCGCCAAAGAATCGAAGAGGCCGAAGAATCGATGGTCGGGCTCACTAATTTGGCTAAAATGATTTAAAGGCCGAGTGTTGCGTCTTGGGGTTGTTAATCAATTGGCCAAACTTCTGTTCGGTTACAGCAAACATAAACATTTAAGAAAATAATAAAAAAAAAGTATTCAATGAAGAAGGTACTCCCAGATATATGAGCTCAACAAACAAGTCTGACGGAACGGCTCTTGGCATGTTTTATTTTTCGGGTTTATGAGCCAAGACGGCACTAAATGACAAAGTTCTTGGCAACTCACGAGGTTCGCAAACGCTGAACTTGAAATTAACAAACTCTGCGATACATATTTCGGAATATTAATTAAGAGCGGGCTGCTCCAAGAATAGATCCCGCGTCAGTCAATTAGCAATTAAAAGTTCACTTTGAACTTGACACAGTTGTTTAGCGCAAAATTAAATACATCTACAAAAAATTGCCACATAATATTAATGAAACGAACTGGCTAAAATGCTGGCAGAAAATATCGAGACTAGAATTTATAATTATGCATTTTAATTGGCCACTAAATGAAAACGGCTCTGCGTTATCGAATCTATTAAGCTTCTTAGGCATATTCTCTGTTTCGTCGTCACCGTTCGATCGATCGATTGGAGTGATCAGGAAACGGAAGTACGATTTCTTTTTTGCTACATATTAATCTTTTTGTTTTTCTCTCAATTTATCGCCCAAAACGAGTTCCTTCAAGGGCAGAGCAGCCGGCGGCCACTACGACTACGACTCCAAAATTCCAAAATTTCGATTGATCGAAAAAGAGGAGAGTGCACAAGAGACCCACTAGATTTATTAACTTCGCCCGCTCCGGAATACTGTCGATCGGCATTTCCGTGCTTGGCCAAACGAGTTCGATTTGCGCAATTAGAGCCACAGCCACTTGGGCCGAGATGATGAGTGCCTACGGAGCATCGACCTGGTTACAGCCCCAAGATGCCCTAGAAGCCTTGTCATGTAACCTGTTAATCGGAACTGTTTTAACGGCTATTATCTATTTGGGTGGCAAATCAAAGGGCTCTAGAAATACTATAATTTTGGTTTAATCACATATATGTATGATATTGCTCTGTAGAAGTTTTTTTTAAAGTGGTTATAGAATGCAAATGTTTACTTTGAAAAGTTATCATTTTAAAGAACCCCAATGAGATCGTTCAATTAGTTTCGGTAACAATCCCAAATAAGCATTTAGTTTTATATACAATTTTTGATAATATTAGTTTAGTTAATGAAACTTTAGTTTAAGTTAAGGTTTCATTAAATGTACTCTTTAGAACCAAAAATCTACCTCAAAGATTACTGTTTTTTTTTTAATTCAGTTTTATTTAAGAATAAATAAATTAAAGAATAAATAATAAGTTATATACCTTAAGAAATCTGTCATTTTCCGTTAGTTAATAATAGAATATATTAATGCCAATTGTTACATTTCATTTATTAAAATAAATCCTAATCGCATAAGTTATTGTAAGTGACGGAAGCTATATTTAAATTATTGAATACCCTCTAGTTAAACAAGGCTTAACTCAGTTTAAATCATGAACTTCAAGTTTTTGTCAAACTTAATGGCTAATAACTAAAACCATGTTTTAGCCATAATCTGGCAACGCTTTTGGGAGCTTTAAGCCGAGCTTTGAAAACTTCAACCATAGATGTCGATAGGTAGCCTAAAGATGTTAAAATAAATGCAAGGAAACCAAAAAAATAAGTTTGTTAAAAGCTATGAATATTTTTAAGCAACTTTCATTTTATGTAAAAGTAAGGTTTTAAATTATTTGTATTCCAAAAGTAAGTCTTGGCCAATATATATCTCCAACATTCCGATTTTTACAAGATCTTTTTCAAAAGGCTGTTAGTACAAATTTGAAAAATAAATAAATAAATTGAATAATAAATTTCGCTTTATTATAAATTTAACTTAAATTAAGGCGAAACCTTTAGTAGCTATAATTTTTATTTCTTCCTAATAAACTTAATTTTTATATTCGTATTATTTAAACAAGAAAATAAATATGTAAAGACTTCTCTACTTATATTATTCTGCGGCTTCTGCAAACAAATTATATTTTCAAATGGCTAAAAACAGCTAAAAAGACAACACTAACTCACAAAAAGTTCAAAAGCGGTCAATTAAACATTTAAGAGCCTCATTTACAATTGCTGTTAACAATCTAGGTAGTAAAAACTGCTGTAGGCCCAGCGATAAACTTGACTTTAACGTGGCTTTAAATTTGGGATGCGTGTGGTTTGTTTAAAATCGGAAATTGATTGGAAAATTTGCAAATTGTTTGGCGCCCTTTCCGCCGACCTTGGCAACATGTTTAGGCCACAATATGTCTAATTCATTTTTAATGTTTTGTCGAACGACCAATTAAGAATTCTAAAAGGCAAACAAGCCTCGCTTGGCAAAAGAGATTTTTGCAAAAATTTAATTGTTTATTTTTTCTACGCAATTTGGCTGAAAAAAGGAGCGATGACAGGGGGGGTGATCGAATACAAACAAATACAATAATAATTGTTTAACGGTTGTTGTCGGCCAGTTTGGCTGTTGGCTATGTAAATGTTTGCGGAAGATATTTGCATAACTCGCAGTTCGCGAGTTGCCCTCCCCTGGCCACCGACTATGCTTTTTGTGACGGGTCTTAATATTCGATCGCGATCGCATGAATCGTCTGCAGCCACAATGATAATAAACTTAAAATGTCTTTTGCATGTTATTATGATCGGGTATACGGCCAAACAAAAGACGCATGTCAATGGACAAACCGGAAGAAGTGTGGTCGTGTGGTGGTGTGGTGGCAGGCAGCTGACTTGGCTCACACGGCGTATGATTGATTCCTGACGAAGGGATTCACCCGCTGACGGCATTCACCCACATTCGACCCGAAAGCCTAATCATATTCGCCAATCGGCGATCTGGTGAGCTGGTTTTAGATTCGCATAAGTTAAACGCTAATCGCGATGAGGCAAGTTCAAGTTCAATTCGCCGGTGACACAGTTAACTCCGGATGACCCCAGCCTCTAAAGACTCAGCCTCAGTCTGAAATGTTGGCCAAAAGCGTTGGTGTTGGTGTTGGATTGGTTACGATTTCATTAGCCATCGTCTTGACCCGGAAGTGGCATCGATTGAGGCGAGGGGTGATCTTTGTGGATCATTAGAATCCAAGCCCTAGGCCTCAAGAATTTGTATGTAAATGATGCCTGATCGGCACTCGTGTCTCCTTGAATTAAATCGGCTTTAACGGAACTTCCAAAACTTAAATTATACAACATAATGCCGTAAATCGTAGAGTTAAATGCTTGTTTAAATCAGATATTGTAATATAGCCCGAGAATCTTGTTGATTCGGCAGAATTCTTGTCCAACTCCGCATGTTCTAAACGTAAAGTTCAACGATAATTTGGGTCAAGGTCGGCAAAGATATAAGACGAAATAGAATGAAAATCTCATTTTGCGGTCTGGGGTTCTACAATCTTTGTTTGATTTCTCTGCTTGGCTAATGATGAAAGTGCTGAGCTGGAAAAAAGTAAAAGCCCATTCAATAATGACTATAAAGTGTTTGGAAAATGATTAATTAATATTTCCAAAGTCACCTGTTGCAGGTTCAGAGATTAAACAGAATTATTCTCCGAAATATATATTTGTTTAGGTATTGGGTCTCTCAATTGTTGTGACCATATCGATTCAGAACCGAAAACTATTGAAGAATATTTTATGATTCGTTTAATTGTTGAAAAGGCTGCAATGCCAAATACAAAACGAATTAAAATTTAAGCAAATTTAGCAAACAGCACAAAAACAAAGAGCCGCCACACATACAGACAGTCTCCCAAATATTTTATCACCACACAGCATAAGCTGGTGTCATCGTAATTATCAATAGAAAAACGAGACCAGGCTAAGATCATTCGATACATCCAAATGCGAATACGTTTGAATCGAATCCACAAGGCACAAAAGAACATTTCCAACAACGTTCAAGACGAAGATGAGCATCATTATAGCGACAACCTGCCGAAATGGCCGAGACAAAAGTTCCGAGCCGAGCTAAACAAAAACTGAAACTGAGCCAAAACTGAAAAAATAAAAACAAAAATATACAAATTCGTGGCTGAAAGAGCCAAAGAAACAGCAACACCAAATCGAACCTTTAGACGAAATTTTTATACATAGCGGCGTACAAATCGGCTTGGCAGTTCAGTGCGCGTACAAGTCTCGTGGGTAGCGGATGCCAGCAAAGGTATCTGCCCGGCTCCTCTTGGAGCTAAACTAAGCTATAGTCTAGTCCCTAATATCAGTCATAAGAAGCAGATGAAACAAGAGTTACAAAAAACAGAGGTGTCATGGTGTTAACATTAATAGTTGTCGCTACAATTGTCGGTGTTGCTGCTGTATCTGTATCTGTTGCTGGTTTTTGGTGCCTGATACTGCTGTTGTAAATTAAGTGCACGGCAATCGAAAGATTGCAACAGGTGCCTCAAGCTCTTCATTTGTGCGAGTGTGTGCGCGTGTATCTCCCAGTGATTAATCAGATCAAATACTTTTGGACTAGAAGTGTGTTTCATTCAGGGAAACCAATCCGGATTCCACTCACATATTTCACATTTTTTGTTCTTCTGGAAATATATGTCAGTGGATTTCGGTCAATGGTCTGGTTTAGCGAAAAATTAGACAAATATGGCTAGTTTTTAAAGTCTAGTTCTGAATTCTCAATACCAGATCTCATATTTCAGCCAAAAATGAGCTAAGAACTCTCACTTGGAACAACTTTTTTTTAATTTCCTTCCGTCAAGGTCACCAAACCCAAATCACTCACATCTTAATTTGCTAAAATGAAACCGACTTGGGTTTTTTGTTGGGCAATAGGTGACACAATTTTCTATTTGCTCGCTCGGGGCGTGGCCAAGGCCCATGGCCCATACAGACAATAAGCCCAAGAGCCAACAACAAATCCCGAGATCTTCAAGAGGGCCGCCGGCCATTTAACAAATGACTAACCAAGTGGAAATGCCTCAAAATTCCAAATTTGCCGACGATGATCAGCCAGACACGACGGAGACACTTGTCAGGTCGCCAGATATGTCTATGGGCATATCGTAATTCCCACCCATTCCCCAGAAGTCGGTCTAAGCCGCAGAGGTGGAAAATAAAATCACGTCAAGGTCTTGTCTTCATCTGAAAATTGATAAACTGGATTTTCTTGGCCAAATATTTATGGTGGCCGAGAAATGTGTTTAGCACCTTTGTGCCATTTGTCGCCACAGCCATTTTCTGAGCCAGATTCTGTTTCAACTGTTGCAGCTAATATTCGAATATAAACCTAAAGTGTGGTAGCAGGAAATGACTGGAATTCAAAAGTCAAACCTGTTGATTGCCGATGCTGGAGTGTTGGCCAACTCTTGCCCTTCAAAATATCTCCGTTTCCCTCATTTATTATTTTTTCAATTTGCTGCCCACTTGGCACCAAGAAGCCGATCAGAATAGCCTCGAAAATCGTAATGTTATTCGATTATTGCGGTCTTAATCGGCCTCTGCCAAGTTCAAGTGTGCGACTTCTCGAGTCAACGAACGTGATTATGGACTTTAGCATAATGGTCCTTCGAAGACTGAGTGGAAGCTGGAAGCTGGGTTCTTGAGGATGATTAATTATGGAGCATGGCATGAAGAACGTCTAGCTTGTACACCTGAATGGCTTCTGTTGAGATATCAAGTTAAGAGCCAAAACAAAAATGCACAAAACAAACACATTTTTTTTGTTGTATCTTTTATACCGAGCGGGTTACACACGTGAGGTTTTATATTTTCTTCATTATTTCTTTGAGGGTCCGGGTCCCAATTTAGCCGCCATGAGGCAACTGTGGCCCATGAGGTGGCCACCAATTTGTTGCGGACTGTTGTGCGCCGCGGTTGTTTAATTCATAATAATGAATATAATTTACTGTTACTGTTACATGATAATTTCACGGCATTTCACCGTCACCGTCACACCAAATCTCAGCAATGCGATTCCAATTGCTATTCTCTCGGCTTTGAATAATATTTTATTTATTCATTTCTGTTCACAGCAGCACGGCAACAGCCGAAGTTCCAGCGATCCACCAAAATGTTTAGTGGCTTGTGGGGATGGCATTAACATAATTTAAATATACTTATAGCTAATACTTGTAGTCTGTAGCTGGAAACTTGAAAAACTCTTTTGCTCATCCAGACTCCCTACTGATATTGTATGTTCCTCCCCATCCCATTCCCCATTTAGATTTGGCAAAACTCGTTCGTTGCGACGCGTGCTTAGCAGATTTTTAAATTTCACATCGAAGAGATATATATACTTCCATATATATATATTCATATAAATTTGTATTGTGGAAGCAGTTGGTTCGCAGACTTATTTAAAAATGGCAGACGTCAACGCAACGCAAAAGGTGGACTATTGGAACTTTCTGTTCACCGATCTGGCAGGTGAGTTGGGTTTTTGCTAGCACTGGCTCTAGCTAGGGGGTTTAATCGATTGGCTTTCAATTAATTTGTTGTCTTTTTGTCATGTAGATCCCCGCACCAATGACTGGTTCCTGATCAAGTCGCCCCTGCCCCTGCTGGGCATCCTGGCTTTCTACTTATTCTTCGTTCTTTACTGGGGACCCCGTTTCATGAAAAACCGCAAACCCTTCAAGCTGGAGCGCACCCTCCTGGTCTACAACTTCTTCCAGGTGGCTCTGAGCGTGTGGATGGTCTACGAGGGCGTCGTCATCTGGCAGTACTACAGCTGGCGCTGCCAGCCGGTGGACTGGTCCAGAACCCCCAAGGCCTACCGTGAAGCCCGTGTCGTGTATGTTTACTACCTGGCCAAGATCACCGAGCTGCTGGACACGATCTTCTTCGTACTGCGCAAGAACGACCGCCAGGTTACCTTCCTCCATGTCTACCACCACACCGTGATGCCCATGATCAGCTGGGGCACCAGCAAGTACTATCCCGGCGGACACGGCACCTTCATCGGCTGGATTAACTCCTTTGTGCACATCATCATGTACTCCTACTACTTCCTCTCCGCATTTGGACCCCAGATGCAGAAGTACCTGTGGTGGAAGAAGTACATCACCAACCTGCAGATGGTGAGTAAAAGGATAATATTTTGGGGTGCTTATAAGGAGTGGAATTTTTTTTAATATTTTTAAATTGCAAAGAAATGCTTAACAGTAAAAATGTATTTTGAATTTTTAAAGACTTTCTACAGTGGTAGAGTAGTTTGTAACATATGTTTTTAAAATATTTAAAACTTTATAAAAAAAGAAGATTTAATTTACTTTATAATAATTTAACAAAGAATTAAAGAATGTTGATTTACAAGAAAATCATTTTGCAAATAATTAAGTACCTATCAAGATAAAATCTAAAGCTTGTCTTCAAAAAGACTTGAAGAAGACTCTTTTGTAGAGATTTAGATATTAAATCTTTTTAACTACCCCAAAATAATTTTAATATAAATTTGTATGAAATTATTTCTAATATGGTGTATTTATCCCTATTTCAGATCCAGTTCTGCTGCGCCTTCATCCACCAGACCCAGCTGCTGTACACCGATTGTGGCTACCCCAGGTGGTCGGTTTGCTTCACCCTGCCCAACGCCGTCTTCTTCTACTTCCTGTTCAATGACTTCTACCAGAAGTCCTACAAGAAGAAGCAGGCCGCTGCCAAGGCCAATGCCCTGATGGCGGACAACAACAATGATGGCTGCGCCAAGGACCTCAACAAGGCCATTGAGTTGGACCACAAGCAGAAGCAGAAGGCCTTGTAGGCTGCCAGCCAGTTACCATCCACCGAACTGTATCACCACCCACCACCACCCCCCAACACACTCACACAAAGCCACACACATCCCTTCAATACTCGTGCAAAGCGAGGCACCCATGCTCTAAGTGCAACTTTGTTGACTAATTTCTTAAGTAATCCTCCGCCAAAAAACTCAAAAAACACCGCAAAAAAACCACAAAAATCAGAAAAAATAGAAAAAGTTACGAAATAGTTACATTCTGAAGCAAATTGAGTTTTCGAGACACAGATACACATATTATGTAAATGTCCAAACAGTTGAAATTGCTTTTTGCAGCCATCGTCATCATCGCACGCTCCGTTTGAAGTTGGCATTTTCGGACGGCGGACCCAAATGAAAGAAGTCGTATGTCTTTCGGCCAAAACTGAACTAAGTTAAGTTAAGTAAACAGGCAGAAGAAGCGTTTAGTTGTGTAAATAAGTGTAGGTACGCATATGAATATGTTTTCTTTAGATTTTATATACTCGTGGTATGTAAAGTAGGCATAAAAGAAGTGAAGCGAAAAGAGCTAACTAAAAATAGTAAATAGCAAATAATGAAACTATAAATGCAAACACATTTTACAAATAAATATAGAATTTTTTCTACAAAAATATCGAAAAACAATGCGAATTATTCTTTTGTTTAATGAATGGGAAGTGGATGGGGTGATCAAGGTCTTGGGAAGTTACAAAGGGAGTATTCTTCAACCTCTTGGACCTAAAAATATATCTATATTTATATCTATTTGTATCTAAATCTATTTGAGTCTTCAACTCAAATAATATATATGTCTAAAGTAAAAATAAATCTATTTATTTTATATTTATTAGTTGACTTTATAAATCTTGCTTTGCCCTTGAAAATATTCCAGTTTAAAGTCATTTCCTGTCGTAAACTCTTGCAGAATCATAAAAAGTTCATTCAACGTATGCTTGAAACCGCATTTTAATGATATTTGTTTAGGTGGACTTGTTGGGTCAACTCCACCCAGTTTCATCCTAATCCACTTATTCATAATCTCAGTTTAACCTTAGATAAAAATTGCTTGAGAAATAATCTTCTCAAGGAACTAATTTGAACCGAAGCATTGGGTGATATATGTATGTGGGTTTATTGAAAACAATATGCTCATTCATACATCGACGGAAGCCAAAACATCCGTGTGACTTAAATTATCGAAAGGGCGTGGCTAGAACAGGTCTATGGGGTGATGCAGCATGTCCAGTTCATGAATTTTTACGAGGCTCCAGCTCCGGCTCCGACTCTGAGAACTCAAGATGTTACCACTCATTAGAGCTTATTCTGATGTCGAGAAGCACCTTGAACGGCTGTCGACGAGATAAGAGTTTGATAAATTCCTTAGCCTTTTATTGATCAATCAGTCAAAACGGAACCCCGGCTAACTGGCGAGGCGGAAGTGAAAACGCATCTTCGAGTGGGGTTGCGGCGCGATGTGCGGATACAGTATCTGAATTCAATATGAAGCCGGTTTGGACAATTGACCTTGATCTTGACCACAAACACAAGAAAACAAGAGTCCAAACCTCTCTGGGCAAAAACGTTGTTTATCGGACTAGCTCCGACTGGATTGGAGCCAATACATTGGCCAATATTCCAGTTTTATGGCATGATCAGCATAGATTTGATCGGTTCGATTGGAAACTCTTCAAGACCAGAACGAGTGGATATATGTAGTATTTTAAGTCCGAACTTATAAATAATTTCCATAATAATTATTTTGGGGTATACTTTTAGGCATTTTCTTGTTGAGGGTATATTAGTTCGAGGAGTCCAATGCAACAACAAAGTTGGCGACAAAAACTACTATATACACGTTGAATTCTTTATCAGGCCCTTGAACTTTGACTCCAACAAGAGAGTTTTGTTTTGCAAATCAGCATTAATAGATGTGCTATACGATTTAGTATAAAAAAAACGTTCAAAACGTGGCATGTGAGTCAATGCCAAGATATAAATACAACAAAAAATTGATTAGAATTTCTAATTTGGCAGCAAAAGCAACATTCTCCCAGTCGCCATGGTGTCTAAGCCAGGCTAGCAAGAACTGGTCAATAGCCACAAGACGGTGTTGCATAATCAGCGGTCCAGCACGCGTACCATGTGCCAAGCTTTTGGCTAGGACACTCGACCAAAATGACACCGAAAATCTCATCGATTCAAAGATTAATCGACAGGTATTAATCACGCTTTATGGCCGAAGAATATCTTGCGGATTGCAGATCTGCATAATTTAATTGGGTGGACGTGGCGCGTGGTTGGGGATCGGTTTTTGAATGCCGTCATAAATAATGGGATGGATCCAACTGGTTTCCATTTTTTGTTTGGTTACCTAACGAAAGCCTCGTGCAGAAAGCAGGGGGAAGAAAAAATCCCAAAAACCCATATCCCAGAGCTAGACCAAAACCCGAATCGAGCCGGCAAAGAACAGACACTTGAGTTTTTTATTTTTTTAATTTTTATTAAATATACAAAAATCGAAGTTTTATTGAATTTTTCTTGTTTGCGAGAAACGATTTACGGCTGCATTTCATTAATAAAACTCTATCACACTCGCACTCACTCAAAGCTAAGAAAAACATTAACATTAAACAGTCAGACTTGGCCACAATCACACTCAATCACTTAGGGTTCTAGCTACTTTTTGGGTTTTTGAAATCATCCGGCTGCCTGCCCGGCATAAACATTATACAAGGTATTCATCGCAGACACTACGGATAATGGTAAAGATACACAGATATACAGATATACAAGTACGAACTAAAGCCCCGCGTTACAAAACGTAATTGCTAAATTGAAACCCAACCACGTCACAAAACGAGAAAACGACTCCTCATTCGAGTTTCAGCGGCTTCACATTGTTGTTGTTCAGGTCGATGTACGCCTTTCCGGGCGGCGAGTTTTCCAGGCTGTACTTTCCGGCGTTCATTGTCTGGGGCATGCAGCCCATGCCGCCGGCAGCCCTCAGGGCCGACTTGGCCAGACTGCTGCCGGTCGTCCGCTTGGCGCCGTTGGCGCCATCGATGCTCTTGGCCTTGTTGTAGGTCTTGCGGTAGAAGTTGCCGAAGAGGTATAGGAAAATGACGGTGTTGCCCACAAAGAAGAAGGTCAGTGTCTTGGGCATGTTGCATCCCTTGGCGCCCACCAGCAGCATGTAGCCCAGGATGAGGACAAACTGCACCAGCTGGATGCTGGTCATGTACTTCTTCCACCAGAGGTACTTCTGGTACTGGGGTCCCATGGCGGCCACCATGTAGTAGAAGTACATGATGATGTGCACTCCCGAATTGAGGATGCCGATAATCACGCCCTGCTCACCAGGAGCGTACTTCAGGTAGCCCCAGGAGAAGAGAACGGTGACGGTGTGGTGGTAGACGTGCAGGAAGGAGATCTGGTTGTCCTTCTTGCGCAGGACGAAGAACGTGGTGTCCAGCAGGTCGATGATCTTCGAGAAGAAGTAGAACCAAGCTCCAGAGTAGAGGGTCAGGTTCTGTTCCCGGGTGCGGTTGATCTCGCACTTCTTGGAGTAAATGGAAGCCATCACATTGCTTTCTTGAATGGACTAAAAATGGAGATAGAAAATGAATGGTATTAGACTTGGGGTTATTTGTTTGATCCAATAAAGCCCATATATTATGTAGACTATATATTCCCCCACTTTCTTTAATAGTTTTGCAATAAAATTTAGTACTAAAAATATCTTCATCTTGAAGAATCTTTGCATTTTTAATGCAAATGCCACCAAACCCATTACTTGGTATGTCCGACAAGCTCTTTCATACACTGCTTATGATTAAAAATGAATAATACATCAATCAGCTCTGATCTGAATAAATTCCACCGGTCGCGTTTTTATGGACTCACCGTGCGGCACATCCAAATCGAGTAGCAGACCTGGAAGGCGTTATAGAAGACCATGATGCGCTTCAGGTCCATTGGCTTCCGATTCTTCATGTACTCGGGACCGATTTTCAAGACGAACGCCAGGTATACCAAGACCACAGCAACCACGGGGGTTGGGGAACTCATCAGGAACCAGCTGTCCACGGTCTCATCTAAAAATCGAAAATTATAGAATAAAATTATTTAAATTTTACGAGCATTTTTTTATAGCTTACCAACTCCCTTGGCCAGGCCGGAGTAGCGCTCCTCGAAGATCTTCATGTAGGTCGTCATGTTTCGTTCTGCAATGGGCAACTGAAAAATAATGGGAAATAAACGAGCTTTAGAAATTTTCGCCCAAAATCGAGAATTCAGAGCCCGACGTCCGCACGCGGCGTTGCCAAAATATTGAATGAAAAGATATTCGATATCTCGAAGGCTCAGCACGTTCTGCCGAGTTGAGAATCGAGCCGAGAATCGAACAGAGAATCGAGAGTCGTAAGTCGCGAGCCGCAAGCTGGTCGGGAGTTGATTATGCTGGCTGGCGAACTGCGAACCTGTGATCGTGATCTGCATTGGAATTCCTAGGCAGATACGCAAACGATTTATTAATGAAAGGCGCGAAGAAATCGCTTATTGAGTTATATAGATATTCAGATATTCCTAGCCCCTTAAAGCCAAACGGGACACACCAAATTGAATGATGAATGACGACAGCAAACTGGGCTGGAGAGATGACACCGAGCAATGGTGCCACCGATGCACTTTGTAGCTTGACAATCTCCACAATCTGTAGATTCTATCTGTAGCCAGAGATTCACTTGGCTTAAAAGATCTTAGATTCTTGGCCCAACCACGACCGCAAGTCAATGGCTTGGAAACCTGAAAAAAGCCAAACTCAAGGCTTCATTTGAATTTTTCGCCTTGGCACTAAAGTTAGTATAACTTTGGCATTCATCTTGGTATCTACAGGTTGTATCTGTGTATCTGACTGCCTTTGTGGTGTTGGTTTCGAGATATAATCGCACACTCACACCGATAAACACGTGCTTAATGTTCTAGCCCGATGTATGTAAATGGCAACAAGATGGCCGTTTGATTTGCTTATTTTCCTTGTTTTCTTGGCTCTTATTGTTATTTAAATTGCACACGGAAAGGGTTTGATTGAAAATGGCTTATCAATGTATTCAATTACATATTACCGCCAAGAACTTGTTTCGTATGTGAGTGTGTGTTTGTTCTTTTTTGATTAAACCACTGACCTAGCCAACTCGAACCGGAACTCGTTCAGCCGAAGATTCTCGAAAAGTTACTTGATTTCGTATAATTAGCCTTCAATATTCTTCAAGATATTATGTATTATATAAATATTCGTAGAAATCCAGTTCTAGAGGCTGACTCTAGAACACACACTTATTTGGAGTCGAACCGTTTATTTTTGCTTTATAGAACTTTGTTTGCACCGCCTGCTTCAGTTTCTAATGAATATCCAATGACTGGAGTTTTCCGGACAAGGAGCTTCTGTGTTCTGTTCTAATTGCAATGGATTTTTGCGGATTACAAGGCGTGTAATTAAATTTGGAGAGCCAGAAGAAGGGAGCTTACAGCTGTCGCTAATTGGACATACTCGGCGTATGATTGATATCTGCTGACTACAACTGTTCGACTGTCAGCAGCGACAGCGACTGGTTCGGCTGGGGACTAGGTCTCTGTCAGGGTTACTTGGCAGTAGTATAAGTCAGCCTGTGATTGCCTTCCCATAACCATATATCCCATACACCCCATACCAGTCCCATTCCCATTTCGAGTCCCATTCGTATGCAAAGCACTTGGCATCCAAAGACTGACACTGGAGACAGGAAAAGTGAGCTCGCGGCATCATCATCACGACCAAAAATGTGACGCCAATGGCTGACACTTGCTGGCAGTTCCCAGTTTTAGAAAATCAGTTGGCACCTGTTGTGGCGGTTGAGTCAGGCGACTGTTCCGCTGACTGCCTTTGAATTTACTCGCTGACGTTAAAGCCCACCCAGCTAACCCCTTGATAACTCTTTTTTGGGAAACACCTTCTGCCACACTTTTTAAAACAAAAGCAAAGGTCGCTAATGGAAGCTGATTCTTCCGCTTGACAGTTTTGAATAAAAAAGCTTAAAACGCACAAGAAGACGGCCGGGCACGCATTATAATTATGTGTATTGTATGCATAATTGATTGGGCTTTCGCGAATCGACGTTGTACCCCTAAGAGCTGCTGGCTGTCAGTTTATCAGAATATCAGAACCCAGAACCGAGACTCGGAATTGGATTTACCCAACCTCTAGGGGCTGGTGTTTGTACTCGAACATGAGTACGTATCATAATTTTAAATGTTTCGCTTTGGTGTTTCCTATTCGCTTCCCTTTTGCGAGTGACTAATCGAAAATTTATTTAGCATTTGGCTGCGTCTGGCCGTTGCGGAAAAGCACCCAATAAGCGTTAATTTTTTATGATTTGTGCCTCTAAAAATAAAAGGCTTAAATAAAAACAACTTAATTTGCTACTAATTTCAGGTCTAACGAAGGCCGATGGGGCATTAGTCTTTCATCGTCATAAGACAAAGTATGTATATCTTTCAGTCTATCTCTATCTGTATCTGTATCTGCGATTTAAATGTTATTAATGCGCCACACTTGAAGGTGCATGAAGATATTCACGTTTTTGTTTTAATTTGCTTTGTTGCATTTGACAGATGTGCATTTCTAACACGTGGTTGGAAATCTTCAACACAGATAGTTTCTTAGAGAAGAATTTTCTCAGTGCATGGAAACCAATTGGGCGGATGTTTTCTCAGTACGATTTTCACACGCACCTGTGTGCATTGCCAATGACAACAATTAGCCCTGAGAAATTCCCGAATACATTAAACCATTTGTAGGTTAGTTCTAAGGTGTTGCTTAGATCTGTGCATTCTGAGTAAAAAGGGTTCGGCATCGGGTCGAGCGCCTATATTGAAATTTTTATATATATGTAGATATTGTTAGTTTTTCGCTCATTGTTTGCCCAACGCCCCAGGCCCGGGCCAGTGCAACAGGTTAATCTTGCATGTGTCAAGTGCACATCTTTTATGCTTTTATGCTTGCTTAGCGCTGTAATTTAATTTTTTCAGCCCGCCAGCTGAGGTATTCAGAGAGGGACAGCAAAACCCGACGACTCAGCCAAATACAAGTGTATCTATATCTAACGCCAAGATACACTTGGAAAAAATATTAGAATTTATGACTATAAGAACTATACTATACTATTTTAAACTATAAAAGAAGCTAGAAAAGAAGAATGAAAGAATCTTTTTTTAACAAGAACTGTAGCTTTGACCAATAGGCGTATACGTAATATTTGTTAAAATACGATTTTTTTGGTCAGTTATATTTTTTACTGCCATAGTTTAAAGTTGGGGACTTTTTGGGCCCACTGACTATCTGTCTGTCTCGCTGGCTGACTGACAACCTTTAATTACTTGGCAAATATTTGCAGCGTTAATTGGATTTTTTGTTCCGAACCCAAGACGTTTTGTGTTTTCTTTGGGAACTGTAACGGACGCGTCGGAGTCTCTTTGTTGGGAACGGCTCCTCTGACTTCTATCTAATTTGTTTGCCAACCACGAAGTGTGGTCATCTTCGTGGCCAGAAGATGGGGTTCGTTTAAGTGTGGGCTGCGGACTGAGTTGGCTAACTAGTGGCCTGAAGGCCAATGCAGCTGCAAATTGAATTGCAATCGATTACAAGTTCAAATCGTTTAGATTTGGCCGCCTCAATGCTGCCATGCTGCCAGAGTCTTGGCCTTGGCTGACTGGCAAAATTGCAGCTCCTCAAGCCAGTTTTTAGCATTTAATCTATGTACGATGCATTGGGTTAAGGTCGACTAGAAAAATCAGACAGACTGGAGGGGACCAGTGGCAAGTGTAGTGGCAAAAGCAGCGACAGCAGCACGAAAATTGGTCAAGTCAAGATCACCGCCATTCTGCATCTGCATCTCACCCTACCTCACACTGCTGGCCCGCACTCCCACTCTCATGTGTTGCCAATCCAGTTTTGACCCAATTCGTTGTATAACCAATTTCCCCGCACGCGTGCTCTCTAATTTATGCAACACTTGCACGTCTGGGTTCTGGGTTGTCCCACAAAAATGTCAGCACTTCCGTACCTGTTCTGTGGCTTCTATTTATTGGCCCTCCTTTCAAACTTGGCTTAGACACACACACTCACACTCAGGCACACACTGGCAAGCACACACTGCGACTGGTACTAACCCGTGGCTAAGATTCGGATTCGGGATCAGATTTAGATACGGTTTCGGGATCGGAATCGCACTCGACCGCCTCAAACGCCAAGAAGACACTAATATGGAGTTCTACTCGCTCGGCTGTATAAATAAACAAAATGTACGAGCTTTGCAGCCCGCCGGCCAGTATTTGGCGCCGACGTCGCTGCCAACGCTGACATCTCAGCCGGCGCTCACCTGCTTGGGCAATTCGCTCGGCGGTACACTACATTTTTTTCTGTTTTTCGCCTCCGATCCTATGCAAGTCGAAGTCGCGTTAATGGCCAATTTAAGTTTTGAGGTTTTTAGAAACACTCTTTTCGTCATTCTGTCTTTGCTGATTTTTTATGATTTTTAGATTTCTGGTGGTAAGGTCAAGTTTGAAGCAATTAAGGCGAATGTATTTCGCAAAAAGAAAGCAAAAATGCCAAACGTAGTAGCCATTCGATGGGTTTTTCTTGGTTTATTTTTAACAAGTTTATTAACCCTTTCCCGATTGACCAAAAAAACATGCAGATTGTATCACAAAAAGCCGGCCAAAAACTATAAAAAAGAAAACGAAAACAAAAATTCACGGGGAGAAAAAAGGTGTTTTTATTATTTTTAATTAGTATTTAAATTTTATTTAAAGAAATAAAGTGATTTTATACAAAAAAAGTAAATAAAGTATTTTGTTTCCTATTTTTGTGTACATAATAATAGAAATATCTTAAATAAATGTTTAAAATTAAAGCACTTTTGTTTAAATTTTTTTCTTGTGTGGATTTTCCTGGTGGTAACACGAATTGGCCGCCAACTAACCGCTAGACAATTGATTTATTATCGCCGTCACGTCATTTGTCTGGATAACGTACATACATATATATTGGTGACACGCCCTATTCCGGCACTATTACGGCTCTACGTAAATACTTGCGTAAATAGGATTATCGGGGGACAGTTAACACGTTTTTGGGCCGATGGGAAAGCATTTGCAGATCAACGATGGGAAGTTATACGGCCTGTGACCCACCCAAGTGTTAAGTGCCCTCCCAAATATTTGCGATTCTGTAAAATAAAAAAACTGTGTAATAAACCAAAATCAATGCAATGCACTATAGATACATGTATAAATACATAAATATATTTTTCGCCGGACATGAGCTCTTCCGGGTCTTTAGCATTTTCATTATAAAACGCCACTATGTGGCAAAAACAAAAAGCCGTTTTGCGTTTGTTATCGTTCGTTTGTCATTCGAGCGGCGTCTATTATCGGTGTTTCTCTTTCGTGATAATGGCCCTGAACTTCAGCGATATTATTTAAATTCAGTCGATTAATACCGCTAGTCCAGAGTCCGCGTCATTGCGAATTTGCCTCAGATCCTTGGCCGAGTTTCTGACAGAGTTATCAGAACACCAAAGACCGACTACACAAGGCACGAGACTTTGGCGAGACTGATTAATGCTATTGGCCTGGATTCCTTAATGGGGTTTTTCTTTGTCCATGGTAGTTCCAGTCCTAGTAAATATTTATAGATATTGATTCAAGTTTGCATGGAAACCTTTAAGAAGCTGCGGAAAAGTTTCGATTTATTAATATAAAAAGTACCCCTCGTTAATTGTTGAATAATTTATTCAAAGAAAGTACATTGTAGGGTTTATTACAATTTGTGTCAGAATGTATTCATAGAGGGGCAATTTTTAAAACATCTTTCGAAAATTTTTTTATAGCCCATAAATTCATTTAGCAAAGAAACTATAAGTTTGATAAACATGTTAAATGGGATAGAACGCAAAAAAAAAAAAGATCACATTGATTATAAAGGGTATAAAGTTAATGGCTATAAAGTTGGTGTTAGATAACAAACAACGACAAGATACTTTACATTGTAATTGTAATTGTAATAAGATAATTGTAACATAATATCAGTTTAATAAATAAGCTTGGAAAATAACTACAATATTAGGCTTAACGGACATATTCAGAAACTACAATTATAATAATTGTCAGGTAGCTAGGAATATTGAGTGGTTGAGGTAGGAAAGTTTCAACAATGTCTAATAATAACTCAATGAGCTTTACTGTTTAGAAAGTGAGTTATAAGTGCAGCAGATCTTCGAGTTACAAATTATCGGCATCTTGGGATGAGGTCTTACACATGGTCGAAAATTTCTCATAAAAGAGACAAGATGCGTAAATTGGTAACACAAATAGCTTTACGACTCAAAATGAAGCTCCATTCATTGACCATTATTGACATCTTTTAGGGCTATTTAACTAAAACAGCAGATCATTTAGCATAAAATGACAAAGTAACACAAATACAATGCTTGAATGAAGTTTCATTCATTATTTATGCCGGCAGTTTCTTTGTAGCATTATAAACTCATTAAAAAATATTTTCGGAGTAAGAAGTTTTTTTTATCAATTAGTTATAAAAAAAAGGAAATATAACAAGATATAATGCTTATATATAATGCTTAAAAATAATGCTTATATTTCTTTTGTTAATTTTATATTTTTTATTATAGAAATCGACATAGTATGCAGCAAAATGAACCTTGAGAACCTTGTTAAATAAATAAAAAAAATTGTATACAAAATGCATTTGTAAAATGCCTACATATATAAACAATAATGCTTACATTTTATTAAAAATAAAATAATTTAAATATTGGCGCTACATTTACAGTCTGACAATCTGTTAACTTTAACAGAGAAAGTTTTTGAGCCCAACAGCTGTTGTGTTAAATTTGAGCAGTGTTAACAGCTGTTACTAGCAGTGTGACCACATAGTGAATTCTAAAACCATATGATAGTGTGTACCCACCTAAAAATCAAGTACACATTTTCCTTTTTTCATAGGCAGCCATACTTACCAGAAAATTAGAGAAAAACACACGAAGAAAATAGGCTTCTTGTTTTAATTAAACCAAGCTTAGCCACTAGTTCTCAGCGCCAGTGTTAACTTCAAGCGCCTTCAATTGAAGTTACCCCAATTGCGCGATTTAAGCAATGTAAGTGATCCCATTGGATGCAGCTGATTAGGCCCTTGGTTGTGACGACATTGGTGGCCTCAATAGTTTGGAAAAACTCGCAAGTGAAAACTTGGAGTGGGTTGTACACCAGTTTCTCAACCTTTTACACGTGGCCTTCAGGTCGAGCTCTGAAGAGTTCAAGTTATCAATCAAAGTTCCAAAGTTTTTTTGATGGACTGCGGAGTCACCATCATTGCACTCCGCCATCACCCCTCCCCGCCCACTCATCTGAGTGATCTTATATAAAAATTTAATTGGCATCTGACTCGCCAAATGATTAAACAAACAAAGCAATACTAATGAATCGCACTGGTACACACAAGCACAAAACTGTAACCGACCGATTCACTGGGATACAAAGGTTACTTGGCACGACGGCGATTGGATTGGTTCCAGGCGGACACCAATAAACAAGTATAAATATCAAATTTCTCGATTGTGGCAAGCTGGCGACGCCACAAACAACGTTTCCCCCTTTTCCGAGCAACCAAATTCAAGCGTTTCCAACTGATTAGTTCTCATTTATATTTCAGAACTTTCTTGTTTGAAGGCTAAAAGAAAGTACGGGCCTCATGGATTCGGAATCGACTCTTCTCGAGCGACACAGCTCCACGAACGATCTGAACGATGCTGAAGTGGAAGTCAAAACCACCGCTAGCACCAAGTTTGGCATGGACGCTTCGGGTCACGCTACTGCCGACGCTGTGACCACCACCACCGCCACTCTGCGCGGAACCAACAAGATCGGCAGCGGCAGCGACGAGGTAGAGGAGGACATCTTCGAAGAAGTTAAGATGATTCTTCGCAAGCGCCGAGGCTGGGGGCCGGAGGATTCCCTCAGCGCCAACGACTTGGGCCTGCTCGAGTACGACGACGAACTGGGAGAAGAGGATGATGCCGGATGCCCGCTACCCTCGACCCCCGAGGACACTCAGCTTATTGAGGCGGAGGTAAGCATTCCATTTTCTGTCTGTTTTCCACAAAGACAAAAACGAAAAAAACAATTGCGCACCCATGTGCGAAAGCCCTTATCGCTGACCCACCAACGTGTGGTTATCAGCACTTGTTAGTCGCACTTCTCTGACTGCGCCCTGCAGTCATTTGAATGTCGTGTTCGTCCATGGTTTAATGGCTAATTACAAAAGGTGCCAATGTGCAGAAAGGGCCTTTTCTTTTGCAAGAAACTGTACCTTACAAAAATTGACTTTGACTCAGGATAGGCATTTAACTATCGTAGAGAGCGTCTCGTAGTCAATTAATCTTTAAAAGTTACTCCTTTACATCCCAAAATGGTTATCCAAAACTCAAGTTCCAAAATCTAAATTTTCAATAAGCTTAACAGCAGGGCCGTAGCTAGAGCCTCGGGGGCCCTGGGGCAACAAGTAAATGTGGGGCCCCCTATACGGAAGTCTTTTGCCCCGGCGGGGCCCCTTCCCTTCGGGGGCCCTGGGGCACCGCCCCACCTGCCCCATGCTAGCTACGGCCCTGCTTAACAGCTTTGTTGATTGAAAGCTAGGGAAGTCTCACTGACTATTTTTTTCATCGATGTTTTCTGTTTTATTTAAATGTACCTGCCGTTTTATAAAGTCTGTATATTCTTAGGAGTTTACCTTTGAAATTTGCCTGCGACTTTATCGCATTCATTCGTCTGGCAATACTTATAAAATGTAATTGGTTCTTTAAAGCAATCGTCTGCAATCAGAAAGCCTTATCAGACTTGGCCAACTGTTATTTATGAGGTGCCTAATGTAATTCCTCTATACAAAGTTTAAACTTGGCCAATCAGTGTCGAAAGCGTCAGCCTGAAAGGTCAAGACCGGATTAAAAGCCAAACTCAGCTCACGGCATCTGACAAGGAATATACATAGGCACTCTACGTCAGATGCGGTGGCTGATAACGAGCCGGAGAGAGAGACAGTTTCGGGACAGCTTATCTTATCATTCGCTTTTGCTGTTTTCTTGTTCCGCCAAGACCGTCTAAACAATTTGATTCAACTGAGTAGGCAACTGTCAGAAGCCTCAAAGTCCGGACGCTTGTTGCTTCGCACACTTAGTTTTAGTTTAGTACGAATCTCTGTAAGCCGCTCAAGATGCCCAGAGACGAGCCGCAGTCCCAGCCGGAGGTTGTCGTGCGTGTGACCGACACGGACCCGGTTCTGAATGCGAAGGCGGATCTGAAGCAAGTCCCAAGTTACAAACAAACGCAGAATGAGGCCACAATCGAGTCGCAGGCAGCCGATAGTGCAGTCAGTTGAATTCGCTTTTAGTTTTGTTATTGCAGTCTATATTCTAAGCTTGTTATCAGTTCCTAAGGCAACATTAATATCTGGTTCTTCTCCACAGATGACGGAAGTGCTGAAGGCTGGCGTTCTTTCCGATGAAATCGATTTGGGAGCTTTGGCCCATAATGCCGCCGAGCAGGCGGAGGAATTCGTGCGCAAGGTAAGAAAAGACAATTTTATCAAAGATAAGATCTGCAAGACTCAAGATTAGCATTTAAATTGAATTTTAAAATATTTGCAATAAATTTTTTTATTTTTCCCCCATTTTTGTGTTGTAATTTTTACTTTTGGCAAACATTAAGTGTAGAAATGATATGTTTCTGAACCTTTATTAATAATTCTTTTTATAAATAGGTTTGGGAAGCCAGCTGGAAGGTGTGTCACTACAAAAATCTGCCCAAGTGGTTGCAGGACAACGATTTCCTGCACCGTGGCCATCGCCCACCGTTGCCTTCGTTCCGCGCTTGCTTCAAGTCGATCTTCCGTGTCCACACGGAAACTGGCAACATCTGGACACATCTGCTGGGCTGCATCGCCTTCATCGGCGTGGCTCTGTACTTCATATCGCGACCCTCTGTGGAGATTCAAACTCAGGAGAAGCTCGTCTTTGGCGCCTTCTTTATTGGGGCAATCGTGTGCTTGGGATTCTCATTCGCTTTTCACACACTTAGCTGTCACTCTGTAGAGATGGGAAGACTGTTTTCTAAGTAAGTGCTTTCCCAAACCCGCTCCTTCATTAGTCGTGTATTAATTATCGTTTTGTTTACAGACTAGACTACTGTGGAATTGCGCTGCTCATCATGGGCTCCTTTGTTCCTTGGCTGTACTATGGATTTTATTGTCATTACCAGCCAAAGGTGATCTACCTGTCAGTGGTGTGCGTGCTGGGCGTTCTCTCCATCGTTGTCTCGCTGTGGGACAAGTTCTCGGAGCCGGGACTTCGGCCACTGCGCGCTGGCGTGTTCATGAGCTTTGGCCTGTCCGGTGTGATTCCCGCCGTGCATTACAGCATCATGGAGGGATGGTTTAGCCAGATGAGTCGCGCCAGTCTAGGATGGCTAATTCTCATGGGTGAGTAGTAGTACAAAATCAATAAAATCACCTTTATTTTAAGTAATTGGTATCAATTAGGTCTTCTATACATTACCGGAGCTCTTCTCTACGCTCTTCGAGTGCCCGAACGTTGGTTCCCTGGGAAATTCGACATATGGGTATGCCTATGCGAAGCCTTTGCGTTTAGTACTAAAATAACCCATTCCTTATTTTGTCACAGGGACAATCTCATCAAATATTCCACATTCTGGTCATTGCGGCTGCTTTTGTGCACTACCACGGCATCTCAGAAATGGCAATGTACCGAGTGATGTACAGCGAGTGTACTGTCCCCATCGAACCAATAACCTTGTAGAAGCTGATGCGGAGGCCAAAAGAACAATCATCATAATACACACCCCCCCCAACACACACATACATATATATTTAAACCAACAAAAATCCGATACATTTTTGCGAAATAGCGCAGTTTTACAATGCAACCTTTTTAGCGTTTGGTGAGCATTTGTACCTTGTTATGAAAGTCCAACGGAACGAAATTCAAGACACATTTGAGGATTACTCGCATTTATCATCAAAATCTGTCATCCATTGAAAGGCAAAAAGTTAGCTAAAAGGAAAAAATAACCATTTGATTGTCGAATGAAATCTGCAGTAGAGTAATTTAATATATGTACAATTATTTATAAAACTCACATTCGTTTACTTAATATTATCCTAAGTTGATCGATTGTTTGGGTAGTGCAGAGTTGCTTGCAGTTGCGATTGGCCGAAAGCGAAACTAAAGCCACAATTCAAATCTAATTGGGAGCTCTCGCTCCCCGAGGAGACTCTCGCTCAGGGCTACCGAAACCAGCCAAGCAATTTCTACTTTAAGTTATGCAATTATATCACCTACTGTGGCATTAGTATTTACAGCTTAGAATCATGAGAGTTGTACGGACTAATTAAAAGAAAATTGAAATCGCTGAGGTCTGAATTACTTACAATTTTATCACCCATTCCCCAGACATATGCACCCCGAAAATCAGAATGGCAGGAGCTATTGAGCATAAGATATTACCATTATAGTTGCAGATCTATCACAAAACGTAAGGCGAATCAAAACAATAAAAAAAATGAAAAGACTTCTAAGCAAAAAAGTGTTTCTATTTTTGTGTTTTAGGATATGTATTTAAAATTAAGTCGTTAAGAAAAGTGTTTCACCATCACCCTAATGCCTCCTCATAAATATCGCCCCAGAGAACTAGAAATCAGCATCGTCGGGGTTATTAGTAGATTTCGTTGTGGCAGGCGAGGGCAAAGCATTTGCCGCTGATGACTGGGCGATTGCTGGTTCGGCTCTTGAGCTGACTTTGACCCCCTTGATAAAATAAAATAAAATAAACTTAGCAGCCGTGGTCTAGTCTCGGATCTAAGTCCCCAAACCAAACCGCTGCCTTGTGTTCTATTCGTCGTCATTGTCTTTGAGCGGCGCGACTGTGTGTGCCAGTTTCTATTAACGATTCCGCGGATAGCGAAATCTTTTATTTCATCTTTCGCAAATAATCGAACATTGTACTTGACAACTTGCTGGCACGTGTCTTTCAACTAAATGCGATTGCAGGTTTATTTTTTTTTTCTTCCGAAATTCAAGTTCAACACCAATACCTATGTAACGCCAAAATGACTTGGTCAAAATATGGCAAAAATCAGTTCGGAAGTTGGGCAAGGTGGAAGAAAACTAATGGATAAAAAACATTTCAAAAATGCCTTAATAAGGCTTAAGTAGATGCATGACAAATTTAAGTTTTTTGTTTACTTTTTTAAACGCCTTTTGTTTAATTCTTTTGACGTTATTATTTTAAACAACATTTGACAAGCTGAAGCATTTCAGGTTGCATATTTATCTAAAAATTCACGAAGCTAGCGCATTTTTAAACGCCCTCTTTTCTGAATCCCAAAACCCGCGCCAAATAAATGCAAATCCAGTGGCTAAAGCTAAATAAAGCATCTGTCGGTTTAGTTTCGAGCATTCAACAAATCGGTGCCAAATGGGGAAATGTGCTCGCATTTTTAAGGTGCGTCTGCTTTTTGGCTTAGGTTTTGTGGTTCGCTTGGGTTTGCACCGATTTTCTCAGCTCCCGTTCAGATGACAACAGGTTGTGCGGTTCATCTTCACTTTTATTTTTTTTTTTTTAACCAAAGTTTAGGTTTTGCTGGAGACATGTATGGCTTTACAGAAAGAAACCCTAGTGCGCTTTCACTTGAAATTACAAGTATGTGGCACGTCATATGCCTCAACTACTTATAATTACTTCTCATTAGACTTAATTTTGAAATTTTGTTCGTCCAGTAGCCGGAAGAGAATCTCTTGCCGATTTGGCAGACAGCGTTATTATTAGATATGCATCTGTGAGCGTACGTACATATCTGTATCTTTATCTTTATGTGCTGTGCAGTTCAATGTCGGCAAAGTCGGAACGAGTGTATGCAGAGTTCGGGCTGCCACCCAGTTATTGAGTCTGGCTTTCAGCTCTTTATTAATGGTCTTGTGCAGTTGCTTTATGCGTTAAATTCAATAAACATTGACTGAACCCGAGAGACTGACAGACGGCCAGCAAGTGGCAACTGGTCTTTGAAGGTTTTTGGCGTTTAAGTGTTATGGTCAAGGCTGCGGCTAGCATCCGCTGTGTGTCCAGTTCGTTAGTTCATTGATTTCCAATCAGCTTCAGTTCACCTCGGACTCTCTTGAGCTTGCCAACATATGCTGCGTTTTTTCCACCACTGCTTCTTTTTTTAGAGTTCCCTAAGTGTTACGCATTAATTGAGTTTTAATGTACGCAAACGATTGCTACAAGAATAGCCACAAAAAACGAACAACTGAATTACTGAATTAGGAGCAAAAGTCTAAAAAACCCAAAGAAGATGAAGAATTTTTTGCTACTTTGTCGCCGTCTGCCGATCAATCCTATTCTTGCAGAAATCCCCACCCGAGTCCAATCATTTTCATGCAAATTATTCCATCTTGTCAAGTTCAAAAACATTAAAACCGTATAATGTACGCCACAAAGACTGGCTCTATGTTTTTATTCCATTTCGTCGTGTCGCTGCCAATGTAAAGATGCTCTGAAATAAAAGTAGCTTTGGATAAAATAAAAAAAAACTCTAATCGAATAAGTCGTTAAATGAACAGCAGCCGTATTCATGAACCGATATAGCTCGCGGGCATTGCGGCAAGTTCGTGTCCGAAGTCTTTTGTTTCCGCCAGTCGACATTGACTTTGAAATTTAACGCATAGTGAAAATTCGTATGGAAAATTTACGGAAATCGTCGAATAAACAATAAAACGATTGATTAAATTGTCACTAGGAAATCCGAATGGAAATACAGTCAAACATCTTTGGTTTGAACCTCAAACGGAAATTTTTTGTATGGGATATTGTTGAAATGCTAATAATGTGCTTTATAAAAGTTAGCATATCATTTTTATGATGGCAACTTGTAAAAGAAAAAATTTATGTTCGAATTATAAATACATTTTACGTGAAGGTATAGTTCAAAATTATTTTAAATTTTTTTTTAAATAGTTACTCGAGAAGTTAGACTGTATTTTGATGCCTATCTTTGATATCGATCTGACACGCCTTGAAATGGGTTCACACGAGGCTCGTTAACGTAAAACAAGCTGCGTAGAATCTTCCTCAAATTGCCAAAATATTTAGCAATTGAAATGAGACAAAGTCGGTACGTGGCACCCCCGGTCCGCACCAGAGCCGCCTCAACACCTTTAGAGCTCCACCACCACCTAAAACAAAATACGGATTTTCGGCACGCGTCGGGCATGACAACTCGGACGACCTTCGGAATGGCGGAAGCTCAAACGAAGCAAAATCCAAAGCTGAATTGGGCATCGGCCAGATCGGAATCCAAAGATTAAAGGCAATACCAATTTTATGAATGAATCGATAAACTTTTGGCAAAGTGCAGCCCCTATGGCTGTATTGTATTTTTGCCTGATCATTTATTTATTTGATTATTTTTTTAATTTTTTTTCATTATTTGTGGGAATAGTGGGCGTGACCGGCAATCACTTGACAACCAAATGAAGCCCGACGCTGCATTTTCCACGGCTTTGTTTTCTTTCATTTGATTGAGCAATTAGCGATAGGCCTCCGAACAGTGCGAGAAGCTGGTGGCAAATGTCAGCAGCCATTTGGAGTTGCAGTCAGTGCGTTTCATTTGGGGTTACCAAGCAGTTGTACCAAGCACTTCTTTTTGACTCCAAACAATGCAATATGAAGTTAGTGATGAGAAGCGTAAAATACAGTAGTTAGAATATGGTAGCTAGAGAATATATTAACTCTTGAATATCTTTTTAAAGGAGTAATAAATTTATTTAATATTTTTTACTTTCAAAGCTGTTATTAGAGTCGACTACTCCTTTAAAGGTAATGCTGGTAGACACTTTTTATCACCCACTTGTAGTCTTCTAAACATAATACATTAGAAAGCAATTAATGGCACATATGCATGTTTGTACTTAGATTCAAGATTTGATTATATTTTGATTTCGATTTCATACTACATGTAGTACTGGCTAATGAAAATTGATTGCAAAGTTAGTACCTAAGTACAGCTACCTAGATACTTTCCATCACTGTGGGTACCTGAAGTCTATGGCTGCGAGAGTGAAGTGTAAGCAGAATGAGGGAATGACGCTGCTGAAATTCATGAAGTGGCCACTGGAAGCTCGGCATCGCTTCGTGCACCTTTGGCTTGGAGGCATTTTGGGGCCATTTAATTGCACAATCATATTTTTGCACACCGTTCAACTCCCGCCACAAAACCCATATGGGCCATGTGGGCCAACCGATGATAAATGCCCCGGACTGAAGCTGTCAGGCTGCTGTTATGATTTGTTCACAAATGCAACATTCTCCCGGCTACATAGCTGAGTCCGCTTATAAATAGTTTTATTTTCGCTAGTCGAGGAGGCGGTTATTCATTACGTTAATTATCGATCTCTCATTACTGTCTGCATAAATTTCACGCTGTCGTTTAAGCCCGGTAATTAGCCCCGAGAGTTCTCGACTCACAGATCCTAGAACTGGCCCTTAAAAACATGCAGTGACTCCGCGTCAGTGAATCTGAAAATCGCTAAAATCTTAATGGACGAAGTCAAGCCGCAAGCTCACCTGTTTACTTGATCGGTTGTCGATCGTACACCCAAGATACGAATGCGAATTCGAACCCGAATCTGAAACCGAAGCAGTGGCTGAAGCAGTCGCGGTGTATCCAAGTATCCAAGTGTCCGTGTATCTGTATCTTTGTATCGGTGTATCTGTGTCTGCGGCGCATAGAAGACGGGTGGTAGGGCCCGGATATTGCTTAGTCTGCTGTCGGCGCTTCAACTGCCAAGTAATCGCTGGGTGCTCGTGGAGCTGGCCGAGATCTGCCGCCTCGTGTTCTGTGTTCTGACCGCCAACGTCGCGTATGCGTGATTTCAATCGTCTCGAAGGATAACAGAAAGCATTCCTCAGTTTAGTGTTTGTTCTTTGACCAATTGTTGTGTGAATTTGTGCCGTGTTCCGTGTCGTGCCGCAAATACATCACAGAACCAATCCTTTTATTATTTTCACCAGAAAGGCAAGTGCTATAGAATTCCAAAACTCGAAAAACAAATTTTAAAAGAGAAAGAATCATTTATAATAAACAATGGAAAATTGTGTTAAGATTTTATGCTAAATTATGCGCACACGCTGAGCATATGCGGTATTTTTTCTAGCCACCTTTCGACTGGCAACCTGTTAAAGATTTGAGACATTTTTGGGGTCGACACCATTGCGAAACGACACCCAAGTCAAAAGACCCGGGCATGGACGGATTCGAAGGAAAAATACAAAACTAAATATTGTATAAATAAATAACATGACGATGGCCAACAGGCAAAGAGAGGAGAGCAAAAAATAAAAATCAGGCGGGGGAAAAAAGACGATGGGTGCTTACAAAACCAGCTGTAATGCCCTGAGATGAAGATGGTGCGCCCCAGAAACTGGGCCCCAGCTAGTGTGGGCCAAGTCAATCACACGGCTAATGTGGCTCGTATGTAAATCGCATGTCGATTGATCAATTTGAATGCGTTATTGTGGACCCACTTCGACCCACGACCCGACCCCAGATGCCCCTTGCCACTGCAGCGCTGCTGCAGCACCCGTCCATATTCCCACTTTAATCTGGCATTATATCATCTCCGGCTTGGCTGTCTGCGTTGGCCCTGAATTTTGCGTTACACTTTCGACACAATGGGAACAACGGGACAAGTTTGCGATATAAACAGCCATCAGGAGAAGAAGTGCTAAACGAAGAGATACACATCGACGGAAATCCCAAAGATACACACGTTCGTACTCTGGCCAAAGTTGCGAAGTTATAAGAACATGACGAATTATTTGGCCTGGCCTTTCGCAATATGTCTTCTTCATTCATGAAAAATATCGGATTGGTTTATCACGATCTTAGGCCTATTCTTTACCAATGTAATTTGATGGGATCTGGTGCCCTTGGGAGGAGGCGTCTGCGATGCTGACGTTCACGCATGCTCAGAAATTGTTTATTTATGATTTTATTGTTGTTGGCGAAGCGTCAACATTCGTTTGGGGAGATAGTTAGTCAAGCGGATAGCGGGCAGTCGCCGAATTATCTTTCAGATGCACATCCGTTCGCACGTTGGCGACTTTACCCACAGAAAAAGACAAAAAATGGCGGGTGACTTAACCATATACTTTATGGTTATGGGCCCTCTGCGGTGACATTTCTCGCCCCAGCAAATTACATTTTAATATTTTGAATCCAATTGGGGTCACATGCGTCGACGGTCACACCTACAATAAAACCCACAAATATATATTCCATCTAATTTCCATCTGGTTTGGGATTTCTTAATTTTTCCTCCTCGGCCGAGTGCGTTTTCAAGTGACTTGTTTGCCTAATAAGTCGGGAAAAAAGTTGATAATAATGGCAAGGTAAATAATTCGCGAGGCAGAACAAGGCGATGGCAATGCCGATGATGATGATGATGATGATGATGGCGATGTGTGATGACAATTGCAAATATTGGAGGTCAGAAGTCGCAGCTCTGGCCAGAATGAATATTTATGGGGGCCCATAACTCCGGGGGTATCCAAAAGGGAATGACTAGGTCAATCTGAACACCCTTGAGTCAGGAGCCCAAATGATTCTTGAAGAGGCAAGTGCAATGACATTAATATCTGAAAAAAGTTCCTAAAAAACCGATGATCATCGAAATAATCGTTGTTAATCAAAGGCTGTTGAATGTCGCGGAATTTTCTCCGAAGTATCTGAGAATCTAATAGATCATAATTAAAACAAGGGCCCGACATTCTATCGATCAATGAAAGCGTCTGGCACAATCGATTGATTTGATTTGTGGCATGTGCAATTAGTGACTATTAGTTTTCCTAATAATTTATTCTGTCGCTGGCCAAACGAAAGACTCAGGCGGCGAACTTTCGACTTGTTTTTCGTTTTTTGTGGGGAATATTTGCAGGTAATTGCATATTTATAAAGATAAATTGCAAATATTTAAATAATCCAATAACTAAAGAAAGCGTATGGAATATTTTCCATTCGCTCCGCCTAGACAACCCGAGGGTGTTGAATTACCAATCTGAGCGATAGAGATATATATCTCTGACAAAATATCATATAGTAATTGACTCAATTATCACACAAATGTATAATATTTAATTGCTCGAAGGAATGCCCGGAATCACACAAAGCTGGTCAGACTTTCCTGATGGAATTATTTTCCAGTCCGCCACGCGGAAGTCGATCAATGGCAATCACTTGCTGTGGGCTAAACCTGGATATGGATATTCGATATTGGATATTGGATAATTTATGCGCCTGCAGTAACTGGCACTAGCCACTAGTTCAAGGTCAGAGCACAAACTAAGGCTAATGCAAAATAGTTAAGCCAATAAAATTTGAATCTGCATACGAAAAAAGAAACTATTTAGCGACCAGTGGGCAGATTATGATATGCCTTAAAACGATGCGACGAGATATGTTTGTATGTACCTGTATGTATGCACAGACCAAGTGTTTATGTTTGATCAGCCAGCATGTGGCCACTCCCCAAAAAAAGAAGAAACAGAAACAGGGAGCAAAAACCGAAACTCAAACTAAAACTGAATCTGTCGATGTAGCTGCTCTCCAATGCAAGAGATCAGGTTGGTCGATTTGGGGCTCCGGCTGGCTTTTTGTTTCCTCAAAACGTGCGACCTTGGTAGCGATTTTTTAATGCGTTGCCGATGCCGAAGTCGATGCCATTGCCTTAGGTCCATTCAATCGGCTGATCAGAGGCTGCCGCTACAGCTTCAGCTTTAATATTTTGTCTTGTCTTTTGTTGTACTACCAGCACCAATACCACTACTACATCCCCCTACCTCTCCGGTAGTAAAACCGTCCTTAACATTCCACAAGCCATTTTGGATGACGCCCAGGTCGGAGCCTAGGCCTAGGCCTTTCCCATGCGGCCTCTTATCAGCCTAGAGCTCTGTAAATAGAACCAGGTTTCGAGCATAATAAACCGCGGGAATAGGCAAATTGCGCATACGCCCCGTGTACCAAAACCAAAAATGGTGGCCAGCTTGGCGACAGAACAAAACGTGCGAATCTTTTGTACAGCATTTGATGGCGACGCGTGTCTAGAATTTATCGGCAGACTTCTCGCCAGGCCGGGCTGATTATCGCATAATAATAAACTGGTATGTGACGTCAGTGGCCATACTTATGTGGAATATGCGATATATTTATTTCCATTCCCAATTCCAATTCCATTTATTTACTTTGCCATTATTTGGCTTCACTTAATATTTACTCTGTCGTTGCCACGCACTCTCGCTCATTGTCAACCGCTAATTGGCAGGCAAACGGCCATCGGAAATATTATTGGAAAAGTAGCGAATTATTTTCGCAATATCTTAGCTAAAAATTATGCAAAACGAGAGCACGTCCCTGTAAGTCCATTGAATTAGTAAAATGTTTATTCCAAGTGGAATTTTGCTTTCAAATATGCATATGTATTCTCTGAATTCTTTTGCCAACTAATGCTGACCAACAGTTCTGTCCAGGCTTTTATTAATTTTATTTTGGCCACAAGTTCGAACTAATTTGCATTCGGACGTTGGACAGTGGCTGGAGAGTCAATAGGCAAATAAATATGCAAAATTTTACAGCAGTATCAGATGCTATTTGATGGGCGGTGACGAGATGAGTCAAGGTTGATCTCAGTCACCGGAAGATCAAATGAAGTTGGGGAGGAGGGGCTCAGAAGCCACATGAAACCGATGGCCTCCTGGAAAAAATTATAAAACTTGAATTCTCGCCGTATTATCTAACTATTTATGACTGCTAAGTGGCCATAAAAGATCTTCACAGTCGAAAGTTCCAAACCAAGTCCAAGCTGGGGCTCCACCCGGCTAATAAATCAAGAATTAAATAAATATGGCGTTTGGGCAAAAACCGGCAGAATATCCAACGATTATATAATATTTTGATTGCGGTTCAAAACATTTATGGCTGCAATTCGGAAAGGTATTTAATTAACAGGTTACTGGGCCAGCCAAGTGTCTATGAAATATAATTTTTATAAAATTATAAAAAACAGCACATAAAACAAGTTTCTAATTAAATGGATGGCATTTGCATAAAAAGATTTCAGGGGAAACACAAAGATAATGTTGTTTTCAGTTGTGGTTCCTGGTACATTTACATTCTAATCATGTTGATTAATGTTGAATTTCAATTAGAAAGTGGCATAAATATGTTTCTTGCATCATTTGCTCAACACCTTTGGCAAATACTTGAAGACCAGTGGCCTATTGAAAGTTCCCGGCCTTGCAAAAACACTCGAAACTCTAGTACTAGGGTACTCCGGTACTCTGGCACTCGAAAAAATGCAAAATGTCGGACCAAATTCTCGTTAGTCAATAACTGACACTGCAACTGAATGAATGCATTTTGGGCATTTGCTCAGCCAAAAGCTAACAGCCAAGACCCAAGAGGCAAGAGCCGAGAGCCAAGAGCGATGACTGAACATAAAATGCTCGGTAATTCGATAATGGCGTTCACTTGGCAGGTGCTCACATAATTAATATAGCCTGCGCTAGATGATGGTTCCAATGCATTCGCCAGGTGGGGCCCATACCCGGGCCAGTCGGGCCCAGCCAACTGGGCCAACCTTTTTGGGCAAGATCTCTGGTTGCCACAGTCGATGATGGGCCCTGCCATTACAGCCAGATAATGACCGATATCAACGCGCCGCTAAACCGTCTAGTCATAGTTGTTAAAGGATTTCTCTAGACCATCAACGGTTGCAAAAGTGGCCAGGCCCGGCGACCGGTTTGTTCTGCCTTAACATAAAAAATGAAGTACTTAAACAATACCATAAATTTAATGATGCATGGCCAAGATGTCCTTGGACCATCCTGCCTCCCGAGAGTCCGGGATGGGATTTTCCAAAACTTGATCGAAAACTAGCCACAAGGAAGCCAGGGAGACAAAGGCAGAGCAAACAAGTGGCTAATTTGGACATGTGAGCCCAAACGATGGGCACGAAACCAGTTTCTCGAGCACGTCCACCACAGCAGGTTCCTTGCCACTCCACAATTAATGTAAATCAAAATCTCGCCAAAATGAAATAAAAGTTTAAAGCTTCGAAGCGTAATTGCTGGTGTGACAGTTTCCCTTGAAGCTCGAATGAACTCTTCGCGAATTATGAGTTTAAGACGCTTTGGTTCTTTTTCGTTTTTTCTCTGCTGCTGCCTCAGCAGAACTCGATGCCAGGTTAATGGCATTCCAAAATTCGCAATGCTACGGCTGATTTACATGATTGTACTAATATGACATTTCGCACTCGCCACTATCAATAAGGTCTGCTCAAATAATCGTAACTAATATATAGTATTTGCCTATATTCTGAACTGTGAGGCGTAGGCGCGGCTTCGCCTTGGCCAGCATTATTTTTTCTGTGTGCCCCGATGATTAACAGGAAATGCTGGGAGCGCGTAAACCAAACAATTAGAATGCGCTTTCCATGGTCAAAATAGGTGCTAATAGACAGTAGTGCATCATACATATCCTCTCTCCCACTTGGTATCGACTAAACTAATTTCTTGACTTTGGTTTACTTGCAGTTGGCAAAATGTCGGTCAGACTGAACGAGACACAAACCATTGTTGACCGCATGGTCAACTTCTTTGTGGAGCACGAGGATCTGCGCACCAAGGTGAGTATGCCGAAAGAGTAATACAGATTTTTCAGGCATGAATAATATTTATATTGCCTTAAAAAAATCAAACATGGTGCAAGATATTTTATAAAATTGATGAAACTATCAAGAATTGCTTATTGAAATGTATGGAATTGGAAATAATTATTTTAAACTAAAAACATAGTACAATTTTATTTAAATAGATCGCTTTTTATTAGATACCTTGTTCATTAGATATCTCAAATGTTAATTAAACATAAATAAAATGTATTATATAGGTTTTTTATTCAAATCTCTACAAAAACCCGTTTGACGCTTTTAAATTAATATTTATTTGTTCCATTGGTGCTATATGTTATACAAAAAAAATTGTATTATAATATATGCTTCAGAGTTTTTTGTTTACTTACTAAAAAATAAATAAAATGTCGAATGAAATTAAAAAATTAATACAACTTATAAAAAATTATGAAAACTAAACTAAACTTAAAAAGTCAAATAAAAAATTTTTGAATGAATGAACATTAATGACATGAATATTTGTCTTTGCAGAGTTGGTTCCTTTCGAATGCTCCCGGACCCCTATTTATGATCCTGGGAGCCTACTTGTACTTCTGCCTATACGCCGGACCACGTTACATGCGGGACCGTAAACCTTTTGAACTAAAAAACACACTCCTCGTCTACAATGCCGTTCAGGTGCTCCTTAGCTGGGTACTCTTCTACGAGGGATACAAGGGTGGCTGGGGGGGTCACTACAACTTCCGGTGCCAGCCGGTGACTTATGCCACAGATCCTATTTCCATGAGGGTATGTATTTACTTAGATTATATTACTATTGGGAAAATATATCAAATTCATCTCCTATTTAGATGGCGCGCGCTGTGTGGCTGTACTATATTGCCAAGATCACCGAACTGCTCGACACCGTGTTCTTTGTGCTCCGCAAGAAACAACGCCAGATCTCGTTCCTGCATCTGTACCACCACACCCTGATGCCCGTGTGCGCCTTCATTGGCGTAAAATACTTTGCCGGCGGTCATGGCACTCTCCTGGGATTCATCAACTCCTTCATCCACATCATCATGTATGCCTACTATCTGCTCTCCGCAATGGGACCCAAGGTGCAGAAGTATCTGTGGTGGAAGAAGTACATCACCATCCTGCAGATTGTAAGTTTATAATTTACTCTGACTTTAGTCTGATTTTTTCTCACTATTCGTATTTCTTATGTGCTTTTAGGTCCAGTTCCTGATCATCTTTGTGCACACCCTGCAAATTCAGTTCCAGCCCAGTTGCAACTTCCCCAAATCGATTGCTGCCCTACTGACCTTCAACGCCGGCCTCTTCACCTACATGTTCAGCTCCTTCTACGTGGCCAACTACAAAAAGGAGGCGGCTGCCCAGGCCAAATTGGCGGCGAAAAAGGAGTAGGGAGCGACGTTAGTTGGAGCTGCCCTCATGTATACACTCTTACGTTTAAATCGATCCTAATCCCAATCCCAATCCCTATACCAACTGCCCCTTTCTCCTCCATTGCACATATCCTAATCCTAGGTAACGCATAGGTCAAGACGGATATTATACATTCTCTAGTTACGTAAGCTCGTTTCGTAGTATTTCGTAGTAGTTTCGAGGAAAGCGGCACATTTTTTAGTTTTGGAACAGTCGCCATTGCAGATGTGCAAGAGATCGTTGCACTTGCTGTATTGGGATAGTGTAATAGAACCAAATATTATAGTTTAGTGATTAGTTGTTACCTTACGGACTTGGCATGAAATGAAAGTCAAAACAAGGCAAGAGTGGGGGGAATGGCAAGGTGGAAAATGTCGCCACAGAAATCTGCACTTTGAACATTTGCTTGCAGTAGACAACCACCTTGAGGAACTGTCCCTTTTGTCGTGCCCACTTTATGATCAAATGTAATATTGTATATTTTATTTGCAAATAATAAACAAACGATTCTTAAACATAAATACGTAAATTTTTTCTTTTTACAAATTATAATAATAAAATTGGAAATAAAATAAAAACTATTTAAAAATGCGTTTAATTGGAATGTACTTGGCCTATTTTACATAAAACCTAAAACCGCATTCATTTGCCAAAAAGTATGCTAGGGAATTTTGTAATAAAATCCCTACAGATAATCCGCAAAGAACCGATCGATCGGTTTGACTTACTTGGTTTCAAATCTTTGTTTTGTCTTGTAGTCTGGTTTTCACTGTGACCTCAAGAACAACAGCTATCAATCTACATTGATAAGATTTATACATATTTACTTATATTTCATAAAAGAACAATGGAAACGCTACTTTCCCGAAACGCTGTACCAATCATTGATTTAGCTAATTGCAATAGGAGTGGTCTGACTGATATAAGCCAAAGTCTAGGAAAGGCTCTTTCTGAAAAGGGCTATGCTCTGCTTATTAACCATGGAATTTCCAATGAAAAGGTAATTAAAAAGTATTTTAAAGCTTATATAATAAACAATTCTGTGATTTAACCTGCAGATAGAGACTTCCTGGCAATATTTTGATAAATTTTTAGAGCTACCTGAAACAGAAAAAGTAGCTTACGAACGTTCCAAGGCTTCGGATGGAGAAAATCATGGATATGTGAGTCCTGGCATGGAGAGATTTGATGGCAGGACTACAGAGTTTCGACATGCTTATAATATTTGCAAGCTAGATGCTAAGCATTTACCCGAAAAGCCATTACAAGGATTTACTAAATTTATTAACTCGTTAACTGATGACTTTAACGTCTTGGGCCGATTTATCCTTGAAGCATTAGCTTTATCCTTGGATGTTTCCCCCTTATATTTTCTGGACAAGCACTCGTATATGTTGTCAGATGATCGCTTTAATTTAACAACCCTTCGATTGCTTTATTACCCACCAGTTGATGATACAAATCCCTCAAAAGTAATCCGTTGCGGTGCTCATGCGGATTATTGTACTTTTACTCTGCTGGCCCAGGATTCGGAGGGCGGATTGGAGGTAAAGTTACGGGGAAGTGAAGAGTGGCAACGTGTTGGCCATCTTCCGGGAGCACTGTTCATAAATTGCGGCGAAACTATGGCTCTGTGGACAAATCAGCGGTATCATGCTTTGGTATGAGAAACTACCATATATAAGGTTGTCAAATATCTCCCTTCCGCTTTTTTGCTCTTTATTCAATGCTTTATAAAAAGTGTTACAGTGATCCGATTTAGTTGAAATATGCGCCGTTTTGTTCGATAATCCGTTTCCATCTAGACGGCAACTTCATAATACCTCCCTCGTAGAAGCCCCCCTCCTTATTTGCGAAGAACTCGGACAGCCACTTTTCACAAGCCTCTTTTGAGTTCAACTTTACACCACCAAGGGCGTTCGTCATGGACAGGAACAGGTGGTAATCACTTGGCGCTATGTCCGGGCTATATGGTGGATGCGATAAAACCTCCCATCCGAGCTCCCGTAGCTTCTGACGAGTCATCAACGAAGTGTGTGGTCTGGCGTTGTCCTGGTGGAACACTACACCCTTCCTGTTGGCCAATTCTGGACGCTTCTGGTCGATCGCCTGCTTCAAGCGGTCCAATTGTTCGCAGTAGATGGTAGAATTAAGCGTCTGGCCATATGGGAGCAGCTCATAGTGGATGATTCCCTTCCAATCCCACCAAACACACAGCAAAACCTTCCTGGCCGTCAATCCCGGCTTGGCCACTGTTTGGGACGATTCACCGGCCTTCGACCACGACCGTTTTCGTTTGATATTGTCGTATGTGATCCATTTTTCGTCGCCAGTCACCATCCGCTTCAAGAATGGGTCGAGTTCGTTCCGTTTCCGCAGCATATCGCAGGCGTTGATTCGGTCCACAAGGTTTTTTTGCGTCAAATCATGCGGCACCCAAACATCAAGCTTTTTTTTGTATCCAGCCTTCTGCAGATGGTTTAAAATGGTTTGGTGACTAACTCCCATCTCCTGGGCGATGTCACGAGAAGCCACATGCCGGTCTAACTCGATGTATTCCATGATTTGATCGGTATTTGTCGTCACAGGTCTTCCGCCGGCTGGCTTATCCATGGTGTCGTTTTCACCGGCTCTGAATCGTCGAAACCATTCCTCCGCGGTTCGAAGTGATAGAGTACCATCCCCCAAAACCCCATTAATCTCACGGAACGTTTCTCTAGCGGATTTGCCTTTAACGAAGGAAAACTTTAAAATAGCGCGAATTTCGGCGTTAGTGAACTCCATGTTTACACGTCTATAACTGGTGAACGCAATATCCAAACTAATCATGCATAGCGTCGTTTTGTAGGTTATGTCAAGACCTTTTAAATTATGTATAGTGTTGCCAGATACGAGCTCTGTAGCGCTTTGTACATAGCCGCGAAATTCAAAAGACAAAAAGGCGGAAGGGAGATATTTGACAACCTTATACTTCATAATCCTTTACAAAATAATTCCTTTAGCAACATCGCGTGGTTGTTCCCGAGGATGAGTCATCCCGGAAAAGTGGGAGACACTCCATAGCCTATTTTTGTCATCCTGATAGTACAACTCTTATAGATCCAAAAGAGTTACAAAATAATGGACATAAGTTACAAAATGAGAAGTCAGTAAGCTTGGTTAATTTCTTAGATTTTTGAAATAATCTTAATTTTTATTTCAGAGTATACAATGCATATGAAATAACTATGGCTTTGGCAAGAGGAGCTTATAGTCACAATTATACTTAAGAGAAAAAATATAATTATTATTTTTCCTCAAGAGTGTTTTTATAAAAATCACCGATTTTTTGGTTTTTTAAAAATTAACGCTCAGTGAGCGATAAATACATAACAGAATGTATCGGCGAACTATCGATATAACTGTTTTAAAAATGCATTTTAAAGAAATATAAAGATATATATTAAATATATTTAATCATGTTTTGTATGTTTTAAATGACTCATTTAAATTTTATTTGTAATCACCCATCCTCAATATATTAAAAAAATAAACAAAAAACAAACGCGTCGTTCTGTAAGATAAGAATCTAACTGATAAGAATGCAAATCTTTGGGCTCGTCTTTTGGGTTGGTCAGTCTACCAAGGAAACTCGACGTGTTCACAACATAAACGGAAATACTTTGAATCTGACTGAAACATTTCCATATACATTCTCAGTTTGTTTGACTACGCAGATTATTATTTACTTAATATAATGATAAAGAATAAGATAGCAGACGACAAGTTTGATACGCTTGTCTCCAAGTCCTCTGTTCCAATCATTGATCTCGCCCATTGTGGTAAGTTTTAACAAAACAACTAATTCATTTATTTGAATAAATCAAAATTTGAATTATAGGAAAAACGGTAGTCAACCGAGTGGGTCAACAACTTCATAAGGCTTTCACCGAAAAGGGAATTGCTTTTTTGGTTAATCATGGAATAGCTGAAGAGAAGGTGTGTTTTGATTTCTTTATGACTGTTAAAATTTAAAAATCATTTATTTTAATTTCTTAGATTAAAGCAGTTTGGGATCAGTTCGATAATTTTTTGGACTTACCACCTGAGATCCAGGACCGCTATAGACGAAGGAATGGCGTTAATTTTGGCTATGTGAGTCCTGGAGTGGAACGATTTGATGGAAAAACACCGGAACTTAGACATACCTACAATATTTGTAAACTGGACGATCAAAATCTTCCCAGAGAGCCCTTGCCGGATTTTGCAGATGAAATCACTACTTTGACCAATGATTTCAAGACAATATCTTCGTTTCTGCTCAAATCAATGGAGGTGGCCCTTGAAGTTCCACAAGGATTATTTGCGGAAAACCACTCAAAAATGCTGGAAGGAGATGACGTGAACATGACCACCTTGAGAATGATCTACTACCCGGCGATCGTGGATGATGAGCCAGGTCAGAGTGAGGGAGCCATTCGGTGTGGTGCTCATGTGGATTATGGCACCTTCACCCTTCTCTCACAGGATTCAGAAGGCGGATTGGAGGTGCAACTTCCAGGATCGGAGAAATGGCAAAGAGTGGGTCATCTGCCAGGAGCCATACTAATAAATGGCGGGGAACTTTTATCTATATGGACAAAGCAGCGTTATCATGCTTTGGTGGGTTTCAACTAGGACGATGTTATCAATTTGAATTATTTATTTATTTTTGTTTATAGCCCCACCGTGTCGTTATACCCGAACAAGAACAAATTCGAACTCGAGGGCGACATTCAATAGCCTTTTTCGTTCATCCAGATAATACAACGCCTATTGATCCGCAAGATATTCAGAAGGATGAGCCTTCTACCAGTAATGAGACGTGAGTTTTATCTGATATTCAATAATAATACATATTTATTCAATTTAATTATTTTTCTTTTAGAATTTACACTGCATATGAGCTAATTCAGAAAAAGTTCAACGACACGTACGGCCAACGTTCGTAATCTGGTAGATTAACTAATCTGGGTCAAACAATAGTTATTACTACACTAGTGCTGATTACACATGTATCTCAAGGGAACTGTATTAAATAAAGATTATAAATTAACTGTTTTTGTTAAGGAAAATGGTATTTTTAAATATTAATTGATAAATTTGAGACAGAGGTGTGTTTTTAAATTGTGAAATCTTAATGTAAGTCGTTTGATGTCAGTAATATAAGATAGCTTCCATTCGTAAGATAACGTCTGATCGTGGCGCGTGAAGATACAAATATCGAACTATCGATATAAACTATCTGCTGGAATCAAGATTCAGATTGATCGTCGATCAGTAGTTGTTACTTTCAAATGGGAATGAATTAAACAATAACACTCTTTCACGATTGTTACCAATCTTTTAGTTTTTAAAATTTTTTAAGAAGAAAATCTTCTATGTTCCCTTCCAATTTTTAAGAACCGGTTGGAAGAAGATCAATCAGCTGTTGTGGGTCCCATGGCCACACTAAAGTAAAGCCCTCATTGGCGTTGGCCCCACTATTTTCACACAGTGGAACCGAGTTTCAATCTCTGTGAAAATATCTCCAAACAGCGGCACAGTGGCGCTAGATACTCTTGATCACTCGAAAAAAATTCGTTGTACGGGGAGGTTGTGCCCGCGCGTTGTTCTGCGTTTCCGTTCTGCGATTAGCGGCCTCTTAGTTGCTAACTAGTGGTCGAAATCCAAAAGGATTGAACACTGGATCGGCGATACATATCCTTCATCTGAGTTTTGTGAAAATACCTTTCGTTTCGAACGCCGCACCCGTACAGGGGTATCTAGGTTAAATTCGCGTTGTGTGTTACAAAATGATGGAAAGTGTGCAAAAAAAGCATCAGAAAGAGATACAAAAATTGACTAAGTAGATTGTTGGCCAACTTTTGTGGATCGTGTCGGGTCATTCGGTGGGTTGGTCGTTCGATGAAAAGCGAAACCTAACTAACTGTGCGAAAAAAGAAAGCGAATTTTCACTGTAAGCCAATCCTCCTTCTCTAGCCGTGAAACTGCCGTGTAAATCACAATATTTTTAAGCTGAATAGGCGGGTTGAAGTGAATTACTTCGGTGTATTTTGTTTTTGCCAGCGTCGACAAACGCTTACTCATGCCCACCCTCTCCCTCCCCTTTTTCGGAGTCATGGAACATGGAAAAAATCCATGCAGACTGCCAGAAGGCCAGCCAGACTTTGCTCATCTGGCGTTTCCTTACTTCTCCCTTGGCAACAAGATACAACACCCCATACACTCTCAGTTTTTTAGCTCAGCTGGGATGATACACAGGAGGGCTCACACCTGAGTTCGAGTGCCGTTCAACGGTAAACGAGATCTGCCAGATACAAGATACATATTGCTGCCGCTCAAGTCTCACACCGCCGCATCTGTGGCTGCGGTTGTATCTGTATCTTGCGAATTACCCATACACCTGGACCTCCATGTCGTATACCTGAGCTACGGCTACGCCAATGTTGTTAATGGCCATCACAAATATTGCAAAAGCAAACCGAGGCGAGACGGTACGGGATGTGTGTGTAGCTACTAGCTACCTGTTGACGGCTGCGGATAGTCTCACCTTTCGCATAAGCACATGTATGTCCGAGAGGCGAAGGGGCCCGCAAGTACAGCTCATCTGTGTCCGCCCCAGCCCAGCCCCAGCCCCAGCCCCAGCTACCGCCACCCCTTGGGAGCAACAAGTGCTAATTTAGTTATCACAATTTTTGATTTGATTAAATTTTATCTAATTGCGACGCACATGCAGGGAGTACCTGCCCTCTCTAAACCGTAATCAGTTGGCCAGCCTTTCGGCTTTGGTGCAAAATAAAATCGTAAACTGACGCAAAAGTATTGCCAGTTGGGTCGCGATAAGCTCTAGAACCGGGTGTACTAGTCCCCCCAGTCCCAGAGACCCAAGACAGTTCAGTCTGTCGAAGAAGTGCGCCGCGTTCGATCGATTCCTCGATCGCCTCTCGTCCGCCACGCGCCCTTCCCAATAAAAACCGAATCGAATCGTTTCGGATTTTGGTTCGGATCGTTAGTATTACCCCCTTAATGCCGATTTTCTGCTGACCGCCTGTCATTCAAAGAGCAAACAAAAACAAAAGCTGCCGCAAAAACAAAATACGTGAAAATTAAACAATCTGAAAAAAACAAATAAAAGAGAACTTGGATCGGTGATTTGAATGTTTGTTTTTTTATTCGCTGAACCAATAATAATAATAACAATCATAATAATCGGGTCTGTCATTCAGTTCCATTTAGTCAACCGCCACCACCAGGTCTTCGGGATCCTCCGCTCTCCGGCCTGACTTCTCCGTGGCTTTGTGATAAAGCGTGCACAAGTGCGGCGAGTGTTCGTCCCCTCGAAACCAAAGAACTCTAGACATATTCACACATTTAGCTACATATTTAGCTACTCCGGCAAAATGATAAAAACGAAAACCAGCGACGACAAACTCGACACGCTCCTCTCTCGCAGCGTGGTGCCGATCATCGATCTCGCCCACTGTGGTAAGTACACACACCACCCCTTTACACCCCACTCAGCGCTCCCCCCTCGAAGCTCCCCCCGGCCTAAGCCATATATAGCCATGTATAGCCCATCCGATCCCACCACCACCACACATATGGCGGCTGATCGCCACTCCAACTGGTTGCTAGGCGGCGATTTCTGCCAGCTTTCTGCCTTCGTGCACGGCGAAAAATAACATTCACAAACTAGTTGATTTCCCATCAATGGGGAACTTTTTTTTAATTATGAAAATTAACTTATCTGTGACTGTCAACTGACATTCAAGCACAAGACCTAAAATCATCAGGGAACTCCCAATCAGTTTGTTTTGATTTCACTTTTGGAGCCGAAACCTGTTTCGTTGTGGTCTTAATAACTTCCCAATTATAAGGAATTAATCATTGTTTAATTTAAAAATTTTCACTTGAATTATAGGTCAATGGTTTTTCATAAAATTCATAAAAGAAAACATCGAAATACTAATTATAAGCCACACAGACACTCAAAAATATTTTCAAGAAATCAGCAAAAATCCCATGAATCAGAGTTTTGCTAAAAACAGACTTCTTGACTCGTATGCCATTAAAAATAGTCATTTTTCGATAAAAATTATTACATATACTTAGGATTTTAAAAACGAATACTCGATACTCGAATACTTTCCCTACACGATAACTCCAAAGTCAGCTGTGACTTTGGTAATTAAGTACAATTGCTGCGTTGAGTCATCGACTGATTGGTTTTTAGTGACTGACTCCGGTTTGTTCAGGGCTCGGTTAATTGCACTTACTTAATTTGTTCTGTTCGTGGCGCTACAACTACGTCGCAGTTAATTGTTAATAATTATTGACTTGTGCAACCGACACCTGATCCCGCCAGGTACAAATGAATAATGCAAATGTGATCTGGAATCTGAAGCAAATCTTCCGCCCCAGAAGTGTAGACCTTTTTAACCTTATCGTCGAAAGTCAACCTAATTGAGTGTAGATAGTTAATCTCTGAAGTATTTTAATAAAGCGCATACAAAGGTACTGTATCACGTTGTTGAGGCCTGGTGTTTTCTGGGCAATCGAACTCAACATGAGTAATTGGTCAATCATTGTTCTCCAAATCAGTTGAATCAATGGGATTTGCAGGCTCTAAAAATCACAGCCGTCGATAGATCATGACGGATATGACACAATCTCGGTAATTTATTACAGCACTTGAATACGACATGACTTGTTGCAATTTTTTGTTGCAAAGTATTTGAAATATTAGGCATTTGTTAAAAAACCAACCTGTGATTTGGTATTCCAAGCATAAAATTTGTTCTTCAAGATTTTATATCTTTGTTTGTTCTTCCCCACGCTTCTCTGGCCGCTTTATTTGGGTCTTGACAAAAATTTCCATTTGCTTATTTGGAAGCCATACCCAGCAGTGTGTTAACTGGGTCTTTGCCGATACGTGACACAGTTTTTCCCTTTCAGGTAATGCGCCATGGAAATATAGCGCATACGCACTGCCTGCTTATCTGAGGGCTCACCCATTGTTGGGGTACACACTTGAAGTCGTTTCCCGAGCAGAGCAAGTACAGCAAGGCTTAGCCTTGATTCCGACACTCGCTGGCTCTTGACCTTCTCGAAAATCACAGCCATTGACCCCCCCAAGCAGCTAGAAGCAATTAAATAGCTGCCTTGCGGCATTTTTATGTCAACGGAACTTCAATTGGATTTTTTCTTGTTTTTCGTTTTGTTTGTGTTTTGTTTTTATTTCGATATCGAGGTGGAGAGGTTTTTGAACTACATGGAAGTCGGACTTGTGGCATTTGTGGAATGTTTTTATTTTGGGTTCCCCAATGCCATCAGAGCCCCCATAGTTGTAGTTCCCATGGAAAATGGAGTGGCAGCAGCTTAGTGCGGAAACACAAACAGAACGCATCACAATATTTACATTATTTGAGTTACGAAACCTGATTTTATTTGCACTGCTTTTGTTGCTGTGATTGCCGCCATTCTCGGTGCACTGAAAAGCAGAAAAACAGAAATAAGGGGGAGTGAGTGCCAGCGAGGCACCTTATTTACTCTGTTTGGTTTGGTCTGGCTGCTGTTGGTGCAGCTTTATTTGCACACTGTCGATTGCCGCTACCAGTTACCTGGAACCTGGTTTGGCGACAAATGCGTCGGCCCGTGACGCATCTGGTTAGTGAATCCCCAGAGAATAGCGCGTCATCGTCAGGCCGGGCCGGACTGGGCCTCACCTTGCTTAATTCGGAAACATGCGGCAGCGACAAATGTTTTTAACCGAAATACAACGGACAACAACAGTGCCAGCATGTTAAGTAGTTGGGCTTTGGCCATAACCGATTTGAACCAGCTAAAACCTGTTGATTCTTGGCTTATAAAGTGACGTGCCAGGCCCCACAATCGCGTTCTGCCTGTTTTTTGTCAAGACTTTGCCAGCTTTTGTGGATTTCACTTGACCCCATCGCCACACAAACGACACAATTTCGACAGGCAGCTGGACAAACAAACTAAATACAGAACTGCAGCCTTCAGAACTCGGCTTTCGCACACTCTCCCCCATTGTCAGAGGGATGCTAAGCTTCATTGAAAGTCAACCAATTACCACGATGCCGTTGACTTCTGTACTGATATTCCAATGCCATTGAAATTATTTTTCCATTAGGCGGACATCTGCTAACCATTTCCCCGCATCCAGGCCACTTTCCTGCATTTCAGTTTTCTATAAATAAAATATACAGCCCTGCCATATTTCTGGGCAAAAATTCCGCAACTAAATTGCCAAACCATAATGGCCCATACATACATATGTACAGATATATGCGGCGAAATAGGTCTATAAATATTGAATCGAATTAATTCAAGCGAGGAATACGAGTGGCCAATTGGGGATCTATTTGTGGATTTAGTTTAAAGGCTTATTCGGTGACCGTGAGTGGACTCTGCCGGATACCAAAAAGCAATTACCACTTCAGTTGAAAATCAATCGAACCAGAAATGAGTTCAAGCGCCCACGCAATTAAATTCAAACGCGTGCCCGCCATTTATGTGTGCCTGTCCATAAATGCATAAAACGATAAGCCCGAAGAAAGGAATTCCAGACAAATGGAGGGAAAACAATGTTGAATTGTGCGCAGTGCCTAGACGAGATGATCTTCGAGCGAATTCGGCCTCCTCCTTGTTGTGAAACTACTGACTCAATTAGCTCGATTAGCAACAAGTTAGCACTAAAAGCTCGATGGCATGCGGGGCCGTTGGAAATGGCAAATTGAAAAGCGACTCGCATCCCAATTGCCGCCTAATTGAATTGCATGCAAACAGAAACCGCACAGAAAAATACAAAATAAAACAGCGACCAAAACAAAAATAAAACCATCAAATGAAAACGAAAGGCGATCCGCCTGGCGTCAATTGAAATCATTCAATTCGCCCGGCTGACCTCTCCAAGCCGAGCTACTACTCTGTATAAAATGTACATGTGTAGAGTCGCCTCATCATCATCGTTCGGAATCCGTAATTTGTCTCCTATACGGGTGAATGCTTTCCGGCAAAATTTCAATTGCCGCCTGGCAACTTCTAGGCTGATAAGAGCCACGCCTCAGACCCCAACAAAGCGTAATTGTTATTAACAGGGAAATACTAAAAGAAAAATAGAAATAAATAAATTATATAGAATCTTATCTGTACGGCGGAGAGTGCGTCACGGACTCGAAACGGCGTTGAGGGCAGACCGGGCAGGCAAAAGTAATTTCCAGCAACGGGTTATGGGAAACCTATTTATAGATTGCGCATACGCCCGGTGGGACAAGGGCTGACGACTTGTTTGCAATTGCTTTGCATTCCCCTGCTTTCATTCATGACTGGTCCGAACTGAATGAGTAAGTGATCACATTAGCGGCCCGGCAATTCGATATCTCCAAGGGTGTCGTCCTCTTCTTCCAGATAGATACTATCTGCCGGATAGCATTGGACTTTCAACTGCAGGGGAAACGGTGTGGAACGACTTCCGCTGCGGTTTTCCTCGCCATTTTCTATTTAATTTTCCGTCGAGCGTTGTCAATGCCGCGCATCGCCATTACCGCCATCGGCAGCGCCATTGCATTCGCATTTAAATTGATTGCATTTTACCTTTTATTGCATTCGGTGCTGTATTGCGAATTATCGAGCACGCCTTCTGCATTTTGCATGGCTTATTCGAGATTCCAATTGCCTGAATTATCTCCCAAGTGGCAAGTGTCGAGTACCGATGGCCGGACTCCCCCCCGAGTCTTATGCAAGTGGCACGTGGATCCAATGCCCTGACCACGCTCCTCAATGGGCCCTGACATTCAAAATCAACGGCCAAGTGTTCGATAAACAGCTACGGGTATTTATTGCCGCTTGTATACACACAAATTTATTGAACAATCTGCCATAAACTTGGGCAATTCTTTATGGCTACCAGGTGTTAGGGGGGTGGTGGGTAGTGGGGGGTGCGGTATACAATCCCAAGAATCCATAAAACCGGGCGACCACAAAACAATTAGCGATTAAGTGGCAGTTCCGCTGGCAATTCCCACGCCCACTAATCGCATCTTTTTCGGATTATTCTCAGGTATCGAGGAGGTGCCCGTCAAGTCGGTGGTCAACCGCGTGGGTCACCAGCTGAAGAAGGCCCTTTCCGAGAAGGGCATGGCGCTGCTGGTCAACCACGGCATATCCGATGAGAAGGTAAGAGGTCACTCCCATGGAAGTGTTCTAAATTTAAATATCAATACTCACAGTTACGGGTAAGATTGCGAAAAATTTTTGATAGCCATTCGCAACAGATAACCTATCATTTACTGCTTAATTTCAATCATAAATTATGGACTTAAGATTTTTTAATATATTTCCTCTGTTTGGTTTGCAGCTCAAGACTGCCTGGGATCACCTGGATGACTTTGTGGACCTGCCGCCGGATGTCAAGCAACATTACATCCGAACAGATGGCGACAAACACGGTTACGTGAGTCGCGGACAGCAGCATCGTTTTGATGGAAAGGCTCCGGATCTGCGACATGCCTTCAATATCAGCACGCTGAATGCCCAGAACCTGCCCGAGGAACCGCTTCCCGGATTCGCGGACCACATCAGCACCTTGGCGACAGACTTCAAGGCCCTGGCCAGTTTCATCCTCCAGGCGCTGGCCGTCTCGCTGGACATTCCGCACACCTTCTTCCTCGAAAAGCACTCACACATGTTGTCGGGCGACCACGACAACATGAGCTCCCTGCGCATGCTCTACTATCCCCCGGTGGTGGACGACGAGCCCGGCCAGAACGATGTGATCAAGGGTCGGTGCCAGTACAGCTACCAGCGCTGTCTCTCCAACCAGCCGGACTTCCGTCCGGAGCACAATCCCCGCGACGAAGACGACCTCAACGACGGGGTAGACGGCCCCAATGGCCAGCTTTTTGAGCACAAACTGGGCAATGGAGCAGTCATCCGATGCCCTGCCCATGTCGACTATGGCACTTTCACCCTGCTGGCCCAGGACTCAGAGGGCGGACTCGAGATCAAGTTGCCAGGAAGCGAGAAGTGGAACCGCGTCGGTCACTTGCCCGGCTCCATTCTTGTCAACTGTGGCCAGATTTTGAATATCTGGACACAGGAACGTTATCCCGCACTGGTGAGTCACTAATCCTATGTTTGGTTGGCCCCGTTAATGGGAATTTCTCAGTAATTGTAGCATTGAAAGTTATTTTCTCACATATCTAATAATAGACCTTGTCTTGGCCAATATTTGTTAAATTCATAACCAAGTCTGATTGACGAAATAGGGCTGGCATCTCAATGACGTCGGAATAAGTGATGAGTTTAGCAAATATTTGTTTGATAAATCACTTAAGTTTTAAAAATAGTATAGGTTTCTTAAAAAAAGACTAATATTCTTTAATTTCTTTTCGAAACAGCAACATCGCGTCGTTATTCCCGAACAGGAGAGCATTAGAGCTCGTGGTCGGCATTCGATCGCCTTCTTCTGCCATCCGGATAACATGACATCCATATCCCCCAACGATCTGCCCAACCCAGACGCCGCCCAGGATAAGGCGTTACTCAAGCAGCGAAAGAAGTCCTTCAAGGCGGCGAAAGAAAGGTGAGCCAGCTCTAACGGCTATAAAGGCACTTCCTGTACTAACTCAACGCTCTTTGTTTTCTTTTCAAAATCAATTTGGACTTATCAATGGCTATTGTCGATTGGCGGCTGTAAATTCTACAGAGTCTACAATGCATATCAGTTAATTCAGAAAAAGTTTAGAGATACGTATAGCAGTAACAACCACTCATAACGTCGGGACAGACCGTCGAGCCATCCATTGCATCTCTACCTGAAACGGGAATGAAGTTCACATCGCGAAATCGTGGAAATTGTGGCGAGGGAAAGCGAAAAATGAAAAGCCAACAATACATATGATGTTTTGAACCTTTTTATTATTACCTTTACGTTTATTCCATACGATTGTAATTGCTTCATTTCATTAATTTATATGTATCGAGATACTATATACAATACATGCATACACCATAAACATATACCTTTTGTATAATAAATATATATGTATAATTTAATATATAGTTTCCACTGAAAAACGCACATGTTAACATTTACTTATGTCGAGGGGCTTCAATCCGTCTTTCCCGCGAAACTTGGAAGGTATCTGAGTACATTTCCGAAATTGACCGACAATCGACCATCAGATCCGTGCTAACTGCTTGTTATTTTGTAAATATTTTCCACAAGTTAATTAACAATTTCCTTTTACTTTTGCCGTTACTGTTTTTGTGTTTTTTTGCACTTAATGTTTGCGTTTAATATTTAATATTTAATGCCACCTGGCCGCATTACGTATGAGTATATGAGTTTTTCCATTAATTTGTAATTTTTTAAATGTGTTCTTTAAAATTCTCTTTCTGGGTTTCATGCTGATGTTTTTTTTTGTTGCGATTCAATGCAATGGGTTCAACTATAAATATTCATAATACATACATTCAATATTTAACAATTATTTGACTACCTTTATAATTAGACACACATTTTGTTTTTTCTTCTTTGTTGCAAAATAAGCTTCAGCTCAGTATATCATTTGGACATTTAATTGCAAACCTTTTTGTTTCGATTTCCATAATGGTTTAAATTCTGAGCGACTTACTACTTTTACACTTAACATTGACCCAACTATGAGTTTCACATCTACTATATGTATATCTGCGACCACATGACTACGATTATGGCTTAGGTACATTGTACTCCAAGTAGCTTTAATTACTGTTTTAAGGAAAATGAAACGAAAAGACTCATCTGAAATCTAAATACTAGCCCAGCCGCTGGGAGCACGAGTTGTACAAGTCATTGTCATCCAAGAATCGAAAGACTTATCTGAGATTGCATCATGGAATAACTTGTCATCGCACATTTCCGAGCGACTGTAATCAGCGTTAGCTCTGCCAAATTGCCATAATTTAATTATTTTCCTTTCAACGTTTTTCGCTAAATTTTGAGTAGTTATTTTTATCCAAAAGTCACATGCCTCCCGTCAGTTGACTTGCCAATTTGTTATACATTTATGAATGTGGCTTGCAGCTCTTGGCAATCTATTGACAAGCAGGCTTATGGACACGTGCCACATTTCTCTGGCTTAAATAGCAGTTTAAAAAGCTTAAAAATACCCTAAAACCGAGAGGTACATATAACTGGGAAGCAAATGAGAAATTCATTTCCAAACTTAGTGATGATGATAAGATATATGGTATCTTATTTCCTCGTTTAACTGACTGGAATGTACAGGCTACAGCTCCTACTAAAGTACAATGCTCCTGGAAACACTTGGATCAACAAAGGAACACATTTAGATACTTATATAACTGAAAATACATTTTTTTAAAATTAAACTCTGTTGGCTGATTCATAAAGTAAGAGAATAAGGGGGAAAGAGCATTCGCTGTTTGGAATTCCATGGAAAGCTATTCGGTGACCGTGAGTGGACTCTGCCGGATACCAAAAAGCAATTACCACTTCAGTTGAAAATCAATCGAACCAGAAATGAGTTCAAGCGCCCACGCAATTAAATTCAAACGCGTGCCCGCCATTTATGTGTGCCTGTCCATAAATGCATAAAACGATAAGCCCGAAGAAAGGAATTCCAGACAAATGGAGGGAAAACAATGTTGAATTGTGCGCAGTGCCTAGACGAGATGATCTTCGAGCGAATTCGGCCTCCTCCTTGTTGTGAAACTACTGACTCAATTAGCTCGATTAGCAACAAGTTAGCACTAAAAGCTCGATGGCATGCGGGGCCGTTGGAAATGGCAAATTGAAAAGCGACTCGCATCCCAATTGCCGCCTAATTGAATTGCATGCAAACAGAAACCGCACAGAAAAATACAAAATAAAACAGCGACCAAAACAAAAATAAAACCATCAAATGAAAACGAAAGGCGATCCGCCTGGCGTCAATTGAAATCATTCAATTCGCCCGGCTGACCTCTCCAAGCCGAGCTACTACTCTGTATAAAATGTACATGTGTAGAGTCGCCTCATCATCATCGTTCGGAATCCGTAATTTGTCTCCTATACGGGTGAATGCTTTCCGGCAAAATTTCAATTGCCGCCTGGCAACTTCTAGGCTGATAAGAGCCACGCCTCAGACCCCAACAAAGCGTAATTGTTATTAACAGGGAAATACTAAAAGAAAAATAGAAATAAATAAATTATATAGAATCTTATCTGTACGGCGGAGAGTGCGTCACGGACTCGAAACGGCGTTGAGGGCAGACCGGGCAGGCAAAAGTAATTTCCAGCAACGGGTTATGGGAAACCTATTTATAGATTGCGCATACGCCCGGTGGGACAAGGGCTGACGACTTGTTTGCAATTGCTTTGCATTCCCCTGCTTTCATTCATGACTGGTCCGAACTGAATGAGTAAGTGATCACATTAGCGGCCCGGCAATTCGATATCTCCAAGGGTGTCGTCCTCTTCTTCCAGATAGATACTATCTGCCGGATAGCATTGGACTTTCAACTGCAGGGGAAACGGTGTGGAACGACTTCCGCTGCGGTTTTCCTCGCCATTTTCTATTTAATTTTCCGTCGAGCGTTGTCAATGCCGCGCATCGCCATTACCGCCATCGGCAGCGCCATTGCATTCGCATTTAAATTGATTGCATTTTACCTTTTATTGCATTCGGTGCTGTATTGCGAATTATCGAGCACGCCTTCTGCATTTTGCATGGCTTATTCGAGATTCCAATTGCCTGAATTATCTCCCAAGTGGCAAGTGTCGAGTACCGATGGCCGGACTCCCCCCCGAGTCTTATGCAAGTGGCACGTGGATCCAATGCCCTGACCACGCTCCTCAATGGGCCCTGACATTCAAAATCAACGGCCAAGTGTTCGATAAACAGCTACGGGTATTTATTGCCGCTTGTATACACACAAATTTATTGAACAATCTGCCATAAACTTGGGCAATTCTTTATGGCTACCAGGTGTTAGGGGGGTGGTGGGTAGTGGGGGGTGCGGTATACAATCCCAAGAATCCATAAAACCGGGCGACCACAAAACAATTAGCGATTAAGTGGCAGTTCCGCTGGCAATTCCCACGCCCACTAATCGCATCTTTTTCGGATTATTCTCAGGTATCGAGGAGGTGCCCGTCAAGTCGGTGGTCAACCGCGTGGGTCACCAGCTGAAGAAGGCCCTTTCCGAGAAGGGCATGGCGCTGCTGGTCAACCACGGCATATCCGATGAGAAGGTAAGAGGTCACTCCCATGGAAGTGTTCTAAATTTAAATATCAATACTCACAGTTACGGGTAAGATTGCGAAAAATTTTTGATAGCCATTCGCAACAGATAACCTATCATTTACTGCTTAATTTCAATCATAAATTATGGACTTAAGATTTTTTAATATATTTCCTCTGTTTGGTTTGCAGCTCAAGACTGCCTGGGATCACCTGGATGACTTTGTGGACCTGCCGCCGGATGTCAAGCAACATTACATCCGAACAGATGGCGACAAACACGGTTACGTGAGTCGCGGACAGCAGCATCGTTTTGATGGAAAGGCTCCGGATCTGCGACATGCCTTCAATATCAGCACGCTGAATGCCCAGAACCTGCCCGAGGAACCGCTTCCCGGATTCGCGGACCACATCAGCACCTTGGCGACAGACTTCAAGGCCCTGGCCAGTTTCATCCTCCAGGCGCTGGCCGTCTCGCTGGACATTCCGCACACCTTCTTCCTCGAAAAGCACTCACACATGTTGTCGGGCGACCACGACAACATGAGCTCCCTGCGCATGCTCTACTATCCCCCGGTGGTGGACGACGAGCCCGGCCAGAACGATGTGATCAAGGGTCGGTGCCAGTACAGCTACCAGCGCTGTCTCTCCAACCAGCCGGACTTCCGTCCGGAGCACAATCCCCGCGACGAAGACGACCTCAACGACGGGGTAGACGGCCCCAATGGCCAGCTTTTTGAGCACAAACTGGGCAATGGAGCAGTCATCCGATGCCCTGCCCATGTCGACTATGGCACTTTCACCCTGCTGGCCCAGGACTCAGAGGGCGGACTCGAGATCAAGTTGCCAGGAAGCGAGAAGTGGAACCGCGTCGGTCACTTGCCCGGCTCCATTCTTGTCAACTGTGGCCAGATTTTGAATATCTGGACACAGGAACGTTATCCCGCACTGGTGAGTCACTAATCCTATGTTTGGTTGGCCCCGTTAATGGGAATTTCTCAGTAATTGTAGCATTGAAAGTTATTTTCTCACATATCTAATAATAGACCTTGTCTTGGCCAATATTTGTTAAATTCATAACCAAGTCTGATTGACGAAATAGGGCTGGCATCTCAATGACGTCGGAATAAGTGATGAGTTTAGCAAATATTTGTTTGATAAATCACTTAAGTTTTAAAAATAGTATAGGTTTCTTAAAAAAAGACTAATATTCTTTAATTTCTTTTCGAAACAGCAACATCGCGTCGTTATTCCCGAACAGGAGAGCATTAGAGCTCGTGGTCGGCATTCGATCGCCTTCTTCTGCCATCCGGATAACATGACATCCATATCCCCCAACGATCTGCCCAACCCAGACGCCGCCCAGGATAAGGCGTTACTCAAGCAGCGAAAGAAGTCCTTCAAGGCGGCGAAAGAAAGGTGAGCCAGCTCTAACGGCTATAAAGGCACTTCCTGTACTAACTCAACGCTCTTTGTTTTCTTTTCAAAATCAATTTGGACTTATCAATGGCTATTGTCGATTGGCGGCTGTAAATTCTACAGAGTCTACAATGCATATCAGTTAATTCAGAAAAAGTTTAGAGATACGTATAGCAGTAACAACCACTCATAACGTCGGGACAGACCGTCGAGCCATCCATTGCATCTCTACCTGAAACGGGAATGAAGTTCACATCGCGAAATCGTGGAAATTGTGGCGAGGGAAAGCGAAAAATGAAAAGCCAACAATACATATGATGTTTTGAACCTTTTTATTATTACCTTTACGTTTATTCCATACGATTGTAATTGCTTCATTTCATTAATTTATATGTATCGAGATACTATATACAATACATGCATACACCATAAACATATACCTTTTGTATAATAAATATATATGTATAATTTAATATATAGTTTCCACTGAAAAACGCACATGTTAACATTTACTTATGTCGAGGGGCTTCAATCCGTCTTTCCCGCGAAACTTGGAAGGTATCTGAGTACATTTCCGAAATTGACCGACAATCGACCATCAGATCCGTGCTAACTGCTTGTTATTTTGTAAATATTTTCCACAAGTTAATTAACAATTTCCTTTTACTTTTGCCGTTACTGTTTTTGTGTTTTTTTGCACTTAATGTTTGCGTTTAATATTTAATATTTAATGCCACCTGGCCGCATTACGTATGAGTATATGAGTTTTTCCATTAATTTGTAATTTTTTAAATGTGTTCTTTAAAATTCTCTTTCTGGGTTTCATGCTGATGTTTTTTTTTGTTGCGATTCAATGCAATGGGTTCAACTATAAATATTCATAATACATACATTCAATATTTAACAATTATTTGACTACCTTTATAATTAGACACACATTTTGTTTTTTCTTCTTTGTTGCAAAATAAGCTTCAGCTCAGTATATCATTTGGACATTTAATTGCAAACCTTTTTGTTTCGATTTCCATAATGGTTTAAATTCTGAGCGACTTACTACTTTTACACTTAACATTGACCCAACTATGAGTTTCACATCTACTATATGTATATCTGCGACCACATGACTACGATTATGGCTTAGGTACATTGTACTCCAAGTAGCTTTAATTACTGTTTTAAGGAAAATGAAACGAAAAGACTCATCTGAAATCTAAATACTAGCCCAGCCGCTGGGAGCACGAGTTGTACAAGTCATTGTCATCCAAGAATCGAAAGACTTATCTGAGATTGCATCATGGAATAACTTGTCATCGCACATTTCCGAGCGACTGTAATCAGCGTTAGCTCTGCCAAATTGCCATAATTTAATTATTTTCCTTTCAACGTTTTTCGCTAAATTTTGAGTAGTTATTTTTATCCAAAAGTCACATGCCTCCCGTCAGTTGACTTGCCAATTTGTTATACATTTATGAATGTGGCTTGCAGCTCTTGGCAATCTATTGACAAGCAGGCTTATGGACACGTGCCACATTTCTCTGGCTTAAATAGCAGTTTAAAAAGCTTAAAAATACCCTAAAACCGAGAGGTACATATAACTGGGAAGCAAATGAGAAATTCATTTCCAAACTTAGTGATGATGATAAGATATATGGTATCTTATTTCCTCGTTTAACTGACTGGAATGTACAGGCTACAGCTCCTACTAAAGTACAATGCTCCTGGAAACACTTGGATCAACAAAGGAACACATTTAGATACTTATATAACTGAAAATACATTTTTTTAAAATTAAACTCTGTTGGCTGATTCATAAAGTAAGAGAATAAGGGGGAAAGAGCATTCGCTGTTTGGAATTCCATGGAAAGCTACGATAATTTAGTTAACAATATTTGGCTACATTCTAACTTTTATCAAACGGTGCTGCTGCTGCTCGGCCCATAAACTTTTTCGTGGGCGTTCCGCAGTTTAAACAAAGCGCCGAGAGTTAAATAAAACAAATATTGACATGCCCACCGGCGGACGGACAAGGAGGGATGTATTCCGGCCCGCAAGACGGGGTGCGATGCTCATTTGTCGGCGGCGGTGAGCTCTTAAGCCGGCGCTTTAAATAATGACTATGAATCGTAAGAAAAAGTCAGCTACGTACAGACACCGTAAACATATATATTTGCAACGATTTGATATATTTCTGGGCAAACATTGTCCGCCAGCTTGGGCTTTCGCTAAACAAACACACTCTGAACTCCCTTTGATTTATGGGGGCGAGGGCGGTGACAAATTCGGCGCGGGGCGTGGCAGTTACAGTTGCGATTCCGACTGCTGATAATTTCTCCATTAAATGTATATATCTTATTCAACAAATTCGCAAGTGCTGTTTTCATTTTCATTTTATTTTGCTATCAAGTCGAAAGCGAAAGTCAACAGAACGGGCTCGGAAACTGGGGAGCTTAGTTAGTTTATTGTGCTTCGTAAAGATTGTCCAGGCAAAAAAATTAGTATAAGGGATTAGTAGCACGGGCTTACAAAAACAGTTCTATGAATGTCAGTTGCATCTAGTTGCGAAATTGTATCGACAGTTGCAGGTATTTAATATAGTATAGATTTTAGTGGAAGGGAGAGACTCTAAGTCAGGAACATTTAGCTGCCAATCTTTGTAGCTAATTAGACCCAATGGATATGTTAGACGTGCTCTTTTTAGGCTCTACACACACATGACTTACAATACATGACTATATAGCTATAACACCTGACTATTAATTCAAACCTTTCAATAGACAAACATTTTCTCAAGAAACCCATTCGAAAAATCCATTGAAACTCAAACAAGAAAAGTGAACTATTCGCTTGCGATTATTGGTGTATATTCTATAGGACAACATCTAGCTTTATACATACGTATATCAAACATTCAATATTATATTTCTGCTTTCGCATTCATAAACATCTCTCTAAATGTCAATCGATTATATATTGTATGCATGAGTTTTTCCTCACTGAACTTTGTAAATATTTATGGTGAAATATGTTTATTTCTATTTGTATTTCAATTCATTTTGCACGTCAATTTTCTGTTCTTGAAGGCTTTCGTTTTAATCTGTGGGATTGTCGTATTCTTTGTTGATTTTTATTTCTGCATTAGCTATTTGTTTTGTGGTTAAATTCTTGCCCTTTGACCGGTTTTCATTTTAAGCTGGCAATTTATTCAAGGAATTTAATTCTTAACTCAGCCTACACTTCATGAGCAGGCCGACATGCCTGAAATCAAGTATCCGCCGTGGTGTGCGATTAATTGGTGTAGAGCGGATGCAATTGCTGCATGTGGGCGTCGGTGGTGGCGGGCGTGACGTTGACGGCGTACTGGCGGGCTCTCATCACGCTCATATGGATCTCCGAGGAGGCAGTGGAGTTGACACAGTTGGCCATGTCGGCGGAGCCGGATCCGGCCCTGGCGCCGTTAGTTCCCCGACGGCTGGGACCGCCGAACTCCAGGTCGCGGTCTAGGTCGTCCCGCCCCCCTCCGCGGCGGCAGTATCGGAAGAGGAAGGGGCACAAGCTCTAAAGAGAAATACATAAAAAAACATAGTCAGACATTAGAAGTACCCACATCCTCGAAAACCGCACCCTCGTAGTTCGGTTAGAGTACGCTATATGTATAATTTAATAGAGTTTGCTTGCTACAGTACAGTTCTCAAAAGGTTAAGCATACGACGCGTGGTACGTGGGACGGCACAGTCGACGGGAGGGGTGGCTTGGTGTGGGGCTGGATGGCGGCACATGTCTGTGACAATTTGGTTTCACACACACAACAAATAACAAAAAAAAACAAAGTAAAACCCAAAAGTAAAAAATAAAAGCAAAAAAATGGGAGTCAAAGAAAACAACAAAAAAAGGGACAAAAAATGCTAAACGATATGAAAGGCCGCGCATTCGTTGGTGAAAAAAATTGGAAAAGGGACCGAGTGCGTGTTTTTGTACTGGTGTTGGTGTTGTGTCAAAGTGTGCAGCTCAAAAGGGAGAATTTTTAGAAAAAAAATATGTTTAAAACAACGACAAAAAAAGAGGGACTGCGTGGGGAAAAATAACATTTTATCATGGGAATATACACTGGAGTACAGCAGGTGCGTGTGTGTGCTCGTAGAGGTGCATAGATGGTTCAGTTTTAATTTAAATATTACATTTTTTTGGGTTTTTGTTTCTATTTCGGTTTCTGTTGCATACTTTTAGGCGCATTTGGCTTAGCTTTTGTTCGGCACTAGGCAACGTAGCAGCAAAGTAAGCGCCAGCTGTGCGTAAAAGAAAGAAATGGTAGTAGTTTCAGTTTATGGAGAGTGAAAGTGGTAAGCAGGAAGTTCAAACGATTAGTAAGCCAAAGCGTTAGACCAATTTTCGAGCCACCCTCCAGGCGGCAGACAGAGACAGCCGATGTGGGTGTAGAAAGAGAGAGTCAGAGCAAGAGCAAGAGAGACAGATAGAGATGGCAGGCACAAGCAGAGCAAGACGTGCAGAGCAGAATTCGTTCTTCAGGCAGAGAAAAAAAGCTATTTTTCTTGCTTAGCAACCAGAGAGGAGAAGCATTTCAATCAGCTAAAATGAACGCTACGCTTTCTACACTTTCCGTCAAGCAGTAAATACACAGAGAAAAAATATGACTATTTACATTTTTTTAAATTTTAAAAGAAATAACTTTACAAGTTTAGTATAAAATAACTTTGAAATATATTTTTTCTCTGCCTATTAATGCTTGAAGATAGCTACCAAAATAATTGCTAAACGTGAGCCTTTTCTGGTGGACGTTGCTGTTGGTGTATTGGCCATGTTGCTAGTTGCTGCCGATATGGTTGCTGCTGCCATCGCCGCTGCTGCTGGTGTCTTGTCCTTAGCGATTGCAGCAAATGCCGTGGCCCTTAACTAAGTCTAAAATCGTGGGTGCACAAATTTTTGGTCGGATACCCAATCAAAGAGGAATATTGAATATAAAAATAAAGTTCCCATCAAGATGTCGAAGTTGAAAATAAATGCAAATTACTCAATAGCCGATGCCAGCCAGCACTTACCTTGAGGGTCTTTTTGAAGGCCGCCCTGAAATCGCGATTGAAGTATGCATAAATAATGGGGTTCAGGGCCGAGTTGAAGTAACCGATCCAAAATAATATGCCGACCAGGAGGCGAGGAGTGATGCAACTATCGCACAAGGAGGATACAATATACCTGGTGGAGGGTTAAAGAGATACCAAATTAAGTTGAATTTTCAGCAATAAAGTGAAGCAAGAAGAAGGATAATAATACATTTTTGTGCAATTTTATTTTGTTGCTTATTTCCCTGCCACTACTTTCTTTAGTAGTTTCTCTTCTTTATTAGCAGTCAAGGCTTACCATGGCTTGGCATAACTTTATTGCTTAATAAAATAAATTTCTCTCTTTGGCTTACTTTAAGACTGAGATTACTAAACATTTTAAAAGATAAAAGCAAAATAAGGATATCCAAGAGTTAGGCCAATAAAATCATACCTATGTATGTATATACATATATCTCCTGTTTTAAATTCGTTTTTCAAAATAAATATCTAACAAATTTTCTTGCTTTTTCTTAAATTCTTAAGATTTTTTCAGGTAAAAACATAAAATTATAAACTTTAAAAAATAAATACACCTATAAGTATAAAGGTTAAACGCTCATCTTAATAAAGCTCGTTTTAATCACGAATTAGTCGTCATCTTATAATTTTCGTTTTAGCCATATTTACTGCAAATTGAGAAAATCAAGTATACGCACCAGAGGAAGAACGGCAGCCAGCAGATGAGGAAGGCGCTCATTATGATGCCCAGGGTGCGGGCGGCCTTCCTCTCCCGCCTCATCGTCGTAATGGTCGACTGTTCCACCTGGATGCTTGGGCGCGGCTTGGGAATTTGGCTAATCTGCAGATGCTTCTCCAGCAGCAGAGCGGCCACCTTGGATCTGAGATTGGGGTAATTAGCGTTAATTGGCCACCGCCGGACCACCACTTGATCCAATCTTACCTGTAGACGAGGCGCTCCTGACGGTCGGCCTCCTGGTAAATGCGATAGTACATTGAAAGCATCACGATGCCGGGTATCCAGAAACTCATTGACGAACTCACTATGGCGTAGGCCTTGTTCACTTTGAACTCGCATATCTAAAATCGGAATGTTGAGTATTGAGCGGCTTGTGTTCATCGGCCAGGCAACTCAATTAGCGCTCTAGTTGCGACTGAATCAATAAATCAAAAACGATGCCCGGGGGGAAAACTAATGGAGCGTAATGCCTCGCAATTGGCAACTGTGGAATGCGTTTGTTGCACTGCCGTAGTGCCGCATAGCCGCAATGTCAAGTGCGGCAGCAATAAAAACTCAATTACATTGTGCATTACTGTGATGGCATGACAAAAGGCCAACAGAAGACGTCTAATCAGATTTATGGCCTAGACCCCGTTGCCAGCCACTTATTAGCATAAACAAGTAAAACTAATTAAAGCCCAGCCCGGATGTTAATGCTATGCAAAGGGCTTTCAATGAGTTGCTTTGCCGGATGGCAAGGTGGAGCCTCGAAAATTATGCACAGCCTGTGCAAAAACCGGAATGGAATTACGTACATTTATTTCTACATCAGCATTTTTATTGCGCAATGATAACCGCAGTGGGTGTGGGCTACTGCTCTACATAGCAGCTGCTGACTGTGCTGGAATGAAAATGGTTCTACCATGGTGGCCTCCATGTCGAATTTCGACGCCACTGAGAGAATACGGGAAACCAATAAAATGGAGTAATAAATATGCTACCTGTCGGCTGAGCGCCTGAAAGGCGTAAAACTGCTTCAGCCACACAAACATAAATCAATTTCCGTTGAGACGGGGCTCCGGGACCGGAGACTGCGGACTCGGGACTTCGGACTACGGACTTTTACGGGAAAAGTCAAAGGCCACATCCACACAGACCCCAAGCCCTGACTCCGACCCAGGAACCCATGCAAAATGCATACCAAGTCAATACCCCGGACTCTATCAACTAAATTAGAATTTTCTATTAGTTTGATGTGCAAGAAAATTGAATAAATAATGCAGGGCCCTGGCTGGCATACATGCTATGCATAGCATATTTGCTGTAAACGATTGCCTAAGTAAATCTGAAGGGCACTTAAATAGAGACCAGAAACAGGCGATTTAATTATCCAATTAAATGCCTTATTGTGGGCATTATTACTTACGTGCGGATTCGATTTGAGATACTTGTAGTTCTCGGCAGTTGTGTACCAGCCCGTGCAGATGGGCAGGAAGGAGAGCAGGGCCGGCGAAAGCCAGACCATTAGGAGCATGATGAACACCCGCCTCTGGGTCATGATCAAGGGATAGTCCAGCGGCTGGACAATGGCGTAGTATCTGGTGGGTGGAGAAATACAGGATATACAGTAGAGCAACCTCTAATTACTCTGTTGTTTGGATACGCACCTGTCGACGGATATGCAACAGAGGTGCATGATGCTGGCCGTGGAGAAGTACACATCGAAGCTGTTCCACATGTCGCACATCACCGAGCCGAACATCCACTTGCCGGAGATCATGACGGAAGCATTAAATGTCATCGCACAGAGGGCCACCAGCATGTCGGCCACGGCCAGTGAGACCACAAAGTAGTTGGTAATGATGCTGCAAGGCGAGAGATTAAAAGCAAAGATAAAACTAATCTGGAAGGATACAGCCCACACAGCCACTCCCGTACCCGCACCCACATCCACACCCGCTTCCACAACCACATATATCCTGGAAAAGGAAGTGCAAGGAGGATTGGCAAGTTCTCAAATTAAATTTTTGCATTAAGCTTTCAAGTCACTCACGGCTAATCGCCTCTCAGACACAAACTCAGACTCAGACCCAAACTCAAACTCAAAGTTGGAAACTTTTGGTTAACGAACATCGCGCATACGCCGCATGTGACCGCCGTTAAACGCGGCACGGCGCTTCACCGAGATCCGAGATCCGAGTTCCGAGCTGCGAGCTCCAAGTGGATTTCATTGTTTAATGGGTTAATTAATAATTAGCTTAACGCCACCACAACTTCCACCAGCAATCATCAACATTGCGTGGAACCGCAAAACGCAAAGTCAATTATGAGCACGCGGCGTATACGCAATGTGCAAATACGTTTATCGGCTTCAACGTCAGAAATGATTTTCCTGGGCAACTTAAATCCTTGTGCCTCGGCTGAAGCCACAGCCGAGAGGGTTGGCGGAGAGCTCAAGTTTAAAGTCTATGGGGAATTGTATTTGGTCGGAAACTTCTCAGATAAAACTTTCCGAGTCTGAGGAGGCTAAACATGATTTAATATAAAACAAAAACTTTTCGAATGCAATAAGTTTCGAATGCAAGACTAAAAGTGCATCTATCATGACTTACAAAGATGGAATGAGGCGGACTCCTTTTGGTTGAGCTTTTGATCTCCTAAACTCGTTAACAATCGCCTGGCATTTAGGCAGATTTTTTGTGCTGTTAGGTCAGGACATTGAACTGCCTACCCACAAACCTAATTACCAGAGTCGGAGTCCAGACCCGACCGCAAAAAGGTCGACCGACTTAAAGCCACCACAGCAAATAACCCGCATCAAAGCCAACACAAAATTGTTATTGAGGCGTTAACCTAAAGCCGATTACACGGTAGGGGGAGTTTGGTGGAATGTTCCGCTGATAGGTGTCAAGTTTGATTACAATTATGAGTTGGCACTTTCTGCTCGGGCTGAATAGAGAAAGTAGAAGCCAAAGGTGTAAGCAAAAGTTGAACTTTCGGCGACCTTTAATTTGTCATCGCAATTTATTGATTACACCATATGCTGTGCTAGGGCATGAATTATTTATATTAAGTGAGTGGGCAAAACTCGGAGGAAAACATAAAAAGAATATATGGATGTGGGACCCTGGGCGGGTTGCCTGGCTGCACGGCCTAAGTGGGAATACATGTTGTTTCGTAATTAAGTCTAATTTGCCATGATGATTTAAACTGCCTAGCCGGGCGTAAAAGGTGAAAATGGTGCGGAAAACGCACATGACAATGAGATGCTGGCACAAGCAGTTGAGATAAAAATGGCAACATGGAATAGACGTAGTCAGGGTCAGGTCCCAAATTGCCTGTCCCTGGCAGGCTAAATGAGCCTCAGCCTCGGCCTCAGTCTCGGTCTCGGTCTCAGTCTCAGTCTCGGTCTCATCTCCGTCTCAGAATCCCCAGTTTTCAGACACAAATGTCAGGTGCTTTTTTTTCCTTCTTTTCCTTTTACGAGGCAAGGTATAAGATTCCTCGACAAGAGCCGTGAGGCAAAACCGTGGCAATGGCAGTGGCATTTTCTTGGGCCTGCTTAAATAGTCTGCTATGCCTTGACATTGAACGTCCTGGGGTTAGGTTACACCATTGTCGCTTCGCTGGCTCGGAGTGTTTTATGTTGGGTTCTTTAAATGCCAGCGTTGTTGAGCTTATGAATTTTTTGCGGCTAAAACACGTACATACCTGGATACTTGGCAAATCCCACAGCACAACACAACACCCGGCAGACCCACACAAAGCCATATCTCATATCTCATGTGGAGGCGACGCGGGGCTCAATTCATAAATTTGACAAATTATATGGCCGCCCATAAAGTAAATGGCAATGGCGACCCCCTAAGTAGGCAGCAATATTTTGATGCTCGCCCTTTATTAACATTTCTAATGTAATTACGCACGTATCTAACATTTAACTTGGCTTTCGCCTTTTGCCGTTTGCCTGGCGGAATTAACTGGCCACGCCCTTTGATTGGCGGAAGGCGGACAAGATGAGTTCTGTGCGCTTGACACGCAAAAATGGTGGAAAATATGATAAATGATGACAAATTAATGGCCGCAAAAACGAGGTAGATACTCGTAATGTCAAAGTCCTGCGAAAAAGACTAGCGAAGGTGCAAAAAATATATTAGAGCAACAAAACTCGGACACTGTCAGGTCCTTGACAGCTAAAACAATCGCGAATCCTGACTACGTGCTATTCAGGAAATGAGAAAAGATATTTGAAATGAATGTAAAATGTCAGAAAGGAAACTGGTGGGTTCATTCGAATGTTTCTGATTCTAAGCCTTAAAAAAGAAATAATAATAAAAAAGCTTAAATGGATAACATCAGTTAAATTTTACCCAATAAAACTAGAAAAATAAATAAAGCGAGATAAACCATTGATGTTGCCACAAATGTTATTAGATTATCGTTTAGTTGACATAATCGAAGGCTCTGGGCAGAAAATGTAATAAAAAACCACTCGATTGTTTGCATGACATGGACACCATGGCGGGTAAAATGAACCAAATTAATGGGAAGGCGACAAATGTCAGCGGTGACATATGACCACACACGCGCCACACACTACCACACATATAAGAGTGGAAGGACTCACCGCAATTTCCGGTGGCGCATAACAGACACAATCACCAGCATGTTACCCAGGATGGCGGCCAGTATGATGAAACCAATAACGAAACACTTGACGAAGACTAATGCTAGATGTGTGCTGCCCTCGGCATCCTCGCCGTCGACGGAGGCGGCGGCTGCGCTCGCCTCGAATCCTGCATCCTGCGCCGTTCCGGATACAACATCTTCGACGGACACTGTGCTGGTGCCGATGCCCGTTCCACTGCTCACTAGTCCCCCCTCGTCGATGAGTCCGTCGGCAATGAGATTCAGATATCGGGCATGGGATGCAGATGCCTCCAGGACTGGCAGTTGCCTTCCCAGGGGCTGTAGATGCAAACGGGGCTCCCGTGTCCCCTGTCCTTCCAGCAACGTCCTGGCCGTGGTGGCCGTCATGGCCTGGAGTCTCTGTAGAAGTGTCATGACTGGGTTGTGCCAACTTAGTTGCAGCTGGTAGTCAGAGCAAATGTTACACTAATGCCAACGGAAAGGACACTCAAAGGAAAGGACATTCTGCCCAAGTCGTTTTGATGAGCGATATTATGGCCAATCGTTTGCCAGGACCTGCAATTGAATAAAAAGATAAACGATTTATTTCCTTTCATAGTCGTCGGCTCACTCGGAAAGAGCAACATCGATTTGTTAAGTTGTTTGTGGTTTATGTTTCCAGAGCATTTATTGAAAAATAAAGATAAATGGTAGTTGCTAGTTTAAGATCAAAAGGACATCTGAGCTTTTAAATTATTTACTCAAGAGTACTCTCTTCCCCACTACAAGTTTAAAATTTAGTTCAGAAATTTAAGAAGTAAGTTGCTTTAAGAGTATCTTTTATTCTTCAGAACCGGCAGTTAACTTTTGACTTTTGCCTACGATTTCTCAGCCACGTTCTGGATTCGATTTCCATTTACATTTGCATCAATTTGGCATTTGTTGTGGCAGTTAAATGAACCGCAACGTGCCGGCTATTTGTCTTCTATCTGCCTCCCGCCCCGTCCGTGGTATGCCCCAATTTGTGTAGAACATGCAAATCTCGGAGGCAGCCCAGGGAAACGAACAGAAGGACTAGGCAGAATCCGAGCCAGAGTTAAGCCCATAAACACCTTGAGTCTTTGGTGGCTTTGTATGGGGTATATACCATAATATTATATTATATAAATTCCGTTAGCCGCGGGCTCTGAACAGACAATGAAATTGAAACCCACAGAGTCGAGAGGGCTGCCGGGAGTAGTGCCAAAAACGTAATCCCTCTCAATTGGTTTAATTTACCATAAACAGCTTCAGTATCTGGGCCGATAGGGGGGAATTTCCGTTTTCGACGGGGCCTGTCGAAAATTTGCTTCCTTCCTGGAAGGAGCAGCTGTCGCATTTCTGTTTTTTAGGCATTCGGCCAGAATTTGGGCTGCCAGCTGCTCGCTGTCACTCGCTGCCCATCCCATATTTTATCATCAGCGGAGGAGGCTTATCATTAGCAAATGTCAATTTTCAAATTATGTACATTTATTTGGCGATTGGCTTGCCGCGTAATCGAGGCCCATCAATACCATACAAGTTTCGGCAAATACTCAACCATGCCAGGGGCTATGCTTTTCCATTTGATTCCATCCGAGTATGGGAAGCACTTACTCTCACACTCCTTCGGCGAAAGTAGGCAAACATTTGGGACTCGAGCAAACGTGTAATTCCCATGTTGGGCAAACTAAGTAAACTTCAGCCAACAAATACGAATGTCACCAGAGGAATTGTGTGTGCGCCCAGGTCCTTTCTCCTGCACCTTTAGGGAAATGAGTTTTATGTGGTTTGTGTTGTGGGTTGGAGGTACGAGGAGTGGCTGTGTGTGCATGACACTCACCAACAAAGCGACCGCGACTGAAGTGAACTTTAAATCAATAAAGAACAACAAATTGAAAAGCCTCGTAAGTCGCGCACCACCACTTTTCGAATACGAGTATATATATAGAGACATATAGAGGTACATATATACGAAACGCCGAGTGCTTTTGTCAAACGCATTGACAATGCGCCATAACAATAACAGCGAACGCAGGTCACCCCTCCAAGTGTCCCGGTCCCAGGCCCAGGCCCTGGCACAGGCCCGGACTCGGATCCGGGTCTCAGTTCCGGTTACAGCTTTTGTCTGCTTTTCCCAAAGCCGTAGGGACGGCGGTGTCTTCACAATACATCACCCAGCAGGTGTGGTTTCTCTGCAGTCAATATCAACGCTTATTTTTCTAATATATACGTATATATTTATATATTTTTTGTGGTACACAGAATCTTTTCTTGTTCGACTTTTATTTGTTAAAGCGTCTGAGATTTGCCTTTGGGACTCGGTCTTTCATTTGACCTTTCAAAGTTGGCCAAGCATACAGTGGATGCAAATGCTAAGCCGGCGATGAAAATAACTCAGATTTTGCGATAGGATGGATACTCCGAATCTGGCGGAGATTTCAATTCAATTGAAGTTTAAATCAATCAGGGTGATCAATACACACATCAAGCGGAATCTGCGTGGGGAACTGATTTCTCGCCCATTCCTTGCCGTCTGGGCTAGGTCGTGGATCCTTTTGTCAGTCGGCAGGACATGCTGAATGGCTGTGATTTATTTCTTTTGGCCGTGGCCCATTGTGACGGTGCATTGGATTCGGTTGGGTCCTTGGCTTGTTAGTTATTTATCCTTACTTATTCTTTTGCTTATTTGAATTCGCCTGTGTTTATTTACAGCTGAGAGCGCATTGGCCCCAACCTGGCCACAAGCGTTGATGTTTGGCCTTCGGTCCAGGCCAAGTCCGAGAAATTAATTTGCCATCTTGTGTGGGATCTGGGTTCTGGGCTGTGGGCCCTGTGTTTGGCTTCGGATTAGGGTTTCGGTTTGGGGCTTACCCAACAGATTGATGGTGGACTTTAATTGCTTTTCGAAGAGCACTTTGACCCGCTTACGCTCAGCTCTTAATTAATTTTTAATTTATGCAAAGAACAGAAAAATCTTGGAGGGTTAGCTGGTGCCCCTTCATCCTTTTCGCTAATCGATTTTTACAAATATCCGAAAATGCCACTTAAGCACACGCAGTGCGTTCTAATTGAGTGGCCCAATCGGGATGAAGTCATTTATCACTGGGGGAATTACAATCAAGACAGGACAGGACAGCCAAACTCATAAATATGGCCCTGCGAAAGCGATTTAATTGAGTGCTAAAAGCCCCAAGACAAAGGCGCCGGACAAAGGGCCATGGAAGGAAATGAAATCAAGCCGAAACGGTTGTCAACCGATCGAACAAATCGAACCCAAACGGAAAACGAATCGAAACGGCAGCGAATCGAAACTAATTGGACGCCTGGAAGTATGCAAAGATAAATTGACAGCGGTCAGCCGCAACCGAGAAACCGAGACACAAGCTCTGAGGGCCACCGAAGGGAAAACAAAGTTAACTTTGTTTCGTTTATGTCGACCATTTGCTAAATCAAACAACAGAGGACCAGAAATAATAGAAAGGAAGCAACAAAAAATGAAAGGAAATTTTCAAGGGAACAGGAACCTCACCCAGAAAATATATGTATATGAATGGTGGCTACTGAGGCAATCAGGCTGACAAGGAACGGAAGTGAAAGTTCAATTATTCATCTGGCCATCCCACTTTCTCAGTCTTGATTATGCCACACACACACCCACCCATACTTGAACCCGCAGTTACAAAGATACAGATACATATTCATATAGCGGCCATCAGAGGACTTGGCCTTGTTCGCATTTACATTTTAAATTGCAGTATTACAAGCTCTATTTGCATTGCTGGCGGCCCTTACAACGCGCTGCCCATTTTCGAGCTGAATTCTTTGTGCATTTAGTCTGGCTAACACACACACACACGCCCCTAAAAGCCGAAAACAAACACACGAACACACACACCAGTTGGCTGAAAATAGATGAGCATTTTAGTTGGCATTTTTCAGGTTGGCATTTTTGAGGCTTGACAGCCCAGCAGCGTTGACAACGACAACATTTTCTCCTGCTGCCGCTGCCGCTCCTGCTACTGCGGCTCCTGTGGTCTGTGAGTTCACGTCCAGGACACAAACCTGATCCTGAACCTGGAATGAATAATGAACTGCATAATTGGAGCAGCAGTTTGGCAATATTTACAATATAAACACGACTATGCTAACAGGAAATATTACTCGTATAAATTACAATTGCAAATAAACGTTTGAATACCAAATGTCCTTCACATCCAATTTATGGGAAGGTTGAATGCAGCTTTAATTAATATATTAATTATTTGGGGTTTTGTTATAAAAATATTTCAAGAATTTCAATAGGCATCAGCTATAATTTGATTTCGCGAATGCAGATTAAATTGCCAATCTGCGCTGTATGAATTTTTGCTAATTTTATTCACGGGCCAGGTTCGCCACATTTTATGCTAATTAAATTACATACGTGTGTGGTCGGAAGGGGTCAGATACTGGAGAAGGTAAAGAAAGGGACCGGACCGATGCAGAAGCTTTTCCATAAAAGTGGCGCTTATGCAGTTTTTAATTAATTTCGCTGCCTGCAAAGTACGCGGCTCCCATCGTATGTGCTGGTTTTTATCTTCCAGCATACAAATATTTTTACTGCAGGAGAGCATTCTTGCTCCACGGCTGCTGTTTGCCATTTGCATTGCCAAGGCAATCCTGCAGCATGCCCCAGTCCAGCCCACCACCCACAACCCACTACCCACATCTCACGTCCATCTCATGTCTCTGCCCCGACCATAACTGTTGAATATTCGAGTATATTTTTGCGCGCTGGACGAACAGGCTCCATGATGCATGTCGTCCGCTTCCGGCTGTTGTTTATATCATTTATACGGTTTACACTGTTGGCCAAAGCCAAAAAGTGTGAAAATTGTTTGCCCACACGCCCTGACACTGGGTAACTAGAGGTGAGCTCTGCCCTGACCACTTGACATCCCAACAAAGACCAAACAAAAAACTGAAGGGAGCTGCAAAATTCTCACACGCACTAAGCTTTATTAAAATAAATTTACAACTTGAGGAAATGACTTACACTACGCATACATGCGGACAGAGCACACATATTTCTCTCCCGACCCGCTTGATGACGGAAAAATAACGACCAAAACGTGTCGACAACGCTCTAATTGATATACAGGGTGCCGGTTTCAGTGTGGACATTGCAAATATTTGGCATACTCTGTGGACAAAAGACAAGACAACAGGGACACCCAAAAAAACGGGCTCTACATTCATGCCAACACGACCGAAAAAAACAGATTGGACATAGTTTTGGATATATAGGGTTCTGTATTTACTGTTTAGTTTCAAATAAACTTAATTGGGTAAAGTTCAGCATTAAACTAATAATAACTCAAGTTTTTCAAACGTTTTTTGTTTGGAAATGTTCTGAAAAATACCCATTTCAAATCAGCATTAATTTAGACTGGCTTTATAGACTTTCACCTTATTTATTTTAAATTTTAAAATAAGTTTCAATTCCAGTAAACTTTAAACATAAGAATACATAAGTAGAACTTAAGAATAATAACAAACATACTTGCTAAAACTGTTTTGAATAAAATTTTGTATCAGAATTATAATCGAATAATTCCCAGGTATCAATGTGAATATGAAGAGCTAGAATGAACTCCTATAAAGAATTAATAACCCCCAAACTCATTTAAGATGCTTAAAAAATAGTGAGTTCTTTTCAAAAGACCCTTTTTGTTGAGAAATTTTGGAACTCTACCTATAAATCCGCTATCGATATACCTTTCAGAAATACCATAATCCTTGGGTAGCAAATTGCTGAAAGCTACGCACGACTGCCCACCTACTGTGAACCTGTGGGTGTGAGTATCTGTGAGGCTGTAGGTGCGTGTGTGGGAGGATTTCACTCTGCTAGTGTGTGGGTTTGAGTGTGCTTAGGTCCCAACAACAAGAACAACAAGTGCGAGCATGTGGTAGCTCTCCTGCGTCCGTCCTGCCGCACTGCGCCTGCCTTCCGCATGATTTTGCATTTCAAATTATTTCCGAGTGCAGTGGGTGTGAGCGAATGGGAGACACCGAATGGGAGCGGGTGGACGGGGCGGCTACAGGAGCACGTGCAGTCATGTAACATAGGCAGACACACATACTTCAAAAAGCCGCTGGCTTTTGAGAATTGCCAAAGAGCCAAAGTGTGGGAAGAGGTTTTTGGGGGCTTGGTGGCTGGGAGGACTGAGTTGGGTGCCAGCTACACGTTGAGAACATTTTTTAAAATGCCAAGCTAACAATAGAAAAGATGCATCCTTATCAAGGACACAAACACCACTGCTTGGCTGCAAAACAAAAACATTGAGGCGGGGGCTGGGTTGTAGTTGTTGTGGCTGCTGCTGCTGCTGCCACTGCTCCTGGCATGACAAAAGCAAAAAAACAGCAGAAAAACACAAAAACTAAATGGAAGTGAAAAGGACTGACTGACTAAAAGTAAAAACACAGGAAAGTATTTTGCTCAATTGTTGTTACTTTCTGTGCTGATTGTTTTAGTGTGCTTGCGAGGGCACACAGGTAGGGCAGGTGGTGTTGAGGGAATGGGTAAGGTAACAGCCAGGAGGCATCCTGCTCTTGGCACGAGTACTTGGTTTTGGTTTTGTGTGCCATCCGCCTTTCTCTGAACTGAACTGGCTGCCAGCTGAGCAATCTGCAGACTGCAGGACCTTGAGCGATTAGGTGGTCTTTTTACCACTCCACCCCCTCCAACCCAATTCAAATAAAAAACTTTGGCAGACAAATAGCATCACCAGCAGATATGTAGGTACAGAAGATGGAGCCAGTCGGAGGCAGCTTCATTAGCGTTAATTAATTGTATGGCCCCGAGAAGTCGTCGACAATTCAAAAGTTCCTCAGACGACATTGACAAACGAAGCGCAAAATTGCCAAAGTGTACGAGTATTCGGGTACCGGGAAAGGACAGAGGGGGACATCGGGACGAAAAAGTCTATGTTCCCAACTTTACCCAAGTGGCTGCTGCTGCAATGCCCAAACAATTAGCATGAAATCACGTACAAGGCACGGCCGGGGTCTCCGGCTCCGGCACCGTCTCTGTCTCTGACTCGATCTCCGGAACAAAGCGAATCCATTCGAGTCGAGTCGAGTCACTCACCTAAGTCGATAGTCAATGTCGATGGCTTTGGCTTTGCCTTTGGCTTTGGCCTTTTCATGCCAAGTGCGCGACCTTCGCTGGCGATTGAATTTGACATTGTGCCCTGTCCTCCCTTCACTTCCAGTCCCCTGCGCCTTTTTCTGCACTCTGCAAACAAGGAATGCTGATATTGCAAATATTTTCTTGAAAAATTAAAATTGAAATCTAAGGTTCTAGAAAGTCTTTAAAAATGTTTGCTTTTTAACAGTTTTCTAAAGAGAACTTGACTCCAAGATGCCAAAAATTTATTTCTTAGTGTCGCATGACTACCCATTCGCAGTGAAAGTCAATTGACATTTGCATTTAGATGTCTATGTGTATGAGTCCTTTTCTCTGTGTTTGTATCCTTGTCTCCTGACGGGACTGGGCCCGAAAAAGTATGCTACGCTTGAGTGTGTGCGGCACGCAAGTGATTCGAATGCCTTTGCTTTGTTCGCCCCCGAACGCTGACTTTTTATGGGACACCGGAGCACACTCCAGTGTATGAATGTGAGCACATTTTTATGGCATTTCACTGGCTAATATGCCAGCAATTTTCTACCTATTTTATTGACTCTGTGCACACACTCCCCTTAGCAGTGAAGTCCCACATGCCAGATGCAAGTGTGCGTAAACATCTGATTGCGAGTTATCCGGCCCATAGGCGTTTGGGCCAAGTTTCCACAGCCATTAGCTACAATTACGTACTTTTTACAAATTGAGTTGAGAGTTTGTTGGCCTGCATAAACATAAAACCAAATGGGATTTCAATAAAAAAAAGTTCTCACAAAGCAAAATGTAAAAATTCAAGTTAAAGAGCCAGGCGCCGGCCCCGACTCCGGTGTCTGCATTCCAAGTTCTTGAATTTCAATTATTAATATCAAACCTGGCGGGGAGGTCAGTCTCCATTCGGTTATTTTACAGACAGCTTCAAGTGGCACGTGCCGAGAGGTCGGGCCACGCATTCTGGCCATAAATAAACATTTAATAAGCCAGATACAGTCCAGTGTCCAAAAATACATATTGAAATTTGATCAAAAGCATATTAAATGATAGCCAGTTCTTAAATAATTTTTCATCATCATCGCCAAGGTAGTGTAATAGAGTGTTATTGCTGAGTTTAAATCACTTGATTTTCTAGCCGAACACAAAACTCGAATCACCATTTATATTGTCAGACCAGAAACTTGTTAAAGTTTTTGCAACAATTGCAATAGCAATTGCATTTCGATAAATGATTTACCAAGCAAAAGGCAGAGCCATCTTCGAGTGTGAGTGCGACAAAATGCAATGAATTATGACTCGCTTGGAAAGTGATGCAAAAAGTTTGCACAATGCCAACTCAATTCTGGATTCAATCAAGTCGATGCTGCCACATAGTCTAATTTCGTTTTTATGCCACCACACACACTGAGACAGAGGGAAACACAGCTTTTGATAAATCGCCATCGAGAGTCCTTTTCAGTGTGCACTCTGGCTTGTGTGCTTGTCGATATCCTTTTCACGGTCGCACTGAAATATTAAGCAGACAAATATGAAATCCCATATTGATACGTCCTCTCTCGACTGCCAGCAGTCGGAGGACAATTTAACTTTTATTGGTGCAGCATATATAATGCGATTTGGAAATGGAAACCGATTGTCAGCAAAGGTCATCCCTATTTCCCATTCGGGACTCAGACTCGTTTTCGGATCCGCATCCGCAGATTGCTTGGGGCAGCTCTCAGACATGGCAGGGATAGTGGGTGTGGAGGCGAATCCGAGAAACACAAGGATGGCCGGGACGAAACAGGACGAAGAGCTCAGCTTTTCTTTTCTGCTGACAGACAAGAGCAATGTGCACATGAAAAATCACGAAAAATTCAAGCTGACAAGAAACAATACAAACAACAAGGGCATCATTTTTGGCAATGCACTTGGAAAAGTATAGGTTTAATGGAATTTAAAGAAAACTCTGAGATTTATGGCCAAGTTGAGTGGCCAAAAACTACTTTAAAATAACGAGTAAGCGTGGTTTCAGCAAGATATATGAATAAAACCTTCTAAACATCTAATATTTCCTTTACTTTTTTCACCGTGCAGCCACAACCTTTGCTGTAATATCCTTTGCAACAGTGGCAGAAACAGCCATAAGGATAAATATAGATATAGATACATCCCAGAAGGCTTACGGCCTGTCCTTTGTCTGGTTTACGATTTGTGGATGATTTCCTCAGGTCACCGGATGGTCGGAAGGAAATTTAAAGTTTCATTTTGGCAGGCGAAGCCAAGAACCGGAGCCAAATCCCATAAATGTTTTTTCAGCCGCACACATCCGAATATCGAACACAATAAAGGTCAAAAGGCGAGAGAGTTTGATGATCCGAATGGTGTCCATAAAGCGAGGCATGCAACTAAAGTGATTGAATTAATATGGGGGAAGGGCGGGATATTGCAGCAGGGACTGGATAGTGGACAGAGTCCCGGAGACAAAGGACGGTTCCCGTTGGCAGGCCACGCACGCAGCACATATAAAGCCCCATAAGCATGTGCTATAGCTTTCGATGTATATAAGGGATATACATATATATATATACAATCTAAGTCCGGGTACATGTAAGCTCGGCCACGCATCATAACATGTCAATATACTCCTAACGCCGAACGCCATTAAAGTCAAATACTCTACGGGGAATTTTCAAGGCGACAGCGGCAGGTGGCGAGGTAGGAGGTCCTGCCGAAAGGTGGCTAAGCATCCACTCACTCCATTACCACCGCCCGCTCTTATTGCTATTGTGAGTGTTTTTTTTTTACACAAAATACAAAATCACATAATGACAAGGACAGCAACGTCAACAAAATCAAAGTGTAAAATGTTGAAAATCGAATTTGGTCCCAGCACAGAAAAGAGCCAAAGATATAAAAACAAGAAAAAAGATATATAAAAAAAATGGCTGGGAAACGGAAACGGATGTGCGGGCTGTAGAAAGAGAGGGGAACAATGCTAGAGAAGGACAGGCGGGGGTAACTGGCAGACATGCCATTATTTGTTGATGTATTAAAGCTTTTATTTACATGCAGGTGAGCGCCATTTGTTTATATTTGTGTTTGTATTCAATCAGCGTCAACAAGAGCCAAAAAATACAAATAAGAATAAAAATAAAAAACAATGAAAGGAGAAAGGAATCGAAAAATCACATGAAAAGTGAAGGCAAATCAAATAAAATCAAATCACTGGGCTGCCTTGTGTGTGAGTGTCAATTTTTTAAGAATTCCCGCAGTGGCAGGGCAGGGAAAAATGTCAGCGCCCAAGTGGTAAACACTCTTGGGCCTCTTCAACGGCTTTTCGGGCCAACTAATGGCTGCAATTTCGCGCTGCCAGTAGTTCATTATCATTCCGGGCATAATGTGATGGCGATGATTATGTTGACTGACAGGCCCCGGGAATCGAGAGCTGGGAAAACTAGCTAGTTGCCTGGTAGGATGGTGGGATGGTTGGATGGTTGGCCAGATAATAATATGTCTAGGCCAAATACGTTGCACATGGCCTACTTGGCAGTCGATGTCCTTCGGCTGTGGGTGGTTCGGGTGGTCGGTCGGTGTGATTGGTTGGCCCTCCATGGACTCATTCCATTCCTGTGCTCACCCTATTCCATCAGGCAAGTCCGTAATGAAGCTATAATTAGATAAGCGCAGTGCCGCAGCCTGCCAAACAGTGAACTACTCGTAATACTGCCACCCATCCTCTTATCCTGTGGGTCCTGCATGTGTGTGTGTATCTCACGGATACACACGCCCGCACCTGGCGCTGTATTTTTAGCCAACGAAATGAAACAAACGTTTGACTAACCAAACTCCAGCTGACAGATGAGCAGGCCACTGCCACAGACACACAGCTACAGATACCGAGTCTGTGCTTATGAATGGATGATTCTTCTATTCCTCAGCACTCAACCATACAATGGCCTCGCATCTCGTCCTGCAGAAAGGATAACTCTTACATGGCTTGGCTTCTTTCAGGTTGGGTCCTCAGCAGCGGTCCTGTGTGGGTGGGTGTCGGTTTGCTGGCAGCTAGTTAGCTGGGCATACATTGTCAACTGGCATGCGTGGCGTATACGTAATGGGGACTGATTTTTTTGGCAGGCAAGTAGATTGAGTTATTTCCCAGGAATTGTGATTTGTCTTTCTCTAATCATGAAGATAATTGAATTTGCAAACTGACTGAATGGGTAATTATGCGGGTAAATGGAAAATTAGGGGTTTCACTCTTACACAATACAAACAAATGTAATAGAAACTAAAAGGGTAGAAAGTTATTATTATTATTTATACCTATACCTATAATATTATATTATAGTTATTATATATATTATATAATATAATATTATTATTATATTTTATAATAGTTATATTATATTATATTATATATAATCATTAGGGCTTTATTTTATATTTTAATTTGTATATCAATTATTCCCATACTTTTGCTAATTAAAACTTTGTTAAGCCAATACGCCCTCAAACAAAGGATCATTGTGTGTGAAGCACAAATTTATTAGCACAAAGTACGCTTACTAGTTATTATTTATTTTTAGTCAGGTCATCAATCAATCAAAACTTACCCTTCACTCCAGTTACAAGTAGAAAGGGACTGGTCAAGGTCGAGTTCAAAGCTGACCCACTATGAAAAGTGGTCTAATATAGCCATCTCCCCCTTTACCTCAAATTTCAGTTATCCGCTTACTTAGCCTGGTTGTACTGGCCAATTAAAAGCCAAACACAAACTGCGGTCTCGGCCCATGAAAATCAAATCAGATGAAGATGTAGTTCTGGATGCCGACAATTCAATGAGAGCACCAAGAGAGAGCTCAATGGCCCATCAGGCCATCAATCAAACAATCACTTAATGAACTACTTCAAAAGCAGACGATGATGCCTCATTCGCAATTTTTGCCAAAAAAAATGCCCGAGCAACAATCGCAGACAAACACGCCAATTTCCACTCACAGTTTTGTTTCCCTGTTGTTGTGGGGCGGCCTCTTGGGTGGATTGGCATTAATTGCCTTGTGCTGCTTTTATGGCATCGATTGAAAAAGTTTTTGGGAAAACCAGTCCTATTTTTCGGCACCCCCCTAAGTACTCAGCCACAAAACTTTTCCAGCACCAAACGCTTAAAATGCGCTTAATTGAGAGTCAGACTTGAAGAGTCATTGAGGCGCCGCCCGGGAGATCCCAAAAAGTTTTACCAAACTATTCGAACCATTTTTGGCTCCAACAAAATATTATTGCAAATAATTCGTTTAGACAGTTTACACATTGTTAAGCGCCGATAGCCGATCGGGGCTGAAATCGACCTTCAAGGTATTTTTGTAAAATTTCAATTGTTTATCCTTTCCAGCTGAGGTGGGCGGACAACTTGGTCTGGGCTTGAAATTAATATTGAAATTGTGGCCACAAATTCCACTTGTAGTTCGAGCCCCGAAAGTTGCCTTCGTCCGGGCGGAGTATGTATTTCTGGCGGCCGACCGCAATTTGCCGAAAAACTTTTGAACTTTTTCGAAAAGTTTACTTTATCAACTTCTTGTTCATAGTTGGGTAAGACAAATCAAAAAGAGGAAATGCCAAAGCCCCAGAAAAGGGCGGGGGAATGGAAGGAAACCAAATTACTGCCCTAATGCCCAAACAAATCGATCTGTTAGGCCATGGCTACGTGACAGTTGCCACTTTAATTAAAATGAAATGCGCTAATGGAAATCCGAGCCCAAAATGAGTCTCACCCACACGCGCACACCCACAGGAACTGGAATTCATCCACACATCCTGACACATATAGGTGAACCGCATTTCGTTATGATTAAAAAGGCCCACGAGTGTCTGATGCGCGAATAAACAGCCAACATGCACTGAGAAAATTATCTACCATTTGAATAAAGAATGAAAATTAAACAAAAATACCATGTATCCGTAGAGATATAGGAAATTTTGTTCTTCAAGTGTCCATGACTAAACTAAATATAAATCAGAATAAGGAAAACCCCTAGCCGTGTGTGGAAAGCATTTTCAGACTATCATGTCTGTATTTCGGTACGTGAAATATTAATAATTCCATTTTGAACAGCTCAAGGCAAGGATAAGCTTGGCGGTCCGGGCTTTATTTTTAGACACTCGAAACCAAAACCAATGTGGGCCGATGTGAGACAGGAGGGAGTGGCAAGAGCGAGACGGGGGCTTGAGGTGAGGAGCGACGGACAGGTGGGGCCCAAGGGCCACTTAAAGCATAGAAAAACTATTAAAATTTATGCGTGGCCAACAAGAAAACAGCAACGAAACTGTCGCGTCCATTACCACACTCCAGCACACACACAGCAGGAGAAAGTGGCGGGAGAAAGTCGAGGAAAATAACCGAAGGGCAGGACATGTAAATGCTGACAAACAATAAAATGTGGCCAGCAAAGCAGCGCGAATGGAGTAATCCCTCCTGCTGACAAGTGCCCAGGACCTTGGACGGAGTTCGGTGAACTGTCGAGTGGAGCATAAGAGCCTACATCAACGATTCCTGGCGAGAGATTCTGGAGACACCCCGGGGATATCTTTACAGCCTTATTCCATATGTACTCGCTGTCATAATTTAAGCCAACATTTTGAGTGTTGGGGTAGATAATGAAATGTGTATTCACATCTTGATTGTATTCACAGGCCTATTCAAAACGAACATGAATGGTTTCCAAATAAAGAGGAGTTGTAAGAATAAGGAAACAAAATTTATAATACGAATAATATGGGAGAACAGATATCAATTTTTTAAAAGCAATATTGATTTATTAGCTTTTCTATTTAAAAATCGTTGATTTATATTTTATTTGATTTATAATTTTGTACAATCAAAATTTGATTTAAAGATAAAACTATTTTTAATATTTATCTTTCATATTTTTTATAATAAAAGCAGTTAAAAATTCTTTAACTTGAAAAATGATAAAATAAATATTAGCAAAGTTTATCAGTAAGGCCTCATATTTAAGGTAATCACATTTCTTTAACACTCTCTTTTGCCGCTGGGTTTATTAACTTTAAATTTATGAAAACAAATAGGCAAAAAAGTTAATTAGTCTTAGGGTACATAGTTGATTAATGAAAAACTTGTGAAAAAAGTAGAGCAAAAGTTCGCACAAAAGTTGTTAATTGAGTTAAAGTTCATAAACCTTAAGTCTCCGCACTGTCACTTCAAAAGTAACTACGTTCTTTATTCAGGCTATAAAGGCCACACTTTTCACGATCTTTAAAATTCAATAAAGGAAACTATAAAAATCTAAGTGAACCTTAAAACGTTGACAGGCTGATGCCTGGAGGGTATTTTTCGTTATTTTTTGTTTTCAAACTGCTTACACAGATTTCTTGTCGGCAGTTGTTGCTTCGGGGAGATGGCCAACTTAACGCCTTCGAGTTGTAAAACACTTAGCGGTTATTTCGTGTTTTGGCTGCCTTCTGCAGGAAGGACTCGCTTTGGAGGGAAAGTTTTAGGGGAGGACACACGCCAAGAAATCCGCACCAGGCGAATTTCTTGGTTGTGTTGTAGATAATTTAGCGCAATTTACGTGCAAATTTGCTTACGTTACTCGCCAGTCAAGGAAGATAGCGCACAGGTGTGTGCACGAGGCAATGGCTCCGAGGATGTCGAGGATATCGAGGCCCTTGGTTCAGTTTGGAGCGCGAACACAACCGACAACAGCAAAGGACAACGCACGACTGCGTCGGTTGCCGACCAGGAGCCTCGGCTCCTCCATTATGCCACCATGCTCATGCCACAGGCAGGCCAGCCGTGCCACTGTGCCAATGTGCCACGATGCCGAAACCAAAACCGAATCGAAATACGAAGGATACGCTGGGTAGTCGTTTGGCAGCGTCGTTAGTTGAAAGTAAGCAGAAATAGAAATATGAAAAAGAAGTAACCAAAATAGCAGTTGGGGCCGACTCCGTCTTAAATAAATCGCTAGTAGATTATTCGTGCTGGCACCCAGTTGTACCCGCTCTGCTTTCTTTTTGCCACCCTTCGCTGCTTGTTCTTACTTTCATTTTTTTCAGAAACAAACTTTTTTTAGGCCTGCCCCAGTGTGTATGCTACGAAAAATTGACAGCCGCAACGCAAAGGGGACAGTTTTTTCCATCTTTTTTTGTTATCCTGGAGTCTCGAGGTGCCTGCCTTTGGATAAGTAATTTTCGCTGTTTCTATTTAATTTATGACTCGTGTTGCCGTCGTGTTTCATTATTTGCCTTTTATTAATTTGTTTATTTGTTTATCTGTGCACCGCTCTGCTACCCATCTAGCAGCTCCCTCCCTCCATCCCTCCTCCCTCCGCCGTATCAGGGAACCAGGACATTCTTGGCCGTTTAAACGTTATGTGCCCCTCGCTTGTGTTTTTATGTACTTTTAATACACTCCACACAACCTGGAGCGGGCTTAGGCCCAGAGATAGACAGGACATTCTGATCCATACGTGTACCGTAGCCGAGTCGGTTGCCTTGGTTTACTGTTGCTTCGCTGAAAGTTTCTTGTATGCTTTCCTCACACGCGTAGGCGAGAGCCCCGCCAATCGCCCCCACTTTCACTGCCAGCCACCCCCACTCGATACGACTGTTGCATGCACAGCAGGGAAAGTCGTAAACATCTTCGTTGTGGTCTCGACGCCGGCTCCTGGCTCCTGGCTTCTTCTCAGCTTTTATTATCCTCCTCGGGGAGGCTGGAAGGATATGATAGGGATGTCAATTCTATTCAGACAGCGTTGAGAAGCTCTGGATTAATTAGAGTCCTAAAATTGCGGATCAAGATAGTCCAACGTCAGAGCCAATTTTGTCTCTTTTTTGTATTAAAATATTTTTATTAGTATTAGTCTAAAAAAAAAGGATAAGATGGGTAAGAAAGGTAAATTAAAGATATTGGTTAGCATAAAACATAGGTTTGAGCACTTAATTTGGTTATTTTCTCTATTTAACTTCTCCAGAACTTACTACTTCAACAGAAGTGTATCCCATCTTTGTCCTGACACAGTTTTGATTTATTTTTCCGATTTGACTTTTGATGAACTTTAGTTTATATACTCCAAGTTGGTAAAGCACTCTCCGGCGCTGGAAGTCTCTGTAAACAGTTTCAGCCACTAAACTTTGACATTTTAGTGGCCATTCGATGGGAACTTATGTTTTAAGAACGGGGTACTTGGCGGCGCTTGTTGCTCACTTGAGTCATAACGCTCATACGCCTTGTTGCACAAGTCGCATAAAGATGATGGCATATTTTTCGGTTTAGTGCGAGCCACTTAATAGACCACAAAACGCAGCCAAAGCCTCATAAAGCAGCAAAGCACACTCGTACAGAGGCCCAATACAGTGGCACACTCGCACAACGAGCGCGTGTACAAACAGTAACAGCAACAGCAACCAGCAAATGGCCACAAATGACACGTTTGGTGTTAAATGGAGGTCGTCCGGCTCGCATACAGAGTTGCTATAGCACATGTATTGGTGTCGAGCCTGGCTGCGTTACTGTGTCCTTCTGTGAGTAGCTGTGTCGCTGTGCCGCAGTTACAGCTAAATTGTTTGTACAACATGCATGTAGAACAAGCATAAATCCCAACCACAGCCACATCACATCCTTAACCACATCCACACACACATGCTCGCAGGCGAGACAAACTGGGCCCAAACCAGCTGGCAATTAAAGCCGCTGAGCTTGAGCTTACCCACACACGCACCCACAACCTCGTACAGGTGAATCCCATTGTGATGGCCCTCATCAAACAGTTGGTTATTGTTTTCCCTGTGTTACCCATTCCCAGACCCATTCCCATAATCGACTTAACCATTGCGACTATAAATCAATGGGCATTGGCGTCCAGTGTCGGACATTTTGTTAAATTTTTTTTACAAAGCGGCTTTGCTATACAGGTTAAAAAAATAAAACGATATTGATGCTATTGATATTATTTTTGTGGCATATTTAATGCTTGCTCGTTAATATTTTATAGGGAATTTTTAATACAAAGTCTTAAATATTTTTAATTGTTACTTTTTTGATAAAAAAAAACAGTACAAAATTCAGTCTGTAAAAATTATACGGTATGAAAAGGCATTAAAATGACATTTTTATCACATTTTCAAATAGTTTATGGACTCTTGTTTTTATTAAAATCCAATTGTTTTTACTGTACTAGTGGCATCGCGGCTGTTGAATTTATGTTAACCAAAAGCCTTTCTCAATGTTTGCCTTGGCTGCGCCACTGGATGTGTCCTGCTGCTGCCGCTGTTGCTAATGAGCTGTAACCAAAGGCAACAGAAGCGACCACGAGCCAAGCCAGCAATACATTTACAGCAAATTGAATTCTACAATAACTACAGCCACGGCAGACACACATGAGAAAGCCCGCCGGCCGTCAATCACACCCATACACACACCGCGGCAGACTTTGGAGAAAGGACCTGATGAGGGGGATGAGAGGAAGCAATGTGTCGTGAGCTGTCGCCATTGTGACTTTTATTGCAGGAGGCAGTTGGCGTTCCTGTTGCCTGCTACTGCCACTGTTTCCACTGCAATTATCAGCTGTAGCTGACACCTATACCAATACAAAAACACTTCAAAAAAACTAATTACCCTCTAGAAAAATATGTTAAAAATGTAATTCCAAATTCAGAGCTACATAAATAATTGTAAAATAGTAGGCCATTTTGGTACGTTCTAGTTTTTTTGACATATGAAAATGTATCTATGAATTTAAATTTGATCATTTTTTCCACTGCAAGTCCATGTGCTCACGAAGACAATTTGTCTCGGGCCCACAAAGGTTCTACGGGCAGAGAAAGGACGAAGAAACAGGAGCTGGCAGCTTTAATTGCACAGAACAAAAAACCAGGCTGAGAAAAAACATTGCACTATGTGCCGGCAAACAGCACAAAAAGCCAATTTGGCTTTTGGCTAACACAGGGACTGAGGACTGAGGGCAGGAAAAGGGACTGAGGGCATGAAAGTAAAAGCCAAATAGCAAAGCTTTCTTTCTTTTCGCACTTGTTGGGAAACACGGTTAACTCAGCGTTGCCAGATAACTAAACACATTTAAGAAAAACAAACTTTGTTTTAAAATGTCGGCATAAGCACATTGTGAACAGTTGTAATATATTATTGCCAACAATTAAAATTAAGCTACATTTGTTTGTAATGGAGATTACAGCTACTTATTGAGCATATGTGTCTCTTGGTATATCTTTGGGCATTTGCCGATTTGTTACGTTAGATTTTGAAATTAATTAACAATTAAACGGGAGGAATGTTTAAAAATTACATGAACAATTTGAATGACTTTCGGTGGGAGTGGTTCCATCCTTGTTGCAAAAGTCACACTTAATGATAGCCGCAGATGGATTAGCAATCGCCGGCTCCGATACACAAGTCCTTTTCTTGGAAAAGTTCGGCATTGGTTCATCAGTTACACGCTTTTCATCAGTGTCGTTGGTATTCACATTTGCAATATTATTCTGATATTCTTTAAGACGACGGTTGTATTCGCTCCTCGCCTTAGCCGCCTTCTTCTTCCACAAAGACTTTTTTTCATCGGACATCTGACGCCATATTTTGCCGCCTAGGGACGCTACCTCTGTCGCCTTATAGTTTGGAAAAGTTTTTTTTATTTTTCGTCGCCCGCAAGTACTCATCCAGATCAAAAAGGAACCCATTGGTTTTTTTGGGGGAGGTCCACACCGAGAAGCCATTGCTTATCTAGGTAAAAAAAAAAACAAAAATATTCACATTTCAGAAATTTTTTTTATGCCGTTTGAAAACTTACTTCAAAAAATTTAGATCGTTAATAAAATAAAATTCGGTATACTTTTTCGTTGTGACCTCAAAAAGTGTAAAACTGTCGTGTTGACTCTATGAAATCTCACAACAGACTGAATATTTTATGGAGCTCTCTAAACTACCCAAAATCAGTTGGATGAAATGGACTACTAGATTGAAAAATTTTTTAGATTTCGCAGATTACTCGATTTAATCTTTATTCTTAATTATCCTTATGTTTCGATAAACTCTCAAGGATTTTTCGGCATTAAAGTTTGCTTAAAAAAGTTTTTCGCTTAAATCTGGAGGTAACGTTTTAAACAATTTTCGAGCTCCAGGTGCAATGACTTATTTTTAAAAAATATCGGAAACTATTTACCAAATCATCAAAAAACTATCATAAACTTGCCTAGAATTGAATTTAAGGTATTATTTTTTTTCAAATTTATTTTTTGAATTTGAATTTTTTAATAATTTATTACATTTTTTGGAGAATGAAATAATAAATGAAATAACAGTTAAATATGTAAAAATTTCTTGAACTTTTTATACGATTATTTTACATGAAGCGAATTGACAAAAGTGCGTCATGGTCACTCTAAAATCAATCGAAAAGTGAGTCAGGCGGTTCTCGTGCGGTTTCCAGTATTTGATTTATCTCGTTTTTTATTAAAAGTCGCCAAAACACAGAAGAAAATGTCGACCCTGGCCACTCCTTTGTCCATTGCCGGCACCCGTCAATCGGGCGCCTCTGTGCGCACTCAGAACGGTAAGAAACTAATGCATTTGACAACAGCTGCACAGCGTCGACCGGCGGAGCACGTTTCTTGCTGATCTAATGGTCACACGCCGGGGAGAATGTTCGGGAACAAAAGAGACATGGGCTTTTTCGACGGGATGGTAGTTTTTCCTTAAGATATTCCTGACCTTCAAACTGAAGAAAACCTCAATTTCATCAAAACATGACAAAGTGAGGTTATGACTAAAGGATATTTTCCCCTCTTCCTGTAGTTATGGCTGCCTTGTCCATATCCAACATCGTAAAGAGTTCCCTGGGACCGGTAGGTCTGGACAAAATGCTGGTGGACGATATTGGCGATGTTACAGTGACGAACGATGGCGCCACCATTCTGCGCCTACTGGAGGTGGAGCACCCGGCTGCCAAGTAAGAGATTCATGTGACATTCCTTTTGCAAAAAAAACTAATTTTGTTTCTTTCAGAGTTCTGGTTGAGCTGGCTCAGCTGCAGGACGAAGAGGTTGGCGATGGCACCACTTCCGTGGTCATTCTGGCCGCTGAGCTGCTGAAAAACGCCGACGAACTGGTCAAGCAGAAGATCCACCCAACCTCGATCATTTCGGGATACCGTATTGCCTGTAAAGAAGCCTGCAAATACATCTCAGAGCACTTGACCGCCCCTGTTGACGAGCTCGGTCGCGACTCCCTGATCAACATTGCCAAGACCTCGATGAGCTCAAAGATTATCGGTGCCGACTGCGAGTTCTTCTCCGCCATGGTTGTCGATGCCGCCCAGTCTGTGAAGATCACGGATCCCAGAGGTCAGACTGCCTACTCGATAAAAGCCATTAACGTGTTGAAGGCGCATGGAAAGTCGGCTCGCGAATCTGTCTTGATTCCGGGTTACGCTCTCAACTGCACCATCGCCTCGCAGCAAATGCCGAAGAAGATTGTCAATGCGAAGATTGCCTGCCTGGACTTCTCGCTGCAGAAGACCAAGATGAAGATGGGCGTCCAGGTGCTCATCAATGATCCTGACAAGCTTGAGGCCATTCGCGCTCGCGAGTTGGATATCACCAAGGAGCGCATCAACATGATCCTGGGTACAGGAGTCAATGTGGTGCTGGTGAGCGGTGGTGTCGATGATCTCTGCATGAAGTACTTTGTGGAGGCGGGTGCCATGGCAGTGCGCCGTGTAAAGAAGAGTGATCTGAAGATCATTGCCAAGGCCACGGGAGCAGCTTTCCTTACCTCGCTTACCAACATGGACGGTGAAGAGAGCTTCGATGCCTCGATGGTGGGAGAGGCTGCCGAAGTGGCACAGGAGCGCATCTGCGATGATGAGCTTATTCTCATTAAGGGCACCAAAGCTCGGTATGTGGTTTAAAGGAAAATATTCAAGAACAGTTTATAATTTGTTTATTTTAATGCAGTGCCGCTTCCTCCATTATCCTCCGTGGTCCCAATGACTTCTACTGTGATGAAATGGAGCGTTCTGTACACGATGCCCTGTGTGTTGTGAAGCGCGTTCTGGAGAGCAAAAAGGTTGTGGCCGGCGGCGGCTGTGTAGAGGCTGCCCTCTCCATTTACTTGGAAAACTTTGCCACATCACTGGCCTCTCGCGAACAGTTGGCCATTGCCGAGTTCGCCAAATCGCTGCTCGTCATTCCCAAGACTCTGTCCGTGAATGCGGCCAAGGATGCCACAGATCTGGTGGCTAAGTTGCGTTCCTATCACAACTCCAGCCAGACCAAACCAGAGCACGCCGAGCTCAAGTGGACCGGCCTGGATCTGATCGAGGGTGTGGTTCGCGACAACAAGAAGTCGGGCGTTCTGGAGCCGGCCATGTCCAAGATCAAGTCGCTGAAGTTCGCCACAGAAGCTGCTATCACCATTTTGCGTATTGACGATATGATCAAGCTGAATCCGGAGGACAAGAGCGGCAAGAGCTACGCCGATGCCTGTGCCGCCGGTGAACTGGACGGTTAGAGGTCTACTGGTCCTCGTCTATTCTGTTTAGGCATTTAATTTAAAATAAATCACCCACTTTCGATTCTAATCGCCCCCATTAATTTGTAACAACAATTTAATTGTGTTGCCTTTTGCGATCTGTATTAACACCACGCATCCGTAATCCTTTCTCATTCACGCTTCAGGACATAATAAACTTTGAATATGCTGCGGCGCCAACTAAGAGTTAATTGTTTGTTTTTGGTGGAGAGAAGAATCTTCAGGAAGATGAGAAAACGCAATCGGAGAGCGAGAGAACCTATTCAACTAAAAATAGCGTCTGCATCTATTTCGTCTATTAATACAAAAAAGAAAACACAGCCCAATAGCAACGAAACGCACATTGCTCAAGAGTTTTTATAAATTTAAGATTTTCCAATACAATGGCGGATAATAACGAGGAGGGAGCCGTTGGAGGCGATGTGAATAATAATAGTAGTGATTTACCCACGTCAAATGGTGATCAGCAAGAAGGGCAGTCACAGGAGCAGTCGCAGAATGAGCTGCTTGACATGGTTTTCACGTTGGAGAGTGAGAAGCAGGCACTGCTAGAGGAGTCCCGCAAACGGATTGGAGCACTTCGAAAAGACTTTGAGGTTAGTTTTGATGTATCCATCGAATGCAACTATCCAGTAACTATTAACATCAGGAAGCCAAAGTGGAGAATGAGCGCCTGAAGAAGAAGGTGGTCCAGTTGGAACAATCACTTAAGCAATCTGTAATGCTGGGCGGCACAGACGCTCCCAAATCCCGCCAAGAGCAGGAGGAACTGCTTCTGAAGGCCAAAACCCTTTTGTTTGAAAAAACCAAAGTGAACAAGCAGCAGGAGCAGCAAATATCGGTTCTTAAACACCAAGTGGAGACCGTCAAGGATGTGCTGCAGGTGACCAAGGATATGCTGCAACTGAAAACCACAGAGTGTGACCACACCCAAGCCCGCCTGGAGAAGAGCCAACTCTGGATCAAGGCGGAACAAGACAAGTGTGCTCTCACAGAGAAAAAACTGGCCATATCCAAGTCCGTCTATGATAAACTGCGAGCAGAGTACGACACGCAGTCGAAAATATTCAAAGTATGTCATTTCCACCCTTCATTCTATACAAACTATAAGTTTGCATCTTTTTAGGAACTCAAATCGGCATACGAGCAGAAGGTTAAGGTCCTTAGCTTGGCTTTGGAGGAGGCCAAAAAATAGTTGAACAATTTAATAAACTACGTTAATTAAATGCATACACATCCTTTATGATTTGAATAATTTAATTATCTTAGGCGCTCGGGGTGCCCGCCTGAGCCTGTTGCTGCTGCTGGGCCTGCAACATTTTTGTGGCAGCTGCCTGTTTCAACTCCAGCACTGCGATCACAGAGTTCAGGAAGCGGGTCTTCTGGAGATGGATCTTCTCGATTTTCTCAATCTGCTCCTGGACGTACTCCACACGTCGTTTGAAATAGTCCTTTGAGCCTTCTAGGTCCTATAGAAATAACAGATGTTTAAGCAGATGGTTTAAATTCCTTTAAAAATTCCTAAGAACCTTTTCGATGTAATAGCCAGTGCCAATGTCGATCACAAAGTTGTTGAGATCCTTCACACGTCCTGGAACGTACATACTACTTGTAAGCGGCACAAGAATTTGGCGATTCTCCCAGTCCGGCTGGAAAGTTTCTAGTGCTTCCTTGGAGCCGGCGTATTTTGCTTTACAGCTGTGCAGAGTTGATAGCGAGTCCTGAATATTGCTCATTTCCTGAAAATAATTAAATAAAAAAGCTTTTTGTAGCATGTGCCAATGGTAACCACCCCCGGTCCCCGACCGCCTGACTCATTTTAACCCAAGCAGCGACACCCACATGCAAGACCCGCTCACCTGCTCAAACTCCTGCTTTATTTGCATCAACTGGTCCGGACTAAGCTTGGTCAGGTCAATCATCTCGGCCTTGCCCGGTGCGTTTGCTGTTGCTGCCATGCTGTGTGCCAAAACTTGTAATTTAAAACAAATTAAATACAAATCTCTTCGGTCACTTCGGTGTGAATCGAATAAGTGCAAGTGATGAGCGCTGAGAGCCGATTGCAAAATAATCGATATCATATTCGATAGTATCGAATTAAACATTAAAACGCCGCGTTGCCAGAGTTTTACTCTGGATCCTATATATCCTAGTATATTAAAAAATAAAAACCAACATATTACAGAGCTCTCAAGGAATTAAAATATGAAAAGCAGGGTAGGCCGCATTTCCACTACATTTTTCAATTTTCTTGGGAGGGGGATTGAAAAAAAGCTTGCACAAAAGTAAATACAGAGAAAAACCCATCATAATAAGATAATAATAATTTAATATATAATAGAAATATTAAAAGCTTAAATATTTCTATTATAAAATGTTCTGCTCCGATTTTTGTTAATAGAAAAAGTACACGAAAATGTTCCGTTTATCTGACACATTGAAACTTGATCAAACATTTAAGTGCTAAGAAAAATTTTCAGTGAAGAACAAAGCTTTTATTATAAATCTTATGCATCCTATAAATATATAGATCGTTGCTATAATTTAGAAAACATTCTTAAAATTACTTGCAATCATATTGATGTTCAGCAAAAATAACGGTGATTGAGGTGGCCCTTTTCAAGAATTGCTCTGTGTAGGCCCTATGTCTTCCGGGAAAGGGCTTGCATCCTTAAATATCTGCATGTTTGCAACTGATACAGTTTCAGACTGATCTACTAGTCCCAGGATGTCAGATATTTGCGGTGCCTTTCGTCGAGTTTCGGTATTACTATTTTCATAAAATACTGAATTATCTCTATGCAAGTTGATGTATTCTACACACTGCTCCGTAACATTTTTTATAGCAGGAACGAATTGAGCTTGCATAGCCGGTGAGTCGAAATTTAAAAGAAATTTTTTCTAAAAGTACAGAAGCAAAAACCATGCGGAAATATAAATTAATTCACATTTGATACTCACTATATTGGCGGTACTAATTTTTCCCCGAAGTATATGTAAATTGGTTATGTCTTTTTCCAAGGTATTGTTTATATCTTCAACTATTCCGGTGGCAGATCGAATTTTTTCTTGAAGAATCTCAAAAAACTTTTCAATGCAATTTATTTGGTCTTCATAGGATGTCTTTTGTTTCCAAACGTCATATTGGGTTAGTCCCAAAGATGCACCAACTGCGGCTGCCAGTCCAAGTCCAATGCCGATGGGTGCGAAAATCACAGCCCCTATTGCAACAAAGATAGAGCCGATCAAGGTGACAATACGTACTTTCTGCTCTACATCAATCTTCTCCAGCAACTCTATTTTTTTTTGCTGTAGTATCCTTCCAGTTGAAAATCATAGGTTAGGTCATGCAAAATAGATTTAAACAGATCCCTAAGCTCGGAGGTTCGATGTAGAACATCATACAAAAGGGCTAGCGATCTTTGGCTATGAATTAGACCATAATCGAGTCCAACGACTGTCATTCTCCATAGCTCATCTCTGTCGTGCTTCATCAGTTTCTCAGAACCTATGTGGGGCAGAAAGATCGTGAAGGTAATATTGACCGTGACGCACCACTCGAACACTGGCTTCACACAGCTTGAATAGGTTTTTCGAGCTTCTGAATTCAAATTTTTCACTTGATCCAATCTGGCCTTGGCTGTTCCAGAATAACCTTTCATTGCCTTGTCAACTAAATCGATGACCTCTTGTAACTCGACGAATTTCACCCTTCGGTCCAATTCACTCTTATATAGTGCTATGGTACTTGTTATAGTTAAAATTCCCTTTTCGAGAGAGGCAATGTCTTCGTTTGCTTTGCAAACCGAACAAAGCGCTAGTGCCATTGCAAAAACAACAAGATAAGAATATTTTTCCATGACTTAACCGATCTTAGTTGCACCTCATCAATCCGAGTAAAAAAATCGCACTGCGAAGTGCATATTGGGAACCTCTCTTTATATACCCTAAGCCAGTCAAATAGTTTGAACTAATTTACAGGAATTAGTTTTATTCCATGGAACTTAGTAATGTTGTTTTAGTTGCTTATCAGCTAATCAATTTTTATCAAAAACGCCTTTCATCATTTACTTGATTCACTAGAATAGCAGGAATGCAAAAAAAGAAATGAACACAAAATTATACCTTTTCCATTCAACTGAAATTTATAAATATGAACTTTTAATATATTTACATTTGTTTCTGGAATGCCATACAAATTTATATATTGTTACATATGTATTACATATGTATTGTTGCATATATATATGTATGTTATAAATGAGTTTAATCATAAACATTCTCTTCTCTTAGTACTGTAGTACGCCTTCGATGAGGTCCTCATCCGAATCACAATCAGATTGCAATTCCGCTGCTAATAAGATGTTGTTCGGCGCTCCGGTTTTTAGATGACATCCAATCAATTTGTTTTGACCTAAATCGTTCGACCATATCGTTGCATTTTGGTAGTCTATTTTATAAATGATTCAAAATTACTTGTTTTTATATTGATTTATAATTTTGTATCATCTTCGACGTGGTAATGGCTAATTTAAAAAAAAAAAAATTTGACAAAAATGTTTTTTTTGCAATTATTGCAGAGCCAAATAGAAGAGATTGCTATGGCGAAACCAAACGTCGCTGAATATTGGGGAATTGCGAAAAAAAGGAGAAAACGGGGAAAGGTTATTAATTAGCTATAAAAAAAACGACATATGTATATTAGTGAAAACTGGCGTAATTAGTTTTTGTCAGCAACGTAAAGTCGTTATTTTTATTCCACAAGGAAATACAAGGGACTCATGTTATTTTCTATAAAAAAATAACATAAACAAAATAAACATATTGAACATTAAACTAAACACAAGCACTAAGACTACACATAAACAGAACATATTCTGTAAAAAATACATACCTTAATTTACAATTACCATTTTTATATACAGTTTGTTCGGAGAAAGAATATTTATTTTCACACAAAAAAGTAAAAAGCAATTTGCCGCCAATTTCGCATTACCGAAAAGTTTAATGCTTCGGCGAAGCATTTAAAGATTATTTTTTTTTTAGTTTTGTTGTGGCGTGGCACCGCCCCCTATTTAAAAATAACATGCTAACTGTTCGGTTTTGCACTAGTCTCACAGCTAACAGATTCACATTCAAGGTGTTGAGGTTGCCTCCTTAAATTATGAATTTCTTCGAAAGTGCATAAAAGGGCATATTCATATTTCACTCATTTGAAGAAAATTAAACAATCTACAACATGGACTTTAAAATCGCACCAAAAAATCGTAAATTCTAAGCTCATGTAAATGTTAACATCAACAGCTGTTTTTAACAGCGGATTTTTTCGCAGTGGCGCCATCTATGGAAATTTCTGGTACGCAACATTAAAAATTAATCTATTTTGAATGATATGCAGTTAAAATTATTTATATTCTTTAACTTTCAAAAAATGGTTTTTGGCCAGAAAAAGTGGTCAAATTTCCTATAGTGCATAGGCTTCAAGGGCTTCTGAACCAAAATTTTGCACTTGATCCATTCTTAGCTTGGCCAAAAGCGAAAGCCATCGCAAAAATCGAAAACCATATCGAAATGAAAACCAAACATACATATACATATATTCATGACTGCATCGATCTTAGTTGTTCCGCCCTAAACTGAATCGAACGACGCCCTGTGGAATCCTTTTATGTACTCCAAGACGATTTCATCATCTGTAATTAAACAAATAAAATAGAGTTTCGTGGAATTTTTTCACCAGCTAATACATTTATTTTTACTAAGAAAGTCATTCGTCTTTCACCAGAAGAATTATTCTTATCAAGCATAAATTTGCGGCATCATTAAATTGATTAACTAGAAAAACAAAAATGTTTCCGAATAGTTCCTCGTTGCCAGGTCAATTATATAAATTTCTATTGGCAATTATATACCTCTGGCTAACTTCACGAAAATTACTATTTTGCCCTATGATATTTTTTACCCTTCAAACTTCTGTTTAAAGAGGCAATGTCTTCGTTTGCTTTAAAAACCAAGGTAAATGCAAGATAATGACTTTTCCCGTGACTCAACCGATCTTAGATGTTTCGCATTTAACAGAACTAAAGAATGCAATGGCGAAGTGCATGTTGAGATGTATATGTGTATATTCTGTGTAAAAAGAAAATTAAAAAAAAAAAAGTTTAAAATTGTAGTTATCCACCAGTTTATGATATGATTTTTAATCCATAATATAAAACATTCCTAATAATAAAAGTCACTCCATCACTCTTTATTCCCGATTAAAAAGAAATTCTCGCAAATTCGAGTGGGATCAAAAGAAAACTTGGAAAACTTGTATGAATTTTTTGTGTTATATTTCTTGGAATTCAATAATAAAGTTTTCGATGCTTATCAGCCATTATATTTTTATTATTATTGGCTTTCGACCCCAAAAAAGCCTCACACCTCTGACATCTGCCCACTCTTTCTTAAAAAGAATCGCTTCCCTTTCTACTCCCCTTTAACTTCTGTTGTCCTTGTCGCCCTCATCTGGTAGGTTCCCTCATCGGTGGATACTTTTATAACGCCTGTCCACAAAGGAGACACCAGGTCTGATGCTACAAACCGGCCCGATGAGAGGGGGTCAGCCGGGTAATTGTCCCGGGGCCCGCAATGGACAGGGGCCCGGCAGCGGGGTCTAATTTTTATACCCTTGCAGAGCGTATTATAATTTTGTCCAAAAGTGTGCAACGCAGTGAAGGAGACATCTCCGACCCTATAAAGTATATATATTCTTGATCAGGATCACCTCCTGAGTTGATATGAGCATGTCCGTCTGTCTGTTTCTACGCGAACTAGTCTCTCAGTTTTAAAGCTATCGTCTTGAAACTTTGCACACACCCTTCTTTCCTTTGCACGCAGTATAACGGCGGGGATCGGCCGACTATATCCTATAGCTGCCATATAACTGAACGATCGGAAATAGTATTTGGTAGAAATATCAACTTTCGCATATTTGAAGATAGAAGCTTGGGACTTTTTATAGATTTTTTATTTTAGTTTATTGGTTTTATTATGATATTCTCATAAGGATCGGCCAACTGTATCCGATGTTTGCGATATATATCCGGTTTTAACTGCAAGGGTATTCCTTTCTAGCTTTCCTTTCTTGTTTTTTTTTTAAATTTTTGGATTTTTGGAAAAGGTATTTTTGGATTAATTAGTTTTTACTACTCTTGTCGTCAGTTAGTCGTTTATATTGAATCAATCTACCAAAGGAGATATTCAACCAAAGTTCAACCAAAATGTACCAAATACGTTCTGATATGTAAATAAACGGACTATAAATATCGGAACCACCCAGGGGATTTTATTAGTAGCCGTCTCAAAATGTCATTTTTATCTTTATCATCCAACTAGCCTGTAATGTGCAACGCTTCAGTGTAATTTAATGAGAGACGAAAACGAAAAAGGGCCCGTGAGGAATCCATGCCCCGGGGCCCGACATGGCTCTCGACGGCCCTGGTTACAAACTATCAATCTATAGCAGTGTTCGGCAGGGCCCTATTCCAGGGGCGTTGGAAATTTTTCTCCCCTAGCTCAGCTGCACCAAACAGTATAAAACGTATGAAACGTCATGTTCTATTAGGTTTTTATGCCCTCTTGTTAAGTTGGTTTGAATCATATATGGCAGACCGACCATGCCAAGATCCTATTACTGATGCCATCCTCATCTGGTCTTCCATCTCCTTAAGACCGCTCCTATACATTATATTCGACATCTCTTCCTGCTTTCGTCATGTCTACTGCTCTTTGTATGCTGATGACCTTAAATCTATAAGGCCATTATCTGCATTAGTGACAGTTACGTTATCCAGGAAGATACATATATGTATATATCTACAGTTTCCTCTTTTAGCACCCGCAATCTACTTCCATTAAAGTACGTAAATGTCTAAAGTACGTAAAAAGCAATTTACCCGCTACAGGCTGGAGCCGATCTCCCCTTCTTATTCTATAAACAATTAATGTTTGAGAGTTTAAGAGATTTTTTCACCTAGACTTTCCCTTTTGTCAATAATTAAGTCTCAGATAAGAAAGATGAACATCTTTTACTGAGACTTAGTAATTTTTACTAAGACAGTAATTTTAATGTTCCCCAAAGGGATCCTTCGTACCTTTGCCCCTTATGTATTAAGTATCCCAGGGCCAATTGTTAATAAGCTCAAGTATAACTTTTTAATGAGCCGTTGGAGCGTGCTTATTCTCTTATTCTTTGCCGCCTGGAATCCCCTCCGAAAAAATTGACAAGATTATTTTTCGAGCCTTGCTAATTAGGCATTTTTTATCTAGTATGTTAGTTTTTAGTTAGTTAGTTAGGCCAAATAAGGATGCGTCAGTTGGCGAAATAAATACATAATTAAAATGGTTCCTGATTTAATTAATTTACACGAAAAGAGGAAAAATAGAGAGACAGACATGCTCAACTCAGAAGGATCCTGATCAAGAACGTATGTACTGTAGAGTGTTGGAGATGTCTCATTCCCTACGTTGCACACTTTTGACCAAATTTATAATACTTTCTACAAGAATATAATAGGATCATACAAAATAATCCTTAGAAAAAGTGGAAAAGTGGAAAAGCTTCATTTCATCTGACTTACCATATCAACGTTGAAACAATTTCAGGTAGATGGAAAGAAGAATTATAGTGTGGAACTCGTAATTTTCTTTGTTCTCAATAAAAATATAGAGTATTGTACTTGAAGAACCTTCGTCAGTCGGACCTAAATTGTAGCCTAATCTGTTATATTATATCAATATTATTTTAAATATACTTCTAATTAAGTTAAGAATAAGAGTTTTCATTGCACTGCATCCCTTTTATTCATGAATTTAAAATATAAGATTATCGCAATAATTTAGAGAACATTTTTAAAGTTTTTCGCGATTTGTAGTGGAAATGGAGATGCTTGAGAGTACTTAATTTTTAAATTCCTTGCTTCTTCACGCATCCGAACCAATTCTAATTCCCGTACGAATTCAGCATTTTGATAAAAATGCCTGGTCATTGAAAAATTATCCTGGCCTTTGACGAAAGAATACACAGGAAGAGGTTTGTGGTTCAATGACTCAAGATCCTGTAATTCTTCCTCGGATTTAGGTATTTGTAATGCCTCTCGTCGAGTTCTGGTATTATTGTTTGCATAAAATGATGAATTATATCCATGCCAGGTGATGTATATCATACACTGATCCGCCAAATTTGTTAAAGCAGGAATAAATCGAGCTCGCACAAATTGAGGCTCGAAAGTCAACAAAGATTTGACCTAAAAGTAAATTTATTAATACTGAAAAAAAAACTTCATACAAATCATAAGCTTACTTGATTGGCATGATCAATTTTACCCCTTAAGAAATGTAAGTTTGTTTTATCTTCTTCGAATGCGTTATTCATATCTTCTATTATGTTTGTAGCATTCCTAATTTTATCCTCTAAAATCAGAAAAACCTGTTCAATATATTTTATTTGGTCTTCGTAGAGCGTCGTTTTATTCCATAAATGTACTTCGGTTATTCCCAAAGACCCACCAACTACTGCTGTAATTCCAAGTACAACGCAAATGGGCGAAAATACCAGAACCCCGATTGCAATAAAGATAGTGCCAATCAAGGCAATATTCGCACTTCTTATCTTCTGGTTTTTAATTTGCTCATTTCTTATCCTCTGGTGTTTTTTGCTTTGCTCCAGCCACTCGATTTTCATTTTTCCGTAGTATCCTTCCGGTAGGAAATCAGCGGTTAGGTCATGCAAGATGGATTTAAATAGATTCCTAAGCTCGTAGGATCGATGTAGTACAACATCCAAAAGCTCCAGCGATTTGTTGGTGTAATTCAACCCAGAATCGAGTTCAACGACTATCATTCTCCATAGCTCATCTTTATCGCGCTGTGAAAGGTTCGCGGTACCTATGACGGGGATAAGGGACTTGAAAGTTTCTTTCGCCGAGACGCACCACTCGAACACAGGTTTCACACAGCTTGAATAGGTGGTACGGACTTCTGAATTTAAATTTCGCACTTCATCCAATCGGTTCTTCGCTGTTCCCATATAGCCCCTCATAACCTCGTCAATTTGATCGATGACCTCTTGTAACTCCACAAATTTCACTCGTCTGTCAAATTCAATTCGGTATGTTGCTATAATTTTTGTAACACTCGCAATCCCCTTTTGGAGACTGTCCTCGTATATCCTGTCCTCCTCCTCGTTTGCTGTGCAAACCGAACCAAAGGCGATTGCCATCGCAAAAATGGCAAAATAAGGATATCGAACCATTTTCGACGAACTTTATTTGCTTTGCCTTAATCTAAATTGAACAACGCACTGCCGACGTTTATGTTGCGAATCTGCTTTATATACCCCAAAAAATTTCAATATTTTCAGTATAAATAAATTCAGAATAATAGACCATTTTATGTTGCTTATTTCTTAGAATTGCAGTCGGACGGTTACGGCTAGCAACACAACCCCGTCCCACCTCCCCAAACCCTATGTTAGGCTTAGTTATGTGATTTAAAATTTCTTAGAATTGAATTATATGGTTTCTTATGCTTATCAGCTAATATATATTTTTATATATATTTATAAACTTTATAATTTAATCATTCATTGATTGATTAAATAAAATGTATGTAAGTTATCATTTTATTATTTTTCAAATGGTTTGGATTTATGTATCCGATGTTCAATATTTATCAGGAATTGTAAACATTATAATTTTGTTCGACAAATATAAAAAATAATAACAAAGACCGATAAAATCGATTTTTTTTTTACTCTACTCACAATTTTACTTGCTTTATAACATTTTGGCTCTATTGAACCAAAGTCCAGAAAAAAAATTTATTTGAAAAATCAAAAAATAAAAATAGTACTAAAAAAATAAGTTTAAATATATGCTACAGACAAATACCTTTCATTTTGTATACATATTCATATATGTATAAATTTTCATGTGCATACTACATGAGATATTGCCCAAATTCAAATCAAATTATAATACGTACCCTTATACTCAGTTTAAAGTCGATTTTGCAAAAAAACATTCAGAAAAATTAGAACCCGACATTTAACTAAAACTTTAAAGCTAGGATGACTCGAACAACCATCAATATAAATAGCAAAACTGAACTCTTTTGTTTCAATTATATATTTATTGTATTTATTATATGCAATGTTATAATTCTGTGTTTTGTCAGTCATTCTGTATTTGTATGCGTTTTACAATTTTGTTTTGGTTTTTCTCGTAAATTATAAAATCTAACACAAAACAAAGCAATTTCTTTAACAATCACTGCCGCTACATATACATACACGTTACAATTTTTTTTAAATATATATATATAAGATTAAGCACAGCTCAAGCGCTGCGCATCCAATACATGTTCATATACATATTCTCTGTTATATGTGTGTGGGTGTGGAGTGTCGGTTTTATATATGTATAGATTAGATAACAATGATGTTAAGCCTAAGTAGAAGTAAGTTTAGTACCGATACTTGTAATCGCTCCCCGTCAGGTGCTGCTCACATCGCTCACCTGTCTCCAACTATTAAGTTACATGCTTTAACTATTTTTACTGTTACTCATACAACTAACTGTACTCGTCCTTTACGTTCCTGTCTCTATATCATACATAACATTTACCTTGACCTTGCATTGGGATTTTTTTGTTCAATTTATTTTTTATAATTGTTTTTTTTTGTTTGATTTTATAATTTATGAAAACAAGAAAATAATTTTTCTTTTGGTTTTAGATCCGTTTCGTGTGCAAGGCAAACTTTTGTATATTATCGATATTTAATTGGTTTTTCACTTGAATCGAAATGAATAAACTTTGTGGTTTAGTTTAAATGCAGAGTTTTCCTTGTGCAGCATTAACATTGTGAAGAGATAGATAGAAAGTATTCGTAGCCGTTTGGGAGAGAGTGTTACAAATACATTGTACATATATGTAGGTATGTATAAGTGGGAATTATTTTTGGTTATCAACAGCATTTAAAATTTGTTTTATTTTCGTTACTCGTTTGGATTCATCATATCAAATCGAAGGGACGTAATACATAATAATCATTTTTCGTAATTATACATTATATCGTTTGCATTGTATATGTTGTTTAGATGTACATTTATAAATAGTATAGTTTGGATTGGTATGATGCGCGTGTATGTCTTGTATAATATATCTATGAATTTATGTATGCAGGTATGTGTCCTGTGTCCGCTATGTACGTGTAGTTGTAATTGTCCTAGGTGTTCATTTCAGCTAGATTCGCTAGTTTCTTTTGTGTCTATCCGCCGTTCGATTTCCATCATTTGTATACAAGTTAAGGGTTTAAAAAACTCGAAAATATATCAAAAGTTCCTTGAAATGCAGTATATATATGTATTTTAGTTGTTAAATATATATTTTAATATATATTTGTGTATATATAGTACTTTCCTAGGTATTTACAGCATACCTTGCCTTGGTTTCCATTAAGAATTTTAGAGAAGTAATTCCGCTAGTGTTCGAATGCATAAGAGATGGTGATTGGGTGTGCGTGTGCGTGTGTGTGAGGTGAGTGTGCGTGTATTAGTAATTTAATCGAGTGTATATAGGTATTTTGTACATATAATCCAAAATGATACACTAATTGGTAGATATAGTGAGGCCAAAATTGAATATAGCACTTTAAAATGATATAGATTATTATTCATATACTGGTATGTGTTTTAGAATTTAATTATCAAAAAACAATGGCGGCTTGCCGAAAATCGAATCTCGCTTCTGTATGTGTGCACGAGTGGTCGTGTGTGGTTGGTGAAAGCGTGCGCTGGCTGCGAATTGTGTATACGTCACGTATGCCTCGAAAAATACGCTTAAAGCTGCTATAATACTGTAAAATTGTTGCTTGTTCTCCTCGTTTGTCGGTAAAGTAATTTTTGCTCACATTGTATAGCAGTTGTAGTTTTAGTTGTAGAAAAGCTAGGTAGGTTTGCTTCAGTGTCTTCAGAGTGTTTCGTGTGTTCGCCGTGTGTGTGTGTTTTGTGTTTTGTGTGATTGTGTCTTGTCTTGTCGCTTGATATGTCTGAGTTTATATTGCGCATACGAGTCGATGGCAATATTTAGTCTCAAATACATATAAAAAGTATATGTGTTGGGCTCGGGATTGGTTGGGACTAACACAAAAAAGTCGTATCGAGTTGCTGCACGCAAACGAAAAAGTCGCATTACGTATATGTCAACCAAATCGTGGGGATCTACAGTGTTTAATCCATATCATGTCATTTCGCTTCACTTTGATTTCATTTTCATTTAGTTATCATTTAAATTTTAACTAATTAAAGCCGGCTTCAATTCAACAAACAATCTGTAGCATAAATTCTTGCATTCATCATTCTCATTAAATATTATTTAGTAATCAACGATCTCGCCTCACACGATCCTGTCTCATACATCTACAGCACCACATTTTGTAACTTTACACGCCGCCTAGGCAAAGAAAGAACCCATTCAGAACCTGATTATTTATACGATTTCTTTTATATAAATATATATGTATATTAAGTACGTTTATATTGAATTTCTGCTAACTTGGTTTTAATGATTCTCTTTCCCTAGAAGATTGCGCATTTTGACGCATGGCTCCCATTCATAGCATACTTTTGTGGCGAAATATTTTACACAATTACTTGATTGGCTAGTGGCATAATTTATCGTAACTTTTGTGATATATATAATATATATAGTTTTAGTTAGTGTAATGTATTTGCTATTTGCTGATGGCTGTGGCTACACCTAACCAAAGCGATCCGTGGCTCAGTGGTAGATTTATTAGCAAGTCTTGAAGTTGAAGCTATAATTTCTTAGGCGTAATCTAAACGTTACTTCAGTATGATCGCATGCTCCTGGCCGGAGGCATTCGACTAAAGTAGTTGCGTGTCTATATGCTTGCTAATTATCAGCTATTAGCTATTAGCTATCTTTAATCGATAATCGTTTATTGCCAACGAACCGAACTGCGCAAGGCGCTCGCTCTTATTATCCTTCCATTCATTTGTACACTCCTGTTCCGATTCAAGTGTTTTCCGATTTTATATTTAAGATTTTTCTTTTTTTGACTGTGTCAGCATCTAATTAACTTTATGAGGCTGCTAAATAAATATATATTTATATACGTTTATGTGTGTGTGTTTGCGTGTATATTTTTTCGGTTATGGGGGTAGGGAACTCTTTCCGCTTTCACTTTCGGCTCGCTTTGCACTACTTGAGTTTATTGCTAATTTGACGATATTTCCGAGGACCTCCTCTCTTTTTCTCTACCACCACCTTACACATACCACTCCTTGACGTCCTTGGAGTCGCGTTTCTTGGCCTTGGGCTGTACCAGACCTGCCATCTGAGGCCTGCCATCGCTACCGTACCCCAGCGACCCACTTCCGCTGGACATCATTCCGCCGCCACCCCCGTTGCCGTTGTGTCCGTTGTGTATCTGCTGCTGGCTGTGGTGGTGCTGCTGCTGCCCCGCTCCACCACCCTGATGGTGGTGCTGCCTCTGTTGGTGGTACGAGCCGTTGGTACTCGTGTTGCCTAGAAGGGCAGCATTGGGATTGTGGGATCCGTAGGCAGCGGCCTTCTCACTCTCCGTCTTGTAGCCACGATCGCCGTTGGACTTGAGCCACAGGACCAGCAGGATAACCAGCACCACCGCAATGAGTATGCCCGCCACGATTCCGATAATCATGGCAGTGCGCTCCTCCTCGATCGAGTTAATGCGCCCACCCTTGCCCTTGGGTCGATAGTTATTCAGGTTTGTATTGTACGTATTTCCGCCGTAAGGACCATATGGCGGTGGATCCTGTGGCGGCAGTGGAGGTGGTAGTGGTGGCATTGGGTGGTGTTCGTCCGGCAGCTGCATGCGATCGTGATCATGGCTGCGACCGGAGCCGCCCATTCCACCTCCTGCAATGTACACATCATACGGTGTGGTCTCCCTTTCCGTGACCGTACTCCGGATTTCCGGAGACGGAGTGGCTTGCGTTGTGGTGGTCGTAGTGGTGGTAGTGGTTGTACTTGTGCTGGTACTGGTACTGCTGCTGGTGGCTCGCTGCGTGGAGGGGGTGGCCGCACTGCTGGTGGTGCTTGATTGTCCCGGGGTACTGCCACTTCCTCCGCCGCTGCTGCTGCTGCTGGACTGAGTGGTGGAGTAGAACGGAGTGCTTCCACTGCTACTGCTGCTGCTGTGCTGTTGCTGCTCCGTGGTGACATCGCTGCGACCAGTGGTTGTGATTGTGACCACCTCATTGTTGGATTCTGTAAAGTATTCGGGGTTTGGTTTATTTGAGTGTTCTACAATTCGAGTACCAAAGAGTTTCAAGTATGTATGTGGTTTTGGGAGTGTTTTTTGTTTTCCTATAATTAGGAACTATAAAAACTATGAGTTCCCAGAAAAAAAACGCACCTGAACTTGAATAAAGTAAAAAATAAATATTGATAACAAACGAATTAAGTTTTCTATATTTCCTTATTTTGGAAACCATCCAATCATAAAGATAATAAAAATAAAATAGTTTAAAAAAAAATAAAAAAAGACAAAAACATTTCTCATATTAGCCCTTCCCACAAAAACCACTGCAACTGACAGATTTTCTTTGCTTTTCATAGTTTATTCAACACAGTTAGAGAGGATAGAGATTTTTAGATATTGAGAGATATGCTGAGGTGTGTTCGGATTTGTATGGGTGTTCGAAAACTTTGCTCTTCACCGATATAATATGTACAAATTGAAATTGAAATACGATAACTGTTAAACTATGGAATCGAGAGAATAAATATGGAGGTAGGATCAGAAGGACGAGGAGCAGGAGCAGGAAAATTGTTTAACACAAAAACACGATCTTCACTTCTTACACGCTTCGAAACGCTGTTATCGCTACTATGTACAAAACATATACATTTTCGATCGGTGCACATACGCATACACATCTATATAGTATTGTGCTTGTAAACCTTGACACTTGACCCTTAACCCTTTGCGCTAAACCCCCTTTCGACCAAAAAAACCACGCCAATGGCAATGCCGCGTGCTCGCGCTAAGTGATCGGTGTATTTGTTGGTTAATTGATATTTTCTAGTTGGTTTCTGGTTCTTGTTGATGTTGTTTTCTGCCTGCTGTTGTTGTTCTTGTTGTAGTTGTTGCACTTGTTGCAGTTGCTGGTGGTTTAGCTCTCATTAATGCTAAGGTTAGTTATACATTTTAGACAGAGGAGAAGGCCTAGAGTTGGAAGCTTAGCCTAAGTGCATTGCTTGGTTTGCTTGGCTTTGCTTTGCATTGCTTTGCTTTGCTTTGGTTTTGGTTTGGTTTGGTTGTTTGTTTATGGGAATTTACAGAGTATCCATGGCGCAATCACAGTCAGAAATATGAAGACGTTTTCACATTCTGAAAGAGACACATAAGGCGTACTCATTGTCAGTTCAAATTAGAAGGCAACAATCAATCATCAGCAACAGAGTGGAGGTGAGAAGGAGAGGCGACGATTGAAGTTTGAAGTTGAGATACATCTGAGGTTGAGATGTATCTGATCTGTATCTGAGCTGAGATGACACGGCGAGCGATTGATTTTGGTTGGATTGGTAGTTGGTTGTTGGTTCTGGTTGGGTTGATGCATTGCGAGAGGTGCGATATGTATATTTAGATATATATATTTTATAAATTTTTTTTAACAGGCGATATATACACTCTTTCAGAGCTGTTTTGGCTGTTTCTATGTGGTTGTGTAAGCGATCAAAGCATTGGCATTGCATTTGGCATTAACCTAACTTATCCACCGTAACTCTCCGAAAAAAACTGAAAAGGCAAAGCGTCTCTAGCTAATCGGTTATAGGTTAACTTGAACTTGAACTGGAAGTCGAACGCAACTGGAACCCACAGCATAATCATTAACTCGATCATCTACACCATCTAATTGTTATGCACTACACTGCGTATACTTAATCTGAGTTTTGTGTTGGGACTAGCTAATGTCTGAGATGAAGTCTGTGGGTGTGTGTGCTTGGATTTTGTCTGACACTGTTTTGTGATTATTTTTTTTTTGGTGATCGATATAAATGCCAATGAAATCATGAGATCCCCACACCACCGGAAGACACTCACCTGATCCTCTGGCCGTGCTCGTGGAAGTGAACTGCTCCGTGGTCTCACCGTAGTCCCCGGATCCGTGGACGCAGTCCTCATCGTCGCAGGCTCTTTCCGTGCCATTGGTATTGCCACTGCCCCCGACTACGCCTCCAGTACTTAAGTTATTGCCCTGCTGGGAGGTGGTTGTCTGCTTCGTGGGCGGTACATACACCGGAGTGATCAGATCGTCTCCACTGCCCGACTCGAAGGGCGGCGTGCACTCGTCCTCGTCGTCGCCACGGCACCCGGATCCCGCTCCCGAGAAGATCAGATCATCTAGGGCACCCGGATAGCCACTCGCCGGAGTCTGTCGAGTAGAGTTGATAGTCTAATTTTACTTCAGTTGATCTGGCGGCAGCCGAGCCAAGCGATGGTTATTGTATGGGGCTTGTTAACTGGATTAGTAGGTGCTCTGCGATTAAGTTTATATGCGTGTATGATTAAATGAAGGCACTGGAGTTTGGTTTTTTTAGCTTAAGGAACATTTTCGATTGGACTTTTAATTAAATTTTGAAATTAAAACTAGCCATTAAGATGATTACAATAAGAGATCAAGATATTCTTTAGTAATTCTTTAGTAATAATTATTCTAATAATCTCGTGTATTACAAATGTTAAAGAAAAAAATCTTTTTTCTAAGTTTTGTAGTTTTGTTGTAGTTTGTTTTGTAGTATAATAACTACATATTCACACTTTTGTAAGGTAAGAATTAATAGATCTTATATACCTCCAGTGACTTCATTTATACTATTATGTTTGAGTACATTGTTGTTTGATGTGTGCTTTGATTAGAGTCATGCAGCATTAGTGCGGACGAGTTTTAGTGCATATTAAATCAGTTTATATAGCTGAATATATATATTCACAATTAATGGTTAATGTGCTGTGCAGCAATTGAAATAAATTTACGGAAATCAAATAGCTGGTTAGTGGAAATTCTGCAAATTTTCATTTCAGTTAATTGGCTTTTTTTTTTTTTTTGTTGTGCGTGAAAAGCGTTACAGAATAAAATGAAGAATATGCCCGGAGGAAATAATAAGTTAAAATTAAATGCAGCATTTACACTAGATTATACATATAGTTAGCTAATACTTTTAGTTTAGTTGAAACGGTTAACGTTTATACTGAATGTCGAACCGAATTTCCCGGATTTGATTATGATGGCGATGACTTCAATGTACAGATGGAGTTACGTTCGAAACGGTTTACGATTAACGGTTATGCATTTTAAATATAAGGAAAGTGCTTGGGAAAGTACTGTACATTATTCAAATAGGATCGGAGTTCGAATTATTGTGGTGCAATTACAAATCATGTCAAATCATTTTGGGAAAAAGGGTTCCACAACTCATGAAGCGGATTAATAAAATACATTTTTTGGTTAAATTTTCTTTTTTTTCGTTTTTTTTTTGGTTTTAATTAAAGAAAGAATTTTGAATAAACTTGGTTTACGATGAGAAAAATACTTGGAAAGTTGAAAGTTGAGAGGAATTCAAATAAAATTTCAAATAAATTCCCTAACCTGCTGCATTCTCTGCAGATCATTTCTATCTAATACTCCAGTTACCAATTGAACATCTCCGCGGATGGTGATATGGGGGTCGCGTTCTACGGCCAGATCCAGGATTCGCAACTTGTTCACCGAAAGTCCGGCAATCACGCCGGCAAACGGACGCTCGATACGATTGCGACCGTTGCGGCTGAATTTGCCGCCGACCTGAACGTTGGACATGGTATTGAACACGGTCGAGTGGTGGCCTGTGGATGAACCCAAAGAGAAGTCGAAGGAAACAGCATTAGACATCCCCGGAAGCCAAAGGATCCCTCCACTTACTCTGCGGCGTCAGTGCCTGAACGTTGTAGTCGTCCAGCTGCAGCGTGGCATTGCCTCCCTTGCGCTGGAACCTCACCACATGATAGGCGTTGTCGTTGACCTTGGTGCCAATCTCCCCCAGCGGCAAGTCCACGCTTCCGATATTGTACACCATAAAGATGTTGCCCTCCACGATCTCCAGCTCCATGTAGTCCTGGGTGGTGGCACTCTCGACTCTTAGGAGCACGGCATCCGGTCGGGTGGTTATGAAGCCCAAGGCAATGTTATCCTCCTCGGTATCGGCTTGGGCATTCTCCGGGAAGGTGTACTGTAACATGCCCTTGTTGTTGCCAAACTCATAGGCAATGGATTCTGTGGAATCCATTTAACATTTAAGTTTACTGTACAGTCCAGCTAGGTCCTTCTAACAGCTTACCATCATAGCAAGTTGGTCCTGTGTAGGAGGTCATGTCGCACTCGCAGGCATACGCATTCCACTGCTGGACACACACGCCACGGTTGGCGCAGGCATTCTGACTGCACTTGGTGGGTCCCTCGCAACCACTAACCACCAAAGAGCTTGGCACTACTGCATCACTGGTTAGTGAGGGCGACGTATCCCCCAAATCAAGTGAAGCCAGACAACCCTCGAAGCCGGAACGCGAAGAGATCGAGGCCGGCAACTTGGAGTACATGTCCTTAAATACCCCGCCGATGTACAAGATGCCCGCCAGTTCCAGGTGCATGTTGTTGCCAGTGAGACTGATGATCTCAAAGGAGTCGTCCACCGTGAGCGTGTGAGTTTTGGGTCCTGGTCGTCGGATGCTGACCTGATGCCAGCGGTTGTCGTTCATGTGGATGCGGGACTTGTCCCTCATGGTCACCGGCCCGTCGCCCAAGTCAAAGGTGTAGTGAATGTGTCCGTTCACCAGCTCCACGGCAACAAAGTCGTTGCGACGACCTCCGTTGAAAACTAGCAGTCCGTTGGGCTCCACGGTTTTGAAGCGGAAATCGATTGAGATGCTGTTGTAGGCCTTCAGCATGGCCAGACCCACGTATGAGTGCTTCGAACGGAAAGTGGCCGCGTGGTAGGGCTGTCCCGCCGGGGAGTTCACGAAGCGAGCCGTCAACTTGAAGGTGGCACTGGGCAGAGCCGATAGCTCTGGCCCCAGACTCTTGACAATGTCCAAATAACTTAAATAAAATATGTATCCTTAACTTAAATAGTTTCTTATAAAAATAAGTAAATACACACCGCTGGCCATTGAAGATAAAGCCCTGCATCTGACCCACAAAGTTCGGCATGGTGGAGGTCATTTGGATCTCCTCCTCGGCGTGGAAGAGGCCGCCCAGATGGATCGAACGGATCTCCATTGTGCTGTGGCGGCCCAGGATCGTCTCGGCTGTGGAAGGAATATTTCCAAAAACAAGAAATGGATAAAACTCGGTGGCCTCGCCATGGGTTTGTCAAGCCAGGCTCGGCTTTGCTCTAAGTTGTTGGCTAGGCAGAGTACCGTTAACATTGGATACATATGGTTATAGGTTGGTTATATATAGGTATTGGTACGAGTAGTATATGGAGTATAGTTGGTGACAAGAAGCACATACGCATATGTAGTCAAAGAGTATATATAGTAGTAGTATTAAGATATAGATATAGATATGCGGTTTTAGTAGACATAGATCTAAGTTTTGGTTCAAAGATTTTGTTCAAGCATTGGTTTTTTGTTCATTTTTTAATCACTCGACAAGTGGCTGAATGTAGTTGGAATTCGATTGTAGTACGAGTATTATATTTTATTTATTATTGCAGCTTGGTACATACTAGAGAAAGGTGCAGATTACAATACATATGTACTGGTACGGATAGTAAATTGAAGTTCTTAATAAAGACAAAAAAAAAGTAAATAATATCGAAATTGAAAATGGAAACTAGTCAGATGTCGCTGCTCCAGCGCAAACCAAAGGAAAGTAAGTAAAAGTATAGAGTTCGCTAAATTGGTTAGATTAAAGTTAGTTGGTGCGCTTTGTTCTTGTTTACAGACGAATATGCATTGCTTGACATTTGAGATATATACGAGTAGTATCTTTTCATAAGTTAGTTATTAGTAGGTGTGTGAGATACATTTCCAATACGGTTACGGTGGCGGTGAGATATTTTATTCGGTTAAGTTCGATTGAGTTTGTAACTATGCTTTTTTCCAGCTGTGCACGGCTCAAGACCAGAAACCGAAGGAAACTATAAAGGTGACAACCTACAGGCTAGTAAATGGAAATCAAAAGGTCAAAGTTGGCATCAATAATAGCCAGGGTAATTGATAAAACCAAATGGGAAAAACTGAAATAATTTCGGGTTTGCTTAACGACATTGAACTAAACATCGATGGGTATCGGTAACTCGGTCTCCATGTTTCTTGTTTAGTTTCTGTATAAATGTGTTAATCTGTGTCCTAGAGAGCTCTATTTTTGTGTGGATGTATTCTTCGAGAGTGTGTTTGGGTAGATGGGTTGGTAGAGAGTGTGTGTTAGTGAGTGTGTGTGTGTGTGCGGCGACTACGTCTAAGTTAATAAGGGTGCATTAGCCTTAACGAGTGGCCACATTGCGCATACGACGCGTTGGCCCACTGAATGATTGACATCTTGACATGCAAATGGCTGCGACGACAGAGACAGAGACAGAAAAAGAAACAGCAACAGCAGAAGAAATAGTAAGAGTAAGAGTAAGAAAAAGAGAAAGAGTAAGAGAGAAAGGGGGTGGGGTTGGGGGTGGGGGCAATGGTGTGGTCGAGAGGGTAAGCGAGAAGTAGGCCACTGTTGTTGCAGCTGGCAATTTGGCGCATTTACAGTTACTTATTCATACACTTGAATTCGCTGAGTGAACTGAGTGTGATACGAGGCGATGCGATGCGATGCGTAGGCGAACGATACGATTATACGATATAGTACAGTATAGTACAGTACGAGACAAAAATATACATATATAGTAGACTGTATAGAACAGAGGGCTAGCCAACTGGTAATCAGACCTATACATTGCAGATCGTGAGCAGGTCATGCGCTTCTCTATCATTCCGACTGACAGTTATTGGTCTTGCTTTTTATTGCTGCTGTTTGTTTATTTGTATTACGGCTTTTTGGGTGCTCACATGCAAACGCTTCACGTGGGCGTGTGGGTGTTCTTGTGTGCAACGGTGCGTATGTGTGATGTGTGCCTTTGCCTGTGCCGGTGCAGGTGTGCGACGCTTTCGATTCTCAGAGTGTGTCTGTGTGTTTGTTTCTGTTTGGACGGGCAGGAGCAGGATCCAGCTTAAAGGTTCAGCCTTCCCCATCGCCTGCCCCTTTACTTTTCCATCTATTTTTACTTTTTTACTGTATTGTTGTTGTTGTTGATTTTTTTTGACACACTTACACAACAAGAAACTAATTTGTACGTGAGACACGTTAGGCTTGATTAATTAGTTGCAATTTGGTTTGCGGTTGCGGTATGCGGTATTGTTGTATTGATGTTTACGAATAGTTGAGTTTACTTAACACAAAAGCTAATTACATATTAAATGGTGCAAAATTACAGCCCTGGGCGTTTCCAAACATTGTTTTGCCCTCTCGTCTCAATCAGCCCCAGCCCCTCCCCATTCCGCAATGCCACTCAATGCCCATACAAATCGCAATAGAAATCGCAATTTGCCGATGCCGATGGCGTTGGCGATGTTGAGGTGATGGCGTGACTTTCATCGAGCGATTTGGGCAAAAAAATGTTACCCCGAGTTCTTGCGTGTCGATTTTTTCTCTCGCCTAAAACATGATACAAAAATACAATATTGTACATAGAAATTATTTACGTTGCCTTCACGTCATTGTACGGTTCTCGCCTTACTCATTTTCTCTGTGGCATTATTAATGAAATGTTTTTTTTTTCATTCAGTTTTTTTCCAGTTTTTTAAGAAGGTCGTTTAGATCACATTTGTGATTAGGAAATTGCATTTGCATATGACATTGTTGGTTGTTGGCTGTTGTGGTCTACACTTAATAGACGTCTGAAACAAACACCTTTTAACGTTAACATACCGCACGTGTCGTTTAAGTTATGGTACAGCAATTATTTGTTTATTTTCATTATTTAGATTATCAAAGGACTTGAAACGATAACTCATTTTCCAGGTAAATGTATATACAGAAAGCAAAAGGAAACACAAAATATACATACAGATATTTTTCAATTTGTTGATTACTTCTTAGGATAGGGGGGTTAATCAATTAACAGAATTATCGAATAAAAGCAAAGAACACAACTTTGGTTATCAAGGACAAAACAATTTACAAGACAATCAATAGTAATCGTATTTATAACACTTAAGGCTGAAACTTTACAGCTGTCCAACTTTAATTCGCTTTCGCGGTTACTCATATATGATTACAATAGTATTTTCAGATACGTTGACTGTGTGGGCTTAGGAATTGAAATTTGAATGATAATTGTAGTTGTAATTGTAATTGTAATTGTAATTGGAGTTGGATTTTAATTGGCAATCTTAATTGGGAAATCAAACAAAGTAAGTAAGTATCGCAAATGAAGACACAACATCGAGACGTTTGAAAGAGTTTTGTTTTTCGAGAGAAACTTACAAGAGCAAAATATATAAAAAAATTTTAAATGAGTATTGGAAAATGCGATCGAATCCTTAAACCCAATCTGAATTGGATTATTCGAATAAATCGAATGAGTGATGGCGGGATGTAAACAAATTTTCAGAGAGGCGTACAATGTGTATTAAATGGTGTGGATGTGGATGTGGAGCTGGAGCTTGTGGTGTCTTATGATGTTCAAAACTATAGATTGCAGATGCTTAAACGATGTTCAGAGATACAGAGCGAAATAGACGTAGGTGGTTAGAGAGAGATAGCTGTCAAATCAGTTAGTTCATCATCATCATAATCGAGAAATGTTTCATGATAAATGAGCATTGAAGAGAAAGAGAGAAATAAACTTGCTAAATACTTTCCAAATTTTCTTTAGTTCGTTTTTTTCTGTAGTTTTTTTACTGCATTTTTGTTGTTCTTAGTGGGTGGGTGGGTGTTACTCGCATGTGTGTTGAAGTTTGTGTGTGTGGTGGTGATGTTGTGTCGGTGTGAGAATTGTTGTTGGTAACTGAAAAGCTCTCAAACGAAAAAGTTTAAGTGGAACTTAAAAACGGAAAACGCGCTGCTGACTGCACTTTCCTTCTTTATTGATTTTTTCATTTTCCTTGCAATTTTCTTTGTTTTTGTTTTTTGCTAGTATCTTTTGCTTTCCAACTGTCCTTAAGCACCTTCACACACCTTCCTGTTTAAAGAGGGGGCATTACTATTTGAACTTGAACCTGCGGATATCGAGGTTGTGCGTGGAGCACTCTACATGGAAGCTAATCGGATTCACTTTCGCTTTGCGATGTGAACGCCAGTTACTCGATTGGAGTGACTAGAGCCAGGAGTTGTTGGTTGTCGATTGGTTGGTAGGTTGATTGATTGATTGGTTGGTTGGTTGGTTGGTTGGTAAAAAAAAACGACACGGCACGACACGTAGTAGGGCTTAGATGTGCTGTTGATACATACATAACATACCCCTGACGGGGGGAGCCCCGTCAACTTGAAGCCGCAGATTTGAGGCTCTGCGCGAGAATCGGATCGTGTGCCAGTTGTTGTCATTGAGCACGGATTGGCCGGCCAGCAGGTTCTGAAAAGGATTTCATAAACTCAGAAATATTTTATTATAGACCTGTCAAAAGAAACATAACTTAATCACCCTAAATAAAAAAACGGACTATTCTTGTAAAAGTTGATATAGTTATCATTAATTGTTAATTTATAAACAAAATCGTGGATTTTGAGAAGCCGAAACTTGTGCCATTATATCATTTTAAAGATCCTTGCTTAAAAACCACAATAATAAAGGAAATTCCCATTTCCACCAGATGAGCTCACCTTCTCCCTGTCGCTCAGCCTGACACTGGCTCTCACCCGTCCCGCCACCAAAGCGATCTCCAAGCGATCCGGTGAATTGGACTCGGCACTGGTCAGCAACAAAAGTCCAGCCGGCCGAGAGGTCTTGAAGCGGATGACCAGCTCCTCGGTCTGTGTCTTAGTTCCCTGACCGTTGCCCAGCCAGATGGTCATGTGCTGGCTGCCATTGAAGGCAAGGGTGGCCAGTTCCCGGCCGCAGGTGGGTCCTCCGTACAGGGTGGCCGAACAGTCGCAGATGGGGCGGTTCCAGCCCTCCAGGCAGGTGCCGCCGTTGAGGCAGGGGTTGCCGTTGCACACGTTGCTCTGCACATGGCATGATGGCTTCACGGAGGCTGTCGTGGCAAGTGGGTTATCAGTGGGTGACCATCAGTAGCGTGCTTTCTGGCTGCGGTACTCACCCGAATCCTGGACGCGTGCAAAGGCCGCAATATCGATCGGCTTGCCACTCAGCTGCAGGTCACGCAAGCAACCCACGAATCCCTGGCGCAGCGTGGCTGTCCAAATGGCCGCCGGCCAGGCAATGGTGTTGTATGCGGGTCCTACTCCTCCCAGATACATGTGACCATCCAGCTCGAGGATGGTGCCATCGCCGGGAGTGCGGAAATCGTTCCACACGCCGTCCACGCTCACCTTGGCGTCTCGTCCATTCCGCCTTAAAATCAGGTCATGCCAATCACCATCGTCCACACGTCGTCGCGAAGCTCGAACCTTGGAGGCTCCAGATCCCAGATCCAAATGGATGTATATGTGGCCGTTTAACAGTTCAATGGCAATCAAAACGGGCTAAGGACAATACATTTTAGTTTACTTCTGAAATGGAATAGGGATATCCTTAACCGTAACTTACATTCTTAGCTCTTGGTTGCTTGGATCCAGTGGCCAGGACAATAATTCCATTGGGTTCCTTGGTGCGGAACTTGAAGCTTATGGAACTCTGCTTGCCAGTTTCCCAGGGAGGTAAGACCAGGTGCGACTCTCGAGTTGTAAATGTGACTGGGTCCTGAGGATCGCCACTGGGGCATTGATACTCCACATTTCCTGCCACCTGGATCAGCTTGGAACCGCTTTTGGCCAGATCTATCAGATTGAGATTCAACGTATCCGCCGAAAACTCCACTTTCCGTAGGCAGCCAACAAAGTTGTTGTGGACACGGGCTCCCAGTAGGGCTCTGGGGTTAACAGCTCCCCCCACATATACCCGCGAGGAGGATAACATGGTAAACTTGCCAGCAATGTGAGAGTGATCCGTATACACATCATCCACGACAGTGACCAGCTAGAAAACAAAATAATTGAAACATCAGGTACAGTCTCAGATGGGAATAGCTCAGATTCTTACCCGACAGAAGCTGGTAATGGAGGATATCTCCTGGATGCGACGATGCACGGTAACTTTGTGCCATTGATGGTCGTCGAATCGCACCTTCGAGGGCTTGATGTGCATTTCCTGTTTCCCGTTGGCCAAGCCCATTGTAAGCGAAACGCCGCCATCCCGGAGGGCCAGGTTCAGATAGTCAGTGCCGTGTCCCGTGTAAAAGAGCAGACCGTTTGGCTGGCGGGTGCGGAAATAGAAGGATATGGCATCCTGGGCACTCACTATCGGCTCGGCGCCCGTCTGACCCAAGTCGTACGAGAGGAACTGTGTACCGCGGAACGTTGCTTCCGATGGCGCCTTCTCCTTCTCACAATACTGGCCATCGTACTCGAGATTTCGACACTCGCAAATTGGACCGGAATCAGTGGATATGCAGATGCCTCCGTGCTGGCAAGGATCGTTGCGCTCGCAGGCATCCGTGGTGTTGCCGCGAACGCCCTAAAGGAGTATTTACAAAGATTATAAAGTAGGAGGGCTATGATTATGTCATTTTTTAACGGTATAATATTTTATACTAAGAACTCATCACATTATTAAAGTTAAGGGTGGATTAGCAAATATGAATGACCTGTACCTTAAGTTCAATATATATTAGAAAAGAATAATTTATTAAAACATACCCTTAAAGGCCTCTCACGGGCTTGCATCTCTCCATGATCGCAGGGCACATCGCCGCACTTGATATCACGCGGCTGCTTGATCTCCTGACGCCTGGTGGAGCCGCCCGGCTGATCAGCGTAGACCAGGTTCCGGATGGCACCCCGGAAACGCGGCTCGAAGATGACACTGGGCAGGGCGAGAAGTGCCAGCTTTGTGCTGTACCAGTTGGGCATTCCACCCACATAGACGTCCGAGTTGCTGGCGAACTTTCCGAACTGGAACTCCTTGCCCTTGGCGGAGCGCTGCTGGGAGACGCCGTCCACGATGAGGGAGGTTTGTTCGTCGTTCCGAAGGACTTGCACCTTGTGCCAGTGGCCGTCATGCAGCTCCCGTCCCACAGTAATGATCTGGGCTCCGCCGCCCAGGTTGTACCTCAGCCGGAGAGCGCCCTCCACCAACTTCAGCTCGAAGAAATCGTAGGTGCCACCGTCGTCGGTATAGAGGACCAGTCCATTGGGCTGCTCCGTCTTGAACTCCAGTTCCAGGGTGCCGTTCAGTCCGGTGTACCATTTTCGGAACGTGTAGAAGGAGTTCTGGGACCCGTCCAGCTGGAAGCCAGCACTGAGGGTCACGAAACTGGCCGCCAAGCTGACCAGGAGGGCGGTGACGACCAGCACGCGATAAGAGCGTCGGTATTCGACCACCAGGGGATTACGGTTGGGATTTGACTTGGAATGGGCATTGCTATGCCCCAGAGGCGCAGCCACCTCTCTTCGCCGGCGTCGCGCCTTGTTGAACCGCAAGTCCGGGGAGGCGGAGGAGGCAGAGGCGTGACGCTGAGTGGGCAGGAGTCTGAGCTCCGCCGGATTTCGATCCATATCCTTGTCCATAGTTGGTTGCCTTGCTGTCAATGCTGCTGGAGCATAGTTCTTCGTGGTCTGGTTATCCTGATATGTTGCAGTTGGCGCCTTCATTCACACAAACACACACTAACACAGCTACACATACGCACGCACGTTGCGCGCGTAAACGTAAAGTGTCGTCTTGTTCTCGCGGCTCTCTTTTGGTTTTCCTTTTCTTTCTATTTCTATTTTGTATTTTTTGCGTATTCCAGTCCTTGAGGGAAAAGCTTTGGATGTCCTTGCGATGGTTACTCTGGAATCGTTTTATCCGCGCCTGCAGCTTTCATTCAGTGAGAGAGCGCGTTGAGAGCGAGAAGGTAAAAGCTCTTGGACAGCTAACGGTACTGCACTGATTACTACTGATTTGGCCAGGATTCCTGGTCCTCACTGCACTGTTTTATGAGATGTTTTGGCATTTCTTGCACTGCATATGCAAAATGTTTGGCAAACTAATTACGAACACGCACATATCGCCGATTGAACGGGTCAAACAGCCGCTAAAAGTCGAGTGGTTGCTGCTTCGAGGGTGGTTGGACTACAACTGCTTAATGTGGTCGTGGTGGTTTCGGGGCCAAAAGCTCGCCGGATACCCATGCTACCCGATGCTGCTGTGGCGCCCACGAGCGCTCCAACGTACATGTACATACTAAAAATCGGAAAAATTTTTCACTGCATGACCAAGAATGTAGGCGAAAATTTTTCGTAGTCCCCGAAAAGCGGAAGGCCGACTGTAATTAATTAGTTATTGATAGACATCGATTGAAGCTATTGATTGGACATATTCCCATTTCCCACATACACTATTATTTATTTAATTGCACAATTATTTAATGCCTTTTCCTTTTTCTATTTGCACACTCGCTTGATTCCCATTTTATACTTTATGTAACGATTTGCGTTTGGATTGACCGCGGGCTTCGTTTTCTTATTAATTTTGGGGATTTTTTCACATTTTTCGGGTTGAACTTGGGGATACAAAAATTTTGTGTGTCGAATTTTGCTGCGGAGTGGCTTCCGCTGCTCTTGGCTCCGTTATCGATCCGTGCTGCATCCACGACAAGACTGAACTGCAATTTCAAACTTAATTTCTTCGCACTGTTTCCAATGGATAACGAAAGCTCCACCAGCTTATTCACAAAAAGCCATTGGAGCGGCCTAGGCGACTCGAATGGTGTTCCCTGCAATGGCTTCTTGACGAAATTTTTCCATTTTATCCTATTATTAACATTATATACTCATTTATAATAATATTTTGATAAGCACTAGCTTAAAAACAATACAAATTTCCTTCAGAAACGCTTAAAACCTTACTGTAGCCCTGAAATGTATGCTACGAAAAGCTGATGGACCTTGAAGCCCAAGTGTAGTGTGTGGGAATGCCAAAAATTAAAAGCTCGCTTACTTCGCACGAGGCATTCATATGCGTACTACTAACACACAAACACCCACACATGCGTAATGTGCGCATATCACGCAGGTTCATAACCTGCACCACTCGAAGCGTATTAGATGGGACACCCATACAACCGCACTCCCACACAAATGCAGATACACATGATCCTGTGGGTGGGCCTGTGACCACCCGTCCACTATCTCAGAGACGACCCGTGTAAATTCCTTGACATTTACTACGCAAACTTCGATGACTCGGTGTCAAATTGGATTTGCATTTGCAATGAAAATTGTGGCATGTCCTTTGAGCGAATGTGTGTGGGCGTAATGGCTTGTAATTTTCTTTCCCTTTTTCCCTACCCGTTGAGGAATTGCAAGGCCACCGCCACCATAAATCGTCGTCATAGCGAGCACATTAACTTGAGAACACCAATCACGCACTGACCATTATTAAACAAGGCACTAAGTGCCCGAGCTCTTACATTTTTTAATAATATTTAAACGCACGCCAAAGGCTAAACAAATGCCAGCACGTGCTGTCCATTGTCCTTCACATTTGTGACGTCGATAAAGGAATAAAAAGGACTGGGGACTCCGAATGGCTGAATGACGGTAAAAGCTTCATTTTGAGTTAACCGCCCAACAAAATACCAGTAAGAAAAAAGTTTATTTTTTTTTAATTTTTATAATTATAACATAAAAGATACATGGTATTGCTAAAAATATGAATAGTTCATTTATGGAAAGTGTAAGTTTTCCAAGTATTCGGTTTATTATATGGGAAATACATTATTCAATGAATTCTGAATACATTTTGAAGGCCTATTTTATTTGTTTATATATTTATAATTATAACATTTTTGTAAATAATTATTATATTTTTTTATAATTAATATAATTATAACAATTATAACATTTAATATATAATAACAATAAATAGATTCTAAATAAAAAAAGTCTCAAAAGATATATACCAAAAGTTCCAATCAAAATCTGAGTAGAGTTGCCAGACCTCAAATTATTTTAAAAATGGTGCTACCGTACTTACCGCGCCATTTAATAATCGGAAACTATAAACGAATTTCTTCGGATTAAGGCCTTAAACCACTTTTATCTTATAACCAAGCAGCATTTTTTTACTTTATAGGTTTCAGGAGGGGAAAAAAATTGTTAAGACCCATTACACTGCCTCCTCAAAGTCTGGCAGCGCTATCAAAACATTACACAGCTGTTCTTATCAACGGATGTTTATCAAGTGCACTTTACAAGGTAGACGCTTTTCAAAGATTTGCACAAGCCACAAACCTTTTATGGGAAATCTAAAGTGCACTCAAGTTCGACTATATAGTTTGTTGTCATCTTCTAGAGTCCCTGCACCATTACGTAATGCTTGTCAATTTAGGAAGGCACCTACGATCCCCCCTCCTTAATTGTATGTTGCACACGGAAAGAAAAGTGCGGGTTAATGGAACAGACCTCAATGTCGTGGAATCTGGAAGTGGAGATCGGAGCTTGCTGCTGATGCCAGGAGCACTGGGCTCAGCCTGGACGGATTTCAAACCCCAAATCGAGCAACTTCCCAAGCTACTGCCAGAGTACACGATCATTGCCTGGGATCCGCCGGGTTACGGAAAATCTGTTCCTCCCAAACGCCAGTTTGGTTTGGAGTTCTTCCGGGAGGATGCCAAGGCGGCAGTGGATCTGATGCGCGCCCTTGATAGGCCCAAGTTTTCCATCCTCGGTTGGAGTGATGGCGGAATCACAGCACTTATCGTAGCCGGCCGCTACGCGGAGGCAGTGGATCGATTGGCCATCTGGGGAGCCGGCGCCTATCTAAATGCCGATGAGGTGAAGGCTCTTCGCAATATCCGTGACGTGTCGAAGTGGTCGCCGAGGATGCGGGAGCCCATGGAGAAGGTGTACGGGGTAGATAGATTTGCACAGCTCTGGGGCGAATGGGTGGATGCTGCCTGTGCCTTCTACGATCAACGCGACGGAGACTTCTGTCGCAATGAAGTGGAGCAGGTGAAGGCTCCAACCTTCATTTTGCATGGAAAAAAGGATCCCATGATAGCAGCAGAGCACATACCTTGGTTAAAAGAACGACTACCCAATGCCAAATATTACGAGTTCCCCGAGGGAAAACACAATATCCATCTGCGATATGCAGAGGACTTTAACAAACTGGTGGCAGATTTTTTTAATAAAAACTAATTTCGAATTAATTTCCAATTTAAGAAAACATGGCAACAATTGTGATGAATCTGCTGTTAGATTTAAATCAAACGGACCAACTAAAGCCAAACGCAACTTTGTTCTTTAATTAATTGACAAAAGCTATCAAAAGTGAGCCGGCAACTGTCCATAGGTCGAAAGTGATAGTTGCTGTGAATCAAACCCATATCTAAACTGAAGGAAATTGTTTATCTAGCCCATGAATCACGTAAAACTAATTGAGGAATATTCCATATCAGTTGACTAGTAAGTGCGATTCTCAAAGTGAATGAAAGTGGCAACCGCCTTAATCCCACAGAGAAATTTAAGTCGTTTGTACTCCTCTTCAAAAGAGAGTCACGTGAATCCAGAGAGATTTCTTATCTGCAACTTATAAGAGTGACTAATAAATTTAAATTTTATATAAGGACTTTGAACTAGATTCTAAAACAAGGGCCAAGACCAACTAATAAAGCTGACAATAATCCACCTCAGAGAAATAAATGAATCATTTGAATTTTGTTATGAAACTAGTATTTAATATTTATTATTTCACAGATCGCTGATCAGTTCATGGCCAGATTACTTGACGGTTTCGAGGAGAGTGTTCACGTACTCGTCAAACTGGGCCTGGAAGAAGTTGCCGGCAACGGGTCCGCCGAAGCTGTACTTCTGGATGTAGTCGCGGGCCTTGACGTTGGTACGGCCGGTGCGGCTGGTCTTGGACACGAACTTCTCGGTGGTGATCTTGTCGTTCTGCTTGAACACCAGGAACACGTAACGGTGCAGGCCGGTTCCCTCGCGGGGTCCAGCGCCAATGTATTCGGCGATGGTCTGGCCCTCAGACACCTTGTTGCCGGGGATGTTGATCACCAGCCAGTGGAGCAGCTCACGCAGTTTGGGGTCGGCACGGCTGGGTGCATCGGGATCCACCAGCAGAAGGGTGTACAGAGATCCGGCCTCGGCTTCGAACTCAACGGTGGGAATGTCCTTAACCTGAGTGGGCGTCAGCTCGTTGCCGAGAGTCACCTGAGCACCGGAGGGGTAGGTGATGGTGGCCTTGGAGGCGGGCTTGACGTCGATGATGTCGGGAATGATGCCAGCGGTGTCCATGTTAGCTAGTGTGGTTCCTTCTGCTTCTGCGAAATGACTCTGGCCCGGAACCCCGAGCACCAGCCTTTTATCGTCGCAACCTGGACGTTTCCCTAATCAGTTCCGTGCACTTTACTGTTAATACCCCGACGCATAGATAGTGAGATAAGCGAATGGTTCGACTTTATTATTGGGTTGAAATGGAAAACTGTGCATGATATATGCAAAATCTTAGCCGATTATGGTTTTGTTGCGGATAGGCACATAGTCATCATACTGTGCCTGATAGTAGTTGGCGGCAATGGGTTCCCCCAATCCATGTTTGGCGGCAAACTGACGAGCGCTGAAGTTCAGGCGTCCGGCACGAACACTAAAACGGAAAAGCCTAAGTAAACATGATAACTACTTTTGATTTTTTGAATGTCTTACTTGTTGGGAATAGTTTGACCCTCCTCGATCTTATTCCCCTGGCGATAGACCAAGAAAATGTAGCGGTGAAGGCCAGTGCCCTCCGGGGGACCGGAACCAATATAGGCCGCTAGCGGAAAACCAGTGGCGATGTCGTTGCCCTTGATGTTGACCACTGCCCAGTGCAGAATCTCACGGAACTTGGGATCCTGCCGTGTAGGGGCATCGGGATCCACCATGAGCAGGGTGTACAGACTATCTCCTTCGGGCGCACACCATTGGACAGTCGGCGGGTCCTTCACCTGGGTGGGGGTCAGCTCATTGCCCCGACACACGACATTGCATTCGCCATAGGAAACCTGCACAATGCCGGCGGGGACGGCATCCACCACATCGGGAACTATGTCTTCCATGTTACGTGTCAGTTGAAAAGGATGATTGTACTCTTTTTTTTTCTTTTGGCCTTATCAGCGATGACCAAGCCGGCTGGGTGATAACAAGCAAGAGCTTCTTAGTGATAAAGCGGATGTCTTTCGGTTTTTAATAAAGTTTCCAGTTTAATTAATATCTGGATGTTGAAGTCCACAAGGTCATACTGCGATGGCAACAGCTCAAACCTATAAATATTGGTTTTATGGACGAACAACTATAAACTTTATCACGGTTAGCCAACTGATTGGTCAAGTGCGATCCGTCAGATTTGTTTTCAAAGGTAAATAAGGTGAAAAAAGCCCTATAACTATTCCGTTGAAAAAGCTTTCCTGACAGTTGGCATTATTTAGGAAATTTTTACTAATAACACCAGAAATAAATTGCTTTATAGCAGGCGTGAGTCATAAATTTGAAACTAGTTAGAGCGCCTATGGTAGCAGATGTTTATAGTTATACATAGGTGGCTTTTTTGGTTTGTTGAAGCCGCAGTTTCCACTAGCGAGCTTCCACTGTGCACACCTGATAGGATAGACCGCCCTTATGAGGGCCATTAAGTCATATATTCTACAATTGCACTGTTGTATGATTACAGCAAGGGGTCATCAATCTTTCGCAAGATAACCAATCGATGATATACGAACGACAATCCATGTTAAAGATTCAGGAAACACAAAATTAGTATATATATCTTGCTATTTATTAAACAATTCGAATATTATTAACACTTGAATATCAATATTGATAGCGCTGACAGAGAGTTTTGGTCTACTAAACACGCTTAGTTGCATTTGTCGCCTTTGTTCTTTGCACAATGAAATAATATATAATATTTATGTATAATTATAAGATAATACAAATAATAATCAGAAATTGTGAAACGAGAGCGTGAGATTTGAGGGCCGTCCCGCGAGGCGACGATTTTAAAAACAACATAGTTTACAATTACAAGATAGGGTAAATAATAGTAGCTAGTGGTATGTCTATACGGCATATGATATCTGGAACATCCGGAAACTGCGGATAGCCAGAGTTCTGGAACTAATCTTGGAATACAATAACTGCTGGTTCAATTTGATTGAGGAAATACCAATGAATGCGGTACACGTAACACGTTCTCTTATTTTCATGTCGGTAAATTCAACTGTGATACTCATGCTCATGGATTGCTCCAAGCATCCGCACTAACAGCGAGTCTCGTAGAGACCACTGCGTCCGATATAACGCACCCATTTGACGACGTCGTGGTCGGAGTAGTTCAGTTTGGGCTCAAACACCTTCAAGTAACGCACCTTGAAGCCGGATGGCGCGAACGGCACCTCGAAGTTCATCGAAATGGGCGGCCGAGTCCACTTCTTCTTGGTGTCTGTTTCGAGCAGTTCAATCTCGGCAGACAACTGAGTCTCCTTCATTCCAGCCATGCGCTTTATCTTCCACACGATGGCATTCTCCGAGGCCTTGTACTTGGCCTTACCCTTCAAGCAGATCAACTGCACGCCAGAAGTGTTGAGCGGTGTCGGGATCTTAACCTCGATCTTTTGGCCCAGTAGCGAGGGCTTGAAGTTGGACTTGAGCACCACCTTCACCTCCATCTTGGTTCGTCCTACCTCGCGCACCAGTGGAATGACTCGGAACGGCAGTGAAATGTCTTTGGTAGTGCGGTAGCGCATCAGTTCGAACTCCCCGTCCGGCGGGATGAAGCTGATCGAGTGCTCCGTCTCGAACTTGCTCAGCTTGACGCACTGATGGAACTGGCAATCATCGATGACGACAACAGGCTTTCCAGAACGCGAGGTTTCCGCCTCGGAGTTGCCGGACAAGCCACGACCCTTTGACTCCATCACAATCTTGTCGTTAATGCCGAATTTGCATTCGGGCATGCCTGCAAAACGGAATTAGATTTCTTATACTGATACTTCTAATAAAAGGTACATTTTTAAGAGGATGATTCCCATTAATGGTTGAGATTTCTTACCTGACAGATATGATTTCATAACCACCTTGCCGGCAACGTGAGCAGACAGCACCTGGCCCTGAGGGCTCATTAGTAAGTTAACGTACTCTAGCACGTCCAGGAAGAGCTCGTTGCGTCGGTACTTGATGCCCTCTCGCCGCCAGCCGATCTGGCCGGTAACCTGCGATGTGATTTGCATCTGCTCCTCCTTAGTGGCCGACTTGATGCCCTGCTGCGTGATGAAGGTCTTCAAGGTTCCAGAATCGGTGTTCTGCGGGTAGCCGAAGTCCAGGATCTCGTCAAGCAACTCGTAGATTAGGACGAAGTTGTTCTTGATGTTCTCCTCGGAAATCTTGCCGAAATACGACTGCATCACCTCGATTATCTTCAGCAGGAACTCAAAAACCATGGCAGCATTGACATTCTGCTTGGTCACAGCAGCCAACCAGATATTCGCCCGCTGAAAAGATTGGCACAATGAAGGACTCTGGCAAAGAAGGGGGTCCACGAGCCTACCTTAATGTGAAAGAAGCTGGTCCGAGCGATGTTGGTCACCGGAGAGCGAACCTGCTGGCGGGCGTGGATGACGTTGACCCGAAAGGCGTCCACAGCATTGCGGCCGATGTCATCGCGATAAACTCGCGAGATGAGCACCTCGCCCTTGTGGTTGTAGACGAACAGGCCGCCGATCATCTTGTGCGCTCTCTGCTAGGAGGTCCTGTATGGGCTATTTGGATCCTGCACGGAAAGTTTGCCACCAGAGGAATTGCCAAAAAAAACTACAAGCGAAAATTTTTATCAGAAAATCAATTTTCACTCCCCTTTAGTGTGTCCGTAGATCGCAACTTCCAAAATCCAAGACTTTTAGTACCACCTCCATGGCGCTAATCAAAAAGAATTTATTGCGGAGATATTTTAGTTAAAGTTAACAATAGCTTAGTTATTTTCAATTATGCATAAACTAAATGTAAAATTAATAATCTTAAAATGGTTTTCGACATTTATCGTGGAAAAAGCAAGCGCCGAAATGACTTTTAACTTTAACATATTCAAAAATTTCAATATTTGGTAAATAAGTGTTTTTTTCGTAACAAATATACATATATAATAAATTATTAATATATTATATTTTATGTATTTTTTAAGATTTTTTAATCTAGGAACTTTGAAGACGTTTTAGGGTCTAAAAACAGCTTAATTTGGCTTGAAATTAATGCACTACTTTCGGGCATCCCTGCCCAGACAGTGCGACCAGACTTTGTTTAGAGAGAAGAGAAAATTTTATCTCTTTTTTCCTCTCTTAATGTTTTTAGTCTAGAACTAAAGTTTGGAACATCTTTTTAAGTTGGCAGCGCTCTTTTCATTTGTGGCAACCCTGTTCAAGAAGTAAAAAATAGTAAATAAAAATAATGTTTTGGTCAACGGAACAGGTCGAGGGCATGCTCAACGTGCTCAAGACCTCCACAGACCGTACGGTAATCTACAAATGTTTGGTTAAGCTGCGAACTGATTTGGTGAAGGACAAAACTGGCATTGAGTTATTTCGCACTTCAGGTGGTATTCCAGTGATGGTAAGTTTGACATTCACATCGCTCCTGTCAATGAGTTTGAGAAGCACTGGCTTGCACAATATAAGATCAAAACCGACGTTCTAAATCAAATGATAATGAAAGATACTTCCACAGGTGCGCCTGATAACAAAGCTGAATGAGAAAATAATGGAAGTAGTTCTCAGTATATTGGGAAATTGCTGTACAGACGAGCTGTCATGTATCGAGGTGAGTAATGATTGTATTTTCATTTTGATAGTGGACTAATTAGAAACGGGTTTCCTATAAAATCCTAAAATATATAAAATTTTTATAGTAATTTTCGCTTTAATTTTTTTATCACTATCATTTTTTTTATGCTGATTTTAATTTATACTTTTATTTAGGCCGTGGAGTTGAAAGTTATTTCCCCATTGTTGACCATTTTGAAAACCATTCCCAACCCTGTGATCCAATGCCGAGCCTGCCGTATGTTGGGGAACTTGGCCAAAAGCAAGAAGGCGGCTCAGTACCTACAAGTGCATTATGCGGCCATTGCCCCCGCCATCTGCCACATTATCGAATCAACCAGCGCCGTGCAGACCCGCATCATGGCATTCCGCGTCTGCCGCTTCCTGCTGGTCAGCAGCCAGTTTCTCAAAAATTTTCTCATGGCCAACGGGTTTATGCAGCTAATGCAGATATTTGTGTCCGTGATGAAAAACGATGAGGTGCCCAAGGAGCCCATACCGGACATTGAGGTAGCAACGCTGATTGGCCTCAAACGAAACCAGCACCGAGAGAAGTACTTTGAGGAGGTGGCCCGCAACCTGGAGGGAGTGCGTAGCGACATATTCGATTACCAAATGCTGAAGAACTCAAAGCGGAATTGTGACTATGCCATTCCCAAGGAGAACCCCTCTGCCTTGGAGCTGGCCCATGAGATTTTAAAATGTCTGGTGCTGATATCCGCACAGAAGATTGACATGAAGGCCTGGGAGGTAATTCAGCTTCAAACTAAAAAAGATTAACATTAACACCTGTAATCTGTTTTTCCGCAGTCGATTTCTCGTAACACTTCACTGGCAACTATAGTGTGCTTCGTCAAGGAGGACAGTGACCAGCGAGCGGCAGCATTAAAGATCCTTTCCAATTTCTGCAAGGATCCTTGCGCCTTCTATATGCTAAGCACCGCAGATGCTATTGTGGCTGCCTGTGAGATGCTTATGGCGGTTAACATGGCAAAGCCCCTCACTGAAAGCGAGGTCCGGCATTGCATCAATATTATATCCACCCTGTCCACAGATGCCTGTAGCCGCTCCAAGATCAGACGATGTGGAGCTTTGCGTAAGCTGGTGGCTTTAATACGGGACTCGAATTCTCAAAGCGAGCGATCTTCGGCAAGAAAAATATAGATTCTTAGTTTCAGCAATGAAAACTAATATATTATCCAACCCACAGCTCTTTCATATTCTTATTAACTTCCAATATGACAACCTAAGCATGGAACTGTTGCTGTACGAAGGCCTTGTGCCCATGTTGGTGCGGGAACTGAACGATTACCTGACCAGCGACGATGAACACCACAAGCGTCGCCGAGAGGAGAGGTTGCAAGGCGGCAAGAAACGAAAGCTAACAGACCCCACTACGCCAGAGACGCTAAGCAAGGTACATATTCCACCAAAATAAATAAGGCTCCTATTGTATAAAATATTTTAAATAACTTTCTGTTATAGTTTTCCAAAACCCACGAGACTTTAGGCTCAGACTTTGACTCGCCCAGCAGTTCGCCTCGATCATACCGCACCACAAGTCCCTGTAGCTCCCGCAGCATGTCACCCATCTGCAAGGATCTGCTGAGCAACGACGACGATGACAACTACTCACCTGCCTGCAGTGACGATGACGATGATGATGATGACACCACCAATGGCATAAACAATTTCGATACTAAAGATCGTCGCATAGCCGCCAATCGGGCTCAAGCCTCCAACGTCTTGGATATATTAAAGCTAATCGACGAAGGCAGCGAACCCATCGAAGACACTCTCTCCGACAAGGAAGACTTCGATGAGCTTAGCTCCGACGTGCCGCCTAAATTGGGACAGTTCCGAAACGAGGCTGGTGATACCATTGACATTATAGAGAATCTTATATATCGCATCACGCTGATGGTGAATAAGCGAGTGGAGCTAGGAAAGCCAGAGACGCTAGACACGCTCATTAGAGCTATTAACTTATTTGGAGCCAACAATAATTTTTCCAACGCCCTGACGAATATACTTCTGTAGGTTAATCATGAAATAAGATAGAATCTCACTTTATAGTCCAATTTTATTTTCAGGGAGAGCCAATTTTTTGCCCAGATCATTAAGCACGGCGTGGTTCATCAGCTTTATCAACTTACAAAAGTGGAGGATGTGGGTAAAAAATTAAAACTTATATTCTAATGTACTTATTATCCTGTTTCAGATGCGCAAGGACGGCTTTGCCTTTCTGGAGACACTCACCAACGTCGGTGAGTCGAACTACGGCAAAGAGGAGCTGGTACGACTGCTGCGGTGTGACGATATCAACGCCCAACAGCGGGCAGCCATCTCGGTGGCCCACATCATCAAAAGCCATCGTCTTTTGTACCAATTTCTTTATGACGGCAACGCCCTGACCCTTCTGTTTGATCTGTTGCTGCGCAAAAAGAGTGAGGATCGCTATGCCGACGAAGCTGCGGATGCAGTAACTGCCATGTCTCGCTACACCTTGCGAATCGGATTGCCTGAGATAGAGGTTGAGGAGAGCACCAATGGGATTTGTTCACAACAGCTGAATGATTCAGCGCCCATGCATGAACAATGCGATATGCGATTCTTGGTCGGTGGGGGTGAAAATATCCTCGAAATAGGGTTCAACAAGCAGCTGCTTTGCGACTCCAGTGAGGTGTTCAACAAGATGCTGAACAGCGACTTTCGGGAGGGGCACGATGGCGAGATTCAGTTACACGACTACTCGGCCAGCGGCCTGCGTTACTTTCTGCATTTAATTGGTTGCCACAAACGGCACTTAACCGAGACAAACTACCCCGCTCTGCTGCAGGCCTTCGAAATGTCGCGGGTTTACATAATACCCGAGATGGAGACTGCCTTGCAGGAGCGCCTTATTCAGTTCCTGGACGCCCAGAACTGTTTGCGTCTACTGGAGTGGTCGCTTAAGAATTACCACTCAGAGCTGACAGAGACCGCAATATGCTACTACCTCAGCTCCGCACTGCCAGCCCAGGAGAAGCAGTTACTCTTCCGCACCGCCGAGGACTCCGTCTATGCCAGCGAGTGGTTCCAGTTGCTCAACGACACTGTCTTCGAACGGTGCCGTAGTACTGGCTATTAAAACCCTACCCCTTCTACACCCCAGTTGCGTTCTGTGATCGTCTGCCCTTTTAATTCAATTTCTTTTTGTTGAGCGTGGTGTCCATTGCCTGGACTGGTTAGGATTTATTTGCCACAACTCTATCGCGAAGTATTCCAATGTGCTACAATGTAAATGTTAATAAAATAGACTACGTAATTACCTAAGAGGATTGCATTTTGGCGGACTCGAATGTGGGCATGGCGCAGAAACGAACTGTAAGCCAGTCCACGAGGGGCGTGGGACAAATCCCAAAGAGCCATCGGTACAGGCGATATCGCCACGGTTCCTCTATGTAAAGGCTTAGGGGCTGGGAGTTGGTAAGGGCATCCTTGAATTTGGCCAGCAAAGATTCGTTTTTCAGTTGGTTGGGGGCCTTGAAGCCGGAGAGGATTTTCAGGTAAGCATTGAAGGCCTTGAAGTAGGAATCGTACAGAGCATGTTGCTCCTCGCTGAAGGCCTGGCTCATTTTCTCGGCATGCTGCTGCTGGCGAGCTGCAATGTTGCTATCAAGGACAAAGGAACCGGGCACAAAGTTGACTACTTCCACGCCGTACTGCTGGAGTTCCACGCGGAGGGAGTCAGTCCAAAATCGCAGACCGGCCTTAGAGGCGGCATAGGGCCCCATGGCAGGAAGAGCCTGCAGCCCACAGTGGCTGGTCACGTTGATGATTCTGCCCTGTTGCTGGCGCAGAAGGGGCAGCAGTTCCCGGGTCAGTCGCATGGTGCCCAGTAGGTTGCAATTGATCTGCATCTCGATTTGTTCCGGTAACTGCCACTCGAACTCGCCAAAGCACATCACACCCGCATTGTTCACCAGGGCCTTTAGCCGATAGTCCGGATTCATCGAGAGTATGTCCTTGAGTTGCTGGTGAACCAGGTCTATGGAATCGGTCTTCAATAGATCCAATTCCAGTGTGTGCATTCTGGACTCTGCCTCCCCGGCGGGCCTCCGCTGCTGCAGCAGCTGGGCTCCTTCCGACTTGAGATTGTGGCAACAGGAAACCACAGTCATGTGCAGGGAATCGTGGCAGTACACGGCCAGGGAGTGGCTATCCAGAGGCAGTGATAAGAGCCAGTTAGTACTTTGAACTGCGATCAGGTTCAGTTACCTTACCCGAGGCCCGAGTCGCAGCCCGTAATGAGCACCACATGCCGGCTATCGACCTTCAACTGCTTTCGACCCAGTCCCAGGGTTCGTCGCAGGGCACTTAGGAAATGACTACCGCTCATATCGCCGGTTCTCGGATAACTGAAAATGAAACAAAGAGTCGGATTCTCGGTGCACCGAAGCCGCCAGATCCCAAATAATGCGAAATAAGGCAAACCCAAAAATGAATATATGTATGGATGTTCATACGATGGGAATGTATGTAACCATTATCTGTGTCTCAATGGAGGAGTATTGCAGTGGTTACCTGCTCTTTAGGCTGGTCCTTAGTTAACTCAAATCTTTAATAAATTCAAATATATTACAATTCAAAAATCATAAATAATCATTACCGGTTCAAGATATTTTTGAAGGTTTTTAGGTTAAAGTTTTCGATTAATTGTTTTCGTTAACTTCTTTATATAAAATGAAGGAATATTTTCAAAAAATCTTTGAATGAAATTCTTTTAAATTTATATTAGAATTTCTTTGTATAAAAAAACTCGCCCAGTGTCTATTTTTTACCTGCTCAGCTTACCTGACGATAAGCCACCAATATTTGCAAGTCATGAAAATTCAGCTCTTCTCCTCCCCCTTTGTTTTGATTTTTAAAACAAAAAACATATAAACACTTTATTTTTAGGTTTTTCGGTATTTTTATTTTATTTTATTTCATTCCTTGTCAATTTTGGTGTTGTCTGTCCTTATAAGTGCATTTAATTTGTGGCCACTAGACTCAGTGGACCTGGCTTCAATTGGATAGATCTTTTAACAGTTTCGAAATATATTTAGAATTCACTATGGAAACTTGCGAGAGTTGATTTGACCTGATTTTGAATAATCATATTTTAGATAATACATAGTTATATTAAATAATTGCTTTGCTTTTGTCATTTCTTATAAATGGTATTTGAAAATAGCGCACTCGTTGCGTTTAGTAAAAATATATTTGGGGTTTCCTACTGCAGCTTACAGAATACAATAAGTATATTATATCATTTTCACATTTGCTTTTGCTTTGCTTTTTTCTCAATATAAAACCTTGCTCAACGCGATTATTGTTTAGCTTTAAACATACATATATATATATATTTATATAAAGTGGTTGCATTTCTTAATTCTCTCTCAAGGCATTGTATTTAGTTTGTAGTTTGAATCTATATATATTTTAATATATATACCTTCTTTACGCATTCCGTTTAAATGTACAATTTTAAAACCGACTTAGTTCTTTTCATTACACGCTTTGTTTACTGCTCCTGTTTTGCTTTCTACTTTCGTTTAAATGGTTATCCTTTTGTATTCGTTTTTTTGTTTTTTTGTTTTTATAATAAATATCACAACGCATCCTTCAAATCTACACATCATATTACCCTTATCATTCACACCACACCACACCCCGCCCGGCATCCGGGCGCTGGCGCTCGAATCCTGGGGGGTGCCTGGCATTAATTATGCATCGTCGCTTCGATCGTCGCATTTATATTTTTTGAAAAAATATACAACACGCAAATGAAAAGGTTTGAAAATTGCACAAATTACAAGTACATAACATATGTAGCTCGGCGTATGTAAAAAGACATAGCAAAATCATAAATTAACCATAATAATCATAATAATACAAAAACATTAAAGTTAACGAAAACAAAATATTCGTTACGGTTTAAAATTACAAAATGAAAACATCTCCTACAACTAGAAAAATGTTTTGTTGGTTTTCTTTCGCTTTGTTAGCAAGTATAAATATAATCGCTACTCTCAATTATATAAAACTTAACTTAATCCTGACTCGACTCCTCTCCGGACTTCACCCGGCCCGGTCCCAGCATCTGTCCCGGCCCCTGTCCGGTTATAAGCTGACCAGCTTCGACGGCTCGGCGGTGGGCGTGGGCAGCTCCAGGGGATGCTTGTTCTGCGACGGCACCAGCGGCCCCGAAACCGGCGTCAGTCCGGTGCCACCGTCCATCAGGGAATCAAAGTTGAAGCCCGTGGTTGGCGTCTGGATGGGCACGCCCTGGATGTGCGTCGGTCCCGATCCGGGCATCTTGTTGTGGTTGCTGGTCAGGTTCAGGTGCATCTGTGGGACGAAGGGTCGTTGCACGGGCAGCGTGGTGGGCCGCTCCTTGGGCTTGTTCAGTTCGTTCAGCGTGGGACTGTTCATGCTGCCCTTCGGGGTGGTGATGGGATAGGCGCTACCAAAGCCCACGGGCGCCGTGCTTACAATGGGCGTTTGCAGTGATCCGGACGAGACGCCTGTGGGCGTCATCAGCGTGGACATGGGCGGCAAGGCGAATCGCTTACTGGGCGGAGGGCCGTCCTGATCCAAAAGGCAACTCGAGTCCAGGCCACCGTCCAGCGGCTCGTCCTTAATCTGGGGCTTGAGATCCAGCGGCGAGTTACTCCGACCGGTGGAGTTCAGAGTGGCGTCCAATCCCGTAATGGTGCCGTTGCTGCTGTCGTTGCTGTTGTTGTTATGATGGCTGCTTGCGCCGCTGTCGCAGCTGCCGGCACTTGGGAGGCCGACCGGAGCAATCAAGCCGTTGCAGGTGGTCACGCTCAGCAGATCGGTGCGGATCTTTTGGCAGGAGGAATGGTGGGCGCGCAGGAAAAACTCCAGCTGGTTCTTGACCTCCGTCAGCGACTCCACTTCCTTCTTCAGGCCCTCGCCCTTCTTCTCCAGCTGCTCTACCTCGTAGGTGAGCTCATTGGTCTGGTCGACGCGCCGCTTGCGGCATCGGGCCGCCGCCTGCTTGTTCCGCTCCCGGCGTATTGCACGCTTCTGCTCCTCCTCGGGCGTCATATTGGCGTTCCGGTTGGGACGTCTGCCGCCTCCGCGACGCGCGGGCGTGGCACTGTTTGAGGTATTCGTGTTGCTCGCCTGGGAGGATCCCCTTCCGGCAATCCCCGCCAAAACGTTGGTAAAGTTGTTGGCACCGCCACCGTTGACGCTGCTGCCCACCATGCCATTTTGGTACGAGGTGCTGTCCGTATGGGCACTTGCTGCAGAACATAGAGATTGCATTAGTAAGATATACAGGATGCTATACAAGTTTCTATATCTTACAAGTATCTGTTGTGTCCTGATCCTCATTGTTCTGCCCATCAGCCCAGGAGCCGTTGGAGTTGTCGGAATCGGTTCCCTGCAGCCCGCTGTTCACTTCAAAGGGAATCTGGCTGATCATGGGATTGACCACGCCCACCAAGGTGGCCGTAGCTGTGGTGGTCGGGGCGTTGACCACTCCGTTGCCAGTGTTGCCGCCGGGCATGAGGCCCAGTGGGGGTGGCTTGAAGGTGGCCTGGTATGGAGTGCTCACTGGGTCGTTGGTCAGCTCGAAGAAGGCTTCCTGCAGGCTGCGCGTTGTTGTGGGCGTCAGCGTGGGCGTGGTCAGCGTTGGAGCCAACTGAATGCCATCGAAGGTGCCGAGCTGTAATCAAACGAATAAGTTCTCATTAGTTTTTGTTTGCTTTGTTTAAAATAATTAAATATAATTTTTATAAATCATACGCACTGTTGGCATATTTTTTGGAAAACTTATTTTCAACTATAGTGGTTTATAGGATTTATATATAACCATGTGAGAGACAAATGTTTAGTTTATTTCTTGGCATAAAGAGAGAAAACAAGAGAGAGCCACCAACCAATCCATCACTTTGTTTATAAAGCCACCCATCGCCCCACAGCACCCTCCCTTTTCGTGTTTTTATGTTTTTTTGATCTATTTCCGTCGATGAATAAGTACACGCACCCGCTTGCCAATTGTTTCCCGCCCAATTTCCCCACAAAAATTTCGATAATCATAATCAAACAATTATCGATATTAGCCTGCGATGAGGTACCTGCTGCATAAAAAGCTCGCTGGCTAGAAAACTGGCAATTTCACTTGCGTCCATTGCAAAGTGATCGTTGTTTTCTGTTTTAGTTGCTCCTGTATCAGTGCATGTTGCTGTTGTCGTGGCAACTGTCTCTTGTGGTTGCTGCTGTTGCTGTTGTTGTTGATAATAATTATTAGGCGAGCAATTATTATTATTATACTCCTGCTGATGTTGGCTAAAAAAGTTCTGCATTTGGCACATGGCGGCCATGGCAGCAGCATTGTTGCCATTGCTGTTGGTGGTGTTGCTGCTGGTGTTGCTGTTGTTAGCGTAGGTAGCAATATTGCCATAAGCATTGCCGTTGTTGTTGCCGTGGCTGTTGCTGTTGCGCATTGTAAAGCAGTTGTTGGCGGCATTGTTGTTGCCAAATGATTGCCTCAACTGCTGTTGTTGTTCCTGCTGCTGTTGCTGGTGATGTTGCTGCTGCTGCTGATGCTGGTAGGCAGGCTGCGTGGGCAGTTGCCGTTGCTGACGTAACATTTGCTGCTCCGGCTGCTGATGCAGCTGCTGCTGTTGCTGCTGCTGTAGTTGCTGCTGCTGTAGCTGCAGATGCTGCTGTTGCAGTTGCAGTTGTTGCTGCTGGGCAAAGTGCAACGATTGATGGTAGTATGGACGGTAGCACGCATTATGCGCTCTACCATTGAGATTTTTCATCATTTGTTTCGTTTTTCTCCGTAGGCTCCCCTAATTCCTAAAATCTATTCTTATATATTAAGTATACGCACTGGTGTTGCGTATACGCACAGTTGGGCGGCTGACTAGTAAACGTTATGCGGACTGCTTAGTCTAACGGTAGTCTTATACAACAAATTGGACAACAATGATATACTATGATATAAAATCAACAAAAACAAAGTTAGCTCTAGTGCCTAAATGAAAATCTTTTAAAATTGTATGTACAAAAGTCACTTTTTCTCCACTTGGAGTGGCAAAGTGTTTCCTAACAATGTGATGATCCTTTCTTGTCTTTATGGTTCTTGTTTTTGTAGTTGTTGTTGTTGTTGTCGCAGTTTATTTGTTGTTGTTGTTGTTTTTACAAAAATTCGTTCGTTTTTGGTTGTGGTTTCTGTATATATTTAATATATGTATTTCGTTATTCTGCGTTGGCTTTAAATAAGGTTCGATTTTAGCTGCGAGCAGAGTTCGTTGTGACGTATAATATATAGTATGTTCGTTGTTCGATTTCTTAGTTCTTGATGTTTTTCTCATCGGTGCTGCTGCTGGGCTGTTCCGGCGGTCTTAAGCGCTTTACGATAAGCTTTCGTTGATTTCGCAAAGGATTGAAATCTGTATTCCGCACGGCCAGAGCGCTCATAATCGACTCAATTTATTTTGAGGCTTTAGTTCTAATGGCACGTGCTCAGTTCACTGGCCCCGTCTTCTAAGAGGCACAGTAATTCCCATAAAATTATATATTTATTTGATAAAATTCGTATGATGTAATTATGGACCGTCTGAGCTAGAGCCTTGTGCTAGTTTCGAGCCAACATTCAATTAATGCCGCATTAGTTTCTTGGGAAATACACAAATTTGTTTTTTCCTTCGACGGGCAACGCCTCTCAGAGTTATTCCACCCTTTTGGCTTTGGCCAACAATTCGCTTTTATTTCCCAAATATACATATATACAAGTTTTCGCTATATATAATTATATATGTAAGTGGCTATAGGTGGGTATATATTTTGATTCTGGCGGTGCTGCTGCTGCTGCTGCTTTAAAATCCACGCGGCATGCAACCCAAACTGAACTAAGAAAATGTGCGTCGTTTTGTTGGTTGTTCCTTTTTTTCCGCTTGAACTATATGTACGTGTATATAATTTTTTGCTCGATTCGTTGTTGTTTCTGAAATTCGTTTTTGGCAATGCACGCGCGCTAAAAACAAAACGACAATTGCAATTTCTGCTTCTAGCCACAATTTCCAAATATATATGGTATTTATTCGTTTCGTTTCGTTTTTCGAGATTCGCGGTTCGCTGTTCGCAGGTTCGAGATTCGCACAATTCGAGGAAAAGCGCGCGCGCGATCGCTTTTAATTGTTAGATATTTTCTAAACTTCGATGGTTCGTTGTTCGTTTGCGACTGAATCCGGCGAGCGAAATTGGCAACACTCAAGATCGCGATCACGTCGTACATATATCTATTTATCTGGCATCAGAGAACCTCGGAGAGAGAATCTATGGGTGTGTGCCGACCGCCAACGGACAACCGACGACCCGCGAGTTGTTTTCTCAAATTAGAAGACAACCACTAAGAAAATCAAATAATTTTAAATGCTGGCTGTGCTCTTAATTGAGCGGCTGCCCACACGGATCGGCGATGCCCACGCTCGCCATAAAACGTTATAGCAGATACTATATCTGATACCATACTATATAGATGTATGTATGCACGGTAGTCTGCCATACTCCCGTATGCATCTGCTCGCGTGTAGGCCTTTTCCGATTTGCCGATTTTCCGATTTTTACAGCCAGCAGCAGGCTTTCCATTGAAACGCTTTTTATTCGGCCATAAATTAACGTCTACAGCCGCTCAATGTCCGAGAGAATTTCGGCGAAATCATTTGGCACAAGTTATGGCCGGCCGATGTGAGGAATACACAGAATGAATATATATTTATAGCGTAACACCCGTGCCCGTACACCCTGTCACATCTGACAGATGCGATGGCGGAACAGGTGTGTGTGCGTGTAGAAACTAACTGCAGAGACCCCCTGTCTCGGCGAGTTGTTTATTTGTTAATTGATGGCTTAAAATATGGGTAAAAAAAAAAAAACAAAAATTAGGTGGGGATTTGGCGACGACACCGATCCTGATTGTCTTCTCATTTATTTGACGATCTTATCAGCGCTGCGTTTCCCAATCCCAAAGGCCGTTCCCTTATTGACGGCTTTTGTTTGTCCAACGAGGCAAACAATCGATTTTATTCTTTTTGTGAGTTGGTTACTCCTCCTCGTGTTTTATATATTTATTTAAAAAAAATGTACTTTCAAGTCAGCCGCGCTCTACCTTTACTTTCGTTTTAACCTACTTTCCTCACACACAAGAGCAAATTTGTTTTCTGAACTTGTTCCCCCTTGCTGCTTGAACATGAACATGATCCACATTTAGCCGATGAATCAGACAATTGAAACAGAGAACAGAACCCTATACCACATATGCAAAACAAGTGATAATAAATATAGCAATAATATGCGCAAACTACCACCAATCGGGCTGGACAAGCTTTGGAATTGAATTGTCTAAATTGAAGCCAGCTCAGTGGCCTTATCAGACCAGGCAGCAGTGCTCTGGGTTCACATCTGGGGGTCAATTGAGCTGCATGGGACTGGGCGAGCTGGGCTGGGTGTAGTGGGGCTGCTGTAAAAATGAATAAACTGACGTAGTCAGCGGGAATCAGCAGAGTGCTGACTAATACCGCCGGCTCTGGATGCACAAAGTTTATAGATTAAAGTCTGAAAAAACGCAGCCACAATCCACTGATAGTAGCAAAACCGCAAAAGAAACGGATCATTTGAGCCCTAATCAGTGGTTTTAGCTAAGTGTGACTAAAGTGTGCTGTGACTTGTGCCGATTTCTGAGAAACCCAACCATCGCCCTAATCAATTTAAATTCGTCCGCCTATCAAAGATGACCTTGGGGCAAATTAGTTCGTTATTTCATTGGTCGAAATAAGCATTTCTAGAGGGAATATGCAGCGGGCCTGGCGACTAGCTGTTGAGTGGCTAAGAAACCGCACTCGCGGGTCCCAGACTTTGCCTTCTGTTTCAGCTGACGTGTTGGGCTATTTTTATGCCAATTTTAGCCTGACAATGACGCAATAAAAACACAAAATAAAACAAAAACTTGGCATCATCAAAGGTCCAAAAACAAAACGAAAACAGGCGACAGGCTACAGCAATTTGTATTGTTTATATCAAAAGCGGCTAATAAATGCCAAGACCGACTGACAGCCAAGTTAGCATAGGCCTCTTACTCCTCTTCCCCGACTAACCAAGTAACTAACTAAATTTTAAGCTCAATGCTAATGGCACAACTATTTTGCTTTTGTTTTAATGCTTTAGTTGCCTTTGTTGGCTTTGTTGTTTCTGCTGCAATGGCATAAATTAGTTGGCAAGCTTGTTAAATAAAAAATACAAAAATTGCATGCCGAAGGTCGGCTCTTGTTTAGTTAGAAATGCGCATAATTTAAAGAAGAAAAATTAAAGCAAAAATAAATACAATTTTGATTTTTCAATTGGCAGAGAGTCTTGAATAAACTGCAGCTCCAGCATTGTTTGCTCCGAGTGCCAGCAATGTCGCCATGCAACGAAAAGTTTACAAGTTCAAGATCGTTGTCTTCATCAGACTATATACTATATAGTATATTAATATAATGTTTGTATGTATGAACCCTTTTAATTGCAGTGGGCTTCCGAACTTCCCTTGACGATAAGCATAGTATTCGGAATATGTCTTGGTATGATTTGCATTTTAAATGCAAATTCTGCGAATAAAACAATTAACGCAAAGGAGAAGCAGAAATCATATTTTTTTTAGAGATACTTTTTTTTTTCTCTTGCTGTTTTATTTAATTTTATTACTATTTTTGTGTTGTTTTTTTTTGCTGGCAGGCAGGAGAACGTGACCACAATGCCCGAGCGAAATGGCCGGCCCGGCGGAGTGTTGACTGTGCTAAGTGCCGGCTGTGGGCGGGCTGTTGATAAAAAACGAAATTTCCATTACCTCTTCTGCTATCCCTCCGGAGAGCCACCAGCGACCCGGTCTCCATGTCCGACCGACCCCGCGCCGAAAGAATTTTGGAGTGGCCCAGAGTCAACGGCCGAATGGCTGGCTGGCTTGCCGGCCTTTTTAGGCACGCAAAACAAAACCCCCTAATATAACCAACATTTATGCAAAATATACACAACTATATACAAACATTTATGTGATTGTTTGTGGAAAGCAGCGCCGTCATTAAAATCACTTGACGTTTGTCCATTTTTGGAACGCCCACGACAACCGCGCTACACATACAAAATTGAATTAAAGTTTAACTCTTTTTTTTTTTGGTTGTCAGCTGGCAATGGCCATAATTCAAAATTTGCCAAAAAGTGCACAAAATATATATAAAAAGAAAATAAAGAGGGGAGAATGCCAAACGACAGCGATGCAGGCCCAAATAAATTTCAAGTCGGATTCGAATTCGGACAGGATTCCCTGGTGTCGGGCGTCGGGCTTTAAGTTCAGTGTCAAATTAATCAGACTTTTGTTCGGAGGGCGTGTAAAATACAGAAAAAAAAAGAAACAGAAAAAAGAACAAGGCTGACAAATTTGCATGAGATATTTAAAAAAGAAAGAGTGAAAATATTTATGTTCTGCCTTTTAAGCAGTGCATTGAACCCACTCGCCTAATGACTCTACCTCGATCGACTCGGACTCGGACTCGGGAGGGAATTTATTTGCCTGGGTTGGGTTGGGGTCAGAGAACAAAAGTACCCATATAGAGTGGGGTTCCACTAATCGATAGCCATAATTGCATTTGGCAAAAGGTTCATACTTTTGATTGATAAAGCCCCGTGACTGCACTTTGGTCATTAAGTCATAATTAAGCACTTTCGGTGGTCACTCGAATACTGAAACTCGAACGCGAATACGCTAACGTGCAGCTAATAAAATGACGCGACATTGGTCTGGGAATAATTTATTTAAATGCATTTTGTCGCGACAACAAAAAGAACAGCAAGACCCGCCGCTCCTGACGGGGGAGGACGACCCAACGAATTTATGGCAAAGTTTGCAGTTCGAGGAAATGGCAAACAAACGACGCGTCTCCCAGGCGCCAGAAAGGACACAAAAAAATGGGAAAAATAAAAAGAAACAGAAAGGATGGCAAATGCAATGCACAAAGCTAGACAGACAGAGGAATCGGGGCAGGGGCCAGGATATGCGGACAGGCGGAGACAGTAGTAAAAGTTGTTTTCACTTTTCATTTGTGGGGCTTGGCCAATTCCGAGAAGGACATGACCGCAGCCATCAAGCGCCAGGACTGTTGCCAACACGAAATTACAGCTGGCGGCTGGCAGCCAACAAGAAATAAAAGGACAGGGAAAAGCCCCTAGTCCTTAGCAATGAAGGACTTCAATTACAGGGCAAGTGCTGGGCTCAATCGCCTCTCCTGTCAAATTATCTGCACCAAACTTTCCTGGCAGCTCGGCACAAAGCTCTCCATTCGCCACATCTTGCCCAATTCCGATTGCATTTCATTCATTAAGATGGAACTCAATTAAATTGGCTGGAAATGCAATTAAGTGCACACCCATACCCGCAAATATAAGTGTGTAGACATATTTAATAATAATTTGATCTTAATTGAATTCAATCTTGTTGCATGCTCCGCGGACATGGCATGATCACTGGATCCGAAGACCCAAAGAGCTATGAAGAGCTTTTTAGGCCACTTCTAGGCTGGTGCTGGTGCGCTAGACAAAGAAATTGTTAAAAGGCAGTACTTTTTAGGCCAATTCTAAAGCGTAGATAGGGAATGTCTGTAGGTAGCGCGACGGAAGACAAAGGAAAGTTATTGTTTGGCCCAAAATTCGCCAAATAAACAGTTTCAAGTGATTTCTTTCATTTTGAAAACTTTGTGGCTCAGGGCCAATCGAAAACGCCCACGCCAGAAGCACACCACCAACACTCCTTTCCGCCTCCCAAAAAGTATTTCGAGGCTTACGAAAGTACAGCCACAAAAAATAATGTTAACCCCCTCAAAAAGCAGCCACGGAAAGTAGTACTTCAAGACCAAGACCATATTCAGTATATGTTCGGTTAATTAAAAGAAAGTTGGACTTTGTCTGGGATAATGTGGGGGCGCTGTCCAAACCTATACGTATGGTTTAATGAAACCATTTGAGAGAGCGGGCTAAGCCGCTGCTGCTGCCGCGCAATGTGGCAAGTGTTTGACTTGCAGCATGTCACTTTGAACCGCCGGGCCATATAACGAACGTCGAGTATTAAAACCAAACTCATATCCCCATCACACACATCTGGCACTGAGTATCAAGTGTCACGCAAGTGTATTTGAGGTTCACAAGTCAAAGGGTCAGGCGGCGGACCCTCGTTCACTTTCTATGGCGCTATAAAAACGCCCGAAATTAAGAGCCCCCTCGTATGCAACGGAAAGTGAAGTCCAATCCGACGTCAGTCAATGAGGCAAGGGAAACGGCACAAAAAATAATACCTAAAACGCAATGCAAGAGTTGCGCATAAAACTTGATAAATTGTCACGAAAATCGCACGTGTGCGATATCAGGCGAATGGCGCCGGTTCGGTTCCAATGGAGAAACAGAAACAGACCCAGACGAGTGCCCAGACCCAGACCGGATCACTGGACTGTGAAATGCAATGGGCAAAAAATTCACCAGCAAAAAATATGGCCAAGAAGTTAAGCCAAAAAAACTGGTAACTGTAAGTGGTGGGCATGAAATTGCAACGTGATTCCCAAATGGGGGTGTTTTCTTGTGGCATTAAATATAATGAAATCATACACGCATAATTTAATAAGGAACAGGGGAAAAAAATAATTAAATTAGTCTAAACTAATTTTTGTAATAAAACTGTTATCTTCTGGCCTTCAAAGTAAGGACCCCATAAGCGTTGTAAGCATTTACGATCCATCAAATAAACGTGTTTAGGGCGCAGAATGATAGTGTTTGGGAAATCAGTGATGGATCGGGTCCGAAAACACTTGCCACAGCCAACAAAAATTGGCTTATCAGTTTGCTGGAAAAAAGGCGAATAAAATGTTTAGGTAATGACCGTAAATCGGTCGATCGGGGAATTAGAAATAGACGGCGAATGGGCGGGCGCCGTCGCTTATCGGTGCTGAACAAACACAACCCCATCAGAAATATGGCCTCAACGCGAAATAAATTGTACATACATGGACAGAGAGTACATATGTGCATTGAAAGGCGTAAAAAACTGAAAAGGGGGATCTCCAATTTCCAAGAATTCAATTGGCAGCGATAAGCCAAAGCTGCGAGCCAGGCACTCTCTAATACCAGGCAACAGTACGGCGGCAGAGGCAGTATGGAATTCTAGAAATTTCATGGCAAACACTCCCTCTTTCCCTCCCACTGATAACACTCGGATCTAAGTATGCCAATGGGCGGGGCTCTGAAAAACAGCAGTAGCTCTTACCACTTTGGGCAGCGGCGATAGCGGCATACCAAACAAGTACTCGTCGTTGAAGATGTTGTAATTGTCCAGCGTCATGTTATCAAATATCTGTATTGCTTCCGTTTTGATTATTTTTGCTTTTTACTTAGAATGCGATTTAATATTAGTTTTTGTTGTGCTCGATTGCGACACAGTGTCTATTCGAAGAGGCACAATGACTCAAAGCGATTTCTGGCGAAATTCGCCTTTAATTTTTGCCTGAATTGCTTTTCAGCGCCTGCCGCCTTTGTATTTCGACTCACTAACACACACTCGGGGCACGGCACGGTAAGGCACGGCAAAAAGTATCTCACAAATGTATCTGTATCTGTAGCTGGCGCGCGATCGTGCGAATTATTTGTGCTGTCTGTTTTCAATATTTCCTAGAATTTTCGCTTATATTCTGTTTTTGTTTGGACTTCAGGCACCGCACATACTGCCTCTTTTCGCACAAAACTTTTCTGTTGACTTTTCGCGTAATTTTCACAAACTTATGGCTCTGCCGAACGTGGAACTCGGTCTGTGGCCGAAGCGTTTGGCACGGCGGACTTGTTTTGAGTAAATGCGTCATCGTCGATGGCTCGCCTTTTATACAACCAGCCCCAGACGTTGGCGATTGAGTGCTTTTTTTTATCGCCAGTGCGCATAAAATCGGAGAGAAATCGACGCAGAGCGCTACGCTGAGTGAATTCAGAACCGGGGGCTCTGGCATTTCCTGAGCGAACCGAGAGGAGCTGCTCTGCCTGGCATGAGCCATTTTCATTTAGGCCTTAAAAAACAAATACACATATAATATATTGTGGGTTTAACCCACTGGCAGCTCTGCTGCTATCTGCTCTCTATTATTTCGATACAATTTGGTTTTCTATTCGGCGGGTCGACTGGTCTCACGTGCCCCGCCAGTTTAGCTTTTCTTTGACTACGCTTTTTTCTGTTTACTCGATTCTTGGACCGATTGCCGTTTATCTTATCGGCCGGCCGACGCCAGACAATTTAGTTATGACATAAGCAACTAAATTTAAAGGCCCCACAGGTAAACCCCACCGAGAATGCAGCGCCATGAATGGCTCGCCTTTGTGGTGGGTGGCTGCTTTGGCTTAGAGCTCGGAGCTCTGAGCTCTTATCAGGCATTTTGGTAAATACTTTTCCTAAATGGGTCGCCCGGCGATCGGATGTCGCCGCTGGAGGCTCAGGTGGCTTTCGGCCCAGCCCTGGCAGGTGTCCGCTCCGCCTGTTTATTGTTATTTCTAGCCATTTATCTATGATATGCCAGCCAGCTTTTCAATAAATATTGATGGGGCCCCGTTGCCGGCTGCCGATTGGCGATTGGCGATGTCGATGCCATGTAATTGTATGCGCATCGAAAACAGCTAGCACTACAATAACAAAACTAAACACAAAAAAAAACTACAAAAAAGGCCACGCTGACCTTGCGCCGCCACTTACATGAGAGCCTCCACCCCATTTTGGGGTGGCAGGTGGCTAGCTTGGGGGGTAGGGGTACCGGAAAGTGCACCCAAAAGTGGGTCATGTGACACTGGACATTTGTGGCAGTGGCTCTGCTCTACTTACCTGCAACGAGAAAACAAAGTGCACAGTCAATTAGGATTCCAGCCAATAAGAGCGAGATCAATCTGGCTAATCAAGGGCCACGGAGAAGCTTCGGCTGAGAGGCTGTGACCCAAATCTATACATAATCTTACATTATTATTCCAAGCTTCTTAGCCTGAAATCTATAAATATACGATGTCTCTTCATGCTTAGGCGGAGAAACTTTAAAACTATCTGGCTTGACGTCATTGGTGATAAGGGTTTTGACGTAGTCGCCCCTATCATTGCGAATAATACCAATAGATATCGCTTCATAGTATTCTTTTTATAGAAGTAAGAATAATTTTTAGAGGCTTACAGTGCAATATTGGAAGGAAGGGTAGCAGGAAGTACAGGCCTAAGGTTCTTCTCATTAATTTTGTCATAATACTCGCACATTATGAATAACGAGCAATTCTGTCGAATACGCTGGCCATATTGATAAGCTACCCGGTTTACATCAGTGTTTTAAAATAAAATTATCTTTCCGTATTGTTTTCCTTCGGGAGATAAGAGTCCGCACAATATAAGGTTTCTCCGATAAGACTTGCAGTTCCGTAGCCGTAGCGTGATCAAAACTTCCGGTGATGATGGGGGTCTGGGTCTGGGTCCGATTCGTATTCCGAGTCCCGGACCCAGTCCACTCTGTCGTAGGCCACATCAAGATAAGATTGGACAATGGAAAACAAAGAAATCAAGCCTATGACAAATACCTAGCTACGCATGCCTATGAGCCTTTATAGAAACAAAAGTATATCTTAAGATTAAAAAAAATTGTTTATGATGTAAACAGAAACCAAAGATTGCAATAATCACCTCGATTACTAATTGCTTACATTTTTCTTCCAAAAAGATTATATTTCTGCAGGTGATACATCCGAAAGGGATTTCTAGAGATCGTATGCTATGAAATGATAGTCATTTTATAAATGTACTTTAAAGAAAGAATAATAAAATATTTTCTAAAAGTTTCCCGACAAAATCTTTTGAAAATTTCTAGTGTTTTCGTGTTTAAATGTTGGAGGAATGAAACCAACCATGTTTTGCATTTGGCCAGGTTTTATTTCTCGCTATGCCCGCCAAGTCAGCAATCCGTTGGAGAACTTGAACCATTACTTCCACAAGAACTATAAGCGTTCCTTCGGATTGTCGGATAGTCCCGCGGGAAACTCGGATCAGACGTTCCAGTCCCCCCAAACAGCCCAGGAGCCGTACCTCGTCACCGTAGTGCAGGGCAGATCGAAGAAGCCCAGTTCCCTGCGGGAAAGAGCGAACCGAAGATTCGGGGAGGACAGCTGGTTTGTGAGCTCCACGCCCCGGGCAGAGGTGCTGGGCGTGGCCGATGGCGTGGGCGGGTGGCGGGACATGGGCGTCGACGCGGGACGCTTCGCCAAGGAGCTGATGGGCTGCTGCTGTGGGCACGCCGAGCAGGTGGACTTTGACGCGCGCAATCCACGAGCTCTACTAGTCTCTAGCTACCAGGATTTGAAGGACCGCGAAGATCCTGTGGTTGGCAGTAGCACCGCCTGCGTGGTGGCTATGCACCGAAAGGACCTGACCTTGTACACGGCCAACTTGGGCGATAGTGGCTTCTTGGTGCTTAGAAACGGGCGGGTATTGCATCGCTCCCAGGAGCAGACGCATGATTTCAATACACCCTTTCAGGTAGGATATTGTTAGGATAACCAATCCCAAAAGTAAAAACTTCTCCCCCAGTTAACTGTGGCTCCGAGTCACAAGCGGGACTCTTTCCACTGCGATCGACCGGAAATGGCAGCCGTCTCGCGACACTCCCTGGCTCCGGGCGACCTGGTGCTCCTGGCCACCGACGGGCTCTTCGACAACATGCCAGAGAGTATGCTTCTGGAGATGCTTAGAAAGTTTCATGGTGTGCGGGACGAGCGGGAGCTGCAGGAAGGCGCCACCCAGGTGGTGGAGAGGGCTCGGGAACTGTCCATGAACGCCAGTTTCCAATCCCCGTTCGCCCTCAAGGCGAGGGCCAATAATATATTCTATTCTGGTGGCGGCAAGCCAGATGATATTACCCTGATATTGGCCAGTGTTGAGGTGCCGAAAGTTCAACGTTAAACAATTAAATCTCGGGTGTTGCCGGTAAATATTTTTGTATGTCTATCTGGGATGTCAAGCGATAAAAACGCCTAATATATGTATTAAATATCTGGTTCTGAAGTACTTGTGCTTGAAAACAAATTAAAAAACATTGTACTTGGGTTTGGAAAGGATTACATAAAAATTAATCATACGCAGTGTTGCCCACAAAAGCTTATTTCATAAATATTTATGTCAAGTTTATTAGTCCTTTAAAAATCATAACAAACTAATCTAGATTAGTTATTTATCTCCGAAGCTATTTTAAAAATAGTAAATATTACTCATACGCCGTGTGATCCCACCAGAGGAGGTTCATAAACAGTTGTCCAAATATTATGGCTTTCAAAACTAAACTTTAATATTATTTTAGTTTATGGCCTGGTGGCGGAAATCCCCATTGTTTCATTCTGGATCTGTGTTGGCAAACCCACCTGAGAAATTACGTATTCCTACTATTATCTCGACCGCAGCTGTACCTACTATATATTTTTGTTTATAAAGATCTTGATTCGTATGTAGCTATATAGCTGTTCGTTCATTCAGCAAACTCGATTATGAATGAATGGGCCAGCTACAACCGATTTCACACACAACAGGATGACTCATACGCGTTTTAACCAGAATTCGTGCGTTTTTTTTCGTTTTGCCCGAACTGGTGTGGGAGAGAGGGGACGTGCCATGGCCTAGGGCTCCACACTTGGCACCCACTTACAGCCACTAAAAGCGTAGTCAACAAAAACTCGTTTGGCGCCGCTCAGCACTCAAACCATTTGCACTCAGCCGTCAGTCGAGTGAATGAGCGAGTGTACTCGGCCGAGAGAGAGAGCTCTGAGAACTAGTGCACTCAGTATTAAGAGTGGAAGGCTGGCAAAATCAGGCGATGGCGTTGGAAATCCCCAATGCAGCATTGCGAAATTCCCCCAAGCATAAAAGTCTTCGATAAAAACGGAAAGGATATATATGCCGATAGGGGGATACTCTTAAAAAATGGTATATCCTATTATTACAGTATTTTTGTTCGAAATAGCGAATTAACAACTACTTACATTAGTAATTACTTAAAACCGCAGGACTTTCTATAAATGATTTAATAACAATGATTAATACATAAAAATTATTCATAATATTTATTCTATCTGTAAACCCAAATACCCTAACCCCATGCATTTAAAAAAAGAAATTGACACAATCTTGGGTGTGCTGGGGGTTCTTGATAAATTTTCTTCTTTCCTTTGGCTTTATCATTCCCCGTTTCGCACTTTTCAACGCCGTGGCGAATCGTTGCAGATGCAGCCGGGACTTCGCACTCGGCCTGCCCCTGCCCCCCACCTCGCCACTGGTTGTGGAATGTTGCGGCTGCGATGCTGCACCTCTTCTCGGAATTCCTCATCGGATGACGCGTCACAGCCCAAAGTAATCCCGACCAGGATCGCCTGGCGTGTAAATCTTTCAGTGGCGAGTGCATTTTTAGCCACGCTTCAACCGGCTCCAGATGTGCTCCAGTTCCCAACCACATCCTCGGGGCCTTTCCACACCCGTTTCCCAATCCCATTTACTGGCATGTGCCATTTCCGACGGCACTATGCCTGAAATTAGTTGTATTGTCGATATATAACTCAATTAGGGGAAGAAGAACAGGGCTAACTTGGCAGTTAGCACTAGCTCTGATGACGCCTCCCCGCCATTCGTTCTGACGGGTTCAGGTTCAACAAACCCAGCTAAACAAAGTGTTTGCCATGTCGAGACAGGGATGTAGTTATGGAATATTAAAAGGGGTTTCCATTTCTTACATAAAATTATAATAATATTAGCAGAATAAATACTCATTTTTTTAAATCTTACTAGACTATTATTTTTAGTTAACTTTCCAGTATTTTTAACTTATCACCTACGTTTTCAATCTAAATTGCGAAATGAAAAGCATGACTGTAGCTTTGTGGTCTGTGTTTTTATACACAAAAGATAACCCCTATCGGTGCATTATCTATCTGGGCATTGAATTAGGTTTATCCCCCAATCCCCCCTATAAACAGCGCTCGTGATAAGCACTGGTTCCCCTCTTTAGACCGCCCATGCCACCCCAATAAGTGCCCTGTTTCCAAGAAAATCGAAAGCGAGTGCGAAAACACGCAACTTTTGACATTTTCCTTTCGTTTTGTTTCCATAGACGACACTTGGTGGCTAGTTTGTTGAAAATACTTGATGACATAATTTGTTGTGACGAGCGGGGGAAATTAACATTGAAACTAAAAAGCGATCGCCTTTCTCCCTCTCTGTGACGTCATGCTGCCGCTCGGCAGCCGCAGCGTGTTACCAAATTTGGCTCTCAACTGAAACGAAACTTCGAGGCGAGTTCGAAACCGGTCTAAGCTAACGTTTTTATTTCACGTCTGTGGCCTTAGCTTAAGCTAAGTTTAAGCCATTGACGTCATAAGATAATTTCATTAGCGTAGCGCCAAAATGCACAAGCTAAACGGACATGTCCCAGCAATGGCTTTAATACAGAGACTAGATTGTAGAACTCTTTTTGTTTCGGTGCTTTCCCCTAATTGATAAAGTCAATCTCTAGCTAGTAACCATCAAACAGAGAACATCCGAAGCGTAGTCCAGATAAAGCTAATGCCATAACTCGAGAGTCTAGATAAAAACCTCATGACAAAAATGCAAATTCATCCGGAAAAAAATCCCATTCTTTGGGTTAATAAAGTCCACAAAAATTGCTATAATAGTGATTGGCCAAAAGTGGGTACAAATTCAAAAAGGGCAATTAAACAAATACTAGTTAGCTGGAATAAATAAACATTGGCTTGTCCAATTTCTTCGTAAGATCATATATTTGCACGTATTTGCTTTTATTTTTATTGCATTTATCAGTTTTTCAATGAAAAGTAATACAAATTTTTATTCCTGGAACCCCCGATATAAGCCCTAACAAAGAAGAGTCTGTCTGTAACTCTTGTGGACATAGAAACAAGTGCGTCAAAGGCAGTTACAACTGTAAAGTGTCTTATCTCTGGCGTGCTATCTGGCAGTACGTGTATCTATCGCTCGGCCTTCGCCCATAAGTCGAGCACCGCATTCGGAATCGAATTTACAAAATCCCATGAAAATTTCCTGGAACAATCGAAAGGCATTATAAAATAATAAAATAAACGTGCGGGGGACAGGCTGGCAGCGAACGACGCGTCGTTAAAGTTTTTTGCACACCCCAGTGCTTAAGGCCCGGTCCATAAAAAGCGCTCATAGCTGTGAATAATATAGGCGAAGAAGTCAAAGTCGAAAGAATCGAAATGGAGAGTCGAAATTACAACAACACAAGAACAATAATAATTAATCGTTTGTGGTGTGCATTTATTTATTTATTTTGTTGGAACGAGTAGAGAGGGCCATTGCCAGTTTTTATATTTATTTATTTTTAGTTTGATGCGCACATTAAATTGGCAATTTCTGGCGGATATCTGATCATGATTATAAAGCGCTAAAAAATAAATATACAAACGTGTGTCTGACTTTACAAGCAAGGTCAGCAAAATAGCATATTTTAAACAATAACATAATTTATGCAAGAACTTTATGCTTTTTGACAACTAATTAAAGGGAGATATTAATTGTCCCATCAAAGACTTTAATTAGTAATAACCCCTATTTAGTTAGCCACCATTGTATAAACACACTTAAAAATGTGTAAAAAGGTTATCTCCGAGGAGAGTTCGCCGCTCGATTGCTCGTTAGCCGATTTGCTCGTGACTTTTAATGCGTTTGCTTTTAATGCATGGAATATTTATGTAGCACGCTGCATGTTTTATGCAGCACAATGCGAAAAAGGCAATCTGAGTTGTTCAAGTGCACAGCACCGTATATAGCCAGCAGGCACTCGCCATCCTCCCCTGGTATTTGCCACCCCATCTGAAATTTTTTCTCCACTTGCCAGTTGCAACGCGTGAGTTGCTTGACATTCTAAGTGGAATACCAACGCCAGATCGGGGCTGTCATGGGGTGTCAGGGGGTGGCGCGAGAGCATCCGAGTGCCATTTGACCTTGGCATTGGATTTAATTTTATGGTGAAATCAACTGCAGCATAATTTCGAGTGTCAGGCCAGAGAATTCCAAAATAAAAAGGGAAATATAAGAAAGGTTAGTTGTGATCCTTAGTTATTCTTAAAAATTCTACAAAAAATACTTTCATTTTTCCTAAAAATGATACTGGTCTGAAACTGCAGTCAAACCCAATTAGATACTTGCCCCCTGCGGGCAATCGGAAGCCTTGACCTCTGAGCAGCAGCCCTCTTGCTGGCCAGCTGGCATATTGGCCATATTGCCGCAATGTGAAATTAGTGCTGGCATCGGGCACGTCGCACGTGTTGCAAAACGAGAAGTAAGCAAAGAGAACAATAATTTTAGGCTAGGCACCCGAAAACCGCACCTACGCCAAAAAGATACTGCATACCGCAAAGATACAAAGATACAATATCTGGCCGAAATAAACGAATTGGGCAATAGAAACAAATGCAAGGGGGGCAGCAGCAGGCAACCTTGGCTGCGGCTACGAATTTGAGTGCAATCGGCAAATGCACAAAAACCCACTCGTTCTCTCTTTGGGAGAGAGAGCGGGTGCAAATATCGCATGCGATAAAAGTCTACCATCGGTGAACGTGAGCAGGTTCACGTACCGAGTATCTGTGTGAGCAAAACTCTCGCTGGCAGAGCGAGTGTGTGCGAGTGTCGGTGAGAGCGCTGTCGGTCGGGAGAGTGACAGCGCGAAACAACAACAAAGTGTAAATTGAAATTCCAAAGATGTCGACAAAGTAAATACGAAATAAAAACCCAAAACGAGACAACCGCCCAACAATAACAATAACAATAACAATGGAAAGCTACAACAAAATGCGCACAACACAATTCGGCGAATAATCATAATAAAAAAAGGCAAAAAAAAAGCAGACGAATATACATAAACAACAACAAAAGTTCAATATATTTTTTAAACAAGTTTCCAGAGCGCTGTGTGCCGTTTTTCTGCGGGTGAGGCAAAGTCTGATTTTAGCTCCAAGTGAGAAATGTTGGCCAGATCCGACTTAGATCCGCCAGGGAGAGGGGGAGTACCACTATTGCGTTCTATGCAGTGCCAGTCAGTACCACCCCCAGCACCTACCCGGCCGTATCTTCACTTCGCTTATAATCCCATCATAAACCCATATACAGTATCAGGGATCGAAGCATTCAATACCCTTTCTTGTCGAGATACATGGTATCTTTGAGATACACACATGGTTCTTATTGTATCTTTTGCCTAAAATGGCAATACTTGAGCCAAGATCTTCCATAATGATGGTATACCTATACCCCAGTAAGAGCTACAAGATAGTATTTCTAATTTAAGACACTTTAATCGATCACGTAGCTCATGATAATAAGCAGTAATCTTTATAGAATGGACAGCCTATAAGAGAGGTTTCCACATAAAGATACTCCTCTTTAGAGCTATTAGAATCATATATCCATATAACCCTTGGCCTACTAAGCTTAGTTTTAGTTTCAGCTCATTCCTGCCCGAACACATCCCAGCCATATCCCCAAATACCCCACTTCCTGGGTCTTTGTGCAAATAGAGTATCTCACTTACGATAAGATTGCGAACGGCTGCCGTTGTTGGTGTTGCGACTATCTTTGTTGTTGTGGTTAGATCGGTTGTCAGAAAGTCCATTTGTCCCGACAACTGCTCCGCCAACTGCTGGGCTTCCTTCAGCTCGTCCAGCTCCTCTCCGGCGGACTCCGCCTCCGGCTCCTCCTCCTCCTCCTCGGGGTCGCCGGGCCTCGGGATCTTGGAATCTTCCGGTGCGGTTGCCTTTGTTATGGCGGCTTTTTTTGTTGTGCGTTCGACTTTAACTTTCATTGTGGTTTTTGTTATTGTTTTCGCCTCTTAATTGCGAACACAAACAAAAATTTACATGTGCGGGTGGCTTGTCGGCTCTCTCCTCGTGGCACTCTCTTTTCTTTTCTTCTGGGCGCTGGGGTGCTCTTTCTTTTCTTGTTTTTTTTTTTTGTATTTGCCTGCAGTTTGCGTTTTACCAGCTGTCTTTTAACGCTAAAAATGGTAACCGCTCGATGGAGAATTCTCTAGATTAAAGACAGGGGACCACGCCCCGCACCACTCGACACCGCGCACCACTGGTAGACCGCTACCGCTCCACCGTTCGTACCGCTGACGTTTTATCGCCCGTCACCGTTTCGCTTTTTGAACTTCGTACGACTTTGTTGGAATATTTCGTAATATTTTCTCTTTTTTTCGGTTAGGGGGGGAACTTTTCGGTTTGTTTTCCTAAAAATTTTTCTGGTGGCTTTTGAGGCGCCGCTCTTGACGTTCCACACTCACACTCACTCGATTTTCAACCAGATAACGCGAAGTCACAGTTATACTGACAGTTTGTAACTGTTTCTTTTTGTATCTGTATCTTGTTTTTTTGGGAATGTTCTTGGTTTGCACTCGTGAAAGTGTTAAAAAATTAAGTCTAACAACAACAACAATGGGAGGGAACTACAATAATAATAAGGTTTTCGCCTGTTGTTGGTTTGTCGGTCTCGCTTCCTCTAAGGCAGCTCTCTGGGTGTGCGAGCGGGAGAGCACGCTAGAGGGGGTGGGTGGTGGGAGGTTGGACTGATTAACACGAGAGAGAATGAGAAAGAGAGAGAGAGACGGCCGCGTGGCTTTCCGCTGGCGTTCCTGCAGTCGCGTTGCCTTAACAAAAAGCGAAAAATAACTGAATAACTGAAACTGAGCAACTGGCAACTGGCGGCGCGACAGCAACAGACCGCTCGCTTCGCTATCCACCATCGGGTGACGTCTTGGCCATTGCCTCACGCACACAGACGCGGCGGAGCCCACACAGATACTCGCACACAGGCGCACTGCCTGGAAATTCAAGCTGCGTAGATGCCAGGGCTGCAGCACGCCATCGGAACCAGTTTAGGAGCCAGGATTGATTAGATTTAAAAAAAAAATTCTAAGTAAAATAATAATATTAATTAATTATTCCAGCTTATAACAAAAACACCCAGATAATAAAAATAATTGTTACTAAAAATACAAATTTCCAAATCTTTTTTTTTACAAAAAGTAACCGCATTGAATAATTAACACAAAGTATCTCAAATTTATTTCGCATTTCCGTTAGCCTCCCAAAAATTTCACACCTCAAAAATAAAATGTATCTTGACCGCCAAAAAAGAAATTCATAAAATCTCCCAACCGCATGGAAATCCCCAATTGAACGATATTTTTATGCTCCACTTGGTTCTCGCGGCCCTGACGAAAGTCGGTGGAATGGCACAGCACACAATAACTGTCAGAATGATGAAGCAAAAGGAGATAGAGAGCAACACAGTGCCTGAGAGCCACATCGGAATCCGTCTCACAGATACAGATACAAGCTGAATCCCAAAGATTTGTCGCATGCGATTTTTTAGCCCAAATGAGAAAGGCTCAAAGACCGGCTCATGCTCAGCACCGCTCTCACTGGCTCAACCCCAGTCGGGTTCCACTCATTCGGTAATTTGGCGGGCAACTCGTTTGTTGACATTTTCTACTTGAAAGATACGTTTTTGTTTTGATTTCGGTGCCGCGCTGCCTCTCTCGGCGTCGCTCTTTTTGCTGAGGTGGGCTCCCACTCAAAAGGCAGACCATACCAGTTGCCCGGGCACATGTTGGATTTATGTATGCCAAAGTGGCGCAGCACGCATCGGCATTTGCCTGATGACTCATCGGGGTTTTTACACACGGACACGGCCACAGATACACAGATACAAGCATCTAGAGAAACTGGTGTGGGCCTCCCGCATTCAGGCATTTAGATATTCAGACAGGTTCGTTCCATCTGATTCCATCGCCAATTGGCGGTTAACGCAAGTGCCACACGTGGAAAAAATCACAACACTGTTTGATTTAGTTTTTTAATTATTGGGTCAAAATTATGTAAATTTTGTATAAATTATGAAATATTTGTAAGGGCTATGAGTAATTGGTAAGGGGGAAAAGGTAAATTAATGAAGGAGAGAATACAAGTTTGGAATTTCATATTATAATTTGCTTAACTGTATACATAGGTTTTTCTCAGGAAAATAAATTATGTTTTTATATATTAACTAATATAATAAGTAATTACTAAAAGACTCTCTAATAAAATCGAAAATATGCATTTCTGGCATTTCCTATTTTCTCCCTGTGCAGCCATTTGTTGACCAAGGCCGGTTAATGAATGCGAGTATCTATGAGATGCATTTGGACGCGTGCTAAATGCGTCTATTAGCCACAGACCGACCAGTCCGGCCAAGTAATGCACCCCATATACATTAATTCCATTCCCGCTCCCATGCCCATTTCCATTCAGACTGAGGCTCTGAATCCGATTCAGATGCGAGGGCCATTAGGTAGGTCCAGGTAGCCGAAATGTTTTGCTGCCATTAGGCCGTCCTCGGGCCGAGACGCTCCTTTAGGCCGGGCTCAGCACGAGTTCGATAAGAGCAGCAGTGTCTGAGTGCCTTTCGGGATCGCCATCGCCTGGCGACGCCTCGACACTTCCCAATTGCGGACGGACGACCGGAATCAAGGCTGAGCCGAGGGTTGAATGCCTCCGGTGTTGTGGGTTTTGCCTGCGGACTATTTTTGGTGAGGCAATTTGCCAGGCGACTGCACGGGGGCCACACTGATTAGGTTACCATTTCAACTCATATAACATATTATGGGCAACGAATACACGGGAATTATCACTTGCTGCGGAAACGGAAACTGCAACTATTAAAAAGGGGTCTTTGACGGGCAATCGGTTATCAAGTTCCGTGCATATTTCTTACGCATTTCCGTAACTTCATGAAATTCCAGTTAAAGTCAAGTGTTTCTTAGAAAATTACAAAATAGGACAACACTTTTAAGATAAACTTGAGCCTTGTAGTTTTTTTTTGCAATTTATTTTTCGCAGATTCAATTACAGAATAATTATATGTATATTTCACTTCAAGTGTTTACTGGCATATAATTTATTTAAGTCCGCTTAACTTGTATACTCAATTATTTACTTTGCGATACGATCGGCTGAATAATGTTTACATTGATTAAAGTTTCGATCACGTCATGAAGAACGTCATCGTTTCCCCAGCAAGTCATCCAATTCGTTGAAATTTGTGTAGATTTCTTGGTATTAAATGAATAAGCCAAGAAAGTTATAGGACTGGAGAAATTCAAGGTGGGCGATGAAAATTCTAGAGCTTCTGGAGACTCCGCAAAAACACTCTTTATAGTATTAGTATTATAGTATTATTAGTCTTATTCATATCCCAAACCATTTCCGCTGCAATTACTGCAAAGACTTGTTCCTGAGCAATTTCAAAGAAAAACGTCTGCTGCGATTGTTGCTTTTTCCATTATTGTGCACCTGAGGGAGCAAATGCGTTTCGGGGACAAAGAGTCCAAGCTCCACACAATCTTCCAGCCCTTGATAGAGAAACAAAGCCCAATAAAACAATCGAATTTTAAGTGTAATTTCGAGCAGGGACCCCTTCACTCCAAAACAGCTGATTACTTTGGTCCGCTAATGGGGCGGAATTGAAGGGGGCGTGACCGTTTGCTAACTAGTTGCAGCACTTTGCAACGCAGTAAATGATTAACGAAACTTAATGAGTTTGTTGTAGAACCGTTTTTTCCACTAAGAAGCCAAGGCAAGGAAAAAATCGAGCGTCGCTCATTAAAAAATTAAGCATACGGAATAATAACAACAGCGGAGCAACAATAAAACTTAAACGACTGCAAATTAAAGTTGTTAATTTCGAGCGCTTAATTGTTTTTGTAATAATTAATAACAGCAAAACAGAGCAGGCCCCAAACTGCCTCCAGACTACTACTGCAAGTTCACGGACATCGAACTAAACTTTAATACTAATTTTCCCAGAGTTTATATATTTATTTAAAAGGATTCTGTTGTAATCTAACTAGTTTTCTCTTCGGTCCTTATTTATATACAGTCAAATTTTATCTCACAGCACTTCCGCATTCTTCTTTAAAAAATAGACTCTCCTAGCGCTGTTCCGCCACGATAAAAGCTCCCAGAATGAGATCTGGAGTGTTCGGCTCGTGGCATTTCCGTTTCACGGATTTCACTTTTTGTTGGCTTTTAGCGCTTTGGACCTGTGACTGTTTACGGCTTTTACACTTCCTGGCCCGGTGTGGTTTCTTCGGTTCGTGACTTTGCAATATGGTCTTATCTGGACGAGGTGCTCCGCATACGACGTGTGTTCGCTGTCGCTGGGGTTGTCATTGACGTTGTCGTCGTCATTGGGGTCGCTAGTTGTTCGCTATTGATAATGCTCAGGAAAGTAAGGCAAAGTAGACTTTCCGTCGCGACACGGCCAGCGATGGGCATGCATCACCTGAGTATTTTTACCCCATGACGTTATCGGCCGCAGACTAGCTACATAGACGCCGACAATAGTCCAGATTAAAAATAAATTCTCTTAAGGCCTTGGTATCCAAATTTAAGAGCTTTAAGGGATTGTCATTAATAACTATTTAGCTTTTTATCAAGGCTATTAAAAAATACACTTTTTTAAGGGAAGTAGGGAAATACTTCCACCTTCTGGCAGAAATTGAACTCCCAGCAAACCTTCTACTTAAAATAAATTAGTTGCTTTATATAATTCTTCAAAAATAACCCCGCCTAAATGTATTACTAATGCCTTGATTCTAAAATTAAACCCAAACTCGAAAGATTCGCTTGAAAACAGCATCAGCTTTCCCGCAAAGTAACTCTCAGGGGTTAATCCCTCCTCACACTCTATATACTACATAAATCTGTAACTGTCTGATGATTTAATTTAAATTTATTTAAATTCCTCTATATATGCGAAATTTATATCTGAACACACATGCAGTATCCAGTTTTTTGTTTGCCAGTTGAAACAAATTAAATTACTTGAAATGTATTTTTTATTGTTTGTTTTATTTACTTATTCCCCTTTTTTTTGTGTATTTTGGGGAGTGGCATTCCCACGCCACAGCCAGAGGGCAGTAAATATTTACTTCAGATTAAATAAGAAACAAAAATAAAAACTCAAAAATGTTCAAAATCGAAGAGCTCTGCGCTTTCCGTTGGCCAACATGTCGTATACGTGATGAGCGTCAGCATCGAGTATACGCCCCGTAGACACCATTTTTTGTAGTTTTTCCAGATGCGACTCTATCGCCCTCTCCCCCAATGGCCCCTGAGTCGCAATTAAAAAGATGAAAAAACAAAAGCAGAAAAAAACTCCACCTTGGAGGGTGGAAGCGCCGCCCCCAAAACCGCAAAATGAAAGGCGACGACAAATCAGAAAGAGCTCAACCGCAGATGAGGGAGATGGCGAGTCGTAATGCCTACATATTTTCTATATATGTATGTATGTATTTACAGACATATATAGCCATTTTATATACATACATATGCCTTTGGTTTAGTCGAACTTACATGTCGCGCCTGCTGCTGGTCAATTCCGTTGTGGCTGCCCAAGTAGTCCTGTGGCACTCGCTGTTGCAATTGATGATGCGCCTGGTGCGTCTGTTGCCCCTGATGCTGCTGATGTTGCGTTGTTGCCGTGGTTGTTGTTGGATTGGCGAAATATTGATTTGTCTGCTGGACGTTGCACGAGAAGAGACAACTGTTGGATGTTGTTGCTGGCACAGTCGGCTGGTGTTGCGTGTAGATGCTGTAAGTGGGTTGCATGTACTGCAGTTGCTGTACTGGCTGCTCCTGTTGCTGCTGGGGCGCCAAGTGCTGATTGTAATTGACATTCATAATGTTATTGTTGTTAATGTGGCGCGGCTTATTGTTTTCGGTTATCCAGGCGGCAGCTCGTGGTTGCTGCTGTTGGTGCTGCTGTTGCTGTTGCACTTGCAACTGCATGGGTGTTGCGTTGTTGCTACTGTTATTGTTATTATTATTGAGCCAAATGCGAGGATTATCGAGCAATGCATCAATCACTTGTTGTTGCTGCTGCTGCTGCAAGGTATGGTTCCAGCCGTTGTTTTGCTGCATTTCGATGGCCTTTATTGCAATCATCAACGAGCAACTTGTTGTCAGCGTTTATCACAAGATGTTGCAATTTCCTGCTCTCCTTTGATTGTCTCGTTATTTTTATTATGTAGTTTCGGATTTATTTTTGGCTTGATTTATCGTCGTTACATGTACATACTTCAATTTTTGATTAATTATACTTAATTTTGTTAATTTTTGGCAACTTGTTTGGGCTAGGGATTTAATAATTGTATTATTTAAATATTTAGTAACTTGTTTACACTTCAGATGAGCAGGTTCCTGTTCTAACTCCTTGTTTGTGCAATAGTCTCGCTTGTATTATTTATGACTTTTGGTTTGAAAGATAGTAGCTTGTCGGGGCAGAGTCCCTCCAGAGTGGATCAACTATTTACAAATTGTGCAATGCCACGGATAGGGCTGGCAATTTCACCGACGTGGTAATGACTCAACCGCCTTGTTCTTCCCGTTTCCGCACTGATAAGTATTTTCCTTCTTCTCGGCAATGATTTCGGCTTATTAATTTCGCATTTGCATATGAGCCGCCCCTTTCGCCGATCACCGATCACCGATCGACGTTCACTGTTCGATTTTGGCCTTTATTTTTTTGATCAGCACGTGCAGGCCAAGTGGCTGGGTAACGGTAAACGACGCGTAAACAAACACCAAAACGGGCAAACACGACGCGAAAAAAGTGCAATACTGCCACGGGTGGGAGGCGGCGAGTGGTAGGCGGGGGGCCAAGGGTGACTCGGTAACTGTTTGCACGGATTAAATTACGTGATTTTGTTATAAACAGGCGTCGAGATCGAAAAAGCCAGACACACAGACACAGCTTTTTCAAATAATAATAATAATTTCTTTTGCTCCACTTGCGCTTGCAATTAGTTATTCCATTCGTTGCACGTTCTTGTTATTTTTTTATATTTTATTTGCACTTTAGTTTTTTATTTTTATTTATTTTTTACCAGGCCAGGACTGATACTTCCACACGGCAGTGCGGCAGAAAGTGTATTAAAACTCAAAATGAAAATCGAATTTTGATAAACCTGCGCTCAAAGGCACTCGCGATCACTTTGGGTTCGGGCTCGGGTTCGGGTTCGCTTCGTTATTCGGTTTGGGGTTTTAATAATTTTTGTTGTTTGGTTGCGCTCTGGCCAGGTTCTGGGCTCAGACTGCGCTGAAAGGCTACCAAAAAAAAAGCCCGAACCGAAAATTGTCAAAAAAAAATAAAATAAAGAAAACGTTAAGAAATCGCACAAACACGTATGTATGCAAACCGAAGAAACAAATTATAACGAGGCGATTTATTTATTTTTTTTTGTGACTAATCCCGTGTTTGGTGGTCGCCCGTTGTCAATATCCAGTGTCCAATTTTCGCAAACACCTTTCCGGGGGGTTTTCTCGCATTTGGCGCCAATTGGCGGTCCGGCAGTACGGTAGTACGGCAATATAATATGGCCAAATGGGCGATCCGTTCGGTTCGGTGGCTCATAGATCACTCGCACTCGGGCACGTTCGCATTGTCGTCTTCTTGGCTAGCCTCTGCCGCAGTCGCTGTCACTGCCGACGTCGCCACCGGCTGCGGGCTATGACTAATCCCGCCAGGCACGCGGTGGAGCTCCAACTACAATAACAATATGTAGAACAACCGTGGCGGCAACAAAAACAAGTGCCAGAGATCCGATCAAGTGGTGCCAGGAGCGATAGATTCTCCTCAAAATTAAAGGGTGCAATAATACATTTTTAAAAGTGAAATATTATGAACATTTTTGTAACTGTTTTTCATAATATTATTTCAATTAGGTTTTCACTGAAAGGTTAAAGAAAAGGGTGAAACTGAAACCACACCTTCGCTCGTACCGCTCTACCCTCCCACCTGGTCTAAACTTTTTGGTTTTTGCTGATTTTTAATCTATGCAACAACAGCAAGGGGATCACAAAAATATGCGCGACGTGCCCACTTTTTTCAGCAACGAAATTTGTTCTTGTTTTTTCTTTGCGGCTATTGTTGTTGTTAATGCATTTTAATCAGCGAATTGTTGTTTTTTCTCTTTTTTTTGCGACACCTTGCGACGCCGCTGCGAAAATGCAAATGATCCTGGCGCACACACACATGCAGAGGGACCATGCTATATGAGGGAGAGACACCCAGAAATACACTCGGACCAAAACAGTCACGGTCTCTGGCTGTCTGTGAGGCTCCGGGTCTCTCTTCTGCTCTCTTGCCGCTCGCGCTTACCTGTGCGAATGTTAATTGAAGAATTTATTGTTGTCTCATTGTTGTATTATAGCCTGGCTGCGGCGGCAGCAGAGGCAGCGGTTCACTTTTTTTTCTTTTTCAAATTTTATTTGTCGCGTTTAATTATGACAACAGCAGCGACGCCGTCGTCAGCGCCAGCCGATCATTGACTTTCTGCCCGCCCTGGCGTCACATAGTTTTTGTTGTTCCTTGCTGCTGGAGCGGGGGTGAGAGTTAACCAAAATAAAAAAAAGAGAGGGCCAGTTGAACTTTGGGCCAGTTAACGCTTTAATTTCTTGGTTGGCAACAAAGCAGGCCGATATGCTACACGAAAAATAATTACACAATACGGCATTTAACCAATCAATTAACAATCAAAAATATTGGACTGTTTTATTAAATGCATTGACCTTTGCCATTTCGAAAGGGAAATATATGGGTTTTTATAATAAAATATAATCAACCAAAATATAAATGTATCTAATCTATTGATAAGCTTTCTGGTTAAATGGAAATTAGGTTCTCAAACATCCAAACACCATCACTAATGGTTCTTAAAACGAAATAAATCATCCTTCCACTTTGGATTAAAATTAATAAAAAAAAATTGGAATTTTAATTTGCATACAGCCCCTGGAAACAATGAATGTTTGCAAACATTTTAAATACCAACCACTTTCAGCGCCCCCTCCCACCCAGTCCGAAACGTGGCGAACTTTTGCGACCCGTTGACATGTTAATGACATTTTTATAACGCCAAAAACAACAAACAGGTGTGAGCTACACACACAAAGACCCACGTGGGGCTGGAAACAAAAAAAAAGAAACAAAGGCGGATGCAACATTTCTCATTGTTTATGGAGCGAGGAGCGAGGATACAAATTGTTTTTTGCCATTTTTGGCGAGGGAGCGGTCGAAACAAATACTTACGCACATGTAAGCAAATACACACACAAAGATCCATATATACAGCAGCACTGAGAGAAATATTTGTTAATTTTACCACGAAAATACTTGTTAATAAAAGGGTTATATGTAGGTATATAGATGAAAGTTTATTGTTTTATAACAGACTGAGCTAGATGTTTATATTATTTTATAATTATTTGTTAAATTTTTAAAATTTGTCTTAGTGCTTCATTTAGTGAATGCATTTATTTCATTGACGTGTGGCGAGATTTTAAGTCATTTTTGATGTACGAGTTGTTTCTGTTGTTATATTTTGTGTTTATTTGAGTTAATAATACGCGCGAAAGGTAACGGGTACAGTGAACTCAAAACACGTACTACGTACGCCTTTAATTGTGCGTTTCCTGTGTGTGTGTGTGTGAGTGTGTGGTTAGCTCTCAATGAGACAATTAGCCTCCTTCCGCCATTTCGCCTCTTTTTTTTGGCATAGGTGCATCGCATCTCTCAGCGAAAATTGGGAGCCAAAACAAAAGGCCGTAACCTAACAATCAAAACACCGAAAATTAATGCGAAAGACTGAAATGAAGCAAAGAATTATATTGAATCTATGAAGTTAATAGTTAAAATTTTTAAAATTAAATTTAAATTAAATTTCCATGAAAAACTACTCCAAGACTTCGTTAGGGTTATTTGAATTTAATCGCCTTCTTAATTCATAACATAAGTATATGTACAAACATATGTGTATTTCCTCAAATATTTTGATATTTGACTATGTAAAATTAATGACACGGATCTTATACTCTTACATATTTTGTTTCATGACATTCTGTAAATGTCTAAAAACATATTTTTTTTCATGATATTTCGGTCGAAGTGTGAAGCCGCCATTTTGTATCAGGCACCATTTTGTTGAATTAAAACTATTTTTTTTTTGTTCTTAAAAAGCTAAAAACTTAAAAAAGAAAGAAAAGCTATATATGGGAAAGAAGTCTTATGCAGTTTCAGTTTAAAATTTATCCATTTTTTATAAGATGTTGTTTATAGAAAATAACTTTAACATTTGGCGTATTCTTTTAAGGATTTCAATGCGAAAATAATTTCTTATATGAATTTAAAAAAAATATTGTAACTTTCTTTCAAATATAGACAAATTATGTCTATTTTGCTTAAAATCTGAAAGGGTAATTTTAGATTTAGATATTTTAAATTTGTAGAATGAGTAGCGACTCTGTAACCAAAATAATCCTGATACATTTAAACTTTATAGGATTGAAGCTGCCTCCTTCAGGGCTTTGCCTACTTCTGACCAAAATTAAAATGCCCTTACCAAGGGTATAAAAGATAAAAATATTATGAATCTATTCAAAGAGTGTGTATTTTTTTGGGTCGTTGTTTGCCTTGGCCCCATTTCTGGTTACTGGCCAAACGGAAACGTCTGACATTCCATCGAGTTCTGGATTCGCAACGGCAGATGTGGCCACTACCGCCACCCCCCCCATGTTATTGAGCTTTGAGTTCAAGTGCAACGTCTAGTGGCTTTCTTTCCCCCCGACTCTCGATTCGCGATTCGAGCTTTGTTTTTGTTTTTATTAGCACGTTTCGCCTTTATGATCGTAGCGTGATTTCTGCGTTCTGGTGTCTTTTGTTGCTGCTACTCTCTTGCTTTATTGCGCCGCAGCTTTTTGTTATTTTTATTGTAGTTTCGGCAACAGGTGTGGCCCCAAGCATCTGTTCGTTGAACCCATACCGCGTTATGTCCCCTCCATTTCAATTATCTGTGTTTATTATTTTTACATGACAACTATGACGTGTAACCAGCGTATATCCTTATCACCAGGTCTTTACCAATGACGTCGGTGAATTTTCATCACAGTTTTTCCGGTTCACTCATATCAGACAAGACTCATTTGTACACATGGACGTTTAAAGGTATGAGTCATCGGAGAATTCCCCAATAGCAGGCAGAGAAAGGGTTTCGATTTTGAAGCCCCATTTGAGAGTGGAGAGTAGTGATAAAACAAACTACCTATAGGTTACACTACCTAACACATGTGTGTCTGATTTAGGGAAAAAAAGTATTCCTAAATACTTTAATACTAATTTAAATGATTTTAAAATCATTAAGATACATTTTTTTACCTAAAATTATATTTAAAATATTTTAATTGTATATTTTTGTATATCAAAACTCTAAAAAATAAGTTCTCCTGCATACTAGTGTTCGGTTCTGTCTCTCTCTCTCTTTGTTCGGCTACCGGACCTAGGTCTATAAATATTGAGTATACCACCCGGTGGCCGCTGCTCCACAATTGAGGGCCCTTAACTCTTCCACTCATGGCAATCGGCGCTCACAAACAAAGCGAAACCCCAAAAATTTTTTTTTTAATGTCCCGGCACAACAACTATAAAAACCCGCCCAACAAAAACAAGCAAAAGCGACAAAAAAAAAAAACAAAGACCAAAAAGCAAAACTGCGAGCCGCTCAGATTGGTTCTGGTATTTTTATGCCCCTTGCTCGAAAGTGTCCGACGCATATTTCAACTTGTCAGGCAAAGAAAAGACGACGACCAGCTAAAAAAAAATTAAAAAGGCTCGTAAAGCTGAAATCAGCAAAGCCGTTTCGAGGGTAATTAATCGCCAACGCCGCAACCATCATCGCACATGGAGATCGGGCGAGAAGTACGGACGGAAGGGATAAAGACGGACGGAGCCATCCAGACCCAAAAAGAGCAATCCCAACTGAACCGATCCCCGACGGCAGGCAAACCAAATCAGCCGCGAAAACAGGCAAGGCGCCTCTATGTGAAGTATAGGGGATTGGTTGGATAGCATGTTATATGTTTAGAAGTCTAGCAGCTCAGATATACATATGTATATGTATTTATTTAGATCACGTTATATAAAGTTTAAATATTTCAAACCATGTTTTTAAAATTTGTGCTTATGCTTTTGCATAAATTAGAAAGAAAAGTCAACTCTCAAAATCACCCAAAGTTATGACATTTTCGATTGTTTAGAAATGAAGGATTTCTTTTGAATTTTTAAGTCAAACCCCTTTAAAACGAAGAGATTAGTTTCCTATAAATATGCATAGTACTACATTTATGAATATAAGCGGCAGAATGATTTAAAGTTACCTCCTCCTTTAAAGAAAAGCAGCGACAAAGATTAACAATTGTTTGGCTGCTTTTAATTGGCTAGAAAACACAAAGCGTTTATATAATTGAAAACTAGTTGCCAATGGAGTTTTTTATGCTTATCAGGAACCCATTCTTAGGACATTCTTGGAACTCTTAAAATTCTTAAATTCTGATATGGCTTCCGAACTCCCGAAATTTTAAGAACCGTTTTTGATAACTTAATAATATGTATTTGTGACCAAGATATACCCATAAACCAAAACTAAAACAAATTTCACAATAAGTAACTTTCGATTCGCGTTTGTGTCTTTGTTGATGTTGTTGTTTGGTCTTGGCTTTGTTTAGGTTGGTTTTTTCCTCATTTTGTGAAATTGAATTTATTATTTCGCAACGATCCAAACACATGGGCACATACAAAAAAAATGATATAGAAGTATCTACGGAAAGCGAAATTTTTTTGGGACTTAAAAACTATAGGATTTGGAAACTATATTTTTTTCTCTGTGGATTTGGCACAAGCTACAATGGCAGCCTGTAATTGACCCACTTACAGAATTGGATTATGGAGGGGGAGTAGGACGAAGGGGAGTGCCAGGTGGCGGGTGGGTGGCAGGCGACAGGCGCTCAGCTGGCGCTGCCGCAGCATCGACATCAACACGTGTGCGGCAAGCCTCGAATTGTTCGCTGCCCGTTGCCATTTTCATTGTGTCTTGTGCATGTGGCCAGAAACCCGTTTGCAGGCGCTCCAATTGTGCACCCCCAATGGGCCCCGGGCCCCTGCCACCTTTGGCAGCACGTTTTCATTCATCGACAACAAACTGTTGCATGCAGCAGTCGCCAGTTGTAAAATTATATGCTTATTTGTTTATCACTCGAGATGTCCGCGCCAGGACTGGCAAAATTGTTGGCCATATTTGTTAAAATCATACACAAAATGGTAAATACATACTAGGTTTTTGCTGAAATGGATCGTACATATGTATTTATAAGGAATATTGCCTTACAAGGCGATTATATTATGAGTCAAAACGCAATAAAAGTTTTAGATTAAGATGAAACTTTGTGAAATCAAAACTGCCTAATTATTATTTTTGGTTTAATTTAGTCATTTTAATTTAATTTAGTCATAATAAAGATTATTTAATCTTGTGATGACTTATAGCATCGCTATTTTGTTTAAAATGTTTGAAAATCTGAACTTTAGTAATATAAAGATTGATTAGCTTCCGGTCTTAAAAGTTTTTGAATAAATCATATTATTTAATAAAATAAGGATAGTTTGATTCCTTGAGAAATTTGTATAGGTTCAAGAAGATATTCGGAACTTTGAAGTATGTATATGAAGCAGATTAAACGGCTTTGTATAGCGCGTGCTGCGCGTGCTGGACGTGTGTCATAGTGATACAAAGTATCCATATCGTTTTTTGTGGTTACTAGTCTGTGGCTTTTTGTTTTTTAGAGTGGCACGACGCCCAATTGTATCCCTTCAAGCTGGAACTTGTCGCTTTCGACGCTTTATCGCATACGATAATACTTTTTTTTTGCTATGGATCTGGGGTCTTGAGCGGGTGTTTGCCATTAAGGCTTGTCCAACCATGAGCCAATATTTAAACATCATAATAATTATTTGTCTGTTTGCTCGTATTTGTAAAACGGAAACTGGGAAGATAAAAAGCACATACTTAAATAAATTGTACAAAGCTTGGCCTTATTTGGGAGAACTTTTGGGAAAATCCTATGATTGGGGGTTTCACAGTTCTTGTCAGTGATATTGAAGTGCTACCATATAGGGCCAAAAAAAATTATATAAATATTTTAAAGAAAGGGCTCGAGTGATAATGTTAGTAATGAAACTCATGACCAAATAGGCTAGGTTATAATGAAAATTTAGATAAAAGACAGTAGTATACTAAAATAATTATAAAGTTTATGATGATTTATTTGCTTACAAATATTTAGACACCCGCAGAGGCCAATGCCGGAATGGGAAATCTATCTAGAATGCAGGGACTGTGTAAATGCTAAAGAGACCGCTCCTAGAAATGGAAACAAATGTACACGAAAACATTAAACACTGAAAACTGCAGCTAATTTGAAATTTTAAACAATTTTTGCAACAACTGCAGCAACAACAGCAGCAGCAGTATTAGAAACAACAACAGCAGCCGCAATAACAACAAAAGATGCCGAAAACAAAGCCAAAGGCGAGCCGGGTAGAGCGTTGCGCTTTGATTGAATCGAATGCGCGATGTTTTGTGGAAGTCAAAGTCGCCAAATAAGTAAGAACGAGGCAGAAATGGATCGCCTTAGATATACTGTAATTTACCAAGACTTTTAAAATACATATATTAACTTTTTTTTCAAAAATCAAATATTTTGACACGATATCTAAGAAATTACTTAGCCCAGCTTGGTGAAATTAAAAAAATTTATTATCTTTATACATTTTTCGAGAAACGTTTAAATATAAAATGAAAGATGGATATTTTGTATAACAATTTAAAAAATAAACCCCGCAAATTTTTAGTCATAATTAAGATTAGATTTTTTTTCTAAACAAAACCACATAAATCCAATTTTGTTTCATTTTTAGGGTTTTCTTTATTTATTTACTTGTTTAAGATATGAGGCATTTTATTTCCAATTCTGAAGATTTTTTCTTACCAACAGTTTGGCAAATGGGCCATTCTGAAGATTTTTTCTTACCAACAGTTTGGCAAATGGGCCATTTAAGGCCTGTGAGACCCTAAAAATGAAAAGTTATTTTTTCACTTTTCTTAAAATATATTCTTTACATTAGCATAATTTATAATATAAGTCAGTTGGATTTTTATTAGAGTGTCAACTGGTTTTATATACCCTCTTGTAAATGAAAACTCTAGGGTAAATAAAAGCAAAACACAAACAGAAACCTAAACAGTAAATGGCAATAGTAAGAGCGTTTAATGCATTTTGCGCCCGCTTCAAGCGAGGAAATTATGTGGATTTCGTATAGAGTTGTTTGGGGCCGTCGCACACCTGCGTGCCCAATTGGCCGATTGCCTATTGCCGATTGCCGGCAACGCTTCAACATCAGTGACAAATGCGAACATCACCCGCCGGGAAAAAAGCACAATGCCTCAAGTTTAATGAGCGCCATAAGATGCTGAGGTACTGAGATGGTTGCAGGGCAGCTGGAATTACCATAATGATCTCAATATTTGCTAAACTTTATCACGACAAACTATTTTAATTATATACACCCGGCTCAACAGCGAAGGTAATCGCAGTCCGCTTCAATTTCAGCCGCACAATTAGACACGCGAGATCTGGTAAGGCAGGGCGTATGAGTAATGCAAGTGCAGCAAGTACTTACAAACACACATACATACATACATACATAGTTGGGGTAACGGCTGACTTCAGTGCCTATTAATAGCATTCCGCGTCTTTATTTGCCTCTTGATCTGCTCCGGCACCTACTTGGCGTAACTTATTTTAGGCCGAGCTATCCGGAGCACTGGGTATGTGCAGCACTGGCACTGGGCGAGGCAATTACTCACGGCAAGGGCAACTCCGTCAACAGATTTGGCAGCTGGTGAGCATGGGGCATGGGCGTAAATTGAATTTTTTGATTGGGAGGAGGGGACTGGCAGAAAGACCATCTATGCAGCATAAAATAATACAAATAATTTTAGTACTTAGCATGTGGTATGATTGTGGAATAACCTCGTCCTTATCGAATAGAGCTAATAATAAGATATATCAACAAAGTATCCAACACTTAACAATTTTTCCCCCTGACTACACCCATGCTGTGGTTATTCCGGGGGCGTGTTTAAATGGGCAGCAGTATCGGTTGCAAACAGCAAGTTGCAACAAATTAGCTGCAAAACGAGCGCGTGAGAAAAGCAAAGTTGTGCGGTCGCAGATCTTAAAAATAGCTCTGTGGGGCAGTTTTCGAAACGTGATGTGACATTGGGGGACTACCAAGGATCCCTAATTGGGCAGACTGACTCACTTGAAATTTTGTAATGGGCGGAGTGTGAAATGAGCCGCAACAAATGGTTCTTTGTGGACTCAAATAAGTATGCTATGATATTTTAAAGTCAATATTTTCCTAGCAAATAAAAATTTGTTAATAACTCTTTTAGAGAAAAAACGTATTATTCATAAATATATAATAAGTTTTTACCTTTGTTGTCATAATAGGGGGCTCTGTGGGACTTCGGACTATATCTGCATCTACCCATCTTAACTATCCTCGAGGAACTGGAATAAAACAGCTGCACAAACAATAGCACCAATTGCTATATAAACAAAGGCTTGCAATTATCGAATGGCCATCAGAAACATTTGCCAAAACAGATGCCATTTACCAACTTTGTGTATCCAATCTAACAGATGGCTAGAAAAGTACCATTTATAATATTCCAATAGATCGCGATAGAACAGTGATTGAGGAAAACAACGCTTTGATAGTATTTCAAAATTTATTTTACTGATGATTAGGTCTAAATAATTTGTTTCTTCTCTTGTTATTCATTATTACCACTTTCAAATAATTTGGTTTTATTCTTGCAGTCTTAAAAATTTGTCTAAACAATAAATTTTCCATGTTGCCTTAATTTGGGTGTCCGATGGCTTGTTAGCTTCTTTAATTTGATTTGAATTTTTTGTTACGCTAATGTTAAGTTTGCTGAGAAAATTCCATTTTTTTTTAATAAAACGAATGCCGATAAATGCCAAGGGCTAAAGGGGAGGCGGGAGGCGGCGATACTGGGCTGACGTAGATTGGAATTAAGTTGCATTAATTACAAATATACATATGCATGTAGGTGGGTGTATGCTTGCTTCAATACAAACAGACACTGCGACAACAATGAGATTTTAAAAAGTCAACACT